>NW_024429266.1:1468750-2937500 GCF_017639785.1 Mesocricetus auratus
ATGTTTAGCAAGGTTGATGGCAACAACTGTGAACAAAAGCAGAGCAAAGGGGTCTGGGCAACCTGTAGTTTGTCCAGAAAGGAAAAGGAAATTAAGTTGAGGCTAAGGAAATTACAGCTGAGAAAGATATTAGGAATGTTCAGAAGAGCTTGACTAGCTTGGGCAAGACAGTTTGAGGGCATCTCAGGAAATGCCCAGATTCTATTCATCATAGGATGAAGGCTGCAAAGATTTTTCTTGTAAAAGAGAGCTCTGGGCACATCTGGGGGCACCTAAGCAGTGTTCCCCTTGATGAGCCACCTAGGCCCAAGGTACCCTGGCTTCAGCTCAATCTGGAAACAGGTCATAATACCATTCAGGTGGTACATGTTTTGCAGACATGAGGAATGAAAGAGTCATTGGGTCCTGGAAGTTCCTACTCAAGCTTCAAAGAAAGCTTTGGAGGCCAGGCAATGAATAGCAGGGTCAGAACCCCATAGACAGCCCCCTGAGAGAGTAACATTGTGAAGTATGGCAGAGACATTGGAGATGTAATAGTGAACTCAGGGACTAAGTCAGGGGCTGGACTGTTTGCCAAGGAGAGCTGCAGGCAGTTTGCAGAGCTGGCTGACTAGAAGGAGGCCATATGGGCTATAACTGGCAAAGACTGTTGAGTAGAGCTGCCCAAACCCAATGGAGCCCACGTGACAGCACCCGGTGCCCCAGATGCACGACATGAGACTGAAGGATTTATGTTTAGCTGACGTTGGGTTTGAGTCTTGCTGTGGTCTCCCAGTCTTGATATTGTTTCAGCCCCACCCTTTTAGAAAGGGAAGGTTGACTCTAGATTAGCTTGCTTTCCTTTTGCAGTGGCTCACAGCTGAGAAATCACCTTAAATCTCACTCTGTCCTCAGAGGAAGAGAAGCTTTTGGGTGCCAATGGGGAATGGAATGTTTTAAAGCAATGAGTCTGGGTATCTGAGACGAGAAAGGGTGAGACTGTGATGGTTAATTTTGATTGTCCGTGGATTGCGAAGCTCCCAGGAGACTAGAAAATCACAACTCTTGGTGCATCCAGGAGGGTGTTTCCAATATTAACTAAGGGGACCAGCCCCATCCTGAGAATGCAAGGCATCCTTCCATAGGCTGGAGGGGAAAAGGGAAGGCAACCAGCAAGGGATGTATGTTCTGTTTTCTGAACACCATGATACCGAGATAGAAGTGCCCTCCATCAAGGGGAAGGGGCAGACACAGATGCCAAAGCCTCAACTCAGAGCCATTTAAACAAAATATGGTCTACTTTTCCCCATCATCTCATTTCCCTGAGCAACACGGCGTCAGCTAGCGGCCTGATGGCTATTAAAGCTGACTTATGTTCCTTCCTCCCCATCTCTCCTACACAATCTTACTTGTTTCAAGTCCAGTTGCGCCAATAGAGCTGGGATACCTCTACCTCAGTGTCACCAAAATTAAACTAAGTAAGAAAATAAGACTGTAAAAGGATGCCATAATGAGTAAACTGGGCCCTTTTTTAAAAAAGGTGTGCATTTACCACCATCCTGTCAAGAATTTTGTCAACAGCTGCAGAGACCCATTTCTATCACAAAGCCAGGGATTTAAACAGAGTAGGAGGTCGGTGGAGGAAATACAGCAGCTCCTGGGATAAGCTGACTGACCATTCCTCCAGGCTAGTATATGCACACATGCCACACTCCAAACCTTACTCCCAGGCTGCGCAGAAACAGACCTCCACAGCCCCTTGTCTGCTGCTCGAGCCTGATATCTGGGAGTTGCTCCCTCTCCTCTATCTCCCCCTTATCCAATTAAACTTTGCTTTAACATCCTACCCTATCTGGCCACTGTATCCCCTTGGGCAGCAAACAGAAAGCTGGTATGTGCATTGACAACGTGAGCTGCCAGCTCCCCCCACACCCTCACAGCCAGTACGCACCAGAGCTTGAGACTGCCAGGCAAACAAACTACTTTTCTTTCAAGTTGTTTGGCCTCAGTGTCTTGTGATAGTGACAGGAAGCAAAACACACATAGCGCTGGCGTGACATGGCACTATGTGTTCCACCCGCCCACACACATGTAGTCAAACAGTTTCACGGTGCGTGCAACCTGGGAAGTTCTGGCTACGCCTCATCTTCTGCACTGGGTGCCACAGCATAAGCCCCGTGTTCACACCTGCTTGGCCTGTCTGTCTCCTGACTCCTCTACAGCAGGATAGTTTGTGTTTTGTTTCCTTTTTTTTTGATTCTTTGCTATTTGGCATGCGGGATGAACCCCTCCCCGCCCTGTGTCACACACAGAGCCACGGAGGTGAAGAATGGACGATGAAACAGATCATGAGGGCTTTCTCCTCACTAGCTGGCCACCTTGAAGCTGCATCTCTGAATTCCCCTTCCGAGGATGGCTTGAGGGGTCAAGCGTGCATTAAATCTCATCATCAGTAACTAAACGAAGAAAGGAAGAAAATGAAGGGAGGAGGAAGGGAGGAGATGACAAGAGGCCGTGTTCCTATGTCCCCCATAAACGCAAAATCGTGATGTCATTTCCCCCCTTTTAGTACCACAAACGCTTACAAAACTTTTAATCAGGTTTGTTGAGTGCAGTGTAAGGATCTGGCCTAAATGCAGGAGTGCTCACCCTGTTGGTGAAGACAAGGGAGAGCCTGACCAACCCTGCCACTACCCCGTCCCAGAACCAAGATTGTGGACCCTACTACCCACCCCCTCTGTGATCTGCTGGAGCAGATGAAGGGACCCATCCTGCAGACCCAAAGCTGCAGGGTTTCCACAACACAGGGCAATGACTCTCTGCAATGAACACATGCAGGTAAAGGTATATAGACAAAGGGGTTTACAGTGTAACTCACTGTGTCACAACACAGCTTCCGTAACGAGATTCAACCCCACCCCCAAGTTTTTTTTTCTTAAATTTTATTGCCAGGGGAGCTGCTACAGTAAAGGGCAGATACACAGGGATGGGAAATGAATGGGATTGAGATGCATGGTGTGAAGACAGAAAGAATAAAAAAAAAAAGCCATTCCTAAAAAAAAAAAAAAACACGGAAGAAGGCTCTGGCCTACTCTCGATCTCAAGAGCTTCTTACTTTCCCAAGTGTGCTCCCCTAATAATCATCACTATTCATGGCACTTCAGGCTCCGCCCCTCTGTGCTCCTTTCCCCCCACCCCTCCCGTTGCTGTGGTAAAGCTACCGACTGAAGTGACTTGTGGAAGAAGGAGTCACTTGGGCTCGGATTCACTTGAGCGCTCAAGTTTAGGGGGATTCCTGTCCATCTTGGCAGGAAGGAGAGGTAGCAACAGCCCAATGTGCACTGCCAGCAGCGCGAGGTGGCTGCTTGCTCACATGGAAGCCAGCAGGAAACGGAGAGCCGGGCCAGAAGAAGCCAAATTATACCTTCAAAGATCCACCCCAGAAACTCACTTTCCAAAAGGTTCTCCAATCTCCCAGATGGTCAGCATGGTACCCCTGGGATGCTGGGGTGACACTGTGGACTTGAAGTGTGGCACCCTGACCTCTCCTCACTTCTAGAGTTGTCTGACTGTGCCTGCATCTTACTACCGGCTTCTCGCCGTTGTCTTACCCAGTCGGCTTCAGGCTCTAGAGAGAGCCCATTCCTGCCGAGGTGGAATTCATAAAGCCACCAGGGGGCGTACCATGCAGATGGTAGACGGGATTGCTACTGTGTCCTGTGGGGCAGTGAAAAGAGCCCCATCCCCAGGGCGGAACTGGGCCATTCATCACATTGGTGCAGCCATCGAGCAGGACCGATGTGCTTCCTAAAAGAAGCTGGACTGGACGAGGCTGGGTCCGTTGAGCGTCTACTTGGCCAACAGCTCCCCTCTAGCAAGTGCCAAAATGACAGGTTCCCTGGATCAACCAATCTGCTCTCCTTGCCATCTGGTAACTCAGGGGCATTTCTCCCTAGAGCTCTTTACTTTTGCAATAATATATATATATATATATATATATATATATATATATATATATATATATATTCTTGTCTGAAAGAACAACAGAACAGAATAAACAGGTGTGCACTCTCCAGCTGCGGGTTCCCAAAGAACTGGGAAAGAAAGCAAATGAGAAAGGGAAAAGGGAGGGAGGGAGGGGAGAGAGAGCGAGAAAGGGAGGGAGGGAGGACCCCCGTGGCAGGTCCTCCTGGACCACCCCGCATTGCTGCGCTACAAGCCAGCCATGCCATTCCAGCTGCTGACGCTTTGGTAAGGGGCCCAGGTGTTTCTGCAACAGCAGCGGAGAGATTTCTGCAGTTGAATTCGGAACTAGTGCCAGCAGGGAAAATCTAAATTACATTTAAAAGGAATTTACCTTTTTATCTTTTAACCTAAGGCCTTTCCTAGCCATGCAGAAAAAATCAATCTTGGCTAATCCACTGACCACAAAAAAAAAAAAAAAAAAAAAAATGGAGGTGGGGGAGAGAACAGTCAAAACACTGCACGGAGCATCCTCTTTACGTTTAAAGAGGGATCAGAGGGCAGGAGAGCCCCTGGCCCACCAGCAGGAACACAGGCTCAAAAAAGCTGGATTGAGGGACCAGCCTCGTCCTGTGGCTTACCAGCAGCCCTCAGGCAAGCCACAGCGCTTTAGCCCAGGGACCTAAACCAAACAGCACAGAAAAGCTTGGCCAGGGCTGCTCTCCATTTTTGTGCAGACAGCTGGGAGCACTGGTGTCTGTCGTTGGTAGACTGTAGTCAACTGCATGGCCAGCATGCAGACGCTATCTGGAAAAGAAAGATGGTGCCCACGCCTCCTGTGTTAGAGAGCATGTGCTCCCATTTTGCCTAGTCAGAGTACAGAGCTCAAAATGAAACAAAAGCACCTGGAATTCCCTGAGTGGTACAAGAAGCATCTTTTGGGACTGTTATCTGTGTTTATGCTAACAAGATGAGCTGTGATGGGCCATGATGTGCACTTAGCCTCAAGGGAGAGGTTAGGGACAGGCAACATGCATGCCAAGATAGCTATGACCTTGACCCAGAAAACAATTATAAACGTATAACATTTTGTGGGCAGCAGAGGAAGCCTGAGTGCTGTTGACATGGGCACAGCCAGGTCAAGGAGCAGTGCCTCAGACCTAGAGGACATCAGCAGAGCCTGTCCCCAGGGTTAAACTCTGAGGGATGGCAAAGCCACCCTCTGGTCTGAGTGCAAATGTTGATAATGCGTGCAAGTATGGGTATTTGCAAATGATCAACCGGATTGTGCAAACACCAACAACTGCAGCTTTCTCCTTCTAGATGTTTATGGCCTGCAGACTCTTCCCCCTCTGTGCTGTATACAATAACTTCTGAGGCTGAGGTTTGGGTTTTCTTTGAAAGTTGTTGCCACTCCATCAGAGTACCCACAGCCCACCTGACCTAAGCTTTTTTGTGCCTGGTATCTGTCTTTTCTTCATTCCCTTGCTGCCCGTAGGAGTCAGGATCCTAGGACCTAAGGGGGCACATTTTGAAATATTATTTTTTGCAATTTCTTTTGTAACTGAATTGTTTGGTTCTTGACCATGGACACTGTAGATGGCGATGTCATACTGAGATGTCAAAGGAATGGGAGTCCTCACTTCAGAGCAACCGAGAACATGATTTAGACTTGGGACTTAATGGGTCCATTCTGTGTCAGGCAAAGGGAAGGGCATCCAGTGGTGTAACCCCAATCACACATACTCATTAAGACCTCAAACGAAGCCAGTGAACACCACCATGATGGGGGTTAAGACCAAAGGGCAGAAGGTGATGCCTCCACACATCTCTTGGTCAGGCCTTCATTTCTAACCATTACAACACGACATTAATCACAAACGCAGTGTTTTCTAAGCTCTGCGTCATTCTGACAAATAATGGAAACCCTGACTTGTAATCAGCCATGCAGGAAGGCGGATAACTCTGCATGTGCTAGCAGGCGGAGAAAGGACCTTCTGCTGGGATTTTATCCCCACACTGGTCCTGTCTTCTGGCTGCTCTAGGAAGCCAGTATCAGGGCCAAACTGAATTGTGATGAGGTCACCAGAGAAGTGGCCTTGAGCTCACTGCCCATGGAGCGTACTGAAGTAGAGGAGCCCCAGAGAGGACAATACGGAGTAAAGGTGGTACTCTTTGGCTCTGCAAACGGCTGCACAAGAAAGTACATGGGCAAGCATTTGAGTCAAGGGGAGGCACTGAGGGATGGAGGTTATGTGGCCATTTTGCAGCCAGGAAACTCTTCTAACAGCTCAAATGTCCTGTTTCTTTGTAGATATCTCCTCAGAGTGTCCCCAGTACCCCTGTCATGCATGTAGTCACTATTCTATCCCAACTTCACCCTTAGCTGTAATGTTTATGACCTCCTAGCATGAGGTTCTGTGGCCCTAGAGAGAGAAGGGAGGCAGATTACAGGGGGTAGGGGGCGGTAGGCTGCCTGGAACAAGCAATGAGGAAGACTTCAAGTATCTCATGCCTATGCTGTTCTTAATAGCAATAGAGTAAATACAAAAGATAAGGTTTGGGCCATACTAAATGCAACAGTTCTGTGCTGCTAGGAATACACTGTTCCATGACCATCACCACCATCTGTATTATGTACCTGAAAAACCATTAATTCCCCATTTCACCCTCCCCCCATAGCAGCCACCATCAATTTCTTGTATCTAAGAATCTATCTGCTATAAGGAGATATAAGACAACATAACAGGGCATGACAATACTGCTGTGTGCATGGCTTCTTTCACTTAGCACACACGTGGTGATGTATGTCAAAAGCCCCCTTGCCTGTAAAGGCTCTGCAGCTCTCCACTACAAGCACAGGCTGCCTCCCAGGGAGTTGTGACAACACTTGAGTTACTTCTATTTTTGGGCTGTTGTGATTAACACTGCTATGGGTGGGTCCAAGGTAGAAAACAGCTGGCTGAGACTCAGGTCGACATACTTGGAAGCAAGATGGCTGGATTGCACAGACACTGTAAATCTTTCCAGAATAACCGCACACTTTCCCCTGGAAACCTCACCACCATTTTATTTCTTTTCGTTATGTATCACTGTGTGTCTTGACTCATGAGGTTAATAAACATTTAGCTTCTGCACTTGTCCCTGGGCCATGTTGACTCCCCTCTTGGAGGCCACTACCGTAGTACTCACCACTGCTCTCCTGTAGCACTCCAAGACATCTCTATGTCCAAGTAATGCAACCTAGGCTGAGTCTGGCATTTCTAATGGAAAGATTTTGGAGCAGTCTGCTGTCTGCTCTGAGAAGGGGTTAAGGAAAAGCACAGATCTCCCAAGCCCCGTATGGAATGAATAACAAATATCCCTTTATGATGAACATTAGCAAAGCACCAGCATGCTATTATCCAAAATGCATGAAGTGCCTTTTTTTTGTGGCCCTTAATACAGCATTCAAAGCGCTGCCCAGTGCCCACTCCAGAAGATTGGATCCCTTTGAAAGAAAGAGTCAACATGCACGGCACACTGCAGTCCTGTCCCCACCTTTTCCATTTGGGGTCCTTTAAGGGAGAGAGCATTTGCAAAATGGCTCTCAGGGCTTAATTGGTATTTCTTTCTTTTGCTGCCAGTATAATCCAGGAGAAGAGACTACAAAGCAATTTAAGACCATTAGCATTGTTCCTAATACCCACGTCCAAGGTTAGTGAGCAGAACTGGAAAAGCCCAGAGTGCACCTAGGGAGATTAAGGGAGGTTTTGAAGCAGAACACATGATTCTAATGAACTTGGGCTCTGCCTCACGGAAGAGGAATTTATCTAAATACATTAGAGCCAACAGAGCAGACAGCAGATGCAACGGAGAGACGCTGTTCTCAGAAAGTTATGGAACACTGAAAATAGACGTGGGTGGGTCTCAAGCCCTAAGTCACTACAGGGTGCTACTTAGGATTTCTATATCTCTGGCAAGCGAGCCATTCCCCCAGCAGGGCACTGAAAGTTCCAGCATCCATACTGCAATTGTCCTCAGAGTGTACCCTCACAACCCTCACAAGCCTCCCATCCCTCCACGCACACCCCCACGTCCACCCTCATCCAACTCCTAGCCCATCCCACCCCCTGTTACGTACAGACCCTGCCTAGTTTTCTCTTTGTACTGGGTGACAAATTAATTTGCCTGGAGATCAGAGAAGCGACTTTGCAAGGAAAAGGCTGCTTGATAGGTTAGTACCAGGTATTAATGATCTCGTAGTGTTTGTAAGGTCAGTGTGGTTACTACTTAAAGGACCATGAGGTCACCATGAGCCCTTCACATACTTACTTCCAAAACAGTCAATACAATGACATATTCATAAACCCCATCTGTGATTTCTGAGGGTGAATCTGCTGTCACTGGTAGGGTCTGTGGTTAAGGACTTCAGTGCATTCTGACATCACATGTCAGAACTAGTCCACGTTTCACAGGTAAAGGGTAAAGTGCTTTCTAGATGACCCTCACATTAGGTGACACTCACTGCAGATGCAGGAGTCCCCAGGCCTTCCTCCCTTCAGAACAGCTAATGACAATTTCCAAGTTTCCATAGTTTGCAAGAACACATATAGGACACAGAAAGATGTGGTGTTGATCATTGCAGTTGTACCAAGCCAAAGGACATGAACCACCAGAAACGGCCCAAGGGAGACAGATGCACAGCCATATTGAGAGGTGTCTCCAATGCAGAACCTCCCGTCCTCTCCCCAGGGAGAGTGAGCACCATAATGACATACAAACTGCTACGGACAAGGAGGTCAGCTGAGCTGCTGTGTCCGTCATTACAGACTGTGACTGCTGAAACCATGGGTCATCTGATGCCGACTCCAACCTTTCGCAAAGGTTGGTCTCACACTGACTCCAGATCTCACCCTCTGCTCTCTCGCATGGTCTGCCTTACTCCTGAGCCAATCCTTAACATAAACTACTTGGCTGCCTTAGAAGTCACCACCTAAAAGAACCTTCCAGGAATATCATCAGTGGCATGATACTATTTCTCAGGAACTGTGAAGGTTTAGAGATGACCTACCACAAACTAGGGACAAAGTCCAGATATTTCCCTTATTTCCAGGGTCTAAGGTGGATGGAGTGAAGTTAGGAGCAGGGAAAGGGATAGGATGGGGCACATGAGGTCATACAAGAAGCACACATCTCCAGTACCAATTTTCATTATATGTCTTAGGCATATCATCTTGGGCCCAATGTCTTCTCTTCACTTAAACCAATGCTACCCATGCAGTATAGTGAGCACCTACTGCACACCAGCCCCTGTGCAGAGCACTCCACTTACTTTATTTTCTTCCTAATGGGTTTTCATGTTTTATCACATCATTATCTCTATTTTGTAAAGAGCAGAGAGGTAAAGAGCACCCCCGAGACCTTAAGCGGCTTATTCAAACAAGTGCTGGAGTTGGCGCTCAAACACAACTTGGAGTCCAAAGTTCCCTTCATAAGTTTCCATTCTTAACATTATACCACTTGGCTTGCAGGCATGTTGGGGAAATAAATGAGACTGATCTGAATCATTATAATCTGATGGAAATAACCTTGTAACTCAAGGTTATAAGATCACCATGATTATTATACCACTGCTTATTATCATTAACACTATTATTTTTATCTCCATATGAACCTGTCTGCTTATTACAGGAGTTCCTTCTGCTTACCGTAGGATTCCTAGTATAAGGAGCCCTTTCAGAGGGAAGGCGTGTCTTTATACCGTGTGAAGGACGGATAGCATTTGGAGAGTCTTGTATGAAAAGGAAGAAGGTGTTTCCTGAAGACACAATTCTGGGAGCAAACTCAAGAGGCCCAATTTAGAAGTGCACAAGGTGGAGAATGACAAACCCTAGTGGTGACATCCTCAGTCTACAGGATGAGCACAGAATTCAAAATCAAAACTCAGCCTCACGGTGAGTTAGCACCTCCAACACCACTTTACCCATTTAAAATAATAAAGGTGGGGCTGTGGGGATGACTCAGTTGGTAAAGTGTTTGTCATTTAAATACCTGAGCTCCATCCCCAGAATCCATTTAAAACGTTAAGCATGGAGGCAAGTGTTTGCAATCCCAATGCTGGAAAAATGAGGAAGGAGGTCCACCGATGCTCAGTGGCCAGTTAGTGCCACCTAACTTGGGAGTCCCAGGCTAGTGAAAAGGAAAAAGGAAACAAGGTGGATGTGCCTTGAGGAATGACACTGAAGGTTGATCTCTGACTGTGAATGCTCTCTCTCTCTCTCTCTCTCTCTCTCTCTTTCTCTCTCTTACACACACACACATACACATCTGTACACATTTGAACATGCACATATAACAAAAAAAACAAGTAAGTAATAAAGGCAAAAATAACTGCTCTTTAGGTTTTTCTTGGGGTCAAATAATGGAATATACTGAAAAAGTTGCAATGTAAACATTAAACAATGACTAGAATTTGTAATTTCTTTCTTTGTATCATAAAAAACTAGTAGGGCTATGATGTTGTCATGGTTCGCATGTGAAATGTCAAGACAGGAACCGTGCCCTATGTTGGAACAGTCTCTGGTCGGTAGCTGTTTTGGGAGGCGCTGTATACTTTAGGAGGCCAGGCTTCTCTAGGGGAAATGGATCACTATAGAGATGGCCTTAAGCATCATGACCCAGATCCAGATCTATCCTGTGCTGCAGTTGCTAGTTGCTTCTGCCATCATTCCTTACCCACCATCATAGACTGCCCTCCAGTGAAGGCAAGGTTGTAATGACTTTGCTAAACCAAAGATAAATGATAAATGGGTGTTTATTGGGGAACAATTACACAGAAAAATACAAAGAACCACAGGAACATTTCATGGCCCCACCTACCGGGTCAGCTGACCCACCAGAAAGAAAGCACCAAAGAAAGCCCCGCCTCAACCGTCCCTCTTTCTGCTTCCTGCTGCTTGAGGCCACACCCCTTGGGTGTGCAAGTTCCCTGCAAAATTGCTACGTTCTAGCATGAGCCAGACATTCATTTGTGTCTTATTCCTTCAGAACAAGAACAATAACTAACAGGTGGATGAACTCAACTTGAAGAGTGTGCAGAAGCTACCCCAAAGGGTGAGGAACCACAGCTAGAGACTGGGTGAGACATTAGCTTTATGCTGAAAGGCTATAATGTCCTCAGCTAGTATTAAATGCTTTAGCTCCAAAAAGGAGTAAATTGCCTGGAATTTTCAGCAAGTCAAGCATGGGGTATACTCTGAATTCATCTTTGAAGATTACGTCAGCAGGTTTACCTCCCAACTCCACAAATGATGCCCTGTAGTGTCTACAAGACAGACAGAAGCCTGAGGACATGAGTCCCTGGGGTAGCAGGAGTCTGAGCAGACCGCTGGACCAGGAATCCAAAGCCTCGTGTTAGAAGCTTCAGTACTACATAGCCTGCTTCCCACCCTCTCAGCTTCCTCTGCCTGGTTCTCAGAAGTCGAGAGGATGTGAGAACCCTCCTGTGCTGTCACAGCCAGAGACGGGTGGAGAAAACAGCTGTCCCTTCCAAGAGCTGGAGATATCCATGTGGAATTAATTTTCTAATAAGTAGAGATTTCAAAGAGATTTACCTTAACTAAGTCTGGTTGGAAATTTTAATCAAATCATTTTAATTAACTCCCGTAATGATCTAGGTAGGCTTTAATATCATAGAGCTAGACCTTGAATACCTTTATTCTTAATACGAGGATTAACCATTTTAGATTAGTTTATTATAAAAATTTCCAGCATACAAGAACACGCATAATTTTTATCCGCATATCACCACAATTCTGCATATCTGAACACTTAAAACAGTCACCTGATTTTTCTTGCCATCTCTAAGAGAATGGTGATTTCTTTATTTTGTAGATGTCTGAATCTGATTTGCAGCTAGTCTTAAGTTTACCACTATATATTTTGTTGCTGTTATAAATAGGTCCCCCCCTTCATTAAAACTTCCAGCTAGGGTGGGCACCATGATACGTACCTGCAATCCCAGCACTTGACAAGCTGAAGTGGGCAGATAAGAAGTCTGAAGCTAGCCTGGGCTTTTCACTGATAGTCTGTCTCAAAAGCAAAGCAAAACAAGATGAGATCTTTCAACTTACTGCAGCTCAAGTTTAGCTCAATTATCCACCTCCTTCCACGGATTTGGGGGTGCTGCTGACCTGTAATACTATCATTACTTATCCGACTTCACCACTAGGTGAGTTTTCCAAATATGTATTAGCTTCAGACAGATAGAATTCTATAAACTCCACAGTTTTGTTTTGTGTTTTTCCTTTGATTGAAGAGAAGCCAGACAAGGGTTTTATCACTGATAATTTGGACCTGGCTGCTTTTTTATTATTATTACTATTATTTTGTTGTTGTTGTTGTTAAAAGAGGCTGGTTTATTGCTTCTATTTTCAAGATTTCTAAAATCTGACTTTTCTCTGTATTTTCATCTTTGGTAAAAAGTCTACAGACGACCAAAATGCATTTAAAAAACAAAATACACTATTTCTGGGGTTCAGAGTTCAGTCTGGAGCTGCAAAGGCCACTTATTGAGCTTTCAGCCCTTCTAATATGCTTAATATTTTCAATTCCCTCATCTTGAAAGAGGTGTGACCAGATGGCTTACTCCGCCAATGTCCTCTCTCTTCTCTTTCTGAGAGCTGAGGTTCTGTCTGTCCTGTGCTGTGGTGTGAATGAGAATCTCTCACAGGCTCACATATTTGAACATTTGGTTCCTAGTTGGTGACACTGTGTGGGGGAGTCTATGGAACCTTTAGGAGGTAGAGCCTTGCTACAGGAAGGGTGTCACTGGGAGCTGGATTGGATTGAGCTCATGACCTAGTCCTGCTTCTCCTCTGCTCACTGTGCTTTGTGGATATGACTGGAGATGCGGCCTCTCAGCTTCCTGCTTTGGCCAGAAGCAGCCATGCCTTTCCATCATGATGGACTCTTGCCTCTCTGGAACTGTAACCCCAAATAAACTTTTTCTGCCACAAGTTGCTTTTAGCCATGATGTTTCATAACAGCCACAGGAAATTAATAGACATGGGGGTGATATCTTGCTCATACAAATAAAGCCAGAGAATGGAGCTTGCCACTAGCTAACCATAGAGGTCTGGAGGTCTGTACAGACAAGACAGGAAGTGAGATGGCTGGGCAGAAACAGGACATAAGCAGGGGGGAAGCAGGAACCCCCTCTCTTGCCTGCTGAGAAGCTAAGGAGGTAAGGTTTGGCCGTGACTTGCTCCTTCTTTCTGATCTCTCAGTATTTTCCTCTATATCTGATTCTGGGATTTTACTTAGACCAATTAAGGACTCTATTTACATTTTGGTACCGACATGGAGCTCAAACCCATGATCCTGAGATGAAGAGTCTCATGTTCTACAGACTGAGCTAGCCAGGCTTGTCTCCAGATACCTGTATAAATGTTTCTCTTATTGGCTGATGAAGAAAACACTGATTGGCCAGCAGAGCCAGGAAAATAGGTGGGGTGAGGCCACGAGGAAACTGCTGGGGAGAGAGGCAGCCAGGCAGCAAAGAGACACCAGGTAGAGACCCGGGAAGATGGGATGTGCCAGGTGTTCTCTGGTAAGATAAGGCCATGCAGAAATACACAGATCTATAGAAATTGGTTAATAACTAAGAGAGAGCTATCCAGGAAGAAGCCCTAGCCATCAGTCAACAGTTTTCTAATTAATATAGCATCTGTGTGCTTATTTGGAGCAAACTGACTGCAGGATCAGGTAGGACAAGAAACTCCAGCTACAGGCTGACACTCAGGCAACTCTGTCATTTCTTTCTTACTTCACTGGGACAGAGCTAGCTGTTTCCATTCTTGGCTTTTCTTTCCCCTTTTCTCCCCCCAACAGAGCCTGTTCCTGCTAGACAATGACTCTACCACTGAGCTGTATCTCCAGGCCTCTTCTCCCTCCTTTTCAGAGTGGCCTTGAACTCATTCTGCAGCACGGGGAAACTCTGAACTTGCCATGTCCCTGCCTCTGACTACTGAGTACCTACGAATGGCTGACACACGTAACTAGGCCCTACCTTAACCTCAACTGTTTTTCTAAAGTGTATTTTATATAGCAATGTTTACTTGGATATTACTTCATTAAGACAGAATTTTTATAGCTGAGAAAATTCCATTTACCTCTATTTAACATATTTTCCTCATCCTGTCACATTGTTGAAGTTATTTTTTTGCTCAGTCATGTAAGAAGAGATGATACTCTAAGGCACACAAGATGGCAATCTCATGACTTGGAAGTATGTGCACATTTGCATAGATCTGTCACTTTTAAGTCTGTGAACACACACAGTGCATAAACCCCACATCCCTGCCCTGTTCAGATGTGACCAGCAAATGTCAATAGCTCTAGAAGTTCCCTTGGGGGGGGAGTTGGCCCCATACCACTTCTCTAAGATTTAGAGGACTTGCTAAAGTTTAAATGCATAATACATAGTAGTTTCCATCATCGTTATAAGTTTTGTTTGACCTAACGGGAACCAAAATTCAGCACCAATTATCTTTTTTTTTTTCTAAAATTGTGTCAATGCTGGGGATTGAGCCTGGGGCCTTGTGAATGGTGAGCAAGCAAGCTCTCTACCACTGACCCACATTCTAGGTGCACCAGCCTGTGGAAGTCACAAACTCTGATCATTGTAAGGTACAAGTTCTCTGGAAACTTTAAAGACCACAGAGTCCAATCATCTTAGATAATGGGAAGAGACAGCCGCAGTGCAGGGAGCAAAATGAGTCAGCTCAGAAAGCGTCAGAGCAGATCGTGAATGCAGCTTGCCCACGGCACTGGTATAGAAAGTCTTCCGCGTTACAGGCTCAGAGCAGAACTCTCTGGGGAGACCAGTACTATCGCCCTGACAACCTCAGGAGCCTGGGTGCCCGACGCAGCAGCTTCCGTGTGTGGCGAACAGGATTTGTTTAATTCTGCACACTTTTTTCCTTGACGATGCAGGCTGGGACTGATTTCCTGTCTTCCCCTCTCTGCTGAGGAGCTGGCTTGGAAGAGCCTTGTCTGGGGAAGGTCTTCAGCCTCATGTAGTCCAGGGTGATTTGCCAGTCTCTGCTCAGTGTGCCTGGCAGTTCACTGGACCATCGATTATCCTAAACTCTTCCCAAAGTCGGGTGACACACCTGAGAGCAAGTTGTGACTCGCCATGTAAACCTCAGCCACGGTTGGGTTTCTCCCACTGAATGAAATTTGCTTCCTTATAACTTTTTCGACCTTGTTCTTGGCCGTGTCCTCTGAAGTCGTGCAGAATCAGTCTTGGCGCTCGTGAGCTTTACGGTCCTTGAAATGCCGGAAGCGGCTACAGGGCCCGTCGCTGTGGCTTGGCCCGTCTCTTCCGTGATTGCAGCTGGCAGCTATTCATCTTGTGCCATTGTCCCCTGCACTCCAACCGTCTATTTAATGTTCTCTGAGCACACTCGAGCTTATCAGTGCTTCCTTAAAATGCCAGAAATAAACTAATCTCTCTTTGTCTGGGCCTGCGGCGGTCACCCCGGGTCTGTTATTTGCCTGATTGATATTCAGCTTGCCCGTCGGCTCACATTTAACTTTTCCTGTGAACTTCAGAAACACAGTTCTCGTGCTTCTCAAGCATGAGGAGCTTTGGTCCCAGATGTAGAAAAGCATCGTACACACCAGCAGGAGTCCCTTCAAACTCACAGGCTTGTTGAACCTTGATCTTTTAGGCATCAAGGTTCTTTCTGATACGCCCTCGTCTCTTTCTTGGATTTAATTCTTCCTTTGCTATGTCCCATTTCTTTCTGTTTGAGGATCACATGCCTATTCATAGACATCCAAAGGAGTCTGGGGTCAAATCGTCCTCTCTTCTTTCTTTTCACAGTTAATCTTTCCCCAGAATCTGAATAGTATTAGTGTCCATTGCACAAGAGTGTGGGAAGATACAGTTAGGAAGAGAGAGGGGAGAAACAAGAGTAAGAGAAAATAGGGAAGATAGAAGGAGCAGAGAAGGAGCAGATGACAAGAAAGAATGGGAGCTACGAAGACATGAAGTTGTCAATCTCCAACGCTCTTTAAGACAGAGAATCAATGGTCAGCAGAGGCTGGCTGCACTGCCCTCTCCCTGGTACCCATGACATTACATTCATATCCTGAGGCCCAGAAGTCCTTGCCCATGAGCTGGAGATAGTCAATGGTGACCTGGATCGCATATTTTCACCTTTAGGCATGCCTACTAGTGTAGCTGGTTCCATACACAATGCCCATTTATCCTGGAGACCATCTCTTGTGAGGCTGCCTGCACACTAAGGAAGACCTTGATAATGCTGGCCGGGGAGGGTGATATTTGGGGCCAAGCAGCGAAAGCTTCAGTTCCAGTGTGAGTTCTGCCATTCTCAATGGCCATTCCGAATGGAAATTTTAATGAAGGAGGGGAAAATCAGCTTACTCTTGGATTACTTTTTCTTCTTACAGGCTACTAAGTTTTGCAGATAATCGCATTGTTGTTAAGATGTGATTTTTAAATTATAGATATTAATGATTTGAAAATTATTGCAAATGTTTCTACACAGTCTCTATCTTGTTTTTTAACTGTCTTTCTGTTTCAGTTTGGAAGTTACAATGTCATACGTTTAGTTTGATTTCACTAGGTAGTTTATCTGGCTAAGAGATACACACCTCTCAAGTCTGTGCTTTGCACATTTAATTTATATGACAGTATATTCTGGTGAGTAAATGTGTTTGGTTTTTGGTAACTGATTTATTATGTATTTTATGATTGTTTTCAGTCTCTAAGAAACCATTTATTAAACCTCAGATAGCAAAGGTTCCTTCTCAATTATTTTCTAAAGTTTTGTGGTTTGGCATTTTGTTCCAGAGTGTGTGAATTGTTTTGTAAGGTAGAATAGTAGTTATGAGTCTTTTTCCCCACAAAGATACCTATTTGTCCTAGGGAAATAGTTTGAAAGATTGTTTCATCCCTGGATTGTGATAGTGTCTTTGTTATAATCCAGCTGGTTCCATCTCTCCTTCCCCTACTCTCCCTGGCCTCTGGTAACCACTGTCTGCTCTCGACTTCTATGAAATTGACATTTATTTTTTATTCCATGACTATTAGTTGCTTGACTTGCTGCTGTGATAGGATATCTGACAGAAACAACTTAAGGAAGAAATGATTTTTTTCCAGCTCAAAGTTGGAGTGCATACAGCCCATCTGGCAGGAACAGCACAGGGGCAGGAGTGGCTTGCAGCTGTGGCAGTGACAGTAAGGCACAGCTGTTGCCTCCCATCAGTGATCATGAAGCAGAAAAACATGACCAGAGCTAGAAAGGCCTCCAAACACCAGCAGTCAGTTTCCTCCAGCTAGACACCACCTCCTAAGGGGTCCACAGTCTCCCAGCACAGCACCACCCCCAAACACAGAGCCTGTGGGCGACAGTTCACGTCCAAACCAAAACACCACAGATGAGCGCACAAGGTGTATTTTTAATTATCCGTTCTAGCTTGGTCTTTTCATCTCATGTATATCATTAATATATCATATCTTCAACATGCCATTCTACACCAGTCTCTTATCTCTGGTTCTGGGACTCCACTTACACATGTATCAGTTAGATTGCTTGGTATTTCTGTACAGGTCATTGACAGACGTGTTGCTTTGTATTCGATACTTCTCTCTCGCTTCTTGGGTGCCTGTAATTTCTATCTAGATTTGTGTTGGGTGACTCTTCTGCCATATCATGCTATTCAATCATCCGGTGAATTTTTCACTTTAGTTGCAGTACTGTTTGGCTCTACACTTCCTATTTTGTTTATTTTTCATTGGTTTAATGTCTTAGATTATCTTCCCATTTGTTTATTATGAACCAATCATCCCCTTAGTACTGAAACAGGGTCTATATGCTGCTGTAAAATCCTGATTCCTATCTGTAGCATCAGCATTGTCTTGGAGTTGGGAGGTGTATACATTTAACTCCTGTTTGCCATTCACATTCTTCTATGCTTTTGTTGTCCATCTTTTTTTTCCTGCATGTGTATAATATATCTTATATTCTGTATTTATGAACATGACTATTGACCACTGATTGCAATGGGAATTATTAAAAAAAAGTAGCTGGAGCTGGGTGTTGGTGGCTCATGCCTTTAATCCCAGCACTCCGACGGCAAAGGCAGGCAGATCTCTGTGAGTCTGAGACCAGCCTGGTCTACAAGAGCAAGTTCCTGATCTCCAAAGCCACAGAGAAACCCTGTCTCGAAAAACCAAAAACTAAAATAAAAAAGTGGCTGGATTCTGTTAAGTTCCCCTTGAAAGAATGATAAAACTCAGTTCATGGGCAAATTTTAGTATCAATTCAATATCATCGAGTTACTTTAATCATATAGCGTCAGTTCTTGAGGTGAGCTTGGCAACTTACTGGGGTGCTTGTTCCATTTCATCTGTTTTCAACTGCATTGACATAAGATTGACTGCTGCACTCTTTATATTTTCTTTTACCTGTGGCATCTGTAGCTTAGTCTTCTCTCCTGTATTAACACATTATTACAGCCTCGCTTTATGTACTGATGAACCTTGTATTAGTCAAGGATTCTATATCTTAGCTAAAACACCACAACCAAATTGGGAAGGAAAGGGTTTATTTCAGCATACAGTTCCGCATCATAGTCCACCACTGAAGGAAATTATGGCAGGAGCCAAAGCAGAGGCCATGAAGGGACATTGGTTGCTGGATTGTTCAGCCTGTTTTCTTACAGCACCCAGGACCACCAGCCCAGGGCTAGCAGATCCCACAGGGAACATGCACTGCAGCTTGCCCATAGCAAGCTGTTTGCTTGGTGAGAACATTTTCTCAATGGAGTTCCCTTTCCAAATGGCTCCAGCTTGCGTCGAGTTAACACAAAGCTACCAAACAACAAACAAACAAAGAACAACCTCCACCCCCTATAATTCTGTCAGTTGTGTCAGTCTTTCCAGTAAGCACATTTGGTGTTGTCAAGTCTCAGCTGGGATATCCTGGTGTCCTGTTTCACTGCTAAGAGGAAAGCTGCCTGGTCTCCCTTGTCTTTTCTTGAGGTTTGTTAATTTTTCTTTTCCAGATTCTCAAGTTGTTCATCTTATAATTTCAGGGCTGTTGATTCCATTAACTTCTAAACATTTCTCCTTCTATCACACAAGCACTAAAGAGGTAGCATTACCCTGAACCAACAAGATGTCTCAGTTGGTAAAGGTATCTGTTGCCAATCCTGACAGTTGGATCCCTGGAAGTCACATGATTCAAGAAGAGACTCCCAAAAGATGTCCTCTGACCCCAATACCACCACTACTACCATATCACCCACCACACCCACACGCAATGTAAGACCGAAAATGTAATTTATAAAATAAAGTCGTAACATTTTGCCTAAGAACTGCCCCCGGTGAACTCTCCACCTCCCCACCAGGCCCAGCACTCTTCTGATTTTGTGATTGCCTTACACGATGGCCTCCTCTCTGGCCAGTCTGTGACTACCTCTATCAACCCCTGAAGGTACAGTGGCCCTGGACTTCCTCTCTTTATAGTCACACACCTCTATCTATCTCATTCTTGGCTGGGACTGCACATGTCATTAAATATTTTTATCTTGTCTAGAAATCCAAACTCTATATGCACCCATATTTCTGCTTAGCTGTGCAATAACACTTCCCCAAATAACAGCATAATGGCAGTTTAGATTATCTTTCAGACAACACTCCAACTCCACTAACTATGAGAGCACAGGCTTTCCCATGCCTGTTGTTCGCCGAGAAAAGCCATGTGACTTGCTTGGGATTTGCCACTGCCTTGGATAACTTATAAGCTCCAAAATAAAGTGTCTTGTGGAACAAGGCCACTCTGGCTGGAGCAGGAGGCAGCCATCGCAGTCTGCTTGTGGGGACCAACTGGGAGAGGGCAGACTGACCAAAAGCAGTGCATGCCAAGCAATAACGTTTTGCTAGGATAGGCTGCGCACAGGATGAGGTTCATTTTGCAGTGACTGCTGACTAATAGAGAAATATATGCCCACGCATGGATGCTTATGTTAGCAAAAACATAAAATAGATGGCACTGGCCCAAGAAAACTATTCAGAGAAGCTGAGAGAATGGTACCCCGTGCTGTGTGGTGGCAGCATGTCTGGCAAAGTGCCTCTCATGACACTGGAGGGCAGAAAAGGCACCCAGTGAAACACTGGGCTGTGAGGGGAATTGCAAGACAAAATGTAGCAACAAGGGCCAACTCTGGCTGACTATGCATTAAAGGTATTGCATGAGGAGAAAGACTCAGCCGGAGCAGAATTAGGAGAAATGGGGTCTGAAATTCCCATCACTTTTAGGCTAGGAAGCAAAGATCTTGTCAAACCAAAATGTGACTATGAAAACACAATTTCAGAGAAAAGGCAGTCTAGGGGCACAGGCACAGAGCATCAACTCAATGGCTCCAGGCTAGAACAACCCACTGCAAGCTCTCGGATAATGGAGACATTTATTTTTGCTGTGAGGTATGTGTATCTGCACTGAAGGGTTGCTGGCATCAGCTGGCAAGCTTACAGAGTGCAGAATTCTGATGCTAACGCAGTACCAGCGGGGATGAGACAAAAGGTTTGTCTCAAAAGGAATTGGTGCAGGCATCTGACTCAATCAAACATACAGGCAGGCCATAAAGCATTGAGAAATCCTATATTCCAACAGTGCTAGAAGCCTGAATTGGAAGAGTCTTTGGGAGATGAGGGAAAACCTCAGGACCTCTACCCTCTACAGAAGAAAGCTGATGCCAAAAGCAATTCAGCTTTCTTTCTTTCTTTCTTTCTTTCTTTCTTTCTTTCTTTCTTTCTTTCTTTTTGAGATGGTATCTCTCTATATAGCCCTGGCTGTCCTAGAACTCACTGTGCAGATCAGGCAGGCCTAGAGCCAGAGATCTGCCAGCCTCTGCTGGGATTAGAATATGTGCCACCACATCCAACTCTTTTCTTTCCTTTCTTTCATTCATTCCTTTCCTTATACCCCCTCTCTTTCTTTCTTCCTAAACAGTGAACCAAACCCAAGAACTGTGGATACAGTAAATCTCAATGCCACACCCAGGCAACAGGCTTGCGTATCATTCAAAACCACCCTTATCCTCATTGCAGGAGTGAAACTTCAGAATGCTAAGAAACACTAGCTTTCCTGTCCCTTATTCTGGCCCATCTTAAACAGAAGCTTCTATTCCTGTTGTGCTCTTCGTGTTCAACCATCTAATGCTGGGTGTGTGGAGGGAAGTGGACTTGTTATTTCCAACACACACATTTCTAAATCAGGAAACACAGAGCCAGCCCGATACAAATGGTGAGATTCTAGAATCTGAGCCTATTCATAATTTGATGAGACTGGGGGGGGGGTCTTGGGAAAGGGGTGGGCCTGATTTGCATGTGAGGGGAACTTGAATATTCATGAGTACGGGATTAGATGAGAATAGTCTTAATTAGTATTCGGCAGAGAATCACTGCCCTCCCTCCTTTCATCTAGGTTAAAAATGTTCCAGGATGGAAGAACCTGGCACCCTTCACTTCTGCCTCCATTGCAAGAATGAGACTTGAGCAGCTCATCCATCCTAAATGAAAGGGCAACAGGGCTGAAGGAGGATGCCCGTGCACTCTGTGGCGAAACCTAGGGGGTCTCAATTTCCTGCTCACACAACATGCTGTCCTCTCGGTGGCTGCCGCTCCATCTTGGCTACACCATTCCCTTTCTTACTGGTGATTTATGTTAGGTTCACCCAACATCACGACTCAGGAAGCCTGGTTGAATTCAGGTAGTGATGTGGCGTAAAGGATGTGTGTCCATTGGCTGTCCCACGTTCTAGCGTTCCCTGGCTACTGAGACCCAATGTCTCACAAGCTATATAATGCCCCTTTGTGTTTGGCAGGGCCCACCTCCGTGATCTCAGAGTCTCCGTTATGATTTCTCAGTAGGGATTGCCAAGAACTCCAACATGCATCTTTCTACTCCTCCAGCACCACTGGGTGCGAGAAGCAGCACGGTGTCCATCCAGAGTGGGCCTAATCTAGAGCTCCCATGTGCTACAGCCACCTCAAGAGTTAGCATCCTTCCTTATGCCCCAGGACATGAAAAGCGTGCTTGGGTGCAAATGCAGCCTTTTCCGAATTAAAAGACTTACAAAGCACTGTAACTGGGGTGTGAGACACTAAAATATGCGCTTCTACCTGATCCACTCATGGTGAAGGGGCCAGTTACTTTGTCTTTCTGGAAATTCACCTCTTGTTCCCTGGAGTGCATTATCTCATAAAGACATCCAGAATGGTAGTTGCTTTGCCGACACCATCCAATCAGTGCATCACTGGTGTATCAGAATATGAGACCCTGTGTTATGACCGAGTCCCTCAGATTACATCATAAAGATGTGGGAGAATGGGAGTGTTAATACAGCCCAGATATGAAGCAAGAATAGGTTTGCTCATGTCAGTATGAAAAAAAAAAACATCTGGCCCTTTTCCCCAATGAGTGAAAGAAGAATTTGCAAAGTTAGCAGGCAGACCAGTGCATATTCTAGCTTTGTGTCAACTGGACACAAGTGAGAGTCATTTGGGAAGACAGAACTTCAGTTGAGAAAGTGCCCCTAGCAGATTGGCTTGTACACAAACCTGTGGAGAATTTTCTTGATTGGTGACTGATGTGGGCGGGCTCAGCTGACTGTGGTGTGTACCACCCCCATGCCAGTAGTCCTGGAAGCTATAAGAATGCAAGGTGAGCAAGCCAGTAAGCAGCACTCCTCCATGGCCTCTGCATCAGCTCCTTGATCCAGGTTCTTGCTAGAGTTCCTGCCCTGAATCACCTGGATGATGGATTGCAAGTTATAAAATTGAAATAGACTCTTTCCTCAAGTTACCTTTATCCATGTTTCCCTGATCATTAGAAACCCTAAGACAACTCCCATATTCAGTAGGACAGAGCTGTGACTTGACCGTATGAATTCTGGTGTGCAGTTGTCCCCAGAAATGTATCTGGTTTCTTCAGATTCCACAACAGAGTAAACGGAGCTGGGATAGAAGGACCCAGAAGGCATGCACTCTTCATCATTGCCCTCTAGACGGTAGTATTGTTCGTGGCTGTGGGAAAGGGGCAGTTATGGAAGTTTGTAGAACTTTGCATTTTTCATAACAGTAGCCCTTACCCTAGAGGTCATAGACTCAGTGTACAGGTTACTCCAACTACAAAAAAAAATTAATACTAGATAAACTTTGGAGATTCAAGAAATAGGCTTGATTGGCCATATTTAATCCTGGGTTCATTTATCTCTTGGTCCCCGTGTGCTTCCCCCTATTTTGCTATGGATGCTGGGATAACACTCTCTCAAGTCAACTTAAACTCTAGTTGTAACCTTAGAATGTTTATGTATCAGCCTTTCTCCACCAGTATATATATATATATATATATATATATATATATATATGGACAAAGTTTCTTCAGGGGGGGAAAATCCCAGTATATGCTCACTGTAACACTAGAGATCTTTATTGCAGACTTTATTCAACAGCTTCTGGTCTCAGGTCTAGAACCCGTGCACTGAGTCCTGACACTTCACTGATGGGCTGGCTGGAGCCCCTGCTCTCCACTCCTATCAGGTTTGATTGTTTATGTTCAGAACCTTCCTCCTGGCTTCCCATCTGTCTTCTCTCAGTACTCCCGAGCATATTTGCACATCTCCTTAAGCCCTTGTGAGTCAATGCCTACTGTTGCCCCTGTAGTCCTGTCAGTCATTCTAGGACTGAGGCTCACGAAGCTTCCTCCTTCACTGGAGCATCGACATTCATGATCAAAGTCTATGACAGCTGTTTCTATTGTCAGCCACACCCTGCAAAGGAAAGTTGGCATGGAAACAGTGAGAGGCTCTATACCGGACTCTTAGCATGTTCTTGATGACCCCTCTAAAATGTTTTTAATGGGTCTTTGGACCTCTAATAACATCCAGTCTGACAATCACTTCCCGTCCTCTGCCAGCTTTACAGCAACACGGATGTTTCTATTTTCCTTGGTATAAACTTAGTTTCCTACAGGTTTCTGAGAACCACTTAGAAACTCTCTAGGATATAAAACTAGATCCTAAGGCAGGGTTGCACTTAAGTGAATGCTCCCTCATCCCTAGACACCTTCAGTATTCATTTCCAAGGGTTTCTGGCTTCTGCCTGTAAGGGTTGACTAATCCTTGCATCTGCTGTGGGATTCAGCTTATAGATGTTAGTGAAGTTCAACACTCCCTGGCATTACACTGGTATTAACTGGCAACTGCCTTGACACCAGGGAAAGAAAGCACTGGCGGTTCCTGATATGGTGCCTGTGGCCCTATGTGGGGAAAGCCTCTGTGCTGATTTCTCAAGCAGAGGAAGAACTATCTCCTACTAGGGATGGAGGCAACTGTTGCAAAGCTAAGGGTTCAGGGAATCAGCAGAGGAGTTTCCCAAGACTTACCTGGATGTTTCTGTAACTATATCTCATGTTTAAAATTTTTCCCACCAGAGCCTGGTCTGATCATGACCTTGAACTGAATATGTGAAACACTATGGCCTACACTATTAGATCCAAGTTTGCTTCTCAGGTGTCTCTAATTTCCTACTGCCAAAGATGATGATCTTTCTAAGTCACCAAAGAAGCCTCTGGCCAATGCACCTAACTTCTAAGAGTCTTAATTTCTTCTCTTGTCTTGAGTACAGTCTCCATATCTTTCTGCTTGAGCAATCCCTGTTCTAGGAAGGGCATTTTCTCCACCTGGGCCATTTTCCAAAGTTATGACTAGTGTGAGTTTACCTAGTAAGCTTCCCCTAAATCAGAATTGCCCAAAATCACATACCATGCTAGATAAAGAGCAGAGGGCTCCTGCTTACCAGTTCCCAAAATAGTCCTGGGTTTATGGGTGACTAAAATGGATTTTTACTGATAATAAATCATAAACATATTTTAAAATAACGATTTGTTATTCATATAATTTATCATTTATTAAAATGAAAGCAAATGTACATACTATAGCAATGGATATGCATGCCTAATTTAACATAAAGTATTAAATCTTGGCAAAATACTTGATACAGTGGGATATAGAACACTTTTGACATTTTTTATAGTTGCCTGATATTTTAAATTTATAATTGTCAATGCTCAAAATGTCACATCACATAAATGTGTAATGCAAAATACAAGAAGTCCGCAGTGCCTAGTGTGGGAAACCTCCTTTCAAGGTTTTGGTCAGGGGAGTCCAAGAGACTCTCAAAATTATACAGGCTATGCCATGGCCCTGAGTGGTAAGAACTTGCTGCTGAAGATACTATGTGCTTTGGAGAGGTTGAGCTAGAACTGATCTAGAAGCCTCCTCCCCGAAGACCTCAGTGTCAGAGGAGCTTTACAAGTTTCCAAGGGAGAAAACCAATCAATATTCCTACCCAGACATACTCTCTACAAACCACAATAATGAGAAAAATGGTAAGATATCCCCAAAGGTACAATAGCCACACTTACATCTTGGAGTAGGCAACAATCATCTAATTAGATTAAAGTTGTACTTGACACAGAGGAATTCAGGCCTGGCACCATAGATCTAACCCATTACCCATGGCCAAGGAAACCATGGACCCTAGAGAACCTACTACTGCCATTTCCTGCATCCTGAATATTTATCCTTATATCCACAGGTAAATGTCACTATAACCCTTCATCAATGAGGATTCTTTTTGCAGCAGAGACCATTACAGAAAGCTGGAGCTGGTCAGAACACAGAGAACAAGTGCTGGTGAGGTTCCTCACCCCAAATGATGCATCTACAACACAACCCCTGCAAGGAAGGCTCGGGAAACCATGCAAAAGAGGAAGTAGAAGTGTTGAAATTGTAAGAGCCAGAGGACCAGGATGTCTGCTGCAAGGTATGTGACGGGGAAGATGCACCCATGAAATCTCAATGATATGTCTACCTAAAGAAGAGCTGAAAAATAAGACTAACCGTTGCCATGCCAACATGTAGAGGAAACCTCACAAGGATCCCATGGTGGCTTGACTGAAAATGTTCTCCATATGCTCACAAATTTGAATATTTGGTCTCCAGTTGATGGAACTGTTTGGGAAGGATTAGGAGGTAGGGCCTAGTTGGAGGAGGTGTGCCTCTAGGGAGTGGGCTCTGAGGTTTCAAAAGCTCACACCATTCCCAGCTAGCTTTCTCTGCTTCCTGATTGTCTCACAAGATGTGAGCTCTCAGCTACTGCTCCAGCACTGTGCAGACTCCCTACCTTGATAGTCATGAACTCTAACTTCTGAAACTGTAAGTCCAAAACAAACACTTTCTCTCATAAGTTGCCTTGATCATAGAACCTTAATCATAGCAATATAAAAATAATTAGGACAGCCCCACCCCTAGGTAAATCGTTTTCTTCCCTGAATGAGCTCCATGATAGGCTATCCAGATCACATGTGCTAAGCTCTAAACACATATACATGTAAGCAAAACTAATTCAGCAGGTGGTATTTGTAAACGTCAATGTGAATATATGTAATAATAATTAAAGAATAAGACCATGAATTTTAGAAGCAATAAGAGGAGGCAAAAAAGAGAGGGAAGAGAAGGAAATTATGTGAATATATGATTTATACATGAAATTCTCAAAAGGTAAATAATTTTTAAAGAGAAAGCTAAAACAATCTTTGCAGTTACATGCACAACCATTTGCAACGAAACATTTTCGAACATTTCTTTATCTAACTTGAAGGGTTAGACATACGGCTCAGTGGTAGAGAGACTGCCTGCCTACTTAGTACGATCCCTGACAACACACACATACACAAATAAAAATAATTACAATAACTTGAGATATCCAGACAACTTTAGAAAACAATATTGTGCTGCTGTCAATAATTGTGCTGTTGTTTGAGTTCTCGTACTTGATGCCAGTTGGAAAGATTAATCCTCACCACTATCAGACTTGAGTAGCTAAGATAGAAATGTTGAGGTGTTTTGGAAAAACAAGCAGTCAGCCAGGAGGAAAAGTATCAACTATGTAATAAAAGACTCAAAGTCTATTAACTCTGTCTCATTACACTAACAAGAAAAAAAGGCGACTATGAGGTACTGATGTCTGAGTATGCAGCCTTTCTAAAACATTGGGAATAAAGAACCTTATGTGCAAGACAAATAAATAACAACAGAAAAAACTGGCAGAAATATGTTTAAGGCCATTTCAGAAATTGTTGGAAAATTCGCCCAACTCTTAAGCCAAGATTCATTTAAAATGAAACCCAATCCAGCAACCCAAACAGATGCTGTCTGCATTCTCAGCTGCCAGTTGCCGGGTTCCGAATCCCTTTATGCTTTTAATTCATTCCCTCTTCTCAGCAAAAGACCTGCCACGTGTTCGTTTCTAGACGCGGACTCTGTCTCCCCATCCGCACAAACCTCCCCTCGCTCAAGCCCTTCACCAACTACTGAAAAACTCTCCACCCAGTGGTTGTGGTGTCCCAACCTACCCTGCTGTTAATGAAAAGAGAAATGTATGCTCAGATGCCTAGGACATCGAACGTGTGCTAAAAACTTAGGAAACAGCAGCTAGAGACTCAGTGACAAGTTTATTAATAGGGAATCAGATGTAATCCTTACAGTCTTTCTGAAGGTTTGTGAATTCTTCAGAGTGAAGTGGTATAGGGAAAATCCCACCAACAGGGAGAATCTTCTACGTAGGTAGCCCTAGGGCTGGGGTAGATGAGACCTAGGTCTCAAGCAGCCTTTTGAGTGAAGTCTCAGCCACGGCCCTGGGGACAGACAGACACTTGATAATTAGGGGCACATTCTTGGGGGCCTGCGAGCAAGGCCTCCATTCTCGGTGCCCAGGACTGAAGGAGCAACAAACATTGGAACTAGTTATTGTTGCTGTCCTATCATATTTGGGCACGAGAACTCTGTTTTATGTATGCAAGCTCTAGGAGTCCAGCGGGGAAAAGGAAGCTGAGTGGTTTCCTCTGCCCCTGCAATGGCTGCCCATTCAGACCTGCTCTCCCCACAAATCTCTCCCTGAAGGAATGCCTCCCTCCCGGTGGTGCCTGTCCCACAGATTGCTTTCCATCTGTCAGTAGCCAGCCTTGATTTAAGGACTCCGGCGAGGGACAGAATGAGAAGCCAGCAAGGCCAAGAGGAGGAGAGACGGTGGCAGAAGAAACGTGCAAGATAAAACAGTTTCCATCCGCTGACAAGAATACAGACAGCGAGCTCAGAAGTTTTCCACCATAATAAACAAGAAAGAGAAGTAGAAGAAGCGGGCATATAACTTTATGGTCTGTGAAATTGAATCACCTCTCACGGATTTTTTTTTAACCTGTTGGTGGACAATGAGGAACTTCCTCATCTTGGGCAAACACGGGTCGTAAAAACCTCTGAGGAGAAGCAGCGAGGACTGAGCCTATCTGATTAAAATCCAGAAGGCCTTGGTTTCCACCAAAGCCACACTTTATATATCTGAGCTTCTTCCACTGGAAGCTGTGAGCACTGTGAATTACAGTGCCTCATGGGCCGAGAGCTGCATCTAACCCATTGTCATAAACACCAAGGGAGAAGCAAGGCCGCCATCTTAAATCAGCAACTTAAATCAGGGGAAAAAAAGCGGAAACACCACAGCTGTACATGAGAGACAGTTGGGGAGTCCCACAGCGAAGCCCCACCCCCACCCCTGCCCTGGTGACAGTAAAAACCTGAGTTGCCTTCCCTCTCCTCTGACTTTGCCATTGCTATCTTCGGTAATCCAACCCATCGAGCAAGCACAGCTCATCTTAACAAAAACTGAAATGCAGAATTCATTCTCTAGTCTCTTTCTCCCATTGCTGGAAGACAGATGAGACAGGGACAGGGTTGGGCAGGAAAAGGAGCCCTTGCAAGACCCTGATAAGGACTTCTATTAGGATTTCAAGCTCTGACTTAATCACCTAGTTACTGTGTTTCCTAAAATTATTATTACCTACTTATCAAGCCTCTGGGTGTGCCTGTGCGAGCATGTGCGTATGTGTGTGCGTGTGCATGTGCGTGTGCGTGTGCATGTGTGTGTGTGTGCATGTGCGTGTGTGTGTGTGCGTGTGTATGTGCGTGTGCGTGTGTAAATGAGAGGACAATTTACAGGAGTTGTTTCTTAACTTCCATCATGGTGTTCTAGGGGATGGAACTTGGGTCCTCAGGCTTGACAGCTAACCCTGAACCATCTTGCCAGCCCCATTCCTGAAGACGTTTCTGAAGCCTCTGTCTCTGTCTCTCTCTGTCTCTTCTCCCCTGCTGCCAACACGATTCTAGGCTCTCACTTGAGCTGGTGGCCCACCATTTTCCCTGGCTCTAGAATGGTGTCTATAATAAGAGGCATTGGGAAGGAAAGGCCGGGGGGGGAGGGGTGGGAGGGGGGGAGCTCTTCCCTACTCAGCATCCTTCAGTGGACTCCATTTTCCTGGAGGCAAACTTCAGATTGGATGACGTGGCTTTCAAGTGTCCTGTGACCTCATCCTAGGAGTCATTCTGATCCTTAGCTCCTTTCTTCTGTACTCTCAGATTTGATACCTTGGTGCAATAACAGGGATCTCGACGGCACAACCCGCAGGCTTGCAAAGTTCAAGGCTCAGTGAAGGAAGATGGCGTTTATCTCCACCAGGATGCAGGAATTGACATTTGATTAAGGACATGGATGGAGCCAAGAACTGAGCTTGCACTTACTACAGACAGAAACAAGCTATCTCTGTTAGCACCCCCTCCCATTCTAACTAGATGGCCTGATCTAAGCTCCGCCCCAGGCCATGGAAATTGGGTAGAGTTTGGGATGCTGAGAGGGCATCAGGAAATTTGTATCTCATTCCACAAGTAATGTCCAAGAATTTCATGCAGTCTAAGAAAGGAGTAGCTGGGAAACACAAAATTCGGACACAGAGAAAAGTCTGAGAGGCCAGCATCAGGAAAGAAAGTCAAGAGTCAGGACCAAATTTGATAATAGGGCTGCACAGGACATTAACAGTGGTCTAAAAGACAGATGCCTACTTAAAGGTAGATGCTGTATCTCAGGGTGTTGTGAGGACTCCACTGTAAAATGAATAAATTCCACCATGAAGTTGGTGAAACTTAATTCTTAGGCCTCTTTCCTTTCATGGGTCCTCTTTAAGGCCCTAAACATATTTATATTAGAATATATTTCACTGGTAATTTTATATTCTTCTCCTTGTATTAGCTTCAGGCCCCACTAAATCCAAATCATATCTTCACGTTAGCAGGACAAGCTAAGTAATTTAATAAGGTTAGACAAAGTTTTCTATCTCGGGCACACAGGCAGTTACTCTCAGGTAGAATAACTCCCAAGGCAGGAGTCTATAAATCCAAAGGAAACGGCCAAGCACCAAAGGACGTGACGTCTAAGCAAGGAAAAGAGGAGAGGAAGGCTCGGAAGGCTTAGTAGTCAACGATCAAGGGCACAGCCGGCTCTCACAGGGGCCCAGGGGCCACAGTCATGATCTGCTCACAAGTGCCATTGCTTGGGCTTCAGTTTATAGCCCAGAGCAGGAGGGATTGTACAAGATCCTGCAAGAAGAGACTGTGTGTGGGTATGGGAGGGCAGGGAGAGGTGTACAGTGAGGTGAGGGTAGGGGAGAGGAAGAAGAGGAGGAGGAGGAAGAGGAAGATAAGAAGAATAGAGGAAGGAGATGGGGGAAAGGAAAGAAGGAAGACCAGGAAATGGGATAGGAAGAGGGAAGAGAAGGAAAAGTCAGACAGGAAGGGAACGGTAGGAGGGCAAGACCTGAAAACAAAATACAGACGTAGCGATGAGGAGGAAACACATGGTTCTTAGGAGAAAAACAAGAATACAAAGTCAGCTTAATTCCAGAACAGTAAGTTAACTATGTCAAACAGAGTCTCCTTTGCTTCAGTGAAGAGCCGAGGTGAACAGGAACCAATGCATCACAGACTTAAAAGAGAAACGCTTGTTAATAGCCCAGAAATAGAACAAGTGACTGTCAGTCAGGGTCACCGTGACTTCACTGCATACACAGCCCTCGGTGACAGACTGAGATGGAACCCACTCACCGTGTGTGTATGATCATGTGTCATATGTGTGATGTGGTGTGTGTTTGCGGGTCATGTGTGAGGTACAGCATGGGAGCTTATAGTGTTCGTGTGTGTGGTGTGTGTTTGTGGCTTGCATGATATGGTATGTGGGTATGTGCAGCGCATGTGTGATATGCTATGTAGGTTTGTACCATGTGTGTGCAGTGTATGTGTGGTATGGTATATATGTCTAGTGTATCTGTGTGTATGTATGTGTATGTGTGTGAGATATGGTGTGTATGCTGTATGTGATGTGGTATTCGGGTATGTGCAGTGTATGTGTATGGGAAGGCATGGTATAGTATGTATGAAGTGTAGGGTGTGAGATGTATGGATGCATATACTGTATATGTGATATGGTATATGCAGTGTGTGTGGTATAGAATATGTTACATATGTATCATGTGTGGGTATGAACTGTGTGTGTGTGTGTTTATTGTATGGTTTATGGAGTGTGTAGATTTTGGTGGAATGGTATGGTATTGGGGGTTGGAGGCCGATATATGTCTTATTGTGGGATGTTGTGAGAATGGTGTGTGTGATATGTATGTGTTGGTGTGTCATGTGTTGTGAGTGTGATATGTGTGTGAATGGTACATGTGATATGGTTTGTGGGTATGTATGTGTGGGGGGCATGGTATGGTATGTGTGGGACATAGGGGTGTGGTGAATGTGTGTATATGGTGTATGTGTGATACGGTATATGGGTCTATATAGTGTGTGTGGTATAGAGTATTGTATATGTGTCTTGTGTGGTTATGTACAGTGTGTGTGTCTGTGTGTTTATAGTATGGTTCATGGAGTGTGTAGGTGTTTGGGGGTGTGAGGCTAATGTGTATTGTGGGGTGCTGTGAGAGTGATGTGCATGGTGTGTGTGTGTGTGTGTGTGTGTGTGTGTGTGTGTGTGTGTGTAGAATCAGGTTGGAAAACAATTATATTCTCTTGTCTCCCTTCTATGCATGCTGTGAAGTTTGAGAACCATCAGGGAGACACTCCTTAGCAGGTAATACTTTTTCCTCAAGCAGCCAATAGACGGCCTGAAACCCCTCATTAGAGTGACAAGCTGGAGATGAAACACATTGCAGGTGGTCGTCACAAAAAATGGAAATGCCCTTGATAAGGTCGGTGTAATAAATTGTCAGCACCTTTGCGTAAATGAGGACATTATTAGAACTGCACTCTCACAGTGGTCAGGGAACTAAAGCAGACCGATAGCACAGAGAAGACGGGAAGGAGACACCGCGCTCCCTGGTTTCAGGAGTTCTTGCTTCCCCAGTCTATGCCTGTGGACTGCTGAGAAGAGCTCAGCCCCAACAGCCTTCCACCCTCGCTGCTCTCTAAAAGCTAGTTAGTCAGCTCATCCTGGGGCATTAACAAGGGGCCCGAGAGGACACCCTGCAGCATGCATGTCTGGTGACAAGAACTGCCACCGTCACTTTCCACCAAGAGGAGTTGCTGAGGCTTGTCCCTGCTGCTCCAAGCTTGGCAGCCACTGGGAAGCTGACAAAGGAGTGAAAATCAAAGGCAAAGCCTCGTTTTCCCTTGAGCATTAGGATCATGATTGGAAAAAACAAATGAGGCTAGGAGGGGGTTTTACCGGAGATGCTGCATTTTGAAGAGAGAAGTGCAGGCTATCTTAGTGCCCTTTCCAGCTCAGTGGTGTTGCAAATAAGGTCCAAGATGATCTATGATGCAAAGCGTAGAGATGACTTCGTCAGAGGAAGAGCAGCTCCGGGGCTTGTGGGCATTAGGCAGCCTCACCACTGTGATGGGTGCTTGAAGGGAGGAGGAGCCACGCACTTGGACACCTGGCGGGAATCCTTCATTAGACACGGGACCACCAGGTGGGATGTGAGCAGTCACAGGGAACCTGAGCATTGCAGAGAAGATTCAGGATGGTAGGCAGTAGGCCATGGGCCTCCTGAACTGGGGACGTTGTGGAGAACCCACAGAAAAGAAGGGAAGGTGACAGAGCTGAGACAGATGGCAGTGTAAGAAAAGCCATGGCGTAGGAAAGCCTCCCCGGGCTCTCAAAGACAAAAGGGACCTTCTCCACCCAGCCTCCTCATCCTATAAACAGAAAGGGTAAGCTAACGACAGCATCCGCAGTACAGCGAGCATCTACAGGGACACTCAGCGACAATGACAGAATGCACAACGCAGAAAATTTCACCCCGCTTCTGTGACAGAGGCACTGCTATCAAAACTTTTACAGGAGGGGAAACTTCCAACAGACTTTAAGGGGGGGTTCCACAGCTCATAGAAAATCACCCAGTTGCCAAGTGCATACCGCATGATGGTTTCAACACCTGCATCTCCAAGGTCTCCTGCCTGTGTCCCAAAGAGGGGCAGACACCCAGCACCAATAGTTTTTTTTAATTCTTTTATTCTGTTTTATTATTTTTTACGTTCCAATCCCAGTTCCGCTTCCCTCCTCTCTTCCAGCTCTCCTCCACTCCCCCCCCCGTCCTCCCATCTGCTCCTCGAGAGGGTAAGGCCTCCCCTGGGAAGTCTACTAAGTCAGTCCCATCATCTAGTTGAGGCAGGAGCAAGTCACCTCCCCATATAGAATGGCCTCCACTAAGTCAGTATGCTACCACCAATACTGGATGCTCCCGGAGCCAGAAAGAACCACCTCATTTCTCCCGAAGAACACCACACACAAAGCTGGTAACCAGTACAGAGTCTGTCGGTTTGGTGGTGCATGGAAACCACCTAGGCAGCTGGGGTAAGTGGGGATCTGCTTCTATTGCTGACTGAAGCTCTGGTATCTGAGAGGTGTGGTTCACAAGGAGGAATAGCCGCACACCCCAGAACCCAGACACTTGGCTAGGAACAAGGTCCTGAAGGTCTCACAGGCAGAAAGGACATTTTCTCAGGGAGGACATTTCCTGGATGAGTGGCTATAAAACTCCCTGGGTTGTGGGAGACCTTGAGAAGTCATCCAGCCCTTGCCCTTGCTCCAGGCAGCGTGGCACTTAAACTATCCTAGGATAGTGATTTATTTTCTCATCTTTCAAAAAAAATAAAGATGTCAACTAAGACAGCGACCAAAAAGTTTCATTTTTTTCCTTGGGGTCAGAAAGTTCTCCACAGTATGTATCCAGTATAGACTATTGGTCTCTGCTGTAATGAGTCATTCTAGGGGGGTGAAGATTCATTCTGTGTATAGCCCAGCTCCAGGTCTAGAATGGAGCCCTGGACCTGGTCTTCCTTTGTGTGATAAAAGCATTCTGCACCTACAGAGTAGGGCCAATGTAGACTAAAAGGCTGGTTAGTGGGCCACCATAGTCTAAAGCATGAGCTATAGAAACCTGTGACCAAAAGAACATCATTAGCTCCGAAGAACCACAGAGGAATACAGGCCTCCCACAGGGAGGAGTTTTTAATAATGAGATTGAATTGGGCCTGGCACTGCTGAGAAATGACAAACACAGGAGGGAAGGTCCGCAAGAACGAGCAGAGAGGTGCCTCTGGGGCTGGATCATCAGCAGTTAAGGTCAGAGTCTATGCTCTGAAAGTGTTTTTATGCCTATGCTTTAGAGGATTCTACATAATGTTTCTTGGACTATTTGAGCTCTGTGAAAACATTCCAGCCCTGTCTATAGAGGAGAACTCTTCCACAGACGAAGATACCGTTTAAGGAATAGAGTGGGGGTACTGGGAGACAACTAATAACAGCATCAGTCCCAGGTAGGATTAAGGGAATGGGGACATCAGAGCCAAGAAAGGCCAGGACCATATCAATAGGTACCTAAATACAACCTCCCCTTCTCCTGTGTGAAGTAGAGCCCTGACATTTCGAAGCCAAATATCCTTGTAGTTATTCAAGGACATCAAGACACAGCATTGTGATATTTTCTGCAGCAGCATGCAGAACAATAAAACAAGCCATCATAAAAACCTGTGGATTCCAGAGCGCTGTGGACTGTCAGAGCCAGACAAAGCTCGTCCTATGATCCTATCTGGCCACCTCTTTTAATTTCTCTGTTGGTTATTTATCTACATACACAGCTTTTAAGAGCACTCAGATGCCAATATTCAGTTACCACTGCATCTCTTTGTCCAGGACCTAACCATGAATTTCACATTCACAGAGCCTATCGGCATTGTCTATTGGGATCAGTCTCTCTGTCTCTCTCCCTCTCCTCTCATACATGCCCGCGCACACACACACACAGAGAGAGAGAGAGAGAGAGAGAGAGAGAGAGAGAGGGAGAGAGGGAGGGAGGGAGGGAGGGAGGGAGGGAGGGAGGGAGGGAGGGAGAGACTCTAAGCGCACAAGGAATCAGACTTTGATAGGGTCATCATGTGTTGGACATTGTTTCCTCAGATATGTCTCTGGGGTCCCCAATGTAAAATCTGCATAAGGACCAAATGATACAACAAAGTAAAATGTCATCAGTTGCCTGGCATAGGTAGGCTACATTCCCAAACATCTTGTTGACTAATAGTCAAGTGGGTGGATGGATGGATGGATGGATGGATGGATGGATGGATAGGTGATGAATGAATGAATGGATGAGTGGGTGGGTGGGTTGGTGGATGAGTAGCAAATGAATGGATGTGTGGGTAGGTAGGTGAGTAGATAGATGGATAAATGGACGGGTAGGTTGGTGGGTAGGTAAATCAATGGATGGATCAATGGATAGAAGAGTGGGTGGTTTAATAGATGGCAGAAGCTCCATGTATCTTGGTTGATCTGAAATCAGGATATGACCAGAATCAGGCCAGGCTATAACCACCAAGACCTATCCACAGTGGCCTCCATTTGTCAACTAGGTCCCTTGTCTCAAGGATTGCATAATGTCCCAAAACTGTGCCACAAGTTGGGGACAGAGTGTTCATGTTTATGAGACTATGTGAACTGTTTTTTACAATCAAACCGTGACACCCTATATTGATGGGTACACGATGTTTAGAAGGATCCTCACGCACCAGACAGAGCCTGGCTGACCTCAGAGTGGAACATGGTGAGCAGTGGATAAATACACAGAGAAAAAGCAACATCGTGGACATCACCTCTTGAGGAGAATTGGGAGGAGCAAAAAGGATCCCACAGAGTGATCCCACAATCAAGACCCCACATTGTCAGTGTGTCCCTCCTTGATCAAAGCTAGACAGTGACCCATGAGAACTAAACTCACAGAAACCTAAATTTAGGTAAGGGCAGCAGCTCATATGTTTAGACTGGGGATAGTCTTTGCTGAGTGACCTGGATAGTAAAATCCCACGATTTTATTCCTTCTTTCAGGCAGCAGAAAAACATGGTGCTAACTTACCACTTACCTCAGCCTTACTCCGATGAGCACATGGAGTGGGAAATGAGTGGCCTTGAAGGACGAACCCTACAATCCATGGAAAGCCGCAGTGAATTTCATTTCCCCACAGAACGTAACTTCTGGGGCCCTGAACACTCATTCCCTTCATATTCAGACATTTGTCCTACAGGCATCTTAAATGAATGACAGATCCATCTTTTTGTACCCTCATTTCAGTTCAAGAAGACACAACATTAAATGTGCCACCTACCGTGCTGATCATGGAATACATTACCTCATGAGTCAGCACACTCCAGTGACACAGCTGCTATCTCCATTCCCACAGAGGGTGCAGGCGTCCCAGCCACCTGAGGCCACCAGGGATTTAAACCTGCTCTTACTTAGGGTCCTGTTCTAATCCACAAGCTGTCTAATGAATGACTGATTTGATCTTTAGGCTTTACTATCTCAAGTCAACAGTATCCAAGGCCATAGGCGACCCCCTCGGTTTATTGTCTCAATATCACTCGGATACCCACTTACGGAGTATCTTTCTAGTTTCTGCTACACAAGCAGAATTGTGGGAGGGGGCTCACCATAATATTAACTCCCAATGGAGAATCATGTTTTGGAAGAAAAAAAAAAACAACGAGGAATGTGTGTGTGTGTGTGTGTGTGTGTGTGTGTGTGTGTGTGTGTGTGTGTGCAAATATCCAAATGTCCAGTAACAAATTCTTCTGGCTGGAGGACATAGAAGGTGAGAGAACAGATGGATTCATGCGTCTCAGGATAGGTCCCCATCCCGATTGGAAACACTCCACTCTTTCCAGCCCAGACTGAGTATGACTGGACCCAATGCATTCTCTATGGGTAAGGACAACAGCATCAACCAAGCACAGAAGGTCCAGGGAAGACACATGCCTGTTTCTACACCTAAAAAGCATGCGGTGTTGGCTAAGGATGAATCAGGATGGGATGATACACTTCAGCCCCAGGGATGCCAAAGAACAAAAAACAGAGGGAAGAGGGTGATGCCTAAAGCAGGAAGTAAATCGATTTTCTTTAAGTCAAGATTTAAGATAGGCAGCCACGGCTGCAGTGGAAAGTGAACTAAGTCTGCCATCAAAGTTGGGGAGTATGGAAAACTTTGCTCCATCCAGGAAGCAGTGGCACTAAGTGGGACACTAGGGGGCAGAGTTGATGAGCTTAATAGGAGCTGTCCTTCTTCAACTTGTCTGCCTACTGGGAAACCACCCATACTCCCCTGCAATGCAGACTCATCTCTTCTGGAGATAGTCCTGGTCGGACATAGCTATGACTTCCTGACATAACCAACTCGCTTTTGTGAAATCCCATTTGAAAAAATACCATGCTTCACTACAATGGCCCCTATGTCTATCCTACAGGAATGCGGAATATTTTCTGTAACAGTGTCTCATATGTTTGGAATTACATTAATCAGAATCCTTGGTTCATTCTTGGACTGTGTATGTTCCCTCCATCTTATTGTTGTTGCTAAGAAAAGCCCCATGTGGCCAGTCCCAGCTTTGGAATCTAAGGTGAATAAAGCGTACCTCCTTTCTTCAAGGAGCTCCAAGAGAGCGTATTGCCTCCTTCTTATCTGTACTATTTGACAATTCCTCTGATGAATGTGTTTCCTCCTACACCTGACTCTTGAATAGCACAGAATTTTGTCTCTAAGTGTCATCCGAGATGCACATCCTCAATCTCAAGCAATACTTGAACTCTGGTCTTGCATACACGTACACATCTAATTTCTCTATGAAGCCTCTGCCAGGACAGCTCACAGGCATCTCACAGTGTAAGCTCCTGCCTGACACCAAGACTCCTCCTCCTTGGATCCTCTCTTTATATACTTTTAAGTTAAATTCCTCAAAGTCATCTTTCGGGCCTCTTTGCTCTCTCTGTGAAACCCCAACAGTCGATCCATCGGAATTCACCTGATCATATATTTTCATACACTACCCGTGTACTCCACTAGGATACAGTTCAGCAAGACAAGAACCATTGTCCATTTCGTTCACTTCCACATTACCCCATATCCCTGGCACTTGGAAAATATCAGGTACTCCATAAACATTTGCTGAACCAAACTCAAACAAAAATTTTTGAAAACAATAAAATAAAAATCTCACTGAAACTCAGACCTGCCAGATGCACCAGACATTAAAGTATAAGAGCAATATTTGCACTCATGGAGGAGTGGATGCTTTAGTCTGTTTTACATAACTACAGAAACAGGTCTGAGGCAACACTGTAGAGCGTAAAGAGAAAGGCTTGCTTAGCTCACACACTGAAAGTGCGAGTCTCAGACTGGGCAGTCACATTCTTTGGGCTTCTGGGGGAGGGTGGTTGAGCCTAGGGATGCGCAACAGACCAGACATGTTTCAAACTGAAGCGGAAAGGCAGAGTAGGGGGTGGGGTCCCATGAGTTCCTCCAGGGCATGCCACCAAGGACCTGAGAACTACACACTTGTCACACCTCTTAAGGACCCTGCCTCCTCTCAGCTACATGTAGATCCCATATTCAGACCTTCAGGGACAATCAAAGCACAACCAAAATCCAGAATAATAGGCAACAATGTTGTTTTCTGAAGTCACACATGTGACTATGAAAAGGAAAAAAGTTTGTTTTTTTGTTTTGTCATTGTTTTTGTTTAAGTATTTGGCCTGGTGAAGGAGGAAACTACATCAGAAGCATTTTATCAAGGATGGAAAGGTTGTGAGTGGACAAATCTTCTCTGACTGATTATTTGTGTCAAATTCTGGCATCAGCTGCAAAATAAAATACAAAACACAAATTTCTCCCTGAGGAATAATGGTGAAGGGCGAACAAAGAAATTGGGACGTGCAGTTCTGTGGACAAATCTCCTTCCATGTGTGTGATACTAAGTGACACTATACTAAGGGATAAGCACTGGTTATAAAATGCAATTTTGTGCCTTTCCTGTTGCATATGAGCTAAAGTCGTGTGAAGAATGCTATACAAAGGATTAAATGCAGCATTAGGGCCTTGAGTCTAGGGGTTGGGAATCCATCCAGTGGCAGAATACCTATCAAAGGTAAGGCTCAGGGTTCAGTCCCCAGAACTGGAGATAAAAAATAACCTCAGTACGACTACCAGTCCCATATGGAAGATCAAATATAACTCATGGAGTGTGGCCAGGTCATTTCAATTCTTAGTCTAGGGTAGAGTTTCCGATTACAGAAACTGGTCTGGGATAATGCATTTATGACCCTACAGTGCCTATATATGAATTTACCAGTCACCCCACTTCACTGAAGAAGAGGGCTGCTGTCTCTTCCCAGCACTTACATTCTTTGAGAGGGATGAGAGAATCATAATTGCACACATAGATAATATTGCCATTTTGGGCTCTGTGTGGAATCGCATCTGAGACATTTATGGTCTCCCTCGGAGTGATTCAAGAGGCAAGTTTAACAATAAATGTCAACTCTTGTTACCTGGAGTGCTGTACACAGATCACACACAGTGAGGAGTGAAAGGCAGCATGTTCCGGGAATAAAGTGAATTCTGTGCACAGAGAAAAATCCAGGAACTCAACAGGTTCTCTGTGCCCTGTCTTATACTTCAGTTCTTGCCTTTGGATTCAAAGTGGATAAAACTATCTGGACTCAGGGAAGGCAGCTGCGCCTAAGCAACTAAACCGGGAGATGAAATTCTCTGGTGCCTGGGATATGTGCATAAGTCCAAGTCCCCCCAAGTAGACATCAAGATTAACCAAACATGACAAAGACGTTCTATCCGTGAAAATGCCTGTGTGAGGAAGACAGCTGAGAAGGCAGAGCTCTGTCAGACCCGTACATACATCACACACACACACACACACACACACACACACACACACACACACACACAGAGTGGGAGGGGGCAGGGGGAAGGAGGGAGGGAGGCAGGGAAGGATTTTGGCTAGAAGTTATCTTGAGACACCACACAGTCCCAGGATGGTGCAGCAGGGCCTTGAGGGTCATAAAGACAAGATCAGAAGAATCTGCTGTCTCCCATGGCTGTGTTGATCCCAGGCATCTGACAGACATCCTCACTGGATGTGCAGCCCCAGCCTGAATACAACAATGGGGCTCAGCCGCTGGTGCCCTTGATCAACTTTCCTCTCTAGATTTGAGCTGTGCATAGGACATCTACTCGAGTGCCTCAGTAAGGCTCCTACATCATAGCAATGCAGGTACTAAGGCATGTCTCCTAAGTATATGGCAGTGCTCTTTCTATCATCCAAACAAGGAATTAAAAGTCCCCAAAGAGCTAATTAGAAGTGATTCAGAAAACAACTGTCCTACCTTCTGCCTGTAGAGTCTGATTTTTCTCTTAAGGAGCAACATATCTCAAAACACGTAACAGTCAAGCAGCACTCAAGCCTCAAACTCTGAGTACCAGGTAGGAGGAACCTTAACTCGATCCTAGGAGCACCAGGGAGGAGCCTTAGCTTGATCCTCGGCTAAGTCATCACCAGTCTTCAAAAAGGCGGCAAATGCATTTCCCAGGGCTGTCATATTATTAATACTAAATGTAAACCTTAAGTGAAAAAGGAAGGAAATGTCTGAAGGGTAGAGCTTGTAGTTCAATGCCCTAACAGTGACAAATGCCTAGGTGTTAATATCTGGAGACTGAGACACATTCACACGAGTCTAGACAGAAGGCCTTCCAGTGTGGTGGTCCCTAGATTAAAAGAGAGGAACAGAAGAGGTCACCTGTTTGTTCCATCTCCTTTCAGCAAGAAATCCATAAGGCCGTTTTATCCCAGGTGGCATAGAGAGTACTTCCTTTTTTATTCCAAGAGCAAGTACTGAGAAGAAAATGAACTTCGAAGGATGCCTAGCAAGGAGTCAGTGCACCTGTGGAGGTCCACTTAAGGATGCAAGGCCTAAATCTTCAAGGCCAAGGAGAACTGGTAGACCAGAAGTCAAGGGATCCAGTAGAGGTCAAGTGTCAGGAGATGATTCTATTACCTGGGGCCTTTCTTCACCTGGCAGGGCAACAAAGCTAGAAGCAGGAACACACTATGGTCTATAGGTAGCCAATCTGGGAATAGGACTTCCTTATCCCTTTCCCTAAAATGCCAGGGACCTGCTTGGACAGCCCAGCTGTACTTACCAGACTAGTTCTATTCAGAGTATAAAGGCATCCCACTTGCTAGATCCAAGGATGAACTTTAAAACAGTAAACAAAACAGAGCGCCAACAGTGGCCAGATGACAGCAGAGGAAAGCGGAAAGCAAAGTGGTCCCTGCTTCTCCAGAGAGAGGCAGGAGGGAGACGGCTAATACATCGCTGGCTGCTGCTGAACGGTTTACAAAAAAATCCAGTTGTATTTTTTAATCATCTCGCATTCTAGACCTTTAAAGTACAAATATGGATTTCAAACATATCAAGGGAACAAATTAACTTAGAAAAATGGTAATGCTTTCCAAGGTTGCACCTGCCACGAATTGCTCCAAGTTTGCATTTTCTCCAGGTCTCTGGTGTGTCATTAGGCCAGATTGATTATGCTCCTCCCCCGAACGGCTTCCCCATTAGAGGGTTATTGTATGGAAATTAATGGAAGGCTGGGAACATTTTTTTTTTTGCAGCTGCAGTAGCTGGAGTCAGTTTTGATTAAGCGATAGAAACGCAGCAGACGGGGAGATCTCTTTGCTTTAGCTGCCTCTTTCATTATCACCGAGTTGAGCAGAGAGGCTCTAGCCCTGCTCCCTATGCGAATCTCTGGCTGAATCCTGGATGATGCTGTTTACACTGACTCATCTCTGTGTTCTTTTTAATGGCTCCCGACTTATCTCACCATTAGTGCTCAGGTTTGACACACAATGTAGAGCTACTCCATCCAAGCCTGTTCCCTCTCCGTGCCAGGGTCCCTCTCCCCCCACATCTCCACTTCAGACCAGCTCTTTTGGAGATTTAAGGATGGGGCCAACACCCCTTGCTCTCAATCCCTGTGTCTCACTTATCCCTTAAGAGAACCTCTCGAGGGGTCCTGAACCAGCAATCAAAGCCACAGCAGCCCCCAAGGGAATGCAAGGAGCAAACTGAGCCTTGGATTGGCTGCTGAGAGGACTGAAGAGTGAGAACCAGCCCCCCCCCGCCCAGTTCTCCTCCCTCTGGACCTGTCAAGAGCTTGCCAACATCCCAGAGAAACTGGGGCTCTGGCAGATTTAGGAGTTGATCTGCTTGTCATGAGGGGGTCAATGTCAGACTTCTGCAATTGAAAGCAACAAGATTTGACAGAACAGAAAGGACAGGATGGTAGAGGCAGTGCCTGCAGAGGGGCTGGAGATGGGGCGGGAGACTCCACACAGGACGGGGATGATACGGACTTCTCAGCCTGGTCCCTGTAGATCCGGTTCTAGCCCTGTTTTTTTCTTTTTTTTTTTCTACGTAGTTCAGTCTTTGATTCGTTTTCCCCTCTGGTTTGTGATTCTAAAGCATCTCTGCAGGGTGTTGTACTGGACACTGAGGCTGAGAAACAATGGTGTTGGATGAAGAAGGCAGACAGGTAAACAAAAAGTAGCTACAGGGTGATGTATGAAACACTGATAAGTATTCCAAAAGTGTTTTCAGCATTTAGTTCTTCGGGAAAACAGCACAGTAAACAAACAAACGAACAAAAAACTGCCTGGATCTGGAAAGAATGGAGAGGGGTGGGGATGTTCAAAAGAGGCAGCCCGGCAACTGGTGGTTGGGTCTCCGTCTGTCAGTTCAAGGGCACAGCCTGTGGGATCCTTGGGGAGAGGCCAGCGTGGGTAAGAGGATAGAAGATAAAGGTGTGTACACTGAGAAGGATGCTCCTATGGCTGGAGGTGATGAGGGTAACGGAGCAGAAGTTGATAACGAGCAAGGCACATTATGAACCCTGGATGCAGAGTTGATGACTCTGGGGGTCCTGGAGGGTCTTAAGCAAAGACAACTTTACTATGCTGTTATAGAAAAGCGCCTGGGTTGGGGGTGGGGCTGATGTAATGGGAGCTCGTTTCAGAGCAGGAGGCCCAGTAAGTACCACAAAGCCTAAGTCCTCTGCCCAGACAAAGGTGCAAGCCTGTCAGAAAACAATCCCAGAATCCTCTGAGGGTTTCATATGCCAAGGACATGTTTTGAAAGTTGACTTTTAAAAACCACCATGTAGTTCTTGAGTAAGTTCCTAAACATAGCTGATTAACACTCTCTGCCTCCAGCTGGCAAGGATAGGGTCAATCTAAAATAGATATTTTCCCAGCAGTCGAGATTGGACTCTTGTGTTCCCAGGATGATTGGTGCTTCCAGGACAGCCTCCAAAGTGGGCTGCACAGCCCACACTGCCTGACCTATGAATCATCTCCTTAATCCAGGGGGAAAATTAGCTGCAGCCTTTGAAGAGTGACATCTGCCCCTGAGCTACAGTCCTTCTGCTGAGCAAGAACAGACCTGATTTCCCTCTCTAAGGTTCAGCTCCATTTAGGGAACATTATGTTCCCTGAATCTGCCCCACCCCTACTGGGCACCCACCCAGATCACTTCCTTATCGCTGAGTCTGTGTCCCAGGCCCCCACCTTCCACACCAGCCATACTAGGATAAGCAGCTGCCTTGGAGAAAACCTGGGGTTACAGAAAAAGCAACAGCCAATTGACCGAAGCTATCTCACATTCCGCCTGCTTTAAGCAGGCTGCGGATTAACTGCGGACAGCTCCAAAATGATATACTAGGAGGCAATTTCTCTTTTCCCCCATGGGCAGCCACCTTCCACCTGGCAGAGTAATCCTCAAGGCTCGTTTGGGAATGCAGCTCATCTTGGTTCCTTTAATAGCCTTAAAGGGGACAAGCTGCTTTAGCAAGGTCGGGGATTTATGACCCTGATAGAAACCTCTGGAGTAAAGGAGGGAGCCTGCTGCTCAGGGCTCCTTCCCACCGAGGTATTGAACTACAATTCCTAACTCTCTTCTCTCTCTCTCTCTCTCTCTGTCTCTCTCTCTCTCCTTCATCCCTTTCCATCTCTCTCTCTCCCACACACAATAAAACAGTGAAAAGTCTAGCAAATGCCTCAAGAGTAACAATTATTGTTGCAAGAGTGAAGTTATGGTTATTTTGTCCCCTAGAGTACTTGGGGGTGCTTACACTGGATTTGGTTACTCTAAAAGCGAACTGTCACCTGCTGCTTTGAAAAAGCACGTGGTGCCACGTCACGGTGCCTCACAGGTTGCAGAAGTGGCTGTCTTGGAAACAGCACTATAATTACACCGAGTTGATGAAAGGGTTCACAGCCAAACACCCATCCCTGTTTCCACTTGGGGTGCTTGCCCTATGCAAGATCACAGCTTAGTGAGCATTAATAGCACAGGGTGGCCTGATTTGAAAACCTCAGGACATCAGAAGAGGGTGAGCACAAACATTTTTTGACCCAGGATGTCATGTGCACAGTCCCCTTGTTTAGCTCAAAATCTGTGAAAGATTCTGGAGGAAAAGACTCAGGCCTGAGTCAGCAGCCTTCCTTTGCAGATAAGTATGTGGGTGTAGATGATATCTAGGCAACATCAATATCCAGAGCCTTCCAGCCATTGGCCAGCAAGATAATCATAGTACAGGGCTATGAGGGAATCCTCACTACACTGAGTGTTAAGTATTGGATTTTAAGGAGAGTAAGCAGGTCCCCAAGAGGTTGCCAGTCAGGCCAGCTGGAAAGATGGTGAGGATGGTTTAGGGAATTCCGAGAAATGATTGACTACTGACTGCCATAAAGACCCTTGATAGTCCAACAACACTCTAGCCCAGGTCACAACACTGTTTGGCCATGAACGAGAGCCAAAGTCAAGTAGGCATCAGGAGATGACCAGGGCTGTCACCGGAGGGAGAGTTAGTATATGACACAGGCCCTGTGGAAAGAGTCATCATCGTGGACTAGAGAGGACAAAAGACAGCCTGTGCCAGGAGACAGAATCACAGGCTTGGGTTCTAGAACTGACTCCACCCCGTTCCTACCGGCCCTGTGACACTTGGATAAAATGGATATGGTCAGTGCAATATGGGAAGGAAAGGGAGTCCCATGCGAGGCAGGCAGGCGTAGACCATGGAAGGCTGTGCCAGGCCCAGAGATGTGAATCTGAAAGCCACACCAGAAAGAAGGCAGGGACACCCAGTATCACGGGATAATAATTTCAGAGAAGGTGGGCTTTGAGCTCCTGGGTAGCATATCCCTGAGCAGGGGACTGGGTAGCTGTTTGAATATTGTTGTTGTCATTTGATCAGAAGGAGAATGTCAAGGGCAACACTTAACAGTCGTGGTAGGAATAAGATAAGAAACGTATGCAAAAGCAGCAGAAGCAGAGTGGCACCTGTCCAAGCGACTGTCACTCGCCATGGCATAGAAAAAGGAGCCAGGAATGGAAAATCGTAGCTTATTTGGTTTTGTTTTGTTTTTTTTTAAGAAATTAATTTGGGAGGTGTGTGTATCTCAGAGGAGTTAGTGAGATGGCTGGGGGGATAATATGATCAATTTGCATTGCATGCATATGTGAAATTCTCAAATAATTAATAAACCTATTATAGTTTTTCAACAGAAATGTGTTCTGTTGAAGAGCAGAAAGGAAAAAAGAACGGCTCTCCTCCCCCAAGCCCACTGTCTGCAGGTCGTTAGACTTCTGGGCAGGGGGTAAACACGCCCTGGTGGTTGCTTCCTGTCTTCTGCAAGCCACAGAACTGAAAGCAGTGTGACTAGGACTGCATGCACCATGTGGATGGCATAGGGCAGAAACTCAAACCTGTATGTGCTCACACCTACCTTCATGGCTTTGCCACTGGTGGTCATGAGGGTCGGCGACTCCCTCAGAGATCTCCGAAGCTACCCCAAATACGGTGACATCCACTAATGACTTGTGAGGGATCACAGGGCACGGAGGAAAACCACCTTGTTTTCTCCTGAAATCTGTCCCACCCACTATCGCACTTCCTCTGCTAGATTCTAAATCCCAAAGTGACTTTGGATGTGGCTCTCGTTTCCGGCCACACACAGTGTGGTACTCTGCAAACTTTGACGGGAGGGGCTACATGACTCATGATTGAAATTCAACTAAATAAACACATTCTGTGACCTTGACGCTGAGTCAAAACAAGGGAGATATGAACACGTAATAGCTATCCAGTACACAGAGGCTGCCAGTGCATGTCAAAGAAACCAACCCTTAGATTTAGCCCCTCCCTCTGTGTGTGTGTGTGTGTGTGTGTGTGTGTGTGTCTTAGAATCACAATCAAAGGCCTCACACATGTTAGGCAAGTGTTCTGCTGTTGGATAACACCCTCATTCTGAAAACCTGCAACCTCTCAGTCTCTGTCACAGACAGATGTGACAGTGTCACCCCACCCCCTCCAATGAAACCACAAGCCAGAGGAAGCGGCTGAGACAACTCCCCTAACACTGATTCTCCACCTCCCCAGAACCTGACCGTTCTACATCACGTCTCTGACTTTTCCCCCAGCCCGGCCAGAAGTGTCCAGAGAAATTCAGGACGGTATTGCACCCACAAAATAAGAAGAGGAGCCTATTTACAAAAGAAGTATAGGAAAATGATTGGAAACCGAAGGGATTCGACAGCCTCAAACATGTACAAATAAAAAATAAGGAACATGGACAGACCTGTGTAAGTGAGGACACAGCCATGCCAGCTGAGACGTGGCTTTAGTGAGATGAATTCTGGAGTCTGGGACAGAGAGACAAAGGGAGGAAAGCATCAGAACAAACTGCCAAGGCGGGAACAGAGATGTCTCGAGATGTAAACGCCAACAAAATCCCAAGGAAGCGGCTTACGGGAAGAATAAGGACATCACACCTCAATAGGCAGGTCTGAAATTTTAGGATAGCAAGCATAAGGAGATCAAGCCTTCTCAAAGAAACAGGGGACAAAATAAAATAGGTCACTGATAAGGCAGCGAGAATCTGAACACTTAGCTGAGCATCAGCAAGGGGTATTTTATATTATCCATTTTATTTCACTTAACTGATACAGACCCATTCTGACGCCTCCTATGGGCACAAGGCTCCTGAGCTTTCCCCCCATCTCAGGGAGAAGGATGCCTCTCCTGATGTGTGAGCTTGGATCAGTGATTAGATGTGTGAAGTTCAGTCCCTCCTTCTGCTTACCACAGGACCCGGTTTTTGCACTCTGCCTCCGTGGACAAGGAGTCAGCCAACTCCTCGTCCTTACCAGTGCTTCTTAACTCTGATTTAGCATGTGGTTGCCTGCTTGCTTCCACTCAAGTTGTCTTCCTCTCGTAAGAAGACACCATCAATAAAAAAAGTGGCATCATTATTTCATGTCCCAGAATGAAAGACAAACACGGACAATTAAGCAATACACTCTATTCTGTCACTCTGAATTTCCGGTGCTTGCAGAATTAGATTGTTCCCGTTAGACGTTCTTGTGTGGCGTGTCATTCTCCCGCAGGCATAAAAAGACCAATAAATTGACTAATACACATCCAAAAAAATTACATGCAGAGGCTGATGATTGTGAATTACATTTCAACTCAGAGTTGTGTGTCTCTGTAATTTACAACAAAACACTTCCTCTTTGCCATCAAGAGATAGCTTTGAACTCACATTGCTCCGGAGTGCTCTCCCAGGCTGTGAGCATCCATTCTGCTAATGCCTTACCTTTTCAAAGATGTCAAAGGAAGGTTTTTAGACAAAAATCAGGACTTATATTCCTTCCTTACAGGGTTCTTAATAGTTTATTGACAGAATCATCAAGAAGTATACTAGCCTGGACTTGCTACCAAGAATAACCCAAGTTCACATGTGTATGGTGGTAACAGCTATGATGCACCTGCCTCGGCAACAGGAAATGCAATCGATTGTGAAAAGCATCCTCAGTTCAAAGTTGGCAAATGTGGCAGAAAGCATCTCTGGGAATCGATAATGCCCAGTGCCATTTGGGGGTGGGGTTGGGGGTGGTGGCCAAGGGATAGCTGCTTACTTGCTAGTGCAAGGGCTGTTCCAGCTCTCACATTGTCTAGCTTTTGGTGTGTTCAAAGATTGGGTAGAAAGGGGGCCACCGTTTACTGTGTCCCTCTGCAACCCAACACAAAGTACAATTGCCATGCCTGTTCTGTAGTTCAAAGACATGGCTGAGCAAAGTCAAGTGACTTTCCCAAGGCCTCACAGCTTGGGAGAGGCGGAGAGGGCTGATCTCTGGCCTGGGGCTCACCAGGCATTCACCCTTCTGTCAGTTGCTGAGCACCAGTAGGAAATCAAGAAAAAAACCAAAGACATATGTGACCTTTTCAGGAACCTCTGGGGCTTTCCCCAGGGTTGTAGGGCTGAAGGTGAGGGGAAGGTGTTATATGGAGAGATCAAAAAGTAGCACTTGCAAGAATGACAAGCAAGTTGTAACACCTCTCCTTTTCTCTCAGGCTATCCCGGAAGCTTGCCTTGTTCTTGCCCAAAGGGTAGAAAGGCTTTGCCATCTGCCCAATGGTAACTGAGACTCCTCCAGACATGGGGCACAGTGGTCAGTGAAAGAGGCCAGGAGGAAACTCCCTGAGAACAGGGGGCCAGAGACAATAAAGAAAACTAAATTCCTGGATGGAACAACAGGATTGTGAGATTTACAAGTTCAAATACAAATAAGAATACAAGCAAGAGTCGGCCTGTAGTAGACACAGAAATAAAGTCTTCAGCCACATAAAGTGAGTTTGCAGGAGTCCACGAGATAGCATGGGGAGGTTTGATTTTTCTGCAAGCTTTGGTGTAAAAAGGGTGTGCTGGTGTCAAAGAACGGGAACTGGCAACGCAGGGAGGGTTGGCTTGCCGGTGACTGAACACAGGTGAGTATGTAAGCACCCTGAAGAAAAGCCAGTTGGTGGTACGGCGGCTTTGGAAGACCTTTTGGAACCTGGGAAGGTTGGTTCTTAAAAAAAAGTAAACCAAGACTGTAAAACTGCAGGACAGGGTATCAGAAGCTTTGGTGCTGACCTGTTAAGAAAATAAGCTCGGGAAATGAGTTTTGCTACAGGAAGTGAGGAGAGGAAGTGGAGGGGGATGAGGTGGATAGAGGGGTGCAAGGGATGGGGAAATGAGATGGGGGGGTGAATCACTCCTTCTCGTAGGAGGAGACACACAGGAAGAGGTGCTAGGGTGACCAGGACACCGCGTGTGCAGAGAACATCAGTAGATGCATCAGTGTGACCCCCGCATCTCAGCTTAATCACGAGCGCTGGAGAGTCTCATAAGGGAGTCAGAGCAATGCCAGAGGTGCCATCAGTGTGTAGTTCCTGTGTGGGAGAGGGCCTGGGTCTTCCCTTTTAAACAGGCTCAAAGAGACTATCTCAACTCATTGTGTGGGCCAGGAGCAAACCTAAGAGGCCCCATCTGCACCCAAAATGCCAGGCTCAGCCTCCCCTGGTCGCGCACATGGCCTGAGCCTTGAATTACAGGTGCACACAGGTCTGCGGCTCCCGACACACTTTTGCAAGCCATTTCGTGCGGCTGGTGGAGCAGTTGCCTTGCACCCTTGCTCTGGGAGCCCTTTCCCTCTCTAGCCCTTCCCTGTCTAACCTAGTCCTCCAGCAGCAAATCACCCCCTGGAAGCTGCATTGCTCCTCTCCTTCCTGGACGCGCTCCATGGGTGTAATTGGCTGTGCGCAGCTCCCCTCTGTCTGTAAAACCGTAGATCATGCAGGCAGAGATGGATCCCCAGTGAACCAGAACGGGCTTATGGCTCCAGGAAGGCATGAAGATATGCATATTTTATTTTATCTTCCTTTGAGTAGGGGCAGCCAAGCCTTCTGTCTGCCTGTGTACCTCTCTGACTAAACAGTCAGTCACTAAATAATGCATTCCATAGGTTGCACTGATAAAAAGCAAAGACCACTTACAGGGGAACCCAAGTTCAAACCCTCTCTCCATATGACCCCTTTCTTCAAGTGATGGGAGATGTCTGTAACTCCCTTGCAGAAGACGGACTCAATTAAAACACCTCCCACACCGTGCTGCCAGAATCACTTTCAAATGTCTCAGTCCTATAAACATATCATATTATAATATTAATGTGAAACCTGCTCACTTTATGGCCTCGGTCCCTTCACAGTTCATTGACTAACCAGATGCCAGGCTCTCATCCTCTTGATGGTGTGTGTGTGTGGGGGGGGGTGACGCATTACCAATCCCACCCAAAGCTCCTTGTGGAGGATTTCCTATCAATTGTTTCCTTATGGTCTGCAGCATATGGACAGCTTACTCTCTCATCAATCCTCAATGGGCCATTCTTGTCCTTGACAATAATAACAGCATTAATGGATGTGTTCCCATCTCAGGGTACGCTGTTACCTGAGCTAATTTAATTAGGGAGAACCTATTGTTCATCTTGCTGCCTTTGTGCCCACCAAAAATGCACTCCTGAGTTGATGAGGCTTCTTTTCCAGTAAACAAGGAAGGTCAGTGAGTGAAAGGTGAAAGTTCAGGGGACCAGTCCTGGCTAACCAGAGCAAGTCATGAGAGGGAAACAGGAAAAGAATAAGCAAACAAAAGAAGCTATTTTTTTTTGTTTTTTTGCCAAGAACTCCATGATCTAGTAAAATTAAGTAAGATGAAAAGTACATCAAGTCACAGCTCTGCCACCTGCCTCCTTGTGTGTAGATATGTACGAGCTGGGATGTGTATGTGTGTGTGTAGATACGTATGTACTGGAGTGTGTGCATGTATGTATAGATATGTATGTACTAGGGTGTGTATGTAGATATGTATGTACTGGAGTGTGTGCATGTATGTATAGATATGTATATACTAGGGTGTGTGTGTAGATATGTATGTACTAGAGTGTGTGCACATATATGTAGATATGTATGTACAGGGATGTGTGTATAGATATGTATGTACTGGAGTGTGTGTGTATGTGTAGATATGTATGTACTGGGATATGTGTGTAGCTATGTATGTACTGGAGTGTGTGCACATATATGTAGATATGTATTACTGGTGTGTGTGCACGCACACGTGTGTTGGTATGGGGTCACATGTGTGTGTTGGTTTAGAGTGTGCATTTATGTGTGGAGGCCAGGATTAAACATTGTCTTCCTCCACTGATCTCTCCCTTGTTTCTGAGACAGGGTTTCTCACTGGCTTAGAACTTGCTAATTCGAAGACTGGCTAACCGGAGAGCCCCAGGGATACTCCTGTCTCCACCTTCCCAATGATAGGATTGCAACCATACACTTACCATGCCCAGTTCTTTTCCATGGGTCCTGGGGGATCAAACTCAAATACTCTTGCTTGTTCTGCAAGCTCTTGACTGGCTTCACTCCTCAGTCTTTTTTACCTTCAAATCTCTAGTTCTTCTTTTGATAACCTTGTTTGATAAACACACACACACACACACACACAGACTGTCTGGCTTTTAAAAAGAATTAACAAAATAATGTGAGTGAAACCATCAGTGCCTGGTTAGCTCTCTGTCACCACCAGCTCTCTCCACCTCCTTTAAAAAAATTATAGCCAGGTGGTGGTAGTGCACATCTTTAAGTCCATCACTTGGGAGGTAGAGGCAGGCAGATACATATAAGTTCATGGCCAGTCTAGTCTACAGAGTGCCAAAACCCTGTCTCAGAAAAAATGTATATGTATTTGGTGTTTTGCCTACATATGCACCTGTGGACCATATTCATGAGTTACAGACAGCTGTAAGCCACCATTTGGTTGCTGAGAATTGGAGCTAGGTCCTCAAGAAGAGGAGTCAGTAGTCTTAACCACTAAGCTATCTCTCCAGCCCTCTCTCCCAGCCTTTTTCCATCTCTCAGAGAGTTCATGCAGTGCGAGGAAGTTCTAATATATACTTCAGGTCTTTCCTGGTCTACAAGAAAGTGTGTTTCTAAACGAAGGGTGAAAATTAGTTTGGAGACATGAATCATATTTGAAATGTCGTAGACAGTGTGCTACTTGAAGTTCTGTGTCACTTTCAACTGTGGAAGCAAAAATGGCCCAGTGCCCGTGACAAGTGTGAATAAAGTAAGTACATTTCTGGAGTTGAGTGGCAGGCCTCCTCATCTGTGTGGTTCCTGACATATCCATGAATTCTATGTCCACAGACTCAGTCAGTCACGGATAGAAAAATATTAAGAAAAATTAAATCGACATGGCACATGTGCGGTGTCAGTCACTGACATTAGTTACTCTGAGATGTGTGCAGGATCAATGCCAGGACCCCTTCTATCCTTCTGTGAAACAGTGGTACATCTGCTCACAGGCTGTGACTGTCATGCACACTAACTCTCCCCCCGGATTGCATACAGTCCACAGAGACTGCATGAATGCTATGGGGATAGCCGTTATGCTTAGGAATCATAAGAGAAACATTTGTACGCATGGTTGCTGAGGATCCAAACTCTGGCCCTCACGCTTGCATGACAAGCATTTTGTCAACTACACCATCGCCCCAGCATCCATCTTATTTTTTGATACAAGGTCTCCTATATCCCAAGCTAGCCTCAAACTCATGTTATAGGCAAAGATGGCATTGGACTTCTAATCCTCCTGCTTGTATCTCCTGCTGGGACCATTGTTTCCACTCTTACACAGTGCTGGCCATGGAGCCTTGCGTCTCTACACAAGTACTCTACCAACTGAGTTAAATCCCAGCCATGCCAGAAAGAGGCTTAAAAAGTTAAGTGGTCAAGCCCCACCTGGGCATCTTGAACCCCTGTGTAATGGAAATATATCCTCCAGGAACAGAGCAGCAAGCTTACTGAAAACCTTGTCTATGTCAGACTCTCACCCAGCAAATGGGGGGGGGGAGCTATAAGAAGTACTCCTTCCATACCTCTGGCTTGCTGGAATACCACGGGATTAGATTTCAGTAGTTAGAATAAAAAAAGAGGGTTTGTTCACAGTGTACCCTGCTCTTGTCACAACACTAGCTTAATAACTTCCTTCTCCTGACCCTCTAACTTCCTTTTCTTTCATAATCTGGGTCCAACTCCTGAATGGGAAGGCGTTGTCCATGTATGCACATGCACACACACACACACACACACACACAAGTGTGTACACAAACACAAACACACATGCAATACATGAAAGCATGCACATGTACATGAACAGATACCTGCACGGCAATGTACAAACATGTACATATTCACTCATGTGTATGCACATGCACACACGTGCCTATGCACGTACACGTGCTCACACGCTGGGACCGTTCCTCACCCTTCTCAGGCTGACCTGTGGAGTGCTTCTCCAGCCACTCTCCCATGCTGTGTCCAGACTGACAGTCTGTCTTCATCTTTCTTCAGCAACACTGATCTGACCTGTCTTTAATCCTTCAGGACCCCTCAGTTAGCTAATCCATACAGTTACCTGTGCCCGCGTGTCAGTGGGTGACAACGGCGCCAGATAATCACAATGGTAGAACATACGTGAGGACGTGGCCCTGCATCATAGCTGGGAAAGTCACTTTCGACACTGAGTCTCATCTAAGAGTTTCTCACAGAACTCAGCTGCAGTCCAGTGTTGTCCACACCCAACCACACAGTGGGTGCTTCTTGCCGGATCCCGCCTGGGTCCCCGTAGCTGCTTCAACCACCCAATAACACACAAGACACTATATTAATTATGAAGCTGTTGGCCGTTTGTTATGGTTTCCTAATGGCTAGCTCTGACTTCATTACTAACCCATAATTACTAATATATATTTATCTTACTGAGAATGTCAGACTTGCGTTCTTCCCTCCTGGGATCACATGGCAACTCTCTCTCTCTTGACTACACTTCCCAGAATCCTCCTCGACTCCTAGTCCCACCTGTCTTGCGTCCCTATTGGCCAACGGTGCTTTGTTTACATATACACAGAAGGACTTCCCCCATCAGGTGCCGTCCATACTCAACCACTTAGTAGGTGTTAGACCACTGCTGACCCAAGTCAGGCAGTCACCACAATACTCCATCCACTGGGTTCCGCTCTGCCCAAGTCTTCAATCTCTGTCTTAACAGAAAGGAGCCTTTGGGCTCACCTTGAGCCAACCCTTGAGGAACAGGGTGGCAGCATGGGGATCTTTCAGCAGAAGTAAATTCCCAGCATGCCCAGATTAAGGGAGACAGCTTAGAAGGGCAGTAGGGCAAGGTGTAGGAGTGAGGAAACCTTGAACTCAGACCTGGTGCTACAATGCTTTAGGTATGAGGTTTGGGCTCTTTCCGCTGCAGCTACCTTAGCTAAAAGCAAGGGAGACAGTAGGGCCACCTCATGCAGGGCCACACGCTTGGATGAGGCCCCCTGCCTTGAAAGCACAGGTGGAATCCCACATTTAGTGTTGACATTTAACTGCCTAGGTTTTTCCCCTTTGTAAGGCTGGCTTTAGAAACCACGCTCAAAGGAGCAGAAAGTGACCAAGGTCACATTAACGGAAGATGGGGAGAATCAAGGAGCCCAGGGAAGGCCATGGTCACCACAAACCCTCCTACTCTCTGGCCCCCGGCCGGCTGTTTTCCTGCCCTGGCAGAAGGAGTGGAAATTGAACTGCGATCCAGAGAGCCATCCGTTCTGCCCGTTAGTCAAACAGAAGCTGCCGAGACCTAATTGTCTTTGAAACATCTAAAGGCCAAACACTTTTCTGTGGAGGTCGGGCCACATAGCTGGAAAGCAGGCAGGGGTGTCCAGGATGGAAATAAAACCGAGCGGGTTCACAGAGTTGATCCGGAATTAGCTTTGGGGGGGGTCTCCTTATGTTGGAGTCTTAATGATGTGAAACATGATAACAGTTTGGACCATAACAAGGAAAAATCACTTTTCTTACCTGAAAAAGAAGAATAATGAGACTTCCGTAAACATGCAGGTTTATCATTTAATGTATCCCCAGCTTATGGGAAAGAAGTGAAAAGGGGGGGAGTGGGGAGGAGAAGGAGAGACCTCCCCCAGCCCAGCCCCCCATTTTTAATATTCCAAGCTATTAGATTTCAATAACCCACACTGCAGCAATGTGTGTCTCATTTCCCTGGGTGGACCAAATAGGCAATAGCAGGCTCCCGGTTAGAACACTAATGTTGTAATTTAGAACTTCTGTCAAGATGAAAGATCTTTGCTGGGATCCTCAGAGGGCCCACAGCAACACTTCAACCCAGGCCCGGATAATGAAGTTTTCATTATTAAATAAAGATATTTTAGGAATGTCATAAACCATAAATCTACTCTCTTCTATCACCCCAGCACCTCCCTGTGTTTATTCCTAGTGAAGGTCCGTATTCTTCCAGTCGCCCCTAACTCCTCCAAACTTCAAATTTCTCTCAACTTTCAACCCTCCGATCCCACTGTGGAACACTTAGGTTGCTATGGTAATAGGGGAGCTTCTTCTCCCACATTGAGACCCACCAGCTATAAAAATAAAAAAACCACATAAGGTGTGTGTATATGTGTGTGTGTGTGTGTGTGTGTGTGTGTGTGAGAGAGAGAGAGAGAGAGAGAGAGAGAGAGAGAGAGAGAGAGAGAGAGAGAGATGAGTCCCTGCTTCCTCTTTCTGGTCCCTCTTCCCTACTTGTTCTGTCAACCAGCTGAGAGACTGGCTCCAGGCAGCTTTATCTACCTTGTAGAAATGCTAACATGTATCTGTGCTGTGGGCTTGGCTGTTCTTAAAAAATCACAGCACAGTCGGTTTTTACTGTGAACCTTGTTCAGACTGGAAACATTAGACTGAATCCCAGAGAAATTACTCATCTGCTTATCAGTTTGCCGAATGTTAGGGTACGGTTTTCTGAAAGCCTACCTGCCTTATCCCTGTTCTAGATACAACCTCGGGAAGACAGCCTCAGTGGCCTGTGTGAGTGAGGCTAGGGGCCATCCTAGGGGGGACAGAGGACAATGATTGACACTTGTCTCTCGGAATACTTGATGCCAAGAAGGATCTGTCTGAGGACCAAAGAGTGTCAGATGCATCTTAGTTACCCACACAAAGAAGAAAAGCAGGGCGACTGAAATCTGGAACACATTTACCTGTGGTCAGCTCACTTCAGCTTTCGTAAATACTCAGGGGAAACCTTCCAGTCTATCACAGCGGAATAAAGGAATGTTTACTGGCACATGGCCAAATGCCTCTCTGCTGTGCACTGGATCATGTTCCAGAAGATGAAGACTCGTATACTGAGAGTGTATGGGATCACTCTCTTAGGCAAGAACTACCACTACACTCACAGTAGAGTAATACATAACCTGTAATGTTCTTTGTACCCATGGTCCAAACAAGCAAAAAGAATCTATTAGGGTAATCAAAAATAATTTGTACATATATCCAACAACAAAGATGAGTCTGTGACTTCCACATCATGTGATTTCTACCTCTGTAGTCAGGCTTGAAGTCTGGCAGATTCTGCTCTGAGACTTGGACGAAGCTGTCATCCTCATTGTCAAACAGGTTTCCAGAACAGCTAATATCAGGGGGGAAAGCACTTGGCTCAGAAAACATCCAATATCCAAGTAAACATGTGTAGATATACATACAAAACATGTATAGACACATGTATGTATATATCCATATGTACACACGCACACACAATCTAGGAGCACACTTCAGTTTGGGACGTTTACTGAGGGGAAGGGTAAGATCAACCATAGAATGCCATCAGCACCCAAATTAGTTGAAAACAAATTTCCCCTCTCAGCATTAAGCAAATGAGGGGCTTTTTGTGTGATAACATTCATGCCCATTTGTAATGGGCTGCTAAGATTCACTAATTTAAAAAAAAATCTCATTTGAAGATAGTTAATGGTATCTGTGTTGCTACAAAGCACTAGTCAGACTACATGGCTCTGAACTTCAGGGTCTGTGTTGATTACTACTCAATTAGTTTTGATTCAATTCACTGAAGAAAAATGTCCATTTCATTAGTGTGTCGAAATAACCATTGGACACAAACTGTATGTCCCTGCATTGCTATGGTAACCAGGATGACACTAGCTGAGCTGGGAATGTTAATGTCTTTCCCCAGGACTATATTCTAAAGTGAACAAGTCACTAAGTCTCACTCAGTGGGAATGGCTGATGCCAACATCCCTGCTAGAATTGGCAAGCCAAACAGTCTAGTAGACACCCAAGAGAGCTCTTCTGCACTGTAGGAGGGACTTGCTGGAAAAATGAAAAAAAAAAAAACTTGGATGGCTGCTTTACAAGTCTTCAGAATCCTTTTCTCTGTCACATATAGAAACCTACCTGTAAAGAGAAAAGCACTGGTGTCTTCCAGACCCATGTCTACCAGTGCAGCTTTTCTGGTGGATCAATACCACTGCTTGGGTGACTGACTAGCCTCCCATGTCCTCATTAGTCCATTGCAGCCAGCCAAGGCCACCCCTGTAGACATAGTTGAGGAACATGCTATAGGCTGCCAGCCTGGAACACTGGGCCCTGGGTTTGACTCTTTCCTTAACCCCAGGAAATAGGCAAGAGATGGGAAGGTGGATTCTAGACTCCTGAGGCCTAGCAATCGATCTGTTTGTATGGGATTTTTTTTATCCCGCGAGTGACGTTTGAACAATGGCAGTCTCCAGGAACGATAGATATGGCCACTGTTTAGGCATTAATCAGAGCAAATAAGCAAATTTGTTATTATGCCTTAACAAAACGTATATTTAAGAAAGTAAAGTTTGCAGGTTAAGCTGATAATTGCTCACATCCCCTCCCCCCAAATTGTGTCAGCACAATTCTAGATTATCAATTAGTAGCTAATTGCTATGTACTGTGTTCAATGTTCTGTGCCTTGGGATACAAAGATTGAAGCCACGAACTACCCATCAAGCTTCCACTTCCTGAGAGCAGGCTGTACCTACAAGCATGCAGAAAATGGGCCTCGTGTATTTTGTTCTCACACTGGTGCTCTGGGGAAACAGTCAGGGTCATCTTACAGCCAGGCTCACAGAAGGTATTTGGCTAGCCAGCTATTAGCTAGTTGCAGCAAGTACTAGGAGCAGTACTATCAACAGAGGAGGGTTTGAACACAAATCTGTGTGACTCCACCGTCACTGACAGTCACTACATACACGTGCAAAGAACAGAACATCCAACTGGTAAGTGTTCAGTTCTTACTGAGGACTACAAAAGTGTCCTGCCTGCAAGCCTTAATTAATTCAACTTCTCTCATAAAAATCCAACTTCATTAAGCAAAACCAGAGCACCCCACCTCCTCAACTGATCTGCGCTGGCCACCTTTACGTTAGAGTGCTCATGCCAACACAGTAAGACGATGGGGTAAGACACATACAAAGGCAGAAAGAACCAGGAGCCTCTCCAGACAGAGGAAACCTCAGTCAGTCATCTCCACCAGCATTCCCTGAATCCCACCCCAACTCCAGTGCCTCCTTCAGGATAGCAAACATCTGAGCTTGTGTATTCTGAATCGTGACCACGTCACCACCAGAAACATCTCTTAGACTTCTGAGTATGCCCTGCTTGGGGACACTCTATTCTCACTCCATGGTCATGTCTGTAACTTTTATTCTGTTTGCTGTTGCCTGACCTAATTTTACTACGTCACCCTTACACATACATCTTCAGGTAGAGTGCTCAAGGCATGCATCTACAGCCCTTTGAGTTTATAGACTGTTTCCTCTTCTCTCATTGCTTGGCAGTAGGTGGGCCCAGCTGACACCAAGACTTCAGCACAGGGACTGACCAAATGGCTGCCCCTTAAAACATGATCAGGGGCAGTACGCGCAGGCACGCGATCAAAATCGAAAGTAACGCAAGCAGTGGGCACACCTACCACTCCATAATCTGACCTGGTTGCCAGAGTGGCACCTGTGAAGATATGTTCCAAGAATGCCTGGATTCTTTTAATATAAAGAAAAGTGTTTTAGCACCTTCGGGGATTAAGACATGCCGCCCCCAACCACGGCACCACGGCAGTTGCAGAGACAAAAAAGCAGGAAAACGCTTCACCTTCTCTTGCCTGCTTCCTCCGAATTGGACCTTAAAATAATTCTCTGATCTCCCTCTAAAGACCCTCACTCCAGGAGCATCTTCTTTGGACAGGAGAAAGGAACAAAGCCGCAGAGTCATAGACGGGAAAGTCTAAGCTTTGTGGGAGAAACGTAAAGAGGGGTGTTAAAAATGGAGGCTGAGCCCAGGAAACCACAAGTGAGGTCTGTCTGTCTGCGTGTGTGGCTCCTTGAGGCAGGAAAGTAAGGAAGAAAGTACAATCTGGAAGACCTTGTGTGAAGCCTTACAAAATTAGTATTAGGAGATAAACAGACTGTCGAAGAGGAAGGCTGGAGATCCCTGGCCAGGGGGACCAAAATCAGCCTGCTTCAGTGGTCCAGGCGCAGCAGGCATGGGGTGCTACACGGGGTCTGAGGGTGATCTGAGGCTCATTACGATGCTAAAGCACATGCCCCTGGGTAGAGATCTAAAATGGTAATGACATCGGAAACACACAGGAATTGGGGGTGAAACCGCATGTCACAGAGTGCATGAGGAACAGCTCGCCGTGCGAGAGAGACAGGAAGGCCAGGCTATGTGACATCAAAGCCCTAGTCCTTCATGCAGTGACCATTTGGGCTGCTGAGGTTTCTCCTTGATCCTGCCTATTTCCTCCTTAAAAGCGTAATTAAAAAAATAGATTCTCTTTCTTTGCTTACCACTATCCTGCATCTCTGTCCAGTTCCCTATTTGGGGGACACAAGAACCTGGAACTCCTACGGAGCCCAGTGTCAGGAAGGGTGTGACATGATCACGTTATCACCCACACACACACACCTTGGTTTTGGTGTCAATTGCTGGAGCTAATAACTTAGTGCTCAACTGAGATTATTAGCCTGTGTCCAAACTAACAGGAAGCCTACCTGAATGTGTGTTTTTGTGACTTGGCCAATCATAGCAGTCAAACGTCAGTCAAGCAAAAGAGACCAATTGATAAGACCACTTAGGTAAGGCAATCTGCATACGGCAGCCCCTCTGCCCCTCATTTCTATTTGTAACAGCAGCCGATCACTTTGCAGCCTCAAGTTCTCTGACCCTGTCCTGTTTTTTTTGGGGGGGGGGCTTGCCCCACTTGTGAGTCAAGTTTTGTACAATTAAAATCTGCTAACCTTAACTTGTCCTAAGTTTTTCTTACAGCATTAGGAAGGAAATACAGAGCTAGACTATGTCCTTGGGTGTCTGGAAGTACTTTCTCCCTGTCTGTTGGTAGTGGGCTTGGTCAACATTACTAATTCATGCTGAAATGGTTTTCTCAAAATTAATTCTCCACTGGCTACTGGTATCCAGTGAGGGTGCTGAGAAACCTTGACAGCGCATGATTCTTTTCCTTTTAAAGTCCGCTTTTCTCATACATTCTTTTTTTTTTTTTTTTTTTTTGATCTCTCTACCCTCGGTGTTCGGAAATTGTGACTAAGTTTAGGCTGTTAATATTTTTAACTGGCCATTCAAGCTGTGTTGGCTCTCTGATAGCTGCAACTTGATTTTCAGTTCTATGAATTTCCCTCTGCTACAGCCATTGGTAAGTTTTCTCCTTTGTGTTGCTTACTATTCCTTTAAAAATCCCTCCCAGTTCATTGAACTTCTAGACTGATGTCATCTAAACTTTCCCAAATTTTTCACTCTCCCTGGTTGTTCCAGATCCTGAGATATTTCCACCCTATCTTCTGCCTTTCTACTGATTCTTTTCTTTTTAAGTTAGACCTTGACCCCTGCATCAGTTAGTCCAACACTGAACGCAGCTGTAGTGAGCAAACTTCGAAAACTCTACCGCTCACCACAATATGCATTTACCGAGAAAACTCCTCTGACTTCTGGCCTCTACCATCACCTGAGACTTTGCCGTGTCTTTGGTTTGGTCAGACAAAAAGAGGGAAGGGTGCAATCCGCTCGGAAGCCTTGAATTCATTACTTTTCCCATTGCATTGGCAAGTAACATTTGGCCAGTAGCTTCAGCAAGAGTTTACTCCGACCTAGAGTCTGTCGCGCACGTTTGGCACCGCAGCAGGAGACATCAGCTGGCCACACTGTGCCTGTGGTTAGGGAGTGGAAGTGATCAGGAGGAGAAGTGAAGCAGGCTACAACCTTGAGGCCCTACCCCAATGATGTACTTCCTCTACCGAGACCCTGTGGGGACACCAGACCTTGAGCAGAAACCCACTTCCCCTTTGGCCTGGGAGCAGGCAGCTGTGTAATGTTTACTGAAAACAATTCAGTGCTTTAAAGCTCTTGATAGGGCTGCTCACTGAGATACCATGACTTTCACACCCCCTATGGCTAGATGCCTCTTCCTGTCCCCCCCCTGCCAGGAGGGTGAGAAGTCTGGGAAGAATTGTATGTAGATGGATGGCAGAAGTCCTTAAAAAGGGAAGCTCTTTTTTCTTGGAGAGACTTCTCCTGAGAGCTCTCTCCCAAGCGGTCTGGGGTCTCCTCCTAAGCTGACTTGGGAAGCATAAAGTTTTCTTAAAGCAACCGACCGGTCTCTGTCATCTATCCCGACCACCTCGCTACATTCTCGGATACAGGCCACACAGCAGGTGCGACAAGACCCCACCTCCCAAAAGGTGCCACAGCCTTCTAGGACAGCACCACCAGCTGGGGACCAAGTGTCCAAAACACAGGACGAGTCACCTGTGGGGACGCTTCGTCTTCAAAACCACGAACGACTTTGATTTTTGGATGCCATGCCTCCTCGGCTCACAAACCACCCACCGCGGAGAATACACCACCGCTGGAAGCAAAAGGGAAAGAGTGGGCAGAAGAGCCCTAAAATGGGCTTCCTGGTAGAGCAACTGTTCCCCCCCCCCCGCAGTTTTGGCGGAAGTGACGCAAAGCTTGCGCTAAGGTGATGACAGCTAAGGAAGGTCTTCGTTGCAGCAGCCGTGGTCTTCATGTGACTTCTGCCATGCCCCCTCATGTTAATCGGTGAAAGACGGGCTTTCTGTTTTGCTCGCTGGCAATCACTTCCCTGGAGTGAGATTTTCTTCGTCTTGGTCATTCTAGTACTCCCCCTCTCCTTTGGTTATTTGAAGCCCGTTTTGATTTGAGGCTGCTCCCAGCGCCCCTTGTCTGTGCGTTCACTCCTTCGCGTTCTGGGGCGCCCTTCGGTGTACAGCGATGGAGAAGCTCTGACCGTTCGGAGATGAGTGGGTTTCAATTGCTCATGTGTCTGCAGGCAGGTTTTTCCCTACAGAGTTCTTTTCTTGGTAGACAGGCTAGCGTCCTGGGCACTTGTCTTGTTTGGCGCTTTTATTGCTGTGGTGAAATGCCATGGCCAAAAGCAACTTGGGCTTATACTTCCACACCACAGTCCACCATTGAAGGAAGTCAGGGAAGGAAATCACGGGGCAGGAGTCTGGAGACAGGAGCTCATACTGAGCTTCCTGGCTTGCTCCTCCTGGTTTGCTCAGCCTCCTTGCCTATAGAACTCAGGACCAGAAGCTTGGGGGCACAGCACCCAAAATGGACTGTGCCCTCCCAAATAGTCACTAATTAAGAAAAAAAATGCCTTATAGGCTTACCTACATCATGGTCTTATGGAGTTTTTTTTTTTTCTCAAGTGAGGTACCCTCCTCTCCTGCGACTCTAGTTTATGCGAAGTTGACATAAAACTAACCAGCAGAGAGATGGGGTGGATTTACCAACAGCAGTTCACTCCAGGCTTCATGGAATTAGGAAGAGGGCCTCGACAACCTTAGACCGCATGCCCCATGGATGCCAGAATAAGAAAGACTGTCCTCTGGGCCACCACTCCAGAGACTTTCCCAGAGGATGTCTGAGTGTCTCCCTGGCCACTCTTGGGACAGGACCAGAAGGTAGAGGGGTAGGTACAACCATCAAATCCTTCCACTGTTGGATCTTGAAGGGATCTACTTTCTTCCATTGCCCTTCCCCCCTCCTGACTTCCTTACTTACTAACACCAAGCTGCTAGGGTGTCCAGGCCTTATCAGCAGACCAGGTTCACATCCACGGCAGCACCCACACAATAACTAACCAAACCTAGACCGCCTCCCAGTCTTCTCTACCTGATGGTTCTCATCCAGGCTCATCGCCTAAGGTCTCTCTGCTCGTCTGCGCTGCCCCGCCCACCCCCAAGCACGCACTGTTACCACTTGGATAGGCCACTGCTTTGCATGCTCCCAAACCATCATTTTGATGAGGTCTGGGGGGGGGGGGGAGTCACTGCCTGCCATCCGAAGCAAAATTTAAAAATACTTTGGAGAACATCAAGTTTTATGAGAAATGAAAGCTATAAAACAAAAATGCTTTGGCTAATAGCATTCTAAAAGAACCCTGGTCAGCTTCGGGAGAAAATTATGTCTCGGTTTACATAGCCCGACTCTATACATTTATTTATTCATTCATTCTTTCAATAAATACGGGGAGCTTATTATATTGCACAGTCTGTGCCAGGTAGCAGAGCAATAACCATGAAGGAAATGCTCTTCCAGTCCCTGTCCTCAAGGAACTTAGAATTTATGGGCGAAATTAGCATTTAAAACTTGAAATTCGAATTTATGTTTGTGCTGTTAGAAGAAATTCAGGACACTATGGAAGCCCATAAAAAAGGCATCGGATGCAGACTTCATATGTCACAGAAGGACACTCAGTGAAGACACTGAGAGGTAGGATTCCCTCCCCACTGTGGAGCACACAATTGGGTGACAATGAATGTCCCCAACAGAGAAAACAGAATGTCAGAGCTCGTAAGTGACCCCACCATCCATGAGACTAGCTTCACCCGTTATATTGACTATGGGTGGATGGCCTCCCCCCACTCTTCCTTCCAACCATGGTAGCAGAGCCTTGACTCGGGCTTGCGACCATTCGTCCAAGCTCATGGAAACCCTCCTAGATCTAGACATTTTCCTCCATTTGCGCCTTTTTTGGTATGTGGTTAGAGCAGTGGGCACCCTCTGACTACTTGTATAAGCATCTACCCGTGCCTGCACTCCCAAAGGCCAGACTAACACGGTTATTGGAATGAGTCAGGTATGCAGTTCACCCACATTGAATGATGAATGAACTCAGTGAGTGAGGAGGCAGAACTATGAAACTATAGTGATTACTGTCAGCTATATACAAATACGGTGCGGCTTCACGAGCAAACGTTGAGAGTTAACCCTGAATTATTAATGTGTACACTCCCGTTGGTATAAGCACTTGTATAAAATAATATAAACCTAAAAGAAAACATAAAAAGTATGTGGGACTCTCAAAAGCTTCTGCCACTCGCAAATGGCACAGTGAGACAAACATCAGTTGGTGTTGAAATCCTGCTGTGAATTAATGAGGCCCAGGAAAGACTCTCTTAGAACTTAACGTTCACATTCTGTGCTTCACCTCACTACTGGCCTATAGAAGACATAGACATCTGCCCTACTGTGCTTCCTATTTCTGGGACAAACACCAAACACCATGGCCAAAAGCAACTTGGGCTTACCGGTCCCATCACAGTAAATCGCTGAGGGCAGTCAGGGCAGGAGCCGTAGCAGGAGAAAAGGCTGGAATTGTAGAAGAACACCTACCGTCTTGCTCTGAGCCTTCATACTCAGTTACCTTTCTTTGCCTCCCAGGACCACCTGCCCCAGGGGTGGCATCACCCCTAGTGAGCTGTGTCCTCTACATCTACACTTAACCAAGAAAAGGCCGCAAAGGCTTGTCTACAGGCCAGTCTGATGAGGCACGAACCCAATTCAGGACCCCTGTTCCCAGGCCACTCTAGTTTGTGCCAAGTTGGCAAGAACTAGCCAGCACAATGACTAAGGAAGTGTCAATCTCTTGGAAAGTGTGTATGGCCCCCGAAAGTGAGATGAGCTTCCTTTATATAGTGCCAAGGAGACTGAAAGCTGGGATTGTTCTGCCAGTTCAGACCTAAGGACACGCCCTTCTGACCATCAGCAAGCGTTGCCAGGGGGAAGTCTACTGATGCTGCGAGCATGTGTGGTGTTTGGAGGATGCATGTCATGCCATTGAGGACAGAGGAAATTACACACGGTCCCTGCCCTGGATGAAGGGCTGGTCAGTGGCTGCTGAGAGAGGAAAAACCGTTTCCTTCAGGGATGAGCTCCCACATAGGTTGTCTAGTCCCAAGTTGTCAGCCCTAAACACATGTAGATACAAGACAGGCTACAAAGACTCAGTAAATCATACATATACATATGTACATATATTTGTGTGTTAGATGTGTGTCTATATGGCTATAACAACAATTAAAAAAGAGATCACGAATTTGGGATGGGAACATGGGAAGTGTTAAGAGGAGAGGGAAGAGTGATATAGATATAAAAGGGCTGGAGAGATGGCTCAGGGGTTAAGGGCATTGGCTGCTCTTCCAGAGAACCCAGGTTCACTTCCCAGCACCCAAATGTCAGCTCTTAACTCTCTGCAACTCTAGTTACAGAAGACCTGACACCCTCTTCTGGTCTCCAGCAGCACCAGGAATGAAAGTGATATTCATATATATGCAGATAAAAATACCCAATGCATATTAAATTTTAAATTTAAAACTAAAATAAATACAACTATTTTTTCCAAAGAAGTTGCATGTCAGCTTTGGCATAAATGAGGTAAGACAGTCAAACGAATGAAAATACAGTAAAATAGCAACAGATAAGAGCCACAGCACATGGTCAAACAGACACCAGCAAACCCTGCAGCAGCCACCAGGCAGAATCCACGCTGCAAGTCACCTAGGGGAACAGAGCTGTAAGATGGTAGACACCTGGAAACCGAGACAAGTAGACCACCTTTTCTTGTTAATGATGACTGGTTGAGGATTCAATCAAAATCTCCCCCACACATAACACACACACGCACACGCACACGCGCACACACACACACACACCTGCTTGAGAACTACGGAATTCCCCAGAACTAATCTAATGTTTGCAGTTTCCTGCTAATTTTTCATCTGTGTAGATAAGATGTGTGCTTAAGCTTCTAAACCTTTGTTTTAATCACCAGCATGGAACAATTAAGAGGGAAATATGCCTAGAAACAATACCTGTTATTACGGTGATCGTGCGACCTAGGTTGCTTGGAACACTCCCAGCGTGTTGTTCTGCTGACTCAAGAGTCTGCCCTGTGTGACAGTCAGTCCCAGAATCATTTACAACAAAACATGAAGATAAACAGATTTCGGTGACTCCTACTTAACAACACTAGCGTCTGTCAGGTTCTCATTTAACAATGCGTAATAGGCAGAGTCCTGATTAACAAGTGATAAAATGGCACAGATGACAAGTGGCAACCCAAACTCTGCCAACACCCATGCAGCCCACACCACTATCCGGGACAGCAGGAACCCACTGATTATAAGAAGGGGGTTCCAAGCAGGTGGTAATGAGGCCTGCTATCTCCTCTGGCCTAGGCTTGGTATGTGCTCAGCACCGCTGCCCCTGCTGGTCACTCTTCAGACCCAGCAGCCACTTGCACACTGAGACCATGACAAGGGTGAAAGCACTCGGGATGTGACAGAAAACCCAGGCTTAGACTACATGACACATATGTGAACCACGTGGACTCGACTGTCCTACGCAGATGCCAGCGTACTCTGAACACCGCCTCTGGGGTTTATGATAGGAAGCTACAGTTACTGTGTACTATGAATCACGGCTGACTTGTATCCATTGTGTGTCCTGCATACCTCTGGTGCTTTTTAATTGTCCCATGTGAAACACATGGTCCAAAAAGCATACCATGAGGTATTAATTATGCATATTTACACCTTAAGAAACTTAGTGGGGAAGATGCCCATGGCCCACTTCCCTGGTGGGCACTCACCTGTCTGACAGCCATTGTTGCCATCTGCTTCAGGCAATTGCCATCTGAAGACTGCTCCCAGTGACTGACGTGCGGTTAGCAAGCTCAGATACAGAGGTTTCGTTCGCAACGCTGGGAAACCCGGCTGTATTCAGTTAAACCTATGACTGTGTTTCTAAATTCTACTCCCCATTCCAGGTTTTCCTTGATCGTGTGTGAAATGTGCAGCTGCCGCCGTGAACGCGTATTAGTCACTTCTCTGTTGCTGTGATAAAACACCATGACCAAGACTACTTATAAAAGACAGTTTATTGGGGTTTATGGTTCCGGGAAGATAAGTGCCCATGACGGTGATGAGCAGCAGTGGCAAGCTTTACAGTGGCAACAGAGCTCACGTCAGCTGCAAGCAGGACTCCCAGAAGGAGAGCTGGATATAGGAGGCGGCTATATAACCTCAAAGCCCTCCCCAGCTTTCCTCCAGCGGAGCTAGACCTCCCCCATCAGAGCCATCAACCGGGGACCAAGTGTTTAAACGCCAGAGCCTATGGAGGACAATTCTCTTCACATCTTCCAGAGAGCGTCGCCTCTGTTAGCTGCAGAGCTCCACGTTGCGATAAATGTCTCTTAAGCACAATTCACAAAGACAAAGTGAAATGACATGCTGCACGCTCAAGATCACTCTGTCTGGGTAAAACAGTTGCTCTCATGGTAAATGCTACAGATATGAGTAAAAAGTTAAACTGTGAAAATTGCTACTTGTTCACTTACAGTAATGACAGGATACAAATCTTAGGCAGATTGTGGGATGGTGAATTTTGGTTGCCAACTTGATGGGACTTGGAATCACCATGGAAACAAATCTCCAGTCATGTCTGTGAGGCGGGTGGTCCATACACACTGGGTTACTTGAGGTGGGCCTTCCCACCTCCATGTGGGTGGCACCATCCCACAAGTGAGATCCTGGGTGATACAGGAAAGAAAATGTCAGTGAGACATCATAATTCATCACTCTATTTATCACCCTCTACTTCCTGACTATAGATGTGATGTGGCCAGCTGCCTCGCACTCCTGCCTCACACAGCTTCCTCACGGTGACAGACCATACCCTGGAACTTTGAGTCGAAATAAGTCTGTCCTTCTTTAAATTACTTTTGTCTGGTGTCTGGTCACTGAAACAAGAAAACTAATACAAAGTGAAGTTTAAAAAAAAAGGCAAAAACAAAAATATACCAATTAATTTAAGACACCTGGGCTGAGTTTATATAACTCAGTGGGTAGAGTTTCTGCACCAAGCCACGGATTTCCAGCACCGTGTAAACCAGCTCGGTGGTACACAGCTGTAATCACAGCTCCCAGGAGACAGAGGCAGGTGGATCAGAAGACCAAGGCTGAGGCTGGTCTAGGATACATGAGATCCTCTCTGAAAATAAAATCAACTAAGACCATGATGTAAAGTAAGAAAGTGGAGGGAGCCGCGTGTTGGTGGCACACACCTTTAATCCCAGCACTTGAGAGGCAGAGGTGGGCAAATCCCTGCAAGTTCAAGGCCAGCCTGCTCTACAGAGGGAATTCCAGGGCAGCCAGGCTGCACAGAGAAACCCTGTCTCAAAAAATGGGGGGGGGGGGAGAAGGCAGGGAGGAAAAGAAAGAAAGACAGACAGACCGACCAGTGGGGTAAGTGTAGTCTTCACTCCTCATCAAGGAAACTTCTCTTTGTAACAGATGCAGACCATTACAGAAAACTACAACCGATCAAGATGCAGAGTTGTGGAGCCCAGTCCCACCTGATTCATCTATAGCACAACTCCTGCACCCAAGGCACAGGAAATATTATAAGAGCCAGAGGAACAGGGTGTTTCTGTGTGTCTCTTGGGAACCTCAGAGGCTACACCCCAAGGACCACAACAACAGACATGCTAATGCGGATGGATGGGGAAAGCCTACAGGGCCTCAATTCTACACAGAGAACCATGGGCAACCAGGGACCAATTAATTATCCAATATCAAATGATCATCCTTGAAACACATACATATAAGCAACACAAGAGACTGAGCAGGTTGTATTTATGCATTTAGAAACATAAACACACAACTACAATTAATGAAAAAAGTCCATGAATTTTAAAGAAAGTTAGGAGGAGTATATGGGAGGATTCAGAGGGAAGAAAGGGGGGAAAACATTGAAATTATATAATAATCTCAAAAAAAATTAAAAAGAAATCCTTGGAGGAAAACTCTGGATGAAATGTGTTAGAGTGCACATTATTCACAAACTATGTCCCAGAATTCTTTGCTACTCCATCTATAGAGCAGTCAAGTTACAATCGTTTGCAGCAACATTTGTACCAGATTCGATGATGAACTGTACCAGCCAGCAGTGCATGATCTCTCTGCTGTGGACAGGATGTTCATGTCCCACTGAAATCTGAGTTTGTAAATGCCAGCCTTCAGGTTGATGGCCTTGGATTCTGAGAGTCTCTGGGGTGAGAGATGATCAGCTCCCAATAGATCACAGAGAGATCCTGGTGCCATCTCCACTGAATGAGGACATGGCAGAAAGAAAGTTACCCGCCTATGAACCTAAGATCTTAACCTGCTGGTCTTTTTCTAGAGTTGTGAGAAATAAGCACTGGTCTTGCAACTCACTCATACTGTGGGCTAAACTACAGCAGATTCAGGATCACAAAAAGGCTGCAATTGCCCTGTAGAAAAACTACCCTGTAGATGAACGCAAGTGTCACCCAATATAGTGAGGGGTGCTGGAGTTCTACAAAGTGAGGTTCATTTTGTTTGAAAGAAGTTGCAAATCTTCAACCCAACCAGTCAACTAATGTGACACTGTCTCTAGCTTTTGAAACATACAGCAAATTGTAATTACTAAGTGAAAGCCTTGAAAACAGAAACGTGATGAAATATAACCCCATGAAAGCAAAGGAAGAACAACAATTCTGAGAGATAAAATCTGATTTTGAAATTCTGCAAGCATGCCCTGGACCTCTAGGAGCATCTTGATGTGAAGGTGTTGGGGGTGCCTATTGTTCTTTCAATAAACATGCTGTGTTGGGCTAGAACCACACCCAGATAGACTTCACGTTTTGAAGATAGCTTCTTTCAATCTGTAAATCTTTGTTTATCTGAGTCCTTTTTTAAAAAAATTGAAGCAAAATATAAGACACATGAGCCTTACTAATCATAAACAAATCTTTGGTTTTTTTTATATACAAATCTTTGTAAAAGACTGCAATTTTATGTGAAAAAAATTAGTAATAAGCCATAGTGGAAAAATTCCTTCTTTAGAGAATTGATGGTGTCATAGTGTGTAGGGAATGTGTTCACAGGTATGTAAAATCACTCCCTACAATAGTGCCTTAGATACTTTTCCATTGCTGTAATAAAATACCCTGACAAAGAGGACTTGAAGACGGAAGGATCTACTTTGACTCACAGTTTGAGGATACAGTCCACTGAGTCGGGGAAGGCATGGATGGCTGCAGGAGACAGCTGGTCACATGGCATCCACACTCAAGAAGCAAAGGCAGATGAGCTCTCAAGTTGGGTGAGCTTTATCCTTGTTTGCACAATCTTGGATCCTACAGCAGGGGATGGTGCCACCCACAGTTGGAGAAAACTCGTCTTCTGGATAATTCTAGATCCTGCCAAGGTGACAATCAATATAAACTATCACCTATAGAGCACCCGAGGTTGGTACACAAGAAATGAAAAATAATTATTCGCCTGTGTCATTCTTCAGTGCTTACAAGGTCAACATAAGGACATCTTGTTCTGCTTTAATGTATTTGGTATATGGTTTTTATCTTCCAGTTTTTAAATAGTAATTCTTAACACTCTCCCACGGATAAACTCCTTTTAAGGGATTAAATAAATCTTCACACAAAGTTAAATCTTGCTTCTTCAGATCTTCCTTTCAACACACTGGGCAGGTCTTGAGTCCCACAGCCAAGTGATGAACATTTCACCCCAATGCAACAGGGACTGCATGCATGTGTATGTCAGACCCCTGCTCCTGGTGCTGTCTTCTCGATTTGGGGACTGCCCTGGAATGAGAAACAGAGTCCAGTAGCAGCCTCCCCTTAACCTGAGATGGCAAGCCATAGAAACACACACAGTTGGAATTAGAAAGAAAGGAGTTAATGCCTTGCCATTCTGCTGCTGCTGCTGCTGCTGCTACTGCTGCTGCTGCTGCTGCTGCTGCTGCTGCTCCTGAATGCCAGGAAAGGTGTGCTCATCTTTTTCCCTTCCCCGTGTATCTTGGGAACTAGGAGAGGCACCGTTCTAGACTGTATTTCTTAGAGACTCCAGGCTTTCACTACAGCAGCAGGAACTCGCCTGAAACAGCATACATTCTAGTTAGGCATGGAGATTCAGGAGACTGAGGAAGGGGAGTTGCAAGTTTAGGGTCAGCCTAGGCTACATGAAACCCTGCCTCAGAACACACACATATGTACATTCTGTAGCCATGCTGATTTCTGTAAAGTGAATATATTTTAAATGCAGCCAATTATAGACCAAAAAATGTTTGTAAACAACTCTACATGTGGTTTTTTTAAGCAAACATACTAATTATAGAAGCTAGTTTCTACCACCATATGCACTTTGTATGAAAATCCACTTTCTCTATAGTTGGGAGAGTTTATAGGATGACTGGAATGGGGTTGGCTCTAGGGAGAAGCTTTTGATTTAGAGGTTGAAAACACTGTCAAAAAATTCCTTGAAATCTCTACTTAAAAACAATGACATTTTGAACTTGTTTGTAAACTTTAAGAGTGGGTATAAAAATAAAGAATTTCTAGTTTCTTAGCTTAGTCTCTTAAACAGCCAAGTTGTGTTATTCAACAGAGATGTGCTTTGAAACACGCCATTTTGGAATTGCTCTCACTGAAACATATCTCATCCATCAGTTTTTAAGAGTGATGCCCTTCTGACTGCATGTGGGTTTCATATTTGGGCTTGACTGCAATAAATGGACACATACAGTCATATTTTTAGGAGCTATTAGAAAGCAGTTCTCCAATTTTCTGATTAAGGCTGAGTTAGTTGACTGTCTTCTAGGGATAGCAGAGTTCTAAATTCCTTGAAAAACAATCATTTTCCATGGTTATCAATACAATCTATTAAGAAACTACTTGTGAGGAGAAAAATACTGCCTGCAAGGCACCAAATGATTTGCATTTTTCATATTAGTGGCTCCTACTGAAGACAACCATTTTAAAAATGGGGATATCTCAGCTTACATTGACTGTATAGGTAGCGCAGGCTCTCAATCTAGACAGAAATGAAGCCACGGGGCGAAACCCACATACATGGGACGCTGGGCACACCCTCCTTTACTTTCATCTTCCAGCACATATCTTTGCATGTATGCCCACTATTCACGTTTCAACTGGAATGACATGGGGTTCAGCAGAAATGTATGCTCATCCTTGGTAGCCGTCACAAGGCACAATTGCCTGTCCTTATCAGGTTGAAAGCTTGTCACAAGGCTCTTCCTAATTATTCCCCACAGCAAACTAAGCCCCTCACAACTATGCCTGTGTCAATCAGAGGCCAGACTTTTAGAATTATTTGTGCAATGTTTCTGTTAAATGTTGAATTCATGAAATATTAGCCGATGAGGGTACTGGAGAGAAAGATAATAGCTGTATATTTTGACCTAATCTACCACTAGGCTAACATTTTCACTGTTTTCCTGGCTCCCGCATCATGCCTAAATGGTTTATTTAATACATATTCCTTTTGCTGAGTTCTGGGCACTCTGAACCTAAGAGTGGACATGTCTCCATCTTCATGGGGCCAACATTCTGAGAATGGTGTCTCTCCATCAGTCTTGTGATGGGGGGATTATTGATGAATAAAGCACTGTTTGGCCAATAGCCAGGCAGGAAGCACAGGCGGGGCAACCGAACCAGGAAAAGGCTGGGGAGAGGAATGCAGAAGGAGGCCATGGAAAAGGATGCCAGGAAGATAGGACACACCAGAAGTTCTCTGGTAAGATAAGGCCATGTAGAAATACATTGACTAGTAGTCGTGGGCTAATAATTAAGAGAGAGTTAGCCAGTACAAAGCCCTGGCCATCGGCCAACAGTAGATAAATTAATATATGTCTCTGTGTGCTTATTTGGGCCTGAAGGGCAGCAGGACCTGGCAGAACAGAAACCTCTGTCTTCAGAGTCTTGAGTCCCTAACTTGCCGTCTCTATCATATGACGCCAGGGTGTCTGCTCCATCCGATTCCGCCTCACTCGGCCATGCATCTCAAAGACAAGAAACGGTGTTCTCCTCCCAACAACATTTGCTTTCATTCTGTCTCCCCTCCTGTCCCCTACATACCGTGGTAATTTTCCTAGAAGCCCGTGCCCACCAGCACCCTAGCCTAATGCCCATCCATAGCGGAACTTCTGAAGAAACGGTCATTACAGGGACTGAGTACCTGGGCTTGACATATTAGCCCTAGTCTTTCCAACAACCCCGAGGTGCTTGTGGGTGGGTATCCTGCACTTACAGACGACGCTAAGACTGTCTCTCAAGGGATACGCTTAGAGGAGGCGGCACAGCCAGTCAGTCACGAGTTAGGTGACTTCTTTCTACCTCGGGGCTCAGGCAGGGTTTCCTTCTGAGGCCTCTCATTGCTGCCTTGAATCCATCCACAATAGGTTCGGTCACAGGGTGACCTTGGCAAACTGTGAAAGTGTGGAACATGGGCCTCTGGCCTGGTCCCCAGCCCCTTTCCCAGATACCCTCGGGTTCTCCCCTCTCTCTGAGCACCTCTTCCCGTAACACGGCAGGGCCTTTCATGACTATGTGTGAGATCCCTCCGTCTCTACCCTATGCCCACTTCTCCCTCTAGCAAAACCCTGTTCTTTTTTTTTTTTTTTTTTTTTTTTTTTTTTGGTTTTTCGAGACAGGGTTTCTCTGTGGCTTTGGAGGCTGTCCCGGAACTCACTTGGTAGTCCAGGCTGGTCTCGAACTCACAGAGATCCTCCTGCCTCTGCCTCCCGAGTGCTGGGATTAAAGGCGTGCGCCACCAACACCTGGCTGCAAAACCCTGTTCTTTTCACACCCACTGCAAAGCGTTCTTCCTCTGGGTAGCCATCTCCGGCTTCTCCAGGGACTAGCTCCCTCCTCCAGGCATCTGTGGTGCGCTGTATAATCGCACAGCCACTGGGCTTGTCCGCCTGTCATCTCATCTTTTGTCTATTCCTCTTCCTGCTCCTGAGGGCAGAGCCGAGTTCTTGCTCACCTGCCTTCTGGGAGAACAGCACCGAGCTTGCGTGTAATATGGTTGGGAAAGCTCTCACTGAATAGCAAATGACTGCTCTCTCTTCCCCGCTCCCTCCCCACTAACTCCCACCCAGTGAGGCAGGAAGACCCAGCCACCCAGCTGCAGGATGGCAGCAAGATTCCTCCGCAATGAAAAGGCCAGGCACCAAGGCTGCCGTGACCATGGCCAAGGTGCTACCAGCGGAAATGCAATTTTCAGACTGTCTCCTTTGTAACTCGTTAATGCCGTAATTAGCTAACTGCCTGTGTAAGGGTTGAACAGGCCCCTCTCGGGGGATGAAACAAATGGAAGAGTGCTTGAACAATCGACACACGAACGCAACCAGGGTATTAAACACCCCCCCACCTATTCTTAAAAATCAGGAATAAGAGCTTCCCCCCCAAAGCAATCATCTCTCTTCTCCTTTCTCCTAGAACCCCAGCCTCTTTAAGCACTTTAGAGAAAAGTGTGATGTTACTCTCACAGACAAATAATAACCAACCATGATGGTGCTGATGCGATTATATCTTGACGGCAAAAGGGGAATAAAAGGTGGATTCTTTTATTAGTTTACCGATCCCGGGCATGCGACTCTCATAACTGCTCACTGTATCAAGCCGGTTAGTCGTCCCCGTCATTATCTCTAATGTCTTATTAGCAGGCTTCATTCATCTGGTTTTTATCTGTTTCATTGGAAGCAGTTTTAATCTCGTTTCAGTGGCACTGATAAGCCCGTTAGTTTGCACAAATTGGTTTTGGTGACAATGTGTAGATAGCTATAACGTGTGGTTCCCAAACAGAAAAGAGAAACCTATTTAGGTCCAAAAAGACAGGTGGCAAAGAGAGGCACTGAGGCAGTTGAGACAGGAAAACAGAAAGGAAGAATAAATGAAACAAGAAAAAGAAACAGACTAGTTGCTACCGGCCCCCAGTGCCACCCACATTACCACCCTGTCTCACAACCATCCCCCAGCCCCCCACACGGCCATCTCCCACTATAACCCGCCTACCAACCCCTCTTCCTCCTCCTGCCAACCCTCACTACTATACCCCCTCTTCTCCCTGCCACCCCACTCAACGTTAACAACTCCCAGCCCTCCGGAACGCCAGCAGTGAGAGCAGAGTCCTAGCACTAGGTGGCGCACCTGGGCCAACAGTACCCATTACACCCCTAGGAGCCAGATCACACGCCTGGCAGATAACCTGTCCTGTGTGATTTGAGCCCCAACCTGAGGAACCCTCACTTTGTCAATTGGCATTCTGGATTGGTTCCCTTCTGTGGCTCTCCTGCTCCAGGGACTCACAACACAAGGACTATCTCTGTGACCAGCCCAGCTAATGCGGATGTGGGGTCCTCTCGTGGTTAGATGGACCTTATTGCTCTCAAGTGCAGATGTGGATGTAAATATATGATTGGGGGTCCAAAACAGCCCCCTCTACTTCCCAAAAAAAGTTCCATCCCTGCCTCTAACTCATCCTCCCAACTTCAAGTGCTGCCAAGGAGTTGGCTGGTGGGAGTCTAACTTAGGATTTTTGTTCTTTTGCAGAGACCAAGAAAGCAACATGGTCTCTTAAACTTAAGCTCCAGCTACCCCCTATTTTAGAATTGGAAAGTCTTCACCAGATATTTCAAGTGAGCTAAGTTGAGAAATTCTCACACTCCCTCTTTAGACCCCACTTTCTGGTCCCAGATTAAAAAGCACACCCACGTGGTGGTTACTCTGTGTGACTTGGGGTAAAGTTTAACACGTAGCTTCTGATTGAACCCCCTGGGAGACACGGGATCCAGCAGAGACGCAGATGTCCAGTACCTGCCATAAGCATCCAAGAGAATGGAGACCCCCCCCTCGACCTAGCTGCCATGTCCCTGTCATCCGTGCCATGGAGAGACCCTCACCATCTAGAAACGTGCTGGTTGCTATGCAACTTCAGGTTTCTCCTTCGGATGCTCATGAAAGCACAGGGTGACTGACAGCTTGCATAGGGTCCTATGAGTCTGGTCTCCATAATTTCACATCCCAGATGGGGACGTGTTGGGTTCTCACATGGTCTGACGAAAACATAGCCGTTGTAAGACAGGTTTGCACTCCGTAATCCAGGAACAAGTACCACCATGAAAAGACTAAAGTGCCAAGGAAGATGGTTGTGAGAATGTTCTGGAAGTTCTGGTAGACACTGAGCTCCTGCATCTGTTCTTGCAGACACTGCCTCAGCCTTAAAACATGCCACCAACGATTTGGGGACAAAATGCACTTCCCATCAATGAGGTCTCCCCCTAATGGTCAGTGTATGCCTTCTGTCTTGGATTTTGTGGCATGTGGCTTTGGATATGAGCTTGTACTCTTGGAAATTACCCTTCTATTTCCCTAAACAGTCAGGTTACAGGGCTCTGACTTATTCTCTGGCTCCCAAATCTGCCACAGAAATGCCTGCTAAAAGTCGATTGATACATATGAAATCATCCCAACAGCCTCAAGATGAAGCCACATTGCTTCAAAAGGACAGCAAGACACCATATCTGGCTAGTAAATGAAGACTCTCTCTCTCTCTCTGTCTCTACCTGTCCTTACAATGGTAGCCAGAAAGCCACACAGATAAACTTGCCTGTCTATGCACAGCATCAAGGGCAGACAGTCAGGTCTGCTAACGACTTCATCCAAGCTATCCATGGCTGTTGGAAAACATGAGCCAGGAAAAAGCAGGCGCGTGGCAAACAGTCTATCTGCTGAAGCCTGAATCCAAATGGGAGAACCAGAATGTCAATGGAGCAGCTGGGATGGCTGCCGGCTCTCGCCAACCTTCTCCAGGAGTAGGCTGTGCAGCTGACACTTAACTTGTTTCTCTCTCATCCCACTCAGCAAAATGACAGCTTCCCCTGAGCTGTGTGGAAAGGAAGCCCAGAAATAGAATAAACTGTGTTGCCCAAACTTCGTCAGCTCACACTCAATGGCTGTCACAGAGCCGTGTTTCTGTGCCTGTCCCCACATGACCACGAGGGTTTCCGAGCTCCGGTGCTCTGCCAAGGCCTGTACACCACAGAGAGCTGCAATGCCTGGAAGAGACCCTGGTATTGGTGGATTCTCACCAGAGCTGACGACCTTCCCGGAGTCCCCGACTCTGCTTGGGCCACCTGAGCTGCCTGCACCCAGACCATCCATTTGCCTCACTGTGAGTCTTCCTTGGGGCAGCATGTGCACTCTTTCTTTCTTTCTTTTTTTCTTTTTTTCTTTTTTTTTGGTTTTTATGAGACAGGGTTTCTCTGTATTGTTTTAGAGGCTGTCAGTGCAGCCCGGCCTCAAACTCACAGAGATCCAACTGCCTCTGTCTCCCGAGTGCTGGGATTAAAGGTGTGCGCCACAACCGCCAGACTCAGCATGTGCACTCTTAACAGGGGCTAGTTCTGAAAGATGGGGATCAGATTCTTCCTCCCTGGATCAGGGAGGGGATGATGTCCTTGGCCAAACTGGCCAAACGTCAGGCTTGATCTTTCTCTCAAACATAGGTGTCTGCACTATCACACACTGGACACTAGAGGACCAGGTCCCAGAGAGGCCAGCAGGAAATCCTCAGGGTCACAGGGAAGTCTCCCCAGGGCCTACAGATTCCAAACGTGACTGACTCCTGCGGCTGCACAGACACTGCCCCTACCTGCCTCTAGGATTGGGACACTGAAGAGAAATTCTTCTACTCCCATCAGATAATATCTATTGAGTCACATTGAATGTTTGGGGAAATATGTGCCTTAGCTTCATTTGAGGTCTTCATCCCCACGGTAACATGTCACATTCAAAGAAATCCAACCTCTGCCATGTTTCAGAGAATCTCATTTTTACCAGTAAAATTCTCAATGGCCTGCTTTGTAGTGACCCAGGGAACACTTGCAAAGGCTGTCCTCTGTCCCTGTGTCTCTCAATACTACATATACCCTAAGTGATTCTGATTTCTATGCCATGGGTTTTAGCCAGGGTTCCATCACTGTGACAAAACGCCTGAGGAAAACAAGGGAGAGGTGTAAAGGTTTGTTTGTGTCGTGGTTCCAAGCCTACTCCACTGTTTGCAGACATCCCTAGGTGGTGCATTGGGAGAGAGCAAGACCAAGACATGAGGGGCTGTGGAAGAAGGGAAGGGGCCCTTTAAAGGTCCACACCTCAGTGACCTACTTCATCCAACCATTAGCAGCCATTTATAGCTATGACGTCATCAATGAAGCCATCAATAGATTAAATCATGGATGAGCTTAGGTCCTTAGAACCTAATCACTTCTCAGAGCACGACCAACTGGGAACCAAGCCTTACTCACATTAGTCTCCAGGGTATTTCAGAGGGTTAGCCACCAGTGTGGCTCTCCCATCCTATTGCCCAATGAGTGATAATCAGTCCTTTTATAGGGAACCTCCATCCTTGCCTCTTTCCCACTCATCGCCAGGGGTCTACTCATGGAAATCCAACGGGGCCCCTCAGAGAGACCTAATAGTTTGACCTGTCAAAGTAGAAATCTCCTGGAAATGAATGGGGACAGGCTGAGCATGGTGAAGCTGTCTCTTACACGTGTGGGAGTGGGGAGAAGGACAGTTGACTTTACAGGAGCAGGGTCCCAGGGAAAAGTGTGCCCCAGAGCTGAGAAGCACATCAGGGGACAGGCCACCCCTGCCTCTCACCCTTCAGAGGTGGGATCCTCCTTTTAAGGCCCAACACACAAAGAGTACAGAGTCTCTTCTTGATACTTCAAAAGCTTTTGAAAAACCCAAGGCTTTCTAAGCCAGGTCATAAATATGGAAATAGGCAGAAAATAATCTGCTGTAATTAATAAGTCCCCATCTATGCCTGCAACGACTCTGTCTAGACACTGGCCTTTCAAAAGATTGCATTGTCTTTCTTCATTAGAAAGGCGCACAAACACGTGTGAGTGTGAGTGTGTGTGTGTGTGTGTGTGTGTGTGAATAGAAAGGAAAAGAAGACTGGAGAGGAATCAGAAAGAGATCCTAATGCTGATTCTGTTACCTAAAGTGGGGGTTTTCATGCCAGCACTGACCCCAGAATCCTGAGTCTCACATGACCAGCAGCAACTGTAACCAGATCCCAAGAGCCAGCCTATGCTCAAGGCCCTATCCCCCATATGTAACAAAGAGGGGAGACCTCCTTCATGGGAATCCTCTGTAAATAACAAAGAGTATTCTGACCATCTAAGGCAGCAGAGCACCTGAGCAGCAGAGGGCTGTGTACAAGAGCCCTTGAAGCACCAACTGCAAAGGTTCAAATCTCAGCCCTGTTACTCAGCAGCTGAGTGACCTCCAGCAAGGAAGTGCCCTTCAGTGTCTTCCCTATAAACGGGATTATCAACAGCACACGCCTCAGACTGTTTGGAGAGACAAATGAGCTTATGAATATAAAACGCTCCAATCAGTGTCTGACACACGCACGGGATCTGGTGTTGGTGTGCCGACGCTGCAGTCGTTCAGTAGAGCTGAGTACAGACGTAAACAGGATGCTGTAATGCCATCCCTATTGTTTTATGAACATTTTAAAGCATGTGGAAATGCTTATGCTAAATTGTTGTATTTAAAAGTGAGAATTAAATTGTTTGTATGCCATTCTGAACTGTGTTTCAAAATGACAACGTGGAATTAGAGCAGCACAGGCCTAATTGGTTCTCTTTGGTGGATTATGAAAGACTTCAATCATCCCCCATGCTTCTGGGTGTGCGTTTGCTATCACGGTCTGTGTTTGCTGCAAGGGAACAATGTTTATCTTAATATTTTGAACAATGCTGCTGTCTGCGGTGAGTGTTTCCGTCAAAGCGTCTCCAACAGAATGCTGTCCGTCCAGTTTGGAAGCAGCATGTGCCAACAAGAGAGGAAGGTGGGCTTCTGGAGAAAAGCTGTCCCCTGTCAGCAGTGAACCCCCTCCACCTCACACCGGTTACGAATACTGCCCCGTTTTCAGGTGCAGCAGCAGGAGCAGCAGTGAACACAGACACATTCACTAAGGCCAGGCATAGTGGTGAATCTTGAAGCACAGTAACACATTAGACCTGCACTACCACCCTACAAGGTAGATTTGTCTCCTCATCCTTGTCTTATAGATGAGTAAACTGAGGCTTGGAGAGGGAAAGTAACTTTGCCAGGTTCACACAGAGGCAGAGTGTAACCTGTGCTTTCTGCCCTGGCTGCTCCCGCAGCCCTTGAGCCCCAAATAAACACACAAGACTTATGTTACTTATGAAACTGTTGGCCAATGACTAGGGCTTCTTATTGTCTAGCTCTATCTTAATAGTTAACCCATTTCTATCAATCTATGTATTGCCACAAGGCTGTGGCTTACCTGGTAATTCCCGGCATGGTGTTACTCCTCCAGCAGCATGGTGACTCTTTCTGGTGGGCTCACTCTGCCTACGTTTCCCAGAATCCTCCTCTTCTCCAAGCCCGCCCCTAGCCACCCCCCACCTATCTTGCTGTCCTATTGGCCAACACTGTTTTTTTCATCAACCAATAAGAGAAACACATGTAAGAAGACAACCCCAAGTTGGCCTCTGTATAAGGCCAGGACCCCTGGACTCTTGATTCACCATTCACTTGGTGTCAAGTTTTCTATCGTTTTGTTCCTATAAAACATCAAGCTGTAGCCTAGAGCCCAAAACCTAATAGCAGCAGCCAATAACCTACAAGCCTTCCTCCTGGGCCTCCTGAGCCAGACAAAAACAAAGTGCAATAATCATGGAAACATAAAAGAGTCCATTTCACTTTAATCCCAAAATGATCTTTTATCTTGTGTGCCAGCTGTTGTACGTAAGGAATTAAAGGACTTAAAACCAGGGTAGCTTTGCTCTGTGTGTGTTATAGTTAGCTTCCATCCGACCTGACCTAGAATTCCATAGGGAAAAAAAGGAGAGGAAAACCCAATTGCTAGTTAATGTAGGAGGGTCCTGCCCACTGTGGGTGGTACGATCCTTAGGCTGGTGGGCCTGGGTGTATTTTTTAAAAATGTAGCTGTATGTAGGTCTGAAAGCAGGCCAATAAGCAGTGCTCCTCCAAGGTCTCTGCTTCAAGCCCCTGCCTTGAGTTCCTGTCTTTGCTTCCCACCACGATGGACTGCAATCTCTAATCCAAATGAATCCACTCTTTCCCTGAACTGCAAAAGAGAAGCAAACAAGAACAACATGCCACAGGGAAAGACGGAACAGTGGGTTAAGTCTGGGCATTGACAGAGATGTAAGAAATGCATTTCGTCTTTTTTAAAAAAAAATTCTTTAGGATTTATGAGCACAAGTGTCCGCCTGCACTGAAGTGAAGGCCTTCCCTGATGACACTGACTTTCATGGTTATGAGCTCAGCCGAGGTTAATTAGCTGGGGTGGGGGAGGGGTTGGGAGAGGTTCCCCCCTCATTGGCGGTCCCAAGCAGCCTAAGAGTAATACAGTACTGAATTCACTCTAAGAATCTAACCATACCTGGCAGCACACACTGCAACTGTCTGTTCAGCGTATTGATGCAGGAAAACTTGGAGACCTGTGTGTGCTCAAGCTGAGCTCAGAAACCACAATGAGACCCCATCTCAAAATGAAAAGATAAAGGGGTCTTCAGAGAGGTACTTCAACAGTAAAATGGGTCCATAATTGTCTCTCTCAAGTCGCAGAACTATTATGTTGCTGAGTAGAACCTGAAAAGCCCTGCCTACCCTACCGCCAATGTGCCCTGAGCACCAAGGCCTCGGCAGTTCTGCCCCATCTCGCCCCGCCCCAAAACACACACATCCCTCACTCATGAGGCCCACGGGGGAGGGGGGAGACATCTGATGAAGAATTCTGAGAGCTGTGGCCCCTCCTGCAGGCCCAGGCTGTCTGCTTTGTGGTTCCAGAACAAACACATTTGATCCACAGGCACTTTCTACCCATGAAAGCCTCCTGCATGCCCTCTTCCTTGGTAGTTGGAGAGAAAGTGTGATAAAAGGCAAAAGCGCCCTTTGAAGATAATTCATACATCAGCCAACAGACGCAGTCAAGTGGATGGAAACAGCACAGGCTGCCCACATTAAAGGCATCTGCACTTCCTAGACTAATCAGTGCTGTGGGCGGCACCTTGTGGCTACATTTTAGGCAGGCGAGGGGTTGTAGCATGGACTACACACACACAAAAAAAAAGGGCTTGGAATTACCGGAGACACAACAACTCTCTGATAGGCCGCCTAGTTTTCCTCTATTGCATTCTGATTCCTCACCCCCACCCCTAGGATCCCTCCAATGCTCTTCGGCTTCAATGAGTTTGCATTCACTACCCTCTGATGTATTCTAGTATCCTTCCATTACCCAATGACAAACACCCTGAGTATCTCTTTCACCATCTTCGGATGAGTCCATTAGTACCCCTCCATCACTCCTGGATGAACCCCCACAGTACCCCTCCCCTGCCCTCTGATGAGCCCCCGCGGCACCCCTCCCCCGCCCTCTGGTGAGCCCTGCAATATACCTCCACCACCTTCTGAAGGCCCCTGAGTATTTCTCAGATTATTTCCATGACCAGTTAAAGATCTCAGCGAGCGCCTTTCCCAGGAAAATGCCAGCTGCAACAGACCCATGTGTGAACCCACGTCCTCTCTCGGGAATCTCCTAGGACAAGGAAGAGCCAGAGGCGCAACAAAAAGAAGGTAGGGAAGTAAACGTCCACGTGCGACCTGCTGCGCACGCTCTATGCATGACGTGCGACCTGCTGCGCACGCTCTATGCATGCCACACGCATCTTCTATCATTTCAGCAGCCCAGTGCTGATAGGACATCATCATCTCCCTGAAGTGAGACGACCTATGTTGGAAATGGCTCGCCCAGCTGTGGAACCGGTCGACTCCAGAGCCTGTGAAAGGAAAAGCCAGTGTGGGGTGTGTGCCTGGGACTGTGAGGCTAGGCTGGTCTGTATCTATAGGCATTACATCGCTCTCCATGGAAGAGAGAAGGACATAGACGACAGATTCATGTGCAGAATGTAAGACCTCAAGGTTCTGTGAACTGTCAGCCTATGAGGAAGTGGTAGAAATTCCTTCCCTGGGGAAAATCTGGATCGGTGCAGACCTGCTGAGGAAGAAACTGAGAAGGCCCCTGTTATATGCGGTGTGGTTTGGGGTATGCTACAACCTCCCTGACCTTCAATTTACTTTGGAAACTGGAGGCCATAACCACTGAATTTGAAATATTTGGAGAAAGTGTAAACAAAACGCTGTATATACAATGCTCGGTGAACACTAGAGTGCCCCAAACATGGGATGATTACCCCATCTTTCTGGAGCTCACTGTATATAACACAACTTAGAGATGAAGGCATGGGTCGAATGACTTAGTGTAGCATCATTTTATCACCGTAAGTAGATTATTCAAAGCTTGGGAGTGAAGTCCAGCTGCTTCTAGGACCATTAGCTCTGTGGGTTTCAGAAAAAGCCTTAGCTCCTCGCCCCCAGAGGAGGATTTCAGTGACAGCTCCACCTCCAGTTGTCTGGTGGCTAGAGAGTAGGTCACAACCAGCCTCCTGCCGTGAAGGAGATGGTGAAGGGTGGGTGGGGGTGCCTCAGGGTTTGGGGGTAGGAGAGACAATTGTCCTTTCTTCTCAAAGACCATATTCGCCATAAGATTCCAGGGGTCCCTTTCAGAGGCCAACTTAAGAATCCTAAGCTTGTGCCTATAGTTATTATATAGTTATTATAACAGATTGGTTACTCACAGACGGAAGACTTGGGGCCCCTTGCCTGCTCTTTCCAGTGTTAATAGGGCACACACCCAATTGATGTTCTCATCAATGTTGCAGACAGCTGTGTCCTTCACTAAATGAGAGATTGCATCAGTTTATGAATGTGATTGTGTGTGTGAATGTGTGTGTGTGAATGTGTGTGTGTGTGTATGTGGGATAGAGAGAGAGAGAGAGAGAGAGAGAGAGAGAGAGAGAGAGAGAGAGAGAGAGAGAGAGAGAGAGAGGGGAACAAGAGAAAATCTGTATACACTTGGGGTGGGAGGAGTTTAGGGGTAGGGGTGTGTGTGTGTGTGTGTGTGTGTGTGTGTGTGTGTGTGTGTGTGTGTGTGTGTGTGTGTGTAGGCCAGAGGACAATCTTGGGTGTCATTCTCACTGTAGTTGTTTTTATTCTTTTGGGAGTCCACCACTCAGATCCCAGTAAATACTTGAAAACACTTACTCTTTTTTATGAATGCCTGACCTTAGCTCGGCTTGTTTCTAGCAGGCTTTTCTTAGCTTAAATTATTCCATCTACCTTTTGCCTATAGGCTTCTCACCTTTCTGTTTCTGTGCACCTTTCTTTACTTCTTACTCCATGGCTTGCTGTATAACTGGGTGACTGGTACCTGGAGTCCTCCCTCCTCCTCCTCTCATTTCCCCATCCTCCCTTCCCAGATTTATCCTCCTATTTATTCTCTCTGCCTGTCAGTCCCACCTCTTCTTTCTCCTACCTAGCTGTTGACTGTTCAGCTCTTTATTAAACCAATTGAGTGTTTAAACAGGCAAAATAACACAGCTTCACAGAGTTAAACAAATGCAACATAAAAAAATACAACACATCCTGGCACCACTAAACAAAGTTTCCACAGCGTAAACAAATGTAACATATCAACTAATATCCCACAAAACCATCTATCCTGTGTTTCTGAAGCAGGGTCTCTCACTGGCCCTGGAGCTCCCCAAATAGACAGTGTTTGGCCAGCAAGCCCCATGGGATCTACCTGTCTCCATATCCTCAATACTGTTATGACAGGCATTTGTCACCATGTCTGTTTTCTTCCAATGGATTTGGGATGTCAAACTCAGATTCTCATATTTACAAAGCCAAGTGTTTTACTGACTGAACCATACCCTCAGCACCAGCACCCATCTTTAGCAAGCACATTCACTCATGGCCTCTGTAGTAAAAATCCTGTGTTTGCTCTCTGTGGTATAACGAGTGCCTGAGGTGATCAGTTTAAAATGCGTGCGCGCGCGCGCGCGCACACACACACACACACAGAGAGACAGACAGTGACAGAGACAGAGAGACAGGGACAAAGGGGGGGGGAGATTTACTCTAGAGATTCCTGTTCCAGGGTTTGTGCAAGCTCACTGCTTCCAGACCTCTGCCAGGAAGAACAGCACATCACAACAGGGTCATTTGGCAAAGTTGCTCACCAAACGGCCTGGAAGCAAAATGGAGAAGAGGGGGGTATGCCCCCCAAATGACCACAGTACCCCACTTCCAATGATGCTAGTGTCTTCTAAAAGCTCCCAGATAGGATCTAAGCTCTTAACACATGGACTTTCGAGGAACAACCGTTCAGACCCAAAGGACAGCAATCGGTAAAGACCACACAGAGTTACTCCCCGACTTGTCTTACAGTGCCAGTGCCGGGGAGCCTGCCTCCTGAAGCAGCAGACTGACTAGACCACCTCTTCTGCTGACACCCATTACAGAGGCCCCCAAAGGGCCAGAGCACAGTGCTCTCCAGGCGGGGCACACATCTTCTAGACCCCATAGTCCCCTCAGATAAGAAGACAGGGTGTTGTTTCTCATCACAGATGTAACTCACATCTGCACAGCCTCAGGGAAATGTGGGCGTGACAGATAAGCTATAAAAATCCAGATGGGATGGGACGGGAAAAGTTCACTCAGACACAGGCATGGCTGAGGAGGCTCCGAAGAGGCCAAGGAGAACTCACTTGGCCCCTTTCACTCCTTGATAGTTTGAGCTGAGAGCAAATGCCCTGTGGACATTGCAGTGTTCATAGGAATTCTTCTCCATTTGTCCCTTGAACACACCTACCCCAGGCTCAGAACAGGAAGCTTCCTTGCCTACAAAAGCATGTTGTTCAGGGTAAGCTTGAATTCTGGACTTGAGCGTGACTGTCGAAATGTAACACTGCACTTCTTCCCATTGTGAAATCGTCTCTGCTCTTAACAGAATGACTTCACGTTGGTTCTTCTTCATAGCATTGGTTCACAGGTGTAATTTCCATCTGCAATTTATTAACCACGGTTTGCCCATGAAGAATTGAGGTCCAGAAATGCTGTTGAAGACCACACAAGATTCCCCAGCAGAGGCAGGCATTGGACCCCAGGTTTTACAAACATGCCTAGGCAGGAGATCTATCTGTCATGAGACATACTGTGACGTGAGGCTGGGAGACAGAATTAATGGCTGTTTGCCAGGTGGTAGTAGGCCTTATACCAGGATAGCACATCTAGATAATTAGAGGTTCCTGGAAGGGGCATCTCCGTCAAAGGCTCCTTTTAGAGGTTCAAGAACCTGTAGGGAGTGACAAACAGGCAGCTTTCCCACGATACAGACATTGTAACTGCATGGCCATGCATGTATCTCCTGCTCTGAACAGATGCCTAAGCATAAGGAGCTGCTTTTAATGCCAAGCACAGCTGGCCCAAGTCTATAATCCCAGAAATGGGCAGGCTGAGACAGGAGAGTGCCAGACTAGCCTGGTCTACAGAACAAGACCTTGTCTAAAAACAAAGGAACTCTTTCAACACATAAGAACTCTTTCAACACACAAACATTCGCCCTAATGACGATTCACCATAAATGTAACCAAGTTTTAACTCCAGCTGGGTCTACCAGTTAAGTTAGGTAAGGGAAATAATATAGAAAGAATCAGCACTAATCTTCAGGGGGAATGGGTACAGACATGAATAGCAATGCCAAGTGCTTAGAAAGTGCCGGAATGGATGGTGATGTACACATCTTGACATTTAGCAGTCACCATACTTGGCAATGTAAGGACTACTTTGCTCTCCCAGTGAGGAGAAGGCCTCATGAAGGATACCAAGTACAGTCCAATAAGCCCATCTGTCCAAAAGTCCATGTTTTGTGTAGCTTTGTTCTAAGCCAAGTTGGTCACTGCTACGAAGCAGAGATAGAAGAGAACAGTCAAGACTTGTATCATAATTCACCTCTGACGGTGCACCTCTGCAGTAGGGCTGACTGTGTGATATGCGGACTGACTGTGATGTGTGAAGCCCAGCCACAGTAGAGATGTGTTGAGTGAGTTATCCTGGGGAGATGGGATCAAACATCTATTCACCCTGGATAGGGCAGTGACAGCAGATCCGAGAAACAGTCCCACCTAAGTCTGGCCTAAAGAACCAGTGAGTTTACTGAGTCCTAGTGACTCAAGGCAGCTGCATCCCCCAAAAGCCCATCTCAGCATGGGCAACAACTTACAAAAGATGCACCCCAGGGCTCCCTGATTGACTTGGAGGTGGTTATACTTATACAACTTTGAGGAGGGACCTGTGAACCTCGTTAAGTTTCAGGAGTTTTCTAAGTCTTGTGTGTTTCATTCACTCCCTGAGGTTAGAGGGATGTATCAACATGACCCCAATATATCTACACAAACTCCAAGACCCCTTATTCAAACACCACAAAATGTTTTAGAACAGTGATACAGCGGGGGCATTTAAAATAAAAATGAGACTCTTAACATTCTGTTCTGGGAATCTATTCTGCACCAAATGAATAGCTATGAAGTTGACACTATGCCATAGAATCCAAGGGAATGAGCACAAATGAGAAGCCAGAGTCTTGAAGTTACAAGCCAGTCTGGAAATACAGACCTAATGGCAAGAACCATACAGTTTATAAGACCCGTAATCACACCATAAACCTGTTCACTGTGCATATATAGACACGTAGACCCGTGTGCGTGAATATGCACACACTGCCTAGGGGAACTCACAGATCACGGCTGATAAAAATTACATAGCAAGGCCCTGGGGGCAATTGTAATCCTTTTCCTAATCTCAGGAAGATTCGAAATAGCATCCTGGTGACACAGCGAATGAGGGAACATCACCCCTATTGCAGCTGTCACTTGTATCTGCAATCGGGTGACTTACAGAGATTAGCCACGTCCCAGAATTACTGCTCCCATTTTGCATGGTTCTGTGCCTGGCCTTCTTAAGGGGGAATTGCTCAGGTTTGAGCTTCGCCTCTTGCTGGGGGCTTAGGAAGTTCCGTGCTGCCACCCAGTGTTCAGAGAGCGCGGCTGCAGGAGCTAAAGGCTTGGTGTGCTGCCCCAGTGCTCTGCAGGAGCTGGTGCCTTCCTTCCCCCAGAGGCAGAGTCCTCAGTGAGGCTTTTGCAGAATTCAGGCCAGCTTGAGGTGGGTGTCATGTGACAAAGAAGGCTCTTTACTATGTCCCTGAGTAAGAAGCACCTGGAAAGCTCCTAGGTGATGGTCTCAGTGCCCTTTGGAGGAAGGCAAAACAGAATAAGCATGGAGAAGAAATCACCTAGAGTCTGCTCCCTCTGACCATCGGTGAGCCCAGATGTTAGTCCTTTGGGAAATCCAATGTGCTTACTTTATTTTTAAAAGCTGAAGGCAAACTGTGGCCTTAGGAGCAAGATTTAACTTTTAAATAACAAAACAAAACCTCCCAGTCTGGCAGGCTGCCTGAAGAGACCCCTTCTCCTGCAGCCCTGGGTTGTAAATCTACAAGCAGGCAACACCTGAGCTCCATGCCACCTTGTCCCCTGAGTCCCCTCCTGGAGATGAAAAGAGGAAGTTATAGCCAGTATAGTAAACAATAGAGCCCCTTTCACCTCAGTAGAGAGACTACCTGAAAACAAAGCCCCTGCTTTTCCCACTGACATGCCTCTGGTGGCCAGGGACAGCAGCCCCATTCCCCTTCCCTAAGAAAAGCAGGATGGAGAAGTGGCCAACTATGAGAAAAGAAAAGCCAAGCTCATACTGGGAGAAGTCCCAGAGGGCACTTAGTCTGTCCCCTGCTCCCTGGCATAAGAGGCAAAGTTGTTTGTGCTGCCTTGCTAGTTGGGAATTTCTGTTAATTTAGAATACCGGAGATCTTGCCCTGCCTCCTGGCCTTCCTTTACCCTCCTTCTATGATATTCCCCTTTAGCACTTTAATTTTACCTCTACCCCGGCCAGGACTCTTCTATGGGGCATTTGTGACATTTTACTGTAAACCCTTGTGATGCAGTTTCAAAACAGGGATGCTGGGGCGATGCCCTACAGAGCTGCAGAGCCTTTGTGAGCAGCCCAGCTCCTCACCAAGCTCTCTTCCTCCTTGTCATGCCTTCAGACTGTTTCCACGCTCACCACTGAACTCTCTGGGACAGCTTACATTCTTCTCTGTAATACAGAATACCAGCCAGAAAGGTTGTCTTTAAAGTCAGGGCAAGTGTAAATGGCCAAACTTGGGTCAGCAGTTGGAGTCCCACACAGCTGTTACGGTTTGAGTGTGAACTGCCTTCCACGGGCATGTCTGCTGAATGCTCGATCCCCAACTGCTGGCATTATTTTGAGAGTTTCTGGCAACTTTAGAAAGTAGGTTCTGTGGATGGAAGTGTCCGTCCTGCCTGGTCCCGCAGCCGTTTAGTCCCAAATAAACACACAGAGGCTTATGTTAACTTATAAACCGTTTGGCCCATGGCTCAGGCTTCTTATTGACTAGCTCTCTCTTGATTACTAACCCATTTCTATTAATCCGTGCTATCTCCACGTGGTCTTGGCTTATACCAGTGATGCCTGGCATCCTGTCTTGCCCGTAGCTACAAGGTGTCTCCCCGTTGACTCACTCTCTCCTTTCTTCTTCCCAGCATTCTCCTAGTCTGGTAGCCATGCCTATACTTCCTGCCTGTCCATTGGCCGAAACAGCTTTATTCATCAACCAATAAGAGAAACATATATTCACAGCACACAGAAGGACAACCCCCACCAAGGGTCTTTGCTGGAGGAAGTGAGTCATTGGGGTGGGGGTGTGCCTTGTAAAGCTGTGCCCGACCCCATTCTCAGTTTGATTCCTGCTTTCCATGGCACATGCAGTCTCCTTTTCCACTCACTTCTGCCTTGATGTTCTGTTTCACAAAAAGGCCCAGGAACACACAGACAAATGACCATGAACTGAAACTTCTGGAAACCTGAGCCGAAAACAAACCCCCTACCCTGCTAGGTTGTTTCTGTCTCGTGTTTGGTCACAGCAAAATAAGTAAATAAATAAATAAATAAATAAATAACATATATATGTAATGCAGCCAACTTGGGAGACACTATGGGGACTTGCTGATATATTATGTAGAGAAAAGTTCAAACAAAGCCAGGCTATGCTTTCCCCCTCCAAAGCCTCCTGGTACTCCACACTTGATAAAGCAATTATCTAAGGATAGCTGAGCTCAGAAAACACTGGGACAACCCCTTCTTGCTCAGCCATGTTCCGAGACCCTACATATCATCTTTGTAGACCACCCAAATGGCATTATCAGAGCATCTGGAGCTGGGGTTCTCTTGATGCCTAATTAGGTGCCCCCAGCATACCAGGTACCCCACTACTGCTTCAGAGCAGGGGTTGTGTTGGCTTTGTACCCTGTTAGGTATAGAAATGCTGGCACACAGGACTGGGCTTCAGTGTGAAGGCCAAGCTTGCTTTAAGCTCTGCATGCAGAAAACAAGGAATCGGCCGTGAGTCCCCACAGTGGAGGAAACTTTTCCTTGGAGGTACACAGAAGCTTCTTCAAGTCATGCATTTGCCCATTCAAAGCACGTGGGTACGGGATGGCTAGCTGCTGCGTGGTGGGGACACAGAGGAGAGCAAGGTCTGGCTTCACAGAGTTTAAAGGGGAATTCTGGGAACTGAGTTTCAGTAGTTTTAAGTCTTCCTATGGAAACTCTATCAGTGTGGTCCTAAGAAGGATGGTCCCTGAGCCAGACCCCTTCCCATCTCTCATCTGCCTTCTATCCAACAGCTCCATCACAGAGGCAGTGGATTCGTTAACACTATTGATTATTTGTTTGATATGTAAGATAGGACGTCATTCTGCAGCTCACTGCGTCTCCAAACTCTCTTGTCTTCCTGCGTCCGCCCTCCAGAGAGCGACTGTGAAAAGAATCGGCACAACCAGACCTGCCTGTCTCACAGGAGCTGCTTTTTCAGACCCGAAAAATACGCTGTACCCGTTTGCCACTGTCGCTAGCAAAAACAGTACCAAAAACCTGGTGTCCTGGCACGACGGAAAACTGTCTCACAGGTTCACCAGGCTGAGGATCGAGGCAGGGCCGCATTACTTCTTGGGACTCCACGTGAGACTTTCCTATGCTGGTGTTCCTTCTACTGGCAGTGGAGCAGCTCCTTCGAGTCTCTAGGACTCTGCCCCTCTTCTGTACAAAAGCCAGGATGGCCACACTGGACCCACTCAGAGAACCCACGCAAGGTCTTATCTGGGCACCCTCAATTTAACCACGGATGTAAAGTCCTTATGTCATGCGGCCTAAAATATTCTCAGGTTCAGGAAACAGGATGTGGACAGAGCCTACTAATCTATTCTGTATCTGTCATTTCTTGGGTTTGTTTGTTTGTGTTTTGTTTTAAGGATTTATGCTTAAACGTTGGGAAACACCAAAGAAGATTGAAACATAGAAATTTTTGTTTTCTTCTTTGAAATAGAAAACCTAGCTAAATATCCTCTGTTGATCTCCTGGCTTTTCTGTTGAAGCTGTTCATTCTCTGCAGACACAGATGCAGGTCAGTACCTCAGTATTTGAAGACTCTGCTGTGATCTGTCCTGGTATCCTGCTAGAGCTGCTGACCCCAGAGGCTCTTTCTAACAAATACCAATACTGCTATCGAGATCCTTTTTCATGCATATTTGTATATTTCTCTGATATTTCCTAAGACTGGTCTCAAATTTGCAATAATGTTCCTGCTTCTGTTTCCTGGCACTGGGATTACAGGCCTGCATTACCATGCCTAGCTTTCTGGTTAGAGCTATGAATCCATTTTGACTGTTGGGCTAAAATACATGTTAGTGACATTTGATTAAGGCAGCTGTTCAAATACGAGGATCATCTCGCATGGGATCGGCACCAGGCTTTAAATAGCAGTGACTTCATGTGGCCGTGTCCAGAGCCTTGGCAGCCATCTGTAATTGGGGTTGTGAGTCGGGTCTTAGCTCACTGGCTTTCACTGGCGATTTTAACAGATGGAGAAGTCCCAGAACAAGGATCTCCAGCTTCTTCCTACTCTGTTGAGATGCCAGGACTCACCTTATGCTTCTCCTGTTAAAAAACAGTTCAATTAAGTTTCTCCTGTCACTTGCCCTGTTATTTGGAGCTGGGATTCCAGGTGATGGGACCCAGGCCTAGGGAGATATTGGCTCAGAGGTTCTGCAGTAGCCTTAGTCCAGGAAGATCTGAGAGTGAGAGTCAGGAACGTAGAACATAGAGTAGAGGGTGCTAAAGACCCCTCCTGGCACAATGCCTACTTCCCAGGGAGGTGCTTGCCCACTCTGACCTTGCCTGGAGATGGTATCTGTGGGCTTGCTCAGAGAGTCTGGGCAGATGTGCGAAAGCCATGCTGCCCAGGAGGGGACTCTGCTTACCAGACAGAACACCTAAAGACTAGGGATGAAAGTGGCTAAAAGTCTGAGTCCCAGGGCCTTCCCTAGAGTAGAGAAGCCCTGTGCTGAAGACCCCCCTCCTCCCTGGTCTGCAAACACAAGTAGGGGAGAGGGGCAGGAAGCTCCTTGCAAAGGGCTCAGATCAAGGCAGGAAAGAGGGCAGCCCTGCCTTCTCATCCACTGACCACAGCATCCATGGAGGATCCTCTGCCACACTTCACCTGTCTTCCCGCTTAGCGTTCTCTCCTCTGCACCTGCCTGCAGGAGTCTAGTTGTCACAGCCCAACCTTCCTTTCCTGCAAAAGCTTCCCTATCTTCCAACTGCACCATTCTTTCTCTTTCAACTCCAGCAGCCTTCCAACATTCTGCAGCAGCTTTGGGATCAAGTGGGCTTGAGTTCACACTGATTCTTCTGCCTGATCCTTCTGTACATTTGGCAACCGACTTGACAGTCGTAAGTGTCGGTTCCCTCGTCTGGAAGAGGCAAAGCATGTAAGCTCACATAGAATACATAAGCACACGTGGGAATCACTTTTTAAATGAATGAGAATAGCACAACTCGGTGTATGTATTAATTAGTTAAACCTTAACACAGGGCAATATCATGACCATCAGAGGGGGGATATACAAAGTCCTTCAGTATCCCAGAAAGAGGATATTCTGCCCCACTAGATGTGACCAAGGAAACACTTCACCTGTCAAAGAGCAAGCAGTAAGTAAGCCACCTGAGGGAGTAAAGATCCAATAGGTGAAGTTTGGGGGAGGACCAGTGTGGGGAAGGGAGCACTAAGAGCTGAAAGCAAGTGAAGGGAAGGTAGCCTGTGTCCAGAGAAAAGAAGAATGGTGCACAAAATAGTTCCTTCTACTTTTTTTTCATTTTTACAGCTCTCTAAGCATGAACTGGTATTATTAGAATTGTCAAGCCTGCCGGGCATTGGTGGCGCAAGCCTTTAATCCTAGCACTCGGGAGGCAGAGGCAGGTGCATCTCTGTGAGTTTGAGGCCAGCCTGGTCTACTGAGTGAGTTCCAGGACAGCCTCCAGAACAATACAGAGAAACCCTGTCTAGGAAAAAGAAAAAAAAAAGAATTGTCTTCTGGGAGTTCAGTGTGAAGACTCTGTGCAGCACAATGACAAGGGTTATTGACCAGTTAGAAAGGTGATGCAGTTGCCCATGTTAAAAAAGCAGCCTCAATTCTTAGGACAATGAGATTGGCACAAACTTCATGTTGACTGGACACGCGAAAGAAGATAGAAATATCAAATGGCACTCAATCCTCAAGACCGGGAGGGTGGTGCCATTGCCTGAGGAAAAAGGAACCTCCAGGGAACACTTTTGCTGTAAATTGGAGCACTCAGGCTGGGGAAGCATGTGTGAAAATGGAATTAAAAGAAAGTACTGATGTTAGAAGAACTGTTGGCGCCCAATATAGGAGACTTCAGAGTCTAGCCACATAAATTAGGCAGTCATATTATGTGGAAAGGTTAAATTTCCAAAGAGCTGAAGAAGAGATCAACAATGAACCCTTAAGTTATGCCTACAATTTAAGAGAGTTGGAGTGGAAAGTGCAACCACATCTCATGTGCTTCTGAGATTCCCTTCATCTCTATAGCTAACATCATTCTTCAAGGTCTACCATGAGTCTCACATGGACAGCTGTAAATGATGTAGTGTTGGGTGCCAGGCTGCCAGTATTCTGTGTACTCTCCTTGTGTGTTGATCATTCCCAGTTTACAGATGAACGTTCCTGGGGAATACATGAACAAAGGTCTACTTATTCCACATAAGGAACCAAAGAAATGTATCACCAATGTTTAATTTGCTGAACCAATGAGCTTACTGAGTTACAGCATTCTGAGTGGGGAGCTACTTACAGGAGCAGGGACAACTAAACGCAGCTGCATGACTGAAAAATTCACCCCATCATGGGTGATAAATCACAAAAGAGGAAACTTTGGAACTCTCAAAAGGTCTTGTAGACAGCTTCACAGATTAGGGAATCTTCCCACTTCCTTACTGCCTTTATAATCTTGGGAAAGGAGTCTTGTGCATCTGGTCAGAATTGTTTTTTCTTTCCTTCCCAAGTCTTAACAACCTCCTTTCCCCTTTTTCCTTCTCTCCCGGTCTTCCTTCTCTTCCCTGTTCTCTCCCATCCTAATGTTTTCCCTCCTACTCCTCTATCTCCCCCTCTTCCTGTTCCCTCCCCCCCTCTCCCCTTCCACTCTGCCCTTCTCTTTCTCCCTCTCTCTAGAAGGAATAATTTGTCATTCACACCCAGTTGCTATCAAACCTTGGCTGCTCAGACACCCTGCTCCTGGGATTTTGATTTTGCTGACAAGAGTACTTTACATGCAAGGATTCTGAGATGTTTCCACTGATATCCACTGATAGTTCTAGAACCCCCTTTACAAGCATGGAAGGGGATCCATGGTGATTTTTCCATTTCACTACTCACTGAATGAAATCTGGAAGTGTTTAATTATTAGATTTATGCCTCTACATAAGTTTAGTGGTAATTACAGGATGTCTTTCTTTACTCTAATTCCAAATAATTAAATCACAAACACATTGGATCATTATGATTATAATTTGAACAAAGGTGTCTTATATTTGAAACCGAAGTTTGGCTTCTGACTGAACTTTCTGTGCACCTTATCCAATGGGAATGCTCTGGAAAGAAATACAGTTTAGTTTTCCTAATGCCGCTTTAAAGAGAATTTTTAAAGAAAACTGTCTGCAGGAAGACTTTTCTATCACAGCAAAGGCAAGGAGAAGTGAGCCCCCAGGTCCAGGCTCCCTTGAGATGCCACAGCACGCTGGCTTTTCTTTTGTCACTGGTCGGTCGTACTGGGATACAAAGAGAACTGGAACCAGGCCAATAAATAAATAAGGTGAAAAGGTAAAACAGGGATATGGAGAAGTCAGGGGAGAGGACTGTGGCATAATCCCTCTCTGACACCCTTTGTCTATCCCATCGTCTGGGAGAGAAGCCGAGTTCCCCGGTATTCAAGGTTAGTTAGTGGGTGGGAATGTGCTGGGGTTGGGTAGAGGCCTCCCCTGAGCTGTGCAGAGTCTAGACGACTGACGCATCCATAAAATAAGACCTCTAACCAAGGCTTGGAAGGACTCAGTGCTTGAGGGACTGGCAAAAGGAATTAATTGAGAGGAAAAGTGCTGCTCTTTGCAGTGTACCGGCGGGGCATCTTGGAGTCCCAGCCAGCACGGGCGGCTCCTCATGGAGTGATTCAGCCCTGCCCTGCGTCTGATGCCCATCACCCCACTTAGGGACTGGCAAGAGATAATGGTGGAATTTTGAGACTGCCAGAAGGAATTGCAGGAGATGGCACAGAAAGTATGGGAGACACACGCCTTAAAAATTAATAAATAACCCGAATCCACATGCCTTCTCTGTCCAGTCCACAGAGGACAGCCCTGGCTTATTGAAACCCTTTGAAGGTGAGGTTAGTGAGTATCTAGGGGGAAGGCAGAAGAAAAACCATAAAGAGAAGGGCAGGGAGCACTCTGGATGCCTGGAGAAATGTCACACATTAGCCCGGCTGCCTGCTGGAGGGAAAGGGGATTCAGACAATAGCAGAGGGAACAAGTCGCATCTTGTGTTCGTTCCTGTGGTTAAAACAAGTCTGTACAGCCACAGGGGAAATTCCATTCTCCTTAGACCTTAACTCCCTGCTTGCCTGAGCTGAACAGCCCTTGAAGAGTTGGAACTGCGAAGCACAAAGGCTGGATTCCCTCCTGCTATAGCCTCTCTCCCCTTTGCGTCCCCACATCTTGAGAATTCCCTCCCTTCCTTTGAGTAGCCTGGGTAGGGCGTTGACTGAAGCACATAGAATAAAACAGAGTTCAGAGTGGGGATGGGGGTGCGGGCAAACCCCTCTGAAGACCCGCAACTACAGGCCACAGTCACGAAAGTTATCGGGGACTGCTTACCAAATCCCTGACTTGTCCCAAGATGCACACTGTATATTACTGAGGACAACGAAAAGCAATCTATCGTAAAGACCTCCCAGCCCCAAGGGAATAAAAACAGAAGCTTCCTGGTGTTGTACTGGGTGCTGTGTGTCATGACCACCAAGCATGGCCTTTTTCTTTTCTGTGGGTGTTTCAGAATCCAGCCCGTAAGTGGGCTGCAGCGGGAGTTGGTCCAGCCGAGTATTGCTCCTTGAAACCCACAGTGCCCAGGTCCAACCCTTTCATCCTTCTTTCCTCGGCAAACCTTAGGCCACCTGGAAGAGGCTAAGAGTCAAAAGTTGTCCTGGAAAGCTGAAAACCAAATTTCCTTCCTTAACAACTCCCATGACTCCCAATTCAAGGAAGTCTGGGTCTGAGATAGAGTAGTTCTTAGCTGTGGGAATAAATAATAGCAGCCGTGCAAGATTACAGATGAGGGGCAAGTGGAAATCTGTGGTACTCGGCTGTGCAAGATTACAGACAAGTGAAAATCTGTGGTACTCGGCAGAGATTATAACCTTACAGGCAAACCAGGAAGCTCAGAGCTGACATGAGTTCTGAGTTTAGCCACAGGGGCTATCACCCTTTAACCCCATGTACTCAGCCATATTTAAATATTTAAAGAGAGAGTTTGCAACAGTGTGTGGCTGTTTTTGCTCCTTGTGGCGAAGGGTCTGGGCTGAGACAGGGTCTCCGCATGTAACTCAGGCTAGAATTGAGTGGCACACTAGTTTTGTTTCTACCTCTAGGGAAGGGGGCTTAGAAGACAGTTTATGTCTCCCATGCCCAGCAGAGCTTTTCAGTTTTAAGAATCAGTTTCCCAAGTGGGGGTAAAAACTTTGCTACATTGTTTTGTGGCGGATTCCTAAGGTGTAAATGTTTCTCAATGACTGGTTTTAAGGAATCACTGAAAGAGGAGATGGGAAGAAATGCAGTCAGCTATTGCTGGGTGGAAAACATCTCTAAGAGATCAGTAGCCGATGTATCATATCCAATATACCAGTACAGACAAGCATAAGAAACCCAAGCCCAGTTTCTTGTTCAATTGACCCAATGGTAGCAGGCAGGAAACATTAACCAAGACTAAGAGAGAAGTGCATTTTTGTGGGGCAGGGAAACTGGCTGCATAGCTTATTAGGGAACCAGGCAACCAATTCTCCTGCTTCCTCTGGGTAGAACCTGCAAATGCTTTGAAGGTAACTATGACCTATCCTCTATCCTGCCTTGTAATGAAGAGGAATCTGGGGCAGGCAAGAGTAGAGTAATTTGATAGCCTTGGCTGTAAGGTGCTACTTTCCATGGGTAGAAATTCCCCGTGGTGTTAGGCTGAGACATTAAGCAATAATCTACCAAAGAAATCCAATCATTAAAAAAAGGATGGGGGGAGCTGGAGAGCTAGTGCAATCAATAGTGTTTGTCTAGCAAGCATGTAGACCTGGGTTTGATCCCCAGAGCACACGTAAAAGAGCCAGGGAGGGTGTGTGCTTGTAACCTGACTCGGGGGAGGCAGAACAGGTGAATGAATCCCTGGAACTTGCTGACTACCCCATTTCGCTTAAAAGGGGAGCTCTGGGCCAGTGAAAGCCCAAACCCCCAAAACCAAGGTAAAGGACTCTGAAGATTGACATCTAAGGTTGACCAGTAGGTCTCTGTCTCTGTCTCTGTTTCTCTCTCTCTCTCTCTCTCTCTCTCTCTCTCTCTCTCTCTCTCCACACACACACACACACACACACACCACAATGAAACACCAAAAAAAATCAGTGTTCACTAGGGTCCTGCAAGCACCCATATAGGACATGTGACTATTGGACAGTAGGCAGAGGGACACTAGCTTGGTTTAGCTTACTATTAGGTGACTTACCAGAGATACAAACTTTCTTGCAGAGCAGACACAACTACAAGTTTGCAAGGCTCCAGCTAGCTCAGCCTTTACTGTCTGGCAGGGAGTAAACTCTGAGAAGGGGAAAAGTACATCCCCATGAGAAGAACCCCCACAGTAATTTTCTGGGTGGAAGGACTAAGGATGCATCTCTTCAACAAATGTAATGGGATGGCAAAGACTTCAGAGCCAAGGGAGCTGCAGCTCTTGCCTGTAATTCATGATCCCTGAGACAATTATGAGCACTGAAAAGGCGTAAGTCAGGAACACCAAGAAGCCAGATTTGGGGAAATAACATTACATTTAAATATCCATATATATTTAATCTGTGTTTAATAATGCAAGGAACGCATTAGTCAAGGCTTGGGCAGATTACACATTCACGTTAGTTACAGAGCAGCCTGGCCCTCTGAAGGTCCCCAGCCTGGGAGCTATATGAACGAAACTTCTGAAGGAAACTATGAGCATGTCATTGCAAAGCCAGGCGCTGCAGAGAAGTGAAGGGGGGGGGGCTGCAGAGGTCGCCACAAAGTCAGCTTGGTTTGCAGCAGAGGAGTGCATTGGAGTTGAGCAAGGGATACCTCCTCACAGACCCCTCTCTGTCTGCTACCCTCTGCCAGCTGGAGCTGGAGGCAGGAGGTCACCTCAAGTAAAGGGACAGAGGGCCAAAATAACCATCCCAGATGCTGTTCCATCTCAACTCCCCTCCTCTGTCCTTGAGCTCTCTCTAGCTCAACAGATGGAGAATGGCTGCAGAGACCCCCTGGGAAACCTCAGGACACATCTCCAGGGGGCAATGTCCACGCTCCAAGGCCCTTACCACCATCCAGAGCCATGAAACAGGTACATGCAGTTCGGGATGAAGGAGAGTAGAAGGGCCTGCTGGTACAACTGTGTTGCTCCTCAGCTAGGCCCAGCATAGCTTGTACATCAGCGATCTGGAGAAAGGAACAAAAGATTGGACTGTCCAAGACTCAGAAGAGATTTTCCTGCTTGATATTGCTACCCAATAGAATAATCACAAAACCCATGCATACTGAGCTCGTAATCCCTAAACCCCTTCCTTCAGTGACTACCACTCTGTGTTCTGAGTACCTCCCAGGCCTCCACTAAAGCAGCCTGGGGGCAGTTATAGCAGGAAGTTATCACAGAGCCTATCTAAGCCGGCAGAGAAGACTGGCGCCCAGAGAAGCTGAGTGGCTCCTTTAGGGTCTTCAGATCAGTTACTGGAGAACCTACACGGGAGATCAAGTCTCCTCCTGGCTACTCTGTGCATGCGACCCAAAGTTGCCTTGCAACCTCTGTCTTAGCTGGAAGGCCCATAGTGAGAGGGAAGGCAAACATTTTAAATGCTAGGCACTGTGCTGAGAGCTTGACTGCATTATCATCTCCAAATGATGAAATATTAATCTGCTCTATAAACGCTTAGTCACGAAGGAAGCTCAGCCCATTTCTGTATGCTACTGAGCAGGCCCTTCTGCTCGATACCCGCGGGGTGTCCCAACTTCATCTACCAAGTGAAAGAATGTGTGCTAGTGTCGCTTGAAGCACTGAAGAGATGAGGAAAAGAGCCAGGTGGGGAATGCCCAATGTGCCTCTTGCCAGTTCCTGGGGGGGGGGGTTCTCTGATGCTCCAGATGTGACAGATCTAGACTCTTGAGAAGGTCGTGAAACACACACTCTGCACCCAAGTGGGCCCCTCTCCTCTGCAACTCGGCCTGGCAGTCAAATGTTCTAAGCTACTCCATATGAGAATTACAAGAACCATCTCCCCAGCTTGTCTTTCAAGAACTGACCCTTTCAAGATCTGAACTGTCTAAAAATCTCCCAGTCTCACCCAGGGCTCCTTCCTTAAAGGGAAACTGAGTTACCACGTAGCTCTCCTTCAGTTAAGCACGCTCTGAGGAGCATGCTCATTCTAGCAGTTGAATCTTGGAAAAAAAACATGAACTGTGACTCATCCATCATTCTGAGCCAAGTGTTTGAATCTGCTCCAAGCAGGAAAATGGCCAGGGGGTGGGCTGAGAAGGGGACGGGGAGAGCCCACATAGAAGTTGGCTTGGAGCTGTCTGACCCTACTCTAAAAAGGCAAGTACAGGAGAGAGACTCTCTCCAAGCACATGTACCCAATTCTTGCTGTCTCACTGCCAGGAGCCCCTAAATCACTGGGAAACGACTGTGTTCTGCCTGCCTCCATCATGTATTATGGGGCATTAATAAATAATGGGAGGTTGTAGGACCAAAAGGAGGGAAAACCCAAAGGGAAGGTGATGGAAAGGCATAATTTAGCAAGTAAATGAAAGGAGCTATTAAATCACAGTTAAATTATGCTGGCACCAGCAAGGGGAAAAAGAGAGAAGGATTTCCTGTTGCAAAATGCTTTCAATAAAATTCTGAAATTCCTCTTCTGGCTGACAGACACATCTCCAACCATAAGGACAGGTGTCTGTGGCCTGAGGTACTTTTAGGTATAAGGGGTCTTAAAGAGGGGAGGCTACATGATCCTTCTCTGTAACTAACCTCCTAAGGATGCCTCTGCCCTCATGGTACTGCCCGTCTATGATTCATCAGCTACTGCCAGTGGCTATAGTAAACCAGCTGACAAGTTCCATGCCTGTCTCTCCATTGGCTTCTAATGGCATTCTTAGAGAAAGGAAAACAGAGGCTTACAAGGTATGACTTCAAGATATTCCATTAATTATATGTATCTTCTTTATGCTTTTAGACATTTCAAATACCATCCCAACCACTTACTTTAAATCTCAGGTAGGTGGCAAACTGTCTATCAGGGAAAGATATGTCTTGTTCATCTTTGTGTACACAGAACCTGCAAAACTTGATGCTTAATAAATCTTGAACTGGATGAATGAAGGCTGGATGGATCAATGGATGACGAACGGATAGATGGATGATGGAGATCTGGTAGAAAGATCAATGAATGACGGATAGGTGATGAATGGATGAATGGGTAGTTGAAGGACAGATAGAAAATAAATTGACTACTGATAAATTAATGATAGGTAGATGACTTATGATGGTATATGAGTAGGTAGATGAATAGGTGGATGGATAGATGGATGGATGATAAATGGATGGCTGGATGGGAGAGTGGTGGATGGAAGGTAGATGGATAGATGATTAATGAACGGATAGGTGGTAGACGTGTGGATGCTGGATGGTAGATTGGTAAATGATGGATGAATGACAGACGGGTAATAAATGATGATATATGAGGAATAGTGAATGGGCAGTGGATGGATGGATGATGGATGATTGGTGTATGATATATTGATGGTGGGTGGTTTGATATATGAATGAATGATGACTAGATGGACAATGGATGCACAGTGGATAGGTGGTGGGTGGATGGATGATAATAGGTGATAGAAGGGTGGATGGTAGATGTATGGTGAATGGATAGATGACGAATGAATGATCAGGTGAATGATGGATTCAAGGAGGATAAATGGTGAATGGACAGGTGATTGGTGGATGGTGGAGGTATGAATGAGAGATGGATGAATGGGTGAATGAATGATTGAATACACACAGTTACAAGGCTCTGCAAAATAAAATTTCACTTGTTGAAGTACTCAGCCTTAGAAATGTAACCAGCATCCAAGCTTTCAGAACATGAATTGTTTGGTCTTTCAAGGGAACATATATTTCCCTTCAAGATCACATAGTAAACTAGATCATACTCAGTACACAGAACCTAGTAATTATACATAAGCAAAACCCAGGCACTGTTTTTCCCTGCTGGGATTGTGTTTATCACTGTGGCATGAACTACTGTGCTACATTTGAAGGAATTTTAATCTCTCTGCAACTCTGGAATCCCCTGGAAAAAGATCTACACAGCAGCCAGAACATTCCACAGTGAAATTCACTGTCCTCTGTCCCATGGCTGTTAGCTTTGCTGTGGATAGAAAAATCTTACTGCATTCAATCTCTCCCACACGCTTGGGCCCTGAACTCTAGTAGGGGGAGCATGTGTACCAACATGCCAGGGGAGTAAAGTCACAGAGAGCTCTGTTTGGACAGGCAGGCTTAGCAGGCTGACAGGGTGTGCAAGACATCCACCCTACCTTGCATTGTAAGAAGGAATTACATGGAAAACATGTTTGGCAATTGAGGGATATGTTTATCCATTTCCACAATTAGTCAGGGGTTCAGTTTCCTTGGAACAACTTGCATGGCAGTGACTGACTCTGCACTTCTCTCTCAGGAGAGTCTTTAACGTTAAAAGGAATAAAGCTAAGCTTACTGCAAGTGTTTCCAAAGCAATGTGGTCCCTCCCGTAGATCATCAAGGGCTTAGGCTCCTTTTGTTCCCTTGTTTCTTCTTCCTCCACAATGTACTTAAGTCATAGTCACAGAAAATTCTGGGCATGTTGTCCCAATATTAGCCAACCACTCAGGTTGACCTCACTCCTACTCCAAACTTTGCTTCCATACTGTACTCAGAAATTCTATATAACCTTCCCTCTTGTGTTCTATTGGCCAGATTTTTTTCCTGAATGATCACACGTCTATATAAGGAGAACTTGGAAAAGCTCTTCTACTCAAGGACCACATACCTAGCTGAACCTGTTTACCAAAAGGAGGGATGCTATTTCAGATAATCAGCCTGCCTTAATTGACCATAATGATGGCTATGGCTGATGCATGCATATTCACCAAGAACGTATGTCTTTGGGAAGCATGGTAGTGCCCAGTGCCTGACTGTATCCTGACAGAGTAAAATCTGTGAAATGTATTGCTGGCTTCAAGATCCAGCAAAGTTCAATAGTGAACTTGGAGAGACCTCAGAGGACAAGAAGGTTCGTAACACATTGAAAAGAAGGACTGCGGGGAAAGACTGAAGACTGTAGAAAACTTTCAGTGAGTAGCCAGGTGTCTTCCAAACTGTACCTATTTATCGATGGTGGCAGTGGACTGTGCTCTCCTCCACCGAAGGCAAAAAGCAAGACAGGAAACAAGATTGGAGTTCAGTGACATCAGAGTTTCTGTGCAGGGAGAAAGTTGGGAGAGATGTCAGGGTAGGTGAGAGCTTTCTGGAGGAATAGAATACAGACATGAAGACAACTCGTTGCAAGAATGTAATTAATCATGGTTTTCAAGGAAAAGTGAAATAATGGGATGTGTGTGTGTGTGAGAGAGAGAGAGAGAGAGAGAGAGAGAGAGAGAGAGAGAGAGAGAGAGAGAGAGAGAGAGAGAGAGAGAGAGAACAGACAGACACAAGGAACACTGATTCACAATATTCTGGCAATTGACAAATCCAAAATCATGAGGGTGGATGAGCAGACTTCACAGGGAGAGACAGTGGTAGAGCAAGGTGAGCATGAAACCAGCCTGCCCTACAGAATTCCTTGGGAGAAGGTCTATCTTCTAAAGGTTTTCAGCTGATTGTATAAGGCCCATGGCACTATAGGGAACAATCTGTTTATCTCAAAAATGCCTTCCCAACAACATAAAGACACATTTAATCAGCTACCTAGATACTGTGGTTTAGTCAGGTTGGCATATAAAATTAATTATCAGAACCCTAGAATTACTGAAAAGACATACTCTGGGCATTTCTCTGAGGGATTATCTAGTTTACGTAAATTGAAGTAGGAAGATACATCCTAAATATAGACAGAACCATTGTCCGAGCCGAGTTCCTGGACTGAACATATAGGAAAAAGCAAGCTGGGCGTTATCATTCATCTCGCTCTGCTTCCTGCAATATGCCCAGCCACCCCAGGCTCCTGCTGCCCTGATGGACTGTACCCTTGGACTGTGAGCCAAAGTAAACCATTTCTGCCTTTAAGTTGTTTTTCCCCCAGGTACTTTATCACAGCAAAAGGAAATACTACTAACATACCATCACAAAGCCCTTTGAGTTGTGTCCAGCAATAGCACCAATGCCCCTAGGACATGCATCTTGCTCAAAATGCCTTTTGTCAGCAAAATAAACATGCTACTCAAAGAAGCATTTTGAAACATGAAAATGCAAATAATGCATTTCCACTTCAGAGTCAAAAGAAATTAAGAATAAAAACAGAACAGGGAGGACCTGACCATACAGCACAGGTCAAAGCAGAAAGACAGAAACTGATTAAAGTCACAAAAGGTGATTGATAAAGACAATGGCAGATGAGAAATCCAGTTACTGGCTGTAGCAGTAGATGGGTATTTGATTAAAATTGAGTTTGGGCCCTGGTTTCTCCATAACAGAACCAGAGAAGCAGGGAGGGGGGGGGAGTCTTACGTTAAATGTGTAAGTGTGAATGTGTACACTTACATTTGGACATATTTAAATGGAAACAGATGAATTCAGGCAGGGCAACTTGGGATTCCACGGAGGGACAGAAACCTATGGGTAGCTTGAGATACACTCAATTTTCTTGTGGCCCTGTTACGTGAAAGTTCCATCCTCAGTATTTCCTTAAGTCTAGTAGCACTGAGCTTGGAACAATGGGCACCAAATGGGCCGTCATCTTTTCTGAGAACCTGCCCTAGAGTCTGCCTGGTTCAGAGTTGATAAATGCAGGAGCAGAGCTTACCCTTGGCGTAGGAGCTCCCAGACATTGGGCTCGGCAATAGAGAGGAGGTTTAGCTAGCTAAGCCCCCCAAAGTTTGGTCTGTGCCTTACACGCATGGCCAGAGCCAACAGTATGGCCTCTCACTGTCTTCTCTCATGCAGAGCCATGATGGTGACTTCCTCAGGCAACACGAAAGTCCACCCAGGTGCTCTGCTGTTGCCACCAAATGAACTCAGTGATACTGTCTTCATATTCTGCCCTCATGGTTTTGCCCTAACTCTCTTGCTGGCTTCATCCACTCTTCTGTCCTTGCCCAGGCCCACCTTCTCACTCCTGTCTCTCCGAGCCTTCACTGTTTGCCAGCCTCTGTACTGTGTCCTCTTACTTGGAATTTTTTTCTCCCTGCCCTTTTGCTTGAAGAACTGACTCATTCCATTCTGGCAAGTGGCAATTCTAAAATCTGCAGGTGGATCATTTGGCTAGAGTTGGGGGTGGGGGTGGGAGAGTTTTACAGCAGTGTACTGGTCAGGAGAATTCCAAGACCAGTCACTGGCTGGCTTTCCCATGAATCATCTCCTTCTCTCCCACTCTCCCAATCTCCTCCTCTCCCTCACTGCTCTCTCCCTCCTCCTCTTCCCCTCCCCCCACTCCCTCCTCTTAGACTTCTCTTACGTATTCTATTTTAATTTTGCGAGGACTTAATGATTATAAAAAGCATTCTGTTAAACTAGAAAATGCAAGCAAAAAAAAAGTCTCTGGTACCTCCCACCTGTTTCTGAGAACAACAAGCACCTCCCAGGTGCCAAGGTTTCTACCTTGTTGTCATTGGTTTGGTAGGTACCTACAGTCATCAGATACCCTACTTAGGTAACTGTGTAGACTTCCCCAGACTTCCAAACACCCAGACTCTTTGTATTTCTCCATGATATCCTATCATGTTCTGCACCATGATCTCTACTGTCCAAGATTCCCCTGGCCAAAATGAGATTCATTACAGAGTGTAGAAGAACTGATTTTGTATCACTTGTCCTGATCCCTCTTCAACCGAGGCCAAGGAGGCAAAAACAAAGCCTGGCCCAGCCTAAAAGAAATCGTAAGCATAAGCTTAGGTGCCTTTTCTACACCACAAACAAACAAATAACAAATTGGCAGAATTCTTAGATGCCAACTACATCGAGACCCTAAATCCCAACTGTGTGGCTGACACACACATGAACTGATATTTATTGCAAATACACCTAGAGAAGTTGCAAAGCAGCCATCCATTGTGAGCCACTCAGTCTGGGGGAGAGGTAGCTTGGTTGGTTTTGAGAGGGTTAATTCTGAGGCCTTTGCAAAGCACCCAGGAGGGTAAGGAGAGGGTTCCTCCCGAGCACCTGGGTGTTATTTATGGTGCATTGAAGGCTGTCAACAGCATTCTTCCAGAGAATTTCGCCTGCAAGGGGAAGTCATTAAAAGGAGGCCCTGCCACACTGGAGCAGATAAAGCCTTCCAGCTTCTGGTTTAATCCCTCTGACCCGGGAGATGAATCTCATTTTCTGTTGACTTTTCCAGGCCTTCAGTCATCAACTGTTATTTATATTTTCAGCCAGTGTAGCATGTAGTGAAGAGATACTGATGTCAGACAGATCAGGATTCAAATGTTGGCTCTGAATCCAACTGGGGGCTAACGCAACTAGCAGCCTGTATTTCTTACTGGAAGAAAGAAGGAAAGAAAGAAAGAAAGAAAGAAAGAAAGAAAGAAAGAAAGAAAGAAAGAAAGAAAGAAAGAAAGGAAAGAAAATGGAGGGGCACCTAGCTCATAGAACTGTTGTAAAGAGAAGTAATTGCATTTGGAAAAAAGCTAATTTAAAAATTGATTTTGCTCAACAGGTAGCAAGAGCTCAAGGAGCAGGAGATAACACATAGTCGAGTTCACGCTCTGTAACCAGAGTGCTGTCTCGATAACAAGAGAAAGAAGCCAACCTCCTTTGACTATTCCAAAAGGAATCCACACATGCAAGCCCCCACCCCTGCTCACAAGTGAATTCAAGGGTGAGGAATGGATGAAGGGTGCCCCCTTAAGGTCTGACAGGTGCTTTCAGAACTGGGGGGTGCAGGACCAGATAATGTTTACCCATCCAAGCAGGTTGGATGCAATGGCCAAAATTCATTTTCTTCACTTTTTGTTGTTAACGATGCTGGTTGTTTGCTTGTTTTGTTTTTCAAAAAAAAGAGGGGGGGCAAATAGATAATGAGAAACATTTATATTTTATCCCAAGGCAGAAAAAGATATCTCTGTCAAATACAGTATCATATCTCAGTGTGCAAGGAGGCAGAGCCTTAGTCCTAAGAAAACACAGCTCTCAGCCAGTGACCTGGAGCCTTTTGAGAGCTGAGCTCAAATCTTTACATTGATCCCAAATATTTGAACATGCTGAGCAGGAATGTCCCCCAAAGGAAGGATGAATATGGATGGTTTGCTCCAGTTTCCTTGGGCCTCACAGAAGCATATTTTCGTACAGAATCTCACTCCTGTCCTGTACACAAGATGAAACTTAAAGGAGACTAGGCCAGTATTTGAAGCTCTGACTCAGATCCCATCTCAGTAATACCTCCATCGTTTCCTGTGGTGGAAACACAACTAATCTCCGTCTTTGAAATCATCATCATTTTAGAGTTTTTGACGGAGAGAAAGAAATTGAGTTAGATGGACTGGGGTGCTATTAGAACCATCACATTCACCACGGTGGGCAGACCTAAATAAAACATTCACACAGGAAAGGAGAGCCAAAAGCCCCTTTTATCCAGCACGCTGACCACTGTGGGAGTTCTGACAAGCAAGATTTATGTGACTATTTCTTATGACGGCATGTTCAACAAGAAAATGCATCTCCTAAGGTATTTGTATCAATCAACATTTCCTTTTGCTGAGAGAGAAAAAAAATAATGCTTCCCCAAAAGAGATCTTTTTAAAATATTTATAGGCATATTTTCTCCTGGAGTCTTTATTTGAATTTTACTATCATTTAGGATACAATTCTGACATCTTCATCATTAACACCCACTGTGGCAACATTCCACCAAGAAATAGCGCTACGGTACGAAATCTAGATGTGAAAGGACTATGGCACAGTATTAAAAGGAGGAAAAGGCAAATTCAAATGAGAGACCTATCGGAAATGATCAGAAATGAAATCTTCTGTGGGATGAAAGCATCCCGCAGAACCCAGACATCTAAAATGAGATTAAAGTCGTATTGTATAAGAGCTAAGGCAGAGTCAAACTATCAGTCCCTGAGTGGGAAATTTGCATTCAATGAGCAAGCACTGTAAAGAGACAATTTTTTAGTCCCTTTTGCTTGGGAGTTTCTCAGCTCAAGCCCAGTAACAACGGGGGTGAGCTCATTTGTGGTCCCCAGGCCCCTCCTCACCTGACGGATTCCTGGGAACTGGCGACGGATAAGGAAAGAACTGAGAGCAAGCATACTCCACTCCCACCAGCTCCACTCAAGAGTTCTGAGTGGAAGCTATCTTTCGTACAGGAGGGACCTTAAAAAGCTTGTATCTCGAGCCTCCGCTGTTGCTCTGGTTTCCTAGAGTGACGAAGCTGCGGTCATCGGCAGTTCTGCTCAAGATCAAAAGTGTTCCTTCTTGCCGCTGCTATTGCTTTGTGGCCGTTTAAAAAGGAGAACACTGAGGGCAATGCTACCAGAGTGAGGGGCAGGGAACGCAGAGATCACAAACTAAGCAAGCCAGCAACCGTAACTACTACATCAGGGTTCCACATCTCAACACGGAGCTCAAGAATAGGAGGTGGCTGAGTCAGGAAAGGGCTTGCTTTGCAAGCAGAAGAACCTGAGTTACATCCCCTGGACCCACACAGGAGGCTGGGCACGGCAGTGTGCCCCTGCAATCCTGGTCTGGAAAGATGACTGCAGGTGGATCCATGGGACTCTGTGACCAGACAGCCCAGCCTAGCAAGATGTGGGCTCAGTGAGAGACCCTGTCTCAAAACAAAAGAAAAACAAGATGGACAGCTGCCGAGGAACAGTAATGGAGGTTTCCTCTGAACTGTACAACACACTCCAAATGTGGATCAGGACTAAATGAAAAAGAGGGCAGCCGGTGGTCCATCACGGATAGGAAGGATCATAAGACCCCGCTCTGAGGACTTACTTGTCCTTAATGGCTGCTTAGAATAATCTCTCTCTCTCTCTCTCTCTCTCTCTCTCTCTCTCTCTCTCTCTCTCTCTCTCTCTCTCTCTCTCTCTCTCTCTCTCATAAACAACCTTAAAAAACAGAAAAGAATTGGAAGGCAGGCTTTGGGGGAGGAAAGAGGGTTTTAGCAGGAGTGGGAGAGGAAAGACAGAATAACAGAGTAAAAATGGCCAAAATATATTATATGCATGTATGAAACTGTAAATTAATAATAAGCAAATAAAACATCAACAAAAAAAGCAGACAGTAGCAGTGAATTAATAAAAAGTAAACGCAAATCAGTTGGTCGGGACAAGGCTGAAATGAAAGGGAGACTTGCAGGGACAGTGAGGTGGAACTCAGTTGGAACAAAGCCATCCCTCAACACCTGAATTGCTGCTAGGAAATGTGAGGCTTTAAATCTCACGAAAATCCAGATTAGGACTGGTGAGGGAATAGAGACCTGGGTCATATCATCATCATCATCATCATGGAACAAAAGGAAGATGCCAAAGAGTTGTGCCTGCAATGGAGAAGCATGTCTTAGACAGGGGAAGCCAAGTTGATGTGGCATTTGTAGGTCACAACAAATAGGCATCCTGAGACTAAATTCGATTTCTAACTCCCAAGCAAGTTACCAGGGCAAAGAGGACAATAGCCCCCAAATAACTCAGGATGGAAACCCAGCCAGTCGTCTCCATCTACCCCTCCTTGTATGTGCTAATAGGAAGACACTGGTGCTTCCCTAAATGTGGAGCTGGAGACTCTCAGCACCCAAAGTAGCTGCATTCCCAAGGGGGCAGAGCTCTGGCGCCATGTGCCAGGCTCTTGGAGCTTCAGCTTCAACTTCCGTGGGGTCCTCCTTTTGGAGACCAGACATGACATAGCTCTTCCTGGAGTCTCTGTGATATGCCCAGCTTTTACTCTTCACCCTTGCTTGATGTCCCAGTATCCCCGGGATCAAGAGATGATTCCAGATGTCAGCTTGGACACTACCACTCCCCCTCATCATATCCGTCATGCCCCTCTCTCTGACGTAGGATATGTATTTGCACATTGCACTACACTGCCAGACACTAGCAGGCTTCAGGGGCCAAGAACCATTCTATGATGAGTTCTTTCCTCTAGACAGGATGTTCAAAACATATTGTGAGTGATGGGTCCCTCATCCTATATACAGCCCCAGAATCTTTTCCTAGATAGCTCAGACATGCCTACCTAGAAAAGGATTTAAATAACACTCAATCCAGCATCCATGTTCCAAGAAGAACCTAAAAATTAACATCAGACAGGATGAATGTCCCATGCTGTAAAACCTGTGCCAGGCAAGGGGGACCAGAGAATAGGGGTTTTTTTTCAACCTGTCCAGCAAACCATTCTGAGGAGAACAACACTTCTAGCTCTCATAATGGAGCCTCATACACATCACTAACAGAGGACAACTTCCCACGTGGCTGGCTTAAAATGGTCAGTCAAACCCCTCCACAGGAATGTGGGGTTGAGAGACCCGCTCAGGCTGCACACCTCCCTCACAAGTGCTCACCTGGATTTTCTGCCTACAGCTCTCTTCCTGCACATCATCCTGGCTGTTAACCCATCACCTGCACAGAGAACACCTTTCTGGTGGTACAACCACACACCGTGGATTATCACCACTGCTTTTCCAATCTCTATGATACTTATTGAGACTTTTAAAAAAATCGCTTTACTTGTTTTGTTATGTGCTATCTTTTCTCAGCAGAATGTAATCCCCTGAGCTTTATAACCCAGTCTGTCCCATTCTCTGTAGTGACTCTAGAACCCTGGAGGACTAGGCTATTGTTATTATATAAATGAATGAATGACGAATGAATAAATGAACAGAAAATCATTTGAATCTGTGCCTTATGACTTGGCATCCATCATTTGCATAAAAGGGGTCAGGCAGGCTGATGACTTTTGATAACAAAAGTAGAGTTCAGATGGCTGCGACTTGAAAGGCCAAACTCCCTGTTTACAGAGTGAGGGGGGAAGGGGATGAGGCTGAGCCAATAATTCTTATCAGATCTGAACTATTGGGGTTGAGATATGGCTCAGCAGTAGACCTTCTGTGTGGCATCCATTCAGTCCCCATTGAAGGAAGAAAAGAATGCCATGGTATATCACATGCACATAGTGGGTACTCACACACGTTCACTAACACCCCACCCCCTTGCCTATTAGAGAACCACAGAAAATACTTTCAAACTGAAAGTGTCACGCTGTTGAGTTTCTGCAGATAGACACATCACAAAGACACTAAAAAAGCTCCTCTCCTGGGAAATACAAACCACGTCAAATGGATAATTATTTTGACATATCTCGATGGAAATGTCAATGCACAGCAAGAACCAGGGAAGCTGCGTGTTAAGAGACTTTTGACCTCACTCTTTTGTTTTCACTCAGACAAATGTCGTCCTTATTAGAGGTGCACTCAGCACTAGGACGTGAACATCTTCCAACCTGAATTATCTTTATAGGTAAAGAAAAGCCAGCAATGAGTTTTGTTTCTCATTATGCTTCCCTATCCATCTAGCTCTGGCTAAGAATTCAGAAGAAAGCAAACACAACTACCTCCTGTGTGGCTCTGCGCTCAGCTGGTGCCTCCTGCGTTGACAGGGTAACATTTCACCTATTAGCACTCCTCAACAGAAAGTAGATTGTTCCGGCTTCAAGAATTTTTTTTTTGAATTGGATTTGGGTTGGTGAGAAAATGAATTAAGTCAGAAATTCTTTGGGGCAAATTGCATATTGAAATGAACAGTTTGATGCATAACCCTTTTGCCCCCACCTCCTCTAAGTTAAAAAAAAGGCACAAAGAACAGGGAAAAGGAACAAACTTGCCTCCGCTGTGAAAATCTGTGTCACTGCCACAGCTCTGACTGCTTTGCAAGATAATGTCTACAAATTGAGTTTTGTAGTCATCATTTGATTGGAATTTGACACTTGTGGTTGCGTTTTTGGAGAAATTTCAAAGCTAGTGATTTCCAGTTTTTAATGGTAGGAGTATTTATTTCCTACCCTGGCATAATTGTTCCTGACTTCACATTTATTTTATTTTTATTTTATGGGAGACAATGCAATTGGGGAACCAGAGTGAATTAGTTAACTGATCTTGTATCTGTCTAGGCTTGATGATATACACGTGATCTGGAGGTCAGAAGACAATGTGCTGACTTCACCATGCTGGAAAAACTGAAACACACCACCGTTGCCAAGGATACAACACTCCTATCCTAAGAACAAAAGGAACAGGAAAGGCTAATGATGGAAGAGGTCATACAACCCTGGCAAGCACACAGCCTCTTGCCCCTTCTGTTTGGGATCTGGGGTCATGCTGAGGCCACAGGTACCACATGTGGAAGAGTGGAGTGTAGATAAACTATTTTCACCCCCTTCCACTGAGAAAGAAAGCTAAGTGAGCAGCCTGATCCTCTTGTGAATGAATAAGCATTTGCTTTGTGAGTTAGTCAAACAGGGTGGTGGGTGTGCACACACGTTCAAGAAGAGAGCAGGGCTGTGTAGAGGGATGCTGTCAGAGGCTAGCACACTGTGTACATATGCTTTTGGATGAAGCTGTTTACTCTCAAGAGACAGTACCCAAAGCTGGGCACGGGGGCACACACATGTACCTTATCTCTTAGAGGAGGAGGTTGGAGGTTGAGGTTGACCAGGACTACACAGCAAGCTCAAAGTCAGCTCCGACTACATAAGAAGATCCTACCACAAAAAGATGAAACAACTGAAAAAAAAAGAAAGAAAGAAAGTATCCTGAGACCTGGGTCTCCGAAGGCGTGCGATCTGACCAGGTCATGTAGCTAGTTTGTAGATCAAGTCTTCGTAAGATTCCTTTCCACAAACTGAAGCAGGTAGATGGGGTGGCATGGATGAAAAGAGGGATGGATGGAGACTCTGCTTAAGAGCTCTGGGGACGGACTGGGGATGAGACCCAACGGTAGAGCGCTTGTCTAGCGTTCGGGAGGCCCCAAGTTCAACCTTGTCACCTCAAAAAGAAAAGGAAAGCTCCTCGGAACAAAAGCAAGAAGGAAGCTGAAAGGGTGAGCTTGGAGCAGTCCTGCTTTGCCCCTCCAACCCTCTGTTTCTTGTCTGCAAGCCCTCCTCAGCCCTCCTGGCTGTGCTCTGCCCGGACAAGTCCTGGGCCTCTGGAATGTATCCCTGCCTTCTTATCTGGGAGCTAATCACTAAATGGCAGGTGGCTTTGGGGATTCTGTTTTTCATCTCTTGCCTCTGTCCTCTCCTCTCCTTAACTCGGTCCCTCGGGGCTATGAATGTCTGAATCTCAAACAGGAAACCTCCCTGATTTGTTCATACCTGGAATATCGCTCTCTTTGTTGAGAGGCTACTTTAAAAAAAGGTTGGGGGGGAGCAAGGAGAATGAAGAGAAGAAGATGCTGTCTTTAAGGGAGAAAAGAGATGTCAGCTAATGCTAACTTGGGATCTGGGAGGCAGCCACACAGGCACATGTCGTAAACTAAACATTCTTCCTTTCAACTCCCGTAGTTCTCGGTTCATCTCCGCCCCTGGCAAGTGTCTAACGAGACAAAGGGTCTTCGCTGTGTGTCACATTGGTCATCAACACTCTGCACAAATAGGCTGGCAGAGGAAACCAACGAAGGACCTCTGCAAGCCTGCTTAGGGTTGAAATAACAACCCCATGGCCTGCGGGCACCTGGAGATTGGCTCACATTTTGTTCCTACAAGTGTTAGGTGCTGGTTCTTGAGAGAGGCCGTCCTCAGCACTCCTGTCCCTGTAGGTGCCAGGAAGTCAGCATTTTGCAAAGGAAGGCATTCATTCTGCGGACTTTCCATCTTGGGAAGGACTTTACGGGGTTAATTGGCGGGGGGCTCTTGGCCTCTAGATTAAAGGACAAAGTTTATGATCTACAGGGCACTCAGCTCTCTGTAAGGGAATTAAAATAATGGGACAGCAGGATGTACACCTTCACCCATGCTTTCTGCCACTCACCTGTGGCCACTTGGGCCCCACGGGAGCATTGTATTATCGTAAGTCGGTGTTTATAGATTTATTAAAGAGAGGATTCAAAGCCATGTCATCAATAGTTCTGATACATTTACACTTGCTCACTACACACAAAGTGCCTGCCGTGTGCCAGGAGTCAGGTTAGGCGTTGAGCATGCAACAGGCAGTGAGGAAGTCGAGCCATCCCTGCCTGTCCCCACAGTGAAGAGGCAGAGGGAAGAGAACTCGTCTAGTCTGAAGTACTGAGAAGGGAAAGCTGTGACTAATGGAGTTTAAACTCCTATGAGCATGATAGTTTCTGGTGTGTGTGTGTGTGTGTGTTAGAGAGAGAGAGAGAATGAGTGAAGGAGGGGTGTATGTGTTCACGTGTGAGAGACTGCACATATATTCCTAAAGTGTTTTTTTTTAATCCTATAAAATGCTTAGATTCAAATGTTTTCTCCATACTGCAAGGTTTGGGCACCACCTCTGTAAATCGTCCTGAAGCCGTCCCCTTTCCGCCTCAACCGAACAAGCTAGCAACAGTTAGAACAGTTATCCCACCACAATCCAACCACCCCCAGGTGGGAAACTCTCCCATGAGTCTCAGCTGCCTTTGCATCATTGGAAATTAACTCATAGTTCCCTACCAGCCAGGGGTGTGGCCTCTCAGGCAACCTTAGAAGAACCAGGAGAGATCATTCCTTTTGGTCCTCAATTCCATCTCTCCAGGCAGAGTCCTTCACCCTTAACATGGGCAAAGTTGAGGCAGCCTCTTGTTAACTTGGTATGCTATGGAGGAGCAGGCCTGGAGCTATGGGACGGGGACCCGTTGCTCTATTGGATATCCAGGTAATCTTCTGAAGCAAAGATTAGATAGGAGGATTAACCTGTCAAGAATTATGGATAAAAATAACCCAGAAAAATGTAGTTGTATTTGAACAGGGGCCAAGGAAGAAACCCTGTTAACCATGAAGTCTTATCTAACTAAAAGGAATATAGCAACCTTAGCTCCCAGTGGAGTCTGTGTGTGCATACTCAGGGGGCATTTCTTGTGTTTGTGTTAACTCTGTACTGAACAATGTGATGGGCACCAAGCCTATGACTACTGATGGCATAGTCCTATCTTCTGTCATTCAGCCTGTGACAATGGTCAGAATGGTAACACGGGGGGGGGGTCACTGTGCATACAGGCACTAGGTTTGGAGTCAAGCCATCACTCTATCCTGGTTTGATGTCTAATTCAAGTCTTAGCTTTGACAAATTATTTCCTCTTATCGTCAGCTCAGTTTGCTGACCCGGAACATGAGCAAGGTTACTGCCAGCTTGTAGTTCTGTGATTCCAGGCCAGATACCAGCAAGGATCTCTTGTAGTCTGGTCACATGATTCTCCCTATGGGATCTTCTCCAAGGAGAAGAGAAGCTGCACCTGTTTGTGTTACCCCTATGCTGGGAGATAACCTCTTTCCTTTGGACCTCAGCAGCCTCTACCCCCCCCCCCGGGAGATCCCCAATCTACTGCATGAAAAGAGACGGGAACCCAGGCGGTTGCTCAGTTGGGACAGTGTTTACCCTGGGTACTCTGCCCAGCATGAGACAGACCAGGTGCAGTACTCAGGAGGGAGAGGCAGGGATTCAGTGTTGTCCTCAACTATGCAGTAGTTCAATGCTAGCCCCAGTTACACGAGATCCTGAAGCTGAATGGTCCTGCCAATTTGGGGAGTTAAGAGGAGGAGCTGTTTACTTAGTAACTAGAAATCAAAACACACACAGAACCTTCGCCCAGTGACTGATGGAAGCGGAGGCAGACAACACCCACAGCTAAACACTGAACTGAACTCCTGGAATCCAGTAACAGAGAGGGAGGACTGCTGAGCAAAGGGGTCAAGACTTGGCTGGTTTAACCCCCAGAAACAGTTGACCTGAACAAGGGGGAGCTCTTGGACCCCAGTCTGATGGCTGGGAGGCCAGCATTGGACTGATCCAGACCCCCTGAATATGGGTGTCAGTGAGGAGGCCTAGGCAATCTATGGGGGCCTTGGGGAGTAGTTCAGTATTTATCCCTGGCATACAAATAGACTTTGGGTGCCCATCCCACAATGAGGGATGCTCTCTCAGCCTAGACTCTTGGGGGAGGGCCTAGGCCCTGCCCTGAACTAAATGACAGACTCTGGAGATCCCCCATGGAGTGTCCCACCCTCCCTGGGGAATGGAGTGGGGATTGGGTGGGGGGCTGGGGAGGGCTAGGGGAGCAGGGGATGAGGGGAGGGAGAGGGATCTGGGATTGACACGTGAAGCAAGCTTGTTTCTAATTTAATTTTTTAAAAAATCTTTAAAAAAAGAGAAATCAAAATACACCAGTCATGTGCCCCTCCCCAGCCCCCACTGCCACCAGGCCACAAAAGAAGGAGGAGGAGGAGGAGGAGGAGGAGGAGGAAGAGGAGGAAGAGGAGGAAAAGAAGGAGAAGAAGAAGGAGAAGGAGGAGGAGGAGAAGGAGCAAGAAGAAGAAGAAGGAGGAGGAGGAGGAGGAGGTTATTTCTGAGGCAATAAGACCACACCCATCCCCAGCCCCACTCTTTACTGACTTTTCTGAGGTAATAATCTTTCAGGCACTACCAGCAGGGCCTGTTGGTGTCTGTAACTGTTACTTCATCCCGACTCGTCATGCCTTGCCTGTGGCAGTGAACCCAGAAGCCATTGTTTCCTGCTGATCTCTGGCCCGCTTTTCTCAGACACTGCAAGGCACTGTGAGATCGGCGCCCTTTCCCTGGTGAGCAGCTGCCCTCCTACGGAAGCCACACCACAGAAGTTCCAGTAAAAGTCTCAGGGGTTCCCCAACCTAACAGGATCTTACAGAGCGAGCTCTGGGAGAGCCCCACCCGTGCCATCCAGGACTGGTGAGGAGAGAAAGTGTGTTTGTGCGTGAAAGTCAGTATGGTAGCTCATCCCAGTCGTCCTACACTTAAAAGGCTGAGTCAGAGTTGGAGGCCAGGCTTGATGACATAGTGAGTTGCAGGGCCATCTGGCCTATAAGACCTGCCTGGGAAGAAAATTAAACTATAATAGAGCCAGATAAACCTCAGCCCGGCCCCCGTACAAAACTTTTGAGTCTACACCTTTGTAATGTCTCCTCCACTGGGTGAGATGTCATCTCCTGCTCCACGGCCTTTTTTTCATGAGGTAACTTGTGTACTCCTTTAATGCACTGTTCACATGCTACCTCCTCGAGAGATCCTTGGCCAGTCCTCTCCATCTGCAGTAGATGTCTTATTCATGCCCTTGATGTCTCCTGGACAGTTCAATCAGTTCATTGGGACGAGGACAGTCCCAATGGGGTCCTTGCAGCAAGAGAGTCTATAGGCAACACTGCTGCTGTTGCTGCTGCTGCTGCTGGCTGGAAATAGAACCTAGGCCTAGGTACAGTGTACCCAGGCAATGTGACACTGAACTACATTTTCCATCCTTTTTGTCCTCTATGACAAACCTAGGCAAGTCAGTCCCCAAGTGTTCCCTAGAATCATATAGCATCTCTGGCTACATTGCTAGATCACAAGCCCTATAAACCTGGTCTTCCCCTATAATAGGGAAATCCTCTCAAGTGACATCAGCCCCAGCCAGAGAGTTTCTGACAAGTTAGCTACAACCGAACAGTTGCCTGACACTCAAAAGATTTTGTGGCGTAGGTCTGTGGGTGAGGCCATCAGCACAGCTAACATGGTGACAACCGAGACTGTCATTAGTCCACCCCGCCTTTCCCTCCGGCACACTGCAAACTTACCGGACACCTTAAGGATCAGTTGTCACCGCATTAGCTGTGCTGATGGCCTCTCCCACAAACTTATGCCACAGGATCACACTTGCCATGCCCAGTCCCACAGACCATGTGAGCACATACGTGCACATGTCCCTCATACACTGCCCACATGACCTGCAACATGCCAGATTCTCCAGCAGTCAATAGTCCCAGATCCTTACTGGACGCGTCTGCACCAGCGCCATGACTGGTCCAGAACACATGCAACTCAGAATCAACTCATTTGACAATGATTTACTGAGAAAGTACCAAGTGCCAGGCCCAGTACTAAGCCAGCAAACTAATGCCTTCTAGAACATGCCGCAGAGCTACCATTTTCCCCCGAGTCATTTCATGGAGAAAAGAACTGCTTGAGGCAAGCGTGACAAGTCAAAGCCTGGCGTGGAGGGACTGACACAAGAGAGGACTGTTCTGAGCCTGGGTATGGGTCAGTAGCATCCAGTTCACCCCTCAAGAATAGGGGGCAGGAATCACCACAACGCCGGACATGCACAGAGCGGTCTCCGGAGCAGACTGTGGGCACAGCAGCAAGTCAGGGGGCAGCATCAGAAACGGGAGGAGAGCAGAGCAAACAGAAACGATTTTTCCAGAAGGCTGCCACCCTCGTTGTCTAATGACAGAGATGAAGCCCCATTCTCTTGTGTGCTAGGCAGCTGGGCAATCTCTCAACCTGACACTCAGAGCTTCAACCGTGGCACAAGAAATAAGGACACTTTCTCGACCTCCCTGTGGTCACATCCAAAGGAGCTTCAGCCCTGAAACGTCAAGAGGTCAGAGGCCATCATAGGAAACGGGAAGAAATTCTGGGGCTGGCTGCATTTAGATTTAGTAGTATTGTGGGGTTTGTTCATCCGTTCAGTAGAGAGACAACCCGTGGCGACCCCGGGCTAAGTGACATTGCAGTCCAAAGGTTCAGTGAAAGAAGAAAGGAACCAGCACGGATGGGAGAGTCCACCTTAACTGCCCGAAGGACAACATCGTTTATACTGCTTTCTGTTTTGGGGGTGAAAAAGAAGGAGGATGTGATCTCTCTCCTGTTGCTCATGATCTCAGGGCCTGAAGGCGGGGAGGCGGAGAAACAATGAGGATTGCCACCTCATAGGGCTACCCCTTCGTGCTCCCATCCTACTCAGCGTGGAAGCCCATCCTACTCAGCGTGGAAGCCTCCCACGCTGGAAAGGCCAACCCTCTGTGCCTGCAAACAAAAATGGCTTCCCAGCCTGGGTGTGTGTGCTCATCCTAAAAGCTCCCCGAAGAAAGGCAACCCTGGGCCCGATCTGAAAGCTGGAAGCCAGGAATTGGAAGTCAGGAGAGGGAGGTCAGCTAGGCAGGTGCCTCTGGGACCTCCCCACACCCCACCACCACCCCGTTTATGCCATCACTACCTCATCTCCTGGAAGTTCCTTAAGAGGTAACAAGGATGAACCTTCCCAAAAGGTCCCAGACATTTTCCTAAGACTGTTGACAGAGACAGGAATCAGCACTGGCAACGGGGCAGGGCCTTCTTCACAAGGAGAGTTTTCCCACCGGGGAAGAAAGGCCAGCCCCTCCCAACAGGCCTCTAGGAATGCTCCTCCTCCAACAGCCCCTCACTAGAGCTCAAGGATACTTTAAGGCAGTGGTTCTCAACCTTCCTGACACTGCCACCCCTTAACACAGTTCCTCATCCCGTGGTGACCCCCCCAACCATAAGATTATTCCCACTGCTTCTTCACAACTGTATTTTTGCTACTGTTATGAATCGTAATGTAAGCACCTGTGTGTCCCGTTGGTCTTTGGCGACCTCTGCGAAAGGGCCGTTCAGCCCCAAAGGAGTCTTGACCCATGGGTTGAGAACTGTTGCTTTAAAGAAAGTGGGAATGAAGCATGGCTGCCATCAACTGGCCGTGGCCAGGAGCTCAGGAGCTTCCCCCGACTAGGTCACAGCTGGGACAGGGGACTCCAGAGGACCTGGGAACCAGCCATGAGAATTCACACAGTGGAGAAGCAGAGAGGGCTCCCTAACCTGTGGGGCTTACCCGCCGCCCTCCGATTAGGCTTCTGGACACAGTGCAGTTTATCCCAGGGATCTGCATTTTCTGACAGCCTTACCTTCAGCTTTGGTTTGCCCCGGTTCTGCTTACTTCCCCAGCTAGGGGGGATGAGTTAGACCTGAAGTTATAGGGTCACTCGAATTAGAAAAGGTCTTAGAAGGTGGAGCGTTGGGGAGCACACCTACAACTCCAGAACACAGAAGGCAGAGACAGCAGATGGCTAAGTCTGAGGCCTGCCTGACTTATAGAGCAGTCTCCGTGTGAGACCCTGTCTGAAAGTGACGGCATGGGAAAAGCACTTAAAGAGAGCTTACGAATTACCAAGGTCAAGGGGAGGGGAGGTGACCGCCCTCTTATCCATGGTCACACAGCATAGGCTCTGCAGAGCTGATAACCCCAAGATCTTGGCATTGTGTTGTGAGACTGCCCAGAAAGCTTGCTTCCTGAGGAAGACAGATTTGTTACAAGAAACTGCTTGAGCCGGGCAGTGGTGGCACACGCCTTTAATGCCTTTAATCTCAGCACTCGAGAGGCAGAGGCGGGTGGGTCTCTGTGAGTTTGAGACCAGCCTGGTTTACAAGAGCTAGTTCCAGGACAGCCTCCAAAGCCACAGAGAAACCCTGTCTCAAGACTCCCCCGGAAAAAAAAAAACTGCTTGAGATTCATCATTGCAAAGCTCCTGGTGCTAGGGCCTCCCGCTCACCCACCGCTTCCTCCTCTTCTCCCAGCCTGGCTGCCTCCTTCATCCCAAACCTCTAGAATATTCAGGTGTAATGCTCTATTCTTCAGGAACCTTTGGGATGACCACTTGCAGTCAGTTCTGCAGGGAAAACTTCCTACCACCTGCCTCCCTCTACCCCTCCCTCTCCCCCTTGTTCATGCTCCTGCCCAACGATGGAACTGCATCGTGTCTGCATTTTTGCATCTTTGGAGCATTGCACTTGGCCAGGCTACCAGACAGTTCCCTATAAATAGCAGTGTACTTAAAACAAGCCAGTAATGTGAGACTTCAGTCAATGCGCTGTTTGTGGGGAGGTCAATAACCCTGGAACACATTTTGAGGCAGGCTAAGAAAAGAATGTGGCTGTTTGCAGACAACGGAGAGACTGCTCCAACATAAATACTAGCCATACAGAAATTGGCTGTCCTGTATTACAGTCCGAGTGCTTCCGAGTGCCCGCTCTTCCTGCCACAAATGACCTAACGGTCTATAAGATCTCTGTTTCGACTCCGAATCCCTCACAAGCCCAAACAGTGCCCGCCTCTCGTGTTTGAGGTACCGGCTGTACTCATAAAAATTGAACTTCTGAATACTGCAAAGGCCTCACCTAGGAAAGAGAGTACCAGATGTTTCCTTTGACTTTCAAAAACTCTGATCCTATTGATAACCCCACTATCGATTATTGTCACAGTGGTGTTTTACAAATCATCCTAAAGATTAGGGACTAATGCAGTCACCTACTGGTATTTCCTATGGGCTCACAGGCTGAGGCTGGGCTCCACTGACACAGTAGTCTGTTGGAGAGGAGGAAGTTAAATCTGAGATGGCCTAGCCCGGCGCAATCTATCCCCACACTGGTTTTTGTTTCCCAGCATCTGGCAACTCTGACCATCACGGGTGGAGACGAAGTGGCTCCAGAGTGAGTGGAAACACCCATGACCTTTAGACAACTGGGAACCCGTTAGACCTAACAGACGGTGCTTGACTGGTAAGAGTGAGTCACCGTGCCAGTCCCGAGTTCAAGGGCCAGGGAAATCAATTCCAAACCTGCATGGAAGGAGCTAGGGAGACTTGCAGGACTGTGTTTAGTTTTACAGTCTCTCTGACAAGTAATTCCGATTTTAACGTGAAGAAATGAAGCAGCTAAAGCTGGATTGTGGTAGTGGGGGCAGGGCTGTAAATTTACTAAAAATCATTGAACTTACAATGTAACTTTACAATGCTGGAATTCTATGAGGTGTAAATTATCTCTTATCAAAGCTGCTGGGGGGGCAGGTAGAAATACAAACTTTAAAAAGTTATTGGATAACATTCAACTTAGAGCTGTCCAAATCTGGATTGAAGATCAGGTGTGTCCATCTCTCTCTGCCGAAGTATCGTCATCATAACTAAAGTTTCCGAGGGAAACTGTACCTCGTTTCTTCCATAATCTGAAGCTGCAGGGAAAGCCCATCCCCTTCCCCCCTTGCAGTGTTAGGAGTCTGGGCCCCTAAGACCTAACCCCCAGCTTCTGAGGCCAGAGAGTTTCCTTGCATTGCCACACACAGATTCCAATATGTAGGTCTCATTTGGGACTGCATCTGTCCTCTGTGGGTTCAAATCCCTGACACGATGATTCTGGGAAGGAGAAAATTTCTTTTAAGAGGAGGATTGTAGGATGTGATTTTTTTTTTCCTCTTACGGGCATCAAGGGGTCTATGAGCTTGGTGAACACATGAGAAAGGCCTGGTTTTATCCTGTAATTTGGATCTGTTTTTGAGAGAGAGAGAGAGAGAGAGAGAGAGAGAGAGAGAGAGAGAGAGAGAGAGAGAGAGAGAGAGAGAGAGAGAGAGAGAGAGAGCTGTTCCAAGGAGGCGGGGCACCCCAGCTCTCAGTCAGCACAGCTTTGAAGGGCAGATGGAGAGGCTTTCATCTGCCACACACAGACGACATCAAACCCTGCCCGAGAGCCCCTCGCTGCGCGACAGGCAGGGTCAGGGTGCCGCTATCAGAAAGCTCTTTCAAGATATTATAAACTAGAATCGGAGGCATAAAAGGAGCCAAGGAGGAAGGCCATGAATAAGATGGTGAGGGGAAGAGAGACACCAAGACCTAGAGGGAACAGCAGGGCAGAGGAAGAAAGGAGAACACAGGGAAGGGGTGGGGCGCAGGGGGAACAGGAACAGGCGGAGTCCACATTGTGATAAGACAACACCTTACTTAGAGCAAGGCAAGGCAGGCGCAGACAGCAAGGGCCGGTCAGAAGCAGGAACAGAGAACCAACCTTGTGGGTGGGGGTGGGGTGCAACCCGTGGCCGCCAGCACCCTGAAGGTCGGCAGGACCTTTCTTGCAATTCAGCTAGAGCAACTTAGCCTTGACCCAGAGGGGGGGGAAAGGAGATCCCAGGAGAAGCAGGCACTGTAGCTGGCTTACACACTGAATCTCCGTGCAACATGCGATCTTTACCTCCCACAAAGCACTGTGTAGTCATCCTCATCACCCCCCCAACATACACACACACACACACACACACACACACACACACACACACACACACTCAGGCTCGAGTAAAGGACATCATCACTAGAAGCCACTGACCAGCCCAGTCCCTTCCAGAGAGATTTCCCTTCCCGTGCTACACAGATGTCAGACATCAAGTATCAGCTAAGACCATACATACATCTGCCTTCTTGGTAGACCAAGTCTGGTTTTTTTTCCCCAACTAGTTGGAGGGAAAAAAACTCATCCATCCGTGGGTCAAACCGAGCAAATATCCCCATCTCTGTAGAGGACCTGGCTCTGTCCTAATCAAAAAGTTAATGGTCTGGGTGCCCGAGTACCCCATGTGGAGCTCCGGGGAGACCAGTGCCAGGCAGAGGCCATCAGGTGTGGGAGAGGGCTTAGGGGCACCGAGGAAGAATGTGAGGATTGGGGGGGGGGACTTCCTCCAAAGCAAACTCAGCTCATGTCACGTTCATCCCCAGGAGAGAGACTGAAAATAACCAAAGCTGGATGAGGGGGCATTGTGTTCTGGAGGTAGCCTACCCTGGGTTTACCCGGCAAACTGACACGATACTAGGAGCAGTTTTGAGAGCAGCTCTCAATACTGAACCTGGGGAGTTCAATGAAAACTAAGGGCGTAGTAAATGAGTTCACCGTCTTTTACATATGTCATTTTATCAATCCTCAGAATGAGTCTACCAGGCACATTTTTCTCATCATTTCCCACTCACTAATGAGAAGTCACAGGCTCAGAGAGCAACTGGCCAAAAGTCACAGAGCAATCTGGTGGCAGAGTAGACACCTGAGTTATCACTGGCCAGGAGCCGGTCTAAGCTGGACCCATGCTTCTCCACTGCTCCAGTAGCCGATGTCACAGAGGAAGATCTTTCCAGCCCTGTCTCTACTTGTGAGCAGCATGCAGGAGGGGAAGGGGCAGGCTAGGGTCCAGGCTGGGAAGGGATCAGTGTGAACAGGGTAGCAGCAGATCCAGGTCTCAGAACTGAAGCTCCTCAAACAATGGGGCAATAGCTTGTTAAGACAGAGCTGGGAAAGGCATGACCTGCATCTTGCCATTTCCCTTTATGAAAGCTAAAGGCTGGAAAATTGAGCATAATTACCCTGCGCCATCGGCACTTAATGACCCCACCTCTCACACAGACCAACACACGGCAAGTGACTCACCAACATGAATGACTGCCCTATCCTCCCAACTCTAGCATAAGCGGCCCTCCCTTTCTGCCCCGTAGAGAAGGGTCAGAACCCAGGCAGCACTCAAGTCTCCCCACCACTTACTTACTACCTGTTAACTTCTTTCACAAGTTTCTTCACCTGTAAAATGGGAGCCACTAGGATAATGTTAAAGGATTCTTTGGGCTGGGGGCACAGCCCAGTCAAAAGAGTGTCTGCCCTGTGAGCATGAGGACCTGAGTTTAATCTTCAGAACCCATGAAAAAAATGAAAGAAAAAGTCGGAGTGGTGGTATGGGCTTATAACCAGTCTGTGCTGGGGGCTGGGGAGACAAGCAGAATGCTGAGCTTCTATAACCAGCCAACCTAGCCTGCGTGGCAAGCTCCAGGCCAAAGAGAGACTCTGTGTCAAAAAAGAAAGAAAAAAACCCACAAAAACAAAAAACAAGGATTGACAGGAAGCCATACCTAAGGAAGAATATCTGAAGAATCCTCTGGCCTCCAGATGGGTTTACAAACACATGTACATGCACACACACACACACACACACACACACACACATGCACACACACATGCGCACAAGCATGAGAGAGAGAGAGAGAGAGAGAGAGAGAGAGAGAGAGAGAGAGAGAGAGAGAGAGAGAGAGAGAGAATATAACTCCTAGAAACACAAGACAAATTAAACAGAAGCTACCAGGGTTTTTTTTTTTCCCCACCCCTCACCTTAGCTATATAAAGCCGAAAAAGAGGAAATTGCTTACATAAACACCAGATAGAACCTGGCTATCCCCACTCAAGGCAATAATTACAGAGCTGGCTCGGAGCACAGAGCGTTCCAAGAATGGAGTATGCATCTGAAACAAGTTCATTAAAAACTTGCTTACTCATAAAAGCTACCACCACTGCAGCCTGACAAATGGGAAACACGGCTCCGATAAATAAGAAACTGGCTGTAAACAAGTCCGCTTCCCAGCAGTCCCCGTTGCCTCTCTTCCCGCCTTTCTTAACCTTTTATGGGACCTGGCTGACAAGTCTAGGGAGGTTTTATGTTCCTGTCTGCTCCAGTTTTCTCCAAACTCCACATACGGAGAAGAGCCTCAGGCCTCTCTGCTGGGTCTCCCGGGGCAGAAGGAAGCCCACGTGCTGCTCAGAAAGCCCTGGGTCCATGTCTGTGTCCACTTGGGGACATTGATGAGCCCTCTATCTTCACAGCCTATCCGGAGGGCCCTGAAACCTCAGCTCCTTGTCTCCAGGGGTCTCCGCTTGCGTCTCGTGGGCCAGTGTGTACTTTATTGACCCGGGCTGAAAGGGTCATCTGCATGGCTGTGGAAAGGCTCCCCGGGATGCATGGAGGACAGGATGCTGGGATGACAAGGAAGCCGGATGTTTACTGCCTGGACGTGGCTGCTTAACTTCTCTGAGTCTATAAGTGGCAGTGACGAGGGCCATCTTCATAACACTCCTGGGGAAGGCAAAGGCATCTTTAGTCATGAATCTGCATCTGTGAACCAGGCAGGTGTGGTTTTTAGTCAGGGTTGATTAAGCACTGTGCTTGGGCTCTCTGTCCTGTAGGCTAAGACTGTGTGAGCCGCTCTCCCCGACATGGGCCTCCCTTCAGGGTCTTGAGTCACAATGCAGTCAATGTCGCTGAAACCGGAATGCTCTCAAGGCATTTCTGGGTGCAGCTACAACCGGAGGAACTAGAATGGGGAGAACCAGGTGCTGGACCTTGTACCGTCTCCACCTGCCACCCACACCCTGCCTCACTCCCCGGCTAGAGAGAGGCCAGCGACTCAGAACAGTAGCACTGTGGGGCTTTTCCAGAGCCTGGGGCCAAACAAACACATCAGAAACCATGGTAACCTTACACATTCTTACAGAACAAATGTGCATAATTTCTGAGTCCACGTGCTTCATTGGTCCCTGAGGCTCACCTTCTTGATGGCTACCTTACTAGAAGGTAAAAAAAAAACTATGTATTATCTAGTTATATAAACCAACCCTGTGGGCTATGATGTTTTCCCCTATTTTGTAAAAGGAGACTTAAAGGTAAGTCTTAAGACTTGGAGAATCAGATACTTCCAAAGTCCTGGAGATTCAGTTTTCTGAGTCTTACTATTATGCCCAGGGAGAGCAAAGGGAGAGAAAAGACCTGGCTTGAATTCAAATATGAAGAATGAAGGCATTTAGGCAACAACCCTTTGCTACCACTCTAGAAACAATCATTTTGCGTCCACCGTGTACAAAATCGCATGAAGCGCTGAGGCGCAAAGGTCAGAAGTCTCTAGAAGACTAGGGCGATGTCTCCACCATAGCGCTCTGTGGTTCTTGATGGCTTCTTCAAATAGTGGCTTCAAACCAGTCCCCGATCAAAAAGTAACAGTCTGTTTCCCTGTTGTTAACTGCGGGCTCCATGGCGGATGAGAACAGATCATTGCTCAACATTTCACTGCAGCTCCTGTCTGCACCTACCCCTAATAGGTACTTCCAGCAGTGGGCAAGCCTGCAGTACTGTTAAAGCAGATGCCGGTGTCCACCTTGGTGATCAGATTCTATCTGCCTAAGCTGCCTTTTGTTCATCTGCCTGTCCCCACTTTTGCAAAAGAACAAGGGGTTTATGAGGGGCTGGGTGTCAGTGATGGTGGCCGGTCACACGGTGAGACAGCAGTGCATCATGGGAGCTTGCGTTCCTGTTAGGAGCAGAAGGACCCAGCATGCCCTCCAGGAAAGCCTGGTGACGTCGTGGTATAGCCAGGGGTAAGAGAATATGCTCAGTCAGATTCTACAACTAAAAGGAGAAAGAGTGCATTCAAGTGAATTTTCTCCCCATTTCGATAAAATAATATGCTCTGAGCCCAAGACCTTTTCCCTCCTGTCTGCTGCCCAAAACTCATTTCTCCAGCTGTGATCTAAGCCACCATAAATCCAGCCAGGGTCGGCACAGCTGACACAGTTTTAACTATGAGAGAGCACGGAGTAAATGGTGTCATTATTATCCCCAAGAGCTGTGTGCTGCCTTTTCTAGGGGACAACAGAAAAAAGCAATATTTTTTTTGTCTTGAACATATACAATATGCTAGAATTTTGAAGGACAAGTCCAAGAACTCAAAAGCACAAGAAATCGTCAACCGGAGGAGTAAACAAAATTGAAAGCGAACACTTTGCGTTTGGTTTCATCTGGCTGCCATCCTACCTCAAGTCTGGAGACACTGTTTCTAAATAAAACCTCCCCTGTCCTACCCCCCACTCGTCCTGGCCCTCTCTGTTCTTTATGAGCCTGAGATTAGCTTTCCCAGAGCTAGTGGAGACTTCAGAGGTGAAGGGCACAATCTCTGACAAGACTGCCACCTTTAGGCACCAGCTACAAGCCCAGTCAGAGTGTCCCAGGCCACCTTGGTGGTCACTTGGTTCCAAATTCAAGGGTTCTTATGGCCCCTTCAGGTTCAGTAATTCACTGAAATGGTTCGCAGAACTGAAAAACTGCAAAATGAGAATTATCTAAGTCAGGACCAGGACAATAAAACACACATAGGGCATGGTCTGGGGACCTGCCTCTTCCGTGCCATCTCCCTGTAGCCTCAAGAAGTGCCACCCCTCTCCAGCATGTTACTGAACTTAGCATCAGGATGCTGACCTAGTGTTTAGAGTCTCTCTCGGGGTTTACAAAGACACCACCGGATCACTGGCTAGATGAGCAGACTCAGTCTGCGGCCCCCCTCTCCTGCTGGAAGTTGAACCGTATCAGGTGGACTTGGCACTAGTCCCTCACCACAGCATCCTGCAACTATCTTCAGCTCCCAGGAGTCACCTCATTAGCATAAACCAGGCACCTGTCCCAAGGCTCACCCCGGATGGCGAAGATGCTCTCATCACTTGAGAAATACCAAAGGTTTGTGTAACAGCTCCGTCTCTGAAAATGTGACAAACTATGTTGGCACCAGTGGGGGACAGTTCTGGGTCCCCCCTTTTCATGGATAACAAAACCTGTTGACACTTGAAACCTTTATCTAAAATGTCAATGCGTTTTCTGTCACCTGCTCAAGCTTCCTGTACATGGAATCATCCCTATATTATATGGTGCAGTACAAATGCTATACTGTGTGTCTAGGAAAGCCAGGTAAGGCGTGTGCATGTCTGTTTTAGATGATTTTGTGAATATTTTTGATCCACAGCTGTACCTAATGCATATAGGATCCAGTTATGGAGGGCCTGTGCTTCATTCCGTAGCAGAGGGAAAGGCCTAGACTTTGCAATGCTGAACCTGACAGTCTAGACCCCGTACTGTTAACCTCTCTGAGACAAAGCCTTGCTAACTTCTCAATCTTCATCTTCCTCACTGCCATGTCTGGCCAACCTTATTTTCAACGGCTCCCCATGATGAATTCTGCCTCCTGCCCACATGCTCACTGTGGGCCTTTGCAGAGTAGTAAGTCGAGAAACTCTGACCTGAGGAACATGCCCGGGTAAGACTAGACATACAGATCCTAGCCAGAACCCAGGAGTGACCAGAGTCCGAGGAGATACCTAGGAGTCTGACGAGGAAGGAAACCCAGCCTGTGGCCATGAAGATCCGAGAGCGTTCAGTGTATGGCTTACAGGTTGTCCTTGGAGCAAGGAAGTAGTCACTTCACACTGAGGGCCTGCCAAGGGCCATTTGAGCAGAGCAAGCCGAAGTCAGACATCAGGGGCAGAATGGAAACCAGGAGAAAGAAATGGAGACACAGGTGTAGACGGGCGGGCCTGCCGTTAAAGGGAAAAGCGGCAGCAGCCGGGGGAGGCATGAGAGAAGACAGAGGGCAGAGCCTGACCAAGTGCTGACAAGAAGAAGCTGAGAGAGAGAAAATGAAGCTCGTAGAAAAGAGAGATTACCGAGAAGAGGAGAAGACGAGAAGAGGAGTGGAGAATGGGACCTTGTCCAGTAGGCTGCTAAAGGAGCTGGGGGAAGGAGGGCTTCTTCACAACACACGGCCGTATAGGCAGAGGCAGCTAATGGTTAATGAGTTCTGGGGTGAGGCTCTGTCGGGTGTGTGTGAAAGCAGCAAGCTACGGTGCGTGCACATTTGCTGACAGAGGTAGAGCTGACAAAACTCCCCCCTGGCCCCCACATCCCCTCACCCCCCCCCACAACCACCCAGAAGAGAGACTCAATGGGCTGGGAGTCTCGAACGGCAGGAAACAAATAGTGTGTGTTAACTGAGCAACAAAGCGGGAAGGGGCAGGTTTTCGTCTAAGACTTGAATGTGGGCCAAGAGACGTTGGGGTCAAAGTTAGAACATGTGCACGTGGATTCAGTGCACTGGTAAAAGGGTGAGGGTGATGCAATGGACTTGTTGGGGTCCTGGGAACCCCCAGGCTGAGAGTTGGGTCAGGAGGAAGGATGGATGAATACCAGGTGTTGTGCCTTTGTAAATGGAGAGGATTTGACATAACAAATGGGAGCAAATGGTATAGAGAGACTGCAACTCTTGGGCCTGAGGACCACACTAGACCAGTAGCCTGGCTTTACCACCTATCTTATGAGAGATCACTACCTACCATTCCAGAGCGAGGAGACGTCATATCCAATTCAGACTGTCTGGAGGGCTGCTCTTGGGGAGAATTAAGATGGGACAGCCCGGGATTCACTTCCACATCACAACCCCAATCCTGCCTCTCCGCCTTTGTGGGCCTCTCACCCCAGCTTAGCGAGATCAGGATCCTGGTAAAGCTCCTAGCATCCTTGCTGATTCTGAGGTGTGGGGGTAAGGGACAGTCTCCCTTTGGAATGTTCTGGGGAGTGTGGTAGGGGCAGCCAACATGTCTCCAGGTCCAGGTCCAGTTGAAAAGGTGAGGAGTCTAAGGATTTGATGATGGGCAAGTCCTTTGGGACTGACATAAAGTTTCTGGCAGGACCTTACCTGGGAGAGCTCCAAACAGGAGTCGTCTTTCAAATAGTGCGAGATGGGGAGCACTGCTAAATTGCAGATGCTCGGGTAGCATGCACAAGCCTTGGGTTCTGTTCCCAGAAGGACACAAACCTGGCAAGTCAGATAAACCTGTCATCCCAGCACTCAGTCGGTGGGAGCAGGAGGATCGGAGGTTTCCGGAGTCATTCTCAACTACACTGGGTTTTAGGCCAGCTTATCTAAGACAACAATACCAGAAGCCCAGCTCACTGCGCTTGGAACAGCCCGATGACTGGGTGAAATCATTAATATGGAATAGGACACACAAGATACCTTTGGAAACACCCTGCTAGGACACTGCAAGAGCCCAGGTGTGGCTGTAACTGACAGCAGGGAACTGAACCAGACAGAACTTCTGAATCTCTCCCTGGGAATTGCCTACAGCCACAGAAGCTTGGCATCAAGAAGCCCAGATGTGCCAGGCAGTGGTGGCGCACGCCTTTAATCCCAGCACTCGGGAGGCAGAGGCAGGCGGATCCCTGTGAGTTCGAGGCCAGGCTGGACCAATAGCCTCAAAAACAATACAGAGAAACCCTGTCTCGTAAAAACCAAAAAAAAAAAAATATGAGCTGGGATCTTTCTCTCCAATAACCCCTGCCTCCTTGAGGGCCACAGAAGGTTGTAACAAGCAGGGGAGAAGAGAGATGCCTGTTGAGTTTCCACATGCCTCCCTCCCCTCTAGACTCCTGCCCTATCACACTGAAGCTATCTTACTCATTTCTACTAACACAATGCTCAGAGGGCTTTAAAGGGGGCATCTTCGGGTAAACTGTGTTCCTGATGCCATGAAAGCCGCTTGCAAACTTGAGCGAGGAGTTCACTGGCGGAGTAAGGACCGTTCTATGTTACATTAGACATCCCTCAGGTCAAGACATGGCTCTTCTACCTTATTTATTGAGGCAGGACCCCCTCAATAGAACCCGGAGACCACCAATGTGGAGTCTTGCTGGCTACCAGGTTTACTCTGGAACTCCTGCTTTGAGACCGGAATCACAGGCATTGGAGGAGGAAGCGACTACAGGCACTAGACCCTCGCTGTGGTTATTGGGGTTAGTGGGTAAACAGAGAGCAGATGTGGAGAGAACAGTAGCAGCTCATCTGCTCCTTCTATGGCTTTATAGACCCCCTCAATACCTTACTACCCAATCTCAAACTCAAAGGAACCTGCGACCCCAATACGGCTTCCAATCCGGATCCCAACCTGTAGGATGCCATCACCTGTACTCTCCAATTGGCCCCTGTGAGATGCCCACTAGGACAGAGAGCCAGAATGGAGGTTGGTAGGGAGGCAGCCTCAGGCTGCTCCATCTTCATCCTTTTCAATCTGGGTTTGACGTGAGCCTTCCTCGCCATTTTTCTGTTCTTTCCTCGTCAAAGGACAACAACAAGAGGAATCAGAAAACTCAGTCTCTGACCTTGTGTCTTTTCAGCCTAAACAAGAACATGTCTTATTAAAAAAAAAAAAGAGGGGATGATATTTAATTTTATTGGGGAGAAGCAATCATTGAAGGAGAGTGCCTGAGGCTAAATGAGGCCATCAAGAGACCAGAGCATGCACAGATATGAAGTAATCTCTCTCCACTCTGAGGAAAGCTGACACCCAATTTCAGAAGCTTCAGGCAGGCCGCTCCAATGCTGGAGGGATCACAGCCTCCTTCTCTGAACCATTTCTAAGGCTTCAACTCTGCTGTGAAAGCTTAAAAATGCAAATGAAATGGGGCCATTTACAGAAAAATATCCCTGCTAACTGTGCTCTGGGAGGGAAAAAAAAATCTACAGCTCCGAGGGCAATCTTAGTCAATGGGACTTGAAGGCGAGACAACGCTTTACTCTGACAGATAATGCGTTCTGCACTTCTCCCGGGTGAGCTTAGAAGTATTTAAAGAAAAAGGAAAATCACCCTGTTGGATTCATTACTCATCTGAAAAAAACATCTGGTTTTGCTCCCGCTTCTGGTCTGATGACAAAGTCTTCTAAATGGGTGTTGTTGACAATGTACAAGGGTGCCTGGGTGTTTGGGAGAGAATGAAACCCTGTCCTAAACTTCCATGGCAAGTCCTGCTTCTGTGGTCCTAGAAAGACAGACTGAAATTAGTTTTCAGGAAAGAGATTGTCTCAAGTGGGTGTGCAATGTTTACTGGGCAGACCCAATAACTGCCCATTTTACAGGTGGGGCAACTAAAGGCACACAACTTACTCAATCCCCCAGACCAGGAAGACATCAGAAGAGCCCTACTGACTCAACACGATGCTAAGTAGCCAGTAAAGCTCCTTAGAGGAGATGCTCATTTTTACTGGGTTAGATCAGCCACGTAGGCCAGGCCGCTCAATGCAACTGACAGCATCTTGCTGCAAATGTTTTTTTTTTCTTTGAAACAGTAGAGTTCCTTCAAAACCACTGCACTGCAAACACAGCTGGTGTCTGGTAACCAGGTATTTGGGGACTGAGGGACAAAGATGGGCAAGATCTAGGCAGAATAATTTAAGCCTAGGAATTCTTGACACTATCCATCTCAGAACTTTTCATCTTCCCACACTGAATGTCGTTCCCCATTGCATGTTCTTAGGATGTGATTGGAAACTCCACATCTATGATGCCACTTAACTCAGAGACAACACATACATTAATTCAAGAAGTGTTTTTTCTGTTAGTGTCATTCAAGTAAACTTCTCCACTTTAAGAGGGGATATCTGAGCTGGGCTACTGACCTCCTTTTCCTTTTCCCATTCCTCTTTATAGACTGCAGTCTATATCTTACAACCGGAAAGCATTGAGAACTCACACTGCTGGTGTTGATGGAAACCGATGGAGTCACTGCTTTGGAGACATATAAACCCTGCAAGCCAGGACTTCCGAGCCCGGTGCATTCCCCTAGAGACAGTTTTGTGTGTGAGTATCAGAAATCAAACACTCAAACATTCCTAGCAGCCAGCAGTGCCTACCAAAAAATAAAAATTAAAAAAACCCCTAAAATCTGGAAACAGGCCAGATGTCCATCAACAGGAGAAACGATGGATAAACAGTGACATACGCTCACAAGGGAACATGTTGATCTTTTGGAAAGGGATTAATTGCAGCTGTGTGCACGCATCTGCAAGGGTGAATTTAAGAGCATAGTGGGCTAAAAGCAATGGCAGCAAATGAAAGTTTAACATAGGGACAGGACTAGTGTCCAAACCTGGGAGAGTCATGTCGTTTACAGATGCACAGTAGGTAACAGTGATACTTTCAAAAAACAAACAGTGGGTCCTCACAAAAGTCTGGAGGGTGGTGTCAGTTGGGGGCAGGTAGAGACGTGAAGATGTGGGGGGTAAGGCCTGTGGCAGGAGCCCAGGTCAAGAAGGGACTGAGGTGTCTCATCACTGGACCTGGAAAGGCTAAGAGGGTAACACATAACTGAACTGTGTGTTCGTTAGAAAACACGTTCTTCTGTGTGCGTGGCAAATTATATATGAGTACACTTGTGTGTACGCCAATATCAAGAAGGCACGGTCCTGTTCCATCCGTGGCACACCAAGTGTCTGTTTTCATGCAGAGTTGATGTTCTGAAATCCATTCTCACCATGAAATTCCCTCTAAAGCATGTCACAAGAAACCAACCATTCACCATTCACCACCCAGCTAAAGAGCCTGCCACGCAGGGTGCTCAGTGCTTGTAAAGACATCCCAGCCTTTTGTAGTTTAGGGCTTCTCCTACAGACAATAGAGCCCTTGGTGAGTATTTTTTTAACTGGTAAAATAAAAATGATACAAAAATTTTCATTTTAGAAACTGTTGAGTAGAGGGACCAGTACCATTAAGTACATCTATAGAATTGTACAGCTGCCATCCATCTGCAGGACGTTTCCCCCCCCTCCTTCCCAAACTGAATGTTCCATTTAACAATAGCTCCCTGTTTTCTTCTTCTGAGTCGCTGGTATTTTCTGTCACTGTGAGTCTGACAATCCCAGCATCCATACTGTGGGTTACAGAATGCCTATCCTTCGGTGGCCAGCTTATCTGATTTAATATAGTACCCACGCTTATCCCAGTAGCATGTGTCAGGACCTCCCTCCTCTGTAGGCTACTCTATTCTACTATGTCCGGATGGAATTTTGTCGTCCCACTTCTCTACTGATAGGCATTTGAGTTGCTTCTGTCTTCCAGCTTCTGTGGGGAATGCTACAGTGGGCATGCATGTGAGGTTATTTTTTCTTCACTACTAGCAACATTTTATACCCAGCTAAAATGTTTCTTCTTTTGGACTCTTCCAGACGGTCCTTATTCTACTGCCTTAAGTCCATGTTAGCTAGGGGATGGAGAGATGGCTCAGCGGTTAAGAGCACAGACTGCTCTTCCAGAGGTCGTGAGTTCAATTCCCAGCAACCACATGGTGGCTCACAACCATCTATAATGAGATCTAGTGTTCGCTCTGGCCTGCAGGCATATATGCAAGGAGAATACTGTATCTGTATATATAATAAATAAATCTTTAAAAAAAAAAGTCCATGCTAGCTAAACTCTCTTCCTCTTCAGGAAACCTTTGAGTTGTTTCCTCTTCCTCCAGGTATTACGAGTTCCTTGAGTCTTTACAGCAATCCTCATATAGTACCTCAGCATCTGAACATGCTTCTCTGGAGACATTGTACATTACATTAACTTTTGTGGAGATCACATACACAATCCAGTGAGGAACCCTTCACTTTTTTCAAAATTAATATCTGCAAAATTAGGTCTCCCCTGCCTGTGGATATGTAATTGATTTTTGAGCTTCAGTGCAGTAAATTACCATCCATAGATGATAAATATCATCTTGATATTTGGCCTAGTCTTGTAGTTCATAAAAATGGTGGTGGTGGTTGGGGGGGGGTTGTGTGTGTGTGTGTGTGTGTGTAGTTTAGATACATGTTTGTCTGTACTTGTATGTATGGGTGTACATGCACATGCATGCAAAAGCTAAAGGATGATAATGAGTGTCTTCCTTGATCCCTCTTCACCCTATTTTTAAAATCAGACTGTCTCACAGAATCAGGAGCTCATTTTTTAAGCTCAGCTGGCTGGATAATGAATTCCAGGTATCTGCCTATCTCCCAAGGCTCCCAAGCACTGAGATAGCAGGAACATGCCACTGCACTCAGTTCTTCCATGAGTGCCTGAGACCCAAACTCCTATCCTCACGACTTTGTGGCAGGCATTCACTGAGCCATCTTCCCAGGGCCCTAGAGATTATTTTTGATACTATGTCATGTGAGTCTGCACTACCAAAAATTAGAAATCCTATCTGTTCTCTCTAGCATCGCACAGCATGCCGATTGCTAACTACTAGAACACCACAGATGAGTTTACTGAACACTATGGAAATCTGTGGAAATCATGGTACTACAGGTCTGTGTATCCCCAGGCGTTTTTCTCATGAAGCCAGCCCATGAAGGGTCAGCTTATGGTGCTATATCAAAGCAAGCAAACACAGACTGTATCATTCCTTTCTGAACATGCATGAAGTCTGTTTCAATCACTGTTGAAATCTTAGCAGGTCTAAGTCTCCTTATTAGCCTCTGAAGATTCCTCTTTCCTGCCTCTGAAACACGAGCAGGACGCTACTCTACTATTATTCTGGGAACTTCTCCATTCTTCATCGTTATGGAAAACTAGAGTTTTGTGTCTTTAATGCACGAGGTTAAACCACCTGAACTGGGAAACTGCAAGCCCATGTGGCCATCTGTGCTCACACTTGGGAAGCCCTCATTTGACTGCCCCTGTCTTGATGGAAACTACTTAAATTCCCCTGAGCTCCCCAGCTCTTCTGGCTCCTTCATCGGTTTCCTAGAGCCATCGGCCTCCCCACATTTGGCAAATTTTCATTAGTCTCATTGCTATTTTAAGTATTGTTGTGATATATGTGTGGCCCCAAGAGGATAAGAAGGAAAAAACTTCCAAGTTCCCAAGACTTGATTGGTCTTTCTCTAGAGAACAGAGGGCCTCTTCTCACCAGGTGTGAAACTAGCAAAAGGGAATAGAAGAAACCGAGTTGCTTGCTGCTGTTTCATTGGCCTGGGGAATTTCAGGACTTCATTGCTCTCACATCTGAAAGTTGGGGGAAGGGACTTACCCGCCAAACAGAAGCAGCACTGTCACTTGGACAGGAAGCCTCCTGCTGTGTGTACATGACAGTTCAGCATTAACTGAAGCTGTGCCCCTTGGTCTCCTCACTACAAAAATCCAAACAACAGTGTGTGTCCCCAGAAGCCCTGACTGAGACCCACTGAGAGACCACCATTAGTGTCTCTTTCATCCCTCAATTTCCGATCTATAATCTCAGCAGAGAAACACTTTGAAATTTCTAATCATTAGTAACTTTACATTAAGTTTTAGTCAATAACACGTTACTTTGCTGGAGCTCATTTTCTAGATGAAATAGAGGAAGTCTGTTCAATTTCAGCAGACATGCAATGCTTTTTTATCCCATTTTTTTTAAATTAGCAGGAGTAACTAATTGCAAATCTAGACATCAAGAAAAACTGGTACATAATTAATCATTTAAGTCAATCAGATGAAGAGCTGGGTTGAATAAAAAATGTTGACAAATTCTCATCAGATCATCACAACGAAGCCAGACAGCTGAAAACCTGTGCCTTTTACCTTTGTTTTAGAGAGCAAATGCCTTGGCTGTGCCTTGAAATTCTCTTGCAGATCAAGAAGCTGCCCCTCAAATCCAGGGAATTATCTACCTGGGCAGAACCATGTGTTTGCTTCTTTCAGAACAGACAACTCAGTCCACCAACTCTGATTCTTCTATCCTCCCTCATTACAATACTTTCCTGCTCTTTTACCCCCCCCCCCCCACTCACACCAAACATCAGTCCCTTTCCTCCCATGCACCCCCAACCAGGTAAGCCAGAACCTTAGCAGAAATAGCATAACTATTCAAGGGCCACACAAGGGTCTCTATGACCGCACATTCAGAAAAATATTTTCTTCTCAAGGCATAAGGCCACCCTCCCACAAAAAATTTCTGGCCCCTTCAAGGGTTCTGAGCAAGTCTAGACAGCAAGGGATGGTTGTGAAATTAAAATGAGGCCTCCTCTTCCCCACCCCACCCCACCCCTACCCTTGGTAGTGAGTAAAAATAAAAAAATGGGAAGGAGTTCTTCTGAAACAATGAACCGTGTCAGGCTTCCTCGGCTCCCCCAACAGGTCTAAGAAGGAGCATCGGCAAAACATGCCATGTCATGTCCCTATGCCAGGATGAGAAGTGAAAGCATTCACACTGACTTTGCAAAGGGTGAACCCTTAAGATGCTGGTCTCTTACAGCTAGCTCTCAGCCTCCTCAGCGGTCTTTGGGGAAAGGGGGGAAGACTGCCAAGGATCTGGGGTCTACACATTGAAGGAGTGATGGAATAGGAAACCTGAAAAGACAGAGGTCTGTGTGGTTGGATGACGAAATTGGAAAGTTGCGCCCAAATCTCAAATTCATTTTTGCTTTTCAACTAGTTACTCGGCATAGCCAGCCAGGGTTGGTCAGCTACTTTCCCAGGGAATGGATCTAGGTAGCTAACCTCAGTGCTAGGTACCTAGCATTAGACAAAGGCTATTTTTCATAGATTTACAGAGGCCATAAACAGAAGAATGGGACTAGATATCCTTTCATGAGGGTGAAGCCAGCAAAAGGAGCAGATACTGTAGTTATTAGGATTCAGGGTAATGAAGTCACTAGCAAGGGTTCCACAACAAAGGCTACTACTTTGAAACAGCTCACCCTGCCATCTTAGTGACTGAGGCTAATGCAGTGCAGTCGATTCAGACCCACGGTCCAGGGCAGGAGTAATCAGAGTGGAGGGGAATGACGGGACTCAAGTCACATTAAGACACTGGAGTTGATGGGCTGTCACATACAGAAGGCAAAGCTTACAGAAAAATCACAGGTGACTCCCAAAGACACCTTCAGCACTGGGTGAAAGGGGGTGCCTCTTAAAGAGGAAATGGGCCCAGTGGGGTCGGTATAAAAGCACCAAAAAAAAAAACACTCTCCCTGAACATCTTCCCCATAGCACAAGCATGATTTCAGTACTGTTCCCAGAAATGGCCACAGAGACATTAATTAACTGGAAAGAAATATCAGCTTTATCTTCAGAGCTGACTCAAGGCCTGCCTCATCCCAACTTCTGGACAAATGGAAAAGTCCAGCCAAGTAGACGCCCCAAGAATTTCCTAAGTACAGGGCCATAATCCTAATAAACCACTTTTCCAGTCAGTTTCTCATTCGAAGAATAGCTTTAGATTTCCTTTTTCCATGTCTTCAGCTTTCCAAACCCAGCACCTAATGGATAAAGTTTTAGTTGAGCCATAAAGGAACAAAAACCGTAGGCTAAGTCGCCTAGGAGTTGCTTATTGGCCTCAGACAAGGACTGGGTGCTCTAAGTCCAGTGGGAGCTAAATTCTGTGAGATTTTAGAGGTGAGAACTTAAGCAAACACATCCTGAGCTTAGAGCTTTTTCATTTGCAGAGAGCTCTTGTTATTGCTCCTCCCACCCTGTGTCTGCTGCCGCCTCCCCTTCCCCCCCCTTCCCCTTCCCTCCCCCCCTTCCTCTCCCCTCCCCTCCCTTCTCCTCTCTTCACTCCCCTTTAAGAAAGAATTCAGTCAGGAGACATAGTTTGAGCACAAGTTCATTTGGCAAAGGTAAACAAAGCAAAGACTTCAGAGAACTTGGAGTGGGGTGCTCCAAGCTAGGGAGCAGCCGCTGGCGGTGCGGAGAGTCTATCTACACTGCGAGTTTTGGAAGAGGCTTTTATAACTATCTATGAAGCAGGTGTCATACTGATGGGTCAAGATGGCCCCTCTCCTATCCTAAATCGGAGTAGACCAGCTCACCCTTTTAGAGCACTTCCCGTGATCCTCCCCAAGATCCCACCAGAGGAGTGTATGAAACCCCACAGTAATATCATGGTGATGCCCCATCTTCTGAAGACACAGACCCTGGGTTAGTACACGTGTGGGGGAACCTGCCTTCCTGCAGCTTCAAGGAGGCATAATAGCAAATGATGCTCTGGCAGCGGCTGGAAAACACAGCTGCAGTGGGCAGCGTCGACTGTGTCCACCCTGTTCATTTCCGGTTCGCCTTCAAAGTCCTGTTGCATCACAGAGAAAGCAAGGGCCGGCAAAGGCAAGGAAAACGCCCGGGTGCAAAAGAGAAGCCCAAGCTTAAGACCAAAATCTGGGGCCCTGACAGTGCGAGGCAGCTCTAGCATCCTGGTGCTGGAGGGAGATTGGAGATGCTGCAGGAAGCGCAGTGCCCGCCCAGCGGAGTCGCCATGATGACATCTCTTCCGGTCCTTCCATCCTGTCCCACACATGCTGTGTTGCCAACGTTCATTCCTAGGGCAGCTGGGGCCGCCAACCCTATTGCTCCGGTACCTGGCTCCCTCTAGGAGACAAGAGACACCAAAGCACCAGAAAAGGGGGGAAAAAAAGAGAGATGTGCCGGGCGTTGGTGGCGCACGCCTTTAATCCCAGCACTCGGGAGGCAGAGGCAGGCGGATCTCTGTGAGTTCGAGGCCAGCCTGGTCTACAAAGTGAGTTCCAGGACAGCCTCCAAAGCCACACAGAAAACCCATCTCGGGGAAAAAAAAAAAAGAGAGAGAGATGTGCTCCACAGTGCCAGCCTCAGATGTCCCAGCCTATGTGCTTCAGTCAAAGGCACCTGGGTCTCAGGGTCACCCAGTCTCTGGGCCATTTGAAGGGATCACCTGGGCGGCCTGTTAAACTGTAGATTCTGAGTCAGTAGTTCTCAAATGGGGCCTGGCATGGCGGTACCTAAGGAGGTTCCAATCCCTGCTGCTGGGAGAGCCTCACTCTGAGCATTAACAGTATAGACACCGCACACGTGAGAACAGGCTATAAAAACCTCCGTTCACTCTTCCTGCTTTCGAACTGTGTTCCTGGCCAGACCTGGCAAGATTTCACCGGGAAATCTGGAAGAAGAGAACAAAGACATGTCCGCTCCCTGCTTCAGCCCAAACGGTTATTTCTCTCCCTTAGAAATTAGAATCCGACACAGTTCATTTGATAAAGACTTCTTTGTTCTCGAGTTTGAGAGCTACCACTTATCAATCTAACCACCTCTAGAAGAGCTCGGGGGTGAGTCACAGGAGATGGTGAAGTAGTTAGAGGCCAGGCCAGGCCACAGCCCTGGTCTCCATTCCTAAAAATCGAGAATAAGTGATGATTCCCCTTCCTAGGCATTTACCAGAGTGAGCCCACCAGAGTCCACAAATACCCCAGCTGCTGACAGGTGACATCTTGTCCTGCCTCTACCCCTACGGCTCACTCTCTGAACCGCACGGCCATCTCCTCCTGTTCAGTCTGGGCAACCACGGGATGGTGGAAGAAGCTACTCAAATGAGGAAAAAGTGAGGACCCTTCCCAGCCAGAGACAGGGCTGGGGGTAGTGCTGGAGTGGTTCCTCTGAAGGGCAGGTGTGTGCTTGCCAGATCTCCTTGGAATCCCTGTGTCTGAGGAGGCGCCCCTGATGACTCACCAGGGCACTTACAGACAGCTTTCTTCAAGCTGACATGAAAAACGTGCCAGGGCAGCTGTGGGGCCCTGCTGTACAGGAAGGTTCGTCCTCTCAGCCTGCAAGTGGGGCCAGGGAAGAGTGTAGAAGCAGGGGAAACTCCCCATCAGAAGCATAGCTAGTGCAACGACAGTGAACGTGAGAGATTAAGTTGTTTGTGAAGCTAGGAGAAGGAGCCTGGGGCTATGGGGAGAAGACAGAAGATATTTATGGATGAGTCTGAGGACTCCATAATGTGCAGGGGTTGTAAAGAGATGCACAGGTAACCATTAGTGGTCAATACAAAACAATGTGTAGGGGGCTGGGGAAATGGCTTGGTGGGTACTCAGGACTCTCCATGCAAGCAAGAAGGACCTGAGTTCAGGTCCCCAGCACCCATATAAAAAAATCCTGTTAACGGCGGTACCCATATATAATCACAGCACTGGAGAGGCTGACACTCATCTAAATGGCAAGCTCTAGATTTAATGACAGGCACTGTCTCAAAAATTAAGGTGGAAAGCAACTGAGGAGATTCCAAATGACCTCTGGCTCACACACACACACACCCACACACACACACACACACACACACACACACACACACACACTTGTAATAAAAACCAAGACTGAGGGAATCAAAATGCAAAAGCCACAGATCAAGGCCTAAGAGAGCATCATGGGCTAAGGCGTATGGGGAAGACAGCGTGAAGAAGATCACATGGGATGTGCCAGCTCCAGACAGAAAAACAACAGGTGACTCATGTGTTCCGAGGATCCAAGGGGTGCATGGGGAGCTAAATCTTTCCGAAAGCAAGACAGGTGGGGATGATGAGTTCAGAGTCCTCCCTGAAAAGCTATGACCAACATGACACAGCCTAGCTCAATCCCCAATTGTTTCTGCTTTCCAAGGGGCTTTGCTCATTTCTTGAGCTTTTCAATCAAGCAGTTCCAGGAATGCTCTTAGGATACAAGCCAAGACCAACCCCGATTTCTACCCTGCGATAGTCCTGAGCCAACATTATGCTTAAATGTCTTACATATTAGCATCTATCCATTGTCCTTGCACCTGGATAACACCTTCCCCTCTTAAAAAAAAAAAAAAAAACGTGTAATCGCCCAAGAATAGAATATGACCATCCCAGAGACAGACACCAGCTGAGGTTCTTCAAAGGGGAAGGGATTTGGTAGAAATCGTTCAGTGGGTTTTGAAGGGGAAATTTACAACCGTATTCACACTCCACCTCTGGTCTGACTCCTCCTAGAGGGTAAGAATGAACATCTTTAAAATCTCATCCTACCTGATTCACACTCTTTCCACACACAAGTCTCTGGGGGTAGGGAAGTCTGAGTGAAACCTATTTCCCAAAGATTCCTTGCTTGGCTGACAAACCTCAGGATGGAATGCCCAAGATGTCCACCTCCATTGCTACCATTGCCTACCTTATCTGACTCCTGAACTACACTCAAGCCAATTTAGAAGACTGGCACTCTTCAGCTCTATTGGGAATCCCAAAAGTTTTCACCACATGCCATAGAACCTAACTTTTGCCACTATGACACCCATGCCAGCATCATAAATTTTTCTCACATCCCTTAGCAGCCATATCTGGTCTTGCCCAATGTCTATAAACAAAATCATGTTCTACTTCTAAAAACACCCAAAAGTAATTAAAAATAAATAAATAATAATAAAATTTAAGATACATTTGCTGGGGGGTGGTGGCACATGCCTTATTTAATACCAGCACTTAAGAGGCAGAGACAGGTGGATCTCCTGCCTGGTCTACAGAGTTAGTTCCAGGACAGGCTCTAAAGCTACAGAGAAACCCTGTCTCAAAAAATAAATAGATAGATAGATAGATAGATAGATAGATAGATAGATAGATTAAAAAACATCTAATGTGGTGCATATCTTAAATTCAGCACTCAAGACAACAAGGCATGAAGATGTCAAGTTTGGGGGCAACCTGGGATAGGCCATAATTTCCAAATCACAAAAGGTCATCTAAGACTCGGAAGTGGAAAGAGCCATTGCATGTGTATTATCCAGCCCTGTCCCAAAGACAAAAGAGGCACAGATTTCATGAAGTGACTTATCCAAGGTCATGTAAGGTCCTTGACAGGAGACACAGTCTAAAGCTCAGGTCTTCCAAGTCATATAGAGATGGAATCATCTTAAGAGAAAATATAACTGTTGCCCAAGACCTTACTTGTCCTCTATTTCACAATATCCTTTGGGCCATTTGCAAGTGAAGGCATGTACCTGCTGACCACATGTGTTTCCACCAAAGGATGGATCACGGTGGTAGGACTGGGAAATGAGTCCCAGTCAGGTCAGCTGTTACTTCATTTTGCAGCATCAGACCAAGATGATTACAGCACCAAAGCAGAAGGAACACCCATCCAGCATAGTCACCTCAGAAAGGAAGGTGAGGTACACTGAAGGGAAGCCTATATAAACCACCTCATTAAAGAATGAAAACAGTAAGCAGGGCTTGTTAACTCCCTGGTCCTATCTTAACAATAATTGTATGATTAATTCCGTTAACTCCCCAGTGCTTCACTGTAGACATTCAAACCACTCATTGTAACCCCTTTCAAGCTCAAAGCAATAAAAATCCCACACTCGCTCCATCGTCAGTTCAGCTAAGGAGTCTGGGTCTGGCGTTCTGTTCAGAATGAGATGAACCCAGGGCTGGGAGCCCAGGACACCTGGGTTTATTTATTTATTTATTTTTATTCGTGGAGTGACATTCAGCAAATCGTTTCATGTCCTTGCAATTGCCTGTATGGGAGAGTTGAGATAAAGAAGTCAACAAATAAACTCTCCAGGTGCCTTTCCGTGCAAGAAGTCTCTGTCTTCAACTGATGCCAAGGTCATTTTCCCAGCTTCATTTAGAGCTGAACGAGAGAATGGAAAACCAACAATTATAGAGTATTTGCTACTTGAGACTCACATCAGCCCGCGATAAAGAACTGCATGGCCCACTGGATTTGGAAACTGTTATCAGAGTGCTAAGTTGCTCACCCAAAGTTTGTGACTGGAGAAGGAAGGCATCTTTGCGCTACGACGCCACACAAATTCAAAGCCCTCAGAGTCAAGAAACGTAAGTGAGTGAGTGGCAAGGGCCAGAAGTAGACAGAAAACAAGCTGCCTCCTCTGGATGAATAACTTTAGCATCGTGCCATAAGGAAGGGACTCCGCCTCAGAGTGTTAGAATTGAGACTGATACCCAAAGTTTTGTGTAAAGTGACCCAACTTGGGAATTGCACACACAACTCAACACAACACATCACAGAAGCCACAAGTATGAAAGCCAGTACCAGGCAGAGCTCTGTCCCTGTTGGCAAACTCTAGACCAGTGGTTCCCAACCTTCCAAATGCTGTGACCCTTTAATACAGTTCCTCATGTTATGCTGACCCCAACCATAAAATGATTTCCATTGCTACTCCATAACTGTAATTTTGCTACTGTTATGAATCATAATGTAAATATCTGATATGCAGGATCTCTGATATCTGACCCCCCCAAAGGGGTCATGACACAGGTTGAGAACCAGTGCTCTAGACATTTAAAAGATCTGCTTGACTATGGATTGGGAGAAACTGGGGCACTACACACTGAGACCCTAGAAAGCCTCATCTCATGTCCTTTTATGGGAAGAATTAATTTTCTAGTGTAAGGCACTATGAGTCAACCAACCCTACCAACTGGCTGGTGTTTGTTCTGGCAACTCTCCTGTCTTGGGACAAAAAGCGAGGGGGCCAGACATGTGTGCTCCTAGAACCATCAAGAGTGCACCCCCTTTTTTCCTAACAAGCAACAAATTATTTGAGGCAACTGTGCTGAAAACTGGTTCTACCCCAATAGTTAAATCCAATTATACCGTAATTACAGGGAGTCTGCATACATCAGAGCTTAGCTGGAAAAGAAGAGGAGTGCCCGTAGCTCTTCAAAACACTGGCCAGAGGGAAACCTGTAATTTATCTACATTGTCCTGGCAGAACTTCCATGGGAAAATAAAAGGTACAAGGGGGCTCTTGATGGCCACAGACAGCAATGCAGAGAATGCAGGCTTCCTGGCCACCGCATCAAAAAAAACACAGGACCAGGGGGGTGTCTTCCTTTCAAACTGACCAGAAACTAGGAGTGCGACTCTGTGAAAGAAAGTACTGGGTTTGCTGAGGGAAAAACTCAGTTTAAAAAAAAAGCTTACTATTTCCAGGCTGTAGAGATGTCTCAATGGTTACAAGCACTTGACTGCTCTTCTAGAAGTCCTGAGTTCAATTCCCAGCAACCACCTGTAACCGGATCAGATTCCTTCTTCTGGTGTTCATGAAGACAGAGCACTCGTTACACAAATGTATGGATAAATAAACCTTTTCTTTAAAACAAAAAAATCTTGGGCTGGCGAGATGGATCAGAGGTTAAGAGCACTGACTGCTCTTCCAGGGGTCCTGAGTTCAATTCCCAGCAACCATCTACAATTCAATCCGGTATCCTCTTCTGGCATACAGGCAGAACACTGTATGTGTAATAAATAAATAAATCTTTAAAAAATTGTAAAACAAAAAAAATCTTACTATTTCCAATTTTTGTAACGCCCCCCTCCCCTGCCGCCATGGAGGCAAGACAGGATTATCTAAGTATTTTAGTTAAGTTGGTGACTAGGAGGGAACTTTTAGAAGTGGTCCTCAAAGTGGGGGAAACACCAAACGATTGTTTCTGGGTAGAGACAAGACGGAGAAAGCTTTCCTCAAGTCTGGGAGAGGATCCCCCAGCTGGGTGGGTGCACTGTGTATGCTCTGTGCACACTGTTATCGCCAAAGATCCTGTTAGTGGACATTCTTTCCTGTTCATCAAAAGCAGGGATCTCTTGCCTCAATGCTGAAACCTCCACAGTCCTCCTGACAACACCCTGGGAAAAGCTCAGCACTGTGCCTGCCTGTGTTAGACATTATCGGGGCTTCACGGGGGACACATTGACTTTGTAGCAGTAGCATCACACTCTAATTCGTCCTTAATCCCCATCGCATTTTTGTGTCAAAATATGTGACTTCAAGGAAGGGAAGTTTGAGTAGATTCATCAAACAGGTATTAACTTGAAGTTGGGCGGGGCCTAGTAAAACGTTCTTAGAGGAGGGGTGGCCAGGAATGAGGATAGGGAAGCCGGGGCCTAAGAAACTAGAAAATGCCCTCGAGTGGAGAGATGAACACATCCTAGCCTCATCACCACATAAACAAAGTCAATTCCACTTGTGTCTCTGTAAAAGCTCCAGGCCGTGAGTACTCCAGGACAAGGAAAGAGGAGACCCTGGCATAGGATTGTCAGAGAGCTCCCAGCCAGTCAGGGGGCACCACCCCAGCCTCTGAGGCAGCTGTTGTGGGTGGTAGAGAGAGAGAGTGGCCCACTCGCCCACACACAAGAATATGTGACGACAAAAGAATGGGCAGAGACCAAGAAGAGAACCCACTGGACTTGAGATGTGGTCTGGCTCAAGAAAACCCTGTATCTCTGGGGACCAGAAGCCAGTCCTGAGAGCCTTGGGGTGTGGGACCAGTTCCCAGAGGCCTCCCAGGGCCCTCGGCAACTGCTTCAGTGCACTAAACAAGCAGAAGAGCTGGCCGTGGGGAGGCCTGGGTACCTCACGCAGAGCCAACACAGGGGCAAAGGAGGGGACGGCTGTGTTAGTAAAAGCTTAACAACGGGGCTGTTTTATGGCTGGCATAACAGGTCCCATCAGGGCCAGGTTTGAGCCACACGCTGTTTCCTTACACGCTTGCTGCTGTCCACCTCAGGAGTGGGGCTGAGGAAAACCAGGAGTCTCGGCTGAGTCCTCAGGTCCAACACGGAGGCCGGAAACTAGGTGCCCAGCAGCTCCATGATAAAAATCGATAGCCAGTATGAAGCTCTGCATATTGTTCCTCGTGGTGAGGAACCCAGACGTCAAGAGTCCATAGAATGTGAGGCACGATCTCAACACTCTGCAGGCAGAGGTGGGGGAGATCTCCAGTTTGAGGTTTGACAACCATGTAGCATAGTCACCACATAGTGGGGCTGGTCTCTAGTCTAATCTCGCCGTCTCTAACTCATGAGCCCAGGAGGTCTAACTCCCAGTTCGTTCCCATTCAGTAAACACGGTTAAGATTTCCCCTGGCTCTCCCCATCCACCCTTAGCCTCACACGCTGCTGCAGACATTCAAAGTCCTCCCAGCTTGGGACAGTGCACCCTGGAGCGGCCCTCCTCTTCCCCGGCCCCAGCTCATAGAGGGTCCCGAACGCCAGATGCCTCCCATGCTCCTCTGCCAGTCTGGCTATGTCTTTCCTTGCTCGCACCCCCTCCTCCGAGTCCACTACTAAACTGTAGGATCATCATACTCCATACTCTCCTGCAGGGCAGACCTCCCCCATGGCTTATTGCTCTGCTGCTCAGAACGGCTGACCTCAGCATTAAAGCTCGCTGCTCCCAGACTCGGTGAGATGGATGAGCTGGCAGCCAGGAGCGTGGGTCTGAGACAAGAGAGCAACGCTCATAGCCTGAGATGAATCCTCCAGTGAAGTTTGGTTTTTTTTTTTATCCTGAAGGATGCAGGTATGAGAAGGCAGACTCCCCCCTTCCCCCTAACTTAAGCTTCCTTCCCCCCCTGGATCATCTCAAGGAGCGTTTGGTAGAACCTTCACCCAGAAGTTTCGTGAGGGTCTGTCTTGTCCCCCTTTTCTACCTTATCCGTCTTTCCCACCTAGATTTCCCTCTCTCAGTCAGTTGACTGGATACTGGCTGTGTGCCTGCACTCATGGAGGAAATGGGAGCACCCTCACAGGCACACGCTGCACGGTGGCCCCTGGGTGCCGGCCGAGCAGCCCCCCCGTGGCTTTACAGCCTGCCTGCCTCCCTTTTACAGACTCACTGGTCACTTTCTCCCCCGTTAAAACTTGCCCCCTCTCTTGCCTACCTTCCCTCTTTATTTAGCAAAATTTAACTGGCATCTCATGAAACGCACAAAAGAACACAGCAGGGCAGCCAACAGAGATAGCCAAACTCGATTACCCGTGCGCAATTCCATCCTGCCGCAAAGCCTGGGAGGGAAAACCTGACTTAGGATCTTTACCCTGGGCAGAGTGGGCTCCTCAACTTCCTTCCCTTCACGCCAGACCCCCTGAGTGATAACCAGGGGCCCAAAGTGGAAAGCACAGCTTTTTGTATTTTACTGGGGTCCGCCCTGCCCAGTAAATTCTTCTACACACACCCTTTTCCTTTCTTTTTTTTTTTTAGTAATATCTTTGATTCTCTGAGAAGTCCATGCACCTACCCCACATATTGATCATAGCCATACCCCACTACCTCCTTCTCATCCCCCTCTGACGTCCAATGTCCCTCCTAGCTACAGGTTTTTCTTTTTCCTTTAATATATTTATTGCTGCTGCTGCTGTTGTCGCTATTAGGCCAAAAGTAAGCAGGTCGGGGCAGAAAGGATTCATTTGCTCTACAGTAGGGAAGGGAAGTCAGGGCAGGAACACGAGGCAAGAACAGAAGTTGGGACCACAGAAGGGGGGGGCTGCCTACTGGTGTGCTCTCCATGGCTGCTCAGTTTACTTCCTTTTGTTTGTTTGTTTGTTTGGTTGGGTTAGGTTTGCTTTGGTGTGATTTGGCTCTGGTTTTCGAGGGAGAGTTTCTCTGCTTAGCCCTGCTTGTCCTGGAACTCAGAGCTCCACCTGCCTCTGTCTCCCATCCCCCTCCCCTCCCGAGTGCTAGAAGTAAAGGTGTGTATCACCATGCCCCGCCCAGCTTACTTTTGGATACAATCCAAGACCATCACACCCCCCCCCCCCCCCCCGCCCGTAGTAATACTCCCAGTGGTGCAGGCCCTCCTACATCAATCACTAATCAAAGATTTGCCTACAGGCCAATTTCATCCTCTCTTGGCTCCCATGGAGCAACTGAGGGGCTGCTGGATTCATCCTCATTTTTGGCAGCATATGTCACCATGGCACCTTCCTCTCTATGTCCTCTGTAAAGTGTTTGTGTTCGGGGACTGGGACTCGGCCACTACCCATCCCCAGCACTTTGCATGTGGCACATATAAATTGCTCAGATAAACGTTAGATAACCCTAGAAATACACAAACGATGCTCGCTTTCCTCTCATTACATTTTCTGATTTTCTAAATGCTTTGAGACCTGGGTCAATGCCAGAGGTGCAAATGTGTCCAGCCCAAGACTTCTGGTCACCTACACAGTGTCTCAGCACATAAACAGCCTCTGTTAGGATGTTCCCTAACCTAATTTTCATATTAATTTAGAAAAATAAAATACCAAACAGACACTCCGCAAGAAGGCAGAAACCTCCGACTCCCAGAAGGCTGGTAGCCCACTGTAGATGTCGGTGTTTTGTAGGAGTCTGCAAAATGTTGGGAACAGAGCTGTGGTGGTGTTGCAGATCTTTAATACCAACACTTGAGGGGCTGAGGCTTAAGAGAAGTACAAGTTCAAGGCCAGCCTGGGCAACTTAGCATGTCCCTGCCTCAAAATGAGAAGTACAAAGGAGTACAAGGGAGGGCTAGGAATGCAGTTCAACCTTAGAGCAGTTGCCTAGCAAACACACCTGCTCTACTGTAAATGAGGGGGAGGGGATAAATAAAAAGTACGGGGCATCCAGAACAGAGTAATCTCAATTGGCTCCACCTCGAGGTACTTGGAGGTCTGCTAGGCCCTTCTCTGTCATCGGCAAGGGTGGGTGGTCTTAGTGGGCCCTTCTAAGCTGCAAAGCCAGGAGAGCTTGCGCGGAAAGGTCCAGAAAGCAAAGCATAAACAGGGCAGGCTCCAGCCTGCCTCTCTCCTCCAGCACTCTGCAGAGAACAAGCCCATCTCAGGAAATGCGGGCCTGTAGCCTCAACCTGGAGGCAGGGAGGGTAGGTGGGATGTCAGGGGGCTCCTCATAGCAGGAAAGCGTCGAGCCTCTGGTGCATGCTGGACTGGAGGGAGCAGGGGCGTGAAGGGTAGTAACAGTAAGGTGCCCTGGTGAGCCTCACCCAAACCCCCTGTCTCCAGGTTACAAATGTCTCCTGGCACACTGGTGGGCTGCACCTCAAAGGTATGGGGAGTAGGCAAAGAAGCGGCTCAGCATGCAGTCCCCTGTGTGTGACACTGGCTCTCAGAGGTCACAGAGGGTCAGTGCATGGCGGTGGCAGTGTGGCTTCTGGAACCAGCACAGCAGGCTTGACTCTTGGAGTCTCACCCCATCTCCGCGTCTGTTTGCACAGCCTTACACGGGCTCAGCAGCTCAGGCAGAGCAGGGAAGGTCATCCAAGGAGGAAGGAAGAGCTGGCTGGATGTGCTGAGGGGGCACAGGCCCTCAGCTACCATTCAGACAGGTGTCCTGCAGCCCTAGTGGGAGTCCACATGGGCAGGGTGGGTACGTACGACACTGCTGGTCCTTCTGCTGACTCCATAAGAGTCAGCCTCAAATGAATGGACTTCAGTCTCCTCTGTTGCTATGGCTGCCTCAGTATCCACTTCTGAGCATCTGGAAACACATGAGGCCACAAAGGGCATGGCGTGTGGCTATGACTTTAAAAATGTACATCATAGTCTACCCTGGTCTCTCCCCAAGTATCGCTCCTGCAGATCCAGTGCCCAACCTTCTGAGGTGGCCTTTTCCCTGACCAAGTCACCTTATTTCCACTTGAATCCCACTTTCTGGTTGGATTGATTCTGCTCTAAAAAATGTGAAGTTCATAAGGGACAGTAATAGAACCAAAACTACCCTGACCAACAGGGTGAGCAGGGATGCCATCACTTTTATCATTTGGTCTCGTCACCCTTCCTTCCTCCCTCCCTCTCTTCCTTCCTTCACACTGAGCTACACTCCTAGAGGTAGTGTGAATGTGTGTGTGTGTACGCACACGCGTGCATGTGCGTGTGTACACGTGCATGCGTGCCTGTGCATGTCTGGTTTGAGCTACCTCTGTGCATGTCAGTCTACTAAGTGAGCTACCATCCTTAGCCCTCCTTTTTTTTCTTCCTTCCCTTCTTCTTTTCCTCCTTCCTTTCATCTTTGTTTTCACAGTTCTGGGAATAGAACTCAGGTTTTGTGCATGCAAGGCAAACACTCCATCACAAAGCCACACCCCTGCTCCCCCGTCTCATATTTCTAAGAGTGCAATCAAAGAAAGACCTTTCTCTGCTCCCAGCCGTGTCCCAATGCTGAGTTCTATGAAGTTCGGGGCAAGCTCCAACCCTGTTTGGGCTGTTGTTTTGTCTTTCTGCTGCAGCTAACCCGTACCTTCTCGGTTTACACTCACACATTTCCTTTCTGGGTCCCAGAACAGAACAGGTAGGGTTGGAAGCAGCAGCATGAGCGTGCTTCCCTACAGACTCCGAGCCCCAGGGACTATCTGAGAGGCAGGACTCCCGTTACCTTCCCTGCAAGGCCATGCCCTGCTGTCTGCAGCAGCTTCCCGAGAACATGCCACGTCAGACTAACCCTCCTGTACCCTCCCAGTGTAGCAGCCTCTCCTTTAGGTCACCAGCTACTATGGATTTAGCAGAACTTCAAGATGCCAGGTGCAGGCAGACCAGGAAAGTGGCAAATTAGATGGGCTTACAGCCTGTATTCTCTACTTCAGAAAGACCTGTTACAGACTCTCCTATGAGCACCGCATGGAGCCAGAAGAACCGGCAGAGAATTGCACACAGTGTGTTCCCAGGAGCCAGCACACAGGGGACCAACGATTTCTAACTGTACAGAACCTCAGGCTTGGGTGTGTTCAGGAAAAAAAGAAATGAGGGCCAAGGGATAGAAAGCACATGAGAGAGAGAGAGAGAGAGAGAGAGAGAGAGAGAGAGAGAGAGAGAGAGAGAGAGAGAGAGAGAGAGAGAGCTACAAGACTGGGGTAAAGAAGAGGGAACAAGTCACCGTTACTATGGAAACACTGAAGTGGAGACAAGAGGCAGTCCTGGACTTCTTCCACCCACCCCCCAAATTCCTTCCCATTCTCTACCTACCTAGCATGGCCATAAATTGTCTGGGAATTTAATGCTTCTTAAGAGACCCGGATATGGTACTAGGGGAGGAAGGCACTCAGGGCTTCTGGGGCAAAAAGCTAGGCTGAGAACTAGAAGACAGGTGGCTTCCAGCAGAATTACCCCTGTGTACCTCCCCCCCCAGATGCTAGCACACACCAGGGCCGGCCATCCCGCAGGCCATCCATTCCGCTGTGGTGAGCGAAGTAGATGAAAAGAAAGTAGTAGTTGAGAGTCCAGCCAAATGCAGATTTTATTTTCTCAACACATTTGGGGTGTCAAAGATGACACCCGGAGAGATGTGAGGCCAGCAGGGTTTGTGTCTGGCTTTTGCCCTATCTCTCTTTCCCCATACCCTGGGACCAGCCACATTTATGCCTGCCCCTAAGAAACAGCTCTGGCCACTCATTCCCAGGCTTCAAGACACTTGGGACACTCCACCTCCTGCAGACAATGCTCACAGGCCCCGCCCAGAAGCTATCCTCCTCTAAAGGCTTCTGTCCTGTTGCTGCTTCTCCAAGCCTCAGAGTGGCTCTAGACCATTGGGAGGTCTCCTACCTCAGAAGTTTAATTCCAACAGCTCCCGCCGTCCTCTTCTGCTGTCTACCCTCTCCCATTCAGCTCAAAGGCACCTTCCCTGTGGATCCCTTCCCCAGGCCTCGGAGATGGAAGCCGATTACTCCCTTGAGTGGACACTCGTCACATCTTACTGCTCTGTCTCTGGGACTGTTCGTGAAGGGTGTTATGGAGTTGGGAGAGCTTAGAAGACAAACTCAAAGGAATGGAATGAAAGAGGAAGAGAAAGGCCTGGGGGAGAGGGATAGAGAGGAGGGGTTCAGACCCTCCCATACACCATTTGCAGGGACTGCAGGCCAGTGAAGCCAGGCAGACCCCAGGCAGACATGCATCGTGACCACACACTGGCTATAGACGCATGCCTCATAAGCCTCATCGGTCTCTTCCCTGGCTGTTAAGAGTTTGGGGTTAGCAGATGGCAAAGAGAGAAGACTTGGAGCAGGTTCTGTGAGGGGCTTTGGAGCAGGGCAGGTCCAACACGCTCTGCGTTGGTTGCTCTGCAACTGTATTCTGCGTTTCCTTAACTCTCCTGAGAAGGGAGTGGGAACGTTTCCACACCCCGATAAGCCTCTCCGCTGATGTGTCAATCCAAATCAGGCCAAATAAAAACCGAACTAGAAAAAAAAATCCCACGTTTAATGGATACAGCGCTACTGGATGCCTCCCTCCCCCCCCCCGAGGATATAGGGAAAGGGAGACCAGAAAAACCAACAGTCTAGTTTCTGGGGGAGTGCAGTTTAAACACCCTGTGGGAGTGGTCTTGAGCATCTCTGGGGGAGGGTGCTGGGGTGGACCCTCCACCAGAACACCCCAGACTCTTTGGGTATTCATGGATGCCAGCGATTGGGGCAAAGCTTCCACCTTAACAGGGACGTCTGCTTTGGCTCGGCAAGGGTCTACTTTGAGAACAAGCAGAAGACTCTAGGGATTCTTTTAGAGAGACTTCCATATCCCTCGCCCTCCAGGAAGACTAGGCAGAAAGGGAGCAGGAGAGGTGGTGAGGGAGGGAGGGGAGAAGAAGAGGGAGAGGGGGCGGGACGGGTGAGCAGGAGTAAAAAGACAAGGTGAGGAGGTAGACCCAACAATGGCTTACAGACCAGCTTAATGGTTTGCTGGGTCCTTCCCCAGTTCCCTGGTCTCCCCAGTTCCCTCTCACATGGCACAGAGGCCCTCCCATCCCACTAAGGAAAGGAAGAACAGGCTGGGAGGCCTCCTGGGTTCTAAAACCAGGGCAAGCCACAAGGTCACAAGAGCTCTGACCCTCAGGCCTCATCCTGCAGCTCCACACAGGCTGGTGGCTAGGTACTCTGCTAAAGGTGCCAGAGGGCTTTGATTCCCGCTCCCTACGCAGCTCTGCGCGGGTGTAGGCACCGCATCCATGACTCCGAGTTCAGATCTGAACAGTTCCTTTCCCTCTAATCTTGGGGTGGAGGGGCGCGCAGAGCTGGAGTTTTCAGCTCAAGGCTGAGATAACCTACATGCTCTCTCTGGGTAGACAGAGACCACCCTCCCATCCCGCCCCCCACCCCCGCCTGCCTTTTCTGGTGTTTACCGAACAAAGACGAGAGAATAAGGTTAGCTTGCCTAAAAGACCTCAGCAAGCATGCCCTCTCCCGCCCCAGGTGTGGTTCTGGGAGGCGGAGCCAGCAGCCGGGTCCTCTCTCTCCATTGGCTGGGCTCAGCAGGTAACTAGATGCTTGGCTGAGAGGTGCATAAATAGAGACCGGTGCCGCCTCCTCACCCCTGCCTTTGGAAAAACCAGTTTCTCTTTTATTGTCTGTCTGTGGGGAAGCTCTATTCGGCACTCCACCCCCTCTCCCTCCCGGCTTCCCTTCCCTTAGCCCCCTGGCCTCCACTTTCTCCTACTTTCCCATTGTCTTTACTAGAAGGACCACGTGTCCCTTTCTCCAGGACCAACTTCTGCTCTGCCCAGGCTGCTGAGCTGGGTACCCAGTAGAACAGGCTCTTCTTTCTTCTTCCGGTCCTCAATTCTTGAGGGCAAAAAGACTTTCCCAAAACTTAAAATTCTTTTTTTTTTTAAACCCAGGATTCTTCAACAATCTTTCAGCTTGGCACTCTCTTAAGACAGAAAACGATGCACTGTTTTGCATCAAAGGCAAAAGCTGAGCCCGATGTCGGAAGGTATAGGTGTTACTCCTGTGTACTTACAGGTGAGTCTGAACTCTCTGGATTTGGCGGGTGAGTGGCTAGACCCTGGGGATCTTAAGTGTGTGTCAAGGGAAGACTGGGAAAGGCCCTCTTCACTTGGAAGTCAATGATTAACTTCCGCTGTTTTCCTGAGGATTTCTGAGCTGCTGGGTGGTAAATCTTGGTAGTAATGGAGGAGGCAGGTTCCAGGCAGCTGAGCAGCAGCTCTGCCGTTCTGTCTAGCTTCCTAGCTCCCCCCCCTCCCCCGGGGTTTGGCTCCACTAAAGGAATGTGTGTCTGGCTGCCTAGTCCTGGGGTTCTGGGTGCAGCCCTCGTAGCAAATGCAAGGCCTGCTTCCCTTCTGTGGTTCTCAAGTCAAAGATGACTTTTAAAGACCTTTATGGGACAGTCCTGAAGGCAGGTGGAAGAGCGGTCCCTGGCTAAAACTTACCCTATAGTCCAACATGAGTCTTGTGGGGCTCCGACCCAACCCAATACTGCTACAGAAGTCACTGGGGGATTGGATTACCTTGGTGGAGGCCTGCTGAGCGGGTAACTTGAATACTAGATGCTTGTGGCTCAGGGTGGGTCAGGTCTCAGGATCCAGGTTCTAGGCCAACTCTTCTTAGAGCAGCTACAGATCTACAGGATCCAGAGGGACATGATGAGGGGAGGGCAAGCCTTTCCTAAGTGCCTCCACCCCCTGCCCTGTTCATATGGCCTGCCACCGTTATCAACTCTTCTCTTCCCTGGATTTTACTGGAAGCGTGAGGATCTCAAATTGTGGACTTGAGGAATCTGACGTACACAGCTTAAGGAGGGTCTGGATGGAGAACTAATGATGGCCCCCTTTGCTTTCAGAACGGAGCTGTGAAATCCAAACAGAAGCCAAGACTCCTTCCATTCCATTCCAGAGCACCTCCCACAGTCTCCTGCCTTCCTTGGCCAAAGCCGGAAAACTGGTGTCTTTCTCCCTTTCACTAGGAAGTGGGTCAAAGGTGGTGTGGGGCCTAAGTGGTCTAGATAACTCACAGGCAGAGCACACTTCTTAAGCAGTAAGTGTTCACTAGAAGGCTGAGCAGGAGAAGATTCACTGAACCTCTTGCCCTCAGCACACAGCGCCCTGCCTTCCAGTGAGCCCTGTGCACACTCTGAGGAGGATGATCTAGTTTGGGCCTAGGGAAAGTCAGAGTCTTCCCTAACCATAGCTGGTAACCACTGCTTTTGTGTAAGAGGCTTTCTCAGAGGCCTGATGCCCCGGGGGCTGGATGAGGGAGGAGGAGCCCCTCAGTCAGGTCTGAACAAGCCCAGGAAGAAGCAAAGTATTCCAAACAAGGCAGATCAGCCCTCCCCACCCAGTCTGCATGTCTCTACTTAGAGCAGCCTTTTATGAGGGTTACGCTGAGCTGCGGACAAGTCTGAACACAGCAAAGACTGAGGCCAGCACAGTCCCTGCAAAGTTGTTCCTGCCTCGGGGCAGGGACAGAAAGTCCGCGGGTATTACATGGCCTCCTGAGGTAGCTCCTTCCTCTGACCCCTACCCTAGGCTCCCTGGAAAAGCCCGTTCACTGATTCTGTACAGATCTGGGGGAAAGGTGTATGGCCATCAGAGGCTGACTTTCCCAGACAAGTCTATGGGAAGAGGACCAAGAATTCTTTCCACCACCCACCCCACCCCCAATAAATGGGCCTGCTCCAGCAGAGTCCTCGTCCTTCCTCGGCCTGTCTTGATTTCATACGGGTGCACAGGCCTGAACCGGGCCGTTCATGCCCTTGCACAGCAGCTTCTCAGAAGAATGCCTGTGCCCCTGCCTTTAGCCCCTTGGTAAGCAATGGCAGAGAGCACCTGCCTTCTCTAGACATCACCAGACACACCCGGCTCTGGTATGGCCCATGCATCGAAAAGGACAACCAGCATCCTGACTAGGTATACACCGAGGGTGTTCCTGCAGCACTGGCTGTACCATCCACCAGGGTCTAGCTCTGGGGTGGGAACAAGGATGCTTTCGTGGGTGTTTGAACATTCAGGTTCTCACCATCCTCTTAAGAGTGTGGTTGCAGGAGCCTGGTCTCATCCAGGTCACACACAGCACAGCAAGAGGAGGCCTGGTAGACAGACAGCCCCAGACAATATCCATGGGTCCTCTTGTCCTTCATTCCACCGGAGTCTGTCTTATGCCAACCAGATTTCAGTGGAGTGAAGCTCAGGAGGCATGGAGCTACCAGCGGCGAACCAAAAAGCATGGGAAAAACTCCATCACTAAAGACATTGGCAGCGTGCACCCTCCTGCAGAGAGAAGGTGGCTGCAGACAAGAAAACACCGCCAAGGAGAGCCGCCAAGGAGAGCTGTGTGGCCTTTCTCCCTAAAAACGGATGCTGCAGAAATGTGTATTCCCTGTCACTTATAAAAATTAAAAGTTGCCTGTCAGCTGAGGAGCCTCCCTGACTATGCCCTGTGCTGTCAGTCTCTGGAGCCTGCTCCCCTGGGAGTTAAAATCACAAGACAGGAGCCTCAAGGAGGTCCTCCTGACTCCCTCTCTCCCCAGGGATTCCGGCGAGGTAGCTGGGACATCATTAGCAACCAGCCAGGGACCCTATTGCCCTCAGACCCCTCACAGTGCCAACAAGACCTGTATAATTGGGGAGGAAATCCCCATTAAGGTTATTTAAGTCTACTTAATATTATAATAAAATAAATGTAAATAAGACTTAAGTGAAGGCGGATCCAGATCTTCCTGACACCGTACAGGATATAACTCAGCACGTAGTATAAATTCTGTAAAGGTTAATGCATTTAAACATATTTGACACGTAAAGCTGGCAGATCCGACTTTAATCACTCACCAAATGTAATTGCCTTTCCATGGGTCCCTCTGCACCAGAACATGTGCTTAAAACATGAGGCTGTGTGGGAATCTGGGATGTGATGAGGACAGACACTTCTTGGTTGTCATGGTTTATGATTTTCTTTGACAGATGTGGCACTGATTTCATTGGCTGTACACACCCTGAGTGACTGACATTTTGTTTCATTTCTTGTTTTAAACACCACATTTCTTCTCCTTCAGGGAAGAAGATGTAGGATTGGAGTGGGGTGGGGGGCATAAGTTCACTTAGTACGAAGGACCTGTCCAGATAAACTCTTTATGGAATTGCCCCTTCTTCAATGGAGGGGTCTGCTTGAGGACCTACCTGGCTAAAAAGGCAGATACTAAACAAAACCCACCAAAGGAAACCCACCTTTCACCTCCAGAAGATGCCCTGTGTGGCCAGGCTCAACAGAACCCATAGCTGCCATTTCTCTCAGGAACTGAGTGTGAAGACCACTTTGTTATCCAAGACCCTGTGCCCTGAATGCCCGCCCCCTGTGGCCTCTTGGCCTCCCCAGCCCATCTGCCCAAGAGCCTCATGAGTTCCTCATACTGCACCAGAGGGAAAAAACATTTATCTTAAATGTCTTACCCTCTTGCTTCTAGTTATTATAAATGTCAAACTCCGTTCATCACCAGCGCTATGCTGAACCCCACAAAGGGGTAGGGAGACCAAGCCACAAGTATTTTAAAAGGAAACCTGTTTGCTCATAAAAATTACATAGTGGACCTGCCTCGGGGGAGACCATGGTGGTCTGGGTATTGAGCTCGCTAACTGCCAAAGGCCCTCTGATCTGGCTTCAGCGAGAAATCCAAAGGATAGAACAAAGAAAGTGCCAGGCAGTCATGATGGGATATTTCCATGGGTGGAGTTGATTGGACCCCATAGCCTGAGTTCTTTTCTAGAGAAGGAAACACGCTTGTGTGTTTCTGTGTAACCCAGCTCAGGGGGGGGGGCGGGGAAGCTCCAAAGCAGCTGGTAATGATAACAGGAGAGTAAAGACTACATAGCAGTCTAGGGCATGAGGCTATAGCCAAGGACTCTGTCCACACACCCTGAATCCCACTCCAATCCCAGCTCCACAGTTTCTGCTGGGACTGGGCCTCCACGTGTCTGGCAATGAGGTCTGAACAGATCATGCCCTCCCTCTGACAGCACAGATTGCTGGTCTCTCGCACAGAGCAAAAACCCCTGTGCTTAACCTGGAGTAGCCTGTCAGGGAAAAGTGTGGGAGCTGGAGAGCCTTGCCCATCCATCTTCCCTTCCAAGGCCTCAGTCTTCTATGTCTCCTGTCCTGGCTGCAAAGTATGGTTCAGCACAAACATAGTGTTGGGGAAATAGTTTAATCAAAGACACCCTTTCAACAGCAGCAGCAGCAACAACAAAATAACATTACCTGCTCTCTGTATTCACAGCCTTTTATTGAAGAGCAAAGCAAATATCATTGAACCAAACCTGAGTAGACAAATATATACAAGCAATGGTAATTTAATATTTTTTGCTAATGGTATACACTGTAGATACAACCCAAGAGGAGTAAATTACAATCCTATCAATAATACATTGTGTATGGGCTCCGAGTTCCCAGTACACGTGAAAATGTGTATTGGCAAAAAGTCTCCGAATATTAAAAGCTGTGCATATAATGAGGTGTAGGACACAGATGCTAGGGACTCCCTTAGCACTGTGTTCTTCTGGACGTCAGGGTCTTCAATGGGGGGAAACAGCCCATGCAGAAATGTTCCCATTTCTGAAGCTGGCATTAAATGACGATAACCCACCATACCCTCAGCAGATCTCCAGGTGAGAAAAATCTGCCAGGTTGCAAGACCACAGCCATGTCGTTTAAGCCACAGGAGGTGTCCAGTGTCCACTCTGAGGCTAGAGAAGCTCCAGAGAGCCCCAAGACAGATGGTAATACCTGCGAGAAAGACTATGGAACTTTCCTCCTGACCCACCTTCTCCAAGGAGTACAGGATCTTCTAAAAGGGAGGGAGGGAGGGAGGGAGGGAGGGAGGGAGGGAGGGAGGGAGGGAGGGAGGGAGGGAGGGAGGGAGGGAGGGAGGGAGGGAGGGAGGGAGGGAGAGAGGAAGGCTAATGACAGGTAGGGGCCACCTGCCTGGGATGAGCACAAGTTTTAGAACTGCAAATGTTCCAGCTACTACAGTGTTTTCAGCTTGTCTAAATTTGCCCTTTGCCGTCTGCAGGAGAAGTGTGTGACAGTCTTGCTTCAGAATGGGGGAGTATTTCTGCCATACTAACATGAAAAATGAGGATGAATTAGGTTAATGTCTGCAGGAACGCTAGTTAGTGCCACTGTCACATACTGGCCTTTGACCTTCCCTGATTCAAAGAATATTGAGGGCAGGTGGGGCCAGGACTTCTTGTCTTTTTTTTTTTTTTTTTTTTTTAATCAAACCCTGAAAGGAGGAGGATCTGAGGAGGGAGGGGAGGCTGGAAGGGCTCCAAAGAAGAATGCTGTGACTGTAGATTGCAGTCTGCAGCTCAGAGATGGAAGGGACCGACTGGCCACACAGACACCCATTCCTTAACAGGAATAGAAGCTTCCTGAATTGCAGTGACTTCTCCAGGCTTTCTGGAGAGATCCAACTGAGCTTCAAAGAAGAACAAGGTAGACGGTTCCTTTTGTCTAGAGATAAGAAGCAGCATCTGGAAGTCTCTTCACTCACACACACACACACACACACACACACACACACAGTGCCCCTCCCCCTTCCCCCAGTCCAAGTCTGCCTTTCCCAGGGAAGGGTGGGACACCTGGTGGGAAGCAGGGGAATTACACTAAGGTGGAACCCTCGGAGATGAGAGAAACTAGCATAGAGAGGTAAGGTGCATGCCCCGCCCCCTGCCGGAAAGCAACACGGAAGAAGGCCTTTGGCAGGAAGTGACTTCCGTTTTGGCTGCATCCAAATTATATCAAAAAAAAAAAAAAAAAAAAAGGCAGGTGGCTAAGAACAACTGCACCGGGCCCATAGACGAGCAAACTCATTGCCTCATTGACATGTTGAAAAAGTAGACGCCTGCTCAAAGGACTCCCCAGGCTAACCATCTAGGAGGAGTCCCTGCCAAGGGAACCCGCAGGTGAGAGGCCCTCACTGGAGTAGACTTCAGGGACCAGTGCCGCACCCAGTGGTTGCCAGCCGCAGCCCCAAGCTTCTGAGTCAGCATCTGAGTGGTTAAGAGGGGTCAGATTAGATCTGGTGCCAATTTGATCTGGCCACCAGACTCTGGGCCAGCCACTTAACCTCTTTGAGACCCAATTTCCTTATCTGTCAAGTAGGAATAACGACAATAATGTCAAGGGCCTGTGAAGAGCCGGGCGCCCGTGTGCGCTCCGTGACTATAGCATAATTTAATGCTCCCAGCCATTAGCAGACGCAATTGACATTTCAGGTTTACGGGTGACAGAGGGTGAGGGACTGGCCTGAAGTCACAAGGCTTGTAAACAGTGGAGCTTGGGAGTCAGGCCTAGCAGCACTGCAGGCTGGGTTTGGATCTACCAGTGTTCCCCCAACCCTAGCCAGTGCATAGGGTGGGACCTCAGCCTCTGGCCTGTTGAGATACCAGAACGTCTCAGAGACAGGGCCAAATAGCAGAAATTTGGTCTCTCCATTTCCCAGTTCCTCTAAAGGAAGCAAGTGATGGGCTGGAGACATGGCTCAGAGGTTAAGAGCACTGATCTGCTCTTCCAGAGGACCTGGGTTCAATTCCCAGCACCCATATGGCAGCTCACAACTGTCTGTAACTCTGGCTTCAGGGGATCTGACACCTTCTATACCAATGCAAATAAAATAAAATAAAATTAATAAGTAGTTTTTTAAAAAGGAAGCAAGTGACTTCTCCCCATTACAGGCTACAGAACAATGAAGTCCAGGGGCAATGGCAGGAGAGTTTCTGAAACCCAAAACCAAGATAAACCTTTCCCCATTCTAGGTCGATTTTTCCCCCAAGCATTTTATCACAATGCTGGAGAGCCAGCACAGAGGATAGCACACCCAGAAGAGACAGCAAGTGTCTGGAGAGAGACTATACACTCAAGAACACTGTCCATTATTTTCATCTCAGTATCAAGCAAGAAGCCTTTGACAAGTTTGTCTAGGACCGCTCTCCCGCCTTGCTTCCCACTCCTGCCTGGGACAGGTAACCAGAGTCCACACCACTGGAAAGCCCAGCTACTGAGGAACACCACCATCCCAGCATGCTGTGCTCACTGCTCCCCTGAACTGTCAGGTGCCTGTGATTGTCTGACAGGAACCACATGACACAGGGTGCATTAACTTTCTGTGAAGAATTTACAGCTACTTAGCAGTTGCTAGAGCTAGGGGGCTCATGGGATTCCCACCCCTCCTCGATGTACAGAGGAGAGGAAAGAGATTATTTTCTTGAGTGGTCTCACTACCCACAAGTTGCCCATGCTTCTGTACGAACCACCAGTTAAGACTCACTGGTCACCAAGCCGTATGCTGGGTGTTGCTGATGCTGAGGGGTCATGGATGCTGAGGGTACTGATGCTTCATGGTGCACTGTCTAGGGTAAGGACACCTTTCCCCCCCCAATGTCTCCTCAGGAAGAAGTACACATGACACCAACACTAAATTTGCTACGCAATTTAGTCAAGACTCTCATCACCCTTGGCATCTACAACCATTAACTCCTCTTCCCCTCACCTCCCCATTTCAGGCTTCTTGTTCTGCCTCTGTGTCCTATGGTATAAGACCTGAGAGTTTTTCCTTATTCCTATCTTTTTCCAAAATAAGCTTTAGGCAAATAAATTAACAACTGTTTTTCCAGGGTGAGTGCTGTCATTTCTTTTCCCTATCATTTCTTTGGGAACAAGTGGAAATACTGGGGAAAAAATGAAACTCTGCAGTACCAGAGAGATGGCTCCATAGTTAAAAGCACTTAATGCTCTTGTAGAGGACCTGGGTTTGGTTCCCAGCACTGACATGGCGGCTCACAACCATCTGTAAATTCATTTCCTGGGGATGCAATGCCCTCTTTTGACTTCCACAAGAATCAACCATGCATATGTTGTATGCACGCACAAACACCAATGTGTATGCATGTGTGGGTGCACACACACAAAGATAAAACATTCATATACATAAAATAAAAATAAACAAGTCTTTTTAAAAGTAAACTTTTGGTAAAGAACTAGTAAAAGTAAGTTTTGAAGACGTAAGAAAAGCAGAATGGCCAAGCAAAATGATGAAGTGAGTGATAGCAATTGAAACGTCAAGAAGACATGGTGCTGATCCTGTATGGTGCTGATGCTACCGGGTGCTAGTAATGAGGGGTGCTTGTGCTGAGGACTTCTGAGGCTGGGTGTTGCTGATGCTTAGGGATGATGATGCTGAAGGGTGCTAAGGCTGGGTGTTGTTAATGCTGAGGGATGTTAATGCTGGGTGTTGTTGATGCTAAGGGGTGCTGATGCTGAGTGGTGCTGATGCTGAGGGGTACTGATGCCATGGGGCGCTGATGCTGAGGAGTGCTGGTGTTGATGGGAGCTGGTGTTGAGGGGTGTTGATGCTGTTCCCCTCACTTCAGCATTCTTTGTTAAGATAGTATATAGGCCTGGAATCTAATCTCCTGCCTGAGTCATGTGTGTGTGTGTTCAATGAATTCCTGTGAGAAGCTATTATATTAAATCTGTTTCTCCCTCCTGATTAGCAGCGTGCCCAGCAGATCTGTGACAAAGGACCAGCTCCACTGAAGACACGTCTTTTAAAGAGATGCGCAGTGGTTGGTGGCTCAGGCGCAGGGGCTCATGTCTCAGCTGCAGCTTGTTGCCAAGACCTTTCAGAGAGGGGCCTTCAGTACAGCCCTTGGTTTCCCATCCCACACACAACAGCCTAAATGGGAGCTGAGGCTAGTAAGAAGAGTTCAACGTTAGGGCATGCCCTCACCTGAAGAACAAAAAAAGGAGCAGACCAGAGACAAACTATAACAGTTACAGCAGGGCTCTTCCTCCATCTCCTGACTGCAGGACGCTGTCTATGAAGAAGGATGGGCGCTTGAATGAAGACAGGGCCCCTCTTATACCAGAGCCGTATCAACTGCATTTCATTACTGCTCCATTACAGCACATTGTATTATCATCCAACCGCTAATGGCCTCGCCTCGGATGCCCACATCACTCCCCTTTGTCCTCAGGAAGGCCTGGCTTCAACCCAAGTTGCTTTATCTATTGCAATTAGATACAGATTCCTGCTCTGAGCCAAACCTATGCCAACAATGGCAGCCACTTACCTACACCCACCACAACTGACATCCAAAAGCTGACTTTGAACCACCTCGGGCAGGGCCCGAGGACCAGCATTGTAAGAAGCTCCCAACTGATGCCTCTCAGTATAGAAAAGCAAAAACAAACAAACAAGAAACAAGAGCTATCTGGACTCAAGGCCAGGAACAAGAAGGTGACTCAGGGTGAAGGCATAATGTGTCACCAAACCTGATGACCTGAGTTCAACCCTTGGGTTCCACGTGACCGAAAAGAGAACCGACTCCTGAAAGTCGTTCTCTGGTCTCCTGGGGTGTACACAAATAAATTAAATACATGTGATTTTTTAAAATGCCTTGACTATTGGAACCCGGCATTATGCTGACCCCGCCCCCCCCGACAATGGGGTGGGACATGCATATATCAACGCTCAGGTAGATACTTAGGCTGCTCAAAGGGACCCGTGTTGCTTGGCCACGTCATGGCTATGTCATGGCTACGTCATGTGTTACAGGGTTGCATTAAGAACTCAGTACACATGTGCAAGCTTCCCCTCTTAAGCGAGCACCTCCATGTGCGCTCTCTGTCTCTGTCTCTTTCTCTCATCTCCCTCCTCTCTCCTCTCCCCCCCTCTCCTTTTGCCCTCCCCTCTCTCGCTGTCCCTTCTCCACTTCTCTCTGCTCCCGGTTGGCCAGCACCCCCTTCTCTTCCCTTTTCCTTCAATAAACTCCACACGGGTTTGTTGACTCGTGGTTTGTGTTTTATTGCCCGCAGCTGCAGCAAAAGAACAACATTGAAGACTCAAAGCCAGTTCTCATGCCCGCTTCTCTTGGAGCACTGGTGGAAGGCACCGATTCACCACCACCCACACGGGCCGATCTGGCTGAGGGATCGTCTCCATCCCCACAGTTTTCTAAAAAGTGGATCTAAGTTAGTTTCTAAGTTAACAGAAATTTCCATTTGCAAAAGTGTCCCCCCCTTCTCTGTCCCAGGAAAGTCTTTCCAGAGACACCTATCAGCCAAGATGGCCCTTTGTCTAACATGGTAGCTCGGGAAATAGCATTTACTAATCACGTGCGTACTTCCTGGAAAGCTTCCCCACTGTGGGAGCCTCAACCGCTATTATAAAAGCTTTACTCCCATCTGGCCTCTTCTCCACCCTTCAGCACCCTGTTAAGATGATACATAAGCCTGGGATCTAATCTCTTACCAGGTCACGTTCAGTGAACTCCTGTGTGGACCCATTTTACTAATCTGTCTTTTCCTCCTGATAATTTGCCTTTTGTCATTCCCATTTGCGGGGGGGGTTGGCTGACCCTGCACGGGTGGTGGAGGAGGGTTTACGTCTTCCTGTGATACACAAGGGACAACATACCAGGGGAGCAGACACAAGGCTGTGAGATCATATCTAAGAAATGGCGAGATGCAAAGTACCCGGCCTCCACAGAGTACAGGTTGTAGGGGGAAACTTAGGTACATATGAATGTGGTAATGATAGGGCAGTTCACCGCTAACCACACCTACTTTGGGCGTGACTAGAGACACGTGACTAGATATGGTCATTACTCCGCTAGCCAGGCCCGCTTTTGGGTGTGGCTAGAGGCGTGTGCCCAGATAGGAATAAAAGACTGAGCAGCATTTGGCTTGCGGTTCGGTAGCAAGAGCTTCTTGACTCCTGTGGGTTGCCCGTTTTTCTCTTGAAAGTAATTTCTACAACAAACAGTTACCAATACCCTCAACAAGTGTGTCGTTTATTGTTACAGCGACAACAGGTCCCCAGCTAAGTGTCCACACAGGCACCGGTGGAGCCAGAGCCAGAGGTCAGAATCATCAGTAGATCCAGATGCTTGTGGAAAGTGTAGGTACAAAGAAGAAAGACATACTGTGACCACAAGTAGGAACACCCCAGGTCCGCAGCTAAATACAGAGAGCGAGTAGCAAGAAGATGCACTCCGCAGAAGTCATGGGACCTCAGCTCAGCAAGCCAGGCAGGTAAGTAGGCAAAATAAGACATCAGCCACAAATACATAGTAGGAGTCTATGAGATGACCTTGCTGAAAGGTAAATGTCTGCCCCAGGTAAGAGGCCCTCAGTCTCGTCATCAGAACTTGGGGATCTCAGTGGGGGGGGCATATCCTGGTAGGTTATGAGGGGCGCTGCAGGGCAGCCACTAACAGTGGACTCTCACACAGAGCCATAGTTTGTTCCTGACCCGTATTCTTTTTGTCAAAAGATGCATCTCAATATTAGTCCTTATCAAGGAGGTACGGACCTAACCTTGCTCTGAAGATGAGACATAGTCACATCCAAAAGAAGAGGGCAAAGAACACACCAGTCTTAACACCATCCTTCTCCATCCCTAAGCCAAATGCCCTGTTTTGTATTCACATTCCATGTTCCAGAAAACTGTCAGGCACTCTGACAGATTTTTATGGTTAATTAGCCAGTTGCAAGAAGCAGATGTTATGAAACTACCTGTGACTACTATACCTTAATGGTGGGTGACAAGAACTCTCCACCATTCCTTAATTACAGGAGACGTGGTGAGAGGTAGAAAGAGAGAGAGAGAGAGAGAGAGAGAGAGAGAGAGAGAGAGAGAGAGAGAGAGAGAGAGAGAGAGAAGGAAGGAAGGAAGGAAGGAAGGAAGGAAGGAAGGAAGGAAGGAAGGAAGGAAGCAGGGAAAGCCCCTCACGGCATGACAATGCATTAAATGGTTAGTCACTTAGGCCGACCTTGAACACTTCTTTGTAATGTAAGCTAGAACACAGACCTACCTGCCCTTGGCTCAATCGTTTTATAAGTTCTGTGTTCTCTTATGTTGCTTTATACTTTGGGTTTTAATAGTTTAAATACAAATTTCTGCATTAAAAGAATGCCTCTTCTACCTTCAACTACTCCAACAAGAAAACAGACACCTCACTAAACACAGAGGCAGCTTTGCTGCATTGGATCCTATTAGTCACACAGAGAGAAGACACAAAGTCCAGGAAAACTGGGCCCTTGCCGCATGAAGATAACAGACACAACCAATTGATGTAGAATCCTTACTGTGCAGGACACAGACTGTCCATCCTGCCTCCGTTCATGACATCCCCAGCAGCTCTAGGAAGTGAAAAACCAGCCTGAGTCCATCTTATAATCAGAAGCCTTTCAAATCTGTAGCTAAGCTAAGTTCCTGTTTACTGTAAAACTCACCTCTGCTGCTTCCTCAAAGAGAGTGACCCCAAAGCTCAACTGGAAACCTTGGGAGTGCTCTGTACCCCTTGTTCAAGAAGGGGCTTTCCCAACCGCTTCATTTTGCTTCTGTAGTCATGGCTTGCTTGAAAAGATCCCCCCCCACTACTGTTTTGCCTGTGGGTTTAACATTCGGAGGTCTCGGCTGGTCTGGGGGTAAGCTATGGGCAGAGTGTATTGCCCGTCCCCCCAACTCCTGTGGTATTAACCTCCAGTACCTTGGAATGCCACTATATAACCACTTGGAAGATTGGGCCTGTAAAGAGGTAATTAAAATTTAGTGTGGTCAGGGCTGGGGAGATGGCTGTGGCCCAAGTGCTTACTGTGCACATGTAAGGACTGGAGTTCAGATCCCCAGCACCCATGAAAAAGCTGAGCTGGCATGGTAGCCTGCCAGTCACCCCGGCTCTGAAAAGACAGGGACAGGATCCCTGGGGCAAACTGGGTATCTAGGCAGCTGAATCAGCCCTTGGAAAATGAAGAGAGGGACCAAGGAAACAACCTCTGTACCTCCCCTTCATACACACACACACCCCACACCATACCACACCCATCACACCACACACCATACCATACACACAAACATATGCCACACATACATCCCAAACCACACACACACACACACACCACACATCATACACACCCCAAACCACACACGCAAACATATACCATACCCTAAACACATACCTCCCAAACACTCACATACCACACCACACACACCATACACCATATACACATACCCCAAAACAACACACACACCCCACACCACACTATGTGCACATTTAATGAAGCCCAAGACACCAGTAATTGGCATTTATTTAAAAGAAGGATCAGTACACAAATACAGAAGAGAATACTGTATGAAAGCAAAGGAGCCATCTAAAGGCAAAAAGAGTTTTTTGGACCTTCTATGGAGCCTTCCTTTCTCTCTAAAAATGAGGCTCAAAAAAAGCAACACTCCACAAAGACACATGCTGTGGCCACAGCCACCATTCCCCAGAAGACATACTGTGGCCACATCAGCCTTCACATAGGAAGACACACACTGTGGCCACATCAGCTTTTCCTCAGAAGACACACACTGTGACCACTTCAGCCTTTCCTCATAAGACACACATTGTGACCACATCAGCCTTCTCATAAGAAGACACACACTGTGACCACATCAGCCTTCTCATAGGAAGACACACACTGTGGCCACATCAGCCTTCTCATAGGAAGACACACACTGTGGCCACATCAGCCTTCTCATAAGAAGACACACATTGTGACCACATCAGCCTTCTCATAAGAAGACACACATTGTGACCACATCAGCCTTTCCTCAGAAGACACACACTGTGACCACATCAGCCTTTCCCCAGAAGACACACACTGTGGCCACTTCAGCCTTTCCCCAGAACCGACTTTGTGAGTTAATGAGGCACCAGGGTGGTCAAACTCCTGGATACTGCTGGAAGGACTCCAAGCTGATACGCCACAGAGATACCTGACATCTACGATTGCTTCAGCACCATTTACAACAGCTGAGTTATAGAACCAACATGGGCGACCAGCAACAGAGGCATGTATAAGGCAAATGTGGGTTATACACAGTGGAATTTTTCTCAGCCATTAAAAAAAAAAAACAGTTACATCAGTGTCGGAAAATGGATACAATGGAAGATAGTTGTAGTAAATTAATTGAGCCTGTCTCAGAAAACTCATTTGTGGTTCCTGGACTTTATATAGATGCATAAAAGCGCGTATTCATACATGACACGGAGGCAGAAACGAAGCAGTCTAAGGGGATGATGCTGACTAACAGGAGGGGGAAAGTGGAGGGAAGGCAATGAAGGGAGGCATTGGGCAGATATGCTTAACACGTAATGTATACTTGTACTGAAACTGTAATGCTAAATAAATTTTCAAAAGACCAAAGAAAAATGGTGGTAAAGAACCAAGGTCTAAATAAGAGGGTTTTAATCCTAATATAAAAAGTATATACAATAGAAACAGATATCAAGCATTGCCCAGGAGAAAGAAAGGTAAAAACACATACACAGATTTAGACCTACAACCAGGAAGAGCAACATCAAGCAAGAGACACATGTTAAGTGTCCAGGCTATAGGTGATTGGCAAAATATAGAGATTATTCCAACAGCCATCCCATCCTGAGTAGTCTGAGTCTTGTATCTAAAATGCCTTAGCCAGGATATGAGAGGACATTAGCTGTGGCTATCTAGTCTTCAACCTCAACAAAGACTTGAGAAGGAAAATAACATCACCTGGGTAAGTAGGGTGATTTCCTAGTAGTATAAATGACTTCCTAAAGGTGCAAGAAATGACAGAAACAGCTGGCTGCCTGTACAGTCACCCAAGGTCTACACAGTAACGTTGGGGCAACCAACTTTGGCTAAGGCTTAGAATATCTGACAGACCAGCAGCAGCAGCAGGAAGATTCGAAAGACCGTCCTGTCTTGCAAGGTTGAGCAGTCGCTTATCTTCATAACCTGCTTGTCCAGTTGGGACAGTGTGTCCCCTGTTAAGGGCAGTTCTTTGCCCAATAGGCCACTTTTGCCAAAAAGTAAACAAACTCCAAATGGAGTGTCTCTGATGCCCATCAAACTCTCAAGAAAAGCTTGGAGCTGCCAGGAGTAGTCGTGTGTCATGTCAAGGGAGTTCTAAATTATTAAAACATTAAATGCCATATTCTGTAGGTCTTTGAAGTGCTTGAAGATCAAATGTCTATTCTGAGCACATCTCTGAGCATCTAGAGAACCTGACTAACATAAATAGGCATGAGAAGCATGGGTGATTATAACATGTAATTCTCAAAAACATACATTGCTTACTGACTGAAGCTTCCCAAATATAAAAATAAACAATCTTTAAATAGATGGGCAGCATGAGGACAATGACCTCGCAATTGTAACTATATACATACATATGTAAATATCTTGAGCAGAGACAGAATTGTATAGTGTAATATGACAAAATATCCTTAAATTGTATCAATATACAAAATATATTAAGTATATGCAGAAACAAATATACATACATGCAACATGATAAATTAACTTTACATTAGTATGTGAAAACATTGTAAACAGAAAGAGCAACCTATACAATATGACAAATATAATTTCAAGTTTGTAACGATATATAAACTAAGACAGGAATACAAAAATAATTTTACTAAGTATCAATATACAAGAATCTATATCAGTGTAAGTTGCCTGTATCTAATAGTTACTAACCCAGCTTACTTGGGCTTACAGTTCAAGCAGGAAAAGAATTCATTGTGACAGCAAGCATTTTTGCACCGGGCAACAAACTTGAAAACAGGAATATCTGAGTATTTGCATTTTGAATTATATGCACAAAGCTAAGATAGCCAATATGAAATAACCCGAGTCTTGAAACTCTTAAAGCCACCCCCTACCTACTTCTTCCATCAAGGCCACACCTCCTAAGCCTCTCCAAGGAGCTCCACCAACTGGGAGCCAAATATTCAAATGCCAGAGCCTGTGGTGAATGTTCTCATTTAAGCTGCCACAGACTCACAGTCTAGATTCCCTGAAGTGGAAGAAGCCTTCATCATAGTCTATGTTGCACATAGCATGTGAGAAGAGCAGAAAGATAACGTGAAATCAAGGAAGGTGAACAAATTTTAGCTAACCTGGGACACCAGTCCTGCCGCTGAGCTTTCTGGTAGCTCATTGGCTATCATCTTGAAAGAATCCCACCAAGACACTCAGGCATGGTGGCTCTTCCTCTTCCACGACATTAAGCGGGTGACAAGGTAGAATATGGTCTCATCTATATTGTGCAATATTAGCTGAAGATGTGTAGTATTTGTTTATTGTGTAGGGTATTTGCTTAATGATGCAATGGTGTATTGCAAATTTTTTTAATGTTGCATTTGTTTAACTCTGTGAAGATGTGTTGGTTTTCCTGTCTAAAACACCTGATTGGTCTCATAAAGAGCTGAACAGCAGGGGAATGGATAGGTGGGTCTGGCAGGCAGAGAGAACAAACAGGAGGAGAAATTTGGGAAGAGAGGATCGAGGAACAAGAAAAGGAGAAGAAGAGAGACCATACCCAGCCACACATCCAGACACAGAGTAAGAAGAAAAGATATACAGAAATACAAGAAGGTAGAAGCCCAGAGGCAAAAGGTAGATGAGCAAATTGAAGAAGAAAAGCTGGCTAGAAACAAGCCATGCTAAGGCCGTGCATTCATAAGAAGAAATAAGATTCCATGTGATTATTTGGGAACTAGGTGGCTCCCCTCCCCGCCCCCCTCAGCCACCACCACGAATGAGTAAAGAGTAAAAACTAGATGTTTTTAGATGTAAACATAATGCTATCCACCATTTCTAAGGTCGTCCAAAAGTAAGTGTTGTCTTTTCCTTTTCACATTTTCAACACCTTTCGCATCACTATGAAGCTCCCAGAGGCTGCAGCTAAAACCAATCCTAGCCACAGTCAAAACTTAGGAACAGAAGGCTGGAGTGACAGGTTCAAGGTGCCTGTTGCCAAGACTAACAGCCCAAGTTTGATCTCTGGCACACATGAGGTAGGAGGACTGGAATAGTTCTAGTATCTTGTTCTCTGACCTCTACATGCACACTGTGGCACATGTACTTGCATGTGCAGGCACACACACACACACACACACACACACACACACACACAAAGGGGGAAAAAGGAAGAAAGGAAAAAAATAATTTGTTTTTAAAGATGAAATGGGCCCAGTGTAGGGTATGTGTGACAGCATAGTCAGACAAGCAAGAGTTCCCCCCCACCACCCCAGGAAGAATAACAATTATTTCCGCCTCATGAACACTGAGCGCCATCCCCCACCACGCACCTGGCTTCTTATTAATTTACCTGTGACATGTTGCCACACTTAATTGCATTTGGCAATTAGTAACATCTCAACACCTCTTTTAATGGAACAATTAAAGAGTGTGCGCCTCCTGGTTGCAAATATATATATACATATATATATACATATATATATACACACACACACACACACGCACACACAGATTTTTCAGAAGATAAAGAAAAAAGATCAAACATAAACACAAACCCCCAGCGGTAACTTGGGTACAGGCAACTTGGAGGTAAGCGGTTGTCTTCTTGGCGCTTTGCAAGAAGTACGCGCACACAGCCTCCTCCCCCCAACCCTTGTTTGCTTGCTGCTTGGTTTCCCTGAATGAGCATCTCCCCACCAGACAGCTTGGGCTGTCTGCACAGCCACGTGGTATTAATTACAAGGAAGAACGGATGCTAAGCAGTTGATGTTACTCATTTCTCACTTGTGTGGTTGCATTGATTGCTTGGGAAAGCAGATGTCCACCCCCCCCCCAGGCAGTTCTCACAGAAAGCCCTGGGGAGAGCTGCAAAGGGGCCTCCCAGCCTTTGTCCTGGTTCCCATTCTTCCCAATTAATAGGTGGGGAAGTGTGGACACTTATTCCCTGGGTGGGGTGGGGGTCCTGAAGGAAACTTAAATCACCGCTATTTTTATTATCCTCCCCTCCCCTGTTAGCAACTGAGAAAAACCACACTGTTTTATTATTACAGAATTTACCTTACAGCAACCGCTTGCAAGTCTGTGGGCTAGGGGACAATTCAACATTGCTACCGTAGATAAGGCTGCACAGGATGTGCTTTTGGTCCCATCTGTTAAGAGCCTTGGGGGGTGCACGGAATGAAATAGGTTATTGAAAGAGGTTGATCCATTCCATTTTCCAGAGCAATCTCTTAGCATGCCAGAGGGGAGGGGTCAAGACAGTGGTGTGCGTGAATACATACCACCAGGGTGTGGTAGGTGGCTAAGAAGGCCAAGTGCCTGGGGCACAAGCTTGGGGACCTGAGTTCAGACCTCCCAGTACCCACATAAAAGCAGTGATAAGTACTGGGGAGGTAGAGACAGGAGGATACCATATAAACTGACAACATGACTTCTCCGAGGTATGGATGAGGGAGAGGCTTTATTGTAGATGTCAAGGAGAGCGGCCAGGGGCATCTGGAAGAGCAGAGAAAGCAACAGACTGAACATGGACGGCAGACTGGACTGGGCCATGAAGCAAGGAGGAGGGGGAGGGGGAGGGGAAGGGGGAGGGGAGGGGGAGGGGGAGGAGAAAAATAGATGCAAAGGAGACCAAGAGAGAGGAGAGCAAGGAATATAGGGAATGAGTAGCTGGGGGCAGGGGAGCCCATGTGCTGGAGACATTTAGGGTAGGGGTCAGGGTGAGAAGAGCTAAGAGACAAGATATCATGGGCTCTGTAACAGGTTCTTGTGATACTCGGAGAGCCTGGAGGCCAGCATGCACTTTGATACGCTAGTAAACATCACAGGTAGCCATTTGTCCCAATTGGACCTGACGGATAGCCTGAAGGTCTCAGGGTGGTCTGGGCAGTGAGATCCAGATGCAGTGAGAGACCCTGTCTCAAAATTTAACTGGTAATGTGGCTTCACCTGACAGTGACCTCCGGCCTCCAACATATGCACGTTTGGACACACACACACACACACACACACACACACACACACACACACACCTGCAATATGATGACCCTGTTGACTGGGGTTTCTGATGCTGCTCTGTATCCACCAGACTGTGGAGAGATCCCGGGGTGCCTGTGCTCTGGGCCAACTGCCTTCGGAGCCCACTGGCGTCCGTCTGGAGGCCAGAAGCACAGAAGACCTAGCCTGTCCAGAATAGCTTCACCTGTCCACGGCCTCAGAGGCCCCTGAACTTGCTGTCACCCACCATGCCTGCCATCTACATTTGTCCCTAACCCACCCTCCTTCAACACACGGCTCTCGCATTTGTTCTTCTGATTTTCCCTGTCCATTCTCTCTTCCAGACGGTTAGAACCCCTACTTAGGCACGGGTGAAGTGTAAGCATGAGCCCTTCTCAAAGTAATCCGTGCGCTCAAGTACAATGTATGCTTATTTGCCTCAACAACAATATCTGTAACTGTCGGGGGAAACCCGTCAGTAAATATTTCTCAAGTTCAGTTTTTATTGAGCTTCCTGACAGCGAGTCTAACTTCAAAATTTCAGTTGGTTTGATCAGCAACCGTCTTTTTTCACGGCCCCACATAAGCACGTCTACAGCTGAGTGGCTCAGAAAGGACAGCGGAAGCTGCCGAGCAATTTCAGCTTCAGCCCTCGTGTCCCTCAATCACCCGAGGCTGGCACATCATCAGCCACTCCGAGTGGCTGGCTGTTTATAACCTGAGCGTTGTCACCGTGTCCCCCAAAGGAACAGATACAATCAGAAGAGCAATAATGGCATCCTGTGGGCTGGGGATGAATAGCCTCATCTTCCGGGTCACAGGGGCCCTCGGTTCTCTAACACCCACCGCGGGTTGGCCGCAGTCCTTCCTCCTCAGCGACACTTCTCCCTTGTCCTTTGCTCCCCACACTGCAGCCAGCATCAGAGAGACCCTGATTGGACTCTCGGTGTCTACGGAGAACCTGCTGATTCAGGTGAGAAGGGAGTCGCTGGTCTCCAAAGAGTGTTAGTTACCTCTTGCATGTTGCATCTTCACAGCTACTCCAGGCTCAGCATGCACGCATGCGCGCAGGCGTGCACACATACTCTGAAGGGCTGACTGAGCACGGTAATGCCGCTTTCTCGCTAATTGTATTACCCTTGCTGGTTATTATTAAGGTCTTGCTTCCAGGACATGGAGAAAGCCAACCACATAATGATCCGAGAGACAAATGGAGTGTATCGCCGCAGTGACTGTGCAATGATAATGAGTTATATAAATCAAAAGTTCAGTAACTCACCTATGAGACGGAGCAGTGAAGAGGGATTTTCAGTTGCTGCAACTGTTTGGCGATAGATTTTTAAAGAATAACTCTCACATGTAGATGTCCCAGAGCTAGAGATTTGTTCCCCAAAGACAGTCGCCAGCTGTTGTGCAAAGAATACAGTGGGGTCGTGTTAAGAGAGCCTGGAGGCTGATTTTAGCTCTGCTTCCTTGAGCTCTGGAAGAGGTCTCCTCCATAGCTGGATGGGAGACTTTCTCTCAGATTCTGCTATCTGTAACCCTTAGAAAAGATGAAATGGGACTCCTCTGCCTTCTGCTTTGCAAGAGAGGGGAACTATAGGCTTAATCGGTCAGCCAGCCCCTTGCCCACCCCTGGGACTTCCTTGCTCTATATCACGGGACACAGGACACCTTGTACATGGTCATCACAGGCCGTAAGTCAGCCTAAGGCCTGAGATAGCCCTCATGGCAGATATCATACACAGTAATTTTCAGTTTACAACACAGACATTTGGAACAGTAACCCTTTTTGTTTTGTTGATTTGTAGATTAACACTTTCTAAGTTGCTATCATAAGATGTTAAATTTAGAACCCTTGACGTTAATAGCTCATCTCATTCCAGCTTCCCAATTGAATAAGCTCAAGGATAAGGATGTCCCTGGTGTCATTCTCAGGCTTGAGCAAAAGAAGACGTCATGGGATTGGCAGATAAAAACTGGGAACGTGGGCATAGTGTTCTCTGGTAGAGGCAGCAAACAGACTGCTTGCATGTATGTATGCATGTGTGCACATTTGTGTAAGTGTGTACATGCGTGTGTGTCTGGATACGCACACATTTGTGTGCATAGCTTTATGCATTTATGTGCGTTTGTACAAAATACAACATTCAAGTCTCCTGGTCTAAGTCTTTGGATCAAGCCATAGGTACATTTGCAAAAAGAAGAATGGAGAAGACCAAGCCTCATCCCTTCCCCCAGACCAATGGTGTCTGCTTCCCTCTTCAAGCGTGGATCTCTCCACTCCAACCACAGAAAGATAATAATAGCACTTAACTTCACACAGAAAGAGATTGGCCAAGCATGAAGCAAGTTGGCAAGGGATCCCTTCAAAATGAGCAGATAAACAAACAAATAGGAGCTTGGAAGGAGGAGACGGTTTGTGAGTAAAACAATGTTTTATTAAGTTGCTATTAAATTTCAATTGAACAGTGCTCAGGATACATAGGCAGGGACATATTCCTGAAACTAATTGGTTTTCCACATCTGCCTTGCTTCCTAATTGGACTAATTACTGCACCGTAGGATCATGTTTGCCATACTACAGAAAGCAAGAAACCTTGATTTACAGCAAGGGGAGCAGCAATTAGAAGGAATTAATTCATAAAGCAACATCTAAATAAATCATATTATGAAAAGACAGCAATGTAATTATTGTGACTGGTGGGTCCCCAGTGAAGGAACATCAAACTAAGCTTCAAACCATGCTGCCGAATTCTCCCTGTCACCATACGGCTCTATTTCATCAAGCATGTACTACCTATTCTTAAGGCCTAATTGAGGCACTGTGTCAAAAACAATATGGGCCAACAGTGAAGAGAAAAAATAACAGCAAGTTCTCAATGCCTCCTATGTGTTCTTGGTCAAAATTAAATGAGGCCAAATTAACGTGGGTAATGTGTGGTGGCTGCAGTTTCAGAATAGGACCTTGACAAACCTGAGTGTCATTACGAATCTCCTTTTCACATCTGGTGGCATTTTTGAGGGTGTAGCTAAGAGAGCTTATTAGTAAGAAACACATGCTAAACTCCAGTGTTTCAATAATTCATCTCCCGTTGCTCTGTGGTGACAGAGGCCCCAGTAGCTGTCAGGGTTCTAAAGGTTCCATAATATGCACTACAATACTCCCTTTATCTCAAGCAAACAAGGTACAGCAGAGGTGGCAGCACACCTGTAATCGCAGTTAATATGGTACACACCTGTAATCCCAGTAAGGGAAGCACACACCTGTAATCACAGTAAGGGCAGTACACATTTGCAATCTCAGCAGGGGCAGTACATACCTGTAGTCGCAGTAAGGGTAGCACACACCTGTAATTCCCAGTACATGCATTACACACCTGCAAACCCAGTAAGGGCAGTACACACCTGAATCACAGTATGGGCAGCACACACCTGTAATCACAGTATATACAGCACACACCTGTAATCCCAGACATGCAGTACACACCTGTAATCCCAGTAAGGGAAGCACACACCTGTAATCACAGTATGGGCAGCACACACCTGTAATCACAGTATGGGCAGCACACACCTGTAATCCCAGTATATACAGCACACACCTGTAATCCCAGACATGCAGTACATACCTGTGATCCCTGTAGGGAGCAGTACACCCTGTGATCCCAGTATATACAGCACACACCTGTAACCCCAGACATGCAGTACACACATGTGATCCCAGTATGGGTAGCACACACCTGTGATCCCAGTATGGGCAGCACACGCCTGTGATCCCAGTATGGGCAGCACACGCCTGTGATCCCAGTAGGGGCAGTACACACCTGTAATCCCAGTAAGGGAAGCATACACCTGTAACCCCAGTATGGGCTGTACATACCTGTAATCCCAGTACGTGAGAGGCTGAAGCAGAAAGATCATGAGTTTGAAGCAGTCTGGGTTACATAGTGAGACTCTGACTCAAAAGGAAGAAATAAAGGATGAAGAGGAAGAGAAAAGGGGAAATGGGGGAGGAAGAAGAGGAAAGTGCAGAGGAGGGAAAGAAAAGAAATAGATCCCCTTGGTCTCAGTTTCTTTGTGTGCTATGGTCCAATGTTTGTGGTTTCCATACCCCAATTTTATACGATAAAGTCTACTCAAAGCACAGATAACAATCTATGCTACATAGAGAGCCCAGGAAGATGAGGGAATAAACCCCACAGAGTGCCAAGCCCCATCCTGGCCCCACACCAACATCTCAGAAGGTGAGTTCCTGCTGCTTTGATGTCACCCCATCTAATCCTCCTGGTATGATGCCCTTGTCTCCCCCAAACACTCGTGTTCTTGATCACACAAGAAAACTGTCTGCCCCCCCCCCCCGCAGCAGCACATTCAATTTTAAACAAATTGCAGATCCCCTGGTTCAACTTTATTAGGGCTTTCATGTTGCTCGGATAGGATTCTTTTTGCTCAAGCATGTAGGGACAGCAATGCTCTTCCTCCCTGTGCAGCTGGTTCACCCTCAGCACCAGGGATCCAGCCTAGAAGAGCATCTCAGCAGGGCTGTCTGAGGAGGCTTGCTTTGGATCCTACGACTCCACGCAGAAACTCCTAAATGCAAAGCAGTCTCGTCTCTGATCTTGTAAACATCTATTACGCATAGATTTACTTTTTAAGGAAATTACCAATAAAGGACGGCTTGTTTTTAAAGACTGGTTTAATTTTACCTCCAGACATGTCCTAGGGATGATGCAAGAGCCATCTTCCCTGTGGTACAGACTGTTGGATGCCCTGTTTCAGTATCTCTTTGGGTGCTGCAAGATCGTGCCACTAAGTAATGCAATTCGAAGTTGAATAAATGTGAACATGCCTACGAAATTTTCAGTGGCCTCAAATAAAACAAAGAATGAAGGGTCTGAGTTTGCTTTCACGGAGCCAAAGGACCCCAGGCTCCTTAGAAATCTCTGGGCAACATATCACTCAGCCCACATGCCCGTGGTGTTAAGACGTTAACTGAGCAGGATGGTAGGGAGCACTTGTGTGAATGTTTCTTTTCTTTTTACAAGACAGGGTTTCTCTGTATTGTTTCAGAGGCTGTCGGTCCAGCCCGGTCTCGAACTCACAGAGATCCACCTGCCTCTGCCTCCCGAGTGCTGGGATTAAAGGCGTGTGCCACCACCGCCCGGCGGTAGGGAGCACTTGTAACCTCAACACTGGGGAGGTAGAGGAAGGAGGATTGCCTGTGAGTTTGAATTTGAGGCCGACCTTGTCTACAGAGTGAGATCCAGGCCAGACAGGACTGCGTAGTGAGACCTTGTTTCCAAGAGAGATGGGGAAGTAGAGAAAGGAAGGGAGGAAGGTGGGGGGAGGGAGGGAGGATGATGGGTGATGTCCTTCTGTATATATGTTTCTCTTATTGGTTGATGAATAAAACAGGCAGGAAGTATAGGACGAGGAGAATTCTGGGAAGAGGAGGCAGAAAGAAGCTGCCAGGGAGACACCACGTGGCCGACAAAGGAATAACTACTGGTCTGGACATTCTCCGGTAAGATAAGACCACACTGGAAATACTTAGATTAATAGAAATATGTTGAAAATGAAGAGAGAAAGCTAGCCAATAAAAAGCCTGAGCCATCAACTAAACAGTTCATAATTAATAAAAGCGCCAGTGTGTCTATTTGGGGCCAAATGGCTGTGGGACCAGGTAGAATAGGAACCTGTATCCACGGGAGGGAGAGAGGGTCACCTTGTGTGGTGGAGAACAGGCATGAAAAAGAAAGAAGATGTTTTTTTCTCAGCAGAACAGAGGTTCCTCCATTCGGAGACAAAGCTTCAGATGATCTCTGTATGAGTGAGAGATGAGGGACCATTTCAGACAGGTAGACAGGGATCCCTCCTGACTTACATTATATACGTGATAGCAAAGACACATTGCATCTGCTTCCCTGAGTGGCTGAGAGATAATGTCACTCCAGACAGACGCAAGCCAGGAAGGCCAGAGATTTGCTCAACACCATTTATCTGCCTGCTGTCTCCTCTGGAGACCATGAACACTCTTGTTTTCCTTTGTGCTGAGTTACTTTTTTTCTCGGGGACAATTTCTTACTCACAGCTTAGGTATACCTATCCACACAACTCATCCCGACCCTCATTGTCATGAAGCTCAGGGAAACTCTCATGCAGTAATACCTCATACTTGGGCAACTCAACACTTCAACTTTCGTCTGCAAAACTCTTGTCTGTACCACAGGGATGCGAGTCTAATGAAGGAAATTGTATAAAACATGGAAAGGGAAAAAGGATTAAAAATTAAGGAAGTGCAGAGATGAAAAAACATAATGGAATTCAATTTTCTGAAGGGCAGCAATCAAGTTCTTACTTGAAAATTTCTACAGTAGATCTAGCTCTCACATTCCTTAAATTATGTGGAAAAACATGTACAAAAGAGTGCCAACATTTTGCAAAGAAGCCAGTGACCTCTACAGATCTCTAAATTACATCATTCAAGGGACTGGAGAGATGGCTGAACAGGGAAGAGTGCTTGGTCATCTGCCTGTCAATTCAAGGTCCAGTCTATGTATGACGGAAATTTGTGATTACCCACAAAGGAGACATTATAAGGTCATTATCACATGCTATAGAGACCCTTGGAATGGGGAGAGTCAGGTCAATGAACATCCAGCCATGTGAATAAGAGTTTTGGTTTTTTTTTTTTAGAAGAAATTGTCTTTATTTACTTATTATGTATACAGGTCTGCTTGCATGTCAGAAGAGGGCACCAGATCTCATTACGGATGGCTGTGAGCCACCATGTGGTTGCTGGGAATTGAACTCAGGACCTCTGGAAGAGCAATTAGTGCTCCTATGCACTGAGCCGTCTCTCCAGACCAACAGATTTTTTTTTATGTTCCACGAAGTGGCCTGCTCTCAGGAAAGCCGTCTAACAAGCAAGGATGAACATTCTTAAGGTGGGAACCTGAAGACCACGAGGTTTGCCACAGTGCGATGGTCTTTACCATCACTGACGGGATTCGGGGTCACCTAAAAGGTGCGCCTGTGTGCATGTCTCTGAGGACAGTTCCCGGGAACTTCACCTGAGGAGGGAAGACACCTGGTATGAAAGGGCTGAGCATCAGCCTTCATCGCTCATCTTTCTGGCTGTGAGGGTAATGTAAGCCCTTACCCCAGGCTCCTGTCACCACAGCTGGAGTCCCCCTCACCTTCCCTTCTCCTCAAATGATGGCTATACCCCCAAACTGTGAGTAAATAAACCCTCCCTTCCTAAGTTGATCTTGCCAGGTATTTTTGTCACAGCAAGAAAGAAATGAATACAACCGAGTTAGAAGTGGGAAGGAGGAAGGCTATGAGCAACGGTCAGTGGAAGGAGGTGAAACAGACCTAGAAAACTTTTATTTCAGGTTGTCCAGCAAAGGCCTCAAGTACTAGACTAGCAAAAGACAAATTAACAACAGGACAATGTAATACATGCAAAACACAGGCAACCCTCAATTTACAGTGGGCTTGTATCCTGATAAATCCATCACAACTTGAAAATGCCATTAAGTACAAACTGCAGTTTAGTAATCTAATTTAGCAAATGCCAGAGCTCAGCCTGGCCTGCCTTTGTGATCACAGCACTGACTAGATGCCCAGTTGGGCAAAAGCATCTCCCCAAAGCCTACTTTGTAATAAAATGTTTCCAGTGCATGCAATTGACTGAATTCTGTACTGAAATGAAAACAAAAACAAACAACCAATATCTGTGTGCTACACTTTACACAGTGGCAACATTGAAAACAAGCAAAGCCAAACTAACAAACTGGGGCTCTTAGTTTCCATTCTTCTTAAAACTTACTTGAGCCAGACTCCGGTAACAAATGACAGATCAGCAAGACAAAAACAAGTTTAAAAACATGCATGGATGGGGAATGCCTAGGGAAATAAGTAGATCTCAGAGTTTGCTTTGGATTTACCCTGAAATGCCAGCCTGATGAAACAAAGCATGAAACCATGGTGGGGGAGAGGAGGCAGGAAAAGTCAGGTGAGCCAGGGAAGGGCTTCGGAGACTCAAGTCTGAGGCTTGCTCTACTATCAGGAAAGCTAGAGGTTGGAGGTTCGGATGAAGCTTGTTGGTGGAGTGTGCACCCAGTGTGTGCAAAATTGGTTGCAGCTTGTAGGTGGAGTGTGCACCCAGCATGTTCAAAGTCCCAGTAACTTTCATCCCCAGCATCTAAGAGAAAAGTATATAGTGATTTAGACTTATCTTCTTTCCTATAGAGAAGAGGCAACCTCACAAAGAAGGAATACTTTACAGAATGAACTTCCCTCACAAAAATACTTTGTATTGACCACAGCCACCCACTGTCTCCCTTCTTTCCTACCACAAAGACATGAGGAACCCAAGCCTCATGTAGTGACTACACACACACACACACACACACACACACACACACACACACACCCTTCTGGCTAGGTTCTTAGCCCACAATCAGCAACAACTCCATACTTGCAATTTTGTCGTGGTGTTTCTTTACAACAGTAGAAACCATAGCTAAGACAAGTTGGTACCAGGAGTGGGGTATTGATGTTGACAGGCATGGCTATGCTTTTGGAGGATTGTGGAAGGACTTTGGAACTTTATGGAAAACAAAAAGCCACTGAGTGTTCAATACTTTGTGAACAGTTCTGTATGAGTGTGGATGACAAGAATGTTGACAGGAGTGCCGATGACAGAACTGGCTTGTGAAGTTTCAGAGGGAAGTTTAAAGACTCCACTGTGGCCATTTCTTATTTTGAATAAGTTGTCTGTGATTCCGGTTAGCTAGGGCTGCAGAATCAGCTACAATTAAGGAGACACCAGAAACTACCAAGTGAAATCTTCACTTTGCTGTACTTGATGCTAGTTAGGTGGAGCTAAGAAATTAGTACAGAAGCGGCCAGCATCATTGAGGTGAAACCTTCTGGGAAGTGTCTCCTGACAGTCACTATACAGAAGCTGTGTCCCAGAGCCAGCCAAACTTCATAGTGTAAGTCACCCAGGTAGTCCAGGTTTCTGAAGGCATGAAGGGGTCATGGTGATCAGCTGAAGCTTGGCACTGTGAGAGGCCAGGAAAGGCCATTGGTGAAGCTGCAGCCTCAGCAGCAGTTGAAGGCCCAGGATTGAAGGCCTTGGTACCATGAAGAGACTCTATGAGAGGCTATTGGTGAAAGTGCAGCCCAGTTGCAGGAAAGACCCCAGCGTTTTGGAGACACCAGGACCATGGGATGACCACCAAGGACAGCAGCAGCAGCTATGGAGTGGAGCCAGCCGGAGCCTAGAAGACAGCTGTGTGTGCTGCAGAGGACGGAGCTGGAGAAGCGACCCAAGCCCCTAGGAGGAGCCCGGAAGATCGTGGGTGGATCCCAGACATTGGATATTGAGTTATTCATGTAGTTGGTTTTGCTTTTTTTTTCTGATTGAGACTGTGCCTTGGTTCTTCCCTCTTGAAGCAAGGAAGTATTTAACTTACTTTTTTTTTTTTACAGGAGCCCACAGTTGAGAGATTTCGAACTTTTAAAAAAGATTTTTGGATTTTTAGAGAGAGAGGATGTGTTCACCGAACTGAACTCTTTTTGTTTTTGTTTCTGTTTTTCGAGACAGGTTTCTCTGTATAGTTTTGGAGGCTGTCCTGGAACTAGCTCTGTAGGCCAGGCTGGCCTCGAACTCACTGAGATCTGCCTGCCTCTGCCTCCCGAGTGCTGGGATTAAAGGTGTGCACCACCAATGCCTGGCTCGGAATGAACTTTTAGTTTTGTTTGAATTCGTAAAGATTATGGGACTTTTAAAGTTATTTGTGTTTTTAATGTGAGATCTTGAGGATGAATGAGAAAGAAATGGTGGCTTAATGGTGATGTGGTTTTGTGTTGAGTTGACAAGAGGCCGGTTGTACTGACTAGTTTTATGTCAACTTGACATAAGCTAGAATCATCAGAGAGAAGGGAATGTCAACTGAGAAAACGCATCCTTAAGACCAGGCTGTGGACAAGCCTGTAGGGCATTTTCTTCTTTAGTGATCAATGGGGGAGGGTCCAGCCCATTGTGGGTGGTGCCATCCCTGGGATGGTGGTCCTGGGTTCTAAAAGAAAGCAGGCTGAGCAAGCCCTGAGGGGCAAGCCAGTAAGCAGCGCCCCTCCATGACCTCTGCATCAGCTCCTGCCTCCAGGTTCCTGCCCTGCTTGAGTTCCTGTGTACAATGATTTAGAAGTGTAAGCCAAATGAACACTTTCCTCCCCAGCTTGTTTTTTGGTCATGGTGTTTTATTATGACAATAGAAACCCTAACTAGGGTGGTAATAAAGGACTTTATAAAAAATTAGCTCCTTTCTTGCCCTACCTGCACTCCCCCCCCAAAAAAAAACCAGGTAGGCTCTTATACTATCAGAAAAAAAATGGGAAATATGTGGAGGAACGTCAAGACAAAGGAAAGACAGCAAGGAACCCACCAGCAGACTATGTTAAGCTGTTGATAATGTATACACATAAACCCCTTCCTACATTAGGGGGTACAGATCTGCCCTTTCAAGATAGAACATAAAAGCATTCACAGGGTGATGACATGTCTCAGTGGGTAAGGGCACATACATCAAGCTTGGAGACCAGTGTTTGATCCCTGGAACCCACAAAATGATAGAGAGAACAAACTCTACATGAGAGTGCCCCATCCATTCTGTCTTGATGGGGGATGTCCTTCTGTATATGTGTTTCTCTTATTGGCTGAGGAATAAAACACTGATTGGCCAGCAGCCAGGCAGGAAGTATAGGCAGGGCTACCAGAGGAGGAGAATGCTGGGGAAAGGAGAAAGATGGGCCACCAAGAAATGCCATGCTGCTGCCAAAGGAGTAATATGCCAGATTATGGATAAGCTATGGCCTCATGGCAATATATAGATTAATAGAAATGGATTAATAATTAAGAGAGAGCTAGCCAATAAAAAGCCTGAGCCATCAGCCAAACAGTTTAACGATTAATATAGTGCCCATGTGTTTATTTGGGGCTAAAAGGCTGTGGGACCAGGAGGCACAGAAACCCCCATCTTCACTGTCCCTCATGGAAAGGAACAAGAGGTCTCTCTCTTGCCTCTTCTATAAAGGGCATTTACTCTAGGAAGGTAGAACCCTCACGACTTCCTTAAACATCCCGACTCCTGTCATAACTTGGGAGCTGGGGTCTCATCGTGTGACTTCGAAGGGGATACCAAAGCCTTCAGAGCAGAGCACTGACATTTTGAAGATGACAAAACCCTCAGGTTCAGAGGGTAGTAAACCCAGTAAGGTCTTCCTGCAGTCACACAGTGTGACAGGGACTGAGCTTATATCCCAACCCACCCCAAGTGGTAACCTTCTATTGAACCTCCATCCTTAGCATTCAGGGAAGGGCGGGGATAGAGAGAACACAGCAGAGAAATACTAGAAGAGAGGGAGTTGGTAGCGTGATGAGTCAGCTCTCTTTAGACAGCTTTCTTAGACTGCAGAGCTCCAGAGGACACCTAGAAGGAGCAAGAAGCCAGTTCGAATGATATTAGCAGGATTTCTGCCTTCCCCCTCGTCTCCACTGGTCCTTGTGATCTCTGGCAAAAGAACTCAGTGGAGACACCAGACTGCAGTGTGCAAAATACAGTTCATTACAGAGCAAACTGGGGCATCCTCAATAGATGAGAGTGGACAATGGTCAAAGGGGCCACTGGACCCATCTATACACTTGCTCTAGGGTAGACTTTACGCTATTCCTGGAAGAGACAGCTTTCTGCTTGGGTGACTGACAGTCCCGTTTGGATTAACTCTGACAATGTGATGCCTTTGTTCTTTACTAGAAAGCCCCTGGCTGGAGAGTAATCTCATGATCTTTGGATAAGAATGTCACATCTCCCTCCAAGGTGCACAAATGACTCAGAACCCACTCTCTGACCCAGTAATCAGAGTCCCATTGTTCCAGTTCCTAGTGGACAAGCTGCGGATGAGGGAGGGATCCATCCAGTGACCTCCAAAATCTGCTGATACCTGACTACCCACCCAGCCAACAATATAAGACCATGATGTGAACAGAGAAGCAGGAGCCAGACCGTGGGATGAGGATGGAGTGAGGGACAGTGGAGAAGTCCTATCGACCTCTGAGGTCTTGCTGAACCTGCATCTTCTCTCCACGTCTCTTCTTACCTTTCATTTATATTGATATCAGATTGCACCCTGCAGGATAACTAAGCTTCAATGGGTCTGACAGTTGGCCTACAGCATGTGCAGTAGACATCTCCTGACAGCCAGCCGGGGTCTGCCTGAAGGCCTTGACAACAGCAGCCGAGTCTGAGTGGCCTTGTGGACAGTGACCTCATCACCTCAGCAGATGCCAGCTCAGTGGCTCAAAGAGTGGGTTCTGAGTCATTTGTGCACCTTGGAGGGGTATACGGCATTTCTATCCAAAGATCATGAGATTACTCTCCAGCCAGGGGCTTTCTAATAAAGAACAAAGGCATCACATTGTCAGAGTTAATCCAAATGGGACTGTCAGTCACCCAAGCAGAAAGCTGAGGCAGGGTTGAGAAGGCTATAAGGCTTACCCTTCCTGGAATAAACTGAACTTGTTGTTTCAACTTGTTCCCGATACCTATATTGTTGGTGTTGCATCTTCTGCCCCCCACCCCCCCAAGGGATACTGGTTGGGACCCTGCAACGGGACCCTACTTTAAGTTACCCCATATTGGACAAAACAGTGGTTTCTCAGTCTGTGTCTAGCCTTGGAGACTCCATTTTTCAAGTAGCTTTTGATTCCATTTCGAGGGAGAAGAAGTCAATACATCCTATGAGTGAATCCACACCATCTGCTGGACACTACCGATTCCAGCACAGACTAATCAATGACTAATTCATGGGATCAGAAAGTAAGCCACCCCATAAATTTATTGTGGGGACTTCAAAGTGGCACATGGGTGTATTAGAGTAGCGCCAGGAAAATGAGGTCCAAGGACTTATCAGACAACATATGATTGAGATTGACGAAAGGGTTTAACTTCCTAACCTGGACCCCATAAAGTGAGAGCTGACACTGGATGGCATGGTCCCATACCTGGAGTGTGCGTGAGGAACCAGCTTGCTTCCTGTCTCCAACTGAGGTGCAGACTACTCAATTGCCTGCCTGTCCACAACCCTGCTGTCCACCAGTTGAGAATTCTTCCTCAAATGATTCCCCCTGCAGGCAAGGCCCTTGACTAGAGAAAACCTTTTATGGTCATATTTTGAAGAGGGCTGGAGCAGGTCTCCTGGGAGGAAAGAGGGAATAGTTTCAAGGCTTGTAGTTATTTGTAGAATGGAAGACGACAGTCTTCCCTCAACTCAGGGTGTTCCTTGGCACTTAAAAGCAATGCCATTTACTTACAGATTGCAGTGGTCTTGATGCAAATGAGCCACTCTAGGACAGTTTCCTCTTTCTAAGATTAGCTAAGAAGTGGTGGGGGAAATCGACCAAGGATGCGGAATGCTGGGCCTGACCTGAGGTCTATAAAAATCAAGTTCCTGGTTTAATTGTTCCCATTTCTGAAGTAAGCAGCAATCGGAACGTAGCAAACTGGCAGGAGGAGGATTTTTGCTTTGATTTACGTGGCTTCAAAGCCAGTACAACAGGAGAGTGCATTTGACCTGGCGGTTTGATGAAGTTGCTGAGAGCAGAGACAGCATCCCAAGCTAGACTCGCCCCCCGGACAACCAGGAGAACTGGGGTGAACCACTGAGTCCCTTTGCCCCGAGTTCCTCTGTGAGGCAGAGAGAGTTATCCCTGCCCTCTTTATGAGAAGTCTGGGAAGGAATATTAATCCAGTGAAAGATCGACGATTTGAAATTTTTAAAAGTACTTCTGCATGTATTACTTCATTTGATCTCCACCAGACTGCACAGTGGGAGTTATTATCATCTGCATTTTTAGGAGGAAAACTAAAGCTTGCAGAGAGGTTAAGTTGCCAAGCCACACAATCAATTAGTAATGGTGGCATCCTGCTTCCAGCTCCAAATCCCATTAGGCATCCTTCCTCCACAGATAACTTGGGATGCACAAAACAGACAACCATAATAGCAAACCCTTGGTAGTCCTTAAGGGCCCAGCATGACTCTAAGAGCTATCTGTGTGTCAGTTCATTTTATTTTGCCAATGGTCCAACAATATCATTATTAGTCTGCTTTCCAAGGAGAAAACTGAGTCATGACAGTCAAAAAGACTGGGTCTAGAATACATGTTCTGAAGCCCCAGCAATCACTTTATTCATTTCATATGACTGAGCAGGAGATGGGACTCAGTACTGGAGAGTATTGTATCTAACTGTTGAAGTCAGGTTGTACCCTGACCTAAAACGGGCTTGTAGGAACCAGAGTACTCCCTTCAAGCAATCAGAACATGCTTCTCCTGCCATAATTCTTCTGTGTTTAAACACAACACTCACATCAGTATGCTAGAGATGGACTTGGTGGTCACAAGAGCCTATTTTCTCAGTGTGGTGAGCCTGGGAGTTCTCAGGAAGGGTTTCTGACTTGATGTCAATGTGTTTGTGTGTTTCTTTAGCTCCCAAAGCCTCCTAGGATGGTACACTTTCTGAAAGTCTGTCTTGTGAGTGGGACCAGACGGGTAGTATTTTCTATGTGCTCACCCAGATGCAGAGTCATCTCCATCCTCAGGAGACCTGAGTCCAACCCCCTCAAACCCACATAAAATAGAAAACAAACAAATGTCTGTGGTGTGTGCCTGTACTCTGCCTGGAAAGGACGAAGCAGGCAGACACCTGGGACTCATTGCCCAGCTAGCCTAACCCGCTTGAAGAGCTCCAGGAGAGAGACCCTGACTTGAAAAAAAGTTGTAAAAGAGTCAACAGTACATGCCTCAAAAACATCTGACATTGTCCTCTGGTTTATGCACACACAGAGAATGCACACACACACCTGTCCCTATATATACATGAATGTGCATACACAGACACATACCGGTTTCTATATACACATATACACATGAGCACGCATATACAGATAGAGAGACAAAGAGACAGACACACACATACCTGTCACTATATATATATATATGAACATGCACACACACACACACAGGTTTATTTCAGTTTATGACTGGTGGCCACTGTTGCTCTGGGGACTGTTGTGAGGCTGAATATTGTGTTGTGGAGTATGTATGGGAGCCTGCTATTCACCTCATGATAGACCGGAAGCAAAGAAAAGCAGGAAGGACCAGGACTCATATGTCCCCTCCAAGGACATATTCCTGTGATTAACTTCCCATCATACCCTAGTAGTACCATAGTCTGGTGACCAGTCCTTTAACATATGGCCATTGGGGGACACTTAAGACACAGGAAAAAACAGGCTTGTATAGCGGCTGATTTGTTGGCTGATTAAGGGATTTGTTTGTTTGTGGTCCTGGGGAATCAAACCCTGGGCTTCACATATATAAAGCAAGTGTTTTGTTATTCAGACATATCCAAGAACCTTTGCAGCTTTTCACTTAGCTAAATCATGGGCAAATTACAGCTCATGACAAAAGAATTATCTAATAAAATAACCTGTAATTAGGTTCTTCCAACTTGCAAGCTTCCTTTATGCCTTTACAGTAGGATCTGAAAGTGAGTCCATCCACTGTGAGGGAGGCAGAATCAAGAAATCAGAGCTCGTATGTTCCACTGCCTAGAATTCAGTTGCATCTGTTCAGTCCTTCTAACGTCTGGCACGTGCTCCTTACTAACTATGGAGCATTTAGTCCGCAGGGAATGTCCTGATCCAGCCTGTTTCCAGAATCTTAAGTTATATCACATGTTTGTTCTCCCTTCCCCATGGCCCTGACCCACCCTGGGTACTGTTCGATTCAGCCATGTTCCAGGCTTAGTAGAAATCCTGATCCTGATTATCAACTGTCTTGGGACTAGCAAGGTAAAGACTCTTACTGCCATGTGTGACAAAACTGAATTGGATTCACATGGTGGCATGTATGTATGTGTGAATGTATGCACGTATACACACATGTACTTTAAAAAATCAATTACCTGTCTTTCCCATCTTTCCCACAACCACAACATATTTAGTAGTGCCTTCTATGGCAAGTGTTCATTCATTCTTTCCTTTCATCAGATGGACGAACCCAATCTCAATGCCTCCTTCAACACGCGTGCAGGGGCACACGCATGCACATGTGCGTAGATACAAGATTGTCCTTCCTGCTTTAGGGTAGGAAGAGTTTAGTTATGAGAAGCACAATGACTAGCAGGGAAAAAAAATGTTCATACTCAGGGAAGGTCACCTTGCTGTCTGTAAGGGAAATGGATTTCTCCTAATACAGCAAAGAAAAAGCCAAAAAATAAGTTGGATTGTTGACATTTTAAAAAAAGCTAGCAGGTTGGGCATAAATATTCTTCTGCGTGTTTTCAGAGGCTCTAGACAAAGCATGTTAATGAAGGCTGGCTCAGAGAGGGCTGGGGTGCTCCAAGCCTGGACAGGAAGACAGCAGGAATGCCGGGGGGATCATAAAAGGTACAGGCGAACCTGGTACTAGAGGCCGACCACAGGGTCTCCTGGTTTCATGAACTGACCACCATGGAGATTCTGCTGGAAACCCAGACAGCTGTGTCAGAGCCATAGCGGGAAGAACAGAGAGTCTCACGGAGAGCCTTGGTGCAGCTCAGGTGTGTAAGCTACCTGTCGATGTGTCCACTGCTCTCTGCAGAAACTCTCTGCATGGAGCTTTGGATAAACCAAAGCTCGATTCCAAAGCTGCCACAGGGCTCCGTGTTTCCCAAACAGGCACATTTCTATGCCTCATGAAAGTGCTGGATGAACTGACAACCCCTGACCACACTCAAGACTGTGCTGGCCTCTGTCACTCTGTATCCTGCCCCTCAGCCAATTAAGTCTGCCTCCCTTGATGCCTTTGGTCTCAATCAGCTACTGCCTGTAGGAGCCACTGGGTTGGCAACAATGATGTGCCGATCATGTTGGGTCAGTGTGATTGACAAGCCAGGAAGTATAGGAGGGACTAGGAGATGAGAATTTTGGGAAAAGAAGGTAGATGGACTCGCTGTGAAAGGACTGGGAAGAAAGGATGCACCAGGCATTCTCTGGTAAGATAAGACCACGTGGCAATACATAGATTAATAGATAAGGGTTAATAATTAAGCAGATCTGGCCAATAAGTCCTAGTCAACAGTTTTATAATATAGCGTCTGTTTATTTGGGGGCTCAAGGGTGGTGGGACCCCACCAGGCCAGAAACCTTGTATCAATAGTCTCTGTCTCTATGTCTTGGTGTCAGAGCTCCTGAGCTAGAGAGATACCCAAGGAAGAATGGGATGGGCCTCTGCCGACATCCCATCTTAAAGCAGGTGAGGGCTCAGTGCTGTGTAGTATCCTTATGCCTGGTTATTAAAAATGCCAGAGGGCTCACAGGGGTGAGCTTGAGTGCTCACAAGCCCAGGGCCATCCTGTCTCTCTGTGGCATCCTTCTATGAAGGAAAGAGGAGAGGAGACACTTATTAGAACATGTCCAAACAGTTACCAGTCATACCACTGGCCCTCCAGAGTGGGTGTAGGGATATATGACATGTCCTAGCAGATGCTAGCTTGGATGCTGTGTCAACGAATAAATGTACTAGGTCCCCTTGCCTTTCAGTCCAGCATCCATAGCGGAGTGAAGGCCTTGATGAGGTCCCTGCCTGTGAGCCATGCCCTTGCTGTTCTCCAGGTAGGAGTCCCGGTCTGTAGATGTAGGCATCCACCAGGCATCAGAGCTTACAGGAAAAGCCCTCCTGTCGATGTGGCTCCCTTTATCCCACTGCAAATTCCAGCTGCATTTAACTCAGCCGTGATCAAGGTTCCCTCCATCTGCCAACTGCAGTCCCTATGTATAAGGCCTGGCACTTCCAGGGGAAGCTCAGATCCTACTTAGTATTCAAAGGCTAGTCCCTTCCACTGCCTTCCTTTTAGAAGTGACCTCCATGCCCATGTAGGCATGGCCCAGCATCTGTGTCCTGGCTCAGAGATGCCTCCCAGCCACACGGCTGGGAGAAATATGGCTTTCCTCCAAAACTGAACAAGCTGGGACAGAATCATCTATGCAAGTTACCTAGGAACAGCACCTGACTTTTATGAAGCCCAGAGAAATGAAAAACAGTCAGCAAGGCCATGGGATGAAACAAGAAGGATGTAGGTGTGTGTGTGTGTGTGTGTGTGTGTGTGTGTGTCTGTCTGTCTGTCTGTCTGTCTGTCTGTCTGTCTGTCTGTCATTTGTGTATGTGTTCATTGGCATGGAAGTGAAGCTTGCCCACTTAGCTAGGCTGGCCAGCTAGTTAAATCCCAGAGATCACCCTCTTTCTTCCCCACCTGAAGTACTGTATGTGTGGAGCAGCATGCCTTACTTTTGAGTGTGTCAGTTCCATAGACCAAAGTAAGGTCCAGGTCCTCATGTTTGTGTGGCGAGGACTTTACCAGCTGAGATAACTTCCCCATCCCTAAAAGAAACTCATTCGCTGTCAGCAAGGAAGCTGTGCATAAGGCCCTCATGCCTATAATCCTAGGCGAATACAAGAGACTCACCAAGGGTCTGAGGCCAGCCTAGGCCTGTCTCGAAAACAAACCATGAACTAGTAAGTCTTCTAGGGGTTAGGCACTGTGCCAAGCAGAAGCAGTTAAGAAACTTGTCTTCATTTCTAAAGGAGAAGAGGTGGGGGTGGGGGACAAATGAAAGTAAAAATTCCAGAATGATGAGCACTGTACAGAGAAGAGACTGAGGATCCAGTGATAGAGGCGGTATGGCAGGGAGAGAGTGGGGTGGTGTGACAGGGAGGCCACAGGGAGGACTTTTGGAGGAGGAGGGGCACAGGAGATGTCCGAGGTCAAGAAGGAGCTGGCCCCTGCAAATAGAGTGAGGGGAACCTAGAAGCTTAGGAGCAGTTGCTCAGGCCCAGGTCTTGCTGCTCCCTGTCCGACAAACGGGGAGAGGGACCCGTGTTAGGCAGAGAGGTGATGGGCATGAGGTGAGCACAGGGATGAAGGCACACTGAGGAATGAGATCAGCTTCTGTTTCAGGCCTGGTGAGGAACTGATGTCAGGCTCTGACCAGCAGAAAGACACAGGCTTCCAATTGGACAGGGTCCACTATCCTGTAGAGCCTGGGAGGGAGAAGGCAACAAGAAATGTTAGATAGCTCAGGCCTCTCAGGGCTCCTTAATTCTTGCCAGACAGCCAGCCTTTTCTCAAGAAAGGGAACAATGAACTCTTTAAAAATGCAGACGTGAATGGGTAAAGATGCTCTATGCCAGGGTCAGCCCGGCTACAACAAAACAGTTAGCCAAAGATTTTAGTCATTCCCAGTTCATGGACCCTGGGGCAAAGAAGATAGGAGGGGCTGATGGGGAAGGGAGCAGGCTGAGTCCAGGCCACAGCCTGGACAGCCTGCCGGGCTCCACACACAACTCCAGTGTCTGATGCAAACTGAACTAACTGGTAAGTTCAGCAGCTCCAGCTCCCGAGAGGGGACGTTTTCTCCGTCTCTCTCATGAAGTGTCCAGCTATACTCACCCCCCCACACACACACATCTGCTTGGAAATGATGCCCGGATCCTTAGGCTACCCACAGTGGGATCAGGAGGATATCTCCGAGACTCTGCTAGAACCAGAGGATGTTATGTCTGCAGACGCGACAGCACTCCATCCCCAGCCATCTCCGCAGGTGTCAGGAGACCTGCTGGCCCTCTGTTGGCTTCAGGTAGAGCCCCTTGCTGATGACTACACTGATGTATTGCTTGGGTCAACCTTTACCATTGATGGTCTACGGCTATGGCTCTTCTCAGAATGAGAATCTGCGGTCCTCAAAAGCCCCTAGGGAAGGGGAGGAAGAGTAGGGACCGCTCATTTTAGACACAAAGACGTGGACAGGGGAGCTGGGAGGTGGCTCATCAGGTGGCACTTGCCTCACCATCATGAGAACCGAGATCTGAGCTCTAGGAACCAGAGTTGGGGAGGCAGAGACAGGCAGATCCTTGGGGCTGGCTAGCCAGCTAGAGTAGCCTACTTGGCAATGTGCAAGCCAGTGTGAGACCCTGCCTCAAAATAATGTCAGTGGATAGCACCCAAGGAATGACATCTGAGGTTGTCCTCTAATCTCCAAATACATGTGTACATGCACACACCTTCAAATACACATGAGTGAATGAATGAATGAGAGATTTTATGACTCAAGGGAAAATTCCTCAGCAAGGAAGCAGCCTGGATTTTAGTTAGGTTTTCCTGTGCTATTTCAAACAATAGCAACCAGTTTCCTCCAATACTAAGAGCAAATATCTCTCTGCAGCCCGGGATAGGAAGCTACAGAGGCCCAGGTGGCAGAGAAGGTGACTGGGGAGTTCCAGAGAAAGCAACTGCGTTTTCCTAGGGCTCATAATTGATCTGACTTATATCAACGTGAGTAGGAACTACCCAATTCCCCTCAGTAAAAAGAAGTCCCTGTTCACTGTGCTGTCCCTGAAGCAGGCTTCTAAAGTTAAAAAAAAAAGTGCATTTTTGTCTCATGATGCCTGCTCTGTAGATTAATCAGTTTTCTGATGGCTCTGACTTCTCTAACTCCCTCCGGGAAGAGGAGAGGGAGGGAGAGAGGGAGGAGCCGGTACCATTTATTGGTGTAAAGAGGAGGTAACCAGGGGCAAGATGGGGATTTAGTGTAAACTTTGTTTGTTCCTGAACCAAGCATGCTTGTCCCACTCTGGGCCCTTTGGGGAAGGAGGGACTCTTGAGGGGCTTCAAAGACAACTCATAAATGATTGACAAGGGCTGTGCTCCATCCAAGTTGGGGTGAGTCATGGGGTAGGTGTGGGAAATGATAGCAATGTTTAATTTCTTATAGAGGAGACACAGTTGGCCTGCCAAAAAGCAACGGCTGGCCCTTGAGCCTCGATGTAGATAAAAAATTATCCGGAATTTCATTTCCAATCCAGGTTCCTAGGTCCATCTCCAAAGAATCTTTATCAAGGTTGTGTGTATGACGCAAATAAGATGGTCAAAAAACATACATGATCTTGGGAGCATCTTGACTCTAGGACCAACCCAGGGCCTGGGCTTCTAGAGCCCCTTATTGCAGCATTTCACCTGGACAGAGAAACTCGAGGGCCCTACTATGTACAGAACTCACCTCTTACTCTGAACCAGGAATAGTCCTTATCAATAAAGCACCAAGGAGGCTCCCTCTCTGCCTCTCACCTCAACTCTGGAGTCTCTGGAGCCCAGCAACAGTGTCTAACTTTACCCTTCTGATATCCTCATAAGACAGTTTCCTGAGGGCGATGTGCCCATAGGAAAGGAAATGAGGTTAAGAGGAAACAAAAATCCTAGACGTGTGGGTCAATGCTCTACAAACTGCAGTGGGTTCCTGGTAATAAAGGGATCGACGGAGAGAGAAAGCGGTTCCCCACTGACAGCAGGACCCAGATGTTCCATTGAGAGAAACCACACCGAGCCACGAGGAAAGCAGAGACTCTGGGTCGTGGAGTTGAGCCTACCCAGGCACATGGCCATTGCTGCTGTCTCTCTGCTGGTAGACACAGCTCCCCGCAGAAGCAATGGCCAGATGCTGCATGTTACAGTACAGGGATGGCTACCACCAGCAGGTCAGCAGATGGCGGCAAGCTGTGGAGGTCAAGGCTGGAGAAGAAATAAAGATGAACCCCTCAGGCAGAGAGCGGAGTGAGTCTGTGGAGGTCAGCCTGGGCTCTGGGCTGGAACTAGAGGAGAAGCTATAGGTAGAGTGGTAGGGAGATAAATAAGAGAAATGAGGGGCCTCCGAGCTGAGCATTGCAAAGATGGCAGTCCTAGCAAGCGGGGGCCAAGGTTAATTAGCACAGTGGTGCTCAGCAGCACAGGCGCCAAAGGCGCCAATTTCTAGCTCCGCAACCTAGACCAACCCATTCTGTCTCCCTCTGCCCTGTTCCGTATTTCTATTTGCCTCAGAGCACAAAACGCAGATAAAAGATGTGTCTATTTTGCAAAATTATTGTAAAGGTTTAGTAAAATAGAGTACAGTCAGCGATCGTCACAATGCCTCACACATGCTAAGCATTCAGTAAATGTTAGCTATCATTACTGATACCAACTTTAAACATTAAAGCAACATAGCAAAATCTGGGAAAAGTTGGGATATGAGGAAAATTTGCCTGGTAGCCTAACAGAGACAGGCTGGATGCCCATCTGCTCTAGTCAGATTTCTGCTACTATGACAAGATATCCGATAAGTCAAACTTGAAGGAAGAAAGTTCTTTTGCTAGCCAGGTGGTGGTGGTGCATACCTTCAATACCAGCACTTGGGAGGCAGAGGCAGTTGGATCTCTGTTACAAGAGCTGTCAGCCTGGTCTACCCAGCCTGGTCTACAAGAGCTAGTTCCAGGACAGGCTCCAAAGCTACACAGAGAAACCCTGTCTCAAAAGAACCAAAAATCAAAAACAAAAGCAAACAAAGATTCCTTTGGCTCACGGTTTCAGTTTTGTGGGTGCTTGGTTCCATTGTGTCTAGGCCTGAGGTGAAGCAGAAGAAGGTTGCTCACCTCACAGCAGCTAGGAAGCAGACAGAGATAGGAAGGGACCCTGACAAAATATCCACACTTCCTCCAACTAGTCCCGACCTATCAGGTTTCCTGTCTCCCAACAGCCCTGAAGTTTTGAATCCATTTAGATCAATCACTCATGAGGTCGGGGCCCTCAAGATCCCAGTCCTCTGCCAAAGCCCCAACTCTGAGCAGCCCGGCAGCCCAGCTTCCACACTAGCCTTAGACTATAAAACTACCCATGATGTTTCCTTCCCATGCACGCTTCCTAGTCTCTTGCACACAATTTGACTACTCTGAGAAGTAGCTTCGAATACTTTCTGAGGGTCACACTTCTGGCACAAGACAGCGGATGAAGGAAGGGTGGGACCTGAGCAGCTGCAGAGGATCTAGTTCAGACGGAGAGGGAGCCACACCCTCTGGAGATGGAGGAGAAGCAGCTCATCTTCACCAGGTACCTAAGAACGACAGAGTCAAAGGGTCTCTTGCAGAGGGAGGCACAGAGACACAACGACGGTGTCCTCACAAGCAAGGATGCCCTTGTCCAGTGCAATTCCCAGCTCACACAACTACATTCTCACCCAACCTTTCAACCACTTCCACAAAGGTGGCTAAGCATGCTGAGACGTCTCAGGGGCCCTCAGGTAGACCTGCAGTTCCTGACCGTCAGAGGAACCCAGCACACATCCACCTATTCAGTGTTGTGCTGGAATCCACTGAAGATGAGCCCGGGGATGGAATTCTTCTATCCATCTACGTAGATGCTATTCAGGATGTGCCTTCCAGACACGAGCCAGCCTGCTAGGTACTAAAGGTCTGATTGCAGACAACACAGACAGGCATCATTAATACTGGCTATGCCACAGCAGATAGGAAAATGCTGCATAGACACAGCCTACACCCGATGATTTTTTGCTTGATGAAGAAGTGTGAGGCCCCAGCCAGAATCCACAGAATCAGAATTTTCAGGGCTTGGGCACCATTCCTGGGTGATGCGATGCCCAGTGTTGATTGGGTTAGAATATAAACTTAATTCTATCTAGCTGCATGCATTCCTTTTGTTCTAAAAGCAATGACTGCTATGCACTGACACCATGCTAGGTATGAGAGCTGCATTGCAGAACCCTTGGGATATAGGAGCCAGAGTTGCCCAGGATATCCTGGGAATTAGGCAGGCTACATGCAGTAGAACACGAGACCCACTCCAGAATGGACGTCAAAGGGCTGTGGGAGCAGGGAAGAGTTGAGCTGGTGTGAGCTCTTGAATGACACCCCACAAAGCAGAGAATGCTGGCACTAGATGTTGAACGATGAGAAAGAACGGAATTAGTGGGCGGGGCAGCAGGAGGGTAAAATTTCTGGCTGAGGGTTAGGAATGACAGACAGAAAAGCAAGAGGAAGCCTGTCTGCTTCTGGCTGGTGGCCTAAGCTCTTACCCTCCCTATGGGAAAGCTCTACGCCTCTGGGAACACTGCCAACTATTCCCTGTGGGTCTTGGGCAAGAGTCTGCTCCTCCTCTCTGGGCATCTTCATCTCCCGAGCTTGGCTTGGATCGGGACCAAAATGGAAGGAGCTCTAAGCCTTCATCAAGGGCCAGAGAAAAAGGGAACCAGAGGAGAGTCTGGGCCTACTGTTCATAGAGGATCCGCCATGTGCACTGACATTCCATGTCTGGCATCTGCTTTGCTTTAAAGGGAGAAGGAGAGAGAGTCTGGAGAAAATTCCACAAGATTACATTGAAAACCAGAATACTCCCCACCTCCCCCCAAGCTTCTAGGCATGGGTTGTTCAAAGTAACTGATGTTACATTGTTGATGTTGTCATCAACCTGCTTTCTGCCTGTTTGCTTCATGGATAAGCTGTGGAACGTGGAGGTTTCCCTCCATCTATAGCTCCCAAGTGCTGAGAGGCTGAGTGGGTGGTGGCGAAGCTTGGGCCAGGTTGACACTGACTTGTTTAATCAGACTCGCAATGGTGACTCTCCAGGTTGACCCCTCTGTACCAGCCTGGGGTGAGGGTGGTGGGGAGGAGAGCAGAGGTGTCCAAATTCTAACTCAGACTTTTTACCATTAGTGGAAGTCCTTTCCCATGTGAAATTCTGTAGGAAAAACCCATGGTGACTAAATCAGACAGGTTTCTGTGCAGACAGACTCATCGCTATTTGGTAATACTCAAGGTAGAGACCCTACCTCGTCACCACACCCCACCCCACCCCACCACACCCTACCACACCCTACCACACCACACCACACCAGCCCTTGCACAGATCTCCAGGGCAGAGTGTGGAAAGGAGCGACTCCTGGGCAGAGGATCTGGCTGAGGTGAAGGCTGGACAAGCCCTGAAGACCCAAGAGAAAAGGATCCCTGGCAAGAAGCGGGGTGGGTGGGGTTACCAGTATTCTGAAAGGAGTGAGCCGTGGAAAGATAAATTGAGATGATCAAATCCAAGAGAGCAAATGAGAACAGAGACATTTAAATGACTTTTTTTTAAAGATAAGGAAGAGATCTCCCCAAAATACCAGTAAGTGGTCAGAGGAAGGCTCACTCAGCAACACTGGTTCCCACAGCACACACAACCGTCTTCTGGAAATGGTGTTAAGACTCTGTGTTCTAAACCATAGAAACAAAAAGAAAAAAAAAGTAGCTTTCTGCTTGTTAGGAGTTGAATCATGTCCCCCACCCCACCCCACCCCAAAATTAGACACTTCAGAACATGGCCTTAGGTAGAAACTGGGTTATTGCAGATGAGATCAGCAGGGAGGAGGTCACATTAGAGCAAGGAGCTTGTCCTTATAGAAAGAAGAGATGGCTAGGGACACAACTCTCAGCGGAAGAGCTGGAGTATCACCAGAGCCTTGGGGAAGTGCCCCCATGGATGTCTCGATTTGGATGTCAGAGAATACATTCTTCTCCTTTAGGCTACCAGGCCATGGGGCTGTGTTAAGGAAACCCTTGTCAGGCAGTGGCACTCAGTCCTTAGAAACCATGTGTGAGGGGACAAAGGGGACACTACAACCCAGCTCACGACACAGAGACACCAGGAAAAATCATCCACTACAGAACCCTCAAAGCCACAGGGGGTGTGAGCAGGAATTCCCCCACAAAGGGCTGTGGTAGAGGGGGGCACTGTAAAACAGGCCAATGGAACAAAGCTTTGCCCTCATTATCACCAAAACTACCACACACCTCTGCCTGCAGCACAGAGAAAAGACCAGGGAGGGGCATGTGTCCAGAGACACAAGGGGGAAGTGGAGAACTAAAGAAAGCCTAGTTGTTCCTGCTGGCCCAGACAGGGCTTCCCTGGGACTCCAGAGTTTCTATTTTTAATACTAGAATGGTCTTGGGCAAACCAGGATAAATTGCTCCCCCAACAAGAAAGTAAAGTAGAAAAACAAAGGAGAACGGTTTACATGGTGTGAGAAGCTAGCCACTCCCAGCACATGTTCTGCCAAAGGGACCCAGACCAATCAATCTAGGCCTTTCCAAACCCTGGTCTTCTTGAATTCTAGCAAGATGAACTGTGAGCGGATGCTGAAGAGCTGGTGGACAAGATTCACTGAGAACCTCCACTGACCAAGGACCCTTGGGACAGGAGCAATCAATAAGAGACTGTGCCATTTGGAAGGCTTGCTTCATCTAGCCCGCTCACTGAGCCTACACACACACACACACACACACACACACACACACACACACACACACACACACCTTATCTAGCAGGGCTCAACCCTCACATTGCTTAGCTACAGGAGAGCTCGGAGAGGGGGCATGCCCAGGGTATGCCTACATGAGAGGTTTTTCTGGCCTTGTCTTTCAAACCCTTCTGACACTAACCCCACGTGGATTCTCTCAGGCATGCCTAGGAAATGTCACCCACCGGCTCGTTCCCACCAGGTGAGAGAGGCTTCCTTTATCTTCCCACCATAACCCTCTCCATGGTGTACCAGGGCCATTGATTTTTATCTTCGACCTTCTCAGCTTGAAACTCTGCCTGAAACAGATCTCCTGCACAGCAGAGCCCACACCACGCTCATCGCTGAAACCCTCGTGCCCAGAAAAATGCCCGGTGTGTTGGAGTTCCTCTCGTGAGGTCTGGCAAACAAGCTGATTAATTAATTGATGAGTTCACCAGTGTTGATCACTCTGAGCTCTCGCAGTCAAGTGTCTGCTGGTGCTTGCTGTATCCTGTGACCTGGCACTTCCCAGATTTGCGTTGTGTCTGCCGTTAGTCACCTGAACACAGGCGGGAGAACGGAAGAGGAGGGGACAATGGAGCTTCAGAGCCCCTCGAGGGGGTCCCAGATGATCACCTGGAGTGCAGTTGCCGAGTTCTCAGATCTGATGTCAGCGAGCAACAAAAGCCAGGGGAGGGAGTGACACATCCATTAGGTTCTTCCATCCCTGCTACGGTTGTAAGTAAAGGAGAGAGAGAGAGAGAGAGACAGACAGACAGACACACACACACACACACACACACACACACACACACACACACACACACACAGAGGTGGGGGTTGTAAGTGAAGGAGAGAGAGAGAGACACAGAGACAGAGGGAGAGAGAGACAGAGAAAGAGACAGAGACAGAGACTGCCTCTGCTTCAAACACAGTTTAGTACATGACAAGTAGGATGCATGAATTGGCTCAAAGAACAGTTGTCGCTAACAGCATGCTATGAAGCCCATCTTGTGAAGATGGCCCTGAACAATGAGGTAGCTGACAGGGTCTGCCTCTGCGCCAACACTTTGCGTCTTTCTTTGAGTTATTGAAGCCCCCTTAGAGCCTCTACCAGGTTATCGCAAAGCCTGGCTAATAATCCCGCCCCAGGCCCTCAGGTAGCTGTCCAGCCATCCTGAACTCCTCTAAAGAGACACCTTCAGGAATAATAAGGCTGAGAATTTTCTGCGACTTAAAGTGACTCCCGTAGTCCTCCGGACAGTTATTTTAGAAGAGGTTGAACGTTTTCGGACCTGCGGGCTAACACACTTCCCTCTGACTCTTAGAGGCTCTCAGAAGCCAGGAAGCTAGCAGTAAATAAGACTCATCTGGGGAGTCCAGTCCTGTGTCGCCAAAATCCTTTTGTTCTGAAATTTAAACAAAGACAGGCCTAATGTTTCACTGACCCCTGGTGGACATAAGCAGGAACTGCATCCCTCCGGCAGCTCTGCATCTCAGCGCAGCTAAGGAACCCTGGACCTTCAACCTCACCTGCTTGATGGAAATCCCACAAGCTGCTCCATCATCACCCCAGGACCCCCAACTCCTACTCCAGGCTCCGGCAGCCATCTCCAGTGACAATCTAACTGGCACTTCAGTCTGTCTGGAGAGCCACACGGTAGCAGATGCTGCAGGCATTGGCATTGTTCCAGGAAGCCATTGCAGCTCAGACTGAAGTTCCTTCCTTGCTAGAGACTCTGATTGGGGTAGAAACTACCCGAGAGATTCTTATCAAGCGGGGATTCTGCAGAGAGACAGAGACAGAGACAGAGGACCACCTCTGTGCTTCCAATGTCCCTCATCTTAGCAATGAGGAAATGTTGGATCAAGACTGGGGAGGCAGGCTCTGGCTCTACCAGCAAAGCATGCAAAAGCCATTAAGGTCACACAAGCATGAACACATAGGTTTGCTCTCCAACAAGTAAGCACCAATCACTATCCTAATCTGCATTTGTTGCTATGATAACCCCATGCCCCACAGACATACCCACAGACCAAATCAACAGAGGCATTTTCTGAGGCTCCTCTCCCCCTACCCAGATATGACTAGGTTTGTGTGAAGTTGACAAAAGAAGGCAGTACAGGCTTTACACTGGGTCTGCAGTCGCAACACCAGGGACTGTGGTGGGGTGACAGGAGGGAGGGTCCCTGGGTCTCACTGGACAGCCACCTTAGCCTAATTGATGAGTTCCTGTTTAAGTGAGACACCTTGTCTCAAAAGAAAAAAATAAAAAGGAGGGCGCATGATGAACCACACCCAACGTTGACCTCTGTCATCCAAATACACACACAAACACATATACACACATCTACACACCTGTACCCAAAACCGTACACATTGGACCCAAATTCACACACTCAATGAGGGTGCAGAGAGAACCGGTTCTAGTTTCTAAGTCTTATTCTGTCTTTTGTGACAAAAAAAACAGTCACTTCTTGATCATTTGTTAATCAACAGGCTCTGAGCTAATTCTTATATTTGACCAAGTTGCATTATGGATAGAATTATGTCACCCCATTTACAAGACGGGCTTTGTGCGCAGGTGTGCCTGCAGGCATGTATGTGTGCCTGTGCGTGTATACACATGAGCACAGGTGTTCAAGGAGATCAGAGGCATTTGGTGGACCCTGTGGAACTGGAATTATAGGCTGCTTTAAGTTGTTCATTGTGGGTGCCGGAAACTGAACTCAGGAGCTCTGGAAGAGCAGCAGATGACCTTAATCTCTGAGCCATCTTTCCAGTCCCTAATCTGCATCCTCTTTATTCCACAGAGTAAGAGGACAGCCTGGAGTCACACCAGGAAGATACCCACCCATCTTTACAGATGAGAAAACAGGCACCAAAAGGTGAAATGACACAGATAAGAAAGAGCTTCAAATTAGTCTATGTCCCTTTAAACTAGGGCAGCTCCCCCATCACCCTAGTCCAATCCCACGCCATTCGACCCTGATGCGTCTTCAAAGCTGTTGCATTTATACGCTATGTGATTCTATAGGTTTGGATTTCCTCTTGCTCTGTGGAATGAACTCTAAGGCACAAGCCATGTGCATATATTGCAATACGTGACACATAATACCCACTTGCTATGGCTGCAATAAATTCTCACGGAACCCAGTGAAACCGTAGCATTGGGGATCTGCAGGCACCCTTGTGCATGCGTGTGGCTGCACTGTCTCAAATGTATGCATGTGCACACACACACATCTATCTTCAGAGCATCTGAAAACTGCAGATGGTGGAGGGATGACTAAAGCCTGCTATGATTAGACCATGCTGGGTGGTTTTAATCCAAAGGAAGAGAATAAAGAATTCTAAATAAGGAACGATCAAACGCACAGTTACTTGGGCTTGTTCTCACACAGCCTTGATAACATTACTGCAAAGGGGTTTTTCAGAGCACAGATTCTCAAAGACGAAAAAAATGATACAAACCACAAAATGTTAGAGGCTGCAAAACAAGAGTCGTAACTGTAGTGACTTAGCAAACAAAATGTTAACCCGAAGCCAGCAGCAGAGAGATCTAATGAGTGAAGCAGTTTATGTGAACAGGCCCACACAAGGTTTGGGAACTGACAGAGAAGATGGTCCTGGAAATGGGGAGGAGGTTGGGACTGAAGACAGGAGGTCCTGTCTCACTGGGGTCTCATGCACTGGTTACATTTCTCACTCTGAGAAGAGGCCTGTCAGGAGCAGTGGGGAGGAAGGACAGTGCCTGGCTCCCATGTCAGGGAGGCATGGTGGCATTCATGGAGGCAGGGGAATGCCACTGGGACATTTTACATCTTAGGAGCTAGGAAGGAAAACAAAAGGGAGGGAGGGAGGGAGGGAGGGAGGAAGGAAGGGAGGGAGGGACGGAGTGCAGGAGTCCGTGGGAGACCACAACTCCTCCCTAGAAGCAAGTCGCTGTCAGAATCACACTTGAGTGAAAAGGGGTAAATCATACGCGTACATCAACCGTATGATAGCATCCTTATGTCAATCAAAATCAAAACAATCATCGGCTATGGGTGCATACATGTGCGATTAAACTAGCTTTTTAGCAGCGAAATTATGGATATAGAATAGACAATGAAAATATAGACGATGAAAATTAGCTGTGGCTAAGATGGCGTTAGAGGCAGCGAGATGGGAAAGAGCAGCGGAAGCGACTCAAAGGGCAGTAGAAACGCCTGATGCTTTACTGATATGAACGTCATGAACATGCTACAAATTATGTATGAGCTACTGTGTGTTTTATATGTAATAATTGCAATGTGGTACCTTGTATCAAAATTACTGCTGTAGTTTGGATCTTCAGTGTCCCCCAAAGGCCCATGTACCGGAAGCCTCAGTCCCCAGCTAGGTGCTTGTCAGACATGGCCTAGTTTGCTTCTCTATGCTCTGATAAAGCACTCACCAGAAGCAACCTGGGGAAGGTTTACTTGGCTTACAGGTCACAGCTTGTCACAGAGGAAAGTCGAGGCAGGGACCCAAAGAGGCACTAAAGCAGAGACCACAGCTTACTGACTGGCTGTCTGTCCATTGTAAATGGAGTTCTTAATTGGTCTAGATAATAAAAGCCAGAGTCAGATACAGAGGGAAATCCTGAGAGATCAGAGAGAAGGAGCAACCCACAGCACACCTTACCTCCTAAGCATCTCAGCTGAAAAGAGAGCAATTTCCTGTTTGTCCCTGCTTAGATCCTGTTTCTGCCCAGCCATGTCACTTCCTGCCTGTCTGTACAGACCTCCAGACCTCTATGGTTAGCTAGTGGCAAGCTCCATACTCTGACCCCCGAGACAGGCTTTATTTGTGAGAGAAAGATATCACCGCACTCCATAGCTTGCTCAGCTTGCTTTCTTATACAACCAAGGCCTATCCTACCAGGGCTGGCACTGCCCACAATGGGTTGAGCCTTCTTCCATCAATTAGCAATCAAGAAATGCCCAACCCCCAGGCTGGCCCGCAGGCAGGCCAATCTGGTGGAAGCAATTCTCAGTTGGTGTTTTCCCTCCACCCAGGTGACTTTGGTTTGCTTCAAGTTGACCGAAACTAAACAGCACAAAATGTAAGGAAACCCAAGAGGCCGAGCCTGATGAGGACTCTACCGTTATTGGGTGTTCCCTGGAAAGGACAGACTCTGAAGCCTCCTTTCTCTCTTCGTGGTCTACTCACTGGGTGAGAGGCTGAGACCCACCACACACTCCCAGCTGCAATGTGCTGCCTTGTCGTGGCCAAGGACTGAAATGACTGAAAACTGAACCAAAAGAAGCCCTCCCCCTCTTTTGAAGTTGATTATCTCGGTATTTGTGACAACGCCGAAAGCAGCTTGTGAGGATTACACAAACAAACAGCCAGATCTCTCCTCCCACTCCAAGTATCTAGGTGTGGCCTCTCCCCTACCCAGGAAGAAGTCTGGAGACCTCATCTCTGAAGGGAGTAGAAAAATAAGGTCTATCACAAGGAGTGACAGACGCCAGCCGGAGTTGAAGATGGCCATGCTATAAATATCATGAAATGAAAGTTTATTTCTAGCATATTGTGACCTTCAGCTGTGTCCTCTAATCAGTTTACAGAGTGCCTACAACCAGGCTTGTACAGTAGATGCTGGAGACACTGGTTTGGAAAAGCTGGGCAGCTCAAAGGGACAGAGTTTTCCCATTGCCCCCCACCCAACCACATTCCAAAGCCAGTGACAGTCAACAGCCCCCACCAGCTTCCTCCAACTCCAGTGCTCATCTGTAACCATGAGCAAATCACCAGTGACTCCTAAGCGTGAAAGGGCTCCTCCAATAAGAAGCACCAATGCCAAAATTAAAGCAACACACAGGCGAGAGAAACCAGAAGTTTTAGGTTTGCGTTTTCAAATTCCCAGGAAAGATGCTTATGTGAGATGGAAACAGCATAATTAAGGGGAAATTAAGACTACCAAAAAAAAACACCCTTGGAAACTAAAAGATGATTACAGGAGTACAATACTCAACACAAGTGTTCAAGGTTCATTTGAGTACCGCAGATGTAGCTCAGTTGGTAGAAAGCTTGCCTAGCATGTTCAAAGTCCTGGGGTCACGTCCCAAGTACCACAAAAACTGGGCACAAGGAAACCTCCCCTCCCCCTTGTGATTCCAACTTTCAGAAAGTAGAGGCAGAAGAACAAGTTCAAGGTCATTCTTGGCTATATATTATGCTCAAAGCCAGCTGGAACTGGGCAAATGGGACCTTATGGGGGGAGAGGGGGTGTTAAGGAAATTTCCTAAATACAGGGAAGAGAGAAAAGTGAAACAAAAATTTGAGAAAACAGGAAGGAACACAGAGAGAGCTGTTTTCCCTTGGGTTTCTGCAACAGGGCACCATGGACCAGGCAGTTCATGCACAGCTGAAGTTTACAACTTACCATTCAGGCGGGCTGAGAAGACCAAAAGCTGGTGAATTTATTGCCTGGTTTACTGAAGGCCATCCTTCCACTGCAAACTCTTCACGGCAGAAGAGGGAAGGGAGCTCTCCAAGGGCACTTAAAAAATATACCCCTCCCCTCCCCTTCCCGAGAGAGAGAGAGAGAGAGAGAGAGAGAGAGAGAGAGAGAGAGAGAGAGAGAGAGAGAGAGAGAGAGAGAGAGAGAAGAGAGAGAGAGCGCACTAGGACACTAGTGTGTGGGAGGAGCTTATTGGGCAATCTCCATGCTGGTCATTGTCTTAAAGCTTGGGAAAAGGTCTCTCGTTTGCCTCTGCACAGGCTACCTGGCCCCAAAGCTTCAGGGGATTCTCCTGTCCCTGCCTCCCACCTCCCAGTCAGAGCACTGAGATCACAGATATTCATGATCCCATCCGGCTTTTTGTAGGTTCCAGAGATCAGAACTCAGGGATTTATACCCACAAGACAAGCACCTTACCTACTGACTGATGTCTCTCCCTAGCACCAAGCTCATTTTTACCAGGGGGCTGATCCCACTCCCGAGGGCTCCCCCCTCTCGGCAGGATCATGCTTCAAGCTTGCTCTCGATACCACCACATTGGAGATTCGGTTTCAACCAGACAATTCGGGGAGCACACAAACATTGAGTCCACATCCAAAAAGGATAAGAGAATGAAACTAGCCACAAAGCTCCAACACTTGAATAAAAGGAATTGTAGAGAGGCAACCGAGGGTATAAAAACACTTGTTAAGTGGATCACGGGGCTTTCCATAACTGAAACAAGGGAGTTTCCTGGGCTGAAACGTCCTGTTGAAAACCCATAAAAAAGTTAAGTGGGATTATATTCCACACGCTTCACACTGACATGAAACGTCAGAAAGGAGAGAGAATGAGCATATTCTAGAATCTGTCTGGAGTGGTGGGGCCAGAGGGGGCATGAAGATGTCCATATGAAGGTGTGGTGGCTTGAGTGAGAATCGTCCCTCACAGGCATATGTGTTTAACACTTGGTCCCCAGTTGGTGGCACTGCTGTGGAGGTTAAGCTACCTTTAGGAGGTTGAGTCTTGCTGGAGGAAGTCCATTGCTAGTGACAGGCTTTGAGAATTTATAGCCCACAGGTGCTTTCCAGTTTGCTTTCGGCTTTGTGTTTGCATTCGTGTTTTTAAAAGAGAAAGTAATTTCTTTCAGGGCTGGAGAAACAACTCACCGGTTAAGAGCACTTTACTGCTTCCCAGAGGATCCAGGTGTGGGTCCCAGCATTCACGTTTGGTGACTCACAACTACTCATAACTGCAGTTCTGGGGAATCCAACACCCTGTGGTCTGCTTCTATGTGGTGCACACACATTCATGCAGGCACACATACGTACACATAGATAAAGTTAAATAAAACTCAGAATTGTTTTTCGAAAGCTACTGAGAAGCCAGGCCTGATGGGGATGTCCTTCTGTATTATGTTTTTCTTATTGGTTGATGAATAAAACAGTGTTTGGCCAATAGAAGCAGGAAGGTAGGTGGGGCTAGGAGACAAGGAGAAGACTGGGGAGAGAGGCAGGAGGCGTGTGAGGGGACGCCATGTAGAGACTGGGAAAACAGGACATACCAGGCATTCTCTGGTAAGATAAGGCCATGTAGAAATACATAGATTAGTAGTTATGGATTAATAATTAAGAGAGAGCTGGCCAATAAGAAGCCCTAGCTATTGGCCAACAGTTTTATAATTAATATAGTGTCTGGGTATTTATTTGGGGCTGAAACGGCAGTGGGACCTGGCAGGACAGGAACTCTAGCAACACAGGCCTGACAGTATGTGCCTAAAAAAAATTCCAGCACTCCTAACTCTGAGGCAGAAGGGCCCTTCCCTTCGCTCCAGGTCAGTGTGGGCTACAAATCAAGATCCTGTATTTCAAGCAAAAGGAAGAGAATTTCAAGAGCTCTGCGGGACAATCTTTAATGTCTTTTTTTTATGCCAAAAGACAACAAGCACTTACTTGTTCATAAAGAGTATTATGTGATCTCAGACTCATCAATGGACCAATATTTTCCTCAAAAGATTCTTTGGGGAACTAGGAGCTGTCAGGCTCGCTGTGGTAGGTAAAAGTTTTTCAAAATTCTGAGGCTGGAGAGACGGTTCAGTGGTTAGGAACACCTGCTGCTCTTACAGAAGACCCAGGTTCTCTTCCCAGCACCTGGATGGTGGCTGACTGCCCTCCATAACTCCAGTCCCAGGGGACCCAACACCCGATTCTGGCCTGTGTGGGCACTGCACTCACATGGTGCACTGGGCACACATATAAGCAAAACAGTCATGGACATAAAATAGATAATAGTAAATCTAAAAAGCCCTTCAAAAATCCAATTTTCAATGGAAAATACAGTTTTATGACAGGCAAAAAAATATTGCTGGTGGTTTATTCAGACAGATTAGACTATGTGGTACATTTATTAAATATATCACCCAAATGCCCATCCCCAAAGGATGACAGTTTACTGGAAAACCCTTCCTGGAAAAGGCGTGCAAAGTGACCCACCACCACACAAGCCACCGCACGCCTGCACACAAAGCTGTCCATGGAGCTTTGATGACCCGCTGAGGAGCCTTCAGAACCATTCTCCTATTGCTACACAACATAGTTTTTAATCATAAAGTCAGTCTTAGGGGAAATTAGCTTTTTATTTTTTTGTTGTTGTTGGGTTTTTTTTATTGCTGTTTTATTTGTTTATTTGTTTTGGGGCTAGGATCCCATGGAGCCTGGCTTTATGATGGAGGAAGACCTTGAATTTAGATTTTCCTGCCTCTGTCTCCCAAGCTCTGGGGTTACAAGCACGTGCCACCACTGTGGCTTGTTCTTATGCAATGCTGGGGGTCGAACCAGGGCTTAATGAGCCTTGGATTAGCACCTAGCAACTAAACTACATTCCCAGCTCAACCAGTCTTAAAACAACAACCAAAATAAGCCAAGAGCATGAGTCCTTCATTTGGGAACTGCTGAGTTAACACTGAACTTCTATTTTTCACAAATTGCACCCCCCTCCCAGAATGCAAATGTCACTATAGAATTAAACATGTCCTGGATTTAGCATTAAAAGTGCTCCCACCTCAGCCAGGCGGTGGTGGCGCACGCCTTTAATCCCAGCACTCGGGAGGCAGAGGCAGGCGGATCTCTGAGTTCGAGGCCCGGCTGGACTGACAGCCTCCAAAACAATACAGAGAAACCCTGTCTCGTAAAACCAAAAAAAAAAAAAAAAAAAAAGTGCTCCCACCTCACATGTATCCTGAAAGAGTCCTGGAGACATCCAGAGCTGTGAGCACCACTGTCCTAGGACACCCACCAAATAAAACCAGCCAGTTTCCCTCACATGCAGCATGAAAGAAACCAGGTACACACTACCCCAGACGACATGAGGAAACGCTCACAAAAGCACCCCAGGATCCTGTGGCTCAAATGAGGAATTCCCCGTTGAAGCCACTGTTCCCAAGTTCACAAATACTTCATCACGAAATAAACCTCAGCATGAATCTCACAAGCCAAACTGAGGCTATCAAGCTGCTAGCCCAGATTCTAGTTCAGACATTTTCAGCTGCACTGCCTTCCTGACTCCTTGCACACTTCCCCTCCGTCCTCTCACTAAGACTGAGACGAGTGGGAAGTGTGCAAGGAAGTGGGAAGTCATCGAACTCAGGAGCAAAAACTGGCCTCGCTCAGTGACCAGGCAGCCTGGAAGTCTGGAGGAAAAGCCAGGTTTGGAGTTTCAGCAGTGATTATGTGGTTGGATCATTGGCTTTGCCAAGCTGGATTCAGACTTACATTTGGCCATTTATCAGCTGTGGGACACCCTGACCAATAGACTTTGGCCTTTCTCATTTCCTTATCTGTAGAACACCGATTATACCTACCCTCAGAAATCCCAGAGTAATGACAACCAAAATAATGATTCTGGCTTTGCAGTTACCTACTAATATTATCGCCACCGAAAGCCAACACAGTAGGTTCATTTGCAGCAAAAGTCAAGCCTGTAGCACATGGACGAGTAATGACGCACCTTGGCTGTGTCTACAACATGATGCAATGCAAAAGTTTACAGAGCAGTTGTATGCACAAAGCTTAGGCACAGACTGGGTCCTCGAGGAGCTGTGAATAGACAACCCAGCACTCAGGGAAGACGGGCAGATAGTAGAGGACTGTACTACAGCACCTTGGAAGAGAGAGACCCCTTGTCTACCCAGCTATGTCCATCTTGAAGCGTGGGGTGCCTCGTTCTTCTACTCAGGGATCACGCTCAGGAAAGCCAGAGAAATGTCAAGCTGCCAGGGGCTGCAGGGCCCCATCAGTCACCTTCCTGTGGGTTGAACGCGCTCCCCGCCACCACCAAGGCTCTTCCCTGTGAAAGCCTTGCGCACTTCACTTTAAACGAGACAAAGAGCCAGCTGGCATGAGAGAGCACACCATGGGGTTACTCTACAAAGTGGACTTCCCGAGTCTCCTGAGGGCGGGATGCTGTCATCCGCTTGCTCCATGTAACCCCTGGGGTTCTGGAACCTTGAAAGCCAATATCCAAGACCTGACACTTGCTGGCTTCATCTTGTTTCTGTGTTATCGTAAGGAAGGCAAATTCCGCCAGTGACAGGGCTTGCTGCTTCCTGTGGGGATGGACCTGTGGCATCCCTACCCTGTGCTGAGGAAGAAAGCTGGGATTCTTGCAAATGTCACACCCACAATGTGACTTTTGCTTACAGAGGTGACAAGAAAGATGAAACTTAGGGACAGGAAAGATGAAACAGCCACTTAGGGATAGGAGACTTGATTTTGAAGTCAGCTGTGCCTCGATTCCCACATCTGCCAAGCAGGAGTAATTAAGGTGATGGGGGAAAGAAAAACCCGCTGACAAGTTAATAGCAGTGTTAAACATCTCAAAGGGAAGAGTGTCAGGCAGTCCATCATTTAGGCAGACCCGCAAGACAGCCTCAGGAAATGCCAGAGGAGCAGAGTCCACCCGACGCTTCCCAACTCTGGCCTGCAGGGGGCGCTTGCTTGCCCCAGGCTTTCTCTCCGGGGGAAGCTCCGTGGTAGGATCACCTTTACCAACCTTTTTTAAAATCCCAACCACAGGGATGCTGTCCCGCCTAGACGTCTCTGGAAGCCAAACATTTCAGAACCTTACAGAGGCCATACCTTTCTTCCTGGTGTATCGGGAGATGAACGCAGGAGTTCCGCCGAACTGGCCGCCGGGCAGTGCTGCGCCTTCTCCAGTTTTCTCCCAGCCACAGGGAACACTTCTCCGCTCTCCGTGTGTTCCGTCCACGTACCAGTCAGGGTTCCCTAGAAGAACAGAACCAAATGGGACGAGCAGGTTTATTAAGTCGGTTTTTGCTAAGATCTGAATTACCACCACCACCACCACCACCACCACCACCACCACCACCACCACCACCACCACCACCCCACAGAGGCTGAGAACACCGTAGTTGATTTGTCCTCAAGGCCGGGAGCCTCAGCAGTCAGAACAGCCCCACAGTTTTCTTACCGAGGCCAACAACCCTATTGCTGTTCAGTCACGAAGTTGGAGGCCCCGGGAGTCCCAATCTGGAGGCAAAACCCTGTACGTTCCCTAGAGAGGTCCTTAGTCCGCAACTGAAGCTTGGAAACAGTGCATCAGGGACGCAGCAGCAGCAGGTGGATTGACTTGGTAGCAGGAGGGAAGGCCAAATGCTCAAAAGACCTTTTGAATCCTGGCTGCTGCCAGAAGGTGCCAACCACAATAGGGGGCTGTTTTCTTGCATCAGTTAAGGCAAACAGGACAGTTCTTCAGGCGATGCTCCCTCCTCGGCCGTGGGTACCTCGTGGCAAGCTGACATTAAAACCAACCAGCCGCTTTGACTCCTCCCCTTCCCCACTCTCTTCCTTTATGAATTCTGCCGCGCTAGGTATCAACCCGGGGCCTCACACGTGCTCAGGGCGAGACCTGTACAGCTGGCCCGTATCTGCAGCCTCTCTCTCCCTCTTAACGCAAAGCATCTTCAACAGGTCAACTCTGTGAACCTGTTCCTCTGGGCTCCTTTGGTCGCTTACTCCCTCACACACTCACACACTGCACTGAGAACATCTTTTTAAAAAGGACGCTTCTGCTAGCGGCCTCCTCTTGAACTGGACGCCATGCTCCAGGGACTGGGATACACTTTCACATATGTAACCTTGATACCTTGCAGAGGTCTTTAGGACAGACATCTTTATCCTCGTTTTTAAGAAGGTCAGTACCAAAAAAAAAAAAAAAAAAAAGAAAAAAAGTTCAGAACCGTTGAGAACGGCTCAAATATCCACAGCTGACATCGCACACTCGGGGATCCAAGCTCCAGGCACTGCAGCAGGAGCCAGAGATCCCCACAGCCAGGATGCTGTTGCGTTCGCTTCTGACCCTTGGGTTTCATTGTGTCCTTATATAGAAGAAGTCCTCGATGAGGGTGTGTATAACTGTCAGCCAGATATTTCTCCTCCACCGGGCATGCCCCTTAGCATCCCGCTCGCCCTTGCTTCATTTAAGTTTTGCCCAGATTCCCATGAGGTAGGCATCATCATTATGAGCGCCTAGCACAGCACCTGACAACACCCCGTGCTGAGTGTGGTAGCCTCCGAGGCACAGGTGCAGGAGCTGAAGCCAGGCAATACCAAGTCCATGGACACGTGGAGAGGGAGGCAGCAGGGCTGGGATGGGTTCAGGTGCAGCATTCTCCATGACTGGGGCAGGGAGGCTGGGAAATAACTACCTCTTCCCTCTTCTCAGGATGATAACAGCACCTAGCAACTCCTACCAGAACAGGACTTTTCTGAGTTGAGCTTTCTTGACCATAGAGTGCTGAAGTGGTGTTTGGTAGAATCCATGCATGGACAACTTGGAAATCTTCTTAAGTTCTGGTCTTGTGTTTCTTTCCTCATTTTTTTTAAAAACCAGACAGTAGAACAGCCTTGTCACCTAATCAGCCTGAGTCTAGTTCCTGCCTTGATGAAGCAAGGGGTCACCAGGCTCAAGCCAATGACAGAGAGCAAGAGAAATGTGACACTGCTGTAAAGACGATTCCATTGACCCTTAAGATTTGCACGGCCATGTGCTTCCTGACTCTCAGTTAAAACAGATAGTATAAGGAGTCACCCCCAAAGCAGGCAGCTTCCACAGTCGCATGCTTCCTGTTTCCAAGGGTCTCTGGATCCCTGGAGAAGTCACCCATGTCTCCCTTTCTCTGACTTTAAAAACCAAATTTGTACATTTCTCTGCTCACCTGTGGTGAGGAAAGAGCCCAGCACGGGGCATTCATCAGACTCCTCACTGCAGTGACTGCATCAGACTGGGCACGCATCACACTTCTCTCTGCAGTCTCCTAAGAAGTGCCAACAGCTGTGTCCCCATTTGTAATAGCTCCAAAATAGTCACAATATGTATCAAATGCTTCCTGATCCTGGGAAGCCCACCACCCACCTGTTCCATTTTGTTTCGCAGAGCCTGGGATTCCTTTATAAACCCCCCACCACGAGAGCAGAACCCCAGGACTCCGTGGAGCCAGCGCAGAAGGTGAGCCAGTCGCAAGGACTCAGTCAAGCCCTTAGGACCCTGAGTTCAGTGCTAGCGGATGGGGACTGGCTGGGAGTGGCTGAGTAACTCCTCCAAGATCACTGGGATGCCTGTTCCGAGTCCCACCACATGTGCAGTCCCCAGGAGCTTGGGTTTTCTGTCAGTTGTTTAACTGTCCTGGGGAGATGGAGGGGGTGGTCCCTGCTTAGTTCCAAGAGAGAAAGGAGAGTCCAATCCAAAACCCTCCTACTGGGCACCCAGCAGACTCTGGGAGGTGGACCCTCAGACATGAATGACAGACTCTGCCCTTGCCCTACAAAGCCCAGGTTCATCCTGTGGCTAAAGAAATAAGGTTTAAATAAATATAAATAAATACAAAATAAAAACCTGCAGCTAAACTGACAGTCTTGTGTTCACCATTCCCCCTACTCATACCACCTTCTCTCATCCTAAAACACACCACAGCCATCCCACAGTATTCACATGGAATCCATTCTACAACCTCCCAAAGACGTCCAAATCCACCCGCAGATAATCGAAGTCCTCATCCATTCACACGTAACTTGCGTTTATCCTCCCAAGTATACCAAATACGCCACAGATGGCTTTATAGTATTGAATGCTATGCAAATGATCATTGCTGTGTCGTTGAGGGACTGATAATGAAGAATTCTGCACACGTTCAGTACAGAACAGATGCGATCTTTTCATACATGTAGCTTCAATCCACAGTTGTCTTGAGTCCACTCTGAGAATACAGGACCTGTAGGCACAGAGGCTGGGCCATTATATCGCCTCCACGAGGAAGTCTTCCGGACCGCTCCTATCACACACGTGGCCATTGCTCTCCAATCACATCCTTCACCTGCACTGAGCTACCCAGCACTGCCAGGCGTATGCCAAAGGTCAGACTTCTTCACACCACATCTTTGGGCCCCCTTCTGCTCTATGTCGGTCAGGCCCTATGGCCAGCTCCCACACAGCACCTCTTCCCAGTAGCATGCCGGTGAGCACTCAGCCCATCCCAACATACTCTAATTCTACCGTGCCAGCATGATGCCATGTTTGAGCGTGTACCAACCACACTGTTTCTACCGTGCAGATGGAACTCAGGAAAACAACCTGAGAACCTGGACGATAGACAAACGTGGTCAAATAACTAGGAAACACTAACTTTCAGATACGTGTTACCCCTTTTGCTAACACAGCTCTTAAACTTTGGATTTATATAATTTGATTAATAATAAACGTCATGTTTAAATACTAGCTACACTTGTAACTCCTGGCTCTGGTAAGCTTCCAAAAATGGTCTCCATGTACCAGCGTGTATCAGTCCACCTTCCTGGTTCTCTGTGTCTTTCTTGGTGGTCTGACTGTTTAATGGCCTCCTAGCCCATCTCTCATCTTCTGGTCCCTCTGCTTCTCTTTGTAAAATACAGCTGAGTGCCCCCTCCCCCCCTTCACTGAGTGCCCCCCTGCTTCAGGACATTAGCAGCTTCTCAGTGACACCAGAAGAAAGTCACTGTTCCTTGCTTATGATTCCAACTGCCTACTTTGGGAAAGGGAAACTGATACTCTAGATAGGAAAACCAACTAGGTCTTCCCAGGGCTCACCCAACTTTTAAACGGAAAGCCTTGTGTACTCAGAAACCTCTAATCCTGAGCAAGTCAAGACCAGCTGTCCAGTTGCAAATGCCGGGTCACCGCTGCCTATGTCCTCATCATTTTTTGAAAACCATTTCCACATCTGGGAATCTCTTCTGCTACCCACAAGACACCTGCCCTGCCAGATGGACTTTCCCCCCAGGACTGTGCCCTATTCCAGTCTGGCTCAACTTCTCTTTTCCCATCAATGCAACCCTACCTTAGTATAACCATCTGAAATATCTGTCACTTGCTATGACAATTTATTGCTTTTATGGAACTAACCAGTGAATCCTATTGACTGTTATTCTGAAAAGTCTGTGGAACCTTCCTTTTCCATCACAATAATAATTACAGTAGAAACCAACACCTTGGACTAAATTCAACAAAGTGTATTCAAGAAAGAGAGGACACAGAGCCATGGGAACCAACAAGTACACAGAACTCAGATTCCTCCAAAAACGATTTGGTAACAAAATTTATTTTTCAGAGAACATACCATAGGGCCATCACACAAGCTGGTAAGTAAAGTCGGAAATGGCTTGTCTGTCCCACAGACGTGTTGTTTTACAGAACTGAGACACGGAACCTGCAAAAATATCAAGGTGAGTTCATGATTTCCCACATGGAAACTCTCAGACCATAAAGGAGTAGCCTGACCACACCGTCTGGGATTCCCTGGTTCCAAGTCTGACTCAGAGCTCCTTACACACACCGCTACCATCTATTGAAGTCTACTCAAGGTCAAGGTCAAGTTTGCCATTGAGCTAACCTGTGTTAACCAAGCTCCGTTTCCCACACCGATGACAATTGTTACTAAATTGCTGTAATAGGCGTCTTTGTTGTTTTCTTTATAACTCAGGAGCAGGCACTGTGACTACAACATACATGTGTCACCGTCAGTCGGGCTTGTGACTGTAACACTCATTGTTAATCCACCACAGCTCCCCTTCAGAGCCCAGGGGAGCTTCAGGAACCTTGCCAGTGCAGCACTCTGGATGGCTGCAGCAAAGCAGCCCCGGTTAGGGTGTGAGGTGAGGTGCCACGTCTCGTCTCTGAGAGCCTGACTACATCCCTAAGCAGTCCCATTGTGCGTCTTAGCTGTTCACCCCTTCTGAACAAGTGAATCTGTAGCATTAGAAGCGAAGTCAACAACGCCTGCATCTTTTCCTAGAAGCTGCTAGCGCCAGCCAGCCAGGTATGCAACTTTGCCCTAGTAAGTGCCGAATAACCGCTCGAATGACTGAATAGAAGACATTAATATGATAATAAGCAGCATCTACATAATGCCTCACTACAGGGTACCATGGTTACTTAATTCTCTCAACAGCCGGAGGAGCAGGGATGGCTTTGCTGCTTAGTCCCCCTTAGGAGGTTCTGAGGGGCAGAGAGATGATGGTTCCTCGCTCACAGTGGACTACCAGTCTAGAGAACTACAGTGAGGGCTCTGATGATGAAGAGACAAGGTCTGAGAGGGCATGCAGTTTGCATCGCGGTCACCCATTTGCATTGTACCACCAGGGCCTTGCGACTAAATCCCAGAAATGCTCAGAGACACTGGCCCTGCATCCTGCACCGCGCGCACCCGTCTGGGCTCCGCCTTCACGGCTCTCCTTCTTCCTGGTGGGTTAATTAATCCTCCTCAACGCTGGGCAGCAGTAATGGGATCAAGAAGAGAGCCTCTCCGCCTGAGCTCCCAAGGGTGGCTGGCAGGAGCCCAGGAGGAGATGGAGCACAGCCTTCAGTCCGTTAATTGTTCAAGAGCAAATCATCTGTCAGCTGGAAGCCGGGGAAAAGACTCCGCCACCGCCGCCACCGAATTCAGAGCTGGAACAATAAATAATGCTCAGAGCTGTGAGCTGCGCCCCGGAGGAAAATAAAGCTGCCCACATTCGCTTCTTAGGGAAAACAAAGATGTTTCGAGTTCTGCAGGCCTGGGGATGTAGCACAAGTCAGTAAAAAATACCAACTTGTTCAGGCTTTTGGATCAACTCAGGACCCAGGGGCCCCTACCCCTCACTCAGAAAACCACTTCCTAACAGGAAGGTCTCCTGGGCTGGAGTAGAGGGGCCCCTCACTCATCTCCTTGTGTCCACACACTTAGCCCCAAATCTACCCTAAGAAGCTACCATGGACTGGGACAGAGTTGGAGCCCTTCTCTACCCTGCCGCCTCATGCCTCACTCTCCAGTTCCTGCTTGCACCCCTCGCTCCTGGAAGCAGGCTCCTCCCAACACTACTTCCAACTTGGTCTCGGTGGCTTCTTTCCTCTACGCCAGGAAGGGTTTTTCTTTCATCTGTCTAAATCCTCCTGAAACCACTTCCTCTTCCCCCAGAGACCTCAAGGACTTTGTGTCCACCCAGAGCGATGATGGAAGGTGCGCCGGGTTGACAGTGGAGGGAAGGAAAGTCAGGTTCCCAGGTCAGGAAACAGGTTCAATACTCAACTCTGCTACTGTGACTGCTGTGGTCTCAGCTATGATGCTTACCGGGGTGCGGGGACGAATCAGGGCTGTTGCAGGTCTCCTTCCCTTCTTCCTTAAGAAGGAAAGTGGAGAAGATTGACAGCTCCTACCTCGTAGAGCTGTGTGAGGACTGAACCACTTAATTCATGTCAGCCACCGAGAACAACAGTAGGTGGCCACTAATCACACCGGACAGTAATTGGCACAGTTGGTGCCCATCTTTCTTGGAGTTCTTGGAGGACCCGCAACATCTCCTTGTCCCTGGATGCCCACCTCTTAGCATTGTATCCTCAGATGGCCAGGTAAGAGGGTTAGTTGTTCGTTCTTCTTGTAGTATGAGACTACTTGTGTGCCCTGCTGCCATGCCCATTATGATAGGGTATCACTATAAGGTTTGTTTGGGCCAGTGACATAGGAGAAGGTACAAGCTATCAGCCCCAGAAAGAAGGTCCTGGAGACATTACAGAACTGTGCCAGCTCCTTCCCCCCTCTACTAAGAGTAGAGTGTGTCTTATATGGGGAGCACCTTTTTTCTGCACCCCTGAAGCCAAAATGCAGCTTAGAATAGGGTTAGACGTTGCCAACCAGTAACTAACACACATTATCAACAGAAATAAACATTTGAGTCTTGAGATACCAAGAAAAGAAAATAAGCATTTGATTTTAAAGCCTGGGCCGTTGGGTTTACTCCTTCCCACAACGTTAACTTGGTGAAAGCCGTTTATGCAGAAATTGACACCTGGACCAGCAATGAATGACTGGGTACCACAGACCTTATCCAGTTTCCAGCCCAGATCAAAGCTCTGGATGCTGATGGGAGATGTCCTTCTGCGTATATGCTTCTCTTATTGGTTGATGAATGAAACACTGTGGCCAATGAGGCAAGAAGTATAGGCAGGGCTAGGAGACAAGGAGAATTCTGGGAAGTGTAGCAGACACCATATGAGACCGGGAAGGTAGGACACGCCCAACCATTCTACAGTAAGATAAGACCACGTGGAAATACACAGATTAATAGAAATGGGTTAATAATTAATAATTGAGCTAGCCAATAAGCAGCCCAAGCCACCGGACAACAATTTTATAACTAATATAGTGTCCCTCCGTGTGCTTATTTGTGGGACTCCAGAAAGCTCACATTACAGAATGCACTGGTAAATCAACTAATTTAAGGGTGGGGAACACAATCCAAAGGGAAGACACTGTGTTCTTAAGACCCTAGGTCCCATGCCCAGGAAGGCAAATGACAGCAAGGGTTTACAAGAAGGAAGATTCAGCGGGACCAAGGCCACTTCCTTGACAGCTGCTGTTTCCAAGGCTTCAAATATGCCAGCCAGGCAGTGCACCCCCCCGCAATCCGAGGAGCAGTGTATGCCTTCCAGGCACGGAAACTGAGGCTTAAACACTACGTGAAGGTCACCGGAGACAAGTGGTCCAGGTGTGAACTTCATTTGCCTAAGTGCAAAGGCCATACCCTGGCGCCTAAAGAACACTGTCATCATGCAAGTCCATGGTGACAGCCCAAGGAAGCCTGGCCATCCAAGCACGGTCTCACTGAGACTGACACAGTTCATGCCTTGGCACACGTGCCTAACAGCAGCTGGAGATTAAGTGGACTCACCCCAAAGATGCAATATCCAGATGGAGAGGAAGCAGACTGTCAAGTGTTTGTTCTAAGTAAATGGATTCCTTTAACCAGATAGTTTTCTTATCACAAGATTAGAGTGTACGTAGGCAAGAAATGCCAGTTTGGTTAAGCGGCAGGGGAGAGAAGAAGGAAGAGGTTTCCATCCAGGGTGCTTCAATTTAATTTCTGTTGCTGTGACAGAATACCCCGATGCAAAGCAATGTAGGGAACGGAGCTATTCTGCTCACAGTTACTGTTGCAGAGAAACCAAGGTGGAAGCTTGAAGCATTCTCGTCAAGAGAGGAGAAAGAATAGATGCATGGATCCTTGCTGGCTTGCCTGCCGAAAACTAGGGAGTGGTGCCACTCACGGTGGACTGTGTCTTCCTAACTCAATTAGTAATAAAGACAGTTCCTCAAATGCATGCCCACGGGCCAGTCTAACAGACAATTCCCAGGAGACTCTAGGTTGTGTCTGAGTTGACAGTTAACACTAACCAGCACAGGGGGCTTCAAGCCCACAAGACAAAGCAGGGAAATCAAAGAGAGAAGAGGCTTGAGTAGACGTTGGCAACCGAGGCCACAGAGAACAGTTCCAGGGGATTGTCATCCCACAGGGATGCCAGGCTACTAGAAGGCAAACATCTGGACCAAGGAAAAGCCATCAAAAGGTTTCTCGGTGTTGTCAACAAAGCCACGTCATGTCTCGACACTGTATCCCAGACTCACCCTGAAATACTCGTTGTGGGTCCTGACACACATTCACTTCTCACAGACACTGAAGAAGACTGGATGCTTGGAAGAATCCCTGCTTGGAGGACAAAGAGGGACAGAATGCCGGCATAAACTATGAGAGCAGTGTGCTCAGGAGGGAAGGACGAGGGGAGGCGGGCCAGCTGGAGGTAAGGACACCAAGGGAAGCACACGCCTTTGGACCGTCTTCATCTCTCCAGTTCAGCAAGAGTCGAGTCAAAAGCAAACTCTGATAAGGAAAAGCCATTTGTTCCCGAATAAACTTCATTACTCTGCTAAATATCTCGACTGGATTTCATTTGATTCCACTCAGTCTCAATTCAATATTGTGCTTGGCCAGCTTAACCTTTTAAAAGGAGTTTTATTGATGGCATGTTATGGGGACATTAGCATTTCTCAAAAAAATTAAAGAAATAGAAAGAATTAAATTGCTTTGCTTAGTGATCTTAATTATCTAGAATAATTAGCTCCAGTCAATTCCCCCACAAGAGCTCTCCTGAGAAATCAGTGTTTGGGGAAACAGAAAAAAGGAGGGCGCCAGGCTCGGGACAAAAGCAAGCATTTGGCAAGTTATTTGGGAATATCTAATTAACCCCGGGAGTGAAGTTGACAGTCACATCCACTTTCTTAGTGCTTAATTATTAAAAGCAAATAAAGAAAGTAAATACTTGGGGAGTCAGTCTATTGGGTCTGGAAAATAGGAGTCACTTTGTGCCAACAGACACAATAATCCCCAAACACACAGCCGTGCGTTTTGGAGGCTTCAGAGACAGTCTTCAATGCCTCTGCTGAAAAACACCTCCCCGCCAGAGAACACATTACCTCCCCTAAGCTTCCAAGGAGCCCTTAAAACTCCACTGTGCATTCCTTAGGTAATTGTCTGCCCTCTCCATCCCCAGAGGACAAGCACTGAAAGTTTGGTTTAGCATACACTCACCCCTGAGGTCATAGAAACCAGACCACATCGCTAGGTGCTGGTGAGTGTGGTGGAATGATATATAAAGCAAGGCTTTTTATGCTTCTGTACATAGTTTATATTCGACAAATCCTTCACGTTCCTTCTTCCGTGTGTGTGTGTGTGTGTGTGTGTGTGTGTGTGTGTGTGTGTGTGTGTGTGTGTGGTCTCTGTGTGTGCCTGTGTCTGTGTGTATGTGTGCCTGTGTGACTGTGTGTGTGTCTCCTGTGTGTATCTATGTGCATGTGTACATGTGCATTTTTTGCATGTGTGTGACACGTGTGTACAGGTATGCATGTGTATGCATGTGGCACATATGTACACATATGCATGTGTATGTGTGTGCCATGTGTGTACACATATGCATGTGTATGTATGTGGTACATGTATACACATATGCGTGCGTATGTGTGTGGTACATGTGTACAGGTATGCATGTGCATGTGTGTGGCACATGTGTACGTGTGCATGTAGAAGCCAAAGGATGATGTCAGGAATCACCGTCCCTCTGTCTTCCACCATATTCACTGAGGCTGGGTCTCTCAATCTAACACAGAGCTTGACAATATGACCAGTCCCACTAACCACCTTGCTCTGGGCATCCCCGTCTCTGACTTTTGCCTTCTGGGGCTGGAATTACAGCTGGGAAGTCATACAGACACTGACACGAGCTCTGGGGGTCTGGGCTCAACCCCAGTCTCTTGTTTTTTTTCCCCCTTCTTCTTCCTCTGCCTCCTCCTCTTCCTCACTCTCTCTTTCCATTTCCCCCTCTACTTTTTTCCCCCCAATGTATTTCCTGTTTAGGTTCCACCATTAAAGACATCGACTCCAGAGAGGACGAGCCCTAATCAGTGTTCTCCACATAAGTTTGCCATTTTGACTTGTGACTGAGTTCCAACAAAACATTGCAAATAGCAGCAGAATGGCTGAGAAGCCCTGGGACAGGGCCCATTGGGAGGGGAGTGATTTGGGTGAAGGGTCTATCCTTGGGTTTGAATGCCCCAGAAGATTTTTCTTAAAGACTTGGGAAAGGGCAGAAGAAGGAAGGGGAAGAGAAACAGAGGAGCTGCTGGTGTGACCTCAGGGAGCTGTCAAGCCAACATGTGTGTCTTTTCTGAGGATAGTAGGGCTTTTGTGGAGCATTGGAAGCTTTATTCCCAATGCTAAGTGGAAATTCACTAGGTGAGCAACATATGAAGTTTAGGATGGTGAGGGCACAAACAGTGGTAGCCATTGATTGAGGGGACTGGAATACAAACATATTTGGTTTCTTCAGTTATAGGTTAGGAACCTATAACATCCAACAACTAAATGTAGGGACCTTGCAAAAAAGACAAAAAACAAAAAACGGGAACAAGCCAGGCAGTGGTGGAGTACACCTTTAATCCCAGCACTGCGGGGGAGGGGTCGGAGGCAGAGGCAGGTGAATCTCTGTGAATTCAAGGCAAGCCTGGCCTACAGGGCTACTTCCAGGATAACTAGGTCTGTTACATGGAGAAACTTTGTCTCAAAGAACCAGGGGAAAAAAAGCAACAGTAAAAGATCTCTAAACAACCAAAAAAAAAAAAATTCAAAATCAAGTGTGTAACACGTCTGTGGTATTTCTGACTGTGTCTACCTCAGTCACATGACATAACTCGCTGCAGCCTTGCTTCTGAACTCCGCGTACCCTTTGCGATATACGCGTCAATAATGTCGATGCCAAGGGGCCCCACCCAAAACACTGAGACTGGTGTCTGTCATGAACAGCAGTCCTTCCATCGTACTTACAGAACTGTCTGTTCTTAAGGAAAGCTGTGGCTTTGACTATAGAAGATAAAGACCAGATACTTCCCTATCATCTTTCCCCAGCATTAATTAAGTATACCTTTGATTAGACTGTGTTAGAATGTCTGGTTTCAAAACTTGCTGTCTGAGTTTTCTCTTTAAAACAACTCCCCCACCCCCCGCCCCTCAAAAAAAATGATTGGATGAACTCTGACTTGGGATTAGGGCATAATTTCCAACAATTCTTGAAATGGCCTTTGACATAGTTCTTCCACTTTGAACTAAGTGTCTCTGCAAAGCAACGTTCTCAGTATCGACGCCCGTAAGATCAAAAAATATGGATCAACTCCGAAAAACAAAAAACATTGGACTGTGCTCTACATCCTGCAGCATTGACTATTCTGCCAGGATTTAATTCTTCACGAAAAATTAAACGAGCACACCAACCTCATTAATGTGAAATTTGCTTTCATTGTTAGTAGATGATAAAATTATAAATACCAAAACAAATGTTTTAAGAGAAATCTTTTTTTTTCTACAAAAAGAGGGACACGATTATTCTTTTCTGGTAATGTATAATAGCTTTTAATTTTTTGTCCTATTGCACTAGCTGGAATTTCTATTTTGGACAAAATCTCTTTAAGAGATCACCGATGTTTGGTTTACATACTTACTTTATATATTAATAGACTCGGGGTCATGTCAAAATTTCTGGGGTGAAAGGGTGTCCGTGTAGAAAGGTTTAAGAAGTGCTGTCCTACACAACAATGCCACTCTTCTGATACGCTGCGTTAGTTTTCCATGACTGTAGCAAGATACCTGAGGAAAACCAACTTATGACGACAGAAGCCTACAATCTCCTTCAAAGGCCCCCGATGACCACAGGGACCCCAGTCAGGCCTAGTCTCCTAAAGAGAAGAACCCTCTCATACCCGCTCCACTGGGGGACACGTAAAATCCAGCACGTGGCACTTGCAAGTCGAGGGTTAGGGTGGGGAGATGCTTGCAGGCTTGGGTGTGCCTGCGACGGGGTCAATTCCAGTCTGACTTTCTCCTAGGTCTCGGTGAGGTCCTCGTTTCATGTCCCACCAGCCCCCCTTCCCCGCCATGTTCTCTGTGCACAGCCATCCCACTGACTTCCTCGACACCAGCCTTCCTTCGCTCTGAGTGCTTCGTTCGTTCCAGCACCTTGGTCCTAGTTGTCTAAGGGAAAACTCCCAGGAGGTAGCTGCCTTCCATCCTCTCCCCTGCCCTCCCCTGCATCCTCAGCCAGCGAGTCCCAAAGGCCCCGCCTCCTAATGTCTCCTGGATCTCTGTCTGCTTCCTCCCCATCCTTGCCACCATTGCTGCCACAGTCCCAAACACAGTCAAGGACTTCTGAACCCCGGCCCCGCCCACTTCGGTACCGCATGCCCCTCTTAGTACTCCAAACAGCCCACAGTCCCCTCGGCATCCTAAGCAGCCCCTTTCCTGCTACCCGTCTTCCTGAAGCCCCTTCCCACCGCCCTCCTGTGTTCTTCCTTTACCCTCAGCATCCAGGTCTAGACTCTTCTTTCCCTTTCAAGTGCAGGCTCCCATAGCTCCCTCCTGGATTCCCATACCCCACCCCCGCCCCATGCACACATCTGTCTTTGCCTCTCCTTGTGCTAACAGTCACAACGCGTTTCTAGCAGCGAGCTGTAGTTGCCATCACCCCATCCGGTGTTGGGAGTGACGATCGTACTTGGCACTCTGTAGGCACACGCATCACCCTGCCGAGCTGCCCCGGGTCGTACTCCCTGAGATGACTCTTGACGACAGAAAAGCTCAACCTGAGCCAAGATAAGCTGTCTCCAGATACACAAGGGAGGAGGGTCAGAGCAGCTGGGCTTCCTAGAGCCCGCCATGTCCCCTTCGTTGTTGTGTATTTAAAGCGTGATTCTAAAGAGCAGAAAGCTATCTGTGGGATCCCAGATTATCTAGGTTAAACCTTAGTTCCCCATGGCTACCTCAAATGACGACTGGAGAGATACAGTCTCTGGGTTTTGGGTGGCTCTTCTGCAAGATTAGAGTTCTTTGATTAAGGAGAAAAAGTCTATGAGGCCCCGGCATAGTAACTAACATGATGTCAATACCCACCATTACCACTCTTCAAGCACACAAGGCTCTGACGGGTCTCTTTTTATACAGAACTTAGTTTTTTTCATATATCATTCCTAACTGTAATTATTGCTATAATCAGCTTTCTCCTTTTGTTCCCTCAGAGATAAGGTTTCACATAGCCCAGGTTAGCCCTTAGCTCGCTATGGTACCAAGGATGTCCCTGAACTTTCTGACCTTCCTTCCCCCCCCCCCATTTTATGAGTTCTGGGACCATAGGCATTTGCTACCTACCTTGGCTTATGTAGTGACTTTGGCATGCTGGGCGAGTACAAATATCCCTACCCCTAGTTTTCCTCTTTAAGTGTGTATTACACGTCAAGTATATACAAGGTCCCCAAGGTACCTTTCTTACCAGTCTTCATGGTGGTGGTGATCATGACGGTGATGTCGACTGCTCTCGATGTGTCCTTGCTACGTGCTGAGCCTTATTCTGTGTAAGTATCAACTCCGGGGACCTCACTGTAGACAGCATATCTTCATTCCTCAGATGAAGACGTCGGGTCTCATAACTTAATACGTTTGCATAAGGAGTAATATGGAGGAATGCTGAGACTGAGGCTCAAGTTTGCCCCAGCACCAAGGACTTCCCTTTACCTCATTTCACAATCTTCCCAGCGTGGCCACCCGTAGTTTTAGGGATTGCTTTCTGCTTAAAAATAACTGTTTCATAAACTGTATATAAAGATGGAGAGGTAGGGAGTGGAGCTGGGGGAGAGTGGATCTGAAAGCCTGGTTGTTCTCAGATGGAGCCTGTGGTGGTTTGGGGTGGTGTGGCTTTGCTGGAGGTGTGCTTTGAGAGTTAAAAGTTCCCCATCATTTCCAGCTTGCTTGCCCTGCCTTCTGCTTGTGGCTGAGGGTATGAGCTCTCAGCTCCCTGCTTAGGCTGCCATGCCTGCCTGCTGTCATACTTTCCTGTCATAATGGACTCCTATCCCCCCGGAATTGCAAAACAAGCTCCTTCTAAGAGTCTTTTTGAGTCCTGGTATTTTTTATTACAGCAACAGAAGGGAAACAAACATGAAGTCATGGGTCCTGTTCTGTCTGTTTTTGAGGGTTTTTGTTTTGTTTCTAAACACTTTTTATTTCTTGGGTACTGGTATTTTTCTTCAATGCTTGTCTGTGAATCATATGCATGCCTTGTACTCAGGGAGGCCAGAATGGGCATCAGATCTCCTGGATCTGGAGTTACAGATGGCTGTGAGTCACCTCATAGGTCCTGGGAATTGGGCCTATGTCCTTTGCAAGAGCAGCCAGTGCCGGTAACTGCTGAGCCATCTCTCCAGCCCTACAGGTCCTGTTTTTTAAAGATTCTCGTGAGAGAAACTCACGAGGGGATGAACTGTTACACAGGGAGCAAGTCAAGACTCCATTTGTTTGGAGGCCCACACCTTGGACCGGTGCCCAGTCCCTTGTCTGGAAATCCTGCTTTGTTCTGTCCCCGAAAATGCCTGAAAGTCCTCTTCCTGGCAGTGGAGTGGTCACAGTCATCAGTGACACCCACTCTGCCACAGCCGGCATCCCGGTCTCTGCTGAGAAAGAGCTGGCTGAACTGCTGCTGTTTCTGGTCAGACCCCATCTGCAGGGACCAGAAACATTCAGGGCACCGCCCCAGCCAAGAAACAGCAAGGGCCCTGTTCTCCAGACCCAGCTCCCATGCCACCTTCTCCTCCCAACCTCCCAACCCAGCACGAGGGTTCCAGATGGGCTGGAAGGAAGGCCCTGGGCAAATATTGGCTCTTGAAAGGTTAATAATTTACAAATGAACTACAGCTGATAAGAAGTCGGAGCTTCTGCTGCCAGGATACAGGGGGACGTGATATGCATGCAGTCAGCTCCCTACGGTGGGAACAAAGCAGCAGGATCCAGGGGACCCCTTTAATAGAAAGCCTTGGAGATGTGGCTAAGATGCCAGTTTCTTTATACAACAGCGGCAGCTGCGGGGTAGGGGATTGGGTCAAAACATGCCAATGAAGGCATAGTAGAGGCAGCCTCCCCTCTCCTGTCCACGCTTCCAGCCAGGAAGGGCAACCATGTTTTTTTTTTTATTCAACCGCGCACACCTGCCATTGCACCTCCTCAGCCTCCCACACAGCTCCCATCCTGAGACGTAGATGTCCTCGAAAAGGCAGGTGCTTCTATTTGCTCCTCCACAGGAGGAAGGAGAAAAAAAAAAGAATAAAGTTTATTTTCATAAGCTATTTGGGACTTCAGAAGGCATCTAAAAATGGCAGAGACAGCCCACACATTCGGGAGCTGGGAAGGAGGGGCAGGGAATGGACGGAAGAGGTAGAAGGAAATGAGGAGGGGGGGCTGTTTGCATGAGGGGTTATCACAATGACATCCACACAGGCAGCCAGCAGGGAGAGGCAGTGAAAGGCTGTGACAGGGCTGGAGCCTGAAACATCTCCGCTGCTTGTTTCAAAGTGTTTTTCACTCCTGCTCTGATCCATTGTCCGGGCTGACACACATGAAGGGGTGTTAGGAAGAGAGAACATTTCATCACGTCAAGGGGCTTGTCTCACACAGAGGTTAAGAGACTTCCCTCATGAAACTCCCGCTAAGAAGTCGTCCATGAGGCACCAGGAGGGTTACGCCCTACAGCCTAGCAGAGTCATGCTCGCAAGTCACCTACATGCTCACCGTCTCCACTCCTCTTCCTGCTGCTGTGAGAAAAACACTCTGATCAAAGCAGCTTAAGGGATAATGGGCTTGTTTTTTGTTTTTGTTTTTAACCCATGGTTCCACATTCTTGTCCATCTTGGTAGGGAAGCCAATACAGCAGGCGCTTGAGGGAACTGGTCACATTACATCCTCAGTCAAGGAGCAGACAAAGACGAAAAGTGGTGCTCAGTTCCCTTTCCCCATGTGTACAGTCCCGGATCCCTGCTGAGGGAATGATGTTACCCATAGCTGGTGGGCTACCCCATCTCAGTCAGTACAGTCAGGATAATCCCCACAGACACAAACATGCCCAGAGACCCGTCTCTCAGGTGATTCTAGAATTTGGTAACACTGATAATCAACACTAGTCATCAGACTCACGCTGTGCGCACATACGTGCACACCCTCACGTGCTCAAACACCCAAGAGCAGGCCTCTGTGTGTGGTCACGCTCATGTGCAGATTGCATGGCCGCACTTGCAGTCACACATATGCGCATAGACGCAAACACAGATGCATAACCTAAGCCAGTCTGGAGGGTAGCCAGTGTCTGGTCCAGAGGCTTGGAGAACAGGTGGGAGCCAAGGTGAGGGCTCCGGCTGGGAGTCTCCAACCGATGGGTCCCTCTTCTGGAATGCCCTTCCTGATCACATCCATACACCTCCCATGTTTGTCCATCCATCTGCCCAAGGGCTTCTGGCCAGAGGAGCTGCTCTCCCTGCATCCTGGGTAACTTCTTCCACCACCGGCCAGAGGAGTCTTAGCAGCTGTGTTGCTGGGGAGCTTTTCCTGGTTACAGCTACTCCGCTCAGAGGCTGGGCTTCTGGTATACAGCCTGGTGCAGGATATCATATCTTCTATAAGCTGAAAGTTTGTCCAGAAAAGCAAACGGTCATGTACAGGAAGCCACATGGCCGGGAAGCTCTGAAGGAAGGGCCTCAGGTTCTGTGATGGGCCTGAAGATCCTTGCTTCCTACCCGCCTGAGACTTTCCTGTTGGGTTTTCCCAGGGATTCTGTGGGACACTACAGGCTGCTTAAATCTAGATTAGCTCTGATTTAATTTACTTGCCAACTAATAATACCAATTAGCACCATTCACATTAATGCTAATGAATATTAATTACACAGTTGATGGACAGAGCGCTAAGGCAACCCTATTCAGCTATCCCCCTCCCTGCCCGCACCTTTGACTAGAAGAAGCAAGCAACTGGCCCTCAGATCCCACAACCCCTCTGCGCGGCTTCATTTTCCTCTCTGGGCAAGATGTTTCCCTCTTACCTTCAAAGAAGGACCCCACACACTCTTTACATGTGGAAGCCACGTCTTATCTCTCATCTCAGCGCACACACCCTGGTGCAGCTACTTGCTCGTAACATGATGAAACGGTATCCGTGGCATGGATGAGAAAATGCACAATGGAACACAGTTTGAGGTGATCGATCGAATTGTCTCAGGCGATGGCATTTGAGGCTTTATCCTGGGAGTGTGTTGGGTCCTGATCCTTGAAGGTAGGCATCCTCAAGTGTGATTCATTCCACTCTCCCAACAAAAGCCAGGCCACACAGGGAACATGAAAGTCAGAAACGACTCTGACCTTGAAGTCTCCTTGGGCTGAGGTCAGGGGTACAAGGAGGGCAGGAGACACAGTGGTGACTCCACCAGGGGACACATCAGGCACAGCTCCCACCCCAACCCCCGCCCCAGAGCAGCAGAGGTAAGAAAATCATGCAAGACAGATCTGCCCTAATCTTGCAACAAGATCATGTTAAAAGCAATTTTTCAAGCCTGAGTAAGATGTTTATGGCCTGATAGACGATGGCTGGCGAACTCATTTCATCATAAATATCACAGCAGATAATACACTTCAGTATAAATGATGCATCTGCCTTTGCCAGGGTCTCCCCATGAGTAATGTCCCTCCGATACCAGCTTCTAAAAGATAAACAAATTATGGGTGGTAATTACCCAGAGTTTGATTTTCTTTTTTATGAGCTTTCTTTCACCCTAATCACACTCAGGGTGGGAAGACAGAGACATGAATTGGACTTAAAGTGGGGAAGCAAAGGGCCTACCTTCTCCCCCCAGTGGGGAGGCTGAAGACTGAGCGTGTTTCCATGGCTCCCCGATGAAAGGGAACACCCAGTAAGTAGGAAAACAGTACAGGAAGCAGAGAATTAGGACAGGGAGGAGGCAGCAACTCATCCAGCATGTGACTATTTAGAATATGCTAAAGCCGTAGACAAACCCTTTCCCCGATTCACACATACATGAACATGGGGCTGTGTACCCAACTGCCGCCCACCCCGGCTCAGGTTTCTCTTTGCAAACCTTGAAGCCACTGAGGCTCCCAGCCTTGGCCCCCCTCATTCTGACTGGGGACATCTACATCTATTGCCTGCTGGTGTAACAGAAAACCAGAACACCTGTAAAGAGCAGCCTATATTTATTTTGTAAAGAACAGCCTTATATTTATTTATTTATTTATTTTCTTTTTGGCTCATGCTCCTTGAGTCTGTCAAGACCGAGAGCATGATCCTGGAAGCCCAGTGGGTATGAACTTGGCTGTGAGAAAGAGCCAGCAGCCTAATGCCCGAGCAGGTCCAGTGAGGTCCAGGGTCTGAGTCTTCAAAACCAGTTCCGGACTGGGAAGAGAAGGGCATCAGAACCTGAAGTAAACAGGGCTGGCGTCACCAAGTTCCACAAAGCAAAAGATAGAAAACAAGAGCGGAGTCTTGACTGAGTTCCCTCCAAAGGTTGTGCGGTGGCACCGAGTCCTGGGACCCTGTAACAGGCAACGATCCTTGGTGCTCTTCTCACGCCTCAAGCCTCTACCTCCATGGTCGCTTGTCACCCCTGGCAGTCTCCCAGGACAGCGTCAACATGGGATGAAGCCAACACCCCGCTCCAGTGTGACCAGCCTAAATAAACGTGCCTGGTTCCATTTCTAAGTAGGATTTCATCATGTGACTCGTCATGGGACCAGTGAATTTTCGAGGGAGCACAGTAAGGAAATGAGAGCCAGGCTGAGAAGGAAGGCAGAGACAGCTAGAGGAAGAGAGAGAGTGATGGGAGAAGTCCTGTGTATATGTCAATAAAGGACTGTTGGCCAATAGGGAACCAAGATAGGCGGGACTAGGAGTCCAGGAGGACTCTGGGAAGGAGAAACACAGGAAGTTGAGATGTAACCACCATGGGGTAGGAAGCCCGGAAACTTCTACGGTAAGGGAAATACTTAGATTAATAATTATGGGATTAAATACTTAAGTCAGAGCTAGCCAGTAAGAAACAAGCAAGGCCAACAGCTTCATAATTAATACAGTCTCCTGTGTGTTATTTGGGACTGATGCGGCTCTGGAACCAGGCTGGCGGGAAGGCTTCCCTTTACAAGAGAGGCTAAGATGAAGAGTGAGAAACACAAAAGAGAGACATGGGGGAGATGAAGGGAGGGAAAGAGAGGTGTGGGAAGGGATGAAGAGGAGGGAGAAGGCGGATGGGAAGGGGCACGGGAGGGAAAGGAGGTGGGTGGGATGGAGCGGAAGGGGCTGAGGAGGAGAGGAGATGGGCAATGGAGCATCTGCTAGGGAAGCAACCACATGCACACACTGATTCCCAAACACCAAGGGTAGAAACCAAAGAGCACCTCAGCGTTCAGAGTTTCCCCAAATGCAGACCCCTCACTGGCTAGGCCCAGTGCCAGCCTCACACTGCTTACTGGAGCCAGGTACATTATAAGAAGCATTCCACGTGTATCTGCACGTCGTAAACAGCTGCAGTACGGAAGAGTGGCCTGAGGGTTGGGGACCCTAACCCTAACCCTAACCCTGTCACATACACATCTCACTTCCTGCCAAGACTCTGACCGCAGGGGCTTCCAGTTTGAAAGCTGGGAGCATGAGAGCTGGGGAGAAGAAAACCTTATCCACAAGCTGTGTCAGAGTAGTCATGAGCTTTTTTACCTCCTCTAGAGAAGAGAGCAGGTCACCTAGGAGCTTCGGTACAGTTCCCCCTAAGGGGCGTGCTCTGAGGGCTACAAGTCTGCCTCCATCATTCATCCGAGGTGTCGCCTGTTATTACTTTCCAGCTCCCATGCTCTGGTCTGTTCCAGCTTCATGGAATTTTCCAAAACTCTCTAAAAAAGGAGACTGTCACATTAGCATCAGCCAATGTGGACCCCAGGCATGACAAATCTAAATTAATAGGAGGAAGGACGTCCCGAGATTGGCAAGAGAGTTCCCTGGGGGCATGTATCTGTGCCCAGGTGTTTTAGGTGTGCATTTTCTGTTTGTGTGTGCATGGTTTGTGCCTGTGTGTGTGTGTGTGTGTGTGTTTGTGAAATCCGGCAGAGGCAGAAGAAAGGCCCTCAATAAACACATTCATTTCTGAGTCTGTGGCCTCTGGAATACTCTTTGTCATTGGAATAGTCACTCATTCACTTGGCAGCAAGTCATAGGACAGGCATAATTTATGAATGAGGCCTCCCTTGCTTTCATTTTCTTCTACCGAATTAGAAATGAACGAGTTTGGCTTTCGGGTAATGGTCCCCACACCCTTTTGTCCTTGAAACCATCCCTGGAAATGGAAAAGCCTCTCTTCCTAGGGGAATTTGTCATGCCAGCCTTGACCAGTGCTGCGTCTGGAAGAGGAGGTTGAAAGAGCAGAAGGGCAGGTGCTGACTCAATGCCATCCCTAGCCCCTGGGCCATGTCACAAGGGAGGGACAAAATGATGCAACACCATCCCTAGCCCCTGGGCCATGCCACAAGGAAGAAGAAGAGCCTCTACTGTCAGAGCATGCATAGCTAGAACTGCCAGGCTGTCTTCTCCACAGCCACGCCCCTCTCAGGGACAACCATACAGAGAACAGTAAGCCAATGGGCAATTACTCCACATGGACACACAACGGAGTGTGTGTCCTAGCACCATTAGTTGCCATAGTAACCCTTATTCTTTATTCCACTTCCTTATTTACTCATTCATTCTTTTCTTCTTCGGGAATACTGATAGTAGGCTATGCTAAGTACTAACGGCAAAAAACCCATTCTGTAAATATCAGCTTATAGCAAAACCAAGAAGGAAAGGGAGTTGGGAAAGCTGAGGGCATCATGGAGTTGGATTCTCCTAACGTGGACAGGCTATCTTTGCCGTTCTTAGAGGGTACAGGTGGCTCTAGACCCACAAATGAGTGTTTGGGCCTCTTCCTGTTTGGAGCTTTCTCCCTCTGCTAGTGTCTGGCACCCCTCAGTGACCTTCTGATTGGAAATCCTCATAGTCCCTTCCACAATAAGGTGGGTAGTACTAAAGATCAGGGCCCTAGAGAAGTCTAGAAAGGGCTGTCGATTTGGAAGCGTGCAAAAAGAGGTGGTTGTTGCTGGCACCACGACACAAAGGAGGATGACTCCCGCAGGTCCCAGGCTGAAAGACGAAGGCTGCTGGAGTGTGAATCCATGAATGGACAGGCCAAAGCCCCCACTGGGGCTGAGCAGAACTGGTGAACAGTCAGGTTCACCAGTCTCATGCCCGCACGTTTCCTGTCTTAATAAACTTAGCTGAAGAAGCACCCATCCTGAAGACAGTCTCCACAGTAGCACACTCACGTGGTGGCATTGCCTCTCACCCTCTGACCAGTGTTGGTTTTACTGAAAGCAGCCAAGCCTGGGGACCATCCCAAGTCCTTTCTCCGTCCCCTTCTATGCTAGGAGCTCTAGCTAGGGTGAGCTCTGTAGCCGGGAGAAGGAGAGGGAGGAAGCCAACAGCAGCAGGTACTTTCTCCCTGTGCCCCAGGCCATGCCTCTGTCAAGCCACAACCCCCACCTCCCACCAGATCACCTCTGACTGAGACTCACAAGGGTTTGTTCCCTCACCCGACCCCGTACCCGCCCCCACCTCCAGAAACTTCTGTGAGGACACCATGACACCTGCTGCTGACCACTAAGGCCCACAGTGCCAGGACACCATCGCGGGGCCCCGAGTTCTGCCTTTGTGGCCTCAGAAACCAGCTCCCAAATCAACCCTAGGTTCTATCTGACTGGTGGGCAGATGTATGTATCCCATTCTCATGTCAGAGGATGAGGCGTTGAGAATATGACCTCTCATAGCAGGGTAAAGTAAGATTTTAGGGGGAAAAAAACTTCCCAAGCATCAGAAAAGAGAACAGGTACAAAGGACACCTAAAATAATAATAATAATAATAATAATAATAATAATAATAATAATAATAATATAATACATTTTAAAATGGTGTTTGCTATAGGAATAATAAGTCAGGGCTGAACTACAGATTTGGGGTCAACATACCAAGAGTAAAATATCTTCAAGATTGTAACATGTAGTCTTCACACCAGCCGCTTGGGTCCTGCTGCTGTTTCAGCCCCCAAATAACACACGAGACACTATGTTAATTATGAACTTGTTGGCCATTTGCTTTGATTTCTTATCTGCTAACTCTGACTTAATTATTAACCCATTACTGCTAATCTAAGTATTTCCACGTGATCTTCTCTTACCGGAGAAAGGGTCTGGACCCCTTATTCCTCCCATGTCCTTCATTGTGACTGACTGTGCCTCTGTTTCCCAGAGTCCTCCTGGACTCCTAGTCCCACATATCCTGCTTCCCTATTGGCCAACAGCGCTTTATTCATTAATCAGAGAGAGACATATACACAGAAGGACTTCCCCCATCACAAGATCACTGGATTCATTCTGGCAGAGAGGTTAGAACTCCCCGAAGGAGCTACAGCCCCGGGCATAATCATCCATTCCCACTTACCCAGCAAACTGATGCTGGGTTCTCAGCAAATCCCATTAAAGTTGCAGAGGTCAGCATGGCTTCCTACCGAGAGCTGCATGTCTACCTAGCTAGGGACACTAATCAGATGTTAGAGCTAATGCTGGCCCTAGTCAAAGAGAAATATTAAGGAAGCCCAACTCTAGATGAATTCCGAACTTACTCTCAGACTCCACGCTGAGCCCTAGGTCTGAGGCTTTTACCACAGACCCACCCCCAGAAGGCTCAAATGGGAATGAACCAGACATGCAGCTCACCAGTGTCCTACCCTTGTCTCTTACATGGGCTCCAGGTTCAAAATCCCTGCATTTCTGCTTCCAGCCAAGGAGTCTCGACTCCTGTCACCACCCACCGACCCTCCACATAACTCTCCCTTTCCCTTAACGACCTGCAGCCTTGCTTAAAAACTGACGCCTTCTCTTGATGGATTCCTTTCTAACTCCCTGTCAAACAGGGTGCTTTCTCTCTTCATTTTCCAAGACTTTATCCACATCCATTAGGCCGGAGAGTGGATTTCATTATGATCATTACCAATATGGACAGGCAGCCAAGATTTAATATCTGTTGGTCAATAACTGCTTTCCTATCTAATAGCTCTAATGGCCATTTAGAGGGGACTGTGACCTTCCTGTCCTGCTGGTTTCCCAGGGGGTAGGTTGGCACTAACAGAGTCATGGGAGTTTGGGATCTCTGGGCCCGTTTTTTCCTGAGTAGGCACAGGGTATGGGAGGCCAGGATAAGGAACCAGAGGCCTGGCACCTCATGTCCCAAGTCTAATCTATGTCCAGCACCCAATAGAGTCCTTTCTGACCCCATCACTCTCTCTTCTCTAGGTGGTCCATACCCACATTTTTCATATCCTTTCTCACCTAGCAAACCTGCAGACTCTCTAAGAGCTTTCCTTAACGAATCAGCGAGACAGAAAGGGGAGCACCAAGGGTGGCCTGAGAACCTTGTACTGGAGCAAACAGGGGCTTAGGATACTGACCTGCCTAAGGAGTAAATCGAGGATGTATTCCTTCCAAGGTGAGGTTGGGGTTCAGCAGCAATGACTGTCCTGACCCTGGACATGACGTGTGCCACAGTAACTGAGGAAAGAGCAGGTTGTTGGGGAAGTAGAGGGAGAAAGCCCAGGACAAAGATCACATGTAACCACTGGTATTTAGGACTCTGGCAGCACAAAGCAGTCACCATCCAAGACTGTCCACTCCCAGGGAGTCCCCAAGTGGTAGAGTTGGTATGAGCCACCAGATCAGGGAGATGCAGGGAATGGCCTCTGGAAAATGCAGAATTGAACTCAAAATCAGAGAGAGAAAGGTAATACTGAATGGAGATCTCTCCTTGGAGACTGACTATGAACCCTAAACTCCTCTTTTATCCCATACCACACACTGGCTTCTCCAAGCTTCACAAGTGAACACCACCGCAGAGGCAGACAGGACCTGTCACAACCACATCTTCTCTGGAACTCATGGAGGGTTCTGCTGCCATCAGGGAATTAATTCTCCAGGCTTCAGAAAGGACCCTGCTACCACAAGGACTTGGTTTTTAGAGCTCTGGGTCCATCTTGGGGACCTGCTCTTCTCCAGTCCTCTCTAGAGCTGGTCCCGGATTTGCGTCTAACCCCCAAGAACTGGGAAACTTGAACAATTTCTTAGTTTGCAAGCTGCCAAGACTCCAGCTGTGGCCTGCATCGATTCCAGTCTGCAGAGTCAGGGGCTGCACAGGTGAGGTCCTGGTTGACACATCTTAATCCACAGAGCCTGCAGTCAACCCACGTCTGTAACCAGCACCAGTAAACCAGGGTCACCCAAGCAAGTGCGCCCAGGAAAGATGATGGAATCCATGCCGAGGAGAGCAGGCCTCTGTCAGAGTTCATCTAAGTGGCCCAGTTATCCTTCTTCCCCACAAAACGGAAGAAACCAGGATTCAAGTCAGAGCTTATTAACCTAGAACCTTAAGTAAATCAATCTCTCAAAGAACAGGGACTGATAAAAGAACGCTACAGCAATGCTTAAGGTGTCTGTGCCCACTATCTGGCTAGTGCCCACCTAACTAGTTCATGACTCATCAACCTCAGAAATCAAACAGCAGGATTTGACAGTCAGTACTATTGACTGTATTTCTTCACTAATTTATGACTAAGGATATCAAGCCACAAAATACCTACTTATGGTCGGTGGGAAGAACACTCAGGCCCTGGGCACTATGGCTTGGCTCGGTAGTTTCGGGAAGAGCTGGCAGTCTGTTTGCAGACTAGGCACAAACTCTTCTCAAAAGACAGACCGCCGTATGAATATTTTAGCATCCTAGGTCACTAACGATGGGGATGGCCTTCTGTGTATATGTATCTCTTATTGGTTGATGAATAAAGTACCATGGCCAATAGAGGGAGGGAGATAGGTGGGACTAGTAAACAAGGAGAATTCTGGGAAGTGTAGGCAGACAGCAGATGCCATGTGAGACCGGGAAGGTAGGACACGCCAGACCCTTCTCCGGTAAGCTAAGACCACATGGAAACACTTAGATTAATAGGAATGGGTTAATAATTAAGACAGAGCTTGCCAACAAGAAGCCCAAGACACCAGCCAACAGTCTCATAATTAATATAGTGTCTGGTCTGTGTGTTTATTTGGGGCTGATGCGGCTATGGGACCAGGCTGGCGGGAAAGAGTTCTCGTTACAAAATGGCTCTCGTTACACACTGACTGTTGATTCATTCAAAAAGACGGATAGAAGAATTGGGGAAGGAGACGCCAAAGAGGCAGGATGATGAGGGAACAAGAGCCCCTCATCCTGGCTACTTCCCCCAACTCCGTTTCAGGGTTTAGTGTATTTTTTAATCATTTCACTATGACTTTTAAAACCTAACAGCAGGTTCCTGGTGGAAGAGGAAAATAGTGATCCAAGCACGGGAGCCATTTTCCAACTGATTTCCTTTCTCTCTATTTCTTTCTGACCTCATGGGGGAAGGCAGAGCCTCACCCTTCAAAGATACCATAACTTAGTCCTCGCCCACGGACTTTGTGTAAGAAAGGTCTTGGTATTTTTTCTTTTCATGTCCCAGGGAGCTACATTTCAGGTAGTTAATCATCTTTACAACCCTAAAACATTTGGGATTTATGGAAAGCATTTAAGCTCAGTTGAAAAAAAAAGACTTTCCCAAATTCAGGGTAAATTTTCCACTCTCATTATGGGTGCTAATTTATGGTCAGACAATGGTTTCAAGGCTGTATGTCAATCCCTTGGGGGCTTGTATTTTCTTATTATTCAGACAAGTTTTATTCTCCATGTCAAATGAATCACACACTCAATGCCATGGAATAAACAGCATGTTATCTTACCCCACACATACGATTCTGAGTCTTTTTCTCCAAATGTGAACCCCCTGGGGAAAGGTTTAGGGGAGTCCTGGTGGTATCTCATCCCCCTGTGATAAAAATGTCCAGTCCTTCAAAGACTGGGGTTTTGAGGGGCCAGTGCTCATGGAGGCTGAGCTCGGCTCTAGACACTGGGTACCCGGTACCATGAAGAATTACCTAGAGGAATGCGCTAGGGTCCACCACCCAGGTGTGCCTCCACTACACAGCTCTACAAAACACCTCTATAGGGACCATCGTAACGCTACTATCTGGTGCTGTGAACCTTCATGTCTGCCTTCCCTGACCCCATCCCTGCTCTTAGAGCCCCTCTTCTGACAAGCCCCCTCCATACTGATTGATTCACTCTCTCTCCAGATTGGGATGCTGAACTACTCCCCACCAACATGAAGCAGATAGTGTCTCCCTTACACAGACACACACACACACACACACACACACACACACACACACCTACATCCGGATGCTCAGGTCACTATTTGCCTAGACAAGATGACTTACAAGACCAACATTTCCCAAGGAGAAGCCAACTGTTGCACTTGCTATGTAGTCTCCAAGAACTTTCTCAGGAAGCTGGTCCCACTGCTTCCGAGGAGAGCTGTGCTCTGTCTCACTCCACAGTCCCCCATGACATCTGACATCCCCATGTCCCCAGGACCTGTCAGGTCAGAAAAATGCTCATTTCTGCTCAGGGAGAAGCAGAAGTAACAAAGCTGTATCTAAAGGTTGTGTCCATGAAGACATGGAATTGCAGAGTTTTGACGAGCAGCATGGGAGAATCTTAATGGGGAAAGTCAGTCTGCACATTGCTCATATCACAGTAAGCTGCATAAAGACTCCACAAGAAAGACAGAGACTCACTTAGCACCTGTGCCAGACCCTAGCTCCTCACACAATGTGTTCTCTCCACCTCTGACTTCTCCGAGAATATCGTCTCACTTTTACAGAATAGCAGCTGAAACCTAAAGAGATTAAAAGAATTAGCCCAGTTAGGGAAGGGCGGCTCTGAGCTCTGACTCAAGCCTCTATTTCCTTTGGAACTCGATTTTCTCCTTCAACATCTTCAGAGTGGTGGGCACTCTGCTTCAGGAGATGCCTGCCCTGAAGCCAGCATTCCATCCTGAACACCTGGTGTGTGAGGGGGGGTGCTTAACTCCAATTTTCTGCTGTTCCCACACCACTTGCCAACCCAATGAAAGGTATAGGTTGAGCCACCCCCAGTGCTTCTTGCCTCTGAGGGGCTGACTACCCCTGTCATAGACTACCGCACCACAGGCCACTTTGGACAAATCTTCCCTGTCTTCAGGGACCCTGGAGCCTTGCCCTGGGACTCTTGACTCTGCAGAGCTGTGCCTCAAGGCATGGGTACAGCAGGACAGGTCCTGGGTTTGAGCCCCTAAGGGAACTTCTACCAGACCACTGCTCAGCCAAGTTTCCTAAGAAGGACACTTGCATAGAGTGGTAAGGGGGATTGAGGGAGTCTTCTGGTGTGGACTGGTTCTGCTTCTTACTGTGAGCTCACACCATCACAAGGCAAAGGACCTTTAAGCTCTGGACTAAAGGTCCACTGCAGTGCCCAAGTGCCTGAGACACTTTTAAGAGACACTTATGGGGCCTAGGGGCGTAGCTTGGTCAATAGAATGCTCATCTGGTATGCTTGGGGACCTGGTTCAGTCCCCAACACTGCATAAAACCAGGCATGCTGGCACCTGCCAATAATCACAGAGACAGGAGGATCAGGAGTTCAAGGTCACCCTAAGCTACCTACCAAGTTTGAGGCCAGCCTGAGCTCTTTGAGACATGGTCAAAAAAAAAACAGATAAAGGGAGGAAGGGAGGGTATTGGGGGACATCCTTCTGTATATGTGTTTCTCTTATTGATTGATGAATAAAACACTGATTGGCCAATGGAGGCAGGAAGATAGGCAGGATTAGGAGATCAGGAGAAATCTGGGAAAAGTAGGCAGAGAGAGGTGCCATGTAGAGACCAGGAAGATAGCACAATTAGGCATTTTCTGGTAAGATAAGGCCATGTAGTAATACATAGATTAGTAGTTATGGGTTAATAATTAAGAGAGAGCTAGTCAATAAGAAGCCCTACCCATGGCCAACAGTTTTATAATTAATATAAGTCTTCTTGTGTTTCTTTGGGGCAAGGCAGTTGTGGAACCAGGTGGGAAAGAAAAAGAAACTCCAGGAACAAGAGGGAAGGAAGAGGGAGGGAGGAAGTGAGTACTCAAAATAGCCTCACATGAGTTCAGAAAATTCCAATGGGCTTGGAATCCCTATAAGAGGAAGATTACCATACACAGGATAAGGATGTCGTATGTTATTTTATTAGGGAGAAATCCCTTGCATGAGAAACTGAGAACCCAAGGTCAGTGCTCTATTGCTCTCCAAGACCCAACTGGAACCCCAAGAGAGGGTAAGTGCCCCTCTCCTTAGCCCTTTGTTCAACATGCCCATATGCACCTGTAGCCATGCCCTAAATGGGCGTGGTCAGTGGCACAGGTGCCTAGGTCTCTCCCTGCAATTCCCCTTTTAGTCTAAAGATTTAGACTTGAAACAAAACTAAATTGTGTCAATATACAAAATGTCTTAAACATATATAAAGCATATATACATAAAAGATGATGTTTATGCATCAAACATCATGAATAGGAAGAAGACCTTACACAGTATGACAAATTGTGATATACAAATTATAAATCACCAGAAGATATAATAATATGCTTATATCCCATCCTAAGCATATCTATTCCATCTAAACCTTAAACTTATCTAAAAGAGATGCCCATGTCTGAATACCTCCTTCCAATCCCAACCCTAAACAATTGAAAACTACCCCTTAAACAGGTGTAAATTATCCCTTAATGTCAACAGCAGGGAAAGGGGGCATAGTATTCTCAGAATTACAATTTCAACTTAGCAAAAGCTTAAAAAGGGATTTTTAAACACAGAAGAACAGAGATAAGCACAGCTTCTTGGTAGCAGCGTTTTTCTCAGATGGGCTCTGTTTTGCTAGAGACAAGCAGAGACTCACGCGGCTCCCTGAAGGGAGTCTTCCTGACTCAGCATAAGCAGTAAAAAAAAAAACACAGGGCTCTTTAAGAGGCCCCACTACCAAACAAGAATGATGTGTATGAGCAGCTGTCAGTGGCAGTGACCACATCTCCAAGTCAGAAGCATGCTGCTTGATGGCAGCATAGACTAAGGCAGTGAGCACAGCTCCCAGTGCTGGCAAAAAACTTACGTCTGCCATCTTGGAAAGACAGCAGTTAAAACAGCCCTGGCTTTAATTTTAGCTATGTTGTTTAGCAGATAAAAGACATGTGGCCATAAATAAATAAAATAAAGATTTACAGTAAAGTCAGATTCAGATGAAGTAAAACCTCTAAAATGTTTATAGTGTGTTTAAAAATATACACAGGCCTGGGAGAAGACAAGAAACAGGATAGTAGAAAAAAACAAAAAACAAAGAAAGATAGTAGCTGGGTGTGGTGGCACATGCCTTTAATCCCAACACTCAGGAGACAGAGGCAAACAGATCTCTGCGATTTCAAGGCTAGCCTGGTATACAGAGGTAGTTCATGGGCAGCCAAAGTACACAGAGAAACCCTGTCTCAAAAAAGTAAAAAGTAAAACTAAAAGACACAGAGTAATAAAAAAACCCATATAAAGACAGAAAATGCACAGAGAGTCTGGATGCTGTATGCTATTGTGTTGTCTTTCAGTTGTTCAGTTGCTAAGGAAGAAGCAACAACTGCTAAAATCACTTGATTATCAATCCAACTTATATATTTAAAAAATGCTTTGACTTCTAAATTTAAATATAAGGACAGGTTACTTGCTTGTGTTTCCACAGAATATAAAAAGCTGTGGATTCCTTCCAGACTATAAGGTTTGATGAAGCAAGACCCCCTGAAGCAGTGGCCCAGGTGATCCAACATCAAAGTCAGCTGAGATTATGCAGTTACAGACCTCTACAGCCAGGATTTCTGGGTCTTCTTAGGATCCCTAAGACAGTGCCCCCTAACAGCAGAAAGTAGTTTGGAGAGAACAATGCCCACATTCCCAAATATTGTTTATAAATGTTTGTTTTCATTTATACAGGGTTGGTTATAAATGATAATGATCACAGTAATCTCTTTCTAAAGGGAAAAGGGAATATGATATAGAAATGAATACTTAGTATTGCTATGGGTTTTCATTTATTGATACATATTTCAGGTCAATTTGTGATATGTATATTTCTTTTCTTGTTTAAGTATTGTGTTTATACTGGTCTTTTAAAATGTAATACATAATTAAATACAGATTATATATAGTCACCTATAATAGTCAGAATTTATAGTTAGTTTGATTAGGTTTTCTAGATATACAGAGATGTATTTGAGATTGATAATTATTCTTCAAACCTTTCAAAGATCTGCAGAATATATGGCATTTAAATGGTTTAGGGTTTTTCATGATAGTGAGATACAACTACTCCTGGCACACCAATTATATCTAAGAGGAAGATGGGCATCAAAGAAACTCGTTATGGAGTTTGTTTTCAACATGGCAAGATTAGACATTTGGGCAAGAAACTGCTCTTGCCTCTACTGTTTGATAGACTGAGCATACAGAACCCACAGGAAAGTGACTGCTAAACTTCATGGGACAGTCCTAAAAGGTTCCTGCTTCATGAAAGATTCTGCCAGACATTCTGCAGACACAGAAAAATGACTGACAAACTGCCAATGTAGATGGACAGTTTGAAATGTCTTGCTTTGCTAAGAAGTCTGCCAGACACGCTGTGGCCTATGGGCTGGAGATGAATTTCCCAATGTTACAGAGGAACTTCGGATGACTGTTCAGGCAACAAGATGTCTCTGTCAATTCTAGAATTTATATACTATCTTTCTGTGGTCTTTGATGGAGATGAAGATAGATAGTTATAGTTTTCCTTGGTTATGATAAAAGATAAGCCACATATAAGACTTTAGACTCACACAGATAGGATAGATGATAAAATGCCCTCTTTAAATCTCACTGAATGTTAATGAACTAAATATTGTAACTATAGTTCTTACTTGATAACTGTTCTGTTATATATAATTTGACTATGTTAAAGTTAAAACCTTTCTTTTGATTTAGACAGAAAAGAGGAGATGGGGGAACTCCTTCTTTGTATATGATTGCTTTATTGGTTGATAAATAAACCACTGTTGGCCAATAGGGAAGCAAGATAGGTGGGACTAGGAGTCGAGGAGGAGCCTGGGAAATGTAGTCAAGAGTAGAGAGTCGCCATGTGATCCCTGAAAGAGAGGACACATGAGGCTGGCATCCTCAGTAAGATAAGACCTTATAGAAATATATATATGTAGTTATGGGTTTATACTTAAGACAGAACTAGTCAATGAGAAGCCCTGGACATTGCTAACAGCATTGTAACTAATAGAGTCTCTGTGTGTTATTTGTGGTTGATGCAGCTCTGGGATCAGGCTGGCAGGAAGAATGCTCATTACAAACGCCCCTTCATGAACAAAGAGATCATCCATTTAACTTTTCCTTTGTTCAGTCCTAGAGAGTAAATCCATGGCCTCATGCATGCTAGACAACAGCTTTACCTCGAAGCTCCTCCACCCCAGCCTCTATTTACCTGGCTGCAAAGTCATCCATGGGCTTGCCTGGTGGTCATCCACCCAACTCTCAGATGAACTGGGAAAGCTGCCAACCCTCAGCAGACCTTATCCCCTTCCTCCCCTCATCCCTGCATTCTTCATTTCCATCCAGAATACAGGGCAGGGCAGGGGTAAGGAGACCCAAATGCCTCAAGGCTCACTGTGGTAACTTCTCCGCACTTTCCTGGCTCCACAGAGGAGAAGGTATGAACCAAACTATCCCAAAAGAGATGAGTGAAATGATTGCTAACTGCTGAGAAAAGGCTGAGCTCCAGTGAGAGCAGAATCACATCCCCGTGAAAGATACTAAAATCCCAGCACCCTAGGGCCTGCGAGTGAAGCCTGACTTGCAATGTCTTTGCCAAACAACCGAGCTAAAATGAGTCCGTGGATGAGAATACATCCAAGTGACTGGGCGCCGTCCATACACAAAACACTCAGACAAACATGGAGAAGGCAGTCATGTGAAGGCTGAGGGTGAGGCTGCTCAGAGCAGTGGGTCACTCTGAAGCTAGAGATAAGCAAGACAGAGTTGCCTCCAGCAGCTTTGGGGGGGGGCGAGGCTCTGCCTGCATCTTCATTTCAGACTGGCCTCCGGAGCTAGGAGAGAATTCATCTCTGCTGCTTTAGGTCACACAGTTTTCAGTCCATCTGTAGAGGAGGCAGTAAGAAACGAGCATACACACCATGGGGGTATAATGGCAAAGTGAGACAAGAAAACAAACCATGAGAGAAGAAACGCATCCAATTCCCGCAGTAATAATAATAAATGTGACTAACGCTATAGCAGAGACTCAGAAGGCTTCTGACGCCTGCCGTTGGCAAGGAGGTGGAAAACACCGGAACAGGGAAGAACAGGTCTTCTAGAGAGTAATGAGGTGGTACATGTTAGAAGACATAAAATAACCTTCATATTCTAGGAAACAATTAAGCAAGTAGGCGAAGATCTGTGCAAAAACACTATCACAGCCCTTCCTGCAACAGCAAAACAAAACAAAAAAGCAGAGAAGTGTAAAGCTCAAACAAGTAGGGAATTGTTCAATTGTTTATGCTATGGTCACATAATGAGATTATCACAAAACCATTAATGATCATGTCGATCCATACTTAACAAAAAGGAGAGTTCAAGTGCGGTCACCGAGGGAGAGCAGTGCAGAACAGTCCAGCCCAACAGTGCGCTATGCAGACAGAAAAGGCAGCGATAAATAGATGCCAAACCACAGCTGCTAACCTTACGTGTCGTTTCTTTTTCTTTTCTTTCTTTTTTTTTTTTTGACTTTCTATTTCTTCTGTGATGAAAATCAATACTCCAAGAAACAAATACTCAAGCAAGATGGATTTGGGCGTTTCTGCTGCTTGAGCCAATGTGAGTGATGTCCCTGGGTCCACACCTATTTATACTCACAGGGCAGAATGGGCCAAGGAGGAGGCGTGTCCCATCCCCTGTGCTTTTCCTCTGGCTCTGAACTGTGCCATCTCCAGCACCCAAAGGGCCGTGTCTACAGCAGTCAACTCTTCCAGTTTACAGACAAGGGGGGTGGGTAGGGAGGCTCTGACGGCTCAGATGGTGGCCGGCAGATGAGTCAGGAGGCTGGGCTTCTTGCTCCTGACCCAAGAGACTCCTGCCATGCCCACCAACTCTTGAAAGAAGCTGTGATCTTGAGCCCTGGGCTGAAGACCCTCCTGACAGTTTTAAAAGGAGCTTGAGAAGTCCCTAGAGCCTCCTGGAAGTCTAGGATCACCAACAGGGGGGGCCTCAGGCATTGTCATCCTGTTCTTAGGTCCCCACACACGGGTCCCCGCCTGTCCTCAGATGTAGCGTACCTTCGAACTGTGAGCCACAATGAAGCCCACCTTCCTTAAGTTGTTTTTTTTTTCCAGATATTTCATCACAGTGAGGGGAGTAAACCACAAAAACTCGAGAGCAAAAACCATGCTCAGCTAAGGTTCGGTGGACAAGTATGAACCACCACCACTCCCCAGCCCCACTCACCCCCCACCCCGCCCACACAGGCCTCCACAGATAAGGAGTCCTTCAGGACCTCTGTGACATAGTGAAGGGGTTGTACCAGCAGCTCTGACCATTCTCAGCTCACTCAGCACTCCACTTAGACTTCTTTTACATATTTTGAAATTCCTAATTATATTAGAAAACTGGACACAATTGTTAACAACAATCAAAGTTTTTTTGGTTTTGCTTTGTTTTGTTTTGTTTTCCAAGACAGGTTTTTTTTCAGTATAACTTTGGAACCTGTCCTTGAATTCACTCTATACATCAGGCTGGCCTCGAACTCACAGAGATCCACCTGCCTCTGCCTCTCTCGAGTGCTGGGTTTAAAGGTGTGCACCACCACTGCCCAGCAAAAACCAAAGTTTGTGAAAACAGTGGAGTAAAGGCACCAGAAGAAGACAGGGTCTCAGGACAAAGGCAGGATTCCTACTATCCTGATTGGAATCTACACTCATTCATTCCACAAACACTCTGAGTTGTCCTGCATGCGCTCTGGGAAGCCAGTCGAGGCCATGCTTCTTGTCTGCCACAGAGTGAGCTGAGACCCTGGACCTGGATGGATTCTGAGGCCTGAGCGCCTGCCTTGAACTGGGGTTTCACCTATCTGACTAACCCCACAAAGCATGTCTGGAGTCAGCAGCCAGCACCTACTTTGTCTATCTTTGCACCACGTGGCCGGAGTGGGCCTGAAGGGGTGGTCCATCTCTGCTCTGAGCTAACTACCCAAGGCTTGCGTGTGTGTCTGGCAGTTGCCATTGGCAGCTGCCTGGGACTCAGCTGGAGCTGTCAGCAACCCCATGCCCACTTGTTTCCCCCGGGGTGGTGGCTGGGTTTCAAGAGGGAGCCCCCAGAGAGAAGTGGCAGCAGCTGGCTTCTTCAGGCCTGGAACAGATTGCAGAACACTGATGCTTTCCCATCTAGGGGTGAAGTAGCTACAGGAGAAGGGATACAGGGCTGCAGGGAGCAGCACATGGTGCCACACACCTGTAATCTCAGCACTCAGGAGGCTGAGGCAGGAGGATCACAAGCTTGAGGCCAGCATGGGTTACAAAACCAGACCCCGTCTGGAAACAAAAGGAACTAAAATCAAACGATCACTGTGATGCGGGAGCTGAGATGAAATGAGGGCCACGAGGGTGAAAGGAAGGGTTAGGACTAAGGACCTCGCTGAATAGCCCTCCCTCCATGAAGAGCCATACTTAGCGGTGTAGGTCAGAACACCAGAGCCTGCAACACCCTCTATAGCACCACGTGGCCCATCCCCTCGTGGGGGACCTTGGAGCATCTTGAACAATGCTTCCCGTCATCACTCCAAGATGTACCCAGCCCCCAGAAAGCACTCGTAACTTCCCATCCCCTTCCTTTATCACCCTTATTTCCATGTATCTCCCTCAAACTGGCCAGCATCCCTGGGCAATGTCTGCTCCTCTGTGTATCCTGGAAAGGGCTGCCCTGTACTCGGGGCTCTGTCACGGCAAACCAAGTGTCCCAGGATCAGGTCCGTCACCAAGTCTACTCCATCAACCCTAAGGCCCAATGTCTGCAGCAGCCTCTCCATTCTGTCCATTCATGCTGAGTTTGCAGGACCCCAAGTTGGTCCCCTGAGGTACTGTCAAACTCTGGCCCTTCCTTCATCCTTAACAAAGCCAGCTCTGCAGCCATTGAAGGCGGCCGAAGGAAGGGACTTCGTGTGACCTGCAGAAGGGAGAAGCCACAAGGCACATTTAGGTTTTTGTTGTTTGACCGGCATCTTAGCTAAAGGATCCTATTGTCAAAGTATAGAGGACACACAGCCAGCAAGTTGAATATTACCCATCAGGGAATTTCCACCAAGCTTCAGCTACTCAACAGGACAACAGAATGATCTAGGGATATGCCAATTCCAACCCGACCCCTCCAGAAGCTACTGGCTCCCGAGGAATTGGGAGGGGGCACATCCAAGAAAAAAGTCTTGGCTCCTAACCTGACAGGTGGTGGCACAGGGCTGGAATTATTGAGAAATAGCTAATTAAGCTCCCGAGGAAGCTAGTCATCAAGGTGTTTAATTGGCAGCATGTGACCATTAGAAGCTAATGAAGTCATTCCCTCGCACTTTAATTAATGTCTGTCGCTCAGGCTGCTGCACGGAGGGTCCAAGGGTAAGGGAAACAGAAGGGCCTGCTGGCCAGGCCTGGACAGCCCCACTCAGTGTTCTCAGAACCAAGGTGGAGCAGAACAGATGGGCTGATGGGCTGGGTGACTCCCTCCCCCAGCCGAACCCCAGCCAAGCCCCTGAAGCTACTTTGGATTCACTTAGTGGAAAATTGCTGAGGCTCAGTGTGATGCCTGCCAGGAAGGCCAAGAGGACAGACAACAGGGGGACTTTGTCAAGACTCAGACATTTCCACCTCTGCTTCACCCCATACGCACAGCCCTGGGCCACCGGCCCCTCTGACAGCTCTCTGCTTTGCTTGGCTTGACTCGGCCTGGCTTGGCTTTCTTTCCAAAATAAAATTAAAAAATAATAAAATTAAATTAAGAGAAGGTCTCAGGTAGCCCAGGCTGGCCTCAAACACAAAGGATGACCTTAAAATGCTGATTCTCTTGCCTCGGCCTCCCCAGTGCTGGGATTACAGAAGTGTGTCACCGGGGCTGGTCTTGAAGTCAGAGTTCTTATTTGTGGGACACCTCGACCACTATGGCTACAGATAGAAGCCAGGCCTCCTCGGTTCTGTGTGCAAAAACCCTTACAAGACTCGGCATTTCCGAGGAAAAGCAGGACTCCTCACGAAGGACAAGAACCTTTCAGACTGTCCCCTTCTCCTCCCTACTCCCCTCCCCTTAGCTCCCTGCTCCTCCCTGTCCTCATTCCAGACACACTGTTCTTCCTGCTCCTTGGACACAGCAAATCTCTCTCCCCCTCCCCACCACTCCCCCCACCTCCCATCCCTGATGGGGGATGTTCTTCTGTATGCTGTAAGTGTGTGTTTCTCTTATTGGTTTCGGCCAATGGACAGGCAAGATGTAGCCAGGCAGTAAGTATGAGCAGGGCTACCAGACTAGGAGAGTTCAGGGAGAAGGTAGACAGAGAGAGAGAGACGCCAGGTAGCCACCAAAGGAGTAACATGCCTGAGCACTGCAGGTAAGTCACAGCCTCGTGGCAATACATAGTTTAATAGCAATGGGTTGGTAATTAAGAGAGAGCTAGGCAGTAAGAAGCCTAAGCCATCGGTCCAACAGTTTATAATATAAGCCGCTGTGTGTTTATAAATGGCTGTGGGACCTGGTAACACAGAACGGCAGTCATCTTCCCCACAGGGCCTTTGCACTTGCTGTCTCTGCTCCCATTAAATTCTTCATTCTTCAAACACAGCTCGCATGCCTCACACCCTCAGGCTTTGCTCAAGAAACCTCAGAGAAGCTTCTGATATCCCAACTTCCCAAACGAATTCCCTATCTTTTTCTGGTAACATTTGGTCATATTCAAATACAATTCATTTCAATATCCCACGTTTACTGGAGGTTTTGGAATGCCTGTGCCGGCTCCACGCAGACAGGGAGCTCAGTGGTGACAAGGAGGGCTTACTTAGCTTACTGCTACATTCGTTTCCAGTGCAAGCAAATGGCAAACACGAGAATAAGTGGGGGTGTGAGACGAAGCTGACACAGGGCAGAGATTGGTGCCTCCTCCCCTCTTCCTCTTAGATAACTCAGCCTTCAGCCCCTGTGGTGGGCTGAGTCCTCAGCAGTGAGCTGGAAACCAGGAACAGGATGACGGAGAAGAGCCCCCTAGTGGTGAGACTGAGCAGCTGGGATCGGCGGCTTAGGATCTCCCCTCTGTTGGCATGGCTTGAGTGAGTTTGCCCCACCCATTCCCATTCCAGGGCGGCTGGAAGTCATTGGAACCTTTCCTGGAGCTCCATGGAAGGCTGCTGTGTGCTGGAGTGCGCTGGGCCTCCCAGGACTTAGTTCTCATGAGAGTGGGTTGGTGTGGCGTGATGGTCTCTACACACACACACACACACACACACACACACACACACACACACAGCTCCCACACTGCTTTTCCTTCGTGCTGTGATGCAGTCAAGGGCCCTTACTGTCACACTGGTGCCGGGTCTGCTCCGGACCCCAGTCACCAGAATCAGAAACAGAATGAGCCTCTTACACCGTGGGGTCCTCATCCTAGCAACCCTGTTCCAGCAACACAAAATAGACGACTATGCCATCTGCCAGATTGCAAGCGTTCCTCTAGGTACTACAGCAATTCTGACAAGAAGGGCGCTCACCACCTGCCTGGAAGCACAGAATCAGGACCAGCACACTTTGCTGTCTAGGTCATACAGTCCATCTCCACCCTACCACTCCACACTGAAGCCACAGGTGGCTGTGGAGGACAGGCAAGTGAACCCAGCCTGCATTTGCAGCCCACTAGAACTGTGTGGATGCAGAAGTCTGAATTTCGCTCAACTTTCAGTGAGCACAGAGACGCCACCAATGCAGACCACTCCATGGGTAGATAAATAGTTTATTGGGGAATAAACTTTCAGGCTGCCCCAGATGATAGACAACGGTGGCTGGACTGGAACTAGTTTTATGGGGCAGGCAACTGCGGTAGGTGGCCTGCAGACTAGAATAGCTTGGGAGTTCGTGTGGGGACTTGGATTTGTTGTAGGCTGTTGCTGGTTTCTTTGCCGCCCTGCTGCTTCAGCCCCAAATAAACACACGGACGCTGTATTAATTATGAAACTGTTGGCCCACAGCCAGGGCTTCTTACTGACTAGCTCTGTCTTAATTATTAACCCATTTCTATTTTTCTGAGTATTTCCACGTGATCTTGGCTTACCAGAGAACATCCGGACTTGTTTCTCCTTTGGCAGCTACATGTTGTCTCTCTCGCAGGCTCTCTCTGCCTACCTTTCCCAGAATTCTCCTCATCTCCAAGCCCCACCTATCTTCCTGTCTCTACTGGTTTTTGGCCAAATGGTGTTTTACTCATCAACCAATAAGAGAAACATATATACAGAAGGACTTCCCCCATTGGTAGGCTGTTTGGGTTAACTGGGAACTAGGTGCCCCCTGCCTGAGGTAGTTGACCTAGGGAGCAAATAAGGGAAGTGGTGGCTTTCCTGACAAACAGAAGCTCCACCCCAACAAGTTTTCTGAGGAATGCTGAGGATAGGTTTTTGTTTACCTGATAAGATTCCTTCTGTTTACATAGTAAGAATCTAGCCCAGGTCAGGCCCAGGCCACCATCTTTAGTACCACCATTGTGGGGGCCACTTTTCCACCTAGCAATTACAATGTATCACGAAGTATACTTTTGAGTTTTCTCGACCACTTAAAACTATCAAAATGGTTCTTAACTTACAGACTACATAAACAGCAGTAGGCCAGGTTTAACCCATGGGTCATGTGTGGTTGACTGATTCATGATCTACAAGAGGAATAACGAAGAACAAAACTCGGAGGCTTATCACTGAGGTTTAAAATGCAGCGCTACTCCCACCGTTCATCAGAGAAGCTTCTGTTTGCAGCAGATGGAGACCGTTACATTAAACAACAACTCGTCAAAATGCAGAAAACAACAGACCGTGTGGTACCCTGCCCCAGTGGACGTATCTATAACACAGCTCTTGCAGCTAAGAGCCGGGAAGCACTGTGGAAGATGGGGTGGAAAGGCTGAAAGAGAAGATGACTGGGAAATTTGCTAGGAGGTTGTATCTCTTAGACATGGCAGGGAAGCTAAACCCACACTGCCTCAAAATACGGCTTCCTACAGCACCAGCAGACTAATGTGGAAAGGGAAAATCTTGTGGGCCCTACCCACTAGACAAAGAACTACAGGCAACTGCTTACTGAAAGAGGGAGAATTAATCTTCCCCAAAGCTGAGCCCCCCTAATTGGTTATCCAATACTGAGTGGTCATCCTGAAATCATAGACGTATAGGCAATACTAAGCAGACTCAGACTGTTGTATTTGTACATTTATGCATATTTATGTAACAATAGTAACTAAAGAAAAGGAAGCCATGAATTTGAGAGGGAAGGAGGAAGAGGGAAGTGGTAGGGGCTGGAGGGAGGAAAATGTAATTATATTTTAATTTTCACAAAGTTTTAAGATCTGGTGCTGCCGATTGTGGTGATGTCAGAGAACGGAGCTTGCCACTGGCCAACCATAGAGGTCTGGAGGTGTGTATAGACATCCAAGATCAGAGAGAAGAAGGAGCAAGTCACCGCCACAACTTAACCTCCTTAGCATCTCCGCAGACAAGAGAGGGAGTCCCTGTTTATCCCTCCTTATATCCTGTTTTTGCCAAGCTACCCCACTTATAGTCTGTCTGGTGACTCCGTGGTACACCTGGCTCTGAGGCCAGCACCTTCCCAGCACTGTTTAAAGGGAATACTGCTTACCTTTGAAATGAATCTGGGATTTGAAAGATTAAAGATTTGCCCAGCATCTCAGCCCAGGTTATAGAGGTCTAGTAGCTCTCTCATCCTGTTCTCTCCTCTCCTGCCCTTTGATCCAGGCTTCTCCCTTCTGCTACAAGGATGCTGCTGTCCCTGGTGGGCCTGCATTCATGTAAATAACCTCTCCTAAATACACTCAATGAAAAATCAATTACATAGCAAAGTGGCTGAGGTTTGGATAAACAAACTAATTGTTCCCTCTGGGGCTGCTAGCTGAGAGATCCCAGTTGAGAGAAGCAAGAGCTAACATTCATTAAAGTCCTGCCTTGAGTTCCGATAGCAGTTTGAGCCCAATGGCCAGACCCCTACAGGACATCAGGGGAGATGCTGGCCTTCTGTAGTCCTGTACAGAGGGTTGAGACCCTCAGATTCAGGGTTGACCTCTGGCCCAGGCATGCTTGAGACTCAAGCGCCCCATGCATACACCTCACCACCATCAGAAACCCTCTGAACTGACCACATTTCCTCCTGGAAGGTCATCCTGTCCATGCCCCTTGCTGCTCATGAATTCTGTTCAAACCTGGACTCCAACCCCCCACTTTCTTTTAGAGACAGGGCCTCTCTGTGTAGTTCTCACACTCATAGAGCTCCTCCTACCTCTGCCTCTTGCGTACTGGCATTAAAGGCTATGCCACCACCGCCTGGCTAAGACTTTTATTCTCTTAAGTCAGGATACTGATTCTAGTTCCAAACATCTTAGATATCACATGACTTTTCCTGGGGAAATGTAAACAAATGTCTGTTTGGCTCAGATAAAGAACCAACCAGAGACAAAAAAAAAAAAAGATTCCTTTCAAGTCTAGCCTAGTAGACCAATGCGTTGAGTTAGGGTTACTTGCAGGATCATCATCAACACATGGGCACTGCACCATGAAGGAAATATTCTATCCCAGTAGCTGCTAACTGTCTGTCACTCCTTGGGAAGGGGGGGCCTTCAGAGCCCCTCCTCTACTCCATCATGGAAAGCTAGTGGGTTTCTTGAGCACCCATGGGGAAAGAAGACAGCATTCTACAACAGAAGCCATTTAAACTTGAGCTCGGGGCTGGAGAAGGTGTGGGCTGGGGCTTAGGGTTGAAAGAAGAGTTGCCTTCACTCAAGGGACCCTGAGAGGAAGCTCCAACATCCAGAGTCTACAATCCACGCTCCAGCTCACTCCCAGCTGGAATCATCTGTGTGCCAAGGGTGGCAGATGGGCATCCAAGGTTAAATAAACAAGATCCAGTTCCTACCCTGGCCTCTGAGAGGAACACAAATGCACATCTGTCAGTTCTAGATGATACAGAGTCCCCAGGCTCGACCATACAGCCACAGGAGTCATGGGATAACTGAGAGAGCTCTGAGCAAACTAAAAAGTCTAAGGTTCTAATGTCACTTCGTGTGTGTGTGTGTGTGTGTGTGTGTGTGTGTGTGTGTGTGTGTCCTTATATGAGCATGTTTTCTCAAATATCCTTATCAAAACAAATTTGCAAAACATTGCAAACACTGTATAGTTTTCTACCTTGTCTGTCAGCAACACCCGTATTCATATCAACAGCCCCTAGCAAAGAAGGGTGCCCCCACCCATCTCTAACCTGATGCTTCAGACCCCACAGTCCCCCATGGGCTACAGCACATGAATGCTGAAGCACTGACACAACAGAAAGCGTCTTTTCACACCTCAAGAAACCATATTCTTCAGGGCGTCTGTGAGCACGTCTCACATAAACTCATAAGCCTCTGCTTATTGAAACTCCAGAATGCCAACACCTGAGCCGTTCGGTCCAAACCATCAATCATGTGTTTAATATCACGGGTGACACAACAATTGTACGTTCTGCTTAGTCTCTGGTGCTCAAGACAGATAAAGGCACAGGAGCCATGCACAGACGCACCCACACTCCTCAGGTCCCTGCCGAGTGTGTGCCCTCCAGCTGCCCGCCTCTCTTTGCTGCCTGTCTCTTCTACACCAACCCTGTCCATGACCTGTGCTGAGTTATGTCTCCTCTAGCTCTCCTGGAAGACTCCTAAGAACACAAACAAAAGCCAAAATGTACAAGAATTAGCTGGTAGAAGAGGCCCCATTGAAACGGGGAAGCCCAGCAGCTTTTGTCATCTCCTGCAGTGAGTCTGCAGCTGAGACCAGACTGGAGCACAGCCATCAAAGAGGGCCTTCGCCACTGAAGACCCTGCTAACACTGGCCAAGTCCTTTGCCCAAAAAGCTAAACTCCTGTCAAGAGAAACACTGATGAATTCTCGAAGGTATCAACAGCTGCTACTTTGTAACCCGGGATAACTTGCCTACACTCTTAGCTCATCTTCTTACACAACAAGCAGTTTTGTAAACAATTAGTGCATTGAAGAGACATGATCAAATGGCATCTTACCCCAGATACAGCACCAAACACAGACCAAAAAAAAAAAAAAAAAAAGAAAGAAAAAAAAAGAAACCAATTCCACCATGGTGTAGATTGGTGTACCCCCCCCATGACCGTATTAGGGTTACTTTCAGGAACTGCATCAGCAAAAAGCCCACCCCTGTTTGGTTGGAAGCTGAGCCCCTGTGGTTCCCTGTATGGCTTGGAGGTAGCTGCTCCACAGAAGGAGCCAGGGAGGGCCCTAGTAAGTCACTTGACTTTCCTGTGCAACTCATGCCCTCAAAGAGGAAATGTTTCAACAGATTTTAATCTATTCTGACGTTGTCTATCCTTTGTTTCACATATTCACACGGTGTAGTCATGTGATTTATCATAACAATACATTGTTGCCATCATTATCATTGTTATTCACTTATGTAGTTACTTAGTTTTGAGACAAGGTATCATGTATCCAAGGATAGCCTCAAACTTTCTATACAGTTGATCAAAGTTGATCCTTCTGCATCCTCCTCCTGACCACTGGGATTACAAGAGTATATGCCACTATGACCAGTATATTTAGGCTGAGTATCATGGGCTTTGTACATGCTAGGCAATCACTCTACCAACTGAGCTACAGCCTCCTACCCAACCTAGGGCATTGTACATACAAGGAGTAGGCTAGAACTCTACCATGGAACTACACCTCCATCCCCTCTACTGTGTTCTTCAAACACTTGTCCATTAGATCAAATAATAACAAGAGCTCCCTTACCGTGTGTTTGCCTGAGATAGTCTCTCTCCTCTTTTGTAGGATCATTCCCTATTACAGATTCTTAACTGGTGGCTACCTTCTCAAAACTTTAAATACTTGGCCCTATTCTCCTCAGCTTTCATAGTTTGCACAATGACCCTGCTGCAATGTCTACCTTTGCTCTTTGCTAAATCAGTAAAACTTCTCCTCTGGCGTCTTTAAACAGTTTCATGTCTTCAGTCCTCAGCATTTTTGATCAGGTGCACATACATGTACTCTTTGGGAGGTATACCCTACCTGGTATTCTCCGAGCTTCCTAGATCTGGGGTTTGTTATCTGTAACTAATTTTAGAAAGTTCTGGGCCATGCTGGATCCAGATAGTTCTTCTGGCCCTCTCTCCTTTCTTCTCTTCTTGTTTTCTGGACACACGCAGGCTTTTTCTTTTGTTCACGGTCCTCATCGTGAGATCCCTGCACTTGAGGCATCGTCATCTGAAAAACAGTGAGCTACAGATGATCTGGCCTTACCCCAAAACAGACCCTGACACTGAATGGGACCCAGCAGTGTGGGTTTAGTGACAACCTCTCTGTGCCATTTTTGCCTGAAGAAGTCTGAAAGATATTAGCTGACGTGTGGCTATGACCCTGAGCTACATAGCATGCCACAGGGGTGACAGAGGAAAGGGAAGCTTTGGCCACTGAGAACATTTGCGGGTCTGAACATTTTCCCCTTGGCTTCTGCCTGCATGTCAGTGGCACTTTGTGTTGGGCCTCACACGCCTTCGGTGAGGTCTAAAGAACAGTATGATATGAAGGCCAAGTGAGCTGTCATTCTACTGCCCTCTAACTCTTCCCCCAGACAGTGGACTCCATGCCAAACTGCAGGATACCCTGGGAGCTGATTGAAGATGACTTTATACCTGCTAAGACAGAATCCTCACTAAATCATTCTTAGCAAATCCCCCTGGGTGTTCTGACTCAGCCAGTGCATGACCTGGTGGATGACATCACTCATGGAGCCTGAAAGTCTAGCCTGTGGGTTAAAGCTCAACGCTACCCCATCCCCAAAGGAGCATTTCAACCCTCTGAAGCCTTCTCTGGAACCCCAGAACTGAGTGTCAGACCATGTTCAGCTTCCCTGAATGCCTATGAGGTTATCAGACATGGTATAGAATGTCCCTGGATTTGGTGGCATTGGTTAATAGATACACTGTCTCTGAGATATAGCCATTCCCATTCCTCCTGTCCCATCTACTCCATGTGGCCAGCTATGGAGATGTGACTTCTCTCAGAAGTTCTAAATAGTTGCCTTTGTACCCCAGGGTTCTGAAATCTCATGCTGGGGAGATTTGCATATGCAGGGCTCATCCAAATATCCAGTCAAGTTTCAGCATGAAAGAGAACTAACTCCTTTGGTCCTGTATGTTCCCAGGGTAGACCCATTTCCAACTTTCCCAACCCCTCATTCCCACTAGAGGAGGGGTGCCCCAGACTAGGCATATGGGGTGCCCCCAGAAATGCTTGCTATCAGGATCAGCACAGGGTTAGAACTCTCCAGAGAGCTAATGACTTCTGAAACCCTGTCACAGAGACCCCTTACTCATCACACCCTCCAATTTTACTCTGGATCCAGTCTGTCGTAATGATCCCCATGCAGAATGAGGATACCCTCAATCCCAAGGGCTCCATGAATCCTACTTAATTGTGTATCCCCAGGTGACAAAACACCAAGCCTGTGAAACACTCAACAATACAGAGGGGAAGACATACCTGTAAGCAAGAACTGGAAACCCCAGGGTGTTTGGAGCTGTGACAGAGCCCCATTAAAAGACAAAGGAGGCTGGGATCCACTGCAGTGAGAGATAGCAAGGGAATAATAATTTAGGAAGTGACAGTTTTACCTAGGCTGTGGGAAACTCATGGGTGATGTACAGGGAGAGAGAACGGGAAGCCGACAGCAGGCAGATGTTAGCCTGAGTCAACTGAAGAGTATCTGAGGGCATCAGGTGACTGGACAGGAGTGCAGGCTTGAAGGCCCATAGAGTGTCAGGAGCTGAGACCAGGTAGGCAGAGCCTCGACACCCTGTCAGGCAGTGATAGGCTTCTGCCTGCGTGACATCTGGGAAGAAAGTCATTTCAATTCACATCCTAAGCAAAGAATCCAAAGTTGAAAAGTGAACAAGATCAGTTACAGGAAGGGGGTTGGAAGACCAAGGAATAGCGCCCGAGTCATATCTGATTTTTAATTCTGGTGAATTGAAGGCTAGAGGCTGCCATACCACAGGCTGGGAGTGGGCAGCAGACAGGCCCCAGCATGAGAGGCATTTTCTTCACCACACACATATCTGCCAAAGAACCAGACTTTGCAGAACACAAACCCACTGGCCAGAGGCTTCACGGGGCAGTGGCCTCAGAAGCTACCGTTAGGGATGACACCCAGACAGGCGCAGAGACTGCATGACTGCCTTCCAGGCTCCTGTCGCTCAGGAAACCTCTCTCCCTCCCTCCCTCCCTCCCTCCCTCCCTCCCTCCCTCCCTCCCTCCCTCCCTCTCCCTCTCCCTCTCCCTCTCCCTCTCCCTCTCCCTCTCCCTCTCCCTCTCCCTCTCCCTCTCCCTCTCCCTCTCCCTCTCCCTCTCCCTCTCTCTCTCTCTCTCTCTCTCTCTCTCTCTCTCTCTCTCTCTCTCTCTCCATCCATCCATCCAGAAAGCACAGCCCCTTCTTGGGCTCACAGGAGCTTCCTTCCTGCCGTTCTGTCAGGGTTCCATAGCTGGAGAGGCAAATATCCTATCCCGCAGGGTTCCTGGTTGAGTAACTCCCGGATGTCTGCAGCGAGTACTTCCATCCAGGCTTGTCTCTCCACCCACTCTTAGCCAGGCTAAGCCACAGTCCCCTCACCTGCATAACTAGAACTGTCTGCTTGTTCTTTCTGCTTTAGCCCTGCTCGTGTTTCTCAGTCCATTTTTCCAGAGAAGCCAGCGTTAGAGTATCTACAGCACAATCCCACCAGGTCACATCCACCTTTTAAAACCCTTCCCTAAGACTTCAGGACACATCCCACTCTATCACAGGATACTCTGAGACACACAGTAATGCAGCCCACGACCTTTCCAGTCTTGGCTCTTACCAACCCTCTCGCAAACCCCATGCTCAGCCATGAAGTTGGTTTAGAGGTTAAGAGCACTGGCTATTCTTCCAGAGGTCCTGAGTTCAATTCCCAGCATCCACATGGTGGCTCACAACTATCTGTAATGAGATCGGGTGCCCTCTTCTGGCCTGCAGACACATATGCAGGCAGGGCACTGTATACATAATAAATAAATTAATTTTTAAAAAAGAAAACGCCTCCATAAGATCAGGACATTTTCTTAATTAGAGATTGATGGGGGAGGGCCCAGCCCATTGTGGGTGGAGCCATCCCGGGGCTGGTAGTCCTGGGTTCTATAGCCTCATGATCTGATCATCTCATAAAGACTCCACCTCCTGATACCATGGTCTGAGGGATGAAGTGTTTAACCTGTAAATGCTGTGGATACCAATGTCCACACTGCAGGTCGCCGGACCACAAAGCCCCTCCTGGCATACAGAAGTCCATGTCACTAGTGGGATTCCAGACTGTCATCTCCACACGGGCAAGAAACACATTTACCTCATGTCCCAAGGGAGTCAAACGCTGAACCCAGCAGCTGGCACATCGTGTGCCCCAGATCTATTGAGACAAGAAAAGGAGTCTGCTTGTCCCATACATCACCGCAAAGTATGGAAACGAGCTAAATTCCTTTGAAGTTCTGTTTCTAATCCACCCTGCCACTCACTACTGCCTACACACAACACACCTCGTTTACGCCACACTCACCACACGTCTGCACACCCGGACAAGTTTCCATGCAAACTACACTGCGTGTGTGCGTGCAAGCACACACACACACACACACACACACACACACACACAGATTCCCAGCCCCAGGCCTCATACTAACACTCAGTAAACAGATTCTTATGTATACTACACACCTTGCCAAGGTTGGAGGGAGGCCCAGAGAGGTTGTTATTTGTTCCGAGTCACAGAGCATATCTGGAACTATACTCCCAAAGTGATTGTAACTACGCTAGGGAAGGAGGAGGAAGTGATGGGAGAGAAGGGAAGAGAGAAATGAAGAGGAGAGTAGGGAAGGAAAGAAAGAGGGAGGGAGGGAGAGAGGGAGGGAGGGAGGGAGGGAGGGAGGGAGGGAGGGGGAGGGATTTCTGAGCAGTTGGAACAGCACAGATTTGCTTCAGAACACTAATTCTCTCAGGCACAGGGGCTGGCAGGAACACTAGTATGCACGTTATACTAAGACTGAGATAAAAATTTTATGTGGTTTCTCTCAAATGCACTGTGCATTATTCAATAATAATTAAAATCTATTTTATCAAATGATATAATAAAGTATGTTTTCCAATTGTAATGAATCCCAAGACACTCAAGCTTATAAAATGTTTAATATATGTCCTTCTACACCTCTTATTAATCAAACGATAAAAATTAAACGCCAGCATCTGGATCAACTCCTTCCTAGCAATGTATACATACTTCCTGTTTCATTAAATTAGTTGAAGAGTTTATCTCAGTGTCTAAAAAAATTAAAGTAATAATTTCCATTTTCTTTTACAAATGACTCTTATTCCCAGATGCTAATTCTAAAGTTCAGAACACACGTGCACCTGCATTAAAAATGTGAACGTCATCAATTATGTTTTGTTTATTGTAAATACCTGCCATTGTGGCTACACAGGCCATTTCATTGTGGCCAGTTGTGTCGTGAGAAGAGGCTATAAATTTATCCTTGCTTTTGTAATCTATTATAAAGTGGACTATTTCCATCATGTCACTCCTGATTTTGGACTTCATTTTCAGTAATCTTTTTTTTTACAAGATTAGAAGTAATCCTTCTTACAGTGGTTCTTACAACAGTCCTGAAAACATATATTGTAATGTTGGCATGAATTAAAAACTTAAGCCAGGCTTTTTGTCACAGAAAATAAGGCGGATCTCAGACTGGCCTAGAAAAGAAGACCAGCTCTGCTGAAGAGATGCTTGTGTGCAGGGCATTTCCCACAAATTGAATGAGCTAGATCTGAGCTTGGAGGTTTTGACACTTAAAGTGTGTAATAAAATGAATGCACTTACTTTTTAAAAAATGCATTGGGGAAAGTGTACTGAAATTTACAATATTTTAATTTCCCAGTCTTTTCTTAATGAATTGAATGAGATACGTTGCTGCTAAGTGATATAATTGATACACTTTGAATAAATTTTGGAAATGACTTTTTGTGTATCCCAGAAATCAAGAAAATGAGTGGTTCTAATTATGGGCAACAAGTCCCTTAGGAAGTCTTTTCTCTTTTAACGAAATTGAAGGAGAAAGTAATCTTCAATGATAGGTTATTGTATGGTGTGGGCACTTGAACTCAGAAATGAAGTAACTGATGAATTCCCATAGTAAAATATCCTGCCCCCATTAGCCCATTATGCAAGCTTTGTGAGTGGGCACATCTATAAAAAATAAAATTTGATTAAGAATAGAGTTTGGAAGTCTGCATACACTAACATTCTAGCAATAAGAAACACTGACTTGGGGGGATGGTGCTAATGTCATTTAAAGCTACTGTGGGTTGTGAAAAAAATCCATCACAGGCTCAAGTGTTTGGACACCTGCTTCCAGCTGGTGGCACTCTTCGGAAGGCTGTGGAACTTTTATTACGAGGTGGGGCCTCACTGGGGGAAAGTGGACCTCTGTGGGGTGGGCCATAAGGTTTTACAATCCAGCCCTACTTCTAATCCTCTCTCTGCTTCCAGCTCTACTAAGACATGGAGAGCTGAGAGTTCCAGCTGCTCACCCTCCTGCCATGATGGACTATACCATCTGAAACCATAGACCTCCCCCCCCAAAAAAAACTTCTTCCCTAAAGTCACTTTGTTAGGCATTTGGTCACAGCAATGAGAAAACTAACATAAGAGCGACGGCCCCAAATACACTTTTAATGTTTAATCCAGAACTGACAGAACTCATACTGTACTTAATGCTACTTTGACCATTTGCACACTGATTGTTGTTGACATGACCGCTCACTCAAGATATAAGTTCAGCATTTAGAACCTTAAGAAATCGTGTTATCAAAAAATGACTGGTTACATAGGGCAATGAACTACATGCTCATCAATGTCGGAATGTCAACTTTTGTGTTTGCCTACCAAAATAATTTTACGCGGCTTTGTTTTGTTTACCAAAAGTATTTTTTTAAAAAAATGTCTAGGAATGAACAGATGACTCAGCACTTTGGAGTACTGGTTGCTCTTGCAGAGGACCTGAATTCAATGCCTAGCACCCATATGTGTTAGCTCACAACCATTCACAACCCCAGGTCCACGGGATCCAATACCCTCTTCTGGCTCCGTGGATACAGCATGCCCATGGTGCACAGACACATATGGTGTGCAAATCACTTATACTCATACAATGAATACACCTTTTTTTTTAAATTCTAGTTACATGAATAATGCCACTTAAGAAAAACATAGTGGTTGATTGGTAAAACATGATCAAACATGAAAGCATGGAGACAGAATACAAAGACAAGTTTGGAAGACTAGAAAATAAAGTATCTGTTTTTTGAGACAGGGTCTTACTCGGGAACACAGGCTGGACTAGAATTCACTTTGCAACCCAAGTGAGTTCCAGACTTGTGGTGATTCTCCTGCCTCTGTGTCCTGGGTGCTGGGTCAGCTAAAATTTCCCAGTGTTGAAGAATGCTATGCTCATGGAGTTTGCTGTAGATGATATACTACTGCACATCTTTATGACAGTCTGACTCTCCCAGTCTAACGAGGGATGATGGCTCCATTCTAGGGAGTCTGGGTTTTGTAGAACCCTGAAGTTGTTGTCTCTAAGATGTCTGAGAAGATGAGGGGTTTTAGGATGCTGCAGGGGTGCATGAGCAGGGATGAGGGACTCCTAAACTTGCTCCCCTACCTTATCCCTCACTGCGCTGCTTTCTCTTGGATAAAGCACTGGCCCCATGGAACAGGCCATATGGTCTTCACAGACTCCGTCCACCACACACGGCAGACAAGCTTGGATTTTACATGCAGACTGATTGGATTCTTCGGGAAGGAGTGGAAAAGGAGACCAATCTGCCATGTGTAGGAGTAATACCCATGCAATTGGAGGACTGAAGATGCCACCGTCACCACCACCACTTGTTGCAGGCCAGCAAGGACTTTACATGACCTGCTCTGGCCTTAACAGTCCTTCGAGGTGGACATCATGTCACCCTCACTTTGCAGACAAGAGGAAATAAAACACAAAAGATGTTCAAGGTTAAGCAGCTGGGAGGTGACCAAGTTTGACAGAACACTGAAGTCCAGTGTGCTGAACTCAAATGCCATCTGTCCGCGCTTGCTACCAGTTGCCAAAATCAGCACCTATAAAGCCATTCAGGTCTGACTCATTCATCATCTCTTCTTCCAGACAGGAAGTAGGGCATTTTTCTCGTCACTGCCTGCATTTATGTTTATCTAGAAGTCTCCATGTAACATCATTCCTATTGATTCTCTGACAAGTTTATGAAGGATAATTGTCCTTATTACTATCTCCTCTGTCTTTTTCTCCAAATGAGAAAAAGGTCCTCAGACCCTCTCTCCTTGAAGTTGACAGGCCCCTGGGTGTTCACCAACATCCATGTGGAAGCAATCAGACTGGCTCTCAGACCAAGACACGGCAGCTGCCACCACCCCAGGGTCCTGAGCTCCCAGCTGCCACAACCCCAGGGTCCTGAGCTCTCCCAGGGCTCGCCTGGCTGAGTGAGGGTAAGGAGGAGATGCCAATCAACTTCCTGTTGCTGGGACAAAATGCCCCAGATAAACAGCACAGGGGTGGGTGATAAATTTGACTTGCGGCGTCACAGTTTTCAGTCCTGCAGTGAGGCAGAACATCGTGGTAGAATGCATATTGGAACAAGAGTGGCCAGCAAACAAGAGAGGCACGGATTCCAGTAAACCCTCAAGGGCATGACCCATGACCTACTTCCTCTGGAAATCTCTACCACTTCCCAATAGCACCATCAGGAACCAAGCCTTTACATATGAACTTCTGGGGAGCAGTTGAGGTCTGAACCACAAGAAGCCCTGACTAGCACACACTGATGTCTCTGGAGTTGTGGGCTCCTGGCTGGCATGTTCCATCCTGCAGAGAATTGTGGGTATCTTTCCTCTGCGTCTCTCCTGGTTCTGAGCAGAAAGGGAGGGGGGGGGTCTCACTCACCCCTGCCACTGCCCGAGCTGATGATGTGCTTGTATTATGTTTTTAGTGAGATCAGGACAAGTATCTGTTGGGGGAAAGTCCTGTGCATTTGTCAATAAAGCACTGCTGGCCAATAGGGAATCTAGATAATTGGGACTAGGAGTCCAGGAGGACTCTGGGAAGGAGAAACAGAGAGTCGAGATGTAACGCCATGGGGTAGGAAGCCCGGAAACTTCTCCGGTAAGAGACATACTTAGATTAACAATTATGGGGTAATTACTTAAGTCAGAGCTAGCCAGTAAGAAACAAGCAAGGCCAACAGCTTCATAATTAATATAGCCTGCTGTGTGTTTATTTGGGACTGATGCGGCTCTGGAACCAGGCTGGAGGGAAGGCTTCTCTCAAGGAAAAAGCCTCTCTATACAAGTATTAACTACACCCCCACACAGCCAGGAGGGAGAAACAGTGGGCTCATCAGGACTCCGCTCACCATGGCTTCTGAAAGATATGTCATGGTGTTCTTTCCATGTTAGAGCCTCTAAGGAGAGTGGGCAGAGTACACTGTCACAATAACACGAATAAGAAGAAGGAATTTCATTCCGGGAGAAATGGAATCGGGCATTAGTGATGGTGAACGGAGGACACCAGAAAACTGTCCATCTACAGAAAGTGGGTACCCCAGGGAGGCGCTGACAGTTTTTTGGGGGGCTCCTTGCCTCACCTGTGGGGATGGTGCATCCTGAAAAGATGAACTGACTCACATGGGTGCTTTTCTGTTGTTTTTGTTTTTGATCGGAGGGGGAGGAAATCACTTTTGTTTTGTTTACTTCCCAGTTGACTAAACATGACATCCAACCCGCAGGCTCAGAAACAACTTCACTAGCCGTGTGAGAGATTAGACAGGACAAGAGCCTGGGGTATTCTCTCCCCAAATGAGGAAAGCCCAGGCTGTCTGTGCCTCTGAAACGTGTGGCAATCGTCAGAAAGGAGCAGCTGTCAAAGCTGCCTCCTGCTCCTGTGGGGCCACCAAGCCACCGAAGTCTTTATTTAATTGGTTTATTAATCTTACAGTATAGTGCCGGCTTCTGCCTCATTGTCCCTCACCGGCCAACTGGGCCTGGACTTTGTAAATATGCTTAATTAAGCTCCAAAAGCCACAGCCCTTCTCTCCCTCTCAAGGCTGTTTTCTCCCACCAGGAGGGATGATGGCTGGAAAGGAATTAAACCAACAGCCCTGCCTCCCTGCCCATCTGCTGTCACCTGGGGTGGGATGTCAAGGAAGGACTGACTGAGGGGCGAGGTATACCACCTCACCTCATGTGAGCATGGCTGATCTCCCAGGTCATGGGGAAGAAGACTGTTCTGGAAAGAGACACTCATTTAGAAGATTCCAGAAGATGAGGAAATGGCACCCACAAATTTCTGTATACAACTCTCTCCTTTCCCAGGCTCACACCCCAGTTTGACAAGGATATCTGGTTATAGGAATGGCCTTTACTGGTGATCCCTGAGCCCCAGGTGGTAACCGTTCCCACCCTGGGAAGGCAGTGAAGGGAACAAGAAGCCAGGAAGAGAAGGTAGAGATTTGCTGGAGATGGTCCTGGAAGAAACGCACATAAACATGGCCTATACCGTTCCTGGAAGAAACACATACGAACATGCTCTATACGGCTGCAGTTTTCTGTATCTGCCTGACTTGCCCAGCTAAAGTCACAGGAGTTGAAGACACGGGTCACATAGCACAGGGTATGGCGGGGGCGGGGGACTAGGAGAGGGGAGAATGGAGTGAAGGACAAATGAGAAATGAGGAGGGAAGGGAGAAGAGGGGAGGAAGGGAAGAGAGGAGGGTGGGTAGGTGTGTGGACGGACAGATGTGAGGAAGACTGGGACTAGGGACTTGGCTCACTATGACACAGTCACTGTGGCTCCAGAAACCGATGCCATGACACTGTTTCCATGGAAAAGCCACCGGGAAGAGTGGGCAGAGAGTATGGCCAGTGCCGGTTTGAACCAGCTCTAAAGAGCCTATCATCACCACAATGCCAACAGGAAGGACGAAAGAACAAAAGGAGGCCCACCCGTGTGTTACAAAGAAAATATGCTCGGTAACTCACGCAGGCAGGCTTTATTTGTATGTCTGTTTGCTTTCACTAAAGTGTGTCCACAGGCACCCAGAACAAACAACTACAAACATTAAATCCTCCATCTGGACATTTCTGCTGCACATCTGGATGCTCAACATCATGCTGATTCTGACTGGCTGTCTCATGACAGCACAACTACAGCCTAGAAACAGACTAAGGACCAGGAATCTTCCTGTGGACTGGCACACAGAAAAACTCCATGCATCCCAGAGGGTCCTCGGACATCTGCACATGGTTGGGGATGTCCCGGTTTCTGTTTGGGGGAGACACAACCTCTGATCATGCTAGATGCAGGAGTAACGGTGAAAGGATGGAGAGAGGAAATAGAGACGGGCTCGTAAGGACAGCAGGAATAAGAGGAGCCAGCAGGGCCAGGCTCTGAGCAGCAGGGAAGCAGCACTGTGGACATCAGGCCTTCCTGAGACGGGGCTTCCCCAGAGCTGCTACTCGGGACATCTGATCATCCTTACTCTAGCCCAAGATCTAGGAAGCTGCCCCTTCCTAGGTCCTCACGAGTTCGCCCTTTGAGGTTGTTACCCATCCTGTCCTTACCACCATCCCTGTTAGACAGAAGGCGGGACAGAAGCTCCTATTCTACAGAGGATGGAGGCCAGGCTCGGAAGGGAAGGGACAGGTGCTGGCTAGCCATGAGCACACGGGCAGAGCTGAAGCTACACTCCTTACCTCCAGGTGTCCCTTCCTGCGGGGAGGATTACAGAGAAGCTGCCCTTCCCTGACCTGGAAATGATGAAGGAGGCCAGATGGGTTAGATGCGGAAGATTGGCAGCGCTTAAATGGGACCCCTGACATGGATCACCCAACAGACACACACACACACACACACACACACACACACACACACACTCACTCATACACACACACTCATACATACACACACATGCTCACATGCACACACACACACTCACTCATACACACACACTCATACATACCCACATGTGCTCACATGCACACACATACAAAAGCACACACTCACTCACTCATACACACACACAAACACACACATACTCACTCATATACACACACACTCATACATACACACACACTCACTCATTCATACACACATACTCATACACACATACATGTGCTCACATGCACACACACATAAGCACATACATACTCGTACACACAAACACACTCATACATACACACACATATGCTCACATGCACACACACACATAATACTCATATGCACATACACGCTTGTACACACACATTCACAATACACTCACAATGACACTGCCTTCCCTCCTCTCCTCTCTTCCTCCCTCCCTCCCCTCTCCCCATTAGGGTCCTTGCTATTCAAAATGATCCCTGGACCAACAATGTCAACAGTGAATCTTTTGAGAGCAAAATCTCAAGGTGACCTTTGAGCACAGGAACCTTCTAGAAGCCTTACTGTGCCCCCAAGGAAAGGCAAGAAGGTCGACAAAATGGCATCTGATTTTCCTCTAAGCAATATCAGGTTGGTGGTTTCGAGAAAGACTTAGTCAAGGCCACTGCAGGCACACGCTGCTGCCTTGAGGTAAGGGTTGAGCTCTGGCTCCCTCCCTTCTACGCCAGCTCATTGCTGAGGTGCTTTTCTCCAGGACCCAGCTGACAGACCGGAACACACAGGCTCTGCTCAGACTAATTGCCAGCACTTGGCTGAAGAGACATTCCTCATCGAAACAGCCTCATTAATCTCCTAATGCCAGCACAGTGAGGCTGGTTAACAGTCCTCTTGTCTTCCACACCTACATGCTGGCTCCTAGAAACACAGCAGTGGGAAACAGCCTTCTTCCTGAAAGGGAGCCAGACTGAGGGGCCTGCCTGAGTCCTACATCTGGTTTAAGTGGTCCCAGACCTCATATTGAAGTCCTGGAGCCTTGATGTCCCCAAGTGCAGGACTGCATCTGACATCACTGAGACATATTGGCGGGTCTACAGAGCATCAAACGGGGAAATCAAGGAAGTAACCCTTGGAAATACTTGCAGGATGTTGGATGTGTGAAGAAGATGTAATGTGGAAATATTAAGATACACAAAATAGGGATGTCCTATGATATTTTATTGAGGAAGAAATCACTTACGTGAGAAGTCAAGAAAGCAGAGAACCAAAGGTCCCCATGCTGCTCTCCAGGCCGAAAATCAGAACCTAAAGAAAGAGCCCCCCCCAGCTCTTTTTACCACCCATACATTCTATGTACCTGTGAACACACCCACACGGGTGTGGTCAGCGCTACGGGTATGTAAGATCTCTCTCCCTACAATTCCCCTTTTAGTCTAAAGAAAAGATTTAGACGTAAAACAAAACAAAATCGTATCAATATATAAAGTGTCTCAAACATATATAAAACATACATACATAGAAGATGATAAACAAATTATAGTCTACCTATATCCTATCCTAAGCATACCTATCCCATCTAAACAGTCAGAACCATTTGGAGGTAAGAAAACCAATGCATCGTTGAAAATACGTCCAAAGGCCGTAAGCCGGCACACCCCGCACACACATCATCACATGCATCTGATTAGGAGTCAACCCATTAAAGGTAACAGCCGTATCGGAACAGCATCCTTCTCCTACCTGGTCCGGGTGGTTAGACGTGGCCTCTTTAACGAAACCACCGAGAGGACACAGAGATGATTTCTAGAAAGCTCGAAGGAAGCCCCGAAGAGCTGCAGAGCCCGTTGCCAAGCTTTGAGTTTGTGACTCAAGCTGCCTTCACCCTCTGGCTCGACTGTGCATCTACTGCCCTGCTCCTCTGGGTGCTGCTACTTTGAGTCTGTCCCCCTGAGATGGGAAGACCGTACCTCCAGGGAGTCCCTTTCTGCAGGGAGGCCTGCTAACCCAGGGGCCAGACACTCACACCCTCACCCAGGTATGGAGGCAGAACAGAGAACTAGGTAGAAGGGAGACGAAGGGGAGGCCAGGAAGGAACGGGGCAGGAGCTGTGAGGACACATCATCACAGCGAGAGTATAACGGACATCAAGAGAGCCCCTGCTAGGTACAATGGAGCACCCTGTACTCCCAGCACTCGAGGAAGAGGCAAGAGGGTCACAAGCTCCAGCCTCCATCTCAAAAAGCTAAAAGCAAATCATCACAACAGCGGGAGAGAGATGCTTATGGAACAGGGATGCCATCGCTTGCTGAGGCTACAGGTCTGGCCCTAGGTGGGTGGGCTTCCCCAGCAGCAGGGCTGATGTAGACAGAAAAGCCAAAGCTTTATACAGGAAATGTGGGTTGTGGACGGTAAGCACCCAGGTGTCCATCTTCTTTATTGCTTTTGTTCAAATGGACAGACCTGCTGGCCCTTGTCCATTCCAGCAATCCTGCCAAAGCTCTGGAGAGCCAGCCAGCCAGCCAGCCTGGCCAAGCGGTTATGAAAATATTTGCTGAGACAACACTGCCCTCTGCTGGCCACAGGTCCTCATGTCTCTGGAACAGCTCTGCCCAGCAAAAGGCTTAACTTGTTTCCACCCTGCCCTGCACTCTCTGTCTCCCTGGCGCCCCGCTTTGTTCTCACAATCCGCTCAGATTTTCTGTGACCCTACAGACACAGGAAAGGGCCCCTGTGTGAGATCCAGCAGAGCCAAGACAACGTGCCAGGCCAGACAGTGTCTCTGCAGCTTCCTTGTTCTATAGCTGTTACTGAGTCTCTGCTGGGGAAGCACAGACCTGGAGGTGTGGGGGGGGGGGGGGCAAAGCTCCAGGCTGCCTTAGTGAAAGAGGAGTGCTCTTTCCTTAGGGTAAAGATGCGTGACAAAGCAAGGGGTGAGCCAGAGTGCAGGGAGCCAATGGCTCAGACACGCCAAACACACCAGCAACTAGAAACATTCCGTGTGTGTGTCTGCGTTGTGTGTGTGTGTATCTCTGTGTATGTATCTGTGTGTGTCTGTGTGTGTGTCTGTCCATCTGTGTGTATGTATCTGTGTGTGTATGTGTATATCTGTGTGAGTGTCTGTGTGAGTGTCTGTGTGTGTGTCTACATGTGTGTGTATGTGGGTCTGTGTGTATACATGTCTGTGTGTCTGTGTGTGTGTCTGTGTATATCTGTGTGTATACCTACATGTCTGTGTATGTATGTGTGTGTATCTGTGCATGTTTCTGTTTCTGTCTGTGTGTATGTGTTTATCTCTGTGTGTATACATGTCTGTGTGTGTCTGTGTGTGTATGTGTGTGTGTATGTGTGTGTATATGTGTCTGTGCGTGTCTGTCTGTGTGTCTCTGTGTGTATGAGTGTATCTGTGTATGTGTATGTTTGTGTATGTGTGTATATATGTGTCTGTGTGTGTCTGTGTGTCTGTGTGTGTATGAGTGTATCTGTGTATGTCTGTGTGTATGAGTGTCTGTGTGTGTATGAGTGTATCTGTGTATGTGTATGTTTGTGTGTGTGTGTATATATGTGTCTGTGTGTGTCTGTGTGTCTGTGTGTGTATGAGTGTATCTGTGTATGTCTGTGTGTATGAGTGTCTGTGTGTGTATGAGTGTATCTGTGTATGTGTGTGTGTGTGTATCTGTGTGTGTGTGTGTGTGTGTGTCCATACACATACTAAGGCCAGAGGAAGATGTGACTGTCCATCCTCTGCCTTATTTCTTTGAGACAGTCTCTTACTGAATTTAGTGCTTGTGCATGGTTTGTTGTTTTTGTTATATGGGTGGGGTTTTGTTGGTTTTGTTTGTTGGCTAGGCTGGTGACCAGTGAGCCAGAGCAACCCTCCTGTCTCTGCTATACCCTCTCCCAAGCATAGGGTTACAGGCACACAGGTGGCCCTGCTCAGCTTTTCCCAAGTGCTGGGATCTGACCTCAGGTCTTCACAGTTGCATCATAATACTCTCATTCACTGAACTATCTTTCCCAGCTACACAATTCATCTTTTTGTTTTTATCTTATATTTATTTATTGGTTTTTTGAGACAGGATTTCTCTGTGTAGCCCTGGCTGTCCTGGAACTCACTTTGTAGACCAGGCTGGCCTCAAACTCACTGAGAACCGCCTGCCTCTTCCTCCCAAGTTCTGGGATTAAGGGTGTGCGTCACCACCACCCAGCCACGATCCATCTTTTTAAAGCAGTAACTGGTCAAATTTCCAGGTGGCACGTTGACTTTCAGCAAATGGTTGTTAGACATTCCAAGCAAAACTGATGCTCGGTCTCTCCATCAACGGGAAGGAGTGAAGAAAAACGGGAAGGAGTACAGGATACGCGGTCTTAAGTGGTACCCGCTGTGCAGGGCTCTAGGAGGCCTCGGTGAGAGCTCTCCCTTCCAACCTCTGCTTTTCCTCCATTCTCAGAATCTTCCAAGCTAGTTGTGAAAAACAATGGAGTTCTGACCCTACCTCAGCCATGTACCTCTACCTCTGACCCACACAGACACTGGAGAATTCAGGCCGACAGACATCCTGTCTGCTCGCAGTGGCAACTTTCTGGCTGTCACTGGGAACAAGGAAAAGAAATTAAAGAATTCTACCTGGACATTCAATGTCTCCAACAGAAGTTGTGACCTAAGTCACACCAATCCCGCTCCACTGACTACAATGATGAACACTGTGCTGTCCACCCTCCAGGCAGGAGTCCCCGATGCCACTGGAAAGAGAGATAAAGTAGACAGTGACGGACGCAGGCTCACCACACCGCTTCACAACAGCTCTTGTCTCTCAAAAGCATATGTAGCCACACGAAGTGACGATAATAGCGGTGATGGTGATGATGGTGGTAATCCCAGTGATGGTGATAATGATGATGGCGGTGGTTATAGGTGACAACTGCTGCTTCTTGTTTCCTAATAACTGGGTTCAGTGTTGTTGTTGTTTTTAATACCCAGAACAACCTTTTATGGTAAGTGCCATTGACATCCCCACTTTGATTTATTATTATTATTATTTTATGATCATTATTGTGCGTGTGGTAGGAAAGGTGCCTGTGTGGCAGTTAGAGGATGACTATGGAATCATTCCTCTCCCTCCACCTCCACATGGGTCTCAGGAATTGGATTCAGGTTGCCAAGCTTGCACTAGACATATATTGAACCAGGGTGTTGACCCTGCACCCACATTTTATAAGTGAGGAAAATGAGGCACAGCACAGATGGTAGCTTACCTAGATCACAGAGCTAGCCAGTGAGAGCGCTGGGGTGGAAATCCGGCCAGTCTGGCAAGGGAGAGCCCCCATGATTTTAGCCATGCTTGCCTTCTTCCCTGTGATGTTAATTCTGATTTTGCAAAGGAGGCAGGCCTGATCTCTAGGTAAGCTAATGATTCAGACAAAACAAAACTACAAACAGGTCCGCAGAGAAAGCGTCCACGTGCAGGTAGCTGTGAAAATGCACAGTCAGTGCAAGTCAAGCTGTTTAAAGTGAGATCCGGTTCCAAGAGAGGGGTCTCCAAGGGCGCCCTGGCAGTGGCTGAAAGTCTCTCCAGGCAGTGTCTGTCACCCTCCCCACAGAAAGGATACTATTCCTAGCAATGCTTCTCAGACAGTGGGGGGGAGAGCACAAAACATCTTTTGAATTTTCCCAGGTTCAAGTGGTGACTCTGTAGTCTTCTCACTCCCTCGTAATTCTATTTGGGGAGACACTGTAAACCGGGGTTCCGCCCCAGGATCTAACATCTCTTCCACTCTGCCCTAAAGAGAGCAGTGAGGTACTTCCCACACATCACCACAACCATAGCATTAAGGCTACACACATACACAGAGTGAGAGAGAGAGAGAGAGAGAGAGAGAGAGAGAGAGAGAGAGAGACAGACACAGAGACAAGGGGGAGAAGCCCCCCTCCTGACAAGAGCAGCCCTCTGTAACTACAATGAAAATGCAAACAAAAACTCTGCTCTTCCATTCTGACTCAACCCCACCACAAAACCTTGAATAATGGAATTGGGAAACACAAATGGGGGCGGGAGAGAACCATTCCTGGCCCCTGGATTAGATGAATTTTGTCCTGTTTAGTGGAACGGGTAGACTTCTGTATGGAGTTCTGGCTGAGCCCTAGATGGCCAGCAGGGGGCTCTGATCATCTAACCTAAACCTTCTGAGATTTCTGAGGGCTTCTCATCTCATCGTGAGGAGTCGGCTAACCCAAACACGGAATACCTCATGGTCCCTGTTAGTGCACCTCAGAGGGTGAGCCATCGGCTTCCGAGTATCAAGCTTCTTCCTTGGTTATCTTCTGAAACCAAGATCTCCTCACAAACTAGTTTTCATCTGTCCCAGTTGGATGTTTGTTTGTTTGTTTTTGGTCAATTGGACACAAGCTAAAAAAGAGGGGACTTCAACTAGCCTCGAGTTGACCTATAGAGGAGTCTGAGGTGTTTTCTCGATTGAGATTGATGTAGGAGGGTCGAGCTCTCTGTGGGTGGTGTTAGCCTTGGGCTTATGTTCCTGGGTTCTATAAGAAAGCATGCTAAGCAGGCATTGAGGAACAAGCTAGTAAGTATCACTTCCGCCTCCAGGTTCCTGCCCAGACTTCCTCAGTGACGAACTGTGATGTGGAACTAAATGCTGAAATAACCCTGCTCCTCCCAAGCTGCATTTCGGTCATGGCAACAGAAACCCTAACTAAGACACACGGGAATTTCTGCTGGCTACCGTGTTTAAACAGCCGTCAAAGGTGCACATAGTCAGGCCCCGCCCTGCCCCCACCCCCACATTCCACCCACATTTTCTGTGGACAACTCAAAAGTCGCTTCAACCGCTAGGAATTCCACCGAGAGAAGTGTCTGGAAATTAATTGCAGGCTCCAGTCAGTCACTCTGTAGAAGGTCTAGACTGTGAAGGGTCTCCAGACGGCTTGGGAGCGTGGCCGGCATTCCTAAAAAGCAAAGTCCTGTGGAGTTCTTAGGAACATGTCTCCAGGTGGTTGAAAAGCACAAAACAAACCTTTCCTTTCCCGCAAGTGTGTCTGTCAGATAGACCCAAAGTGGGAACTGTGCAAAGCATACAGCAACAGCTAGCCTCTTGGTGAATCCTGACACACCGCGTGCTGCGCACAGCTCATAGGGTGGATGAGGGAAGGCTCCAGATGGAGAGCAAAAACAAGAGGCTTGGGGATTCCACGCTACCATCACGCCCCCTGGTGGGCGAGGGCAACAAGGACAGGAGCAAGGTCTTCCATGCTTTCCCTTCAGGGCTGCCGGCTGTACCCACCCAAGCTCAGCCTTAGCCTCCTGCAGGGTGGAGAGAGGTCAGACCCGCCATGACCGGAGCGCCACAGACTAAGATCAAGGAGCTGGAAGAGTTGCATCCCTCAGGGAATATGAGAGAGAATTTACTGTCTCCCCCCCCCCCCACCAGTTTCTGGTGGGTTTGCTTGCAGTCTTTGGTGTCTTAGGCTCCCAGAAGCCACACCAACGTCTCTGTTATCTGCACAAGCAACCTCCTCCTGTGCACATGGCCACGTCCAAACACAAACCCTGGTGTCGCCAAGTTAACAACCCAGAAGTACCATTGATGGGCAGAAGGATGGGAATTTCAGTCATTCTCTGATACTTAGAGAATATGTCTCTATGAGTTCGCTCAGAAGTGCTTTGGAATATTTGATCACACTGTGAAAACTGAGACTGCATTAGTAAATTCAACCTTGGGTTCAGGGATGGAGCCAGGAACTGGTTGACAGGAGTCAGCCACAAGGAGTATGACAGAAACACGCACAGGAAGGAGTAGGGAGAGACTTAAGAGTTTTGAGGTATTTTGGGTTTGGGACAGCTGGAGAGGCACTCTCTTGCTGGGTCTCTGGCCAAAAAGGAAGGTCAGCTGGTTGCATCTGGGTCTATCTGAGATAGCAGGTTTTCACCCCCCACATCTGACTCCGAGTCTTTATTGATAAGTAGGATGATAGGGACTTAGTTAAAAACTACACTTGGCGGCAGCCTCAGAGCCAGCGCCAGAGGGAACAGAAATCCCACCAGGCCCGCAGCCTAAGTGGCAGGGTTCTGACTGCAGGGCCACAGGGCTGCAGAGGGTAGTTAAAACATCAGTAGATTTCGGTGCAGCCCCTTAGCCAAGGGAAAGCAACAGTTGGGGACTGTCTGACATGTGGGCTCACGTGCCTTCAGTCCTCCAGTTGGACTGAGTTCTGGAACTTCAGCAGAAGGTGCATATAGTTCCAGGCCTGGTCACCAGGACAATTCTCCATCAAGGAGTCTAGAAACCCTCCTGACTGAACATTAGGTCTCTCTTGACGCCCCCGCCCCCGCAACTCTGCTCTTGGTCTCTGCAGCATCCCTAATAAGATGTCCTGCCCAAGCCTCATTCCCAACACAGGTCCCCGGGTCACAGTCACTGCATTAGAACTCTACCCAGGGCTCCATACTGGGGAGACAATGGCATTGCCTCACCTCTGGCGTGTGTAGAATGTTGCCTTGACAGTCCTTGGCCTGAATTCTCCCACCAAACCACCCTCAAGCTACAGGCCTGGCCTTTGTCTGGCTCTTAACATCCCTTTGTTCAGTGAGATAATAAAGAGTTAGCTTTTATATTCTAGGCACTTAAAGACACACATACAGTGTGTACTCTGGAGGGGGATGGGGGCTCGGATTTTAATAAAGTTTTGAGTATGAAGAAAGCACAAAATATCACCCAGGGTTGCAGAGAAAGTAGATTATTTTGCTGTGCAGGCTTTCAGAATAAGGCCTGAGCTGTCCTTGATGCAGAGCCAGGAGGGAGTCCTCTGGGCAAAGCCATGGCACATGTTTGGTGTCTTCTTGTGATCTAGTCCAAAACAAAGCAAGGAGTCACCATCTCCCTCCATGCCCTGTGCATCCTCTTTGCAGACCTGCTGCCCAAACATGGGGATGCATCAGTAGCTTGGTTGGTACTGTTTCAGGCCCTGCCATCAGTGGAGGATTTTCTGTTCAGCACAGGCCTGGCCCCTCCCGGGAGCCTATAACCCGCCTCTCTGCAATGCTTTTTGTGCCGCCAGTCTCTTCGCTTTTTTTGTGCTGTTGATTTTTTTTCCCCTCCAAGGTTTTACAAAGCTGTACAGAACATTCTTTCTGCTTCCTCCCACCTGTTGGGGGTGGGGATGATGAAAGCTGAGATTAAAACGATGTGTGAGAAGAGCTGGCAGTGTCCGATGCGTTCTGCTCCCCCCGCCCCCCCGCCCCCGTGCTGCTGTGGGCCACCCTCGGTTGTAGAGCGACCGTCCTCGGGTCTGGAATACCCACGGTGCCTGGTTTCCACGCACCAAGGGAAACAGCCACTGTTCTCCATCTTTAGACACGATGCAGCCTGCCTGCCCCTCCCTCCCTCCACTGGGTTCTTTCAATCCATCTCTGAAGGTCATATTTGGACCAAGGAGCTGAGAACAGAGTCCAGAGGTCTGATGTCTAAATCAAGCAATTGTTTCTTCCTCAGAAGTCGATTATTTCTTTGGCTTCCCACTTGTCCTCGGTTCTGTTATGTAAATGTCTATCTCGGGAGCACTGGCCAGCAGACACTTAGCTAGGAAGGCGCTGTGGCCTCAGAACCTGGGCTCTCCTGGGAGCTAGAAATGGGGAAGGGAAGGAGAGAAAATGGGGTTCGCCTCCCTATGGGAAGTCTAGGCAGAAGACAACTGGAAAGATGGATTTACAGCTGTGTCTTCCCCCACGGCCATCTGGTGGGACAGGCGGCCCTAGAGGCTGGCTGGCTCCCAGGCACTAGGAATCAGCTCTAATCAAGAGCCCTGTCACCTTCCAAAACCACTACCCAAGGAGATTCGAGTTCTAGTCCTCCAGCTGGCTGCTCTGCGTCTAAACTGAACAGGGTTTGACTTAGACATCCTGGAGCATCAGAGGGCTCAGAACTCAGGATTTCTCTCTCTTGAAGAAGATAGCTGCTTGAGTCATTGTTCCACTGCTATGAAGAGACATGGTGACCAAGACAACTATTATAAGAGACATCATTTAATCGGGGGCTGATTTACAGTTTCAGAGGTTTAGTCCATGATCATCATGGCAGGGAGCAGTAGCGGAGAACTACATTCCTGATCCATAAGCAGAGAGAGAGAGAGACAGAGAGACAGACAGAGAGAGAAAAAGAGAGAGAAAGAGACAGAGACAGACAGACAGAGACAGAGAGAGACAGAAAGAGAGAGAGAGAGAGAGAGAGAGAGAGAGAGAGAGAGAGAGAGAGAGAGAGAGAGAGAGAGAGAGAGAGAGAGAGAGAAGGAGTCTAGGCCTGGCATGGGCCTTTGAAACCTCTAAGCCCACCCCCAGTGTGGTGATACATTGTTTATATTTTATTGAAGCTTGCCCGAGGATTCAGAAAGCAAAGTCAGCCACAAGCCATGGAAGCCAGGCACACACTTTTCATCCCAGCAGCCAGAAGCTAGGAGGTGGTGGCACACCTCCTTAATCCTAGGACTCAGGATTAAGAGGTAGACGGAGCTCTCTGAGTTCAAGGCCACCCAGGGACACATGAGATTGAATCAGTCTAAGAGAGTAAAAGGTAACACCTGCTTTAATCCCAACACTAGAGGGGTATAAGAGAAAGAAGCAGGAACTCCATTCATCAGTATGAGGCATTCATTCTGCAGCCACACTGAGGAGAGGAGCATTTGGTTTTCCAGCCACACCAAGGAAAGGCAGTGGTTTGAGACTCGGTAAGAACTCGTGCATAGATCAGCCCTTTCAGCCTGCGCTTGAGGTGGGAGCTAGTGGCTGGCTGCTTTGCTTTTCTAATTTTCAGCTTGAAGTTTGAACCCCAATGCCAGTCTCTCGGTCATTTATTTATTCGTGTTACACCCAGTGATACACTTCCTCAGACAAGGTCACACCTCCTAATCCCTCTCAAGTAGTTCCACTTGCTGATGACTAAGCATTCAACTGTATGAGCCTATGGGGGCCGTTCCTATTCAAACCACCACAACAGTCATCCCAGGAAGGGAGACCGCCTATCACCCTGCATCGAAGAGTCGTATGTCAAAACTTTGCTGTCCATGAACACCAGCCTTCAGACCTGCACACACCCTCTTCTTAGCCTGTCTGTAGTTCACCCGCTCTCTTAGGCCACTTGGCTGGCTGTGTGGATGGATCCTGTAGTGTTTTGCGTTGATTCCTGCCCACAAACGTCCTCTTCTCCTGTGCTTCTCATCACCTGGCATTCCATATACTTTTTATCTCATTGCTAGGACTCCCACGTTGAAGAAAATGTCTCTTATATAGATTTTTATGTCCAAGGAGTATCAAGATACTCACTGAGGTGCTCAAGTAATTCTTCGGCGGTTAAGAGAACACATTACTCTTTTCAGGGGACCCGAATTTTGTTCCCAGCACTCATGTTGGGCAGCCGGCAGCTGCCTGTAATTATAGCTTCCCAAGACCCGATGCCCCCTTCTGGCCTGGGGGGGGGGGGGCATCTGCACTCACGTGTATAGACACAAACACATACATATGGTTTTAAATGATATAAAGATTCTTAAAGAGAAACACCGAGGGCCTCGTTGCCATAGCAAAGCAGTTCAGAGTCAGCCTCTCTAGGATTCTTGATGTCTTCACTGTAGTGGCTTTCATGGGGGGGGGGGGGTCTATCTAGAGAAAGTACCCATGAAGGCCAGCTATTTCCAGAATATCTGTACTCTGTGCTGGGTGCTTGTAGAAGACACAAAAGACTACCAGGAAATCCCTGTGGTACTTCTGGGTTCTTTTTACAAATGGGAGAGGGTAGTAGGGGGCCTTAGCTCGGTCTCCTGGAGTTCCCAGAAGGCAGATATGCCCTGGCCGTGACTAGCTTAGATCTCCCCTTCAGCAGGAGGCAAGACTAAAAGAAGGTAGGGGAGTCAAAGCTGTGCCTGTCACATTGCTGTACCCTCAGAAGACACTGGCACACCATCACTGGCCTTCCAAACAAAGAAAGGGAGCTGCTGTCATGACCCAGCTCAGAAAAATGGAAACCTTAGAGGAAGGCAGGTGGTTGACCGGAAACAGCCCTACCAAGAAAATGTCATGCTTCCCCAGTACCAGTAGAGGGCAGCATAGCTCTCTGGGAGGAGGGAATAAACCAGGTTGAGCCCCAAGACAAGCTTTCCTGGAGTAGGGGGCTCCACTGTTGATGTCTGATGCCTAGTTTCACTCAGGAGGTTGAGAACTGCTGCCTAGTTTCACTCATGAGGAAAGGAAGGTCCATGAAATTTAGACTTGCCCCAGCTGAGAGCCTTGTGCTCAGGGGACAGACTCTTGGTCCTTCCAGAACCAAACCCAGGTTGAATCCGCAGCTGTCTACAAGGTAGATGCTAAATCCACAAAGCTGATGCTAGAACTCTACCCACTGTCATTCCCACCGCTTCCCCAACCATTCTGTTTGCTGTCTGTCCATTCCCGAGAAGAAGAAGAAGAAGAAGAAGAAGAAGAAGAAGAAGAAGAAGAAGAAGAAGAAGAAGAAGAAGGAGACAGAAGCCTAGTGGCTAGATCAGACTCTTTAGGCAGCCATGATAAAGTCTCCATGATGGAAGTTAGTTCATTGTCACACACTGCCAGCCCCTCACCCCACCCCCACCCCCACCACCCCTATGACTACCACCAGCACTAAACACACACACACACACACACACACACACACACACACACACACACACACTGGTGCTTCAAGGTCACTCACTGGACAGTTACTGCTCCTTCCTCCAGGTCCCACCCTTCAGAGTTTCCACCTGAGCACAGAAATCAGAGCCGCTTAGTGGTTCCCGCAGAGGAAGAGAGCCCCTCAGACCTAACAAGGACCAGAGGCAGGTCCTCACATAGGAACAAGCCAGGTCAGAGCAAAGTTTAGAAGCCCCCGAGTGATGGACTTTATGCCCCTTACACACACACACACACACACACACACACACACACACACACACACACACACGTTCCTGGACATACGATCTACTAAGTGCTGCTGGGAATTGCAGTCAGGCACAAAGGTAGTTAGATTTCTCTAGAGTGGTGCCACGTGCCAGATACCAGGATGAGGTGGAAGGATGCCCTCTCCCTTGTAGATGCTCTCTGGTCTAGGGCCATCGGCTCACAGAGTGTGGTGAGTGGGGAGGCTGCAGGGGGAGAAATGAGATGAAGAAGCCATTGGGGGGAGAAGGGAAAGCACAGTTGGAGCTGCATCCATGACCCTACCTGATGCTCAGTTCTCCGCAGACTGAAGTAATCTGGGAGGTGTCACACAATGGTAAGAGACTGGCTGTTTGTGTGTTCTTTGGGGACACTGTTGTTGGCAGCCCTGGTAAGGCCATGCATCCCTCTTCCTTTCCAAGGTTCGTGGAGTCCAATATAGAGCACTCTAGAAAACTCTCATTCTCGGTTTGCATTTGAGGGTCTCGTGGGAACTCCTTCACCTGCGAGGTGATGGCATCCAGGACACAGAAACACAGCTCCTACACTTCAGAGCTCTGTTGTGTAAGGAGACGCCCTGGTGTATCAGGCCAGTGGCTTCTCTGCTGGGAGAGAGGCCGGAGCTCCCATCAGAGGGTCTTTCCCATGCCTGTGTGGGCAGGGTACGCCAGGGAGGAGACGTTAAAGGATCAGATCACTTTTAAAATATGAGTCTCTGTCAGGCCATAGGAACAGTGTGGATTGGGACATTGTGTGAAACGCCCATTGCAAGTCCCAACAGAGAAGTCTCATTGTTTAAGACAAATCAATACCAAAGTGGCTTGTCTGTATCGATTGATGCCAGTGTGCCAGCCCGCCCGCCCTGTCCTGCCATTTCTGTTTCTCCCTAGAGCTATCGTCCCTGATCAGACAATTCACTCTCTACCCTCCAGCCTCGGGTTAGGAATATCTGTCAGTCTGTCTCACCATCCTCTGGCACGCTGCCTCCCCTCTACCTACCCTTCCTGGACTTCCGACTCTTCAGCAGCATGATTCCTTCCCGCCCCAGGACCTGCACACGTGCTGTGGCTTTGTCTCTCTAACTCCGACTTTACAAGCAGCCCATTCTGCTGGTTCCCTGTCATTGCCCCCTTCCTCCTTCCCAGTTCATCAAGTTCATCTCTGTTCTGCCTCCCTTTCCCCTTCCTCAGAGCAAACTGTAAGAGGCCCCCTTAGTTTGTTCGCTTGAGAGACGAACTCAAAGAGATGGAGCTCTGGAGAGGGAAGGCGGTTCCACAGGGCAGCCTCCAGCCCTTGCCAGCATCACCTGAGAGTCAAAAAGCTCAGGCCTGCCATGGCTTTGGATGAAGGAGTGTCCTCTGGTGCTCACAACCCTCTCTTCGGGTTCTGTCTTTTCCTCTTTTGTCCTACTGCTCCCTTAGTCCAGGCTCTAAAAAACACACAAATTTGGCTGATCCGCATGCCAGGGCAGTAGAAATTCTGTGAAGATGGGACCAACTCCAGTTTCATAGCCCCAGTGCCAGTTCATAGTCAGCATGTAATAAATATTTTATGGGATGAGTTTGTGTGCGTGCGTGTGTGTATGTGTGTGTGTGTGTGTGTGTGTATGCGCGTGTGCGTGTGCGTGTGTCCTGGGCAAAACTTCAGAGGGACCGTTTCAGCTTCCAAGGAGACAAACTCTGACTTACGTGGGTGACCACAGGTACTGCTCAGCTGTCCCCAGCCACAAAGGCTCCAAAGAATTTGTCAGGTACCCCGTTTAGAGGGTTAGATGTTGAATGAGACGCCAAGTCAGCAACAGTAACAAGCCACAGTCCTTGGCAACAATAGCAAAAGCACATTTCACCTTTGAATAGTCTATTGTCCTTGGCAACAGTAGCAAACACACATTTCACATTTTTACCTTTGAATGTATCTTATTTACTTGTAACTACCTAGAGGCTATAGTTACTTGAATGAGACTGCACCCCATAGGTTCAGATGCTTGACCACTTGGTTCCAAGGCTGTTGGCTCTGTTTTGGGGGAGGTTTAGGAGGTATGTATGGCCTTGCTGGAAAAAGTCAGACACAGGAGCTGCGCTCTGAGAGGTTATAGCCCCCCCACACACACACACTTCTGGTTTACTCATGGCTGAGTTGAGAAGTTCTCAGCTTCCTGATCCAGATGCCATGCCTGTGACTCACTGTTACACTTCCCTGCCATAATGGACTCATCCCTCTGGAACTGTAAGCCCAAATAAATTCCTTCTTCCGCACATCACTGTTGGTCATGATGTTTTATCACAGCAACAGAAAGGTAACTGATACCAAAGCCTTTCTATGGGTCCCAGAAACATTCCCAGAGCCAGGCATGCTGAGATATCTGGGAAGAGAACAGAAAACCCAGGCCAAGTCTCTGCTCTTATCAAGCAATGGGTTCAAAATGGGCAATAGAAATGGGGATGGCGGCATCTAGACAGAAGAAAGGGTGGATAAGGGGGTGTGGAAGACAAAGAGTTTGGGGAACGGCTTATAGCTGGAAGAAATGTGTCCAGGGAAGGAGACTGCAGCCTTCACATGTGTGAAGACCAATTTCAACTGTCAACTTGATGAAGTCTAAAATCGCCTCTAAATGGGCCTCTATGCATACATGTAGGGGAATTATCTTCATTATGATAATGTGAGAAGACCTGCCCACTGTGGGTGGTAACATTCCCTGGACTAAGATCCTCTATAAGAGGGAGAAAGTGGGCTGGACTGATCACAAGCGTTCATCACGTCTATCATAACCACAGATGAATGTGGCCGATTTCCTTGCCTTGGTGACTTATACTCTCAAACTATAAGCCAGGGTAAACTTTCTCTCTTAAGTTGCTTTTATTGGGTATTTTATCGGGAAAAGTAATATGAGTACTTTAATATGCAACATACCCACAGGCAGACACTGAGGGCGTATGGTAAGTGAAATGCCAGAAACCAGTGTTGGTGTGACTGGAGCATCAGATGGGTAAGATAAGAATATCTCATAAGAGCTGGTTTGTGCTGGATTTCAGAATGTTTTCTGCCCAGTGTGCCCAGATCTCATTCTATAGGCAAACTTTGAGGTAGAAGTGGCATGCTTTCTTTCTTTCTTTCTTTCTTTCTTTCTTTCTTTCTTTCTTTCTTTCTTTTTCTTTCTTCTCTGTGTAACATTCCCGACTGTCCTGGAACTCACTCTGTAGACCAGGCTGACCTCAAGCTCACAGAGATCTGCCTATCTCTGTCTCCTGAGTGCTGGGATTAAAGATAAACACTACCACCTACCACTGCCCAACTGTGGAGTCTTTTTATTTTCTTTTGAGAAGCAATGCCTTTAATTGAGAGAATTCTAAGAAGAATGGAAGCTGGATTTGAAAAGTGGTTTATTCTGCTAAGACTGATATAACAAAATACTATAAACCAGGTGACTTATAAACAACAGAAATGGATTTCTTTGTCGGGGGCCATATATTTTGGAAATCTCTTCCACCCAGCCATGGGTTCTGGAGAGCCCAGAATTTCTATTGTTTTTAAAAAGTCAGCTGAAGCCGGGTGTTGGTGGCACACACTTTTAATCCCAGCACTCGGGAGGCAGAGGCTGGCGGATCTCTGTAAGTTTGAGACCAGCCTGGACTACCAAGGGAGTTCCAGGACAGCCTCCAAAACCACAGAGAAACCCTGTCTCGAAAAAACCAAAAAAAAAAAAAGAAAGAAAGAAAAGAAAAAGAAGTCAGCTGAATACCGCTGGATGACCTAACATCGGTGGGGAATGACTCCTATTTAAATAGCAATAGCTTTGGGCCAGGGCAAGTCTACACCCACCCTGAAGTCTAATGAGACATGCTGGTGCCTGGTGCCTGAGGGCTTGAGTACTTGCAGCAAAGGAATGTCTCTAGGATTAAGGGAATTATTTGCTATCAGCCCTTCATACATGATAACAGATATCTTCTGCCACTGCCCCCACTTTTGGATGGTTACTTAAGATGATGGAACAATAAACCGTGGCCTTCAGTATTAACTGATTGCCCTCCTGATATGACGAGATGTCCCTGTCTCTTCTTTAATGTCGTTGGATAGTTAGCCTTCCCTTGTCCACACTCCTCCACTCAGGGTTGGACCTGGTTTTTTTTTTCCTGTGGTTCCAATTGCAACTCCAAAGACATCAGTTTGCGATAAATGGCCCCTGCAACATGGGGCTAATACAGGCCAGACCCAACATTTGATTCTGTGGGTTGGGAGTCCAAAGTTAAGATAAAACACCAGCAGACTCAGCACCTGATGGGAAATCACTTTAGATTCATAGAAGTGCCCTCATGTGTGAAAGGGGCAGGGAAGCTCACTGAGTTGCTTTGAGAGGCCTCTAATCCATTCATGAGGGCTCCCTCCCTGTGACCCAGTCACCACTCAAAGGCCCTGAACATCCTCATACAGGGTATTAGGCTTCAAGGCAGGAACCTGGGTGAAGGCATAAGTGTTCAGACCGGAGCCCAGAGACAGTGATTGCAGCTGACCAGATACTGGCGAGGGCTTCCGTCTCCCTTCACCCCATGAAGAAAGAAAGGCCAGTGATTGTTGCACAGGGCAGATAGGAAAAGTAAGGAAGAAGAAATTCACTTGGCCAAGGCCACATATCCAGTCTTTGGAAGACTTTGGAATCCAGCCCACACACATCTCCTGCCTCCTGCAACTCCTCAACCAGCACCTATGAGGGGGGTGGGGTGGCTGTCCTGCCCCTATCCCCAAAATGTCCAGGACAGAGAAGAAAGCAAGACGCAGAACAGGGCAGTCTGGAATAATGTTGCATGGATGGATACTGGTTAGATTTCATCAACTTGACACAAGCTAGAGTTACTTGGGGAGAGGGGATCTCAGTTAAAAGTTGCCTCTAGAATACTGCCCTGTGGGCATGTCTGGAGGGCATTTTCTCCAACAATGATAAATGCTGGAGGGCTCAGCCCATTGAGGGTAGAGCCACCTCTGGGTTGGCACCCACGGGGTGCTGGGCTATATAAGAAAGCAAGCGGAGCAAGCCAGTAAGCAGCATTCCTTCAGGTCTCTGCTTCAGGACTGTGCCATCCAGCAAACCACCCCATCCCCACCCAGGTGCTTTTCCGGTCATGGCATGTATCACAGAGACAGAAAACAGACTAGGAGACATCAGAAGGCACAACAAGGAGACATGCGTGCATTCCATGTGTTTGCATCCACGGGAGCAAACACCACAGGCATGCACAAGGACTAGCAAAAATGTCCCACCCCCACACCCCGCCCCCAGAAAGCTAGGTCAGGCCCAAGGGCAGAAGGATGGTGCCTTTTAATATGGCTCCCATTGTGGACCCATGGAAATGTTTTTTTTTTCCCCAAGTCCACAATGTGACACAGAATGGAAGGGATGATTTAAAAGCTAATTCATAAGAGCACATGCAAGTGACCAGGGGCTCACAGGATTTGGGGGTAGCAGAGACAAGGAGGGCTTCTGATGAGCATTGGGAAGACCGTTAGCCATTAACCTCCCTGGGGAAACTCCAGGAGGAAAGTGGGGTTGAAGGAAGCCGGAACATGGCAGCATTCGGTTAAGGGTTCCTTGTGATGGTGATTGCGGGATGGTGAGTGGGTAGCATTGAGACGTCGGAGAAGGAGAAAGCAAGATGCAGAAGTCGGAGGCCTAGGGCACCCACATAGGGAAAAGAACACTGGTCCCAGGGGCAGGGAAGAGAGGGGCAGGTGAGGGAACAAACAGAACACCTCCAGGTCTCAAAGGTTAAGACTGGGGACAGGACAGGGTTGAAGGGAGGAGTGGTGTCAAACATCAGGATAGAAAACAGCCAAGCCCAGGGCTTCTCTCCCCACTCCACGTCTGGGTAACTGAGGATCACTGCTTGTCAGCCCACATAGACGCCGTCGCAGGGCTGGGGGAAGGGGCTTTTAGACCACCTAACCCAGCAACTGCTGTGTGAAGTTCTTCCTGTTTACACTTCAGGGGAAGCCCACAACTTGATCTTGCCTGTTTACTGTTCTTGCATACATCGATGCAGACAAAATTTAACACAACTGTGTTAGCACAGCTGTGACCACAATTGCACAGCGTGTAGACAGACACTTGGGCATCAAAGGGTTATTTTTTTTTTTGACACAGCTCCCTGGGAGGGAGGGAGAGCAGTGCCCAGGAAAGCAAGGAGAGATACCAGCTACTCTAGCTACTTTTACTCCCCTTTAAGGCTGCCTGGTTACGGTCCTGGGAAAGAAAACCCCTGCATTCCTCCCCTTTAATTGGGTTTATTGTTAAAGCACTTGGGGAGCTAATGCTCACAGACCTGTAGGAGCAGGTTTGCTGGCCAAGACCACAGACTGGAGCTCCTTTCCTGTGCGTCCCTGGGTAAGACAGCTTTGCTTCTTCTCTGGGCTTTCAGGGGAGGTTATCTTGTTTAACCAGAAACGTGGGATGCCGGGAGGGAGAGTGGGTTTGAAGACTCACTTCCTTTCAACCCCAGTCAATGTCTCCGGGCTCCAACGGTCTCAAGGGTAAGTTGTAGCAGTCAGGAAAGAGAAGTCTGAATGGGAACCTGGTAGGTGCTTCCTGGGGGAGCCATCTGATCGTTGCCTCGGGGCTGGCCCATGGGAACCTTCTGTACCCACAGGCAGGGACAGAAATAGGGGACCTTCATGCCCAGGTCAATGAGCTCCTAGCTGGGAGGTGAGGGGCAGAGGGTATCAGGGCTGACAGCTCCTTGGCACCCCCTTTTCCAGCTCACCTTTCATTCCTTCACCTTTGGAACCTTCCCCATCTATGGAGAAAAGGCTCACCTAGCCCACACCAGCATCCTTGGTTGTGGTGGGTAGCCTGTAGGTACAAAGGCCCTTGCAATTAGCCCATGGCTGCTCTTCATACTCCAGGGGAAAAGATGGCCTCAGGCCCTGAAGCAGCAGGGTCCCTTGCAAGGCTCAGCTTCCCGCCCCAGGGCCAAGGCTGCTGCTGCCTTAAGATGCAAGGCACGGCCACAACCTGCTACATCTGTCAGTCATAACCCAGCTCCTTCACCTTCCCCAGGGGCTCAACTGCTCCCAGAGTCTTTAAACTTCCCTAGCCTGGCTCTGTGGGGTTCTCGGAATAGGTCTGGATTCACCACCCACCCTCTCTCCACGTAAGTTTGACGCACAACACTAGCCCTGAGACGAGTGGAGGTGGCTGCAGTGTGAGCCTGGCCAGCCTCCTGCTCTGGAAACAGACAATCGATCATGAGGGAAATCTCCGAGTCGGGTCAAGAGGGTCTGGCAGGTTCCATCTCGGGTAAGGAGAGAATCTTTTCCAGATCACAGATCACAGACACCACAGGCAGAGTGGAGCCACCATTCCTACGGACTGAGCTAAACGGGGGACAAAGATGAGACCCATATCGGGGACAGACCAGAGTGCAAAGTGCTTAGTAATCGCTGGTACTGCTGCACTTCACGGCTGGCAATGGGCTTTTAGTTAACCTGGCGGTGGGATAGATGGCTCCCCACTTAGTGTATAGATGGGGCCACTGGTACTCAGAGAGAGAAGGGGATTTCCTGCTATAAAGCCAGTTACCACAGGCTTCCCTTGTGTGCTGGTAGCATCTGGACCCCAGTCCATTTCATGCTGCTATGGTGTGTGTGTGTGTGTATGTGTGTGTGTCTGTCTGTCTGTGTCTGTGTGTGTCTCTGTCTATCTGTGTATGTGTGTATCTGTGTGTGTGTGTGTGCCTGTGTGTCTATGTATGTGTGTCTCTCTCTCTGTGTATGTGTGTGTCTGTGTCTGTGTATGTGTGTGTGTCTGTGTGTGTGTCTGTGTGTGTCTCTGTGCATCTATGTATGTGTGTGTCTCTGTGTGTGTAAGAGTCCTGTTTAGAAAAATGAGGAAAACTTTGGAAAAGGCTGAGGTCTGAGAAAGTGAGGGTTTAAGCTGGAGCCTGGAGCAGCTCAGGCAATAAACACAGTGTGTCCAGGCTTCAACAATGAGGAATTTGAGCACTACGGGAGGCTCAGCCTTTTTTCAGATCATTGAAGCCATGTGTCTCCCAAGAATAAGTAAGGTGCTATGCAGCACGACAGAATCATAAGGAGGAAGGTGGAAGAAATGAGTGACACCCCTGCAGCCACCTCCAAAAACAACAACAACAACAAAAGGCAACAGGTCCCATGGTACGCTGACAAGGACACTGGTTGGAGCCTTAGAACTGGGTTCCCAGACCAACATGGTCACAAACTATCTGCTTGATCAAGGGGCATATTTTCTTTCCTTGAACACTGTTACTCACCAGTATATCTCATCTATAAAATGCTGTCGCTTTGAAAAGTGGCCAGGAAGCCACAACAGGGGTCATGCCTGCAAAATGCCTGGCACTGCCCTGTCCAAGGGCTCTGTCCTTACCCCATCATTCTGTAAGGTCTGGGAGCAATTCTGGCTAGAAGGAAAAGAAAACCATCTCTAACAGGAGGGGCTGGTAATTGTTTCATCTCCCCCATACACACACACACACACACACATACACACACGCGCACACACACACGCACGCACGCATGCACGCACGCACGCACGCACACCCAGCCAGACATAAATCGCCACACAGAATGCGCGAGTGAGTGACGAGGGACGGCACCCAGCCGCAGCAGTGTGCCAGAGCCAGGGAGTGAATGAGCTGTGGCAGCATGAATGAGAGGGGGAGCGGTGGAGTCTGAGGAAAGACAGCGGCTGCCTCTACAACTGCAGGCACGCAGGCAGCCTTGGTCAACAGCAAGGGGGCTGGGGCAGAGCAGCTGCCAGACAGCAAGTAGCAACGGGGGAGGGCTGCACAGCCTCCTGTCTGTGAGGATCAGAGCTGTGTCCCCAGAGGGAGGGTTTCTAACTCCAGGCATCTTGATGCAGCATCCTGAGTTCAGCCTGGCCCCTCCTCTGGCTCCTCCAATATGGATCCTTGCTGCCCCCTTCTGAGAGCCCCGGGGGAAAGGGCCTGCCTGGCTGTGACAGTTCCTAGGATCGAGTCCCAGTCCTGCACAGCAGAGGCACCTGGTGCATGAGCGTTAGGCATCATAGCCACCAATGTGTGACACGAAGACACACAAGATGATGGGTCATTAGCTCCTAAGGGCAAAAGCGCGTGATGTGTGGAGAGACATACCCAGGTCTATTTTCCTTCCTTTTGAGGTAGATGCCTGGTTTCTCAGCTGAAGACTGGGTGGGAGATACGGAGCTCATGCCTGGGGGCCGTGCCCTATGAAAGTGGTCTTCTAGCCCTTCAGAACCCCCAGGGAGATAGATGCTCATGTCCTGAGAGGCCTGGGAGAGAGCATGGATGGCTTGGGGGACAGCAGTTCCTCATGTGCGGTCGTGACCGTTCCTTCTGGGATGTTTACCAGTAGGTAAAACATCACCTGCTGCCCATGCTTGCCTTCCACGCTTGGTGACCAGCTCCCGCGCTATGCTGGGAGTACGCCACACGTGCTGGAGAGGATTCACGGGCCTTTTGATGCATTTGACTGCACTGGGGTACTAAGCAACAGGCCGGAGATAGCTAGTCCCATCCTGCAGACGAAACCGAGGAGGCCAGTGCGGTTAAGACTAAGCAGCTATCCCACTTTGCTGACTTCTGCCTGTGTCCCAGCCTCTCAGCCACCAAGGCAAAGCCACGGGGAGGGCTCTTCCTTCTGGCTCTGAGCTCTGCACTCCTAACCTGAAGCCAGCTTGTCAGGCAAGCAGTGGGGATGAGTCGGTTGAGCTTAAATGTGGAAATCTGGGGTTTTCCTCTAAAATAAACTGCGGGCCGAGCTGAAAGCCTTAGGTCGTTCTGTGAGCAGAAATTGGCATGCGGAGCTGGTGACGGGGCTGAGAACGAGCAGAGTGAGCCTAGGTGTTCCTCTCCAGCAGGAGGCTCTGGGGTCCTGCTGGCCGAGGAGCCACCGGGTGGCAACCTATGGGCTAGAAGCAATGGGTGCCAGCTGCACAGATGTCACCCCGTGCCTGTGACACCACACGGGAAGGGCAGGACTGACGGATGGAAAAAAAAAAAAAAAACAGGCTGCTCGGGGACTGCACGCATCCCTCAAGAAGACAAAGTAGAAAAAAAAAGGTATTGGAAACGACCTCACCTGCATGAGCCGATGTGTGCCGCCCCGTGAGCAGCCTGGGAGTGGGGGGTGGGTCCCTGGTTATTAAGAAAGCATCTCATCAAGGAGATGTGAGGACTGCTAGGGGACATGGCAGTAAGCAAGAACCCGCAGTCATCCTCAGAGCTGATGTGGCAGCTGGTGTGACGGAGATTCTACAGGAAGCCACAAGCATAGCAGAGCTATCTTTCCACATGGGTCCCTCTCAGGACTCAGGCCCACAAGACTGCAGGGTCTCACCTAGTTCACTAAGGAGAAAGGCCAAAAATACAGATATCTATGGTGATCTGCCTTGGGCTGCACGGCTGCAGAGCTCCAGTCACGATGGGCGTTTTCGGTGTGTTGTCAATCCAGGCTCTGGAGTCCAGAGGATAAACAGAGTCTGGTTCAGGTCAGAATTTTAGAAATTGTGGTACCAGGTCAGGAAAAATGCCCAGCTTTCATCCTCCGGACTGGTGTAGTCTGCCCCGTGTGTAGCTCTGCTTGGAGGCAGGGTACACATTCTTATTAAAGATGACACAACTGATAACCTCCCCCTCCCAGCACCCCGGGGTGCACGATGCAGGGCTTCCAACAAATCCCAGAGAGGACAAAGAAGCCTTATGGTGGCTAAGGGTAGACTTCTGGGGTAGACTGCTTGCTTAGTGTGGCAGGCTCTGGATGGACTTGATCTCCAGCACTAGAGAAGAAAAATAAATCTTGAGCTCTCCTGACTCGTCTGGGGTCGGGGAGAGCTGGCGAGGCAACGCCTTGCTGAGAAACTCCAGGCAGGAGTGCGGAAAGCATGCCAGTGCCTCCTCTGCAGGTGGAACCGGGAGCCATTATCTGCGGGTTTAGAGCCAGAGAGATGGCACGCAAGGGATTCCCTGGCCCTACCCTCCCCCTTTTGATGTGGCACGCAAGGGATTCCCTGGCCCTACCCTCCCCCTTTTGATGTGGCACGCAAGGGATTCCCTGCCCCTACCCTCCCCCTTTTGATGTGTTCAGGACAGCTTAGGGGCACCATGTCCTCCCTGCACTGTGCATGCAGGGTGGAGGGAATGGGTTTGGATGGAAATTCCACAGGTGGGCTAGGACACAAGGGTTCCAGGACTCTGGCAAGGGCGGCGCCGACTCCTTAGATGGTCCTAAGTGGATGAGAGGAGGCCACAGGGAGCAAGGGAGTCGATGTAGGGGTCAGAAAGCGTGGGATCATGATGCGCGCCCTGCACACGTGGGCTTAGTGAGGACACTACACAGGTCCTCACCTTCCGAAGAGTTCTACCTGGGTGTGGGTCTGGACCCAGTGGAGCTGAGGAGGGGATAGTGAGCCCCGTGGGACACCACAGCGGGGCCTCTTGCCCGCTGGGCTCGTGCCCAGCATCTCTCAGCCATATCTCATCAACAGCCAGGCAGGCTGCCAACACGGGTTAGAGCGCTTGTCCCAGAAGCACAGGGAGAACTCATACACACGCCAGGGCTGGGAGCTGTCCGTCCTGCGTGTCCTCTGGGAGGAAGTGTCCCCTCTGGATCCCCCACCCCCTTGCTAGAAACTTAAAGGATCCCAAGAGGCTAGGAAGACCCGACCAAAACCACAGCAAGACCGAGGCTTCATCTCTTTGGGGTTATTTCTAGAGAGGATGATAACCTAAAACAGGGTAGCCAAACACCAAACGCACTGTAGAAGGGAACTGGGGGGGGGGAGTGACCTGACAGAGTGTCCCAGAGACTCAGGACTGGACTCAGATCCTGTTAGTCCTCCTTCCGACGCCAGGACAACGACAGGAAGCTAGGGAATCTGTCTTTCTGCCACCATCTTGCCTCCCTCCCACTGTGCCTCAGACAGGACTTCCTATCAATGGCTTCATCAGGGTGCCACCATCTGCACAGGCTCAGAGCAATGGCAAAGAAAAAAGGCACCCATCCACCATTCATACCCATCTTAAGCCTAGCTCCTATCTGAAACCAACCTACTTTGCAGGGGCTTAGGCTAGCTAGACCTCCTGTGTGCACCAGGCTCAGTAACAGGCACCGCATGTTGGGAATGCTTGTGCTTTAGGTACATTGCCCGGCACTTTGCCTGTAGAGTTCCATGGAGGCAGCGTCCATTCTTTACAGCTAGGTTGCAAGCGTTTGCAGGGCCAGGCTTACATCATGGAAATACCTGCATTCAGTCCTGGGTGTGCAAGAAGCACTTAGCAAATGCTCACCGGAGGGAAGGAAGGTTGCCACCTCGTGATTCAGAGACGGTCTCATATGAACACGGCCATTTTTCTTTGCCAGGAGTCTTTGGTGTAGAATCCTTCCTCACAGAGGTCCCACTTCGTTGAGGGGTGAGGGGCGTAAACCAGGCACACATGCCAACACGGGGGTTGCCTCTTGAAGGCCTCCAGGGCTCTGTGGGAACTAAGCTCTAAAGCCCAACGGCAGACCACCTTGGAAGCAAAGCGCATAATATCATAGCCCAGGGCGACTCTGAAGTCGGGGAGGGGGGAGAGGAGGGTAAGACCGGGGTAGAAAGCAGCATGACCCACCTGGGGTGTGCGTAGCCCCTCCCCCTCCCTCCCTGTGCCCACCCCACCTAGGCATCCCTTCCCAGGAAGTCTCTGTGACATCATGGATCGTGGGAGCCCAGCCCTCGAAGGTGTGGGGTCCGGATCTGGGACCTGAGTGTTCCACACAGATGATGAAGCTAAATTGTCAGGGGTGGGCGGGAAAGATGCTTTCCACGGCTTCTCCTCAGCTAAGAATACTATGTTTTTAAAGCTATTTAGGAGCAATGGGAAGGAAGGAACACTGAGCCCAGATCAGCTACCGAGGCCCCGGGAGCCTCCTGCAGAGCAGTCGGTCATTCTCCGCAGGACCTGAAGGGGGAGTGGTGTGCACAGTCAGGCTTCAGGCTCTTCATCAGCCCCCCACCCCCTCACCCAGAGCGAGCTCCAGGCCCTGGTGTTCTGTGGAGGGGAGAAACCAAAAGGGAGGCGTTGCAAACCAACCTTGCCCATTGCAAATCAACCTTGCCCATTCCGCACCGTTAGACACGGACCTCTTTACCCTTGGCTGCTGCCTTCTTCAAGACCTTCCACCCACAGGGTGCTACCCAGTAGGAAGCTATCCCTGGACACCAGCTAGCCCAGCCACAAGACTGACACATTGCCACGGACAAAGCTCAAGTACAGCCGTCCCCCACCTTCCTTTTCTGGCTGCCTGGTAGGCGCGGGTCCAGGCATTCCCCCAACACCAAGGGTCCTGAGAGATTTGGAATTTGCAGTCTGCAAAGGCGTCAAGCTCTCACCTTATCCGTCTTCCTCGAGCACCTGCCCCCCCCCCACAGTCCAGGAAGTTAATAGAGAGAAGGGGATTCGAAGCACAGGTTCCAAACCAGCGCCCTGCGCCAGACACAAAGCTGGAGACGACCAAACATTTCATGCACGTGTGTGTGCACGTGTGCGTGCCCGTGAACGTGCATGTGTGTAAAGGCCAGAGGACGGTCAGCTGTCACTCCTCAGTTGCTGTCAGATGCTGTCAGATGTTGTTGTTTTTGAGACCTCTTGGGCGTAGAATAGGCTGGCCCAGCAGCTGTCCCCACCTCCCCGGGGCTGGAGCTATAAGCATGCTGCATTCAGCTTTTCCTAGAGATCAAGCACAGATCCTCCTGCTTTCAAGACAGTCTACTAAAGGGCCTCAGGGATTTTTGTGGGCATTTGCTTTTGTCTTAAAGTGGGACGAGAGCCGCTGCCTGCGAGGAGTGACCACTAGACATCTTTTCCTACTTCTCTGTTAGGTTCAAGGGGTAGAGGGTGTCGGCAGAAGGGGTGTGTCTCCCATCACTCTCAGACGCTCGGTAGCTGTGCACCCCGCTAGCCTGGCTTCCCTCCCTGCCTTGGGAACTTTGTGCTCTGTTTTCCTGGAGGGAAGCCCCTCTCTGTGCGGTGTCTGCTTGTTTGACTCCTTCGCCAGCTTCAAGCCTCAGCCTGAATCCAACCTGCGTGCAATGCCTCCACTGGCCTTGTCTGAAGACACCTGCTTTGTCCCAGTGACCCACCAAGTCTCTTGCCACTTAGCCACTGGCGTGGGAGTTTCCTGGCTGTCTCATTGCCTGCCTCTTTTTTGCCTGGCTGCCCCAGGATGGCGGGCCACCTGATGTCCACCATCACCTATGTAGGCCCTGGAACATCACCTGTACGACATACATGTGTGCAGCCCCAGAGCTTTGATGCACCCTGAGGGCATGCTCCAATTCATATGCTAAAAAAAAAACAATCCCCCCCAGCTCCATGTGCATGCCGTGGGGGAGGCAGGGGAAACACAGTGATCCCTCACAGGAGAGGCTGCAGGTAGGGGTAGGATCGGGGAAGGAGAGGCAGAGCTTTGATGGTATGGAGGAGCCAGGCTGACTTCAGAGTCTGAACAAACACAGGAAGTTCCTGGGCACAGCTCTGATGCCCCACAGCTAGGCATGCCGCATCCATCTATACTCCGTGCACCTTCACTAATGCGCAGATTGCTCTCGGGCTTCTACCCCCACCCCCACCCCCCCACCCCACCCCCGATCTGATCCACACCCTATGGCATCTAGCAAGCAGACACAGAGCAGCCGCCATTCACCGAAGTCGCTCCAGCAACTTTTAGAAAGCAGGTGGGAGAATGCTCTTATTTTTGCCGTTTTACCGGGTTCTGCCCCCAGTCTTTTCTTCTGGCCGTTACGTCATGATCCGGGTGTTTTTTAGATTCTCTCGCAACCTGTTCTGTCTTATTTGGGAAACACTTTGACCAGACCTTGTCTTGCTTCCCTCCCTCCTTCCCTCCCACGAAGCTTCCCAGGCAGATTCAGCTCTGGAGGGGATGGGGCGAAAGGAGGAGGAGGAGGACGACTGTGGTTCCTGGAAGAAACAGACCACCAATATCAGGAAAACCTTCATCTTCATGGAAGTGCTGGGATCGTAAGTCCTGGGGCTGGGCTGCCTGCTCGGTCGGGGAGGGCAGCCCCTGGAATGAACTCCCAGTTGCACTAAGAGACTTGGGCAGAATGTTACATAGCCCTGAAGTTAAAAGAGTGTCAGAAAATATGCCTGTTACTTTAAGGGCATTAAAAGACACCACCACCACCCACCCCCAGATTCTGTATCCTGAGCCACCCCAGTGGCTCCTGACGTACTCCCGGAGAGCAGGTGGGCTCTTCACACACCCCCCCCCTCCCGGTCAGCTCCCCTTGACACTCCCCCCCCCATCCTTATTCCTGTGCTCTGTAAGTGCTGGAGCTCATGGTGTCTGGGCCAGGCCCCTGGACAGCAATCACACGGCTGGCTGACTCCATGTGAGGTTTGTCTGGAGGAGACTCATCACACTCAGTCCTGCCTGTGCCCCAGGAGGTCACAGCCTCTGACGCAGGCCAGCCAGCAGCTCCAGCCACCAGTCTGTGCCTCTTCAGAGCCCCAGCTGGCCAGCTAATGAGCCAGGGATAATTGGGCCTAGGCAAGCGAGGAGTCCACAGGCTGCTCCCTCCATAGCAAGCTTTCTAGTCAGTGCCGGCAAAGGGTCACTCCACCCTGCCTTGGCCAGGGTGCTGTGACCTCAGACAGTAAGAAAGATAGGCACCAGGCACCACTGAGAAGAGACTCAGGCCGTCCCTACACAGCGAGGTATCTGACTGTGTGTGCACAGGGGGACACAGAGGCAGTGTTGGTAGTCAGAGCCCTGGCCCTTCCTTCAAGGGCCCTGCGGACGTGGGGGTGGCTAGAAAACGCAGTTGGCAGAAGCGAGGCCAGGCTCACAAGTGAAATCAGAAACGATTTGCTAAGCCACCCTAAGCTCCAGCAGTGGGGAGCTAGAAGCCCAGGTTGACGAGGGCTGATGTGGCACCGCCTCCCAGAAGACATCCAGAGGCAAATGCGTCCTCCCTCATGATGATCAGGGAAGCCCACCAAGGCAGCATTGTGCAAACCTAGAGGGACTCAGGAGCCACTCGAGAGCTACGCTCCAGCTTTTAAAGGAGCTTAGGCACGAGTAAAAGGTGGGATGGACTCAAATAAACCCTTCCACCTAAATCCAACTGTCAGCATTTCACTGCTGGGCCATCCCCGCGTCCTTCAGTTTCAACACCTGCAGATTCAGCCATCAGAGAGTCACATAGAGAAGGAGAATGCTGGGTCCGTCCTCGACATGTTCAGGTTTTCCCCTGTCCTCATTCCCCAAAACAGATATGATTGGCACAGCACTTACCCCAAAAGCTAAGATTCCAACCCCGGCTAACCTGATGCTCTGATAGCTGATCTCCAGGGCCCTTCACCCCCGAAGCATGCCAAATCCTGCTGGGTTACATGCATCCTGCCCCCAGAATCTTCAGAGGCCTCTAGGATGAAGGAGTGGATAGTCAGCCTCCTTGTCTTCTGGGGACAGAACGGGGTTACTACCAGCAGTGCATCGGCAAGACACACCCGTAGTCCTAGCTGTGCAGGAAGCTGGAGCGAGAGGGTCATGTGACCCCGGGAGTTTGAGAGCAGTCTGAAGATAGTAAGATCCCCCATGCAATTAAATTAAGTAACTCATAAATAAAAGCTAATTGAACTTATCCAGGAGTCTTTCTTCTCTCACTGCCTGTGAGCCTGTCCTCTCCTGCTACCACCACTGGCCACACCACGCTGTGTTGACGGGCTGCGTGAATTGACTCTGCCAAGCCTTAATGGGGTCTGCCATGTGGGGAAACATCCACAGCTAAAGCAGAGTCTGTGAGGACTACACAGGGGGGAGCAGCCTCCTGGTCCCCACGTCTGCCCCATGCAATCCACAAGGGAAAGAACATATACCGGGCACGTCATCCCGCTCATCTGAGTGCATGGTGACAATGGAAACCCACCAGCCACACATTCCTCCTCTATTCTCTCCCCCCTTTCCTTTCTGGCAAGCTCCCTGCCAGCCGGTGCTACATTCTCTGTCTCAACCTCTTCCCCCACAGAGGAGCTTTCTCAGAAGTGTTCCTGGTGAAGCAGAGAGTGACTGGGAAACTCTTTGCCCTCAAGTGCATCAAGAAGTCACCAGCCTTCCGGGACAGTAGCCTAGAGAATGAGATTGCTGTGTTGAAAAGGTAAGTTCTGGGGACGAGCAGGGGAAGGGGTCAGGGCCAGCAGGGGTGGGGAGGGGGAGGCAGGTGCAGCTGTGGGATTCTAACCTGCCCGTCCCTCAGGGTTTCCACACCTGTGGGGCTCGTGTCCTTTGAGTTGCTGTCAGGTCAGTCAGGGGGCGGCTGGGTCAGATGAATTGCGTGCCCGGCAAACTGACTGGGGAACTCACTAGTTCATACATGTCGGCCAGAGAGTGAGTAGCTCAGAGAATCAAGAGACAGCTGATGGCCAACAGCGGGAAGAATCAAAAACTCAGTAGGCGGTCTGGTTTGATCCAGAGAGAACCCACACTCACCCTGGAAACTTCCAGAGGCTGCACTGATGCATCTATCGCCAACTTTCACAGTGAGACTCTTACCCCGAGCCCGTGGAATGCCTGTGACATACTAAAAGTGTGACAGGCTCACTGGCACACAATCAGAACCGTTGGATGAGGCACACCTAGCCTAGGAGCCCACATTGCCCAGCTGGGAAGAAGCACCCATAATTACCTGACTGGCTATAATCCAGTAGGAGGTAGTGTATGGAGGCGACAGGTTCAGTTTTTTTTGTTTGTTTTTTGTTTTTTGTTGGCCCACATGTCTGCTGAATGTGAATTATTCGATGTGTTTTTCAAAGAAGACAGATTTTGACGAGTGAGTAGAATTTTTGTGGGCAAGGAGGCAGCACAGAAAATAAATTCAAGAGTTTCTGCAAACCCTTGTGTGAGGCGAAAGCATGCACTAGAATCCCCACAGCTTTGTGTGGGTAGCATCAAGGACAGCCAGCGAGAGCAGGGTGTGGACCGGAACACGGTTTGCAGAGGGCCCTTTACCACAGGATCAAGGATGCAGGCTTAACTCTGTGAACAAAGAGGACTGAAGGAGGGATTTCAAACAAGGAAACAGAATCAGATAAATAATCTCCCGTCTTAGGCAGGCAGGAGGGTGGGCCAAGGAAACCAGCCTAGAAGACATGAGTTCCATTATAAAACCCTCATAGCAATTGACGGAGGGTGAAGAAAACACGAGAGGTGGGATTGTGTGCAGACAGTTAGGGGTTAACTGACAGGAGCGCCCAAGAGCAGAACATTTGAAATGATCCCGAGACTAAGCCAAGCGCCCAGTAAAAGAATAAAGAACAGCAAGCCTAGACTTCAAGGAAACAGGAAGAAATCGGTTGGAACATGTGGACTGTAGATGTCTACTCAACTCCACTGGGAGTTGCAGGGAGGCACACCGTAGTGAGCTTTCTTACTGCACTGTATTAACAGTCTAGATTTTTCAGGACACATCAATTCAAGGTATGACTACTAAGGAAGTTAATATGAGCATTGCCAGTCTATTCAGGTTCTAGGAACCACGGTACCAGCTTAAAGATACCCTTAAATCAGATAATTGCCATTGGCTACACCTTTCCTAAGCACTATGCTATGTATTTTCATTTTTAAAAAGACTTTTTTTCGATTTTACAATGTATTTATCATCATTATTATTATCATGTATACACATGCCGGGCATGTGGAGGTCTGGTCCCAGGGGTTGAACTCAGGCCACCAGACTTGTACAGCAAGCACCTTAATCACTGAGCCGTCTGCGTTTTCCTCCTTTAGTCCTGATATAACTATAGGAGAGAGATGTGCTTTTCAGGCCAAAATCAACCAAGCAAACAATAAAGAGCGGATCTGAGAAAGCCAGCTAAAGTTAGGATATGCCAGAGTCAGGTGGAATCCTAGGCCCCCAACTCAGTACCAACCACACCTAGAGACAGTCTTCCTCCCCAGGAATCCACAGGAAAACTTCTGGGAAAGCCACACCCCTTGTCTGTCTTGATTCTTCTGCTTAACTCAAGGGCAGGGCTTCACAACAACCGGTGGACCAGACCATTCTATCCATGCTGAGGGTGGCCCTGTCACATTACGGACTATTTAGCAGTCTTCCTACCCCCACCCCACAGGTGCCAGTGGCAGTCCCAGCCTCCAACAACAACGTTCAGAAATAAGTTTCTGGAGGGCTGGGAAGACGGCCCGTCAGTTAAGAGTACACACAGCTCACGCAGAGGGCCCAGGTTCAGCTCCAAGCCCCGAGACCACGACTCATAAGCAGCTGCTGGAACTCTGATTCCAGGGAGTCCAACACCCGTTGACCTCCGCAGCCATCTGCAGGCATATGGTGAACATACATTCTTGCGGGCACATGTGAATGCACACACACGCAAATAAATACTTAAAAAAAGAAAGTTATTCTTAAAAATACATTGCTAGATATGGTGGTAAATGCCTTTTAGCTTAGCACTTGGGAGACGCAGGGAGGAGGATCTGCACAAGTTTGAGGATAGTCTAGCAGTATACACAATGAGTTCTAAACTACCCTGGGTCTGACCTACATAGTAACGTCCTGCCGAAAGAAAGGAAAGGAAGGAAGGAAGGAGAAAAGGAAGGAGAAAAGGAAGGAAGAGGGGAAGAAAGAAAGAAGGGAGGGAGAGAGGGGGAACCAAGAATCACAATGCAAAGGATAATTAGAGGGATAGATGATTGGAAAATAGATATAAGTTAAAGATAGATGATAGATAGATAGACAGACAGATAGACAGACAGATGATACACGGTGTAGCATGAATTCTAACAGGTCTTAATAATAAAAGCCTGGAGTCAGATATTGGGAAAAACGTTGAAAGTTCAGAGAGACACAGACATCTCTACCTCACTAACTTCCCATCTTCCCCATCACTTCCTCCCTCCACCCAGCCATATCACTTCCTGTCTGTCTGTACAGACCTCCAGACCTCTTATGGTTAACTACAGTCTAGCTCTGCCCTCTGATCTCCAGGCAAGCTTCATTTGTTAGAGTATAAACAAGATATCACTACAACATGGATGCATGCACGAACGGATACATGGATAGTCGCCAAATGTCCTTCAAGGGGCAAATGTCCCGACAGAGAATCACTTATCTAAGGCGGTCCACAGAAAGTCAGCATCTGCTTTTTTTTTCCTCTTCATACCTCAACTCCCTTTTTGTCATTACTACATTAATTATTTTTGTTGTCACTGTGACAAAATACCTGACCCCCCCCCACTCAAAAAAATGTAAAGAAGGAAGACTATAGTGGCATCTTGATTCTCCAGTGAACTTGCGGTGGTGGCTACGCTTTTAATCCCAGCACACAGGAGGCAGGGCAATCAACGTGATTGGAAGCCACACCCATAGTACGTGCCCATGGGATGACACCACCAACACACAGAGCAGGGCCCTTCATCCGCACCTGCTTTGTGCTGGCCTCGTGGGGAAGGCTTCTCAGACCCAGTCAATCCTCTTACACTTACTTTGTCATCCACGCAATCTGGCAGAAATTTGCGTCTGGGCCGGCAGCCTTTGCCACTTGAACCACACGCACCCATCAATCACAGATTCTTATCTTTCCCAGGATCAAGCACGAAAACATAGTGACCCTGGAGGACATCTACGAGAGCACCACCCACTACTACCTGGTCATGCAACTGTAAGTGACGGGGCTCGGGGAGGAGGGTCAGGGGAAGAGTGGCTGCCGGGTGAAATGAAGAACGCTCCAAGGGCTCTGAAATACCGTCCTTCTGGGTGCTGGGCTGAAGGGCCGCACTGGGCTGACCGTGGAGTTGGTTCATACCAGCATGGGCTTGCCGGTTGGGATATTTCCCACGTCAGACAATAGCTCTTTCCAACCATAAGGTCTTCTGGGGCTTCCCAACCACTCAGCCGCTGAAGAGGTAAATGCCAGGCATAAGGGAGTCCACCAGAATCCTCCTCTGGAGCCACCTTTAATGAGTCTATTTCTATGAACTCCACCTATTAACACCATCCTAGGATAAAGTGGCTGTGAGGGAGGAAACCTTAGGAGGATGATTTCAATTCAGAATCAAGAAGGAATTTCTCAAGCGAGATCTACTTAAATTAAATGCAGACTACATGGTACACCCTCCTGCCTGACCATAGAATGGTCCCTGTGTCTGTCACCATCACTGAAGTAAGAGTTGCAGGGGTGGAGCTGTTGTAACTACAAGGTGTCAGCTTTCAACATGATACCTAGAAATACTCAGAACACACTCAAGGAGAACGCAGTCTTCCATTAGAGACTGCAAGTTCTCTAGCACTCATGTTCTAGTACTGGCTGGAAACTTCTAGAAACATAGCATAGATGACAGCAGAAGGTCAGTCTTGATTTTTAAGCTCCTAACTTCCCATTCCCCATTCCATTCAAGTTCCAAAATACTCCTACGTCTCTGTCTGAAATTGCAGGCATGGGTAGCCCAGTTTCCCTAAAGAGGAAAGTAGTCCTATTATAAAGGTATGCATAGTGAATCTTTCACACTTTGCTACAATGGCTTCCTGTGACCTGGGGAAAGCAAGGAGAGCATCCATAGGAAGGAATTCCTAGCTTTTCCAGGTTCTCTAACCAAGGTCATTTGAAATACAATAGAAGCTTCCAGAAAAAGATCAATTAACCAATGCTTGAACGAAAGAGATGGACCCTAGTGGCTGTCTCAGACACCCAGAGGGAGTATTCTGCGGCAGAAGAATGTCTCCCTGCATCCTCACATCCCACTTTGGGGTGCCTGCCTGTGCTTACAGCCTGAAGCTTCAGGGAAGTGCTTGGCCTTTGACCCCACGTACGAAATCAGATTCTTGTACCCACAGTGTTTCTGGGGGCGAGCTTTTTGACCGGATCCTGGAGCGTGGGGTCTACACAGAGAAAGACGCCAGCCTGGTCATCCAGCAGGTCTTGTCGGCCGTGAAATACCTCCATGAGAACGGCATCGTCCACAGAGACCTGAAGGTGACGGGGCAGGAATGCTGGGTGGGAAAACGCACGTCTGTCAGGAACGCAGGGTGGGCTTCACGATGCCTCATCAAGCCTGAGGAAGTAGAGCTCTCCAATGAGAGTGTGGGCCTGGGTGGACCCTAAGAGCCCTCATGCTGATCCCAGGTGATCACTGTCCAACTACATCTCAGCCTTTCTACGAGCCTTTCAAATGCCCTCCCCATGAAGACAACAAAACAGCCCACAGTCCAAGTCAAGTGTAACAAACACTCACTAAGGGTCTAAACCACAACAGGCACCGCAGCAGGCTTTGGGAGATAAGAGACAATTAGCCGAGGGCTCTGTCCCTCAAAATGCAGTTTAGGGTATCAGGGAGCAGGGAGAGGTGAGCAAAGCCAGCACCATAAGCAAGACACAGAGCTGCAGGATGCAGATAGGAGGAAGATGGAAAGGAGCAGGGGAAGGGGTGTGGCCTCCGAGTTGGGAGTCCAGGGCTTAGCAGTCCAGGAAATCCCGTACCAGGAAGACTGGCACGCCGTTCAGGAGGTTCCTTCCTACGCTGCGTTATCTCCTTCTGCAGCCCGAGAACCTGCTGTACCTCACCCCCGAGGAGAACTCCAAGATCATGATCACTGACTTCGGTCTGTCCAAGATGGAGCAGAATGGGGTCATGTCCACGGCCTGTGGGACCCCAGGCTATGTGGGTGAGTCCAGGAGCCCGTGGAAGCTGGCCATGGGTCTGTTCAACCACCAGGGGTTCGAGTTAGCTTTCTGTTGCTGTGTGCGACAAACACCATGGCCGAAAGATGAAAGGGCTTATTTGATCTAATATCTTATAGCATGACGGTAACTCAGGAAGGAAACAGGAGACAAAGGGGAACTGAAGAGGAGGCCTTGGAGGGATGCCCACTGCTTGCTGGTTTTCTCAGAGATGACACCACCCACAGTGGGCTGGGCCCCTCCCATCAGTCATTAAGCATGCAAACATCCCATAGACTTGCCCACGGGCCAATCTGATGGCAGCAATTCCTTGACCCGGGTTCCTTCTTCCCAGATAGCTCCAGCTTGTGTCAGGTTGGCGTAAACTAACCAGCCCAACTGATGCCGTGTCAGTTTGACACGCAGATATGTAACTATTAAACCATAACCTTTCCTTTCTTGATTGTTCCCAACATATCGTGCCAGCAGCACAGTATCATACACAGTCAAAACATTTCCAACACTTTCAAAGTTCGACAACTTTTTAAAATACCCAGTCTCTTGCCTGTGGGGGTTTCCTGTAAAATACAAAACCAAGTTAAATGCTTTCTTACTCCAAGAGAGAACCGGTGTGAAGCTTCGGTCGAAGCAAAGCACAAACAGAATCTAGCATAGTAAATGCATCAGTGATGACATTTGGGATTCACAGTCTCCTTGGCTCCAAAGGGCTTGGGCAGCTCATTTCTCTGACTCTGCTATACACAACACAAACAGTTTGTCCCATAGACTCAAGACATCTAACTGCACACCTGCTACCATCCTTGATGGTCACCTGACAACCCTGGAATCTGTAGTATCCCGAGGCTTCCACCTCAATGAAGCCGCACCTTCAGCCTCTCCTGGCCTCACTACATGGAGACTCTGACAATGACACACAGGGCCAACCCTGAACTACTCTCCGTGACCCATTCAAAACCAGTACCGTGTGGCAGCCTCTTCTGCATTACTTGCCAAGTTCTGCTGCCAGCTTGATGTGCGGTCCGATGAACCCCAGACTACAGCTGACCCTGGAGAAACACTTCCCAGAGGACTTCAGCTCAATAATGCTGGCCTCTTGCTAATCTCGGCCGACTTTTAAGCTCCAGTTGGCCATAGGCCATGGATCCTTATTTATTTATTTATTTTTGGCTTTTACAAGACAGGGTTTCTCTATATTGTTTTGGAGGCTGTCGGACCAGCCCGGCCTCGAACTCACAGAGATCTGCCTGTCTCTGCCTCCCGAGTGCTGGGATTAAAGGCATGTGCCACCACCACCCGGCTAGGCCATGGATTCTTAATTCAAAACATCACACGCACAACCCTGGTACCCTTTACTTTCCTGAAATTTCACAAGCCAGGCCTCCATCCACCTGCACCCCACTTGAAAGTCTTATCTTCCATGGTCCCATAATAGCTCATTAATCTCTGGACATTTCGCGACCCTTTGAAGCCCAGTACCCCCACACACAAACCCTCCACAATCTCCCCAAAACTGACGTGGACAGGTCTGACACAGCAATATCCCCACTTTCTCTGGTACCCATCTCTAGCCTACTTTGCCTTTTGCAGCAGTGATGAAAACACTGAAGAAAGCGCTCTCAGAGGACAGGAAAAAGGTTCTTTGGCTTGTATGCCCTGACACAGTCCATCTAAAGAGGTCAGGACAGCGCCTCAAGGCAGGAAGGACCCTGAGGCCAGAACTGAGGCAGCGGCCACGGAGGATGCTCCTTACTGCCTTTCTCGGCCTGCTTCCTTATCCCACCAGCCTGCTTCCTTATCCCACCGGGGACCACTTGCCAGGGGGCGGCACCAACCACAATGGCCTGGGCTGCTGTTCTATGTTGTTTTATTTTACTCGCTTTGCTTTTGGAGGGCCCGCCACCCAGCTCCCAAATGAATCACACACACGGAGGCTTATTCTTAACTATGAATGCCCAGACTCACCCTGGCTTGTTTCTTGCCAGTTTTTCTTAACTTAAATTATCCCATCTACCTTTGCCCCTGGGCTTTTCCTGTTCATTCACTTCTGGAAATCTTACTCTTGCTCCATGGGTCGCTGTGTGGCTGGGTGGCTGAGTGGCCGGTCTCCCCGACGCCCTCCTCTCCTTGTTCTCTTCCTCTCTCCGCCCTCGCTTATTTTTCTATTTATCCTCTCTGCCTGCCAGCCCCGCCCACCCTTGCTCCTGCCTCGCTATTGGCCGGCCGTTCAGCTCTTCCCTGGGACCATCAGGTGTTTTAGACAGGCAAAGAATCACAGCTTCGCCGAGTTAAACAAACGCAGCATAAACAAAAGTCACACTCCTGAAAATAATATTCAACCACACTGGGCTCCTCCTCGTCCCACATCAGCCCCAAATCAATAAAATGCCCCCACAAACCCACCCCACAGGCCAATCTAATGGAGGCCACGCCTCAACTGAAGTTCCCTTTTCCTGAATAACTCTCTAGCTTGTGTTAAGTTGGCAAGCGCAACAGATAAAACCCACAGAGAAAAGTGACTGTGTGGGGGCACGTCCATCCTCAGGGACTGTCTAGTCGAGCCCTTGGCCAGCCCACTTGCCTCTCTAACCCTGCCCTTTACAGAGCTCGGCCTGAGTCCTTCCAATAGACTCTTAGGCATCCTTTGCCACCGTCACAACCTGAGCGAGATTGGCAGAGAGCTAAGGGCTGGAGCGACTCACCCCTTTTGCCCCCTACACTAGACCCCCGACTGCTAGGAGTCTGGCCCCACGTGATGACGAGTCTGGACCCAAGGGGTATGAGCACGTCACGTAACTCTGGGACGCACGTGGGAGTGGCGGAAGCTGGGCATTGTGCCTGTTCAGCTGCCAGGATTCCTGAAAAGAGAGGCACTGACAGGCACTTGGTGATCGCTGACCTGGGACTTGAGAGGAGGAAGAGTGACAAGGGAGTCAGTGTGATGTTGAATATAATATATTTATTTATCAGAGAAAGAACTTACACACAAGCTGGGAGATCAGAAGTGTGACAGGCCTCCAAAGAGAGAGCTTACTTTTTCTTTAGCTTCCTTTTATTCTCACCTGTGCCCGGACCTTTGTCCACACCCCAAAAGAGGGTGTGGATTATATTGTGAGCTCACCCCTATTTAGGCAGCTACCACAGGATGGACTCGGGAAACTAGGAGTCCAGACTCCCAGGAAGAACCTACTCTGTCCCACAGGGAGTTAAGTCACTTACCTAAAGATGTGGAATTCTGTGGATACTAAAGCTACTATTGGGGGTACCCTCAGAAGGCAGCTCTCTCTGCCCGACTCTCTCCCATCTGAGGGACGCATGGCTGATGGTCTTACTGAGCCCTCAAGCTCCTGCCCTAGGCAGGTACCCAGAGACAGATGAGTAAGTTCCCGCCACCTCCTGGGGGCTTCCTGACAAGAATGGGGTAGGGAGACTCTGCCTTCTGGGGCTTCTTCTGCAGTGGGGAAGAGACCATGCCACCCTGCAGATCCCTGCTCTGAAGACAGAGACTGGGGTCCCTCGTGTGAGCACACACACACACACACACACACACACACACAGCATTCCCCCACCACAGCTGCCAGCTTTGTTCTTAGGAAAAGGTGCTTGTCTCCTAGTTAACTTTCAGAGGGAGTGATGGAGCTGGAGACCTCCAGGCTGATGAAGGAATCACAAGCAGCTTATGGAAACTCCCAGATGGATGGAGGAGCAGGTCTCTCCTCTCAGGAAGCGTTTGTCTGCTTGGGGAGATACAGTCCCCGCCTTTGGGGAGTTTTCAGTCTCATAGATGTTCCCTACCCTACCCTTCCATCCCCTACTCCCATCGTTTTTCCTATTCTCTGCTCCTCTCTCTGGCTTCCTCTCTTGTCCCTAGCCCTGAACCTACCATTGATTTCCTACAGCTCCAGAAGTGCTGGCCCAGAAGCCCTACAGTAAGGCTGTGGACTGCTGGTCTATCGGCGTCATCACGTACATATTGTGAGTAAAACCTGGCGTCGGTGTCCGTCTCAGGGACTGCTCACCCTGTCTCCCTTCATGTATCGTGTGTACATGTGTGATCATACACTCACAAGCTCACTTATGTACATATACACAAGCTCATGTATGTATACACACACATATACTCACACAAGCTCACTTATGTACATATACACAAGCTCATGTATGTATACACACAGGCTCACTTATGTACATATACACAAGCTCATTTATGTACATACACAAACATACCTACACAAACTCACTTAGGTACATACACACATATACACACAAGTTCCCTTACATACACACACATGCACACATACAAGCTCACTTATGTCCATATACACACAAGCTCACTTATACACACACACACTCAGTTATATACACACACTCTCTTACTTATGTAAATAACTCCTCTGAGCTCCACCAAGCCGTGAACAGAACCCAGCCTGCACTCACTCTTCAGCCCCGTAGACCACCCTCCTTTGGGGCTCTGCATCCCCACCCTGTGTGCAAGCATGTTGCGCTCCAGTCCCTCTGTGGAACCAGCAAGTAAATGAGAGACCAAGGCTTAGAAACCATGCAGGCTGAAGCATCTCACCTCCCCACACCCAACAGTGGCACCATCTGAAGGCAACGTCATGAACCAGTCTCTCAGGCAGGGCCTTCTCCTGCACACATGCTCAGGTTCTCCCTTTCCTAGCCTTCCCACACACACACACACACACACACACACACACATACACACACACACACACACACACACACGCATGCACACACGTACGCACACACCCCTAGTATTCCCCCACCACAGCTGCCAGCTTTGTTCTTAGGGAACAGCGCTTTAATCCTAGTGCGGATTCTGTTAAACAGCGCTCTAACTCATTTACTCAAATAATATCTGTCTGAGTCGTCCCCTAGGCTGGGGCCTGGGGATGGAACTCAGTTGGGAGAGAGCCTGCCTAGCATGCATGGAGCCCTGAGATCAAAACTCAGTGGAGAGATGGGGGCTAGAGAGAACTGAAGAGTCGGGAACACTTGCTGCTTCTCCAGAAAACCCACATCAGGCCTGCAACTCTAGCTCCAGGATTCTGATGCCCTCTTCTGGCCTCTGCTGCATACCTGTGCACATGTGACACACAGACCCAGATAATAAACATGTGCATGAAAACGAAGCGTCCTTCTTTAGAAAATAAAACCTGGTTATGGCAGCCCGCAATTGTAATCCCGGTACCTGGGAGATACAGGCAGGAGAAGCAGAGGCTCAAGGTCATCCTTAGGACTATATAGCAAGTTCAAAGTTAACTTTAGGCTACAGGAGACCCTGTCTCGAAAAGTAGACCAAGAAAGCCCAATCCCTTGTGATGTCCCTCCCCCCCATTCTCCTTAAGAGAATACTCGAGAGCCAGAGGAATTGAGGGCTCGGTGGGCAGACGTCCTTCCAGAGACTCTTGTTCAGACCTTGGCCCTGCATGTCCTTGCTCTGTGGGACCTGACCCCGTTCTGAACGACGGACGGGCCTACCTCCTGGTCAAACTGCTCCTCTGGGACCCTCACCGACTATGAGTGTGTACAGTGGGAGGCTGGAAGGAAAGAGAGGTTGGTCCAGGGAGGAGGGGATGTCTAGCAGACTCCCTCCTCCCTGTCTTCCTGCAGGCTGTGCGGGTATCCCCCTTTCTATGAAGAAACAGAGTCGAAACTTTTTGAGAAGATCAAAGAGGGCTACTATGAGTTTGAGTCTCCGTTCTGGGACGACATTTCTGAGTCAGGTGAGTATGAGGGCAGAGGCTGCAAAGAGAAAAATTCTTGATGGAGATGACGGTCCCTGGGGCTCACACAGGAGAAGCATGCCAGAGAGAGCAGAAGTCTTTAACTGGTTTCAAAGGAGTATGGGAAGCTAGGGCCGCTGCCCTTGATTCCCTGGAGGAAGGCACAGCAGCGAGGGAGAGACGAGGAGGGGTGTTAGCCAGATGAGGGGCCAAGAGTGAAAAGTCCAGCCAGAGACGAGGGTTGTGTGGGAGAAGGCAGCATGGAATCCAGGCAGGAGAAGGCATGCATCCCATATGCGAAAAAGCAGCCATGCATGCTTGTGGGGCCTGGTAAGTGGTGGTCAGAGATGGGAGAAGCCAGCTCTCACGTGCCAGCCCACGTGTTTACAAGCAATTGCATGCACACAGTGTGCAGGCACATCGGTGTGACGTGACTGGCAAGGTTCCCCTGTACGTGTGGGTGAGGCTGCCTAGAGCTCTCTTCTCCGTGGCTTGTGGTGGGTTGTTAGGTGGTTTGCATTCCCTCCTCTCCTTCCTCTAAGATTTAAAACCACCCCTTTGCAAGATTAGCTAAAGATGCATTCACCACCACCCACCAGCCCGGGAGTGAATTTCTATCCGTCATGAAGTCTGCTCCTCAGCTGAGCCTCTGATATTCCCCTTAGCCAAAGATTTCATTTGCCACCTGCTGGAGAAGGACCCAAATGAACGGTACACCTGCGAGAAGGCCCTAAGACACCCCTGGTAAGTGACAGGTGGGATGGGCTCTGTATCCCCCCTCCCATTCTGGTTCCCAAGGCCAAGCTAACTCCCGTGAAGCCCCTGAACATTAAAAAAGGCAGTACTGAGGCATCCAGGAAACACCCGTGTTCATCAGGCCCAGGCAGCCTGCGGACAGTCTTGGGTTGGGCCAGCCTGGACCTGCAGAGGCCAGCCAAGTGTTCTAATCACCTCCCATCACTTCCCAAGGGTTCATTCTCCAGGCTAGGCATCGGCTTCTACATGTTACAGTGTTTAGCACTGGTAACCAAAGAGGCAACCTGTCCTAAGGAGAATGTTGCCGGGGGCTGTAGCTCAGTGGTAGAGTGCATGCCTAGCTCTCAGGAGGCTTTTAGGTCAATCCCTAGCTCTGCAGATAGTGTGAGTTTGTGCATATGCATGTGTGTGTGTATGTGTGTGTGCATGCGTGTGAGTGTATGTGTGCGCGTGTATGCTCATGTGTGTCATGCATGTGTGCACGGGCGCGTGCGAGAGTGTGAGATGTGACTTGATAGTATGAATAAACCTTGAGACTTTTCACGTTACCCCTGGTTCTTCTGCCCCCTCCCATAGCAGGCACGGAGCCCTTCGTCTCTCCGGGTTCCCCCCTAATCTTATTCAGCCTTTCTTCTCCAGTCCCCCACAGTCCTAGCCAGCTATCTCCGATCCAGACAGACCTAGGAGCTAGGCCACTCTTCCTGCCTTCCCCCTTGCCCTCACCCCAGGCTCGTTCTCTGCCACACCTTTGGTGGCGCCCGGAAATATCCATCCCCCTGGCTTCCACGTCACCTGTAGGATCCAGATCCCCTGCACTGAAGTCCTGGCTCCTTAGTTCGCACAGACCTTCCGTCTCTCCTCCTTCTAATCGCACGGCTCGCCATGAATTTCCCTAGCCCACAGCACGCAGCTAGGGTAGTGGCTCCTGGTGGCCTTGGTCCCATCTCTCTCACTTCCCTCCAGTCCCCTGGTGGCTGTACCAGTATTGTGCGCATGCCCATGTGTCTGAGGAGCACTTGGAGACAGGTGAATAAGAAGTCAAAGAGAGGAGTAAGGCCTGGCCTGCATGGTGGGGGGGGGAGTATTACAGGGGATAGCCCCACATGGACTGGCTGCTGAGCAAGGATAAGAGTCCAGGTGAGCAGGTGAGCAGCCACAGGGTGGCCTGTGGTGTAAAGCATCTATGACACCTACTCAGCGCTGCTGAGTAACACATAAACAGCCATGGGCAACGCCTGTCGGTGCTCATAGCTGCACCCAGTGAGCTCTTCCTTGCCAACAGCAGGCATTGGATGAGCAAGCCAGTTCCCTAGGACCACAGTTTGCCAGCACTGTTCTCAAAGTTTTTGGTTTTGCCAAATCGTAAGGCCCCGATGGCCTGCCCAGGGATACACAGGAGTCCTCTCCTGTTGAAACCACCCTTCTCCTGGGACATCCTATCCATTGAACCCAGCCCTGCATGCTCAGAGCCCTGTCCAACTTCTGACTTGAGTGTCAGGGTCACCTGGTAGCCAAGTCCCCTCCTACGTGCCAGGATTGACGGGAACACGGCCCTGCACCATGACATCTACCCATCTGTCAGCCTCCAGATTCAGAAGAACTTTGCCAAGAGCAAGTGGAGGGTAAGCCATGCTCAGAGGCTGAGCGTGCTCTTCTGGGCCCTGGGGAGGCTGGACCGTCTGGGGTTGGGCTTCCCCAGGGCATCCCTCTCTCGGGCAACAGCAGTGGCCTGTCCTCTCTGTGAGCTGGGGCATGGGCAGGTTGGTTTCCAGAGGCTCCAGAGAGAAGCTGGAGGCCAGCAACCTCTGCAAGAGCAGAACCGGACACTCCCTGCCTCCCCAGCAAGCCTTCAACGCGGCCGCAGTGGTGCATCACATGAGGAAACTACATATGAACCTGCACAGCCCCAGTGTCCGTCCCGAGGTGGAGAACAGGCCACCCGTGCCCCCAGCTCCTGAAGTCTGCGGAACAAGCTCCCACGACAGTACCATCACAGAAGCCCCCCTCCTGGACCCAAGCACACCCCTTCCTGCCCTGACCCGGCTGCCCTGCCCACACAGCTCCCGGCCTTCAGCTCCCGGAGGCCGCTCCCTCAACTGCCTGGTCAATGGTTCTCTGCGCATCAGCAGTAGCCTAGTGCCCATGCAGCAGGTCCCCCTGGCCACTGGGCCCTGTGGCTGCTGCTCCAGCTGTCTAAATATCGGGAACAAGGGGAAGTCCTCCTACTGCTCGGAGCCCACGCTCTTCAGAAAGGCCAACAAAAAACAGTACGTAGTCTCAGGCAGTCAGCCTCGCCCATGCTCATCCACCTCAGAAGGGGGCAGGAACACTTCGCTTAAAAGACATGAACACAAAAGTCAGGCCCACTGATAGGCAGGCACAGGGTGGTAGGAGCCCTGGGCCCAGGCAAGGGAAGCTTCTGCCACCAGCCAGAAGAAACCAGCTAGGTCTCACCTTTGGCTTGAAGTTTGCTCATCTATAAAATGTGTCATGCTGCAGAGGTCTAGTGCAGAGACAGGCTGGGCCTCGGCCCTAGAGCAGAGAATTTGTTTCACATGCATAATACGCTCAGTCCCAAGTGCTGAACAAAGGACAAGGCAGATGTGTGAATGAGAAGTCCCGGTGCTAGATTCATTCTCCGACTCACCAGTGCTTCCCTATTTGGGGCAGGAAAAGAAGGGAGCCCTGGGGGTCTTTACAGCAAGGCCTCTTCCATCAGGGCTTCAGAAAGGAAAACGTCGTAGCCGTGGGTGTGAAGAACACCAGCTGTTTTCCTTCTTCCCTAAATAACTCAAGGGCTGACTCTACTCTGCCTCCCTTCCAGGAACTTCAAGTCGGAGGTCATGGTACCAGTGAAAGCCGGTGGCACCTCCCACTGCCGGGCCGGGCAAACGGGAGTGTGTCTCATTATGTGATCCCAGGAGCCTGTGAAGTTTTCAGGTAAGATCCCAGGCTGGCACGTCACGCTGGGGATCAGGGGAACTGTTGTCCAGAAGGGAAGACCCACTCCTGTGGTTAAAGGAGGTACCGGGTGAAAGCCCCACCCTCACGCAGTGTGCTTCCCTTTTCAGGAGACACGGCTGACTCTTCTCTACCTTTCTAAGCTGGCATCTGCCCTGCAGAGGAGGACAGAGAGCAGTGGAGCCGGGCTGGCTGCAGCAGTGTGTGGCTTGAAGCAGTAGCCTGTTGCTGCCTGGGGCACACACTCGCAAGAAACTGCCGAGGAGCCCCAAGGCCTGGACATTGCCTGAGGCCATGGGGCAGGACACAAGGCATCCCAGCCTCCAGGTCTCCCGACCTGCCCATTCCATGCCCCCTCCCCATCCTATGTGCAGTGACTCCGTGCAGTGTCCATAGATAGTGCTCATCTGGGTCTGTATTGTTTGTTGTGAAAAGCTCTACGGGCTGACCAGGCTGTGCCACTTCCTCCAAGCAAAGCCATATGGGAGTCTGGCTGGGACTCCCCGCTCTGCATACTCACACTGGCCTCTCTGGCCCCACAGCCAGGCTGGGCTCCACATCGTAGTACCTGCCTATTCGCATGAATGCCAGGCTGTTCCGCAAAGGCCTGGGGGCACTCACAACTCTAGTCCTTCCCTCCAGGATTAGCTTCCACTGCACTGAGACCCAGGACACTTCAAAGCTCTCCCTGCCTTTGAAGCACAGCATTGCCCATCCTCCACCGCGGAGTAGGGAAAGCCAAGACCATGGACTGTGAGCACTCCTCCTGGCCACACACCTCACACACCACCAGTTCAGAATTCGGGGAACTGTTTCCATGTCAGCCAGGTCTCCTGCCTCCGGCTTCCTCTTTCCCCCTGGAAGTCAGGTGCATTGTTCTGTCTGTGTTTGAGATGTCACACCCTCAAGCTTCATGCTCTGTGTTGTGCTCAAATAAAATGGACATATTTTTCTCTATGAGGTTTCACTCATTCTGTCCAAGTCAGAGGCAGCTCATAGATAGCTGGACAGCTAGAGGTTGGTGCAGCCAACATATATTGGGAGCCAAGTGCCTAGACACACAACTCAGGTGACTGTGCACACTGAGACCTTGGGTGTCTGTGCCTTGTGTCCCTCACTTGTCTGATGGAGTGCCAATTACATCATGGGTGGTGTGTGTAGCATGCCAAACACACTGCTCAAAACAACCCAAATGATGAATAATGCTCAAGAAGTTCATTTAAGCCAGTCCCAATGGTATGGACCTTGATTTTAGCACTCGGGAGACCAAGGCAGGAGGGCTGTGAGCTCAGGGCCAGCGTTTGCTAGATACATAGTGGGACCCATCTCAAAGAGAGGGGAGGGACAGAGAAGAGGAAGGGAAATGGAGGGAAATAAGAAATGAGAGGAGACGGAAAGTGCAGGAAGGAGAGAGAGGGTGCCGGCATAGGGCCTGGACCCATGGCTAGCTCACAAATGTCTGTGATGTTGCATATCAACATACACGGTCATCTCATAAACAGTTTCTACCCCTGCCCTACCTCTAGGACAAGTAAAATGACCCAATTCTCCCCCGGGAATATTTGGCTAAGTGCAGAATACTAAACTCTGTTAACGCAATGTTGATGTTAAGAATAGGCAATTATTATAAACAGTCTTTTTAATATTTATTTTCCCTTAAATAATAGATGTTGAGAGGGGAGGATGACAGGGTACCGATTTGTTTCCTTAGTTGATAGTTGCTGGACCCCTTCCTTGGCGTCCAGTTGCCTTCAACAGAGGAGTTCCAGGCAAGCAGCCCCTCCCTAATGGGTGTGTGGATGCTCCCATTGCATCCTGGCTGCTCCAACCCCACAGGGATGCCTTAAGGAAGCTACACTACATCACAGCTGCTTGTCACAGCTGTTTCAGAGAGCAGCATTCCAGTACTACTCTTCTAAGCCACTTACAACAGATGTCCTACCATCATGAACCTCGGTAAACTCTGTAACTCTTTTCACCTGGGCCAGAGAAAGAGCACTTGGCCCAGGAGAAGGGCCTAAGGTTAGTACAAACACAGTCTGCAGTGTTCTGAGTAAGTATTGCCACCCCCCCCCAGTAGGCTGATATATTTGAATGCTTGGAAACAGAGGCACTATTTGAAAGGATAAAGAGGTGTGGCCTTGTAGAGGTGGGTGTAGCCTTGCTGGAGGAAATGTGCCGTCACTGAGGGTGAGCTTGGAGGTTTCAAAAGCTCAAGCCAGGTCCAGTGTCTGTCTGTCTGTCTGTCTGTCTGTCTGTCTGTCTGTCTGCCTGCCTGCCTGTCTCTCTCTCTCTCTTTCTCTCTCTCTCTCTCTCCCTCCCTCCCTCCCTCCCTCCCTCCCTCCCTCCCTCTCCTCTCTCTCTCCCTGCTACCTTCAGGTCCAGATGTAAAACTCTCAGCTACCACATCCATCTGCCTGCCACCATGCTACCCGCCACGACAATAATGGACTAACCCTCTGAGACTGTAGGTGAGCCGCAATTAAAGGTTTCCTTTATAAGAGCTGTCTTGATCGTGGCTTCTCTTGGCAGCAATAGAACTCATGCAAAGGTGGAGGGCTGTTCAGGGACACGCCAACCCTCCCATGCTCCTTCCGGCTGCACAGACTGCTCAGCCTACTCTTCAAGCTAACAGGGAGACAGCCTGAGGTGGTAAAACACGAGGAAGAGATGGACAGAAGCACCAACAGGAAGACGGCAGCTGGGAGGGAGGCAGCAGCCTCCTGACGTGAACGGGGCAGAGGCAGCAAGAAGAGGGCATAGCAGACAGGAAGCCAAAGCTGAAAAAAAAAAAAGACTTCAGTTTTCCAACAGCCAAAGATAAGGAACTGTGGGTTCCTGGTAGCTGGAGAGTTCCCCAGGGAGCTGCCAAGCCTCAAGGGATAGGAGGTGCCGTGAAAGCTAAGGAGTGTGTGAGCTACCCGGTGCCCTGGCTGCTAGTGATGGAAACCAAGGGAACATCCATACGCCACCCGCTTGGGCATCGGCATCTACGTGGCTTCAAAAGCCTGGCTCTCAGGGCTGGAAGCTGAGAGCATTGGGGTCCTCTGAGCAGCGCTGACCCTGGGCAATCGCAGGCTGGCGATTGCCACCTAGACGGTGTCCCCTCCCCCGGTACCAGCTCCAACCTTGGGCAATCGCAGGCCAGGGACTAGCGTCTCTCCTCTCCTCTGCTGCCTGGGTAGAGCAGAGGACACTGAGAGGTGGAAACGGATGGACTCCGGTCCCGAGACAGAGGAGCTCAACCTGCCCGAGTCCAGGAGCCAACAGAACTAGACTGGATACTCATCGGGGCAAGCGATAAGACTGAGCTCACGAGAACCTCATCGGGAGGCAGAAAAGGTGACGAAGGTTACTTAGCGCAGAGTCAGGGTCGTTTTCTTCTTGAGCTTCCAGGCTCCTGCTCAAAGATTTTTTTTTTAATTGGGCTTTGTATTTGTACATCACTCTACGTTTTTGTGTGGATACCAGATTCCACCACAGTGGAGGGCAAGAGAAGGTGTTGGGGGGAATACCGTGCAGCCTAGCCTCCTGAGCTGGTGTACCTCCAGCTGTGACAGCCCATCCTCCCCCACACAGGCCTTTCCCTTAAATGTGGTCATGCAGAAACAGGCTCAGTGGCAGTCGGATACCTAGCAGCGGCACACCCAGAGTGACCCGATGGTGCCATCAATGGTATCGGAGTGTCCCAGGGCTAGGAAACACCGCCCTCCCCCCCCCCGCCGCCGCCCACACGCAAGTGTGCCCTTCCAATGTGTGTGAGGTTGGGGCTTAAGGTCACTTGCAGGTGGCATAGTAGAGCACACGCCCATTGATGTAGCTGCGGATCTGCTCCACGCGCTTCTCCAGCCCTGACAGGTCTGCCGAGCGCAGCATGATGGCCTGACTCCCACGAAGCAGCTCTGACTCCATGTCTGAGGTGGACGGAACAGCCGTGGGGAAGAATCAGGAGGTGAAACCACACCCAAGGACTCCCAGCCTGTCCTTCCCCTCCCCCAGCCTGGAGGCAGCAGGGACAAGAGTCTCCCCTGAGTGCAGTCAGCCACTGGAGCAGACGGTTATCACCTAAGACCCACCTCTCCAGTCCCATCGCACTCCAAAACCCGCAGGCCTGGGCCCAGGCTGCTCTTGGTTTTCCCCCTTGCCTGTCCCTCCCCCCTCCACGCCACGCTCCCGGTTACCCCAGGGTGCAGAGGGGTTGTGCAGCCCAAGTTGGGCACGCAGGCCCCTGAATCCTACTAATGGCCTTCAGTGGATGCTGGGGAAAGCTGGCCGGGTTACTTGGATCTTTTGCCACTTTCTGCTCTCTAAAAATACCACCCCAGGAAAATGTAGTCGCTCCCCCACCCCCAGTGCATTCTCATACCATCCCCAGACGAGACAGGAGATCTGAAGTTCTCTAGAAGGACCCAGGCATCCTGACCTCACGCAGGAGTCCCTGCTACCTTACTGGGAGAGCCTGTGTTTTGCCAGGAGTAGGGATGCGGTGTGTTCTCCCTCACATGACAGCCCTAGCTATGTCAGGAGTCATCTTCTCACAGAGGCCAACTCTGACCCCTTCTTGCTGCACACACAGCTACCCCACGCCTGCCTCCTAGGGGATAGGAGTCTATCTGTTGTGCTCCCGTGGGACAGTACGTTCAAGACAATTCCCCGGTTTCTATAGTACCCCTTCCTCCTGCCTACTCTGGTTCCTCCTCTCCTATGGATGAAGGTCTGTCAGTATTCTTTCTGAAGACGAGGTAGCCCTCACCATCTCCAGCAGAGTGTAGCAGCATTGGCCCTGGGCTGTTGGGCAGCCGGTGGGCCTCTACATGGAATTTCAGGCTGATAGACACTGGAAACATCCATAATGTTAAAACAGCCAGTCTTCCTTTCCTTGGCCCCCCCAGTCCCAGAGGATCCCATACAGACAAATCCTAACAAGTAGGTAAACTCCTGCCCCCATGCTATGTGCCAAGCCTTTTCTGTTTGCTGGGACCAGGCCATGCCGGGTGTTAAGTCATTTCCTTGAGCTGTCGTCATGCCTCCTGTTCGTTAAAGTCTTCTGGCAGTGAGCAAGACGTTGCTGACTTATGACAACTCACGGTGACTCAGAACTCTCGAGTCTCTTTCGGGTGAGTAACAGGCGCTTGCCACTGTTTATCAGTCACAAAGCACGTCTGGTGACATAAGCCACGCACAGAGGGAGCTTCCCCTCAAGCCGTGGTTTGGTGATGAGGCCCGAAGAGTGGTAGAGGTAACTTCCCCTCTCACACAATTCCATCCGGCTGGCCCCAGCCCACCATTCTAGACCTTGGCAGTGATTCTGTTTCCCGGTGTATCGTCTGCTCTCTTCAGATACGACAAATCGTTATCTGTAGACACAGCATTGCTCGACAAGGCCGGAACAAGTTCTGAACCCGTCTCCAACTCTCCTCTGGGGTATCTGGTCACACTTCTCAGCAACTCACCAGAAGCCCACCAACCTAATCTCTTCCACGGTGCCCGCCTGTCTATAAACGAGGCTTCCGCCAGCCACTTTTACTGAAATTCCGATGAATAATGTGTGTGGCATTTGCTGCACACGCCAGACAGCTCGTCCATCCCGCCATCACGTCTGTGGATTGTCGGGTTCCTCGGGAATGCCCGCTTCCCAAGACTATTACTGTTGATTCCACGTTCCAAACCCTCAGGTGGGTTCACAGCTATGCCCATGTCTGTCCTCACCATCGGGGCGGCATGCTGCTGTCCCCCTCAGGTTCCTCTCCTTCGGGGTGTGAGGCCTGTCACGAGCCCTCTCCCTTGTCACCAACATCCTCCAGGCTCTCCCAGGCCTGTGCCTGCTCCCTCAGATACTACATCTCTGAACATTTCTCTCTGGCACTGGCTGCCCTCTGAGCCCCTAGAGATCTGCGTATTTTATCCCCGACACAAGTGTCACGATACAGCAAAGCATGCATGGTGAGGGTAGCGGGAGAAAAAAGGCTCCCAGCTGGACTGTGTGGGCTTCTCCGGGGACAGGCCATGTGACCCGCACGTCTCTGGGTTCCTGCAGTCTTATCGCACGGACTAGCTGCTCACTTACGTCTTGGCAGCTCTCGTGCCCTTAGCACTGCTGGCTTGGGGCCAATGAGAATGAATTTTAGGAGGCCCAGATGGGACCGGCTAGTGAGATGTCTCCTGCCACCCAGCCTGACCACCTGAACTGGATCTCCAGAGCCCACAAGGTGGGAGGAGAGAACCATCTTCTGCAAGCTGACTTTTGACCTCCACAGGCGTGCTATGGCAATGTGTACTCACACATGTGCGCGCGCACACACACACAGAAAAAAATATAATTTAAAAATATTTTAAAGACGTCACGGATGGCGACTGCCCAGCAGTCCGCGGTCCTGGATCACGCTCACCTTTCATTTTGTCCATCATTTCCACGGTCTCCCCAAACAGCTCCTCTGCCTCTGTCTTGATGCTCAGGATTCGACTGCCTTGCTCACCCAGCGCAGGACTCTGACCCAGCCGGTCCTTCAACTCTGTATACTTTTGCTTGAGTCTCTCAAAGCCCTGGAAAGGCAGGTCATTCTCGATATCACCATCAACATCACCTAAAGTCCCAAATGCCAGTGGCTAACCGACATCGCCCAAATCAGGACACGGTCTCCTAGTATCCCCACACCCAAGGGCTGTGCTTGCCTGTAATGTCCTACCCTGAGGCCCTAAGGAAATGGCTTAAAATTGTGTCTTTCCTCCTGTTGTATGACAATCCACCGTTACTTGCCATTCACAGAATGGCAAGTTAATGTCAAGGTATGTTGGCAACTCGGCCACTAGACCAGGGTTTCACGGGCCCATTTTTCTGCCCTGAGTAAAGCAAGAGGTACACCTGAGATACCGAACTGGCTCTTTGATTTTCTTTGTCCTGATCCTGACTAGGGTGGAACCCAGTGTGTCTGTTTGAGCCATGAATGTCTAACGAGGCTGGACTCTGGAGATGAGCTACCTCCAGGGTGGGTAGTTTTCTTTTTTGTAGATGAATTTGGACCTGGGGACAAGTCACTACACTTCATTTGCAAAGGGACAGTATCTAGGATGGTCCTTGTGTCCTGCACCAGCTACCCAGGGGAGCAGGAGTGGGATTCAGACACAGACTCTGTCTGGGTCCACCCTGAACCACCCACACAGTTCTGTCCCATGTGGTCTTATATAAGGTCTTCCTGGCTCAGGAGTCCCACCCCGGTTCCATGCCATTGGGATGATTCCGTCCTTTGTACCTCTTGGGCACTCAATGCCTGCTTGCTGGCACCCTCTGCAAGTGCCTGGGCCCGAATAGCCTGTGCCTGCTCCTCCTGCGCCTGGTGGCGGAGCTTCTCCATCCGTGCCCAAAATCCACTCATCTGCTCCTTCATGCCTCTCACCAGCCTCTCCGCTGGCACCAGGACCTGCTGGACCTTTGGAGAGAGAGATAGAGAAATCAGTGTTTGTGTTGGGTCTCACAGGTATCAAGGGACCACGTTTCCGCAGCTCGTCTCTTCAGGGAGGAAAATCTTCCTGACCACGACACTTTGGCTCAAGCTGCCTGCCCAGCAGTGCCCAGGCTTTCCCCCTGTTTTCCCAGTCCCACGGACTTCATCCCCAGCGCAGCTCAGAATCCATCCCTGCTTTGGACTCTCAACGCCAAGTGAATCTAACCAGGTCACATTCTAGCTCCTTCTGTACCTAACCGGTTCACTCCCAAACACGGGGAGCCCTAATGCCTCACCTCAGCAACCCTTTCCTGGATGAGCCGAAGGGAGCGGCCGGTGCCCTGCATAGTGTCCTGAGCTTCCTGAAGAGCCACGGTACCCTGCCGCAGGTTCCCAACCACATCATCTACCTGGCCTTCCACAGCGTGGGCTCGGCTTCTGAGTAAAGGAAGAGGAAGGAGAATGAGTGAGCAGCAAATGAACAAACAGGATCTCAGCTCACACCATCCCTGGAGAACACTGTGCTTAGGCAGGCAAAAAGCAGGGAAACATTAACTCTCTCCCCACGGGACCCACCTAGAGACAGGTGAGTATGTGAGCGATGCCCATGACATTCTCGGGACACAAGCTCCTGCATGAAGGACTAGGTCATGCGAATGATACCTTGGCTTCCCTGGCATGGTAGGCCCCTCCCATGCCACAGCCCCTGTAACCTTCTCGCAGCCACAAGGTTGGGAAGCAAACATGAACCCGTTTCCATTAGGAAATGGCGCTGAGGCCAGTGGCCATACCTGGCCTTCTCAGCCTCTGCCTGGAGCCTGCGTGCCCGTGCAATGTCCTGCTTGGTCTGGGACAGCACCAGGTCCACATTGGGGAGCCTGGCAGCAATGGCCTGGATCTCTTTCATCTTGCGAAGCACCGTGGCTGAGTCAGTGGGCAGCCAGAGCGCCAACACTGCTTCACTGACCTCTTGGATGGTGGCTGCATCTGTGTCGGGGTCTGGAAGACAGACAGCCAAGCCATCGGATTAGAGGCCCCACTGGGCTCCTCTAGGATCCACAGCCCCTCCAGGCTGGGTAGCATTGCCAGAGGATGTCTGCCGTAGCCCCCTCTGCTTTCTTTCCCCAAGAGCCCTGCTCCTGGACAAACCCAGGCACCTTCCTCTGGTTGTGGTGATGGTGGTGGTGATGGTGCATGTGTGTGGTAGGGTGTTTCGGGGAACCTATGGAATTCTTGCCCTGTGTTCTGCTCAGAGCGGGGGAGGGATTGTGGGCACAGCTGCGGCAGCTAAGTGTCTGGTGCCACAGGAAGCTGTGGGCTTGGAGGAGGAGGTGGCGCCAGGCAGCTGGTACTGAACAATGCCAGCAGCACATACATAATCAGCTCCAAATTGGGAGGGAGTGGCCAGGAATCGGAGCTGCTTCCGTGGCAATAGGACCCCCTTCCCTGCACCCCTCTTCAGACCTAAGTGCTCGGTTTTTTTTTTTTTTGCAAAGGCAGAAAAGGACTGCCGTTTCCTCCCCCCACCCTGAAATATCACCGTCTCAGATAGGCCAACCCTAGCAATGGAATCTAGAACCAACATTCCCTGAGAGCGTGGCATGTTCCCCCCACCACCTCACGTTTCTCCCAAGCACATGGCTTGTCCCCCCACACCTCCATGAAAATACTCCTCTTACTGGCTCAGCTCTCTTCTCCTGCTGCAGTGGGAACCCCTGAGAACAGAGACGGGGTTTGGTCCCATTTGTATCCCCAGATCCCAGCTCAGGCCAGGAGTCTGGAGGCCCTTTGCATTTGAGGAGTAAACCAAAGACAGAAAGGGCCCTGGCTCCTTCACCTCTCAGGCCGCTTGGGTTCAGTTTCCTGACCTGTGAAATGCCTTGAGTGACCCCACACACACACCCTGCTCCCCATCCTGGGCTGTGGCATGTCACCATCAGCTAGCAAGGGGTTTTACAAAGTGTCCCAGAGAGACAGAGATCCAGGAGACAAGGGCAGAGGTGGTACCCGTCTCATCTCTCAGCTGCTTCTACTGGATACCACTCTGGAAAAAAAGTGTCCACTCCAGCAGAGGTGCAGCGTGGCGGAGAGAGAGGAGGGGCCTGGAAGATCCCACCAGCTCCCAGGAGCAGAGCCTAGGCTACACTGAGAAGTCAGCTACTCCCACCCTGACCTGGGCCTGCTCAAGTTAACACAGGGTGGCTACTCAGCCTCAAGCCCCAAACCTTGGTTGTCCTCTTGTCCTTACGTGCCAGGGACCTTTGCCCTGCACTCCTATAGCGTTTCCCAGTGGCTCCTCCTACTTAAGTCACAGTGCAGACCCTTCCTGGGCTTGAGACACGCTTGTGCCAGCCACAGCTCCATGCATGGCCTGCTGTCTGCACGCGGGAAACAGCTTTGAACTATTTGGGGGGGGGGTGAAAACACTGCAGTAGTAGCACCAGCCGTCTCTGTGTGCCCAGCCCGCGGCTCATATCAACCAGGCTTCCAGCCAAGCAAAGTCCTGGCAGGGACCCGAGAGCTAATAATATCAACTCACACTCCAGAGGCACCTTTAATTTGTCAAAGCGCATTTCACAGCGGTTACTAGGTTCTTGGGGATAGACCTGTAGAATACGCCCAGCTCCATTTTCAAGGGAAAGGCAAGGTCAAGAGAAGCAACCTGCCCCAAGTCCCCTGAGTCCTATCTCATCCCCTAGGCTGACAAAGAGAGGATCTGGCCCATCCATTCATTTCTTCATTCATCCATCCACCCATCCATCCATTCATTCTGCCAGTCTTCCGTATGTGCCAGAGACAGAGCCATGACTAAAACAGACATCCAGCCTCGCTGTCCTAGAGGCACACTCATAGTGGGCTGTACAACCGTTTCTGCACGGAGGAGGGATACACAGACAGGGAGCCTATAAAAGGTCTCTCCGGGGAGGTGGCTTTTGAAGCAGTAACCCTGGAACCATTCATCCCAGGCCAGCGAGGATCAGTTAAAGACTCCACAAGGGCCTGACAAGGTCAAAGTGATGCCCAAAGGGAAGGGAAACATCAAGTCCCAGAGAAGAGATGGACAGAGGTCAAGAAAGGAGCCCCAGTCCATCCAAGAACAAGGCGGGGAAGTTGGAGGAAGAGCAGGAGGGCAAAAAAAAAAATCAATAGCCAAAGACCGGGCAAGCGATATGGCCAAGCCAGTGGGCAGCAGGCAAGGCGGGAAGGAGGTGGTAGGCTAATGTGGGCATGGGGGGGGCAGATGGCGGCCAGGACACCCGCAGAGGCAAAGGCTAGCTCACCTGTGAGGAAGCCCCGGACCTGCTGGATGAGAAGCCGCGTGCGCTGGACGTCTTCTTCCATTTGCAAGCGGCTGGTGCTCACCTGGGTCTCTAGGCGCTGGGCGTCTGACTGGACCTTTGATGCGGCTTCCTCAGCTGCCCTGATCTGTTGAAACGCAGCGTGGGTCAGAAAAGGACGACACCTCCGAGGAGCCTCTGTGGTGCACCCTGCCCAACTCAGTTAGCAGATGATATTTATGGAGGACTTAAAGAGGAAGCTCAAGATTATCAACTCCAAACTCTCCCTTACGCTTGCTGTGAGGCATTGGACAAGTCACCCGAGACCTCTGGGCTTGATCCTCCTGACTTTGTAAAGTGTGAACTCCGAATGGCTTCAGGGACTTCTCACCTCTGCCTCTTGCCCCCATGGTCTGCGGTACCTACCATCTGCCTGGTCTGCTGGAGCTGGGAGTTGAAGCCCCGTAGTTGCTCAGCGACTTGCCCTGCCATGTGGAAGGCCCCTCTGGCTCTGGGTAGGGTTCCCATGCAGCGAGAGCCACAGGCTGTGCCATTGTCCTGGGGACACAGCTCTCCAGGGCATGCTCCTGGGGTGCAGGCTGTCTGTCTAGAGCTCCCACAAAGCTGTAGAGAGAGGAGGGTGTCAAAGAGGCCCCACCATAGCCCATCCCACACTAAACAGCCGCGCACCTCCATGGCAACCAGAACTATGTTTCCTTGGCGAGCCCCTCGGTGCACAGCACAGACATGGGGTCAGAAGGAACAGGGTAGGCTCTGAATGGGACAGATTACGGGCATGGGGGCTTAGGACACTGGGCTCTCACTCCCACTCACTTTGTTGATGGTGGGTGTCAAGTCAGGCAGAGAAGCCATCCCCAGGCGCAGGGCCATGAGCTGGGCTCCTCCAGCTCCTCCTCCCCCAGCCTGACTCTCCAGACCTTCTATCTCCCTTCGATTGTCCCTCAGCTGGCTCAGCAGGCTGGAACTGTCAGACACCTGCTGCGCAGCCCGGGAGGACTGCTCATAAGCAGTGGTCAGCATGCGGAAGGCTCCTGAGGAAGAAAGAAGCAGAGGGATTGGAGGCCATGGGCATGGGTGGGTGCCTTCCTCCCTAGGGAGAGTAGCCTGTGCCCAGGTCCTCACCTGAAGGGTTTGCACTGCTTAGCTTCTCAAATTGTTCCTTCTTGGTCTGGTATATAAGGAGGAGGCGACTGAAACTTCTGTCCAGATTCCCCAGCTCTCCAGAGAAGGACTCCATCTCCTCCTCTAAGGGTAGGTCCAGCTGCAGGCCCTGAAGAGTCCGCCTGAGTCAGAAGGGTATTTGCTGAGGCATAGGGAGACTCTGTGCCTGAGTCAGGAGAAACAGGCTGCACGGGGACCTTCCACAAGGGCATGAGAGGGGACAATCCATGTGCTTGGCAGAGGCTCGGACAAGCTGGGGTCCAGGCACAGCCTACCCCACCTCTCTGCAGGTGACTCTGACTGCTCTCTCTCTCTCTCCTCCCTCTCTCTCTCTCTCTCTCTCTCTCTCTCTCTCTCTCTCTCTCTCTCTCTCTCTCTCTCTCTCCCTCTCTCTCTCCTTGACTTCTGTCAGCCTAACATGTAGCACATTATTGTTTACAGGACAGACACCTTAGCCCTTGGCATGGGAAGCCCACGTCTCAATAATATATTAATGACCCTGGTACCTTGCACAATTACTTGGATGCTATTTGGGTTCTCAAAAGCCAATTTGGAAGGGCTGGGGAGATGGCTCAGTGAATAAGAATGCTTGTACTGCAAGTCCAAAGACCTGAGTTCAAATCTTCAGAACGCACATTAAAAGCTAGACCTTAGCTAAAGCAGTGAGTCCGTGGGAGACCCTGTCTCAAGGCTGCAAGTCATACAGGGACAGCTAGGAGACACACAACATCCTTCTCTGGCCTCTGTGTACACACACCTACATGCTCATGTGCACCACACCCACACCCACACCCAAATGTGGAATGAATGAATGAATGAACAAGTTACAACAAGCTATCATTCATCCATAGGGCCCCCCAACCCTCACACTGACAAGAACGCCTTAACATCCTCACGGTTAACAGAGCCTCTTATTCTTTTTGGGGCTTGGCACCATCCATCCACCAATGCTCAGGGACACAAGCTAATTATAGAAGCTTCCAGAACCCGAGCTCCCAAAGAAGGCGCCTCTGCTGGTAGGAGGGGGTGTGAGTGGGACCGCTTCCATGCTAAAGACAAACTCAGAGATATTTTTAGTGCCCTGCCTCTTGGGTGCCCTCTGCCAAGGTGACTAATCCGGTGCTGACTGTCCCACTGGCAGTGCCGGCTCAGGAAGAATGCTGGGCTCAGGCTCTGGGTCTGTGTCTGCACAGCTCATCACATCTGTGTGTGTCTCCACAGAATGGGATCAGTACCAGCACTCCAACTCCACAGACATGCCTTGGTAGCTAAGAGAAGGTACGCATAAAAACGGACCAGGGTGACCCTCACCCAAGCCCAACAGGCATGACCCCTCTAACCGCTCGTTGGGAAAAGGACCTACCTGATGGACAAGATTCCGTCTGCCACCTGAGCCACATCCTGCTCTGTGACGGAGCTGCCCCCCAGGATCTGTCTGATCTGCTCCATCTTGCTCCTGGCATCTAGCAACCGAGAGGCCAGGCCGTGGTCTTCTGGACCTGTCCGCGCCCACAGGCCTTCGGTGGCGTTACGGAGACCACCAAGGCGCTGGGCCTGCTCCTGGAGATCCACGTCATAGGTCTGGAAGCAAGAGTGGCAAGCCACACACACCGGGTAGCGGTCGCAGTAGCCTCGCTGGCACCGGTCGCAGCGGGGCCCGGTCACGCCCGGGCGGCAGAGGCAGCGGCCTGAGGCTTTGTCACAGCCGGGACCCTCGGTTCCACTGAAGTTGCAGTCGCAGGCTAGAGCCAGGGGAAATGACATTCAGAGGCTGGGGTCAGGAAGGGGAAGGAGCATGGCGGGGTCTGCCTAAGGGACGTGGACTGTCAGATCACAGCCGCTAAGACAAAAGCCTTGGCAGCGACTGACGGAAAGGTTGTCGTTAGCACCCATGGCAGGCCAGGCGTGTTCTTAGTGACACATTCACACGCATGAGAACACGTCTGACCAGCACACCACGGGGCAACCACACTCTGATTTCCTGCTTCTGTGTAGAAGGTGGCCAAGGCAGAGAAGGGCTCAGTACATGGTATCTCCCCATTAAGAAAAAGAAGCGCAGAGGGAGAGCCGCTTGCTCAGACCCTGCAAGGCAGGGATGAGACCAATGCTGGTCTTTGGACTCTAGTTCTATTGCCATTGATGATATATAAGCCCTGCAGGAAAACACTCCAGTCTTCCTCAGGACCCATTTTCTCCACTGCTGATGGCCGCTGCTCTCGGGGAGTGGGAGCAAGGTCCCCTGGTGTTAAGGAATTTCCTGCGGGGTTCTGCAGCTGTCTTTCCCCCAAATAAACACACAGACACTATATTATTTATGAAACTGTTGGCCATTAGCTTGGGCTCCTTATAGGCTAGCTCTGTCTTAATTAGTAACCCATTTCTATTAATCTAAGTATCTCCTCATGGTCTTATCTTACCGGAGATGGGTCCAGACCTGCTACTCCTCTGTGTGCTACAACTCAACTGCCCTCTGCCTACATCTCCCAGAATCCTCCTCATCTCCTAGACCCACCTGTCACTCTGCCTCATTGGCCACAGTGCTTTATTCGTCCACCAATAAGAGAAACATATGTGCAGAAGACATCGCCACCACCATGGCCCCCATTCTGGACTGTGAGGACCACCTTAGTTAACCTGATCCAGGCACAGGGAGGCCAGACAGTCTTCAAGCGTAGGTAGATGCTCACAGAGCTGTCCAGGCCATCAGTACAGGAGGCCCAACCACGTCAATACCCTTCACCGAGCACCCCTTATCCCACCCCTCTACACGCCTGCTGTCTGGCCATGTAATAAGTACACACCTCGGCATCCCGAGGCTACATCTCCGTGCGTCTGGTCAGGACACTGGCGAATGGCTGCAGAGCTGCACGTCAGGCCACCAAACCCTTCCCGACAAGGACACTGCCCTGTAAACTGAATAAAGAGAATGCCATTGGGGGGGGGGACTTCCAGTCTTTTCCTGGCCTTCCTACTGGTGACTGTACCCAAGCCCCTCACTCGACAGGTCTGGTGCTCCCCAAAACTAGGGCTTCCACTGGAAGACAAGGCCAAAATTAAGTCCCAGTGCTGAGCTGCAGATGGTGTAGGGGACAAGTCTGACCCAAGGCTGAGAACCACAGAGGGAGGGACATCTGGTGGCCTCCCCGTAGGGTGAAGGGGACAGATGTAGCCTTGCCTGACTGTAGGAAGGCCAGAGATCAGTGAAGGAGAGGCAGAGGCATTACTAGACAGGATGCCTCCATGACTGAGGAGCCCCCCCCCTGGGCCAATGTGACTCGTACCTGGTTGCACTGGGGGCTGAGGGAGTTGCGTGGGTCACAGGCACAGGGCTCGCAGCCCCTGCCACTGGCCAGCTTCCAGTAGGAAGGGGCGCACTGGTCACATTTGGGGCCCACCACGTTGGGCAGACACAAGCAGCGCCCACTTTCCTCCTCACAAGGCATATCCCGACGGGCGCCTAGGATGCTGCAGTCACAGCCTGCGGAAGGGAGGGCTGGTCAGTATAGACAGGCTCCCATAGAGAGGAGAAGAGCTGGTCAGTATAGACAGGCTCCCATAGAGAGGAGAAGAGCTGGTCAGTGTAGACAGGCTCCCACAGAGAGGAGAAGAGCTGGTCAGTGTAGACAGGCTCCCATAGAGAGGCTGGCCCCCCAGAAAACATGCACCAGAGAGGACCCCCAGCCCTGGAAAAGCACCTGTCCTGTAGCTTACTGGGGACCCTTCCTCCCAGGCTCTGTCTGGCCCCGCTTCTGGGGACCGTGCCCCAGACTCTCACTCCGTAGACGGAACCCCGGGCACATGCTGTGCAGAGCTGGCACGTCCCCCAAAAGTTGAGCTCTGCTACGAGACCAGCCTGAAGCCCCAGGACCTGTCCTTGTGTATAACGTGGCTGACTCATAAGGACGCTGTGCCTCCCCAGACACCTGGCAGTCTGGCAGCTGGCCTGCCCACCCTGACGCAGACCGACCGAAACCCACCTTGCAACCCAGGCCCGCACTGCCACCTGCTGAAGGACGGAGGTGCAGCACACAGCGCCTGGAGTGGGGCTCCCTCTGAGGAGAGGGCACTCCAGGGACCCATACGGCCTCCTCATGCCACGCCACACCGCCCCCAGGCCCTCTACTCACGGCGGCAGCCCTGTGGGTTGGCAAAGGTGAGTCCGGTGAAGCCAGGCTTGCAAAGGTCACAGCGCTCTCCTTGCACGTACTCTTTGCACACACACTGGCCGGTCAACGGGTCACAGGGAGCTCCCGGCACTGCCCCATCTGGATCACACTCGCAGGCTGAGAGTCAGAAGCGAAGGAGGGTCAGAGGAGGTGCCAGGATGGCCTGCTCCAAACCCCCAATCCACCGTGGGCTTCCAGCGAGCGGACCCCAGATGAGCTTGGAACTCAAGGTTCCTTTGTCCAGAAGGTTTTTTTTTTCCTGACCAAAAGGGGCCTCAACCTCTTGTTGTATCCTGCGTTTCTTCTCTTAGGTCAGTGGTTCTCAACCTGTGGGTCACAATCTCTTTGGGGATCAAATGACTCTTTCACAGCGGGGGTCATATATCAGATATCATGCATATAAGAAACCCTGCATATCAGATATTTACTTTAGCAAAAATTACAGTTATAAAGTGGCAATGAAAGTAATTTTATGGTTGGGGGTCGCCGCAACGTGAACAACTGTACTAAAGAAAGGGTCGCAGCATTAGGAAGGTTGATAACCACTGTCCTAGGTTAATCCAGTGGCCTGGCGGTATATCAAGTCATTCCACTCACTTATTCAGTCAACAAACACTCAACCATAGTGATTCACCGGTCATTGTGCGGGGAGGATTAAGATATGATCTCAGCCAGGTGGTGTGTGGTACAAACCTTTAATCCCAGCACTGAGGAGGCAGAGGCAGGAGGATCTCTGTGAGTTCCAGGCTAGCCTGGTCTACAGAGCGAGTTCCAGAACAGCCAGGGCTACACAGAGAAACCCTGCCTCAAAAAAACCAAATCCAAAAAAGTAAAAGAGAGATATAACTTCATGATGGAGGAAGGAGGAGTTCTCAACGCTGGAGAAACAGGAAAAACAAGACACCCACAGGAGCATCACAGAACACAGCGCATGTACCCCTGGGCTTCACGATGTGTGTGTGGCTTTCCTCCCTCTGCACCCTCTGAAAAGAACCTGTACACTGCCAGGCGGTGGTGGCGCACGCCTTTAATCCCAGCACTCGGGAGGCAGAGGCAGGCAGATCTCTGTGAGTTCCAGGCCGGGCTGGACTGACAGCCTCCAAAACAATACAGAGAAACCCTGTCTCGTTAAAACCAAAAAAAAAAAAAAAAAAAAAGAACCTGTAAGCTCATTGCATGGTTGGTGCAGACGGGGGGGGGGGGCGGGGGGGGGCGGGGGCGGTGATTTACTCGGTAGTTTACCGGTACAGACAGGGTAAGCAGAGTGCGGTTGAAAACAATCCCACAAGTCCTTCCTTGGGACCAAGGCTTCCTTGCTTCTTGATGGCCTCCATGTCCCCGGGGATAAACTGGGGAGGACGAGTGGATGGTACCCATCCCCGAAGCCACTACTCACGGATACAGGTCTCCTGAATGGGAGCGCCAGGCCGTCTATTCCGGAAATAGTGTAGCTGACAGCGCTCACAGTTCTTGCCCTCCGTGTGGTCCCGGCAGTTGTCACACACGCCTCCATGGGCCCCCTGGCTGGCAGCGAACACAGCTGGGTCGAAGTGGCAGGTCTCTGAGTGCCCGTTGCAGTCACACCCTAGGTGGGGAGATCCGAGATTGACTCCATGGACAGAAACGGACCACCATGACAAGCTACCAAAGAGCGCTCGGCACCCCTATTCCATGGGGCAAAAAAAAAAAAAAAAGACCACCACGACGGGCTACCAAGTAGTTCTTGGCACCCCTTTTATCAACTCTGCAACATGCAGAGCAGGGAAGTGGGACCCAGTTTCAAAGGAGACCAGGGGAGGACTGCGTGACCAGGAAGAGGGCTAAGTGTACAGGCACTCAGGTCTCCCAGTTCCCTGTGTGGGATGACTCCAGAAAAAGAGAGAGCCTGATATGCCCTCGATACAGTCACAGACAGGCCCCTGTCACTTTGGGATCTGCACAAATGAAGATCCTATATCCAAGGACCATTGGATATAGGGATGTGTCTGACACAGAGCAAGGAGCCTGGAAGGGGCCACAGTGGCTCTGGGAGCATATGCTTCAACAGGGACCAAAGCCTGGCTCTTCCAGGGCTGACACAATAGGGATGGAGGCAGAGAGGTGACCCCAGCCCCGCTGCAAACCAGAGAGATCTGAACTGCAGGACTGCAGTTCCGTTATAAGCAACAAAAACAAAACAGGTTCCCGGTGTTCCAGGTAAGGAAACAGACCGGTCAGCTCCCCTTCAGTTGCTACGGTCAGGGGCTGATCCCAGGTTCCTACTTTGGCACTCGTGGGCATCCTGGTCCTCTGCAGGTCCCCACGGTCGGTTGTTGTAGAAGGAGGCACAGCGCTCACAGTTGGTGCCAGCCGTGTTGTGCTGGCAGATGCAGACGTCCTGGACCTGGGGGAGGAGCCAGTGGTTACCAGAAAAGGGTGTGTGCGGGAAAGCTTGAGGGCTGGGCCTGCCCACTCCCCGAAGACCAACCCACCCGCTCCTCGAGACCTTTGCCTTCGAGTCCTTCTAGGACACCTAAATGCTTCAGCCTTCACCCGGGCCTTGCAACACCGTGGTGGTCTCTGGATCTTTACCGTGCTGTGTGTGCCCATGGGAGGGCAGCGTGAGTTAGGTGTGTGTGCGTGCGTGTGAGCGTGGCGTGCGTTCTGCATAGCAAACGTCCCCCGGGTTTGACGCCTGTGATGTGCACGCCAGGGCACCAGGAAGGTGGTGGGCACTGTGCTGATGAGCTGTGGGGACTCTGGAGCCTGACGGGTTCTCTGCAGCTTAGTTCTGGCAACCTGTGACTAAGCTGTTTGGCTGGTGGGACATGCGTGGTGAGCTGGGACTAGACTCATTAAGGTATTAAAAATAGAATCACTGTTGTGTGCTAATTGCTTCCCCCCAGTGAAGCCCCGCCTCCACAGCCTGGCATTGGGCGGGGGGGGATCTGTTCACCCTTAGCTCCTCTTCTCTTTCTGCCACCGCTGAACCTCTAGCCGCTCCCCCATGCAAGCTGGCATTTCCCGTTGGCCAGTTCTGATGTTTTCCTGCCTGCGGTAATCAATGTCTGCGCTCGCCAGCCAGACAGGTGGGGCGTGTTTATTCCCCCTTCCTAGGCCCGCCCAGGCCCCTTTAACCCCATGGATTGCCCTGTCACCTGCATGCATAGTCACCCGGGCAGTGGTTTACAAACATCGGAGCCCTGAACCAAGTTCCAGCTGAACCTTGAACCTCAGGGACAAGGCTGAGGCACAGGTGTAGCCCCATGAGTTCCTTGCATTCCTCTGGCCAGCCTTGGGTTCCCCTAATCTATCTGCTATGCCCCGGGAGGTCTTGTTTCCTCTGGGCTCCTTTGCAGCCTCCAGCAGGAATTGTCCCAGGAGTGGGCAGAGCGGAGACTGAGCGGCTGTCCCCACTAACCTCCCTCCTCAGAGCCAGCCATCACTTCCTCCCGCCTCTCTGCCACCAGGCTGAGCACCACACACCCTGAGGTTGGCAGATAAACTGACTCCCTGGAAAGACGAACGGACGAAATGTCCCTGTGCTCCTTCACCACAGCCTCTCTCGCCTCTTCCCAGGGTCCTCCTGAAGGGGCTCACAGTGAACCCCGAGATCTCGCTAAACTGGAGCGCCTCTACCTGTCCCTACTGCATCAATACTGGTGCAGGGTGGACTTTGTGTACATGCTAAGCAGTGACCTCTTACCCGGCTCCACACCTTACTGCCAGATGACTAAACCCCAATGCCAGTCGCTCCCAACCCCTCAGGACATTACAACAGCCTGGAGCTTCAGACATCGGTAATGAAATCAGAGTATCTAAGAGGAGAGGTCCAGGCAGGTCATTTTGACTCTCGTTTCTTATGATTCATGATGATAATCCTCATAGGTCCACAGCAATTTCCACAGCATAATAATGCTGTGAGACCCAGGTTGAGAAACTCTGCCTCACCTCAGCTTCCCCTGGACCCGCATGGAAGCTGAAGTTATCTCCAGCTGTAATGCAGACCTAAAGTATACAATTTGGATTTCTGAAACAGTAGCTTTGCCTTGGTCCTTGCAGACTTAATAAATGCCTATGTTTGTTTGGGGATTGTTTAAAAAAAAAAAAAACCAGGATGGCGTGCAGTCCAGCTAGTCTCAAACTCACTATATAGCTGGAAAGTACCTCGAACTCGTATTCCTCCAGCTTCTGCCATTTAACTATGCTGGGCTAACTAGGTATGCACCACCGTGCCCGGCGCCTTCCCCCCAACCTATCTCCCTACCCTGCTTTGGCCTTTCACTTGTTAGGCAACTGCTCTACCACTGAGCTGTGTCAACCGCTGTGTCCACAACTTAAACTGAGCAGCTGCCCGGCTTCGTGGGAAGGTCTACTCTGGTCCCACTCCCCGCCCTGGGCTGTCACCTGCACAGCCGTGGTGGGACCTCTAGGGCCTCTGGGATTGGGGGCACAGCGGTTGGCATGTCCGTGACAGAAGCAGCTCCCCTGTAGACGTAGCTGTGACACTGCAAAGTAGGCGCTGGGTGGATAGGAGCCTCTCCGAGGCACGGGGGCCAGCTTGGTGAAGTTGACTCTCAGGTTGGTGATGTCCCCTAATTCTGAGAGTTGGCACCAGCAAGGAGGAGAGAGAAAAACAGAGGCAGGGAGTCAAAGGCCGAAGGGGTCTCCCTCTTTGCTACCTTCCCACCACGCCACAGACACCCCGGTCCTCAGCCTTCCCGCACCGTGTTAGACAAACTCCCAGGAGGGTGAGTGGAGCTAACAATAACCAGAGTGAAGATGCAGGAAGGAACTGGAAACTTCCATGACCTGGATCCCAAGCTGCTTCAGGCCCCCTTACTAACAGCCCTGTTAGAAAAGAGGAAGGAGAGCCAAACCAACCTTGAATCTTTCTACTTTGGGATGCGGGGATACCTGACGCCAAATCCATGAGGTTGAGCTGGACCTGCGCGGAGAGAAGAAAGGTCGGAACTGCAGAGGACGGAAATGAGCACCAAGCTCAGACGCCGGCCCCCCTCCCTTCTGTCCTCATTCTCCTTATACCCCTTCTCAACGGGAACTTGAGACAGACCACGGCCGTGAGGCCTGGCGTCTGTGCTGGGATAGTAGATAACCGCTGGACCCTAAAGGAGCACGCACAGACGTGGGGGGCGGGGGTGCATGCATGCGTGTCTGTGTGTGTGTATCTGTGTGTGTGTGCCTGTGTGTGTGTGCCTGTGTGTGTGCCTGTGTGTGTGCCTGTGTGTGTATGCCTGTGTGTGTGTGCCTGTGTGTGTGTGCCTGTGTGTGTGTGCCTGTGTGTGTGCCTGTGTGTGCCTGTGTGTCTGTGTGTGTGCCTGTGTTTGTGTGTCTGTGTGTGTGCATGCGTGCCTGTGTGTGTGTGCCTGTGTGTGTGCCTGTGTGTGTGCCTGTGTGTGTGTCTGTGTGTGTGCCTGTGTGTGTGCCTGTGTGTGTATGCCTGTGTGTGTGTGCCTGTGTGTGTGTGCCTGTGTGTGTGTGCCTGTGTGTGTGCCTGTGTGTGCCTGTGTGTCTGTGTGTGTGCCTGTGTTTGTGTGTCTGTGTGTGTGCATGCGTGCCTGTGTGTGTGTGCCTGTGTGTGTGCCTGTGTGTGTGTGCCTGTGTGTGTGTCTGTGTGTGTGCCTGTGTGTGTGTGCCTGTGTGTGTGCCTGTGTGTGTGTCTGTGTGTGTGTGCCTGTGTGTGTGTGCCTGTGTGTGTGCCTGTGTGTGTGCCTGTGTGTGTGTGTGTGTGTGTGTGTGTGTGTGTGTGTGTGTGTGTGTGTTGGAAAACACAGGTCTACCTGCTATGTCATCTATTACAGAGAGGGCTTTGATGATACTAACTTTTTTATTATTAGTTTTAATCTTTTCCTTTAGTGTTAGCATGTGGATATGGTGAGTGTGGGAGCACATGTTGTGCATGGCATGTGTGCAGAGATCAGAGGACAGCGCTGGGGCATTGGTTTTTCTCCTTCTCGCTTTACATGGGTTCTGGGGGTCAAACCCGCGCCGTCAGGCTTGCACGGCCAGCACTTTACTCTCCAGGCCAGCGGTTACTTCTCTTTTGCTCTAGCGTACACGATGATGGGCTTTGTCCTCATGCATCCCACCCCACCCCACCGGGTTTTCACCCCAATGCCTTACAAATAAGCACAAAGCCGTTGGGCTCTGCTCAGGGCTAGGAACACCTGGACACCCTGGCTGAGTAAAGATTTAACCAAATAGCTGGTGGGTGGACGCAAGGACACCCGTGGCCACATGGGGGCAGCACTCGGCCTGCCTGTCCCCAGAGCTGCTCCTCCAAGGGAAGGGGAATGGCAGCCTCCTCCGTATGGAGTGGGATATGCTTTGGGAAAGCTGAACACACAGGAAAGGGTCCAAGAGAAAATTCTGGGTGTTTCTAGAGGCAGGTTGTCATTTTCATTGCAGACGCCCTCAGAGCTCTGGGTTAGTCTTGAATCTCCCTCCATGGACTAGGTCTGGCAGACTGATAGATTAAACCAACCAAATAAATAAATAAATTCATGTGTGTATGTGTGTGTGTGTGTGTGTAGTAAATCCTATAAAAGTGAAATTACATGTGTTCTTTGCTCACTTATATGTAAGTGGACATTCAGAAGTCCTCATGACGAAGTCCAAAGAGGGATGCTGCCATGAGCCCTACGTGAGGAAGCTGGGGAAAACCAGGGAGGATGGTACAATAGAAGCCTCCAGATGTTTCTGGAAGGTCCCGGGAAGATGATCTGGCCTGGCTGTTCTCACTCTTCGACTAGGAGATGCGGGCTTCCTCCCTCTGCCGGCTGGTTCGGGTTCCCCGAATACCTACCTTCCCCCCAGTTAGATGCCCATTAGGCTTCTGGGGCAGGGGCTGGCACCCGACATCCTGCAAGTTCTTGGGCTGGCCCCGGCGGACCTGGGGAAAGGTGCTGGCGCAGTCTGCAGCTAGGTACTGGTACACCCTCCAGGTCTTGCCAAAGTCAGAAGAGCGCTCGATCAGCATGCCAGCCGGCATGGGACTCTGGGGAGACACGGGGACAGGGGTGTGGAACACGGTTGAAGAGTGAGGGAAGGAGTCACCACCGGCAGAATCCAGCAGGGGCCACAGTTGCAGAAGGAGGCCGCTGCTGAGGGGACCGGGGAAGAGGGACCAGCAAGAGCAAGGACTGTGGAAGCCCCCACCGCAGCCAACACGAGGTAAGAAACCACACTAAGCCACACTCCCGGCCACGATGCTTAGCTTCTCCACGGACCCCAGAGCAACAAGACCAAGTGAGTGGGCATGGTCTGAAACCTCTGAGTCTGTGAGCCAAACATCTCCTCTTTGTTTCCCGGGCGCCTTGTCACTGACCAACATGCCCACCCTTCTTAAAATCTAACCTAACCTGACCTCGTGTGAGGGTCTGCTCTCCTTGCTTGGTCCTAACCATCCCCATCTTAGTGAGCCCACCCCCGCCTCAGCCTTCCCACCTGCATCCCGTCTGGGACACTCCTTCCCTGTGAGCTCCTTCTTGTCTTTTGTTGGAAGCCTAAATATTACTTCTGCACGGATATATATTTATCGATCTAACTTGCATTCTCCCACCCAGCCCGTGGCACTGTCTCCTAGTCTACCATCTGGCTTCCTGTAGAAATAGCACCGCCGTCCTAATTATTCACTAGTCAGTCCCCTGCTTTCTAGGCAGGATTTCTCAGCTTCAGCGCAGCTCCTGTTTGGGGTTGGACAAAGGGACCTTCGCCAGGCCGCCCTGTGAATAGCAGGACACTTGCCAGCATCCCTGACCTCAGCCTACCCGATGTCATTGTCATACCCACGGCTGTGACAACCAAAAGGTCCCCAGAAACTGCCATGTGTCCCTAAGGAAGAGGAGAGCAGAGCTAGGCTGGGAAACAGTCCCCTGAACACCCCCTTTCCCCTGCCTGCTTGATTCCCGGTTCTTTCCAGCATGTAGCGCACACTGGGTGCTGAGGACACACTGTCGAGTGAGTGGTAACTTGTGGTGATATTGTGTTGATGATCTAACAAATAAAGCTCGCCTGAAGATCAGAGTGCAAAGCTGGCCACGCTAGTCATCCACAGAGGCTAAGCAGTGGTGGTGCACGCCTTTAATCCCAGCACTCGGGAGATAGAGGCAGGCAGATCTCTGTGAGTTCAAGGCCAGCCTGTGATGGGGGAATATCCTTCTGTACGTTGTGAATGTTTCTCCTATTGGTTGGTGAATAAGGCTGTTTAAGCCAATGGGCAGGCAGGATTTAGCCAGGTGGGAAATCCAAACAGGGATGGAGAAAGGTAGTAGGTGGAGTCAGGGGGATGCCACGTAGCCACCAGGAAGGTAGGACGCCTGGGCATCCTCCAGTAAGATAAGGCCATGCGGAGATACACAGATTAATATTTATGGTTTAATAATTAAGAGAGAGATAGCCAGCAAGAAGCCTACGCCATCGGTCAAACAGTTTACAATATAGGCCTCTGTGTGTTTATTTGGGACTAAACGGCTGGGGGACTGGACAGGACAGAAACTTCTATTGACAACCCTGAGCTACACAAAACTGATCTAGTCTAAAAGAGAAACAGGGCTCACACAAAGGTGATCCCAGCATTTGGGATCCCACACCTTTAATCCCAGCACTAGAGAGGAATATAAGGAGGGAGGAGAAGGGAGAGCTGAGGGCACTCTGAGGTTTGGTGGAGACAGATGCAGTCTGAGGAGGCAGTGGGAGGACAGGATCGCCCTCTGGTCTGAGCATTGGGAAAGGTGAGAACTCTCTAGTGGCTGGCCGCTTTGTTTCTCTGATCTTCAGCTTCAACCCCAATATCTGTCTCTGAGTTTTTATTATTACCAACTAGAATTTGTGCTACAGTGACTTGGAGCCTTCTCCAAACCATAGACACTCACCCTCTAGATCCCTCTGAGACTCTCCTGTCCTCTCGCCTGCCATAGGCTTCCTTGATCCTCACTCTGGCTTCAGCCCTGAAGCTTTGAGAGAACCCTGGCCTGGAATGAACATCGCCCTTCCCACAGGGCTCTGCAGTGGATTCTCTGACCATGCCCCACCCCCAAGGCTAGCCAAGCTAGACGCCCCTCCCAGGCCCATCAACACTAACAGCACCTCATCCCCACTCAGTCAGCCTTTTCCGACTTAGTGAGAGCAGCCTCATTGTGACTTCGATTTGCACACCTTCCTCTCCCTAACAGCAGAAGCCAATTCTCCTGCGCTGTCGGCGTTTGGTATGTGTGGGGCCAAACCCCACACATGGGCGGGCCAGAGACGGCATAGCGGCAGAAAGCGTTTGACAGCATCCGAGTTAACACCGCCTTTCAAAACTGTCACCTTGAGGGACCGGGCATCTGTTCAAACACTGCTGGCATTTCTCAAAATACTTTGACCTTTTGTAGGGCAGGGCTCTCTGAGCCAGCTTTCTCTGTCAGATAAGAAACTGGGTCCTGGTGTGTTTCACTCCACACTCCTGTCAACTCCTAAAAGTCTTATAGATTTTCCTGGTCATCTCATCTCATTAACCTAAATTTATCTTTCCATGCTTGACCATTTCTGTAGAAAGAATGTAAATTAAATCCTCTGGGGGGGAAGGGGGAAAAGCACAATATGACCTGCTGCAAATGAATGAAACCATTGCCTCTAACAGGAATATCTCAGGAGGAGAGTCCACGACAAGAGGGAGGCTTTGAGAGGCCATGGTGCTGACAGGATGGACTGTTCACCCAGCGAGGTGTGTCATGGGTGTGTCCTCCCCGTGGGTAGGCAAGTTCTTGCCACTGGTGAAACTTGATCTCCTCTTCAAAGCTTTTAAAGTAGAGCACACCAGGGATTGGGAAGATGACACAGCTGTGCTTGCTGTGTAAACTGAGGACCTGAGTTCGGATCCCCAGCCCCGTCTGTCTCTCCATCATTCCACTCCACCCCGCCTCACACTCCCTGCTGTGATATCCAGCCTCGGCTCAGTCAGTGGAGCAGACACTATGGACCGAGACCTCTGACACCCAGAACCTAAATAAATCCTTCCTCCTGAGACCGGTTTCTCAGAGGTTTTTTTTTTTTTTTTGTCACAGCAACAAAGCCTGACTATCACAGTCATTTACCACGCAGACTTGTGGTCCTGGTATAGTCTGCTCATTTTTGTGTGTTAACATGTACATGTCTGTGTGTGCACACATGTGGGGGTTTGGAGGAAATGGAGGCTAGCGGCCAGCGTCTCCCTCAATAGCTCTTCTTTTTAAGGCAGGCATTCCTGTTGAAACTGGAGCTAACTGACTCAGCTAGAATTGCTGGCCAATTAGCACTACCCAGGGATCCATCTGACCCTGCCCTCCTCCCCCGGTGCAGGGATTACGGGTTGCACACTGTGGAGTGGAGTAGACCACATTGCTAAGGGTGGACAGAAAGACAAGGAGCCGGGAGAGGCAGAGAAACAGAGAGGCAATGCCCAGGACAAGCCTCGAAGGGTATTGCCCACAGTGACCTACTTCTTCAAACCAGGCCCCACCTGGAATTTTCCATCACTTTGAAATAACACCTCAGATCGCCAGTCCATCAATGGATTAACCCCCTGGCTACATCAGGGACCTCGTGGTCCAATCACCTCTTGATAGCTAGGTCCATCCGCTGGGGACCAAGTCATCAGCCTAAGCAACCTATTTCTGGGACATTTCATATCAAAACCATACAAAGCAACCAAGTCCAGTAGAACTGGTGTGTGTGCCAGAGTAGAGTCTATTAGACAGGCTAAAGATGCTGGCTACAGAGAGGACCAGGGTCTTCAGCTGCAGCATGGCCGGGACAGGGAGCTGGGAAGCAGCCATCCATCTGTTGTCACCATGATGTGAAATCATACTGGGTGTCCCTACTCTGAAACAGGACCCCTGACATATGGTGTCATCATCCCAGCTTAGGGAGACAAAACATTGTTCTCCTCTCAGCCCAGGTCCTTCTCCTGTCCCTGAGGTCCCCAAGAGCAAACCTTAAAATCCATCATGATGTCCTGAAGCTGCATTCTCTTGTCCAGGTCCAGCTGCAGAGAGACAGGGTTCACATCTAGAAGGACAAGAGGCAGAAATGTTAGACAAGATGCTGTCCCCCCATAACCCCCAAAGAAGGCCTTGGTAACATCAGCTCTGGGCAGTCTTGGAACATCCCCAGACTCGACTCTGAGCCACCTCTGGGAAAGGAGTGGACCGGTATGGTCCTGCCTGTGGTAACTACTCAAATATGTCCCATCAGATGGTGACGGTCCCGTCATCGCTGACGCCTCTGATAACACAGGTTTGTTCCCAAGGCCCAAATCCCACATGTACCCACCCACAGAGACAAGACAGCGTGAGACGGGTGTGATCCTCTCCCAGGGCACCTTCTCCTCAACCCAAGTAAACCCTTTCGCCTACTGCGGCGTCCAACAGACCCCACCTCCAATACCTTCTACCACGGAAACCCAAGCTGTCTTGAACGCCCCCCACATGCTCCAGCCTGCTGTGGAGCCTCCATAGCCATGGGCTCCTGAGGGTGGCAGGTCCTCACCGTTCTGTGACTGCCACCATCGCACGGGGCCTGAAGATGACGCGACATTCTCCACACGGTGACTGTTGTAATTGTGAGGCAGCCTGGAGTCACACTTACAGCATTTCATCTGCCACTGTGGGGAAGGGAGACGGCAGAGCTCAGGGTGGGGTCCCCGTGGGGGGCTCTCCCCCCTACATCCTGGGATGGCAGTGCATGCAGTACATGCCTCCATCTGGAATCCTGACCCTCAAGGCACCTTGCCGACGTCACCAGCACACCAAGAAAGATGGGTTTCTTAACCCAGGGTTGCTTATCACCTCTTGGTTTAATTTCTGCAGGGTTCCTACTCACAGCACAGTAGGATCAATGTTGGGGTTGGAGAAGGGAGGCGCATGCCATCCCCTTAAAGAGAAACTGCAGAGGTGTGAGATGGGCAGAAAGAAGAAAGGAGGGGAAGCCCACCCTGACTTAGCACCCACTGTGTTAGGGAGCACTGAAGAGAGCAAGGAAACTGGAGGCTCTGGTGCTAGCTCCATTATTACACTCCCCAGGCCCAGTCTTTTTTTTTCCTGTATAAACTAAATCAGGGTTGAGTTAGAGTCACCCCACGTGTATTTGTCAAGCGTGACTTATGTACCGGGCATGACACTAGGATTCACAGGTAAGATCCCTCTCTAAGAAGGCCCTTATGTTTGGTTACCATTTCCCAGACCAGGATACTCTCCTGTCCACAGGAGAGAAGTCAGCCATCCTGGTTTCTCTTTCCGTTGCTATGATAAAATCTCCGTCAAAAGCAACTTAATGGAGAAAAGGGTTTATGCAAGATACACTCTGTCCTCGTCAGATTTCCTCCAACCGTCAAAGCTGCCTCTGCTACCTCGGAGCATTTTTAAAAAATCACAAAAAGCCTGTTCCCAGTGTCCAAGTCCCCCCCCAGGCACCTACCACAGAGACTAAGCCGAGTGAGACAAACCATCCTCCCAACCTCAGAGAGCCCTTAGCGCCTAGAGGGAAACAGCCGACCACACCGGGAAAGTCAAAGCTGCAAGGGCTTGAGGCAGCTCGGCCATGCCACATCCACACTCAGAGAGCAGAACAGGATGAATGCATGCTGCTATACATGAATTCATACGCACGTGAATAATTCAGCACACTTACATAGGCCAGGATCCCAGCCACACCCACAGCACAATGGTAATCCCCCACAGGCCGGCCCAAAATGAAGGACTTACTCTGACCGTCCTAAGACAGGCCTGGCAAACAATACCCACGCCTTCCACGGCCTACACCTTTCTGAGTGGGACAAGGGACTTAACCTCAGAGCTGCATGCATGGGCTCCAGGTCAAGGGGGGGACTATGTGAGAAAGAAGGGGATCAGAGAGGTAGCCTGTCTCTGAGTCTGTGCCCATGTGCACATGCGCACTGCAGGGCACTCCCCGCAGGTACAGCATGGCCCTGCCCCAGCTTCCTCGGGTTCCACATACAAACATCAGCTCTCTTTGAGTAGTCATAGCCATAAAGCATGCCCAAATCCAAGAGCACAGCCCAGAGAGCTGAAAGTTCACTCACAAGCAAAAGCAAGGCTCAGATGAGACCACTGGGCCCTACGGATTCTACACACACACATGCACACATGCATGCACACACACATGCACACACGCATGCACGCACACCCCAGGTCTCTGCTTCCCCCAGTCACTTCTCATCCACAGTCCTGCAGCTGTTCAGTCTCAGCCATGTGCAGGGAAGGCCATGTGCTGCCTCAACAGTGTCACAGGCCTGGGGACACTGCTCAGGTATAGAGACTCTGTCACCATGCTGGACCTGCTCCTGGACTGTGGACACTCCTTCCCCCATCACCATTTTCCCTCTGCGTGCCCACAGCGCTGGCCCAAAAAAAGAAGGGAAACTGAGTGTCCTGTTCTAGGGCCTCTGCTCTCCTCCCCACTCCCCAGTTCCTAACCCCCAGGGCAGCGAAGGAACAGCCCTGTCACCCTTCCTTATGACAACCAGAAATGCTTTAGTGGGCACTGGTAGCTGAGCCCCAACTAGACTGGGCCCGTTACTCACCAGCCAGTCTCCATCCTGGTCATACCCAGCCTCCCCTGCCGGATTTCTTGCACCACCCATCTCCGCTTCATGCTGCGTACTTCCTGTTGACTTCCGTCACTGTCTACTGACCCTTTCTACATTGCATTCTCCATGAGAGCAAAGGCTTGCCTTCCGTCCCTGCTGCCTCCCAGTGGAGACAGTACCTGGCCCACCACTGGCCCTTCGCTAAACACTCACTGAATTCATGAACGAGCGATGAATAGCAAGGCTCACCATGCGTCAACTATTGTCAAGCCCATGATCGATACCTGCTCCTTTCCTGAACTCAGGCATGTTTGAAAGGAATGAGGGAATCGAGTGTTAACATTAAGCAGTGTGCCCGTGCTGCCAGCTCCTTGGGAGGCTGAGGCAAGAGGATAGTTAGCTCAGACTCAAGCTCGGTGTCAGACTGGGCAACTCGGTGAGACCTACCTCTTAAGAAAATAAAATTAAGTGATGAAGGTACCAAGAGCTCTATTAGATAGTTTAATATAAGAACCTGTGTCAGGGGTTGGAGATGTGGGTGGTGAACACCACTCGACTACTATACACTAAGCTCTGGGTCCTCATCCTTAGTATGGCAGAAGACTGGGCATGCTGGTTCATGCCTGCAATCCCAGCCCTGAGGTGGTGGAGGCAGGAGGGCCAGAAGTTCAAAGTCATCTGCAGTGAGCTCGACACCAGCAGCACTTTAAGGTAAGTAGTATTTCCCTCCTATTTTCCCCCATGAGAGCTGCAGAGGGACAGACCCCACCTGGAGCATGCTAAAGTTTACCATCTCTGTCTTGTCCACAGAGCAGCAAGCAAGACCTGTGCTGACCCTGAAGCTGACCTTCAGGGAGACTGCAACACGGAGAGCACTTTGGGAAGGACTCAGCTTCTCCAGCTCACTCGGCTCAGCCGCCGTGGAAACCGGAGATGGGCCACTAGCTGAAATACCTGGGCATTTAGTGTCATCTTTTCTGGGCAAGAGAAGGCTAGAGCAGGATGCCTCTCTGGACTCTATTTTGGTCCCTGGCAAGAGTGTTTGGTACCTGGCTTCAGGCCCCTCGTGGGCAAATTTTCTACCCCCATTCTGTCTGCACTCAGCACATGTCCAGAGTATAGACAAGGCCAGCTGCTTCCTGGCAGATGCTGTCACCAGAGCTCCCTAACCCAGGCTCTGCTGGAAGCTGAGCCCAGCTCTTGCCTGCACTCAACACATGACTCTTTCTTTCTTAGCTCAGGACATTGGTGGAAATGGCCTTAGTACTCCCAAATGACAGAGTATTATATAACCAATAAAAGGAGTTTGGAGAAACTTTTTAATTTCATGAGGAAGAGATTATAGCATAATGTTTTATGGGTGAGAGGCTTAAACTTGAATATATAATGTGATCTCAAATGTGCACATTTTAAGGAACAGGGTATGTTGAGAAAGAAGTATGCCAAAATAGTAGGAAAAACAAATGAAATTCCTGATATTCACCGATTTTGACCTATAAGTATGCTAGCTACGTATAGCTCAACCTAATATCTCTATATTAGGATTTTAAGTGACTTTTTTGATATGTTTAAACTTTATATATTGAATGTTACTTGACTTTTAAGTGTAGGAATACAGACAGGATTATAAAACAAAATACACTAAAGATAACCAGTGTCAGTGTAGGTCACTGCTCCCAGCCTCCCTCTGTCACACAGACACCACTGGGGGGGGCCTGAAGCCATCTCCACCATCATTCCATGTGCACAAGCACTGGCGAAGGATCAGATGGCCTCACGGGCTCAGACACGCTACGTGCTTCGTGCTTCACGTCTGGGAACACAGCTGAGGAGGGAATTGGCTTCACCCTCAAAGGGAGGCTTAGCCTCAGCTTCAGACAGGTATTTTAAGTAGCTCTGCTGTCAACTCACCAGCAGGATGATGGACTTGAAATAGAACACTACAATAGAAGCTCAACTGGAGATATAAGATGTGAGCTTTCCCTCTGGGCCTCGGTTTCTTTCTCTATGTAATGTGGGTGTGTGTGTGTGTGAGTGTATGTGTGAGTAAGGTGTAAGTGTATGAGAATGTGTGTAAGTGGGAGAGTGTGTGTGAGTGTACAAGAGTGTGTGTGAGTGAGTGTATGTGTAAGTGTGTGCATGTGAGTGTTAGAGTGTGTGTGAGAGTGTGGTGTGTGTAAGCATACGAGAGTGTGTGTATGAGTGAGTGTGTAAGTGTACAAGAGTGTTGTGAGAGTATGTGAGTATATATGTGAGTGTGGTGTGTGTAAGCGTACGAGACTTTTTGAGTGTGTGCATGTGAGTGTATGTGAGTATGTGTGAGTGTATATGTGAGTGTGTGAGTGTGTGTGTGTTACTGCATGTGAGGCTCTTCTTACGGGTGCCTTCTTCTCTCAGTGGCTGCTCTCAGCGCTGCCTCCCTCCCTGGGGTGGTGTAGCCACCATGTTCCCCGAGTTTTACCAGAGATGAAGCATTCTTATCAGTTCAGCCTGCCAGGCTTCCAGCCAGTTTGGCTCCTATTTGCTCTCCAGCTGGAGAGGCTGGGCTTTCTCCCAGAGCCTTCTTGACTCTCAGAAATCTGTCTGAAAGACAACCCCTTCCAGAGAGCTTAAGTAGGGCAGAGGAATGAACAAGAGCCTGTGGGGCCTGAGTCGGTGAGAAGGAGGGAGCGTACACAGGAAGGGCGTGAGGAACAGAAGGGAGACTAGGAAAGCAAGCTCTGGTTCGCCATGATGCAGCTCCCTCCGGGGCTGATCCAGGGAGCTGCCCATATCCATCTAAGCTATGTCCAGGGTCATGGCCACTAGCCAGGGCCCAAAGCAGGATACCAGGAACAAAATCAAACAAAAAGTCCTGCTGTCTTCAAGAAAAGCAATTTCTACCAAAAAAATGAAAACAGAAAAGCAAGATAAGTCTCCATGTCAATGTCCTCCTTGGGAAAGCACAGGGAGAACGTGATGACCCTGTTATAACATGGGTCAGAGCTCCCTGGGTTGGGATTATCATCCCAGAACCACAGAAACATTGGCGTCCACCAGGACAGGAGAGTCAAGAGAGAAAGAAGACACTGACCAGAGGCATGCTGGGAAACCCAGATCCCAGAAGAGAAAGAATTGTGGGAGACCAGAGAGGGCACTCTGCAGCCCTTTCTCATCAGCTCGCAGAGGTAGCGAGCAGCAAAAGGTTGAGGCCAGCCTGCAACAGGCGCCGGGTAGGAAGAGGGCCCAGAGTGCAGCCATTTTCAACTCCGTCTCCCTCCTGTGTAGCTCAAACTGTTCAGACAGCTCTCTCTCTCTCTCTCTCTCTCTCTCTCTCTCTCTCTCTCTCTCTCTCTCTCTCTCTCTTTCTCTATCTCTCTCTCTCTGTCTCTCTCTCTCTTTCTCTATCTCTCTGTCTCTGTCTCTCTCTCTGTCTCTGTCTCTCTCTCTCTCTGTCTCTCTCTCTCTCTCTCTCTGTCTACACTAAATTGAGAAAGGCAGTTGTCCAAGGCTGATTATAGAGTCCCCGGTTCACCACACAGCCCCAAAACTGCCTTACACTGCAGTTGCTCTCCTGAGTAACACAGGCACTCCCTTGACTCACCCCTCCAAGACTTCTCTGAGGCAGGTATACTGCATTTGACCTGGTGGGTATCCCCAGCCTACTGGTCAGGAATGTTACGGGAATGAAGCAGGGATTTGTGTACCGGGCATCTGACTCCATACTGGCCTGTACCATTCTGACAAAAGGCATACAGAGGTCACATGGCCACCAGTACGCACGGCTGAAACTAAATAGACTTCCAAGACATTGTTCTCCTCTGTCTTGCACGCCCCCCAAAAGTGTAGATCCCTCTGAAACAGCAGTTATCAACCTGTGGGGCAAGGTCGCATATCAGATACCCTGCATACCAGATATTTACATTACGATTCATAACAGTAGCAAAATTACAGTCACGAAGTAGTAACAAAAATCATTTTATGGTTGGGGGGGGTCACCACAAGATGAGGAACTGTGTTAAAGGGTCAAAATATTAGGAAGGTTGAGAACCACTGCTCTAGAAGCAAAGATGCCCCTAGTTCTGAGTGTCGGGGAGACAACTCTATCCATGACAATGGCTTGCTAAGTCCATGCCATGACCACAGACAGAGGACTTAGCTGGCAAAGATGGGCCTGCCAGACCTTGCTGGAGGCTTCCACGGTGTGCGGTGAATTTCCTAGAAATCCCAGGCCCGTGTGGAAGAATCTAAAGACCATTAGAACTTCATGACAGTGGATAGAGAGTAACAGATTAGAGGCAGAATGGTCTTGGGCTACCATCAGCCATCCTCATCTACCCATGCGGGGTGCCAACATCCTATGACTATACGGGAAAACTTACTGAATGTGTGCTCTTAGCAGGCAATGAGCTTCCACCAATCCAAAATCTGAGACTGCCACCAGACACCATCTGAAACTCGCCTCAGAGATCGGCCCTCTTTGCTGTAACCAGCCCGCCAGCTGTCCCCACTGATGTATGTGGTGACGTATTGTTTATGATCTAATTAATAAAGCCGCTGAAAATCAGAATGCAAAGCCAGCCACAGCCATGGAAGCTGGGCAGTGGTGGCACACACCTTTAATCTCAGGACTCAGGAGACAGAGGCAGGTGGATCTCTGTGAGTTCAAGGCCACCCAGGGGTACACGAGAGTGAATCAGTCTAAAAGAGAAACACAGCTTGATCCCAGCCCTTTGGAGTATATGAGGAGCTTAGTGCAGTCTCAGAGAGAGCTGCCTAGGGTTCTGAGGCTTGGTGGAGAGCAGTGCGGTCTGGAGATGCAATCTGAGGTTCAGTGGATTGCCCCTTGATTTACTTTTGGTCATATCATTTCATTACAGCAGCAGAAAAGCAGCTAATACAGTGAGTGCACACACACACATGCACACACACATGCACAATTTCTGCCTATACACAAGCCTTTTAGAAGGTCACAAAATAGACCGTTTCCAAGCAAAGAAGGACAGAGGCTGGTGTGGGCACAGGCGGGCATCTGGGTGCCCGTGCGTTTATTGCTGAGGGGCCTCCGACGGGGCTGCAGCTCCCTTCTTTGCAACAGACTAAAAGGGCAGCTGTTAGGCTTCTTCGGGTGATTAACCTGGGGAATGTGCTGTGCTAGACTACCATTAAGACAGTGGGATGATTGCGTTTCCCTTAGAAAGGGAGGCAACGGAGGCAAGGAGAGCTTTTGAGAAACAGAGTAGACATGTTGTCAACATTGTTGGGAGCAGAAGCCAAGGCTGGGAACATCCAGACCCCACCAAAAAATCAAAACAACAAAAAAACCTATGGTCTCTGTTTCTCTGCCTTGCAAAGCCTTGTGCATCGGCAGTCCTTGTGCCATGGCCCCAGGTGGGTACACCATGCGGTATCGGGGTTTGGGGGTCTCTGAGAAGCAGGCAGACACCAGGGCTGAGCAAGCAGGAAGTTTCCCATGTGGAGAAATGGAGATCCAGAGAGGAGCCATAGCTTTCCCAGAGACTCAACTCTGATGTGAGAGTCAGAATCAGGACACACACACCCCCAGTCAGGGTTGGCTGACTGTGGCTTCTCCAGCAGTCTCCCACAGACCAGACTGGCAGCAGTGACCTTATGTGAAGCCAGCCAAGAGGGCAGGGAACCAAGATGGTTTGACTTCCCTCAGGGGGCCAGTGGCCTGACAAGGAAGAAATACTCAGGAGATCTGTGAGCAGGAGACAAGAATGGGGGTGGGTGTGAGGGAAATGGGGTAGAAAGGAGGGAGGCAGAGAGGGTGAGAGAGAGGATGGGAGGGTGGGGGAGGGGGAAGTGACTTGAAGGAGCACAGTCCTCACAACGGTCCCTTGAACCGGACGCAGCCATTGCTCCCTCTCATCTGGGCTCAGAGGTAGCGCAGAGGGGCACCAGGGTGGGACAGCCTCACACACGATTTCATCCAGTCCCTGAGACTGAGCCTACCCCGAAGACACCAAACACTGGAAGGAGGAAAGCATGGGGCTGGCCGGCTAGAACCAGAAACTGCAGTTCAAACTGTTCTGCTGTTCTGGGAGAGTGTAGCCCACACGTACGGCCAGACCTTTAATGGGTCAGGAAGGCAGGCTGGCTCAGAAGGGCAAAGATGGAGTAAGGGCCACCGGGCAAAGGTAACGATGTTTTGGGCAAAGATGATGATGTCCAGTGTCCATTGCAAGGGTTGCAACAACACGCAGCTGAAATCCAAAGAAGACAGCACCAGAGGCCAGAGGCGCTCACACAGGACTCGGCCAGCCACAGGGGCGGGGGCGGCGGCGGCGGCGGAAGGAACGTGAAGACAGGCTAAGACTGGCTAGCAAAGGAGCCATTTCTGGAGGCCAGGAGCTCAAAGGACACTTTTAGAACTGGACAGATGCCCAGCATGCCTGCAACTCCCTGCCATCCACTCAGGCCAGCTGGGGGGGAGGGAGAGGGTGGAGTGAATCGAGACCCAGATGCCCGAGATCATAAGTCCCTCTACATTCGCCCCCATGCCACTTCAGCAGGCCACCACTGTCACCCATATACAGACAGAAGACTCAACTCCAGAGATCTGCAGAGAAGGAGGATGAGGAGCTAACTACCCAGTAACCCTCCCTGCAGAACCACTCTGGATACCAAACTTTCTCATAGCTCACGAGGTCAACTAGAGCTGTTTTATAAGGTGCCATGACAATTACTTGACATATTTATATAAGATTCTTAGTATGATGCCGTCCATGCATTCCTCGGGGGAGGGCTTGGGTGCACCCAACAACATGGGACTGAGAAGAGGACTCTGAACACTCCGTGCATGTATGCATGTGAGTGAGTGTGTGTGTGTGCGTGCGTGTGTGCGTGCATGCGTGTGCGTGTGTGTATGTGTATGTGTGTGTGTGCACAACTGCCTGTGTGTGGCTTAATCATTGAAAACCACAAGTTTTAAGAAGGAAGAGAAGGGAGGAGGAGAAAAGAGAAACAAGGCAGGGTACAGAAAGGACAGGAGAGATGACGCCGTCCACACCCAGCTCATTCCCGAGTGCACAGATGCAAAGAGGGACCCTACAGACAACTCGGCCCCACACCGGCTCATGGAAGAGAGAGGGAGACGGAGTGCTTGCCCAAGGTCATACTGCAGTCAGTGGGAGAACGGGACTCTACACCGCCCACAAGGTGTCCCATATTCTACTCTCCAAAAAGCTTCCTGGATTTATTTCTCCCTTAGAAAAAGGGAAATGAGCCAATGCTTCTTAGCTTTCACAGCAGAAAATAGCTAATATTTATCCATTCCCAGGATTGCAACAGTCTAGACTTCTCTTTTGCAAGCACCCCACTTTGCTCTCATGAGGCTGCTTTGGAGCATGAAAGGAGGCCAGTTCCTGGGGAGGCAGCTGAAAGAGGCAGAGGGCAGGCCAGGGAGAAGCCAAACGCCCAGGCCAAGTGGAAGAGAGGCTCTTCTCACAGTCTCGGTGGGACAATATCTTCCACCATGGAGTCCTGATCTCTCCCTGCTCCACCTGCTAAGGCAAGTCAGTCCCAAGAAGAGGGCAGAAGTCTTCCTGAAAAATCAGGGCTTAGTGGTGCATGATTTGGGGAGTCTGCGGGTGGGCATCTGAAGTCTCCCTACTGCCTAGACCGCTTAACCCAACCCCGTTGCCTGACTTTCGGGGAGGAACCTGTTACCCAACCTGGTCAAGCAGGCTTCCCATATCCAAGGGAAATGGCAAATGGCACATCCATCTTCACTCAGCGTCGCCAAAGCCCCACCCTGAACCTTCTATCATTAAAAACAGTCACAGGAATGCCAGAGCTGAGAGTACAGTGAGGCAAGAGCATTTCAAATACCCTCTTTCGGGTCCTGGGGACAGGGCAGCCTGGGAGGGTATAGCCACAAAAACCCTTGCTCCTTCATCAGGGCCAAAGGCAACTGTCCATTTCCCTCCCTGTTTCTCTTTTCCATGAAGGCTGCAAATGCTCCTGGCAAGCCTTTCCCTGCCATTCTCTCATACAAGCCCAAGGGAACCAAGTGGCTAACAACTTGAGCTACTCAGGAGGCTGAGACCAGAGCATAGCATGTTCAAGGCCAGTCTGGGCAACTTAGGAAGACTCAGCTTATAAAGAGTTAAAGTAAAGAGGCAGAGAGATTGAAAGAGCCAGAGGTGGTAAAGAGCTTCAAGGAAATTACATTCTCTAGATGCAACAGGCATATACGAACTCATACAGACACTATGACAGCATGCACCCAACCTGCACAAATTCAAGCCAGAGGAAATCCCAGTGTGGAGCAAGGGAAATGCACACAATTCCTACCCTAACCAAGAAGCTATTGGCAACTGATAGCTGCTGGAAGAGGAAAAAAATCAGTTTTCTTCAACAGCGTGACACTGGGCATATCAACCAAACTGCAGGACAGACCTTACAATCAGGAGTAACTGGCCAACCTAAATCTAACTCTGTTTTTATGTGCTTTTTTTTGTTCTGTTTTGTTTAAGTTTTAGGCTTTTCTAAGGAGATAAAGAATATGCTTGTTGGAGCCCATTCCCCATGGTAGAATGCCATGCTTGGTCCTAATGCATGAGGGAGGGTCCTGGTCCTGCTCCAACCTATTGTGCTAGACTGTGTTGACTACTCATGGGAGCCCTTACCCGTGAGTAGGAATGGATTGGGGGAGGGCTAGTGGGGAGGTGATGGGGGTTGGGAGGAGGAGTGAGAGGAAGAACTGTGTTTGGAATGTAAAATGAAACCAAAAAAAAATTAAAAAAAATAAAAGAATATGAAGTTTGACAGGTAGGGAGGGAGGTGGGATCTGAGGGTATAGAATATGACCAAAATATATTTCATGAAGTTATATTTAACAAAATGAATTTTGACAACAACGCTGGTGAGGACATGGGCAAAACAGAACCCTCGGCACACTGCTGGTGGGAATGCTAATTAGTCTCTAGCTCTACAGACGTCAGAATGGAGGTTTCTCACAAAACCTAACAGCATTTACCTTCCGTATGACCCAGCCATGTTACTCCTGGGCATTTGTCCAAAGGACACTAAATCAGCCTATCACAGAGACACCTGCCCTCATGTTTACTGCTAGTAACAATGGCTAAGTTGTGGATCCAACGTGGGCGCCCAGCAACAGAAGGATGCATAAGGAAAATATGGCAGGTTTTTTTTATCCATAAAAAGAATAAAATTACAACATGTGAGGGAAAATGGATGCCACTGAAGATAACATACTAAGTGAAATAAGCCAGTCTTGGAGAGATCAGTATCAGGTGTTCTCTCTCATGTTTTGGTTCCTAGTTTTTATATAACCACATGTGTATAAATTAAATGAAAGCAGAACTGTCTAGGGGACAAATAGGGGCAGGGAATACACTCAAGGTGTATGACATGTTACAAAAGGAAGATTGCTAGAGCGAGTGAATGTGATCAGAGTATATTCCTGTGTCCTGATTTCATTTGTGTTGCTGTGATTAAAAAAAAAAAACCTACCACCTAGCAAACAGCATTGCAGGAGAGGTAAGGGCTTATTTGGCTTTCAATTGCAGGTTCCCATACATCATTTCAGGGAAGTCAAGGCAGAAACTCCATGTAGCTAATCACATGTCTCCCAGAACCAAGAGCAGAGAGGAATGAAAACACCTACACTGCCTGCTGGCTTGCTTAGTACTCGACCACTATGTCCGCTCATTTATTATTGGTTCTCAGCCTTCCTGATGCTGCCACCCTTTAATACACTCCCTTATGTACTGAGAGGAGTCCTGCTAGTTCCCCCTACTTCTAAACTCCTTGGAAGCAGGGATCTGAACTTACATCCTTCTGCCTCTCCCAGAGCATGGCCCTTGCTTGGCCTGTGCCTCCAATACTTTTACCAAGTGACCCCGTTCTGCCTCACCTTCCTCCTGTCCTGGAGGCCTGGGAAGGAGGACCTACCTCTCCATACTGGGTGCAGTAGGTCTCCGGCTTGGTCATTCCACAGGTAGATGAGGCTCGGAGAAGCTGAGTCCTTCCAACGAGCAAGTCCCCAACAGGTGGATAACAGGCCCCTCGGGAGCAGTCTTGTTGGGCACACAGGAGGCCAGGCAAGGCTGAAATCACAGGGTAGTATTGGTGTGGGCCCAAGGGGTAAGATCCCCGCTGGTTACCCCAGCAGTCCCTCTGTGGAGCTGAAATCGGCAAAACGGGGGCCCCCTCATCACCAGTGCCAGTGTGATGACAACAGTCCTGACTTGGGGAGTTGGATGAGCTGATCTCATATCTTATGTAACCCAAGCTTGGGAAGGAGAGGAGGGCTGCAGACCGGAACACAGTTAGTAAGAGTGTTCACCCAGCATGTATGAAGTCCTGGGTCCGGTCCCCAGTACCGCATAAACCAGATGTGGCGGGGCACACCTGTAATCCCAGAATTCAGGAGCCAGCAGGGTCAAGAGTTCAAGGTGATCCTCAGCTGCATAAGGAATTCAGCCCAGACTGGATTACATGAGATCATATACATATATGAAATTGCCAAACTACGTTTTTAGTTAAAGAAAAAGAAGAGGGGGAGAAATTTCAGCCACCAATAGCCAGCAGTGATCCTAACGCATGATCCGTGCTGTCTGTATGTGGCTTTAGAATCAATCTGGAGACACATACAGGGCCATGTAGACACGGTGACAACTGTTTGGGCCTGTCTAGTGTCCTCGGTCCACAGCCCATAAGTGGCTATTGGCTGAGCCATTGGTGGAATGTTGACAAAGTACCTGTTATTTCTACTCTGTCTGCACAGGTGACTAACCTAGCCATTATCTCCCCAGAAAACAGAGAACTCAAGACACATTGGCTCTGCAGCCAGCTTGAGAGTGGAGAGGATGGAGAAAAGACGCTCAGGGAGCCACGTGTCACCCTTGGGTGAGGGCAAGAAGACAGGGAGAGCCTTCTGAGAGAGGTGGAGAAGCCCCTTCTCCCTGAAGCACAGAGAGGTTGGAGCTCTCACAGTTGCCCCATCAGGCAAGGGTTCGGAACCCAAGAGCCTGCAGGTAGCAGGCGGTATTCACACCTTTGACCGGCTCTCTTCTGTTGGTAGCCTAGAAGGGGGGGGGGGGGGGGATGCTTACCAAACCACAGGAGTAAAAGTGCTGTCATCGTGGGCCAGTGCAGGTCCCCAGAGAGGTCACCTAGAGCAAAACAAACCATCCTGGATAGTCAAGTCCCCAGCCTCCCCCTCTCTGCTTTGTGCTGGACTACTATCCTCACCAAGTGCTCATCTTGTATCTTCACAAAGATGCTTCTGAGCAGTGGGCACATTTGTGGCCAATGGCAAGGGCCTGGGACCCCTGTCTGGACAGCAATGATATACAGGGAGTCTTGGCGGGGCAGGGGGGGATCCCAGGCTTCAGCTTCCTCCTCTAAAATGGGCAGGAATGTGGGGACTGTGCAGGCGGAGGGAGGGCAGGGCCCACTGCCTCAGATAGCTAAAGGGAGGTCCAATGCTTTGTTTCTGCCTCAAGGGAGAGGTATTGGGCTCACTCGGCGCTTCAGCCCAAGCCAACACATAAACCAAAGGGACGTAGGTCAAAGGTGCTGCCCTGAGGGGGTCTCCAACATTACAGGGCCACAGTAGTGAGGTTGAAGCCGTGGTGAGCACAGCTCTAGGCTAACCCAGTTGCAGGGACGCTACGGGAGGACGTGGGATCCTCTCAGTGTAGCCCATGCTGTCCTGTACCTTGCTCTGTAGACGAGGGTGGCCTGGAACTCACAGAGATCCACCTGCCTCTGCATCCAGATTGCTGGGGTGAAAGGCGTGCGCCACCACTGCCCGGCTAAGATGTGGGATCTTAAGAAGACAGGCGGGGCACTGTGAGGAGAGGCAGACCTGACTATTTTAAGAAAGGTGAGTGAAATTGGGCAGAGGTGGTGCACACCTTTACACACCTTTAATCCCAGCACTCAGGAGGCAGAGGCAGGCTGGTCTCAGTGAGTTCGAATCCAGTCTGGTCTACAGAGCGAGTTCAGGATAGACAGCTGCCAGGACCGTTACACATAAAAACCCTGTCTCGGGGAAAAAAAAAACCAGAAAGGGAGGGAGGGAGGGGACAGAGAGAGGGAGAGAGAGAGAGAGACAGAGACAGAGACAGAGACAGAGACAGAGACAGAGAGACAGAGAGAGGCAGAGAGAGAGAGAGAGAGAGAGAGAGAGAGAGAGAGAGAGAGAGAGAGAGAGAAGACTTTATCTGCACTGAAAGCAGCTCAAAGTGTCAAAGTATCTCCAGTTATGGGTAGAAACACTGAAGGCAGCTGAAGCCAGCCCAGGGGGCAGGCCTGTCTCAGAGGCACTCTCGGCCCTTGCTCCACCTGGGACAGCAGGCGAGCTCTGCCCAAGGAGCTGAGGAAAGATGGGCAGGCAGAGAAACCAGGCAGCCTTTCTGCCATCTTTACACCCCAACGCAGCCAAGTCCCTCCTATCAACCTCCTCTAGGGCAGTCAGGAGCCCAAGCTGGGGTGTGTGGCCTGGAGTCTCAGGGCCACGGACAGAAAGCATCTCTGCTCTCCTGTCTCCGCTGAAAACCCACCGAGAGAGAGAGAGGCTGAGTAGAGCCTAACCATTCCTCCCAACTTGCCTTTGTGCTCAGCCCGGATTTTCAGCTGCTTTCTTCTAAGTTGCCAGGTGCTTATTGGACGTGAAAAGCAATTCAAACAGCCACCGATATTTACCCAAGTATACTCAGGTGTGCTCCTGGGAAGAATGCTGCATGGGCCCTGCACCCGGGCCTCGGAGCATGGAGACACAGCCCTTCTCCATCCTCCCCCACAGGACAGGTAAGGCAGAAACCTACCGCTCCCCGAGGTCCTATGCTCCCCTGCCTTTCTCCAGATCCCTCTCGGAGAGCTCCCCGGGAATGTGGTGGTCCCCTCTCTTGGCTCCAAGGTTTTAAACAACAGCCTCACCTCTGGAGACTCCCTGGCTGGGTGTAGCCTCAGCACAGGGCGGGCCTCAGGAATCTGTCGGCCGCCACGCCCATCTGACGTCACTGCCCCCCCACCCCCAGGACAGGACTAGGCAAGTGGGTTGGTCTTGGAGACTGACTGCCTGCCCTTGGGTGTCTGGTGGGCTGGAAGGTTCTGGAAACAGGCAGCAGCAAGGTCTTTAGAGATGGCAGAGAGGAGGGGGTGTCCCTGGGGCAGGGAAGGGCCCAGGTACAGGATCTGGCTCCTTCCCAAGTCTGGTACGTGTCAGCTTATTTCCAAGTCCCACCCTGGACAGAAGACCAACCAGGCTGGGGACACACAGCAGGCTGTGAGGACTGTGTCAGGTCTTGGGCATGTCACTGGGCTAGACAGTGTAAGACCCAAATCTATTCAGAACCCTGGAAAGCACCAGGCCCATTCCAGAAGAAGAATGTGGAAAATCCCAACTTCTTGGGGGGCTTTTGGGGGGTGGAGTCCTTAAGAGGCTCAGGAAGTGGTCAAGACTCGATGCTCCCACGGAAGCTGAACAGAGCAGCCTGCTTCCGAAGCCTCAAGCTCCCTTGGCAGGGCTGGCAAAGCGCCCCAGGACAGGTAACTGACTGTGAGTCACCGTCCCAGCTGCTCCTGGGCCCCACCTTCCTGGGCAGGAATGCCAGCCTGCAGGGCCAGAAAATAGACCTGACCACAGGAGGGAGAGGGTGAAGCAAGCCTACCTGGGCTGGAGAAACCAATGCAGACTTCCCGTGTCACCTGCCAGGTCTGGTAACACATCCCTCTGTGGGGTCTCACCGGCTCCAGCCACACGACAAGTACAGAAACAGGACCGGGGGAAAGGCTGGTCAAGGACACTTCCCCTTCCAGCATCTCAGCAGACCTGTGAGGACACAGTCCCTGTCCTGGCCCTGAAGACACTGACATCGTTTTCGAACACTCTTTCGTCAACGTCACAATTTGAAGGAGACTTTTTTTGTTTTTGTTTTTAAGACCAGCCCTACGCAGGCCTCCAAGCCACTGGAAAAGTCAACGATGGCCTTGATTTCCTGGTCCTCCTGCCTCCGCCTCCCGAGTGCAGCGGTTACAGGTGCATGCCCAGTTTATGCCGTGCTGTGCGTGGAACTCGGGGCTTTGTGCCTGCTGGGCCAGCACTCCACCACTGACTGAGCTACGTCTCCAGCCACAGGCAGGACTCAGTGACTCCCTATTCCAGTGTGCTGAGGTTTCCTCTGTACTGGAGGGATATGCCCGAGATCCTTAAGGGAGAGACAGACCGTTCTGAAGACTGAACTGGACAAATCTCACCCCAAGTTTCAAATTTAGCTCAAGCTCAAACTGCAGCTACCAAGTGGACAAGCAGCACACTGATGGTGTCTGGTTTAACTCTGCAAGTGGGGTCAGTCCACGACGTCCCCCTTTCATCAGTCCCTGGGGGATGGGTCACATAGCCACCCCATCAGTTAACATCTTGAGTTTCGAGAGCTCAGGTATACCACTAAGTCTGTTTCCATGCCTGAAGTCCAGACTTCCGGAAATTCCCCCTTCGCCAGAGGATGTGACAAAGAGCTCAATAACAATTAGCTCAGCCTGATGCAAAGCTTAGGTGTGGGAGCCCCAACCCTAGAGGAGTGGAAGTGGGACGGGTCTCACTATGAATGAACTCTTTAAATTGCCCCGCCCCCCGCCAGCTTTCTGAGCCCAGAAGCCCAGGTAAATAAGCTTTTGGTGTCTCAGCCTTTGCAAGCTGGGGCAGGTCCTAGGTTTGGCTTCACAGGAGACAAGCATCAGCTGCTCTGCAGGGGCCTCCCACGCAGGAATGTACTAGAAGACGTCTATGCAGCCCTCTAAGAGCAGCCCAACTCTTCAAGGACACCAATCATTGCAAAGCGGCCCCCAGAAGTCCCGGTGACACCTGCACAACCTTTAGGACTTTGGAGCCCAAAGTATCCGAAGTTTAATAGTGTGAAACAGAGCCCACAGCTCCATGAGGGTCTGGCAGGAGCTATGGGGCAACTGGGGCGTGGCCTGAGCCCCTCAGCTCTGCTCTGTCCCCCATTTACTCTGATCCTACCAGTCAGCCCCCTCTCCAGAGCCTGGGCTGCCAGAACTTTTGCTCAAGCTAGTGAGGTTTATCCCGGGCTGTTTTGGTTTTTTGTTTTGTTTTGTGTCCACACCAGCAACTAACAATCCCAAATTCTCCTGGTTCAGTGTCCAAAGTAACCAGAACACCCCCCCCGGCTGCCCCCACTGCCCTCCTGGCTAAGCCACTCTGCCCCAAGCTGCACCAATCTCCAGCCAGATCCACAGCCAAAGCCAAGCACAGGAGGTCTGAGATATGAGCTGAGTCCTGCCAGGCTCTCTACCTCTCAAGGCCAAAGCCAAAGCACAGGCCATTCGTGAGGCCCTCTGTGATCAGAACTACCCTAATGGACTCTCCATTCCTGCTCCCTCCCCTCCCTATCCTGACATCAGCAGCACAGCCTCTGGGCTAGTACCTGCTGGGTCTGCTTCTGGCTTGTAACCTTTGCCCCAGCTGCTCCATCAGTTTGGGTAGCTGTGCCTTGGGCATCTGAAAAACAGTCTCTCATCATTTTCAAGCCCCTTTTCCAATCCCAGATGCTGACCAAGGCTTTCTCTCACCACCGTATCTAAAATTACAACCATCCTCCCTACCCGTGTCTGCTCCCAACCTCTTCTGTACTGTTAGGAGGGTTTTTAACTTTTCTTTTTTCTTTGTCAACACCACCTTCTGACCAGCTGCCTAATTTAGTCACAGCCTCATGTAGCTGGAGATGGCCTTGAACTTGATTTGTAGCTGAGGATGGATAGCCCTGAGCTTCTGATCATCCTTCTCCACCTCCTGTGTGCCGGGATTACAGACACGTAGGAACACTCCTGGCTTGCGTGGCGCTTGGATCCAGTTCGGGGTCTCACCCATACTAGGCGAGCATTCTGCCAACTGAGCTACAGCCTCAACCCCCAAATTTCCTTATTGGTCATATTTGTTTCGTGTCCACCTGTTTGGTTTTCCGAGACAGGGTTTCCCTGTGTAGCTTTGGAGGCTGTCCTGGAACTAGCTCTTGTAGACCAGGCTGGTCTCAAACTCACAGAGATCTGTCTGCCTCTGCCTTTCAAGTGCTGGGATTAGAGGCGTGCGCCACCACCACCCAGCTTCTTGTCCTGTTTCTTAGGGCTTGTCTTTCTTTGTAGGACTCCTGTTGAAAGTACTCTGCATGCATGCTGGCTTAGACAGCAGCTTAGGAAACAGCCTGAGCCTGGCAGGCAGGCGATCCTAAAAGGTCAGAGCCTTCCCCACAGTGTGACGCCTGCTGCGCCGAGAGAGCAAGTCTAATGTATGTGGTGAAAGCCTGGAGATTTAAATGAAAGACAAGACGTCTGGCCGTTTCTGCTAAGAGAATGTGTGTGTGTGTGTGTGTGTGTGTGTGTGTGTGTGTGTGTGTGTGTGTGTTTGTGTGTCACTATTGCAAGGAGGGAGCAGCCTTATATACAGACTTACAGCACAGTGGAGAAACCCCGGGTGTAAGAGTTCATGTTTTCATAATTAGAGGTCTTTGCCAGTGGGGCAAGGCCGGGGCTGTAAGCCAGGACTAGAACACAGGATGCACCTGTGGTTATTGGCTGACAAGCAACTCACAGAGACCCCATGGGGGCTGGGGTCCAACATCCACCACTAGGGCACCTCATCTGAAGAGACACAAGTTCCTGTCTGCTCTGTTCATTATTCCGCCCCCCCCCCAAGCGCCTGGAACCTTGTAGGAAGGAGTTTGATGCTGATAGAGAAGATTCCTGTTGACGTGAAAATAACTCATCCAGTTTCCTGAGTCTCCAAGGTCTGCTCTTCATCACTGAATCCTCAGAGGCCACGGTTGCCAGGCTCGTGGTTACCAGAGCGGGCCACTCGCCGTAAATGCTCTGCCTTGCCGGCGGCACTGGGGGCTCTCTTTTGAAACACCCACCCCAGAGTGCCAAAATGGCGCTCTGTTGATAAGGCTGTCATCTCATTTGCCTGCTCATGAGGCCCCATTGGCAATGATTCTGATGAGTAGACACTGGAAGTCACTGTCTCCATTATCCATCTGTTGGGCACAAACCATGCAGGTAGCCAGAAAGGACCATCTAGGGTCTGCTCCGTGAGCAATCACTGGGGAAGAAAGAAAGGTAGGGAACGATTAGAAGAGGACTAAAGGGTATGATTCTGTGCCTGGCCCTTGGGAGTCAGAGCACAGGGTGCCTGGTGACTAAGTCTGGGCACCCCTGGTGTATAGTGAGTCATGGCTGAATCCTCGTCTGTGAGGCAGGATGGGCTCCAGCACTGACTCTGAGACTTTACAATGTGACTAAATCTAACGTGGCCCTGCATACCAGTTATCTGGGGAGGGGAGGGGAAGAGAGGGGAAGGGAAGAGATGGGGATGGGGCAGAGGTTCTGGTTAGTTGCTGAAGCACAGATGAGAGGCAGTCTCTGATATGGGCCCATGGGAACAGGACTAGACTCTGAGGCTGTCTGTCACTGAATGGCTGCTCCATGGCCTCCCCTCTCCAGCACCCTCATGCAAGCGTGCTGTCTGTCTGCCTGGAGGACAGGCATGCATGCTGCCAGCTAGGTCCTGAGGAGTTGGAGAAATCAGGATGTCCATCTAAAATAACTCTAGTTGGCTGGGCGTTGGTGGTGCATGCCTTTAATCCCAGCACTTGGGAGGCAGGGGCAGGCAGATCTCTGTGAGTTCAAGACCAGCCTGATCTACCAATCGAGTTCCAGGACAGGCTCCAAAACAATACAGAGAAACCCTGTCTCGAAAAAACAAAAAAAAAGAAAACAATAAAATAAAATAAAATAACTCTAGTTAAACTTCCTGTAACACCTACCACAGTTCTGCAGGTGGCACTTAGCTGGCCTTCACTTCTCAGATAAAGAAAATGGGGCCCATTTTCAATAACTGGGTCCCAGCTGGTGGGCAGTGATTAGATCCTTTATTGTTTGTCTAGGCATCACCCACATTCTTAATCATTACCAAGGGTCACAGACATGCCGTATGACCTGAGAACCAACCCACCCTCTATTCTGGTCTTCAGGTTTCCTAGGCCCTGTCAAGATCCAGTACCTCAAAAACTCATCCTCAGGAGTTGGGGAGATGGCTCAGTCAGAACAGTGCTTGCTTGCTATGCAAAGATGGAGGCCTGGTTAGATTCCAAAAATAAAAAAAGAATGTGTGAGGTACAGTAGCAGGCACTGGTAACCCCATTTCTGAAAAGATGGAGAGGGAAAGCCTTGGGGCTTTGGCCAGACCAGATGAGTCAGAGAGTTCCGGGTTCAATGAAAGACCCTATCTCAAAAACTAAGGTGGATGGTGGCACACACCTTTAATGCCAGCACTCTAGAGACAGTGGTAGGTGGATCTCTGTGAGTTGGAGACCAACCTGGTCTAGAGTGATTTCTAGAACAGCCAGGGCTACATAGGAAAATACATCTCAAAAAACAAAAGCAACAACAAAAACAAAAAGAGTAGCATCCAAGGTTGTCCTCTGTAAGCACACACACACACACACACACCTCCTCTTGTGCCATGTTCCAACCTTGGAGCACTCATGTTGGCTGTGGCCCCTGAGTGATGCTGCTGTGCACACATCAAAACAGACACCGCTAGGTTTCCTGGCTGTTAGCTTCTCACATGAGCACCAAGGTGGGTGCTGCATCAGAAGCTCTTCCGGGAGGACCATCACATACCTGTCTTGTGGTCCCCTGCACCAGCTGGGAGCTTATGAGGTCATGAGTATACAAGGGAGGAAATGAAGACAAACCAGGTGACTAGGCAGGCATCATGCGCACGACGCCCACCTGGGTATGAGGAGAGGCTACCCACCCCCACCCCAAAGGACAGAGGAAGGGGATGGCTGCCTTGATGTCAGGCTCCTGGGTCACTCTTGGGCCTCGACACACTGTGTGTGTGTGTGTGTGTGTGTGTGTGTGTGTGTGTGTGTGTGTGTGTGTGAAAGTATTCCCCAAATGGCTCACTACTCTGATAGGTTCAGTCCAATGCAACACATGCTGCCCCCTAGGTAGCTGGATTCTAGAGAAACTAGAATGTGACTGTATGTTCCTGTCATGTCCATCCTCTGCAATATCCCCAATGTCCTGCAGCTGATAGCTGACCCATCGTCCACACCCACAGTTGACCTCTGGAAATTAGGTTCTTGGGAATTAAGTCCTTTTTCTGTGAACTCTGGCCCTGGACTCCGCACATAGAGTTGTCTGTGTCTGTCCTTGGCCCAGTCCCACCAAGGGAGAGCTGGATACCTTCCTGAGAGGGCAGCCGATAGCCCCTTGGGCAGTTTGGTGCAGCATAAGACAGGACATGGTCGTATGAAGGTCCTCTCCCCGTGCTATAGAAGACTGCCCATGGGACTTCACGGCTAAACATGATCTGCAAAAGCCTGCTGGAGTCAGGCTTAAGCTCCTAATGTTCAGTCTAGCAGCGAGGGTTGAGTATGGAGAAATAAGCACCCTGAGTCTGGGGAGGAAGGGGCGGGGTGTGCCTGGCCTGTCTGGACCAGCACCATCTAGGACTTAATCAGCATCTCCCGCAGTGCCTGCACCACTCACGGGTCTGTGTGGACTTGACCTCGCTCCTGCCCTGCTACTCAAACACGGAAAAGCTTGGAGCTAGACTGTAGGGTGGTGTAGACAGATTTTTTGGGGGGGATGCCAGCTCCCATGCAATGAAAGCTTGACCATAGCCTAAGCTGGTTCCTAACTAGTTCTTATAACTTAAACTAACCCCCCTCTTTTAATCTGCATTCTTTTATGTAGCTTGGTTGCCTTCACCCTGTACTATCCAACCTGCTTCTTTCGAGTTTGGCTAGCGACCTTGCCTGTTTTCTTCCCCGAGATCTCTCTCTGCCCTGAAGTCCCACGTAACTCCCGCCTAGCTATTGGGCCATTCAGCTTTTTATTACATCAATCACAGAAATACATCTTCACACAGTGTTCAAATATTCCACACTTCCCCATTTTTGTCTAGATAAAAACAGAAGATTTTAACTCTAACACAACAAAACTATATACTACAACCACAATTACCAGACAAGATTTGTATCTACAACATCCGGTCTATCTGCATTTGGCAAATTCAGAGAAAATTTTTCATTATCTAGCTAATCTTGGTGAGTCTAAAGTTTTGTGCCTAATTTATTTTTTATCCTAACTTGTATGACCAACCCAAAACTATCTTTTTAGAGCTCAAACCCTTTTCTTAGATAAACAATGTAAGCTGTTGTGTCTCTCAATTCTATATATTTTACACCTCTTTTGTGAGTTTCTTTTCTGAGTTAGCTAACAAGAAAAACTGTAACTATAACTGTCTAGTCTTTGACCCCATGAAAGGCCCAAGAAGGATATAATGTTATCTGAGTAATCAGGAAGTGCAGAGCAAGCAACTTTCAAAATTATAGAAACGACAGAGACACCTGGCTGCCTAAACAGTCAGTCACCCAAGGTTCCTCTGCATTGCTGGGACATCCATATTCAGTGTACAGGCCTAGAATGTCTGACGGACTTTTTTGTGAAGCGGGAAAATTTGAAGATCTGTCCTACCTTGTCTGGGAAAATTCAGCAGTTGCCATCTTTTGTGTACCCTTGTCCAATTTGGACAACATAATGTCATCAATTGAAGCAAGGGCAGTTTCTTGCCCAGGCTGACTAGTTTTGCTACATATAAAGCAAACTCCATAGGGAGGTTCTTGGATGCCCACCATCCTGTTTTGAAGTAAATTGGTGTTGCCAGGGGCAGATGTGTCTCACTGTCATGAAAAGCTTTATGCTACTGAAACATTTTAAATGCCATATTCTGTAGGCCTTTGAAATGTTTGAAGACCATCTATGTATTTAAAATATATCTCTGTTTGACCTTGAAAACATACCTATCATGATTCATTTGATTGTTATAGATTATTAGCTCCTAGCCTGCTTTTCTTAATTATCCTAAATAGTTTATAATAATAGCTTTCAAGGATTAGAAATTTACATTACATTGTTAAATGAGCTGCATAGGTAAAATACCTTAAACTAGAATAGAAATATATATATAACAAAAATAACCATTAATTTGTATCTATATATAAAAATTCATACGAATGTAAAGTATCTGAGACTAGTAGTCCTTTTTAGTTCAAAAGTAGACTCAACAATCCACCTTTCTATCCAATCATTCTATACTATATCCTTCCTTTGCTCTTTCAGAAAGAGATCCCTTAAATCTAATCTCTTTTGCTCAGCTTGTTTTTCCCCCTGACCATGACCAACAACAACTTGTAACCAACCCCTCTGAATGATGGCAAACACTCATAACCCACCAAATGACCAAATGCCATCCACCCTGCTGCTTGGAAATGTGGTTATTGTGTTCTCTAGACTGCTTCCTGCTGTGTGGGGGCACTGGCATCTTTAGGAGACCCTGAGAAAATTGGGGTAATGGTCTAGTCCTGGGAGAGCTAGCTGTATTATTTTTTGTTCTGTGTGATGTGTTCCCCCTCACCCCAGAATTGCTCTGCGTGCATGATCCAAGATTCCGTCCAGAATGGACTGAACCAGAGCGCAGAGAGGCCACCAGGAAGGGCCTCCTGAGGATAGGGTTGAGAGCAGAGCCTTAGCTTCCGGCATTCCAGGACAGGACTAGGCAAAGGGCAGGGCCAGGGCTGGGAAAATTTACAAACAGGGAAGGCAAAGAAACAAGTGTGAATGACAGGTGTCTGGTTCTTGTAGTTTTCAAGGGGGTCATAGGGACAGAATCAAAAGGGAAAGACTGAACTGAAGCTGGTCTAGTGAGGTCTGAAGGTGAGCTCCCTCCTGCCAGCATGTCCAGGCAGCAGAGGAGACCTCCCTTTCCGGGGCCTCCGTATTCCCAGGGCTGCCTGATTTTATCCTCTAGGTTTATTTGTTGTTTGTCTGTTTTATTTTAATAACTTTAGGGACTGCTTGTGAGGTCCAGTTAGCTGCTGAGGCAGGGACAAACGCACACAAAACCAACTCAACTCAAGCAAAAGGAGAACTTTTGCTCAGAGAGAAAAAAAATGGAGAAATCAACGTTAAGGCTTCCGTCTATGTGTTTCTCTGTGTTCTCTTATTTCGGCGGCATAGTCAACCGCTGGGGGAAAGCACATCTGCAGGAGGAGAGTGGTTTGTGTCCAGAACCACAAGGCCCCTATGCTGCTTTCTTTGTATGAACCCCTTCCACTGAGCCCCAGGCTCACGACCGGTGCTGTGGGTTTCCCAGACGGTTGGGAATTTTATAAGATCTGGGCTTCCTGTCTTGAGTTTTGTTTCTGGGGACTGAGAACGACTCCTTACGTCAAAGACTCCTGACATGCTTCCTCGGTAAACACGGGAACCAATGAGAGGGAGCGGTGAAGAAACACGGCAGAGGGAGAATGCTTAAGCAAGACTCGTGGGGACCTGCTGTGGAGCCGAAGACTGCAATGGGAGCCAGCCCCCTCTGAGAGGTTTGAGGAAAGAGAGAGATGGACTCCGGAACTAAAAGCACCGCCTTCACCCAAGGCTGACTCTCTCTTGCAGTCCTTCCACCCGATTCTTCCGGAAAACCGTGTCCCTATCAGCGGGTGTTGCTCGGTTGTCTGTGTGTGTTTATATTCATGACCATGGTGCCCCATCTGTCTTTTGTGGTGGGGGCGATGTCTCCAATGAGAGACCACGGGCCCTCTGTCACTCACACAGCCAACGAACACGGGATACCCAGAAGCCTGGATCTCCGCTAAATAAAGAATACGTTGGCCATATATAAGTAAGTTCCAAAACACCATATGTGACAACGTTCATACTACAGTGTTCACTGCTTCTCTGGAACTCTGAGCTTCCTGACTTTTCATTTGCAGAAACAGCCGCACATCTCCCTGGGGTAGCAGGAGAGAACATGGCCGAGGGTGTGGCCTGGTTCAAACCATATATCAGGCTGTTGTAGGCCCAGTGACTCCTGTGGTCATTGCCACATTCCTCTAAAATATATCCTGAGGGAGCCACTGTCATCCCCCCCTCCTCCAGCTAACCCAAAGTGAGTAGCTAGACTGAAACACTCTAAGACCGTCCGTTACCCACTAAGATGCTGGAGTCGTCAGCTTCCCCCACACTTTTCTAGGCTATGGGACGTTCAGAGTGTCCCTCACGCTGGAAGCAGCAGAGTTCTGAAAATTCTCCCTCCACCAGGGTGGTTTGCTGGGGTCTCATTGCTCACGTCTGTAGGGTTCCCTGATGGGGTAAGTGTGATGTAGGTCAAGGCTAAGATGCTGACAACTCTCAGCATCTTTGCCTGGGGGAAAATGTGTATTTGCAGCTCACACAAAGTAACAGGCAAGACAGGAGTGGGGGAGGGACCCTTTGCCCCGTATGGACGGATGGTCACCTGGGGACTTTCGCAGTCTTGTGGCTGCACTAACCAGCACAGGCGGTGTCCTGGGGCGGTTCCTGTTGTTGTGGTAAACACCATGACCAAAAGCAACTGAGGGATGAAGGCCTTATACCATCTCACACTCTCAGAGCACAGCTCATCTTCATGGGGTGGCGTTGGGGGAGGCAGGACAGGAGTTTAAGGGAGGAACCCGGAAGCAGGGGCCTAGGAAGAGGAGTACTGTGGTGGGGAATGCCCTTCTGTATGTATGCTTCTCTTATTGGCTGATGGATAAAACACTGTCCAGCCAATGAGGCAGGGAGATAGTAGGTGGGACTAGGGGGAGGAGAATTCTGGGAAAGGTAGGCAGAGTGAGCCCCACCACACAGGGTCTCCGTGCTGCCGAAGGCGTAACAACATGTTGGGCTTAAGGGGTAAGCCACAGCCTCTCGTGGCGACACATAGATAGATAGAAGTGAGTTAATAATAAAGACAGGGCTAGCCAATAAGAAGCTCTAGTCATCGGCCAATAGCTTTATAGTTAATACAGTGTCTGTGTGCTTCTTTGGGGGCTGAGAAGGGCAGCAGGACCTGGCTGGGAAAGAGAATCCAGCAGCACTGCTGCTTACTGGCTGGCTCTTTGCAGCCTGCTCAGCCAGCCTTCCCCCAGGAGCCAGGACCACATGCCCAGGGATGGCCTCACCTAAAAGAAAATGTCACAAAGGATAACTTGTAGATGGCAACAGCTCAGAGAAGCAGGGAAGAGAAACGGCGGGAAGGAGTGGGCTCGATTTGCTGGGCCTACATCACACTTACCCAATCAGGAAACCCTACCAACGCGGACAATGAGACCCCAGCAAACCACCCTGGTGGAGGGAGAACTTTCAGAACTCTGCTGCTTCTAGTGTGAGGGGACACTCTGAATGTCCCATAGCGCAGAAAAGCCCTCAGTGTGGGGGAAGCTGACTACTCCAGCATACATCGAAACTCTCTCCTCAGACAGCTGAAAGTTCACCTCAGATGGTTTGTTCAGTAAACTCCCCATGAAGACATGCACTGACGGTAGGAGGAGACTGAGCCTGAGTCCAAGACTAGCCTAGGTGGATGCAGCCCACGGGAAGGAGGGTATGGTGGCTAATGCCTGTAGGGTCAGCATTTAGAAGGCTGAGCAGGTGGCAGGGGCAGGGGCAGGGGCAGGGGTTGCCGTGGGTTTGAAGCCAGCCTGGGTTATGGAGTGTTTTTTGAGGCTAGTGAGTTACAGAGTAAGACTATGTCCAAAAAAATAGAGGGAGGGAGGGAAGGAGGGTAGGAGGAAGGAAGGAAGGGAGGAAGGAAGGGAGGGAGGGGGCGGGAAGAAAAGAAATAGTTCACAACTAGCCCAAGGAATAAATCACACACACACATACACACCACACACACACACTCACACACACACTCACACACATACACACACACACACACACACACACACACACACACACACACACACACACCCGCACATGAAGGGGCTCAGGCTCCTGGACGAAGGGTGGTTTGCTGAGTGAAGCCATCCTCTTGTGGATTTGTGGCAGAAGAGAGTGTGCTGGCCTGGCTCTGTCCTGGAGGCCACCCCAGCGCTGCAGCCAGATACAGGAGGCTTCTCCCACTGCAGTCACAGCACCAATGGTGTATTTACAGACACATTGACGACTCTGTCTGTTTCAAGTCCACACCATCAAGGCAGGTTGCACCATCTTGAACGTGTGCTGCTCTTACGCCGTGTGAGCACAGATGCATGCACCAACACAGACCTTTGCCTCACCCCTGTTTCATCTTGTTGGTTTTGGCTAGCACTCCATTAGTGAGTTGGATTTGGGGTAGACTTTGTCCTGATTATACTCCATCATCTCCAGGTTCAAGTCCACAAAGTTCCCAGCCAGTTACGCAGGGTCCATCTGAGTCACCTGTCAGTTCCTATGCCACCAAGCCCCCTTTGTAGCACGATAAATAAAAGACCCAGAGACTGATACTGGGGTTCAAGCTGAAGATCAGAAAAACAAAGCAGCCGGCTACTAGCTCTTACCTCTACCTATGCTCAAACCAAAGGGGCCATCCTCAGGCTGCTCCCAACTTCACTGCTCCTCAGATTCACTCAGACTGCTATGCTCTCCTCAATGTGGCTAAAGACTAATCTCAGACTGGATACGTCTACCTTTTATGCCTCTCCAATTGTGGGAATAAAGACGTGAGCTCTGCTTCACTCTCTGGTAGCCCAGGGTGGTCTTGGACTCACAGATTCCTCTGCCTCTTAATCCTGAGTCCTGGGATTAAAGGTGTGTACCGCCACAGCCTGGTCTCTATAGCTTGAGGCTGACTTTGCTTTCTGAATCCTCCGGCAAGCTTTAATAAATCACAAATAATGTATTACCACCCAAGCTCTTCACGCAAGCTCTCTAACCATGCCGTCTGAGACCACATTTAGGCTGGATTCATCCTGCACCACCAACATGCTACCTCCTGTGAGCTTAACAAAATCTTGACCCAAGACTCAGCTCTGATTTCTGGATCTGTGGTGGCTTTTTCTGGTATTTCCTTCCAGTTCTCCTCTCCTCTGCAGCAGGATTTCCTATACAGTTATCTCGGAAGCCAGTTCTGTTCTGTTTGTAAGTCCTTTGTAAGCATCTCAAACTCATACACTTGCAGTCATACAACCTTTAGTTTTCATAAGTGGTCCTCAAGGGTGACAGGTACACCAACCCCTCAAGGTCAGTGTGTCCCCAAGTAGCCAGCTTAATGTTTCCATTATCAGGCGTTCAAATAAACAAAATTACTACAGATTCTTAATAGATAATAGTAAAATACTACTTTAATGGAATATACTGCATGAAATTAAGTACCCACCATGTCTCATTCAGAGCTCCCATTCCTGAAAAAAAAATTCCCTCAGCCTAAGGCTTAGGGATCATCATGGAAGAGGGGGTAGAAAGATGGTGGGTGCCAGAAGAATAGGGAGTTTGCCGCAAGATTGTGTCTCCAGATAGTTTAATTTTGTAACTGATGTGACTAACTTCCTCTGCTATCCAAGAGCCTTTATCTGCTATTGTCCCAGAAACAGTGACCCTGAGAATTCATACAGCATCCCAAAGCTGGATGCCCACACACAGCATCCCAAAGCTAGATGCCCACACACAGCATCCCAAAGCTAGATGCCCACATACAGCATCCCACAGCTGGATGATCACACATAGCATCCCAAAGCTAGATGCCCACATACAGCATCCCACAGCTGGATGATCACACACAGCATCCCAAAGCTGGATGATCACACACAGCATCCCAAAGCTGGATGCCCACATACAGCATCCCACAGCTGGATGATCACACACAGCATCCCACAGCTAGATGCCCACACACAGCATCCCACAGCTGGATGATCACACACAGCATCCCACAGCTGGATGATCACACACAGCATCCCAAAGCTAGATGCCCACACACAGCATCCCACAGCTGGATGATCACACATAGCATCCCAAAGCTAGATGCCCACACACAGCATCCCAAAGCTGGATGATCACACATAGCATCCCAAAGCTAGATGCCCACACACAGCATCCCAAAGCTAGATGCCCACACACAGCATCCCAAAGCTAGATGCCCACATACAGCATCCCACAGCTGGATGATCACACATAGCATCCCAAAGCTAGATGCCCACATACAGCATCCCACAGCTGGATGATCACACACAGCATCCCAAAGCTAGATGCCCACATACAGCATCCCACAGCTGGATGATCACACACAGCATCCCACAGCTAGATGCCCACACACAGCATCCCACAGCTGGATGATCACACACAGCATCCCACAGCTGGATGATCACACACAGCATCCCACAGCTGGATGATCACACACAGCATCCCAAAGCTAGATGCCCACACACAGCATCCCACAGCTGGATGATCACACACAGCATCCCAAAGCTAGATGCCTACACACAGCATCCCAAAGCTAGATGCCCACATACAGCATCCCACAGCTGGATGATCACACACAGCATCCCAAAGCTAGATGCCTACACACAGCATCCCAAAGCTAGATGCCCACACACAGCATCCCACAGCTGGATGATCACACACAGCATCCCAAAGCTAGATGTTAACACACAAGCTCACCTTCATTGTCCCTGAAGCCCTGCTAGTTTTCCTACAACCATTTCTCCACCCCAACCACAGCCTCTTGAGCCCCCAAGCAAAACAGGAGCCAGAGTCCTTCCTTCGTTCCCCAGGGAACAAGATACATAGCTCTTGAGCCAAGTAAACTTTACTGAAAATGTGGGGGTGGCAACCTGAAAATGAGCATTAGCTTCTGTGCCCCCCCCCAGACTACAACCAATATTAGCAGCTCCCTGCCACCTTCCTTCTTCCTTCCCAACTCAAGAGGGCAGCCTCTGGCAGAGTAATCTCTCAGTAGTCACTTTTCTTATCACCATTGACAAAAACTCCGTGACAAGAGCAATTTCTGGAAGGCGGTTTGTCTTGGTTCACAGTTCAGGGGATGGAGTCAATGATGGCAAGGATGTGTCTGGGAAGACCGGGAGAGGGGAGATGAATGGCGGGTGATCAGCTCACCCTCTCATCTTTATTCAGTGGGGGGGGCAGCTCACAGGAGGGAGGGCACTGCCTTACTCCACACCTCACAGGAGGGCACTGCCTTTAATCAAGGTGGAAGGTGGTTCCTCCCTCTGTGAGCTCATCTTCTCTCACCATATCCTTACAGACACGCCCATCCAGAATTGCCACACACACACCCCATGCCAAGTCCAGCCAAGTTGACAGTGAAGAGCAGCCAAATGATCCAAGCTGGACAATCTATCTGGAGAGAAATCTGCTTGCTATCGCCGTTTGGCAAGAGGCTGCATGCAATACTTGTTCTTCTAGTAAATACTTCTTCAGCCCTTACATTGACCCAGGCATTACCTAGATGGAGAGAACCTGGCATCCAGCAAAATAAACGAGGATCCTGGAAGAACAGAAGTAATGGGAAGTAAACTGGAAACTAAATCTAACAATTGCATGTTTCAATACTATGAAACACTGGGGGAAAGAAAAAAAGAGGTATCATAAGACAGGTAGGGGTTCTCAGGAAGATAGAAGTGCCACCTCATAAAGCATAGGGACAGAAGGGAGCAAGCCTTGGGGTTGGATTCTCTGGGCCAGCAAAATATGTATTTTAGTTAGGTACAAGAAAAAAACAACAGAGACACCAACATCCCATTTGAAATTTTTCTTTTTATCATTTTTCAACAGACAGTAGCTGATAACTTTTTTTTAAAAAATTAGGATGCTATAGGTCTCTCCCTATACATATTTTTAAATTACACACACATCGTGGGGGATGTCCTTTTGTATATGTTTCTCTTATTGGTTGATGAATAAAACACTGATTGGCCAGGCAGGAAGATAGGCGGGAGTAGGAGACAAGGAGAATTCTGGGAAAGGTAGTCAGAGAAAGAGACGGTAAAGGTGCCTTGCTGCCAAAGGTGTAACATGCCAGATTGTCTAAGTCACAGCCTTGTGGCAACACATAGATTAACAGATAGAGGTTAATAATTTAGAGAGAGCTAGCCAGTAAGAAGCCTAAGACATCAGCCAACAGTTTAATAGCTAATATAGCGGCTGTGTGTTTATTTGGGGCAGAGAAGGACGGTGGGACCTGTCTCGACAGGAGAAACTAATGTAACACACACACACACACACACACACACACACACACACACACTATAATATAACGTATCACCCCAGCATTTGGGAGGTGGAAGCCAAAGGATCAGGAGTTCACAGCAATCCTCAGCTGTGCATAGCGTTCAAGACCAGTCTGAGCTACAAGAGACATGTCTTAAGAGAAAAAAAGTTTGTGGTCTTAAATTTAACAAGTAGGCAACCTGGATGGGGGTAGGCGGGTGTGGACTGCTCAGGCACAAGTTTGCATAGAGTGTGTATGGAACACCAACTGTGTCTACATCCCCCTAGGCGGTTCTACAGGAAGCACGCAGAAGTGAGTGAGTGTCAGGCACCAGAAAGTGCTTCCAATGAAGACTGACCAGGCTCAGCCAGGTTCTCCCCAGCTGATCATCTTCCCGGTCAGTCCTCATCAGGCTTGGAACTGATTTTTTCCCTTCATCTTGCTGCTTGGATTCTGCTCCTATCGTCACACAGCAAACGGCCACAGATTCAGCAGTTTCATGGGTCCCTCTCCAGCGGGACAGAAGTCTGGCCACAGCAGCAATGGAGATGACACCAGGTGTTGTGCGGAGTCTCCTCTGGAATGGTGGTCTTCTTTTTGCTCGTGTGGCTACAGATAGACAACCAGTTTGCTGCTATCTGGGACCACACCACCTCTCCATCTCCAGAGTTAGTGGGGAAGAAGCCATGCCACTTGGGGACCTTTGTGATCTTTGATTCTCTTTTTCAGAAAGGTCAGGTCCCACTGAGGGACACACCCGACAAATCTGGTCCTGAAACCAGTTGTGTTATGTAACGATCTGATTTTGAGAGACATCTCAGTAGTTAAGGGCACTCACTGCTCTTACAGAGAACCCAGGTTGGGTTCCCAGCATCACTTGGCAGCTCACAACCATCTGTGACTCAAGTTCCAGTGAAGGCATGGGTGTAAAGATTTCACTAGACCCAAGATAAATGATAAATGGGTGCTTATTAGGGACAATTTCACAGAAAGACACAAAGAACCACGGGAGTGTTTCTCTGTCCTCCCTACCGAATCTGCTGACCCACCAGAAAGACCCGGGCAAAAGAAAGCCACCACTCAAGCTTCCCTATTTCTGCTCACGTCTGCCTGAAACCACGCCCAAAGGGGGTGTGGTCCCATTACGGGTTCACCTGCTAGACTCTGCTGCATGGGGGGGGGTAGGGGAGCTGACTCCTTCTGGCCTCTGTGGGCACTGTACGTACATGGTACACAGGCACGAACACAGACAAAATAACCACACACATAAAAAATAAATAAATAAATCATCAATAGAGGCTCCAGGCCGAGTCCTGAGACGTTCAGACAATGATACAATCAGTGGATGGAAAGGAATCCTAAGCTGCAGGCTTGGAGGAGAGCTAGGAGAGTGTGCAGCACAGAGGCCAAGGAGTCGGTGCTTGCAGGATAAAAGACACCACCCACGTGTCCTGTGTGTGACACATGGCACACATAGGTAACTCTGTGCGTGCCTAGTTCTTCGTCTGGTTACTCCCCCCCCCCCCATGATTTCTACCTCGCTTCCTGGAATTTCCAAAACCCCCTCTCCTCTCTGTGCTGTAGCTACCCTTGCCTAACAGCTCTTGACCGGTCATCGACTGCACGAGAGACTCTCCCCCGTCCTGCCCCTCCCCCCTTTCACTTGTAGCCCTTTCCAGGCTTTTCTCAGCCTCGCGCACCACCCGCTGCCTCCAGCATCGCCTGACGAGGCCCTGTCCAACTTTTGACCACCCGAGCTGCTCAGAGACCATTTATTCTTGCTCCTTCTGTGACTACTGCTGAAGTGACCTACTCTCCATCCGTCTGTCTCCCCGACGCATACTGCGGCACCACGCCGCCCAGCGCACAGAGGTGCTGGCACCTCGTCCTTGCCCTCTGCCGGACTGTGAGCGTCTGCAGGAGCAGGAGCAGCCTGTTTCTTGCTTCCTGTAACTATGCATAAGGTGCCCGAGGCAATGCTGGATACGTGGATGCCTTCAACAAATGTTTCTGGAACTTACCCACCTGTCACCCAAGAAGTGAAGGTGTGCTGGGCTTGGGTGTGGGATTGTGGGACCTGCAAAGACTGCTGGGTAGTAAGAGGTACAGATTGCCTCAGACCTCTTGTGGCAAGACCCCCCTCCCCATATCTTTCAGCCCCCACCACACCCCGCTTGACAGGCATTGTCTTCATTCTCACTTTGCAGACAATGGAAGCCGGTCATGATTAGTCTCTTGCCCGAGGTCCGGCGAACAGGAAAAGGCAGGGCCTGAGTGAACCCAAGTTTGCTCGACCCCAGATCCCCATACTCTTACGTCTATTTCCCACTGAAGCTTTGTGGAGGCTGTTTGAGCTGATCCAGACTTTTTAAAGCCTCCTATTGCCACTCAAAACATGCTGGCAGCAGAGGCTGGGTGATCCTGCCCAGGATGGGAGGGGTCCCAGAACAGCCTACCTGCTCTAGCATCTGGTGGCTCTGTTTGAGTCCAACCATGAGGGGCTGAAGCTCCATACCATGTGTTTCCTCAGGGAATAGTCCCAGAGGCAGGCTGGAGGGGTGCCCCCCCCCAGCAGTGCAGCGAATCGGATGCCGGACAGCAGGCTGGGGATGGGAGCGAAAGGTGAGGAGGCCAGGGTTGAGGGAGCTAAGGCAAATTGTCAGCTCTTGGGCAACTTCAACCTCGAGGCTGTCAGCCAAGGACGGGCCACCGAGCCTAAAATAGCCTCCCAGGAGGGTCTAACGGGTCGTTTTGCAATCTATTCCAGAACTGGCATTTAGGTCAGAGTGATTAATATTGACTGGGCCCCTGTTGCAGGCATGAAAAATACAAAGGTTTGGTCCTATATACAGAGAGGAGGCAAACTGACGGGAAACACACACGCGTGCGCGTGCGCACACACACACACACACACACACACAATGAGGGCTCTGTATAAACCAGTGTGTATTCCAGTGCCAAGCTATGCAGTCGGAGCCATGCGGGCAACTGAGATTCACGGAAAGGTGTGCTGGCAAGGGAATGAGTGGCTTCTTGGGAGCCCAAGAGGGAAGGCAGAATAGAAGGACCCTAACTTTCCAAGAGGAAAGCAGAAAGCAGTCTGAGAAAAACGATGGGGAATGCTGGTGGGCACCAACTGAAACAGCACAGGGAACAGACTCTGCCTTGGCCTGAGAGGGGACCTCTCTCAGCTCCCTGTGGTGACCACAGGCGTCTTACGGGAAAGGGAACAAGAAGTGAAGTTAGGCCAGCAGAGGGACCACACCCACGAGGCCCTGACTACCAAGACTGTCGGGACATGCAAGGTCAGCACGCAGAACCCAGGCGTTCGATAGCTCACAACTCAGTCAACTAAAGATAAAAGATGAGTGCCGGAGAAAATTGTTCGTTTGGTGGCGGTGTTTGGGATGGGTCACGTGGAACCAAGGGCAAAAGCCCTCTCTCCCCGAAGCCGAATGTTTTCTTGTGAGTGGTGACCAAACGGCTGACTGTGTGCGAACCTAATGAACGCACGGCCCTCCCTGCTGAGCTCCTTGGTCCACTGACAGGGACTATTCATTGAACCCACACTGACCTACTGAGGACCTCCACTGTGTGCCAGCGGTCTCTCGCTAAGTACTGGAGACCCAAACGAAGCTCTAGCCCTCATGAGATGCATCCTCCGGTGGGAGTGAAAGACAGTGGAAAATTCAACTGGAAATTCTATCAACTCAGCAAGCAAGGGTGTGGAGTGGGTCTTGTGAGACAGCGTGCTTGAGGAAGGCCTCACCAAGGAAATGACATCGTATTTAAAGCCAAAGAAGCAATAAGTGGAAGTCTATCTGCTGGGAATGTGGGTTCTAAGAATGGGCTGGGTTTGGAAGAGCGCAGGAAGGTGAGTAGTGTCAGATCAAGCATGCTGAGTAATGCCTGCAGGGCATCCACAAAGACATGTCTGAACCCCACAACTCCAACCTGCAAATGCAGAGGAGATATAAAGGTCAGAAGTGTAAATTTAAAAATTGACCATCTGGAAGCAGAGACAGATACCCACAGCTAAACACTGAACTGAACTCCTGGAACCCAGTGACATAGATGGAGGAGTGATGAGCAAAGGGGTCAAGACCATGATGGTGAAACCCACAAAGATAGCTGACCAGATAAGGGGGAGCTCTTGAACCCCAGACTGATGGCTGAGAGGCCAAAGGGGGGAATGATCCAGACTCCATGAATGTAGTGTCGTGAAGAGGCCACAGAAATCACTGGGGCCTTGGGTAGTAGATCAGTGTTTACCATGGTGTATGAATGAATTTTGGGAGCCCATTCCAAATAGAGGGATTCCCTCTCAGCCTGGACACATGGGGATGGGCCTAGGTCCTGCCCTGGATGAAATGACAAACTCAGGAGATCCCCCCCAAGGAGGGCCTCACCCTCCCTGGGGAATGATGTGAGGATTGGGTGGAGGGCTGGGGGAGCTGGTGGAGGGATAAGGGAGGGGTGGGAGAGGGAGCTGGGATTGACATGTGAAGCATTCATGCTTCTAATTTAAATAAAAACATATATTGAGGGGAAAAAATTAACCATCTGGGGCTGCGGGTTAGTAGCAAGGTACATGTTCGTCCCACACTGGAACCCGAGTTCAATCCCAGTACAGCAAAACAAGTCCTAAGTTATCTATTGAAGCTTGAGTGCCAGGAAGCCCTCCCTCTAAAACTGATATGAAACGACGGCATCATTAAGGTGGCTGGAGAGACAGCTTAGTTTGTAAAGTGCTCTATTTGTAAGCATGAGGGCTTGAGATTGACTCCTCTAAGAAAATGAGGAGGAGGAAGAGGAGGAGGAGGAGGAGAAGGAGGAGGAGGAGGAGAAGGAGAAGAAGAAGAAGAAGAAGAAGAAGAAGAAGAAGAAGAAGAAGAAGAAGAAGAAGAAGAAGAAGAAGAAGAAGAAGAAGAAGAAGAAGAAGAAGAAGAAGAAACAGAAAAAGCCACCACTTGCCAGCCTGTCTGACAGAACTGGTGAATTCCAGGCTAATAAGAGACCCTGTCTCAAAGAAACAAGGTGGACACAGCATCCCAAAGAATGACACTCAAGATTGACCTCTGGCCTCCACATACCTGCAAACCACACACACACACACACACACACACACACACACACACACACACACACACACACCCCAGTGGGGTGGAGCTGAGATTCAAGGAGTACAAAGGTGTTTTAAGTTGGGTGTAAAACACAAGCATAGTTCAATACTATGTCCACTGACCACCCATTTCCTCCAGGCTTCTGGGATCCCAGGGGCAGACAGGGGTTTTGTGCAGGAGGCAAGCAGGTGGGAAATAATGACAATGACAACATCAGCCATCACAACACAACAGTCCATCTGGGAGGCTGTCCCTGCCTCAGCAGCGGAGGCACAGCTCCAGGGACAGCTCTTGCTGGGCCTTGGATGGCATGCAGCCCCCTTATGGGTTTTTCCTCACCAGATGCTACTGATATTTCAATGTATCCAGAAAAGGGGTTAGAAAAAAATGAGATAAAATGTAGAAACCGCCTCTCCTAGGATCCCTAGGAAGAATAAAAACTGAATATCAGGGTAGACTGTGAGATTTGAGTGACACTCCAGGACTCTAGGTGTTGAAATGCAACCCCCCACTTTGAGAGATTAAGGAAATATAGCATTTAAAGAAGTGATTAGGGTTATACAAGGTTTATAAACAGAGTAGAGATACAGAAGCACGCGTACACCCTCACACCTTTCATTTTATCCATAATCGACCACACACATACACAGAGAGAGAGAGAGAGAGAGAGAGAGAGAGAGAAAGAGAAAGAGAGAGAGAGACGCACACACAAAGACCAGATGAGGCCATTGATACCTTGGAGATCCAGAACCACAAGCTAAATTTACCCACACTGAGGTACAACCTATTAGTAACAGGACTGTATCTGCTCTAACATGGTAAGTCCTTATCGACACTCAGCCAAACAGAAGGTTGGTCACCTTGAGGCTTGGTTTGATCCTGACCCACGTGCAGCAGAGACCTGTGCTTCTGAAAGTGACATTGGCCACGTCAAAGTGTACGATTCATTCCCAAGCCTTCTCGAGCCTCCGAGCCTCCCTCCAAAAGCCAAGGGGTCTTCCTCCAGCAGATGGAGTCAGGCTGAAAAGCCTCCGGACATGGCCCACTCTAGACCCTTTGCCTTTTCACCCCTGTGATCTGCTTCAGGCCCTGCTACTCCCTCAACAGGCACCACCAAATCCACCAGTGACCTCAGCCCATATGACTTGCTGCCTAGCCACTGACAGCAAAGCTAGTGGGGTCAGGGGTCAAGGTCGGGTTGCCCTAGAGGGAAGAAAGATGCTCATCTGACCCAGCCCTGGGAAAGGGGGAGCCTGTCTGAATTACAGCTTTGTGGTTGAGGAGGATTGTGTCTGAGGTCTAAATTACAGAAACATGGGAAATACTTGCTGCCCAGTCGCTTTTGGGTCAGACACTGGGCTGACTCACCTTGGGGAAACCAAGCGGGCGCCCTCCTGTCAAGGTATACATCATAGTCTTTCCCAGGAGCCACTGCGTCTGGAACCCTCATGGTCGTTGGGGGAAGCTCCAGGGTCACTGCTGCCAGCTACTAGGAGTGCTCCAAAATTATCAGGAAGGCTCGCGAACAATGCCAAGACTGAAGCTAAACTTGGCTCGGACCCTTCTTACAGAACTTTCTGGCTCGACAAGGTTAAAAGAACAATAAGCCAAGCCAGGCTCCTCCAAGAATAACCCACATTTGGCCTGTGGTTACCTTGACCACTTACCTACCAACTGAAGTGTGAACTTTAAATTCCAAACTTTCACCGTTGACTAGACCCCAAAGGGCTAGTAGCAGACCAAGGGATGGTCATCGATGTTGCCTTCTGACTCTGGCCAATGACCTTGGACCCCTTCCCCCAAGAATGGTACCCTTTCCCCCTCTGGCTCTGGGCTCTAACGAGGAAGGCTGAGCAAGCTGTTGCAAGATTGCATCAGTGACCTTTGCGATTTTCTGGCCAGCTGGTTCCCCTTCCTCCCCACCCCACCCCCTGCTGCAAGCCCTTTGGCCTACCTGCCTCTCCTTTCTCCCCTACTTTGCTAACTCAGGTACACCAACAGCCAGAGGTAAATTAGAGCCACCCCCACCCTTGGGGGATCATGTTTAACCTTAAGCTAAGCAGCTTCTAAGAGTACTCCCCACCCTGGATCCTGGCCCTAGGGTCTGCAGCACACTCTCCCAAACCTGGGCAGGGTGGGTGGCATGGAAGCTTTGCAAGAGGATGGGACTCTTCCATTGCAGACCAGCTTCACTTAAGTGAATGTAGAAGAGAGGGCTCTGTGTGTGTGTGTGTGTGTGTGTGTGTGTGTGTGTGTGTGTGTGTGTGTGTGTACAAATATATCTGACCCACACAGCCTAACACACGCTAGGCAAGCACTCTACCAATGAACTATGTCTATAGTTCTCTTTTTAATTTTCATTTTTGACACAGGGTCTCAGTACATTACGCAGGCTATGCTTGGATTTGCCATCCTCCTGCCTCCGTAGCTGGGATTCCAGGTCTGTGCTTTGAATTTAATGGCTGTTCCCTGTTACACAGAGAGACCTACAGAAACGCCTTAGGGGCAGAGACTAATTCTCTCTCTCTCTCTCTCTCTCTCTCTCTCTCTCTCTCTCTCTCTCTCTCTCTCTCTCTCTCTCTTCTCTCTCTCTCACACACACACACCTCTATGCAGTAGAAGGAACCCTCAATTAACAGTTTTCTATTAAATGACTAGTAGTGTTCTCCATGTTTCAGTAAAACCCACCAGCCGTGAAAGCAGCACTCTGGAAGGACATTCTGCCTTATTTACTCCCTGGAATGCTTTTTTTTTTTTTGCTTTGTTTTGTTTTATTTCTTTTATTTTTCATTTATTTATTTTTTGCCTGTTCACTGCAGGGGTCCCTCCCTTCCCTTCCCTCCCACTCATGCCCTCTCTGACAGGTGAAAAGGTGGACCTTTCTGAATGAAAATGAAAACTTTCAACTATTTGGAACCCCACATTTTTTCATTAGGGTCTTTCTCGGGTTCCTCTGGGATTGCAGGAGTTGGGTACCTACAGACAAGAAAAAGAAAGTGTGTCCTGTCAGGAGAGCATGTCATCACCTCCTAGTGGTGCCTCGGGCTGTCAGCCTCTGGAGCACCCGTGGTCTAGGGTCTCAGGCTGCACATGGCAGGGGCGTGCACCGCTCGTGGGCACCTCCCCCAGGGCCCCTGCTGTGCTACCCTTCCTCCTCCTCCCCCTTCTTTTCCTGGCGGCAGCAGACAGGGCCCAGGACAACGAGCCAGGAGGCGGATCCCAGGCAAAAGATATAAGGGCTCTCTCTGGACGCTGAGCGCTGCAGCGGCGAAGTGACCATCTCGAAGAGCGGCCACTGTGGGAAGAAGAACGCCAAGGCGGTCATCCTGATCCACCCACTCCTGATCACCGACAGCAAGTGCTGTCTGTTCCCGCTGCACCCTAGGTGAGCATCCTGCCCGGAACCGAGGGAGGGCGGACGGGAAACCGCAGATCCCCTCCCCAGCAGCCTTCTCCCCTCTGCCCGCCAAGCCCCCTCTCCCGGCGCTGGGTCCCCTGCTGTGCTGTTGTTCAACCCCCCAGAAGAAAGGCTCAACCCTCTCTCTCCTCTGCTATCTCTGCAGGCCCTCGCCACCCAGAGCCCAGATGGAAAGTGTGCGTGAGCTGATCCCTCTGGCCAAAGAGGCGATGGCGCAGAAGCCGCGAGGGAAGCTGGTGAAGCTGTACGTTCTGGGCAGCGTGCTGGCACTGTTCAGTGTGGTGCTCGGCCTGATGGAGACAGTGTGTAGCCCTTTCACAGCTGCCAGCCATCTGCGCGACCAGGAGGCTGCAGTGGCCGAGCTGCGGGGCGCTTGTGAGCAACAGTCCCTCCACAAGCAAGCCCTGATGGGCAGAGGCAAGGCACAGGAGGCGACCCTGTGCAACCGGGCCCTGTCCCTCAGGCAGCATGCTTCCTAAGGCGGGGACTGGCAGAGGAGGGAGGGAGACAAAGACAGAGACATAGAGAAATCATGACTCCCGGTGGAAGACAGCAGAGTCAGGTGCTGTTCCGAGGAGAAGCCACCGAATCCAGAACGGACCCTGCACAGATCACCCAAGGAGTCTGGGATTGACTTTTGCTGCTATGCAGCATGCACTGTGATTTGTCCAAGGCTGTGGGAGCGACCGAGGAGCTATCCATCACTTTGCATTAGAGAAGGAGATGTGCTTTTTATACTGTTGTTTTTATTGTTATTTTTTTATTACTACAATGGCTACCTTTTTTCCATTTTGAAATAAAAACATTTTATACTCTATTGCATTATTTCATTCCTAGGAGGTGTGGTGAGCCTGTCACCCAGCACTGCGGTTAGCTCTGCTCCAAGCATGCTGCCTGGCACAGGTCTACTCACAGAAGAGTGACACTGGCAAAGGAGCTAAAAGCGTTAGCGTTTTTGGGGATCGCAAAGTAGATCCATTTCTGACCTAGAATAAGTGAGGGAGAGAGAGATAACCACTGGATTTCTAGGGTAAAGAAAAGGTGATTTGTCATTTACCCCTTTGCCGGTGATTCTTGAGGCTTATCTCCATCTGATTGACTATTAGAGAGGGGAGAGGGAGAGGGAAGGAGACTGGAGGAGGAAATGGAAGGAAACTGGAAGAAAAGCAAGAATGAGAGAGACAGAAGAAGAAAGATTGCAGAAGAGGGCAAGAGAGAGGTGAGGGAGGACAGGAGAAAGACAGGAACCAGATGTCTGGTGGGGAGCAGGGGCTCTGGCTAGCGAGGAGTTACAGCTTGGAAAGAGAAAAGACCTTAGCAGACTTGAGGCCTCTCCCTGGAGTCAGAGTTGACAGAGTGCCAACAGCTAATTTAGTAACTGTGGGACTCCCCAGAGGCAACCCCCCCCCCAGCAGAGCCTAGAGGACAACCTGATGCCACTCCCTCAGGATCTTTAATGTCACCAGATGTGGGCGTGTTACCCTGACTCTCCGTCCGTCCTTCCAAGCTACCCTTACACACCTCCAATCCATTTAGGTTTCAAACCCCCTGCGTGGTGCTTCTGGCTCTGATCGGCCGCCGGTGCTCCCTAAAGTCTATCCTCAACATCCCCAAGGAGAGAGCAGTGGCGGTTAACGAAAGAAAGGACATGTTGGAAGCTTCAGGGGGAAAGCATGTCAGTGACACCAGTGTCCTTCCTGTTTCCAAATCCAGACACTTGACCCTGCGGTAAGGCAGAGGCCGACCTCAGTGGCCCCGGAGCTCGCTGGAGCTCAGCCAGTCCAGCCCTTCAGAAGCCTCTTCCACAGGCTGCTTGCTCCTCTACCCGTCCGTCCAACACCTCGCCCAGCTCATCTCCTGTATCACCTCACAGGCTGACCCTCCCCCCCTCCCTTCAGTACCTCTCGCCTTGTCGTTCCTCCACTAGACACTAAACTCCTACGCAACACTAGCGGTTCCGCGACCCTGCTTCTGTCTACCTCTTGTCTGCCTTTGCGAACTATCCAACATGGACACCGGTATCCTCAGGTTCCTTTTCCATCCTTGAATAACATCACTCTCTCTGGCAATATTATCTCCTTATATACAGATCCTCTACATCTCTGAGGAAAATATGCCTCAACCATCTGAGGATTTCAAACTTTCTGCCTATCAGCCAACTATGTATCAAACTCTCTCTCTCTCTCTCTCTCTCTCTCTCTCTCTCTCTCTCTGTGTGTGTGTGTGTGTGTGTGTGTAGGTGATGCTATGTCTGTATTCAGAGGGTTTGGCTATGTATAAAGGCATGAGTGCCCAAGCATACAAATAACACTAACTTATTCAGGATTCAGTGTAACGTCTCTGGCAGATTCTCCTTCACACTGTCCGGTCTGTCGGCCTGAGTTGGTGGAATCTTTTCCCCTCTCAGAATCTTGCACTTGTGAAGTCTAGGTCTCACACTGGCCCATGCTAGCAGACCTTCCTCTCAGAGCATTGTTGATAGCATGACCTTCCTGAGGGGAAGGACCAAGTCTTCTTCATTTTCACACAAATCATCAAGGTTTGGGAAATCGTGACATTTTCATAGACATTTGATTTATTTGTCTCAACTGCACCCAGCAAGGAAAGTGTATTTGTCCCACAAGGATGCTCACAGAGGGAAAGGGGGCTGCTTTATCACGACCGAATCAAGTTTTGCTGTGGTCTCTCAAGACATTTGGTCATGGCCAAACCAAACAAGGCCCTTACCCCACAGAGACAAAAATTATCCTTGGTCTTATTCTATTTGGCAGTGTTAACACCAACCTAGGGAAGGTAACAGAGGAATGCTTGTTGGTTCTGTTGATGACATGGGACCAACATAGCAGAGTCAAGATTAATAATAATAATAATAGTATTTCACCAGACTGGAGTCAGGCACTGAAGCAAACTGAAATTGAATGGGGAAGAGTTGTTGGATAGTTTATCACACTATGTGAGGATATGCCGCTGCTTCATCCTCCCTGCCTAAGACACCTGATTGGTATATAAAGAGCTGAATGGCCAATAGCTAGGCAGGAGAGGTGAGACGGGACTTCCAGCCAGAGGTAGGAACTCTGGGTTAGAATCTGGCACTGGGGATTTCACCAGTGAGACATGGAGGGAGTCAGAAGTACAGAATGGAGAAGAGGTAGAGAGTCACGTGGCAGAACGCAGATGAATTTAATGAGTTTAGAATGTAGGTTAGTTTGGGAGCCAGTTGGAAACAAGCCCAAGCTAAAGACCAACCTTTTATAATTAATAGTAAGTCCCCATGTCATCGTTTGGGGGCTGGTGATCCAAAAGTGTCTGACAATAAAGACCTACTGCATTTGGCATCCAGTGTGGAGGCCAAGGCCCCTATATGCAAACACAGGGTCTGAGAAAACTGAAAAAAAGTCCTAGACACAAAACCCTCCACTAGTGGTGTCCAGAGTCGCAGCTCCTTTAAGAGTCCCCACTGTGTAGATGAGCACTTAAATGATGAATCCTAGTAAGGATGGGATTCTAGATAGAAATGCCTGCCATAGCACAAACCCAGTAACTTCCCAGAGCTGGGGTGGTGTGAATGTGGCTCCCGACAGGACCTGAGGGCATGAGGCTTGGCTCTCACTGACCCAAGGGGGGTCAGAACCAGCCACCAGTGCCACGCGCTAAATGGAACCACACAGCAGGTAGCCTAGTGGTTTAAGGTTTGGCTCATGTGGTCAGAAAAATTCTGCAGACAAGCAGATAAAAGCCAGGTTTGGGCAGAGAAAACCTCTAAACAGGTGCAGTAGGCTTGACAATATGCTTAGGTGCTGAAGGAAAAAGAAAAGAAATGTGTTCCATTGGGGGAGAGGTTATGCTTTTGTTTCCACAGGAAACGAAAAGCTATGAATTCCTTCAAAATTAATAAAGACCAGATTTAATTGGAGACCTCCTGAAAATCTTGACTGCAGATATGAAGGAAGAAACCAAGAAAAAAAAGCTACAAGATAGGTGATGTATACGCTGATCTCTCTGCTATGGGAACAGCTCTGAGACTGGATGAGACATAATAAATCTTGTTGGCTACAGAGTCCTCATGACTAATTATTACATACTATGCCTTCATATGACATGGATGGAGATTTATATCACAGTTTGGTTATGCAGTCCAAGCAGACTTAAAAAGTTGAAAGATGCCTTTTACCTGCTCAAACAGAAAGCAAAAAATCATCCTTAGTTGGCTTGAGCACACTGTACATTCCATACTTGTTAATGAAGATAAGTATGCTACCTTTAAAAGTTTGTGTGTTTTCAAGGACGGGGGAGACAAGACATCAATTAAGACAAGTAGTCTAGGTTACCCAGCCTCTCAGAATGCCTGTTACAGTTTCCTCAAAATTTTGCATCCAGAACAACTTCAAAACTGCTGACTGAGATGGTCCAACCTCATAGGCTACTCCAGCCAGAACATCTGATAAGCCCTGAATTTTCCCATTACATACAGACTGACAACAAATGATACAGCTAGCTCTTGCAGGACTTGACCATTATCCCAATTTCTCAGGGTCCCCAAAGATGCCATTACCCCCTCACAACAGAAAGTACTCTAGAGAACATGATACCCACATTCCCAAGAGGTGGTGTAGGTGGTTATAGATGTTTGTCTTTTTGGAGTGGGTTAGTTGTAACTTGTTATTGTTAATGGTCAGGAAGGAAACTAAGCAAAGGAGGTTTGATTCAGGAATCTCTTTTTAAAGAGAAAAAAGGGGGTATAATAATGATGGGATAAAATGCAGGATTATTAAGTCTAGTTTTAACTAAAAAAGCAACTATTAGTCTCAAATACTTTACAGTGGTATGGATTTTTATATATTGATACAAATTTAAGATTATTTTTATTGTAGTATACTGTATATATGTTTCTACTCTTGTTTAAGGTATTGTACCTACGTGACTCATTTAAATGTAATGTGAAGTTCTAGTCCTTGAAAGGTGTTATTATGAACTATTTAGGATAATTGACAAATTAAGGTTAGAAGTTAGTCATCCATAATAATCAAGCTTGTCGTCATGTTAGGTAGGTTTTCAAGGTCAAGCAGATATATGACAGATAGATAGATAGATACATACATAATACTAAAACACTTCAGAGACCTACAGACTATGTCATTTAAGACGTTTTAATAACATAAGTCTTTTAATGACAGTGAGACATGTCTGCTCCTGGCAGCACCAATCTATTTCAGAAATGATGGGCACTGAAAAACCTCCATAAAGAGTTTGCTTTCTATGTGGCAAAGTTAGCCACTGGGCACAGCCTTGACTGATGACAGTATGCTATCCAAATTGGACAAGCAGCACACAAAAGAAGGCAACTGCCAAACTTTATCAAGACAAGGTGGGTTAGTCCTTCAAAATTCCTGCTTCACGGGAAAAAAATGTCAGCTATTCCAGGCCTGTTTGTTAAGATGGATGCCCCAACATTGCAGAGGAACCTGGGTGGCTGTCCAGGAGTCAGCTGTCTCTGTTGTTTCTATAGCTTTGGAAGTTGCTTGTTCTGTACTTCCTGGTTACTCAGGCAATATTATATCCTCTCGGTTTTTCTGATGGGATTAGACTGGTATCCATTTTCTTTGTTACCAAATTGCAAAAACCTTACAAAAGCCAGGCGTTGGTGGCACACACCTTTAATCCCAGCACTCGAGAGGCAGAGACAGGGGGATCTCTGTGAGTTTGAGACCAGCCTGGTGTACAGAGTGAGTTCTAAGACAGCCTCCAAAGCTACAGAGAAACCCAGTCTCGAAAAACCAAAAAAAAAAAAAAAACCAAAAACCAAACAACAACAACAAAACTTACAAAAGAGATGTAAAGTTTATAAGGTTAAGGTCCATAAAAACTTAAGTTGTTTATCTAAGAAAATGTTTCAGGGTCTAAAAAGGTATTTTTATGATGGTAATGAAGTCAGAAGAGAAAGTGGTTTAGGTATAAAACTTTGGACTCATCAAGATAGGATAGATAATAGAGTTAATTTCTCCAAATTTGCCAAATTACAAATGGACTGGACACTGCAAATGTAATTCTTACCTGATAATTGTCCTTAATGTATATAATTTTACTGTAGTAGAGTTAAAAAAAAACCTTTCCTTTTTGTTTAGACAAACAAGGAAAGATGTTTCAGGGTATTTTATCACTGTGTGAAAATGTGTCTCTAGTTTACCTTGCCTGCCTAAGACACCTGATTGGTTTAATAGGAGCTGAATGACCAATAGCTAGGGAGGAGAGGTTAGGCGGGACGTCTAGGAAGAGATAGGAACTCTGGGTTAGAAGCTGGCATAAGGCATTTCACCAGGGAGACATGGAAGGAGTCAGAAGTACAGAATGGAGGAGAGGTAGAGAGCCATGTGTCAGAATGTAGGTTAGTTCAAGTTATAAGAGCTAGTTGGAAACAAGCCTTGAAGGCAAAGATGTAATGACTTCACTAGGCCCAAGATAAATGATAAATAGGTGTTTGCTGGTGAACAGTTACACTGAAAATTACAAAGAACCATGGGAGCATCTCTCTGCACCCCCTACTGGGTCCACCGAGGCACCAGAAAGAGTCCTCAAATAGAAGCCATGCCTCAAGCTTCCCTCCACTCCAGTCCTCCTGAAGCCACACCCGAAGGGGTGTGGCCACCATTACAAGGCCACAGACAAGCCGACTACAGCCTAAGCTAAAGGCCAAGCTTTTATAATTAATAACAAGTCTCTGTATCATTATTTGGGGGCTGGTGGTCCAAAGACAGTCCAACGAGGAAGACCTACCACAAGAGCTAGGCACTGAAGCAAACAGAAACTGAATGGAAGTCAATGAGAACACAAGCCCAACAGATCAGTTTTATAACCACAGAACAGGAGACCTGTCTCTGAGGGAATCTTGAGGTTGTTCACTGAGGTGGACTGGGGTCCATGACTCTATAAAAGAGAAAAGGAGACCCACAGGACACTGGCATCCACCTCTCTCCTCCCTGACTATGAAGTGAGTCTTCCCCCTGCTCCTGCTCCAGTGACTTAGCTGCCAAAATGGATTGCATCACCCAATGGCTAGCCAAAGTAAGCCCTTTCTTCTCTTGATTGTGCCAAGTATTTTGCTATCATAGCAGAACAAGTAACACCCGGCAGACCCACTTGGGCCTGGAAAGGTACACCAGGGCCCAAACTTCTCTAGCGTGAAGCTCAGCAGAGCTCAGCCTCACTGTAATCAGCAAACCACTCACCTTTCAACTTCATTTCACGCCTCAAATGATGGTTTCACATTCTTCGACAATCCTGGAGGGTCTGCCCGTTTGAGAGTGTTTCAGAGGACCCTTGGGCCACCTGGCATTTTCTCTGGGCTCCTTGTGCCTAAATGTCATTTGTCTTCATTTCTGCATCTGGTATATTGAATCTCAAGGAGTAATCTGCGCTTGACTAGTCGGCTTAGGGGTGTGCTTTCTGATAATGACATCTAGAGCTTCATGTAAGGTCCTTAGACCTTTTGTTTAGGAGGCATCTAACCCCCCCCCCCACACACACACACTGAGTAACCAGACGGAGATCTCTGCACGAGAGTATTTGGCACTTGGGGTGGGAAGCGTGTTATCATTCGCTGGTACAGCATGTGTCTTGGTGTAAGTAGTCCACTCCGCCTTTTGTTTTGCTCCAGAGGTTCACTGCCTGTTTAAGACAGTGACTCAGAGTGGCCTTGTGGTGGTTTCAATAATAGTCTCAGGGGTCTGAACACCTGACCCCCAGTTACAGGTGCTGTTTGGGGAGGTTCCGGAGGCAAAGCCTTCCTTGCGGGAAGTATGTCACCGGAAGCGGGCTTTGAGAGTGTGACGCCTCACCTGCTTCCGGTCTGAGCTCTCTGCCTGTGTTTGAAGTTGCTGGCTCTCAGCTGCTTGTTCCTGCCCCTGGGGCCTACTGTTTGTTGTCATCACAGGTGCTCATCCCTCTGGAACCCTGCGCCTAAATACACCCTTCCTCCTACAGATGGCCTTGGCCGTGCTATTTTCTCACAGCCACAGACAAGCAACTCACACAGGCATCAAGTCAGTTATGAGGCCAGAGTAACCTTGAGCGAGGCCTCTCTCTCTCCCTCAGCTTTCCAAGCATGAGGACTGAAGGTGTGTGCCCCCATGCCCAGCTAGACGTCTTCCACTTGGTTAATGCTCTTGACATCCAACCATTCATTTTCCCGCCACTCACTTTGCATATCTATTTATTTATTTTCGGGTTTTTTTTTCAAGACAGGGTTTCTCTGTGTTGCTTTGTAGAACCAGGCTGGCCTCTATCAAACTCACAGAGACCCGCCTGCCTCTGCCTCCTGAGTGCTGGGATTAAAGGCGTGAGTCACCACCGCCTGGCTTCTCACTTTGCTTTTTGTCTCTGTTAAGTCTTGCTTTATGGGCCTTTTTTTTTAAATCTATTCTTGGCTGTCTTAAATCTGATATATAAAAGTAAGCGTGTTTGATAGGAATGGGTGGAGATAGGGACAAATGAACTACCAGGCTGATCCTCAAGGACACGGTCTACCTTGACTGATGGGCAATTCTAGGGTGGGTTATTGGTCACTCTGAGCTATGGGAAGTGGCTGCATCCATTTTCATCTGTGTTCCAGGGCCACTGGATGGATGGCGCCTCTTCCACGCGTGGGAGGCCGTGTTCACATGTGTTCCAGGGGCACTGGATGGATGGCGCCTCTTCCACGAGTGGGAGGCCGTGTTCACATGTGTTCCAGGGGCACTGGATGGACGGCGCCTCACCCACATGTGGAAGGGTGTGTTCGTCTGTATTTCAGGGTCCTTTTCTACATTTTTTTTCTCAGAAATGGAAACCCAGACACCACTCACAGGCACGTGGCCCCTGAAACGAAAGTAGGACAAGGTCCCCGACCTCTCAGAACTGGATACAGCAAGAGGCGCCACTGAAAAAAAGCCAGCGCTCATGTTAGCTAAAGAAGGAGAAAGTGAGCTGTCCCAAAGCCACCCCAGGACCCTTCCCCACAGGAGACATCACCACCCAGTGATCCACCCTCTCAATGAGGTCAGGACCCCACACTGCAGCATCCGGTATGTGCCGCCATGCTGATTAACTCCCCTGCTCAGCATGGGACTGAGTTAAATCACCCTCGAGATAAGAGCTGATCGTGGCATGGCTCAGTGCTGAGACCAAATAGATGCTCTTCAAATATCTGTTGAATGTGTGAATAAGCAAAAATAGGAAAGTGAACATTGTGTGTGTGTGTGTCTATGTGTATGTCTCTGTGTGTCTGTATGTGTGTGTCTGCATGTATGTGTATGTCTCTGTGTCTACATGTATGCGTGTGCATGTGTACGTATCTGCATGTGTGTCTGTGTCTGTGTGTCTGCGTGTGCATATGTGTGTGTGTCTGTGTGTGCGTGTGTGTCTGCATGTGCATGTGTCTCTGTGTGTTTGCATGTGTATATGTCTGTCTGTGTCTATGTGTATGTCTCTCTGTGTGTGTGTGTGTGTCTGTCTGTCTGTCTGTCTGTCTTCGTGTGTGACTGGGGTTATTTGTCTCTGCTAATGGAGCCCCTGCTCCTCTGAGTCTCCTTCTCCCCCCACTCTTCCCCCTAACTGCTGTGGTTATTTGTGACGGTCTGAAACTCACCTACAGTGTGGGTAGACACGCGGGCTTTATGGAAAGCACTGGGTTACTAGAGTCTCTCCTGGTGGGGAAGAAAAATCTGCCCAAACACAGTTCTTGTTTCAGTAACTTCCTCTGAGGCAAAGCCAAGACTACAAAGTGAGCACCTGCTTGGATGGAACGTGGCTCTACCAGGGTTGCTTCCACTGAGTTTAGTTAGAGCTAACAATAGTAATGGGAAAGTTCCCAGGGCAACCCGGACCACTTCCAACATCTCCATGCCAGACTGCCTGGGGTCCCCCTGTCCTTTGGGGAACCTGATGCTTGTGCCTGGATTGGCTCCCGCTTACAGGTGTCTCCATGCTGCAGGCTGGGTCCTGGGGAAGGACCCTCTTCCTGGGGCTTGGTTTCACGTACATTGTGTCATGTGGCAGACCAGCTGCTTTCAGTCTTGAACCAGGTCTTCTGACTCCTCCCAGAAACCAACCAACTTGTGAGCAGGAAATCCTGCCCCTCCCCAAAGAGTGGGAGACCACAGAGGAAGACAGAGATGACACAGAAGGATAGAAAGGAGAAGGAGAGAGAGGAGCAACAGGAAATAGGCAGCCAATAAAAAGGAGCGGCATTTATCTGAAGCCTCAAGGTAAGACTTTATGACAACTGTATGCTGTACGTGATACTATCACCATTCAGGGCTTCATACACAGTAGGCCTCAAACACACACACACACACACACACACACACACACACACACACACACACACACACATGCACTCACACACGCACGCCCTCCAAAAAGTAGTGGGTCTATTTAAACAGGATAGTGGGTCCAAAGAGAAAGCAACTTCGATGTCTAATTCAATCGCTGATCAAAAAAGCTGTAGAAACCCCGGGGGAGTTCTCGGGTGTGGGAGGGCTGAGATAAAACACTGATGGAACAAGACGTCCAGTGCTGGCACCAAGAGCAGCCCGGTCACTTGGGAACAGACCGTTGGTTGGAATAAAAAGTTGCTAAGGCAGTGGGGACTCAAGGCATCTGCATGTTCTTTTGGAGTCACACAAAGCCAGCAGGGCACAAGGACTTTTGAGCTGATGACAGACACAAGCGCTATGCCGCATCTCCTCTGCGAGCTCTCAGAAAGGTCACCCCACTGCAGCCAATCCACTGGGCCTCCGGGCCAGTGGTCTGGGATCTGAGGAGGGAGAAGTGGGCCTCCATGGCCATGGGGGGGACAAAACTCTCAAAGCTTCTCCTGGAGTCCCAGAGGCTTCATTCACACAGCCTGTTCAGAGAGCATCCCAAGGTACTTATTTCACTTCAGGGAGTTGGAGAACCCTTAACAGGAGAAAGAAAGAAAGAAAGAAAGAAAGAAAGAAAGAAAGAAAGAAAGAAAGAAGGAAGGAAGGAAGGAAGGAAGGAAGGAAGGAAGGAAGGAAGGAAGGAAGGAAGGAAGGAAGGAAGGAAGGAAATACCATTCTCACTTCACAATTACCCAGATTCCCTGGTCATCACTTGCAAGCCAGTTCAGAGGGCTTGGGCTATTTCTCCAATCACTTGGGGGGGGGGAAGGGGGTGTCAGGGGAAGGGTTCAAAATACCTAAGTGCTTTCAGTTGGCTTCTTAAAAGGGCTGTTCTCCCAACTTTTTCAGAAGTGTAATAGAATCTGAGTGTATGTGTATGTGTGTTAGATTATGTTGTATGTAGTGTGTGTAGTATATGTGTTGTATGTTGGTGTGTGTAGGGTGTCTGTGATGTGTGTATGCCTCCAGTGACGTGTTTCTCTCTGGAGTTTGGGTCTTAGGCTGTAAATACGGTGGGAGAGGTAAGGAGAGATGGAGAAATCTCCCTTCTGCTTGCTTATCGACGGTTTAAAGGGATTACCTCTCTCTCTTTAGCATTATTTTTTAAAAAACAAGATAAAATAAACCTTGCCCCTTTCTTAACACTAGTCTTTGTGAAGCCAAAGCTGCCTGTGGCCAGTTTCTGTTTGGGAACAAACCTTAAAGGTAAATCTAATTTAATTTGTCCTCTTTGCCAAGTGAGCCAACGGAAGCCAACACGGGGCAGGGCCTCGCTGAAGGCCGTATCTGTGACTGTGGCTGAAGAGCAGCTGGACCTCAGCTATTCTTGCTGAGGGTCTGTCACAGCGTCACCCAAAACTGACATGTCTGCTGAGCTTGCAAACGTCACCCAAAACTGACATGTCTGCTGAGCTCGCAAACACTGCATCCACGCTGGTGGGGTAAGAGACCCAGTTATAATCTGTAAGTAATCTTGGCTGACAGGAATAGGAGAACAAGGTTTCACTACTGTGTGCTTTTCCAAGGCCTATTTCATAACCGTTTGGACACTAGAGGCTAGACGTGGACAGGAAGTGGCTTGTCATTTGGGAACTGGAACAGTCCCATTCTTGTCATTGAACCAGCATTTAATACGTCTTGTCTCTCTGCAATCTTCAGATCGCCCTCGGTTTTTTTTTTTTAAATAATATTTTGGGTTGACTCAGCTCTTCGGAGGGAGTAAGATGCCGTTAGCCCTGTGGGCACGGCCTTCTTCACAGGCTGCCCTTGCACGGTCCGTGGTGTCCAGGTGGTTTCCCCGGCTCCTCCTTGCTCTGGCTGCTTCAATCTACTCTTAAGTCTCCAGACTCCTGCTCTGCACCCACAGGCCTCTCTGCTTGGAGTGACTTTCCCCCAGCTTCACATCCAGAAATCACAGCCTTCATACCTTAGCTCCAGGGACACCTCCTCCCAGAAGTGCCACCCTGGGCTGGCATGAGCCACTGGGCCCTCTCTGAGGACCCCTGTTACAGGCTGTCATCTCACACACTCCCATGATACTGAACTATAATGTGCTTTGGAGTAGGGGGGGCAATACATCCCAGTCTTCATATTCCCACCACCGAGCAGTTTCAGAAATATCTTAGGGCCCAAAAAAGTTATAGCAACAGCAACAGCAAAAATGGATGAGGCCTGGGGGAGGGGTGGACTCAATTGTTAGGGTGCCTGCCCAGTATGCATAAAGCCCTGGGTTTGATCCCCATCACCACGGAGTAAAGGGGGCACAGTGATGTGTGTCTGTAATTCCAGCACTTGAGAAGTAGAGGCAGGAGGGTCAGAAGTTCAAAGCCATCCTTGGCTACACAGCAAATGCCAGGTCAGCCTGCACTAGAGACAGGTTCTTTTCTTCTATCAGCACCCTTGTATCAAAGCATCCCTTCCCACGATTTCTGTCTGTGGCCCCCTCACGGGTGTCTGCCCTCCCTCTGGGCCTGGAAGAACGCTCAGAAAAGGCCACTGAGGCTTAAACATGACGTCTTGAATGAGTATCTCCACCTCCTTACAAAATGCTCTGGCTGCGGGAGTAGGATGTCCACGAGGGCCAAGAGAGGGGAAACGGGGACAGAGATAACAGCAATTGAGAAATGTCAACACCCTTTCCAAAGACGGCCTGAGACGTGGGGGAGATGCTGCCCTCACCCCTGGGAGACACTCGCAGGAGGGACAGCCTCTGAAACACCAACCACAGCTAGAAACGGTAGGGTGAACGAACTCTGCATGGAAGATGAGGTTGCCAGCCCCCTTTCCTGGCTCTGCTCCTAGAGCAGGAACAGACAGGCGTGTGTGCCTTTACCTACTCACCCCATCTCAAGGCAGGCAATGAGTGAAGGTCAACCCTGCAGGAGAAAACGCAGTGAAAGAGGAAGAAACAAGAGACCTTGGCACATGGGGTCTCCCTGTGGAACTGCTAGGCGCCCTTAAGCATCCCACAGCAACGTAGCATTGAACGTCAAACCTGGTCAAGGTTGGATGACAGCTTTGGACAATGGCAGACCCCCCACAGAGATCACCCCCAGCAGCATCAGCGTTCTGTGACATGAGAGAAGACAGAACATCCACAGATGAGGACCAAAAGGACTTATTTTGCGGTCTCACAGAACAAGAAAATGCTTCTTGAAGCAACAAACACAAACTGTAACATTTAAATTACAATGTTGGGACGGGGGGGGAAGGGGGGCCGGCCAGTAGAGACCTTGCTGTGCAAACACAGGAACCCCAGGTCAATTCCCAGCATGACCTTAAGAGCTGGGCTCTGTGACATCTGCCCACATCTCAGGGCTGAAAAAAAGCCTGAAGGTGGCAGGTCCCTGGAGCCCTCTGGGTGGCCAGCCTGGCTGACTCAGAGAGCTCCTAGTTAGGGGAAAGAACCTGACTCATACACTAGGGTAGAGAGCAATAAGAGAAGCTACCTGGAGTCGAACTCTGAACTCTACACGCACATGCCTGTACACCCACCCACAAGTATATATACATCCGCCCATATACATGTATACATACATATGTGTATGTATATATATATATGCCCAACCACATACATGTACACCAACCCACATGTATATACATCCACCATATATATGTATATATACATATATGTGTATACATGTGCCCAACCACATACATGTACACCAACCCACATGTATATACATCCACCATATATATGTATATATACATATATGTATATACATGTGCCCAACCACATACATGTACACCCACACACATGTATATACATCCTACATCCACCCACATATATGTATATATACATATGTGTATATATGCCCAACCACACACATGCACACCGACCCACATGTATATACATCCACCATATATATGTATATATACATATATGTGTGTACACATGTGTCCAACCATATGTATGTACACCCAACCAGAAATATACACATCCACCCATATGTATGTATATATACATATATGTGTGTGTATACATGCCCAACCACATACATGTACACCCACCCGCATGTATATACACCTACCCATATTATGTACACACTCCCACAATCGCACATATAATTAAGAAGACGGACCAGAAGATAAAGCTATGGAATTCTTCCAGAAAGAGAGGAAATGGGAGGGTGGAAGATGAATATAAAAGATCAGCCTAGAATCTCTGACACATAATAAAAACCAGAGAGGGAATGACAGAGAGAGAGAGAGAGAGAGAGAGAGAGAGAGAGAGAGAGAGAGAGAGAGAGAGAGAGAGAGAGAGAGAGAGAGAGATCCACCAACCAAGAAGTACTTTCTCCAAAGTTTCCAAAGACAAAGTACTTGCGATTCCGTTTGAGCAGCCGGGAGGATACTCAACACACCCTGCAAAACAGAAACCAAATCCCCGCCAAACATAACACTGGAGATGTTAGACCCCCCCAGGAACAAATGGAGGTGAGAAGTTCTGGAGAGAAACAGCCTGTGACAAGACAGCTAGGATCAACAGCGGCTCTAACACTGCCCAGTGTTGACACTGCAAGCTAGAAACAGAAGCAGCCAGAAGTGTCTTCCAGATGGGGCGAGAATCATCTCCAACCCAGAGTTTCTTGCTCAGCTAAATACAGCGAAGGGGAGTTAGGACAAGGGTGGGGATGACGGGAACTGCCACACCAGTTCAGTTTGTCGAGCAGGCTCGTTGAACCGCTTTGGACAGTATTAGAGGAAGATTCACACTCGCCCCACACAGCAATGCTAAAATGTAAACTACTACTCCCCAGTTCAGAGTCCTTTTTACGTTAAAAAAAAATCCTTCGGCATCCTCAGGAGGCACACCCAGAAAGAGAAAAACAGGGATCCCCAGGTATCTGCAAAGGGAGGTCCCCACATCGCCAAGCTGTAAAGATCTGTCCAGGCTGGAAGAGAGGAAAAGTGGACTTACTATGTGCTATTTGTTTGCTTGGTTTGTATTTCTTATCGGAGAGTCTAGAGAATGTGAGCAACCCAAAAAATAGAGAAATTAAGGTGGAGATGTTTATTAACTCCCAAGGGAAGGCAAAGGACACAGGCAAAGAAAGGCAACCTCAGCAATGGCATGGCCTGGGCCGGCCCGGATAACGTGAGTACTGACTGACAGTGCCATGGAGACTGCGAAGCTACTGTATTAGGGTCTGGAAGACACCAAATGAAGGCATTGTAAGGGGGGCAGGAAATAGATATTCCTTACGGGAAACCAGTGAATAACTTCTGAATTTGCAAAATCAGAAAATACTTAAAAGAATATAGTATAGTTGAACCCTCCTGGGGATGGGGGTTGTGATTAATTTTAAAAGCTATTGCCTGTGAGTAGGACTATGGCCCGGAACCTTCAAGAGCCTTCAGAAACCGTGAAGACCTTTTAAACATTCCAATTCGTTATAATGACAGGCATACAAATGTGTTTAGTGTATGTATACAAGTGAGTTCACGTGTGTGGGGCGTGTGTGTTAATGTGGGTACCAATCCTTCTGTGTGCATGCTGCTGTAGAGGCTGGAAGTCAGTCTCCAGGGTGGTTCCTCGGGAGCTGTCCATCTTGTTGTTTGAGACAAAGTCTCTCACTGGGACCTGGAGCTTGATGGTCCGGCTTCCTGTGTCCACCATCCTAGAGCTGGGACTGCAGGCAGGCACAGACCACCACAGCCAGCATTCTGTGTTGTGCTGGGGACTGAACTCAGCCCCTCATGCTTACACAAGAGGCTCTGTACCAACTGGGCCATCTTGCCAGCATCAAGAATTAAGTCTAAAAGAAGCTCAATTGTGTTCTATCAGCCACACGTTGGTGAGATGCGTGTAACTAGCTATACAACTAAGGCACTGCCTAATTAGTTAACACGGAGTTCGGTTTGTTGAGAAGGTTCCTTGAACCACCTTGGACGGTCTTACAGGCAGCTGGAACCAGAACCTAGTTAAAGGGGTCAGATCCCATGCAGGACCATTGCCACTAGGGAAGGAAGAACTCTGCACGGAACTGGGCTCGGTTCCCAAATCAGACCAGGCAAGTGAGGGTTTGCAGCCAAACTGCAGGATGGCTATTGGTAGATGGAAAATTACTAAGAGGAGAAACAGCAGAGTGAGGGAAGAGAGACAGCTCCCGTGGAACCGGCCTGGCAGAAATCTTGCTGAAGGGTGGCCAAGGTGACCACCATCACCTGGGGATGGGGGAAGGTGAGGAGACTGATCAGATATCGGGGTTGAATAGATAATGGGGGAGGGGAAGGTTTCCTGCCAAGTGAATTAGCAGAATCTTGCTAAAGCTGGGTTTTGTAAAGAAGCCCGCACAAATGGGCCTTGAAAATGGCCCCGGGAGCCTGCTGGGCCAAACAGGAGCCTCTTTGTCAGGAACCTTGGAGAAATAAATGCACATTCCTGGGTCCCACCCTTGACTAATATAATTCTGCAGGCCTCCACTTTCCAAAGGACGAGGTGTGGTGTGATGTGGGGTATGTGGTGTGGTGAATGTGTGTGTGTGTGAGTGTGTGTGTGTGAGTGTGTGTGTGTGAGTGTGTGTGTGTGAGTGTGTGTGTGTGTGTATGTGTGTGTGTAGGGAGGGGTCAGAGGTACTGGTTCCCTGCATGCGGCTCTTTCTGAGCATATGTCAGTGTTTATGACTCTTTCTCCTCACATCTCTTTCATCCTCTTTTGTCCTGACTTAACCCATAGGTCCTTCTGGGTTATAGAAACATTGCCAGAAATTAAGTCCCAGTGTCTGTCTCTGGCTTTAAATTGCTGCAGTCTTTTTTCTTCTCTCAACCCTTGGGCGCCCTCTCCTGCCAGAAGTCTGTTAAAACCTTCAGGATCCAAAAAAAATCAACATATATATATATATATAAAAGCATTTTCAACATACCAATAATGAACTTGCTTTAAAAAATCAGGAAAAACAAAATATCGTTCACAATAATTCCAAAACACCTAAGAACAAACCCATACAACAAGATTTGGACTTCAAAATACTGAAGAAATCATTAAGGAGACCCCCTAGAAATGGACTGAAGAAATAATTAAAAGAGACCCCTAGAAGTGAATTAACATTGTGAAATGGTTCTTACCAAAAGAAATCTACAGGTTCAATGCAGTCCTCGTCAAAATCCTGCAGGACATTCTTCATAGAACTAGAAAAAAAATCCTAAAACTGAAACTCATACAGAACCACAGAAGACTCCAAGAGAACCAAAGCCAAGCTGGGCAGAAAGAGCCAAGCTGGCGGCACCATAATACCTGACCTCACATGACATCACAGAGTCACAACAACAAAGTCAGTACAAAAGGGGAGACAGATCGGTGGGCTAGAGCAGAGGCCCAATACATCGATCCGCACAGCTGCAGCCACCTGATTTGTAACACAGGCACAAAAAGCATGCACTGGGGAAAAACGGCTCTTGAACAACAGTCCCAGGCAAACCAGATAGCACATACAGAAGCGTAAAGTTAAATAGATTTCTTCCTCACCATGCACAAAACTTAATAATGGATTAAAGACCTGATACTCCAAGGATGCTCAAGGAAAAATAAAAATATAAAAACACTTTATGATAGAGGCACAGGCAAGGACTTCCTAAAAATAACTCCAACAGCTCTAGAAATAGTTCCAAGATTGACGTGTGAGGTTGCATGAAATTTCAAAGCTTCTGTATAGCATAGGACATGATCAGAAGAAGGAAGAAAGAGCCCTACCTACGTAACGGGAGAGAATCTGCCAATTACACACTGGACAGGGCGCCAACATCTAGCTGTATAAAGAACTACAAAAAATAAACACACACACGCACACACACATGCACACTCGCATACATGCACACACATGCACACATGTGCACACACACACAAGAACACATGCACACACATTCACATGAACATGCACACACAAGAATGCATGGACACGTGCACATACATGCACACACATGCACATGCACACACGCACATGCACACGCACACACAAAACAAGTTATCCAGTCAATAAACAGGCTGGCGAACTGAATAGATAGTTCTAAAAAGAAGAAATACAAAAGACCAATCAATACTTCTAAAAGCCCTCCTACATTTTCCGTGAGGGAAATACAAATTAAAATGTCTTTGTGAGTTCATCTCATGCCAATCAAAATGGTGGTTGTGGGGAAGGGGAAATGTAAATTAGTGAGTCACTGTGGACGTTAGTATGGGGGTTCCTCAAAAAGTAGCGGAGCAGTGTCCTGCTCCTGGGTATAAAGCCAAGGACTCTAAGTCAGCACACCATGGAGATGCAAGTGCATACCCGTGCCCACGGCTGAACTGTTCACAATAACCTGAACCAGCCCAGATGTCTGCCAGTGACGAATGGGTAAAGACACAATGGAGCTTTATTCACCCATAAAGAAAGTGAAATTATGACATCTGCAGGGAAACGGATGGAACTGGAGAGCATTGCGTTAGATAGGATAAACCGTCAGAGAGAAAACCTTATATGTGGAATTGAGAGTTAAAGAAAGGGGGGAGGTGAGAGAGAGAATGTGTGTGTGTGTGTGCCAGTGTGTCAATGTATGTGTATGCGTGTGAATGTGTGTGTGACTATGTGGGGGTGATATGAAGGTAGAAAATGGACTGTGAGAGGAGGTGAGTGTGTGAGTGTGTGTGTGTGTGAATGCGTGTGTATGAATGCACATTGTGTGAATTGTGTGTGTATGTGTGTTTGAATGTGTGTATGTGTGTTGGAATGTGTGTATGTGTGTGAATGTGTGTATGTGTGTGAATGTGTGTGTGAATGTGTGTATGTGTATGAATGTGTGAATGTGTGTATGTGTGTGAATGTGTGTATGTGTGTGAATGTGTGTGTAAATGTGTGTATGTGTGTGAATGTGTGTGTGTGTGAATGTGTGTCTGACATGGAGGTAGAAAGTGGACTGTGAGAGCAGACAAGGAGGTCTAAATGGAAGGAGAGGTTGAAAGGAGAAGGTAATAGCACATCTGTCATGAAAACAGAAGGGAGCACATTTGGAGGAATGAAAGGGGCAGCAAGAGGGGAAGGGGCAGAGGAGGGAATTAGAATAAAAATAAACTATACTGGCATTTATAAAATTAAGCCCGTTTCTTTGTAAACTACCCCCTCCAAAAACCATTAAATCCTCCAGCATCCTTAATCCAGAAATGTCCCCAATTCCCTCACTATTAGGTCATTTCTCAGGGCTGCTGCCAAGCCCTCAAACTTCATGGACCTGCCTGTGAGACACAAAATGGGAAAATAAACATGGGAAAGACTCTCCAGACAGAGCACATTAAGACTGGGAAGGCAAGGGGCACAGCAGAAACAAGACCAAAAGATCCACGTAGAGGTCAGGGCTGAGGACAGCAGCATGGAAGGAACTCCCCTCCCACCTTTCCTGCACCGTCCCCCAGGATTTGTAGCTGCCTGGAGTTAAGCCAAGAAGCTCCCTAGACTCGAGAGCAGGAGCAGCAGGCTCAACATCCGCACTCACTGATTTCCCTAGACACTTGGGAGTGGACTTCTTTGCCGGCGCCATGTACCGTATAGACTGGGATCAGACCCCATAAGCATGACCTTCCATGGCTCTGACATCATTCTCCACACGCTCTTTCTCTCAGCTTAGGGGGTGCTCAGCGCGTGGCTCAGAAATGCTCACATGAAAGCTTAACTGCTACTGCCTCTTCAGAAGAAGGTCCCTTAACACACACGCATTCTCTCTCTCTCTCTCTCTCTCTCTCTCTCTCTCTCTCTCTCTCTCTCTCTCTCTCTCTCTCTCTCACACACACACACAATTATGTAAAAATTAAAAACGGGTCACTTTCCGCATACTGGACTTGAGGTGTTTACCAAGCACTCTAAAGGAGATGCCATGTGACTAGGGGCTATGTTCCCTATAGGAGAGAAAAAAAAATGACAGTAAGCAAAGCCATAAGGATGAGGGGAACTAGAGAGAGAAGAAAGGAGGAAGAAAGGAGTCAAGGCTCTCAGCTTTTAAGGAATTGGGTCAGTCGGACAGTCTGGAAGATAAACCCCAGAAAGACTAACCCAGGCCAAAGGAGGGCAGTGAGGTAAAGAGCGAGAGACGGAAGGGTCACGAGAGTCGGGAAACAGAGGAAAGTGTGGCAGAAGAACTTGGTAGGTCCTGAGGATCCTGCTGATGGCACTGGACATAGCTCCAGGGGGCGCCATACCCCCAGGGACATGGCCACACGGGGATGGCATGGTGGGCAGAGTGGAGTCCTAGAGGGCAGGCATGGATGAGCCTGAAGAACAATGAGGAACCACAAAGGGGCAGGGGACTGGCAGCATCCTGGGGCTGAGATGCGGAGGCACCGAGTTCAAATCTGACTGGAAAGAAATGGCTAGAGCTATGTATTCTAGCCGCAGCTACTTAAGGCCCTCAAAGGTCCAGCTACTGCTTTCCTTCCCAGCCATGCTTCTCACCTGGGAACCACGTGCAAAGTGTGGCGGTCCAACACACGGCGCTGCTTGCAGTTCTCCAAGCACAGCATTCTCATTCACACTCCCCTCTGTTTTCTCCCGCAGCTCCCTTTACATGGAGTGCTCCCAAAACAAGCCTCCCCCCACCCACACGTGTTTCCAGGCGCTAGCTCAGCGTTCATATTCAGCCTTCCTCCTTTGCCTACACACAGCTCAATGTGGAGCGAGCACAAGCTCTTTCCAAGCTTTTCCTGTTGGTCAACCCCACTCATGGATGATTGGCTTCCTTCTTGACAGACCATTGCACCGTAGACTCCCACAGTGTACACGTATGATTGGCTTCCTTCTTGACAGACCATTGCACCGTAGACTCCCACAGTGTACACGTATGATCGGCTTCCTTCTTGATAGCCCTTTGCACTGTATATTCCCACAGTGTACACGTATGTTTGTTTTCTGCATTGTTTTCTTGTAACACCTAGTCTTTACATTCACAGCACTTGACTCATGGTGTCTTACGGTTTCTATTGCTGTGACGAGACACCATGACCATGGCAGCACTTGTAAAGGAGAGCACTTAATTGGAACTGGTTTACAGCTCACAGATTTAGTCTGTTATCACCACGGTGGGAAGCATGGTAGTATGCAGTGTAACGTATAGTCTTCCTGCCAGCCGCTCGGGCCCTGCCAAGCTGTCTGAGCCCCCAAGTAGCACACAAGACAATATATTAACTATGAAGCTGTTGGCCATTTGCTTTGTTTCTTATCAGCTAGCTTTGATTTGATTATTAACCCATACTTACTAATACATATTTTATAAGAATTTATCTTTTTGAGGACACACTCCTGAGTGCCTGTTGCTCCCAGGAGATCACATGGCGAGAGCTCTCTTCACTACAGTTCCCAGAATCCTCCTAGACTCCTATCCCACCTATCTTGTTTCCCTGTTGGCTAACAGTGCTTTATTCAAACCAATCAGACACGTATTTACTGAATGATGGCTCCCAATATCGCAGTCAGACATGGTGCTGGGGATGTAGCTGAAAGTTCTACATTTGGATCAGCAGGCAGCAGGAAGGAAGAGTGAGCCAATGGGCCTGGCTTGAGCTTCTGAGTCCTCAAATCCCACCCACAGTGACACACTTCCTCCAACAAAGCCACACCTGCCCCAATAAGGCCACACCTCCTAATAATGCCATTCTCTATGGAGTTAAGGGGGTCATTTTGATTCAAACTACCATATTCCACCCTGTGGTCCCCATAGGCTTGTAGCCATACCATAATGCCAAATAATGCATTTAGCCCAACTTCAAAAGTCCCCATAGTCTGTCACAGTCTCGACAGTAGAAAGTCTCTGATATTCCTGGCAACCTCCAACCTAAGAATCTGCGTAAAATCAAAATGAAGAAAAAAAAAAAAGCAAACCACATACTTCCAACATACAATGGCACAGGATATACACTGCCATTTTCAAAAGGGAGGAAAGGCATAGTGAGGAAATTCTGGACCAAAGCAAGACCAAAAAACAGCTCAGAAAACTCCAAACTCTGGATCTCCACGTCTGAAGTCAAAGCGATCTTCAGATCTCCAACTCCTTTCAGCTTTGTTGACTGTAACACACTTCTTCCTCATGGACTGGCTCCACTCCCTGTTAGCAGCTCTCCTTGGCAGGTTTCCCACGGCTCTGGCATCTCCAATATCTTGGGGTCTCCAAGGCAACCCAGGCTTCCCTGTCACAGCTTCACAAAGTGGCCTCTTTAGGTTTCCATGCAGGGGCACCCCTGACTCATGCCTGGCCTCCGTAGCTTTCCCTAGTCACATGGGAAGATTCCACAACTTCTTCCTGTATCCTTGGCTCTAAAGCCAGAACCATGTGGCTACAGCTGCCAAATTCTGCTGCTTACTGGGCCTGGAACATGGTCCCCTTGTTCAAATACATTTTCATTATATATCTGCATAAGATAATAGCCTGGCAGTGGTGGCGCACGCCTTTAATCCCAGCACTTGGGAGGCAGAGGCAGGCGGATCTCTGTGAGTTCGAGGCCAGCCTAGTCTACAGAGCGAGTTCCAGGACAGCCTCCAAAGCCACAGTGAAACCCTGTCTCGAAAAACCAAAAAAAAAAAAAAAAAAAAGATAATAGCCACACAACACAATCAATGCTATGTCGTTTGGAAATGTGCTCTGCCAAATCTGTTAATACGTAACTCTTTAATTCAGCCTCAGGCAGATTTTCTAGACAAGGACAGAAAGCAGCCACATTCTTCACCAGAAAGTCACAAGAACTATCTCTAAGTCGAATATTAAAATTCTTCTCCTCTGAATCTGCTTGAGCTAGTTCCCCACAGTTCAAATCACACTCAGCACCACTGTCTTCCACGACCCTACGAGGGTGACCCACTAAGCAGCACTTAAAGCCTTCTGCTACTTTCCTCACCCAAAGTCCCAAAGTCCACATTCCTCCAAACAAAAACACGCCCGGGACTGTCACAGAAATACCCAAGTCCCTCTACCAACTTCTGTCTTAGTTAGGGCTTCTATTGCTGTGGAGAGACACCATGACCACGGTGACACTTATAAAGGAAAGCGTTTAATTGGGGCTGGTTTACAGTTCACAGATTTAGTCTGTTATCACCACGGTGGGAAGCATGGCAGCACGTATACAAACATGGTGCTGGGGAGGCAGCTGAGAGTTCTACATCTGGATCAGCGGGCAGCAGGAAGAAAGAGTGAGCCACTGGGCCTGGCTTGAGCTTCTGAGACCTCAAATCCCACCCCCAGTGACACACTTCCTCCAACAAAGCCACACCTGCCCCAATAAGGCCACACCTCCTTATGGGCCTAAGGGGGCCATTTTCATTCAAAACAGCACATATGGTAAATGCCCATGTGGGTAATGTGTCCACTTCCTCTTTTCCTGTTGTGGCCCCGTCTGTGGCCACACTGTTGGGCTCTACTCTGGTGAAGGCAGCTGGGATGTTCTTAGAAGCCATGGCCCGTTATGGTTTTTGTCCACATCTAAGACATAATTTCTCCGTGTTTCCAAATCTCTTTCTGTCTTAGTGACTTTTCTTGCTGCTGAGATAAAAAAAAAATGCCCTGATAGAATCAACTTAAGGGAGGGAGGGTTGGCTAAGTCCACAGCTCCAGGATCTAGTCCATCATGGTGGCAGCAGGAGCTATGTGGTCAGGAAGCAGGGAACAATGATATCTATCTATCATCTCTATCATCTATCTGTCATCTATATCCATCATCTATACCTAACATCTATATCTATCAATCTATCCATCATCTATCTTCCATATCTATCATCTATACCTATCTATCTATCTATCATCTATCATCTATCTATCTCTATACGTCTATCATCTATGTCTATCTATCATCTATGTCTATCTATCATCTATATCTATACTTATATCTATATCTATCTATCCATGATCTATACCTGTCTATCTATCATCTATCCATCTCTCTCTCTCTATCTAGCATGTATCAATTATCAGGTGGCACACACCCCCTAGGAGTACCCTGATGACTGTACTCTTCCTCACGCTGTCTCAAGGTTGTAACGGGCTTGGATGACCAGACTTATTATTAGTTACAACACAGAGACTTATTACTAGTTATGCATGCTCGGCCTTATCTTATGCATTCCCCGGTTAGCTCTTGTAACTTAATATAACCTGTTTCTCTTCATCTGCATTTTGCCTCAGGGGTTTTTACCTTACTTCTGTATGCCCTACTGCATGTATGCTGGCTGGTGGACGCCTGGCTGGCCCTAGGCACCTCTCTTTTCTCACTGAACCTAAATTCCTCCTCCTATCTATTCTCTGCTCACCAGCCCAGCCTATTCCTCTACTACCTAGCTATTGGCTGTTCAGCTTTTTATTAGAACAATCAGGTGCCTTTAAGCAGGCAAGGTAAAACAACAACACTCCTTTACATAATTAAACAAATACAGCATAAACAAATGTAACACACCTTTGCCTAGTTAAACAAATGCAACATAAACAAATCAACATACCTTTACATAGTTAAATACTCCACAACATAAACAAAGTAACACATCTTTACATAGTTAAAGAAATATTCCACAACACAAGGTTGTGATCTCTGGGGATCTTGGTAGGGCCTCCAGAAATGTTGTGGGGGTGTCCACCAAAGAATACAGCTTAAACATGAGTTTAAACCAACAGAAAGTTTTTGTTAGCCATCCAGCGATTACACTGGGTGTTTGGGATCCCAGTATAGCACAGAGCCTTTCTCGGGGGAGCAGAATTACAGGAGCCAAAAGGCAAGGTTAGTACATTCCCAGAACGTTGATGGATTAGTCCTTCGTTTTCGTTTTTTGGCCGATGGTATTATCTTCATGCTAAGTTTTTATGGGCTGGATGATACTTCCATCACAGAGTCTGTTGTGCAAGGGCTGGGGATCTGTTAACAATACTGAGACGTTTAACTTTTCCAAATATTGCAAGACATGTAACAATGTTGCCCTAACTGTGAGTGAAATCTAGCCTTGTTATTTTTGAATTTTAAACAACACTGACTAAATTTCTGTGTCAGTATCAATAAGGGATACACATGTGAAAGTTCTTTGACACTGAGGACTTGTGAGACAGCTTAGTTGGTAAAATGCCTGAGGATCTCTAGCCCCTGTGTGCACCTGCACCCACACTCATATACACGCACACGTGTGTTGTCTCATACACACACGTGTGCTCTCTCTCTCACACACACACACGCATACGACGCACGCATGCACACATGCAGACACACGCATATGCACACACATTTCTTCAGCACCAGATGTGGTGGTATACAACTGTAACCCCAGCACTTAGGAAGCTGAGGCAGAAGAATCACAAATTCAAGGTCAGCCTGGGTTGCCTAGCAACACCTTGTCTCAAAACACCAGATAACACACACAAAAATAATAAATGAATACATAAAAACCTTCTTTGGTAGCTTCTAGGGGTGTGAAGGGATTCTGACACTCAAGTGTTTGAGGACTGCTATGGGCTGATGTCTCCCCATTCTTATGTACCCATTCTATGTAATGCATTTCATATGACAATTCTTTATTCTGAGTCATGGAGACCAGAGCACTGGGTATTTTCCTGTTTTCACAGCACTAAAACTACTAGGTTCTCTGACGACCCGACTGCGGTTTAGCATTTTAATGTGCTGGACTTTCACCGCCTTGAGCCACTGGTCAGTTAGTTACCCCTGCAGGAAATTGGGATTTGCTGCCCTCGGCCTGTTGAATTCAGCCTGCCATGCTCACAGCTTTTGTTTGTGTTTTCTGTAGTAAAAACTGTATCCCACTCCCTTCTCCCACCTCTCCCTCTCCCTCCCTCTCTCTCCCTCTCCCTCCCTCTCTCTCTCCCTCTCTCTCTCTCTCTCTATCTCTATCTATCTATCTATCTCCTTTCTCTTTTTTCCTCTCTCCCTTTCTTTTTCATTTTTCTTTTCTTTCTTGTTTTTCTGTTTCTCACCCCCATCTTCCTTTTGAGTCAGCATAATGACATTTTGAAGCAACCCTTTCTTTCTTGTTCCCTATAATTTCCTCACTAAGCACATTTTAAAAAATACACTGCCTCATTTTCTACATTCAAGTCAATGACGTCACTGTTAATCATATCAGGCTATGAAATGGGTATTACTTTCTCCCCGTCGGGAAGGAGCCCTGTCTGTCACGCGTCTTGGTAGCATAAAGCTTTTCTAAAGACGCTCATGTGCCTGCCAGTCCTGACAACTGTGTCTCCCATTTACATCTCGGCCTTGCTGTTTTTGTCTGCTGAGACCTCGGCTCCGGCTCTCAGCCGTTCTCAAACCGTTACTGTCTTCTGGAAGCAGCCCTCACAGCTGTGGCCTTTGTTGACAAATCGTTTCATCTCCTCTGGGCCTTAAATTATTTCCTCTGAAGTGAAAAGTCACTGGATGTTTCCAGAGACTATCTCAGGGTCATAACGTGGCTGCTCCGAGCTCTGAGTGGTTCCAGGGTCTCCACCCTCTATCTTCCAGCTCTGCTCAGAGGACGACGGAAAACTCAACCTTGACGCTCTAGCTTTCCTACAGCTCTATTGTAACTTTCAGGGTTCAGGATTAGCTTTGTACTGAGGTGGTTTTCCTGATCTGGACAGTTGGTTTTTAGGCCTAAAAACTGAACAATGACAAGTCTTAAATTCTTTAATAGAATCTTGCTACAGATACACAAAGGTGGTTACCTCTGTCTTGTCATGAGAAATCAGTTGTTAATTGCTGGGGTGTCTCTCCTCTTGGTCCTTCTCTTGGATCTTTTTTTTTTCTCTCATTTATTTATTTATTTTTATTTTTAAATTTTAATTAGAAACAAGGTTGCTTTACATGTCAATCCCAGGTCCCTCTCCCTTTCCCCCCTCCCACGCCATCCAACCAACCCCCCCCCCCATATACCCTCCTTTCCCTAGGGAGTGTGAGGCCCTCCATGGAGGTGTCCATAGTTTGTCATTTCATCCAGGGCAGGGTCTAGACCCTCCCCCAAGAGTCCAGGGTGAGAGTGCATCTCTCCTTGTGGAACAGGCACCCAAAGTCCATTTGTATGCCAGGGATAAATCCTGATCTACTACCCAAGGTCCCCATAGATTACTTAGGCCTCTTCACTGACACCCACATTCAGGGGGTCTGGATCAGTCCCATGCTGGATTCCTTTTTACCTGGGACCTGGATGCTCTGTGCTAGTTTCCCTTCAAGCACACTGGGTCCCTTAGGACCTTATGGCACCAGCCCTGAAATCCCAGCTGTTTGGGAGGCTGAGGCAGGAGGATCACAAGCCTGAGGCTACAGAGCAAGTGCATGTCAGCCTGAGCGACTCACTGAGACTCAGTCTCAAAGGAGAGGCAAAAAGAAGACGGGCACTGTGGCTTACGGGAGAACCATCTGGCTGTAGCCCTGGGTAGCCCAGCTCTTCTGGTCTGACCTCCTCTTCCCAGTGTCCTCTGTGCTCTTTGCTCCTCTGTAGCATTTACATAACCCAGTTTAACAACCAACTGCCTTTCTTCCTGTTTTGGCCCCCACTGTCCCTTCTGTCTCCCTGTTAAAGGGATACGGGTGAGGGTGCATTCCTATGCACCTGAGGAGTCTTGCAGAACTGAGCTTGGGTTTCCCCTGCCATCTGGGTCTGGCTGGGTTGCGTCTTCTCTTTGATGTCAGAATGTGTTTTCATTGAGCTTCACTGCGACTTCTTTGCTTTAGTTTGTTGTTGTTGTTGTTTCTCCTAAGCCGTGCACATTTTTTCTTGAGCTTATTTTGCTTCTTTGTGCTGTTAATTTTCATTGCTTCCGACTAGGGGTGGGGCTGAGGGTGAGATTTGGCTTCTGACTGGGGAGGGGGGGTGAGATTTGGCTTCTGACTGGGGAGGGGGGGTGAGATTTGGCTCCAGTAGTACTCATATTTTTCCCAAAGTCCCACATTCTTAGGAACTCATAGGTACATTCTCTCTCCCTCTCTCCTCTCTCTTTCCCTCTCTCTCTTTCCCTCTCTCTCTTCCCTCTCTCCTCTCTCTCCCACTCTTCCCCTCTCCTCCCTCTCCCTCTCTCTCTCCCCTCTCTCCTCTCTCTTTTCCTCTCTCTCCTCTCTCTATTTTCTCTCTCACACCCCCTCCCTCTCTCTCCCCTCTCTCTCCTGGCTCTCTCCCTCTCTCTTCCCTCTCTCCTCTCTCTTTCCCTGTCTCCCCTCTGTCCCTCTCCTCTCCTCTCACTCCCCCTCTCTCTTCTCCCTCCCTCCTTCTCCTCCTTCCTCCCTCTCCCTCCCTCCCTCTCTCTCTCTCTCTCAAAACCACTCTTGAAAGGCCATTGATGTTGCGGGCAGAGGACGTCAGTAGGACATGCTCAGGAACCCAGCCCTGCGCAGTTGTGAGCCTGGCCATCTGGAAGTTGCCTCTTACTCAATGAAATGGAGTAAACACTGTCCATTATGAAATCCACCACGCAGGCTGCCAGGGACGAATGGGATCCCACCCAAAGCCAATCGCTGCTCTGACAGGGTAGTTGGCTAGTGCTGCCTGAGACTGCTCCAGCCTCCCCCGTCCTTGATGTCACAATTCAAAGGCTGCTGCCTGCCTGGGAAGTTGAAGAAAGCTCAGCAGGTTTTCTCTGTGTGTCCTACAGCCAGGCCCCTGTCTGATGGCGTTTATGAAAAAATACCTCCTCCCCATTCTGGTGCTCTTCTTGGCCTACTACTACTACTCTACAAAAGAAGAGTTCAGACCAGGTGAGTAGTACCACTGTGTCCCCTTTGGAGGAGCAGGCTTAAAACACGGGGATGCTGGAATGTTCCTAAGGATCTAGCTATATGTTCTTGATCCCTAAGTCACTGAGAAAGAGAGAACCCTAATGTGGGGTAACTCTGTATCCTCCAGCTACAAGCTATGGGCAGGAGGAGACAGAGAGGGGTAAAGCCACACAGCCAAGTTGGCCACGCTTTGGTCGGCACCCAGCATGGAGAGCAATTTCAGATCTACAGAAGAGAAAGTCATATCCAGACCCATGGCTCAGCCAGAGTAGCTGTGCTCCATAGAGAGACTGATGGCTGAGAGGCCAAAATGAAAATTAAAAAGGGTTATGACGTCGATGGCCATTTTGTGGTGCTTTTTAAAATTCCCTTTCGATTTAGCAAAATTAGATCATGCCAGAAGTGTTGAACTCATGCAGTTTATCCGAACTGGCCTTGTCTCTGTGAAATCTACACATGGAGGTTTCCTTAGGAATGATGGCAGGAAGGCTCGGCTCTGGACATCCAGGCCAAACCCATCTTAAAGCCTGTTTATGAACAACTCCAAGTGTCACTCTGGTAGTTTGCAGCATGAGGCAAACTGATGTGGGCTCGCAGCTTTTAAGTGTGGATGGTAAAAAACAGGGCTTTTGGGGTACTCATAGCTCTTGTGGTCCCCAGAAATGCTCCAAGGGAAGAAAGTAATTGTCACGGGGGCCAGCAAAGGGATCGGAAGAGAAATGGCATATCATCTGTCAGAAATGGGAGCCCATGTGGTGTTGACCGCAAGGTCAGAGGAAGGTCTCCAGAAGGTAAGCATTCCCTGCCCACAGACAGGTGTGCCTTCCTGTGCCCAGCTTTTAGTCTTACACATACACACAAAGGCTTGCCCCATGACCTGCACTCTCGTATGCAGTTACAAATATAGGAATATAAAACTACTGCTTTTAGGTACACACACACACACACACACACACACACACACACACACACACACAGATTCTTATCTAAACAGCCCTATGAACAAACTCTCATTTAAGCCCCAGTTACTCCCAAACTACACATGAAAGCCCACAGGTAAGATGCCACCACATCCGCTATGTCTCTGCAGGTGGCATCCCGCTGCCTTGAACTCGGAGCAGCATCTGCCCACTACATCGCTGGCACCATGGAAGATATGACGTTCGCGGAGCAATTTGTTCTCAAAGCAGGAAAGCTCATGGGTAAGGGTCCACCCCCCCTTTTCCTCCTCTGGGCTTAGAGCTCTGGGGGGAGTGGGAGGGGGGAGGGGCAAGAACAGGGCCGGCTCCGAGTGGTCTCTCTCAACCCAGCCATCTCTTTGCAGGCGGACTGGACATGCTCATCCTTAACCACATCACTTACACCAGTATGAACTTCTTCCGCGACGAAATCCACGCTTTGCGCAAAGCCATGGAGGTCAACTTCATCAGTTACGTGGTCATGAGCGTGGCCGCCTTGCCCATGCTGAAGCAGAGCAATGGCAGCATTGTTGTTGTCTCCTCCATAGCTGGTGAGTGGCTCAGGGGCCAGGGTGGAAGCCGAGAAACAGATAATGCTGGGATTATGCCAGGTGAGAGCACAAATGTTTCCATGCCAGGAAGTCACACTGCATGAACTTGAAATACTCATGGTGATGTCGTGGGAAAGCCGATAGTTCACAGTTCGTGGGGGAGGGACTTGGGGGTGTAAACTCAGCTGAAGGACACGCATGTTGGAGAAAAGAGACATCGAGGAACCAGTGGCCCCCAGAGTAAGGAGTGGTCAAAGCAGGGCTACAAAATCCCTGAAAGGAACAGACAAAAGCAACAGTTCAGGATGACCAAAGGAAACCTGATGCGTGCGCCAAGCCTGGGAGAGGACAGGGACAAGAAGAGGGGCTGGGGGCATGGCCAGTTCCCAGAGACCTGGTCATAGTGGGTGGGAAAGTCTTTGCTTCCATCATAGCCAAAAGGGTGGTGAGGTCAGTGGGTACAAAAACAGAAGAAAGAACAGAATACCTTAAGGATATGCAGAAAGATGGTTGGCTAGGAGAAACCAACTGAAGACTAGCAACGGAGAGGAAAGTTGCTCTAGATCAGTGGCTCCCAACCTTGCTAATGCTGTGGCCCTTTAATACAGTTCCTCCTGTTGAGGTGGCCCCCAACCATAAAATTATTTCGTTGCTACTTCGTAACTGTGATCTTGCTACTGTTATGAACAGCAGTGTTTCTCAGAGGTGAGGATCCCTCCTGGATTCAGGGTAGAAGTACTACACATGTTTGTTGATTAGTAAAGATGCGTTTGAAAGGTCAGAACACAGCGATATAAACCAGCCTTACAAATGCAGTGCTTAGAATATATTTTTTAAAATGACCTTGGAGACCATGGGCTGTTAAATACTTCACAAATGTCAGTTCTTCTTGAACTAAATAAGGCCATCAATGTGCTAAAGCACCCTCCTCTCTGGCCCAGGAAAGGCCTGCGTGGATAAAGGGACGGTGTGTCTGTGCCAACGGCCAGCAGAGAGATTGATATGCACCCCTGTGCTTCCAGCACAGACTCTGGCCCTTCCTCGCCCACAGACTTGCTGGGCTGAAAGCAAAGGAGAGCTCCCAGATGCATACTGAGTGGGAGGGTGCTGGGCACATACCCAGTGAATCCTCTGCACTGGCCAAAACTCCAGAACATCAATCATGGTGTGGGTGGCTCTAACGAGCCCCTATTCCATTGATGAATGGAGACATACATACAGCCCATGCAAAAGCTGCTTCACCTTTTGCCTAGAGAATTTAACTTTTGTGATCTAAAGAATCCACAAGCGCTTGGCGGGAGGAGCAAGGATTACTGTAGACCCTAAGGGTCTGATGGAATTCTAATAACCTCTGTTTCCGTACATTCACAGCGTCTACGGAATAATACTTAGTAATTCCCATGGGCTCTGGGCTCTGAGTGGTAGAAAAAGAGTTGTGTCTCTCTCCCTGTGTCATTTGTGTAGAGTTCAGTGCCTGGAGGTCAGCCCTTTTGAGTTAACACACATCTCTGAATTCACAAATTAATTTCTCACCCTAACAGAAGGGTATTGTGCTCCATGGTGTACTGTTTTATATGGTGTTTTTTCTATTTTGTGCATGTGTGTAGTGTTTATGTACATGAACAAGTGTATGGATGATACCAGATGCCTTCTCCAAACACTATCTGCCTTCTGTTTTTGGAGGCAAGATGAGAGCATCAGAACCTGGAGCTCACTGATTTGGCTAGACTAGCTGACCAGCAAGCCCCAGGGATCCCCTGTCTCCTCCTCCACAGTGTTGGGGTTACAAATGTATACCTGGTTTATTTTTCTTTTTTCTTCTTAATGTAATTCTGAGAGTCTGCACTCAGGTCCTCACGCTGGAGTGCCAAGCGCTTTACTGATGAGTCATCTCCCCAGCCTTGGTGTCTTCTTTTAAGCAATCAGGAAGTATGTTCAGTGATCTTTACTTTTAAAAATCTGCATCTCACTAAACATCAAGCTGACCCTGAGTTCAGAAAAAAAATCTACTGAGTTAGAGTTGTAATCACTTCCAGTGCTTTTTTTTTTTTTGCTGAGTTGTAACACAGAGCAACTGTTCTTTCCTGATGCATTTCTGGGTGTTGTGCCACACAGAGGGCTTGCACTCTCTCTTCAGGCTTGGTTATATCCTTAGTCCTATCAGAGATGGCGCTGATGCTTGCATCTGCAGCTCAGCATTTTTCTGGCCCTACTGAACAAGTTCTTGTCTTTATCACGTGCTGTTACTTTAACTTTAGCTCCTATGACTAAAGTCCAAACTTATCGTGCCTTAAGCAAATCTATAAATTCATTTTCTCCTATGAACGGCCTAGGGTAGGCAGTCAAGGCTGATAGGATAGTCAACACTCCATGAAGCTGTCCAAAAACCAAGCAAGACAGGACTACCAGTCCTGTGGTTGTTATGTTCATCTGCAGGTCCAAGAAGGCTTGCTGTTATGTCCGAATTCTAGCTACAGAAAATGAAGGGCACATTATGAAACTTGTAACCATGAGCCACAGCAGGCAGCAGATGGGATCTGGTCAATATTCAACAAACAACTCAGGGCATCGTCTACAAGAGAACACAAATAATGCTGACTCACTGCCTCGCACACCGTCCATGCCAAGTAACACATAAGAGCATAAGAAAATGATCCAAGCACGCCTATAAAGGCCAGAAATCAGGAGGCAGGGGGATTTCCATAAGTTCCAGGCTATTCTGGTTCTGGGTTACAGACTGAGACTTGGGCTCAGGGAGAGAGAGGGGGGAGGGAGGGAGAGAGAGAAGGGGGGATACAAATGGAGGAAGGAAGGAAGGAAGGAAGGAAGGAAGGAAGGAAGGAAGGAAGGAAGGAAGGAAGGAAGGAAGGAAAGAAAGAAAGAAAGAAAGAAAGAAAGAAAGAAAGAAAGAAAGAAAGAAAGAAAGAAAGAAAGAAAGAAAGAAAGAAAGAAAGGCCTACAAGAAAATGTCTTCCCAGACCCACTCTACGGTACATATTCAAGGCTACCACATGAATAAATCCTTGACCCCAAATGTGGTGCAGAGGACCAGCAGGCAGGAGGAGGGATGAAAAAGCATTTCTGAAACTGAGATGCTACTGCTTGAATTTTATGTTTAAAAAACATAGCTGGATTTGCAGAAAACACTAGAAAATATTTGGGAAAAGCCCACCTGCCCTTGCTTAAAATGGCTCTTTTTTTATTTAAATTAGAAACAAGTTTGCTTCACATGTAAATCCCAGCTCCCTCTCCCTCCCTTCATTCCCTGCCCCCCCCCAAATCCCCAACCCCTCACCCAATCCCCACTCCATTCTCCAGGGAAGGTGAGGCCCTTCATGGGGGATCTCCAAAGTCTGTCATATCATCCAGGGCAGGGCCTAGGCCCTCCCCCATGTGTCCAGGCTAAGAGAGCATTCCTCCATTTGGAATGGGTTAACAAAGTTCATTTGGATGCCAGCGATAAATACTGATTTATTGCCCGAGGTCACAAAGAATGCTGAGGCCTCCTCACTGATACCCACATTCAGGGGGCCTGGATCAGGCCCGCACTGGCCTCTCAGCTATCAATCTGGGGTCCATGAGCTCCCCCCTTGTTCAGGTCAGCTGTTTCTGTGGGTTTCACCAGCCCGGTCTTGACCCCTTTGCTCATCACTCCTCCCTCTCGGCAACTGGTGTCCAGGAGTTCAGCTCATGTTTAGCTGTTGGTGTCTGCCTCTGTTTCCATCAGCCACTGGATGAAGGCTCTAGGATGGCATATAAGGTAGTCATCAATCTCATTATCAGGGGAGGGCATTTAAGGTAGCCTCTCCACTATTGCTTAGACTGCCAGTTGGTGTCATCCTTGTAGATCTCTGGAAATCTCACTAGTGCCAGATCTCTCCTCAAACCTGTAATGACTCCCTCTATTAATGGTGTCTCTCATCCTGCTCTCTTCCATTCTTCCCCCAACTCAACCTTCCTGCTCCCCCATGTCCTCTTCTCCCCCTCTCTTTCCTTCCTCCCTCTCCCCTTCCCCATGCTCCCATTCCCCTCAGGAGATCCTGTCCCTTTCCTCTTCTCTGGGATGCCTATCTCTCTTAGGGTCCTCCCTGTTTCCCAGACTCTCTGACGGAGGGGTTGTAGGCTGGCACTCCCCTGCTTCATGACTAAAATCCATATATGAGTGAGTACATACTGTGTTTGTCTTTTTGTGACTGGGTTACCTCACTCAGGATGGTTTCTTCTAGTGTCACCCATTTGCCTGCAGATTTCAGGATTCCATTGTTTTTTTTTTTCCACTGAGTAGTACTCCACTACGTAAATGTACCACATTTTCTCTATCCACTCTTCAGTTGAGGGGCATCTAGGCTGCTTCCAAGTTCTGGATATTACAAATAATGCTGCTATGAACATAGTGGAACAGATGTCCTTGTTGTATGAATGTGCATCTTTTGGGTATATGCCTAAGAATGGGATTGCTAGATCTTGTGGTAGACTGATTTCCATTTTCCTAAGGAATCTCCATACTGATTTCCAACGTGAGTGTACAGGTTGGCACTCCCACCAGCAGCGGAGGAGTGTTCCTCTTTTTCCACATCCTCTCCAACATAAACTGTCATTGGTGTTTTTTATTTAGCCATTCTGACAGGAGTGAGATGGTATCTCACAGTTGTTTTGGTTTGTATTTCCCTAATGGCTAAGGATGTTGAGCACTTTCTCAAGAATCTCTCAGCCACTTTAGACTCCTCTATTGAGAATTTTCTATTTAGTTCTGTAGCCCACTTTTTAATTGGATCCTTTGGAGTTTTGAAGACTTGCTTCTTGAGTTCTTTGTAAATTTTGGAGATCAGCCCTCTGTCTGATATGTGGTCAGTGAATATCCTTTCCCAATCTACGGGCTGCTTTTTTGTCCTGCTGACTGTGTCCTTAGCCTTACAGAAGTTCCTCAGTTTCAGGAGGTCCCATTTATTAATTGTCTATCTCAGTGTCTGTGCTATTGGTGTTATGTTCAGGAAGCAGTCTCCTGTACCAATTTTCTCAAAGGTATGTCCCACTTTCTCTTCTAAGAGGTTCAATCTGGCTGGATTTATGTTGAGGTCTTTGATCCATTTGGACTTAAGTTTTGTGCATGGCAATAGATATGGATCTATCTGCAGTCTTCTACATGCCAATATCCAGTTATACCAGCACCATTTATTGAAGATACTTTCTTTTCCCACTGTATAATTTTAGCTTCTTTGTCAAAAATCAAGTGTCCATAGGTGTATGGGTTAATATCAGGGTTTTCAATTGATTCCATTGGTCTACCTGTCTATTTTTGTGCCAATATCAAGCTGTTTTCAGGACTATAGCTCTATAACAGAGCTTGAAGTCAGGGATGGTGATGCCTCCGGAAGTTCCTTTACTGTACAAGGTTGTTTTGGCTATCCTGGGTCTTTTGTTTTTCCATATAAAGTTGAGAATTGTTCTTTCAAGGTCTGTGAAGAATTGTGCCAGTATTTTGATGGGAATCGCGTTGAATCTGTAGATTGCTTTTGGCAAGATTGCCATTTTTACTATGTTGATCCTACCTATCCAAGAGGATGAAGATTTTTCCATTTTCTGGTATCTTCTTTAATTTCTTTCTTTAAAGACTCAAAGTTCTTGCTATACAGGTCTTTCACTTATTTGGTTAGCATTATCCCCAGATATTTTATGTTGTTTGGGGCTATTGTAAAGGGTGATGTTTCTCTGATTTCTTTCTCAGCCCATTTATCATCTGTATGTAATAGGGCTACTGATTTTTTGAGTTAATCTTGTGTCCTGACACTTTGCTGAAGGTGTTTATCAACTGTAGGAGTTTCCGTGTAGTTTTTCAGGTCACTTACATAAATTATCATATCATCTGCAAATAATGAAAGTTTGACTTCTTCCTTTCCAATTTGTATCCCCTTGATCTCCTTTTGTTGTCTTATTGCTCTAGCTACAACTCCAAGTACAATATTGAAGAGATATGGAGAGAATGGACAGCCTTGTCTTGCTCCTGAATTTAGAGGAATTGCATTGAGTTTCACTTCATTTAGTTTGATGTTGGCTGTTGGTTTACTGTATATTGTTTTTATTATGTTCAGGTATGTTCCTGTTATCCCTGATCTCTCCAAGACCTTTATCATAAAGGGATGTTGGATTTTGTCAAAGGCTTTTTCAGCATCAAGTGAGATGATTATGTGCTTTTTTCTTTTGTAGTTTGTTTATATGGTGAATTACATTGATAAATTCGCATATGTTGAACCATCCCTGCATCCCTGGGATGAAGCCTACTTGATCATGGTGGATGATTTTTCTGGTGTGTTCTTGGATCCTATTTGCTAGTATTTTATTGAGGATTTTTTCATCAGTGTTTATGAGGGATATTGGTCTGTAGTTCTTGCTTGTGTCTTTGTGTGACTTGGGTACCAAGGTAATTGTAGCCTCGTAAAAAAGTTTGGCAATGAACCTCCTGCTTCTATTGTGTGGAACACTTTGAGGAGTATTGGAATTAGCTCTTCTTTGAATTTCTGGCAGAATAATGCACTGAAGCCATCTGGGCCTTGGCTTTTTTTGGTTGGGAGAATTTGATGACTGCTTCTATTTCATTAGGGGATATAGGTCTGTTTAGATTGCTTATCTCTTCTTGATTTAATTTTGGTAAGTGATATCTATCCAGAAAATTGTCCATTTCCTTTAAATTTTCGAATTTTGTGGAGTACAGATTTTCAAAGTGTGATTCTCTGAATTTCCTCAGTGTCCATTGTTATGTCCCCTTTTTCATTCCTAATTTTGTTAATTTGCATATTCTTTCTCTGCCATTTGGTTAGTTTGGATAAAGGTTTGTCTATCAGTATAACTCTTTGTTATACTGATTCTTTGTATTGTTTCGACTTTATTGATTTCAGCCCTCAATTTGATTATTTCCTGGCGTCTATTCCTCCTGGTTGAGTTTGCTTCATTTTGTTCTAGAGCTTTCAGCTATGCTGTTAATTTTCTAGTGTGACTATTCTCCAGTTTCTTCAAATGAGCACTGCTTTCAAAGTGTCCCACAAGTCTGGGTGTGTTGTGTCTTCATTTTCATTGAGTTCTAGAAAGTCTTTAATTTCTTTCTTTCTTTCTTCCTTTACCCAGGAATGATGCAATTGAGCATTGTTCAATTTCCATGAGTTTGTAGGCTTTTTGCAATTTGTGTTGTTGAATTCTAACTTTAAAGCATGATGATCTGATACGATACAGGGGGTTATTCCAATTTTTTGTACCTGTTGAGGTTTGCTATGTTGCCAAGTATATGGTCAATTATAGAGAAGGTCCCATGTGGCGCTGAGAAGAAGGTATATTCTTTTGTGTTGAATGGAATGTTCTATAGATGTCTGTTAAACCCAATTGGGTCATAACTTCTGTTAGTTCCTTTGTTAAGTTTCTGTCTGGTGATCCTGTCTAGTGGTGAGAGTGGGGTGTTGAAGTCTCCAACTATAACTGTGTGAGGTCTTATGTGTGATTTGAGTTTTAGTAATGTTTATTTTATGAATGTAGGCACCTTTGTATTTGGGGCATAGATGTTCAGAATTGAGACTACATCCTGCTGGATTTTTCCTGTGATGAATATAAAATGACCTTCTTCATATCTTTTGATTGATTTTAGTTTGAATCTAATTTGTTTGATACTAGGATAGCTACACCAGCTTGTTTCTTGGGACCATTTGATTGGAAAATCTTATCCCAACCCTTTATTCTGAGGTAATGTCTGTCTTTGAAGTTGAGATGTGTTTCTTGTATGCAGCAGAAGGATGGATTCTGTCTTCTTATTCATTCTGTTGGCCTGTGTCTTTTTATAGGTAAATTAAAACCATTAATATTGAGGGGATTAAGGACCATTGAATGCTAATTCGTGTTTGTTTTTTATTTGTTTTTGGTGGTGTTATTGTTTATGGATTTACCATGATTTTTCTTTTGACTTTTGATAAGGTTGGATTATCTATTGCCTATGTTTTTGTGAGCCTATTACCTTTCTTAGGTTGAAGTTTTCCTTCCAGCACTCTCTGTAGGAATGGATTAGTGGATATGTATTGTTTAAATCTGGTTTTGTCGTGAGATATCTTGTTTTCTCCATATATAGTGATTGAAAGCTTTTCTGGGTATAGCAGTCTGGGCTGGCATCCGTGGTCTCTTAATGTTGGTATAATATCTATCCAGGACCTTCTGGCTTTTAGAGTTTCCATGGAGAAGTCATGTGTGATTCTGATAGGTTTGCCTTTATATTTTACTTGACCTTTTTCCTTTGCTGCTCTTAATATTCTTTATTCTGTATGTTTGGGGTTTTGATTATTATGTGGCAAGGGGACTTTTTTTTTGATCCACTCTATTTGGTGTTCTGTAGGCTTCTTGTACTTTCATTGGCAAGTGTTTCTTTAGGTTGGGAAAGTTTTGTTGAATATGTTTTCTGCACCTTTGAGGTGGTTTTCTTCACCTTCTTCTATCCCTTTTATTCTTAGGTTTGGCCTTTTCACGGAGTCCCATATTTCCTGGATATTTTGTGTTAGGGATTTGTTGGATATAAGATTTTCTTTGGCCTATGAATCTATTTCTCCTAGTGAATATTCAACACCTGAGATTCTCTCTTCTAATTCCTGTGTTCTGTTGCTTATGTTTGCATCTGTAGTTCCAGGTCGTTTACTCACCTTTTCTAATTCCAGCATTCCCTCAGACCATGTTTTTTTTTTATTGTCTCTATTTCAACTTGCAAACCTTGTACTGTTTGAACTGTTTCTTGAAATTTTTGGTTTGTCTTTTCCTCTGTTTCTTGAATTTTTTTTGTTTGTTTTTTCTTCAATTTCTTTAAAGGATTTTCTCATTTCTTCTTTTAGGGTCTCTATCATCTTCATGAAGTTGTTTTTAAGGTCACTCTCCTTCTGCTTCATCTGTGTTGCGATGTTCAGATCTTGCTGGTGTACAGTCCCTAGACTCTGGTGGCGTCATATTGGTTTTTCTGTTGTTGAATGTGTTCTTATATTGTCTTCCCATTGGTTCTTTCAGTGGGGTCTCTTCCTTTCCTGGTGGGTATGGGTCCAAGGTTCTCTTCCAGTGGGTACAAGCAAGTCCAATACTCCGATGGGTCTCACAGCAGGCACAGATATATCTGATGCACTTCCTCTCCTGGTGGGTGGGAGCTCTGCCCTCTGTCCTCTGCCCTCTGCCCTCTGTCCTCTACCCTTAGTGGGAGGCAGGAGTAGACCAACTCTCTCAGCAGGTTCCTGGTCGGTTGGTCCTGGGGTGGGGGGCAAGTCGACCTGGCTGCAGTCTCCAGGCCAGGAGATCCCAGAGAGGGTAAGCGGAAGGAAGTCCTAAAATGGCTCTTCTATGTTTTGTTCTAGAAGGTAAGGCTGATTCCACTTTTGCGTCCCCTGGTTCTGTGGGCACCATAACCATGACCTACCTGCCAGTCACATGCATGGCACAGGAACTGGGCATCAGTACAGCTTTCCTGCTCCTCCTCATTGTGTGGTCCCTCTGAGGAGTCAGGGACAGACCTATCCTCAATCCTCCCTCTACTCCCTAGGTCTATCCAACCCCCATCTTCCACGTCACAGGGAGTCTTTTTCAGGCAGCACCACAGAAATTTAAACAAACCTTGTCTTCACTGAATTCTGAAAGATTACCTTTGGAAGTTGTGCTCTCTCTGTCTCTCTCTGTGTGTCTCTCTGTCTCTGTCTCTGTCTGTCTGTCTCTCTCTTTCCCTCTCTCCCCCTCCCCAATATCCCAATACCATTAACCATAAAACAAAGGCTAAGCACCTGAGTAGACATAAATAGACAGATGCAAGTTCTTCCATATCAAAGAAAACAAAGGACGAGCTTGGGTTTCTTAGAGCAAAATGAAAATGCATTGAAAGGACATTGAGCCTTGTCAAAGGCCTCTAAACACTCAGACCCTTCTTTCAAAGCTCCCTAACTGTTACTTTTTAAAACATCAACTTTTAATATGTCTCTGGATGGATGGATGGATGGATGGATGGATGGATGGATGGATGGATGGATGGATGGATGGATGCATGGATGGAAAATCTAATTTTCCAACCTATCCAAATACATTTGTTGTCTGACTTATTCAACTATCTACAGAGATTTCAGCAATGTTCCAATGCAGTTAATTCAGGCACACTGTCAAGGTTAAATATTCCCCACGTCAGTACATTAGTGAGAATGAAATCACTTGTTGGACTGTAACCTTTGTGTCAGCTGAGAGCTCCCTGTGTGGTCTAAACCGAGCCCAAGAATTAAGCATTATAGTGAGGTAAGGGGAAAAAAAGCCGGTCTCTCAACTGCGCATCATCAGCTAGCAGGATCAGAATCCCCATAACATTTTGCATAAAAAAAATGAGAACACACAGATGTTAGCCTCTGCAGCTCTGGTGCTATGGCTCCCGAAAGCAAGCCGGCTCCTCGGTGTGATGCTGTAGCTCCGGAAGGTGGTAGGAATCCAAAGGAGGATGTTGAAAGGGTGTGGGCGCCAAAGTAGGGAGTCGTGTTCAGCCCTCACCCAACCTGGTCTGGGACTGCTCTAAGAAAATGGAATTGGAGTGTGGTGGGGGGGGCTAGAAACAGACAATGAAAGGTGTGTGTATAGTGGCTAGGTCATCTGCGGAGCTTGGAAGAATGCCAAGGTCAGACCGGGGCTCACTGGGGACCTGAAGCTCCGGGGGGAAGGGGGGTCACTGTGGATAGACTTTAAGGCACTGCGCTGGGGCCAGACCTGAAGGATGGAGGCGGTGAGCACTGGATTATGAATCATGTCCTATCCGCCCCTGAAAGGAGACAGAGAGATTTGAAATCAGAAAGTCTCTCCGATGAAGTCAGTATCGATGTTTGCAGGTTAAGGACAGCATGTCGTCCTCCGCGGTGACTGCTCCGGACTTTTCTCATTGAGAGGCTGTGAGGCCTGGAGTGGTGCCTGCACTCCTACAGCCCCAGACCTTGGGAGGTGCAGGCAGGTTTGTGGGCTCTGCTCCCGGAAGGAACAGAATGTTGTGAGCCTCAAGGTCAAAACAAAAGCAAAGCACGGTGAAGCCGGAACCCTCAAAGCTGCCCCAAGGCTGGCCAAGGCTTTATTGAGTCACTTACTTCTGGGTGAAAATATCAACCTCTTCCTCCTGGGGGTGGGGTGGGGATGGAGGGGTGGGGAGTGTGGTAAGGCTGACAGCAAACACATCCTATTGGAGGTACCCAGATAGGAAACTAAGGCTCAAAGGAAGAAGATGCCTCTGACTAAATCAGACTCGACACACACATGAATTTAGGTTTAAAGTCTGGCTCCTGAATTCCTCAACAAAACGTGACCGCCCTCAGCAGGAGGGCACAGGGAGAAGAAACAAGTGAATTCTAAAACGAAGCCCTCACGAAAGGTTAAAGAACAGAAGGCAGGAGCAACGGGAAAAGCTGTGCTGCCAAGGTTTAAAGCCGTTTTTTTCTCTGCGGTACAAGATCAATGGCATGGGCACGGTGAAAACGAAGGATGCGCCAAAGCTGCGTGCAAGCAGAAGTTAGCGGAGGCCTTGGAGCCTCCACACCATCACAGGGAAACAGCCTTCCGGGCTATAAAGAGACTGACAGGACACCGCAACTCACGGTTATCCTGACTGTCCAGATGGTCCAAAACAAGCTTCCTCCTTGCTTTGGCATCTTATCCTATAAAGGGTCATGGGTAGCAGCATTGACCTATAATCCTAGCACTCAAAAAAAAAAAAATCAAAGCAGGGAGACTGTGAGTCTGAGGCTTTGGAAAGGACTATGAGACTTTTTAAAGTGTGAAGTGTTTTATGTTGCTGTTAACATGAGGCCTTTGGGGATGAACAAGAAAGGAAAGGTTATGGTTTAACGGAGATGTGCCTGTGTGGTGATATTTTGTTTATAGTGGAATAAATAAAGCTTGCCTGAAGATCAGAGTACAAAGCCAGCCACTCCGGTCAGCCATAGAGGCCAGGCAGTGGTGTCACACACCTTTAACTCCAGCACTAGAGAGGAATATAAAACAGGAGGAGACAGGAGTCAGTCTATCTGCAGTCACTCTGAGGACAGGATCACCCCTCTTTGATCTGAGCCTTGGTAGAGGTGAGAACTCTCTAGTGGCTGGCTGCTTTGCTTCTCTGATCTTCATCTTTAACCCCAATATCTGTCTCTGGGTTTTTAATTATGCATGCTATATGTATGTGTCAAGTTGATCTTGTCTCAAAAAAAATTAGAAAACCAAAAGACACGGCTAGAGTTGTTAACTCTGCAGAGTGCTTGTCTTCTAGCCAAGAATCCCCTGGTATGACCCCTGGTACTGTAACACTGTACAAAGTTGGTGTTGGGCTGCATGCCTGTAATCTTAACAGGAGGATCAGAAGTCCAAAGCCACTGTCTGCTACACAGGGATTATCAGGCCAGGCCAACCCACACTAGAGACCCAGAGAAAGGGTGGGGAGAGAGGGAGACAGAAAGAGAGAGCCAGTAGAATAAAAAGTTTCCTGAACCTGAGCCTGTGCCTGAACTGACGGTTAGTTTTTGATAGATTTGTAGCAATCGTCTGAGTGGAATATGGGGTAAATGGAACAACGGGAACATTTTGAGGTCATTTGTATGCATTATCAAACTGCTTTAGAATGACAGATGACTGAACATTTACAACAGAAAAGAATAAAATCCAACTATGAACAATAACAAAAATGGACTATAATCTATTACATGCCACAGAAATCAATGAGTTCACAATTACATAATCCCAAGAATAAACAAATGGAGAGAGGAGTCATCTCTCCCCCTCATAGTGGAAGGCCAAACGATAAACACAGAGGGAACAAGAACACTGGAGAATCATCAGTTAGCAATCATTATGGCAATCATTCATCCAGGCACATTAATAAACCTTAAAACCAGAGGGTGAAGGTTTAGTAGCAAACAGAGCATTTCCACTAGTCTCAAAGTGTTACCTACTCAACAACAAGAACAAAGATAAAAACAATGAATGCAATTGGCCAAAGACTTGAAAAGATACTTCCCCCAAAGAAAATAGAACCATGCAAAGATATTCAACACCTCTAATCACTAGGAAAACCCCAAGTATATACACAGGCACCAGCCCATACCCATTAGCATGTTGCTGTCATGACGGACAAGGAGGAAGGAGGGCAGAAAGAAAGAAAAGGAAGGAGGGGATACAGGAAAGATGCAGGGATGGGGATGCAGGAAAACTGGGACCCCTGTATAAGAGTAGTGGAAACGTATATTGGTACAGCTGGGGGGGGGAGACACACAGCCACTCCTTAAAACATTTAAAAATAGTATTGCCACATAACTGGGCAGCTCTGCTTGTGGGTAGACACTCAGGGTTAAAATCTGTCTTGGAGAGAGATTTGAAGACAGACAAAACACAAGAGCAGCCCAAGCATACACACACACACACACACACACACACACACACACACACACACACACACACACGCACCGCTGAGAATGCGGACAGGAGAGCAGGGCAGTGTGTGCTGACCCACACAGTAAAGGCGGCAGCAAAATAAGAAGTCAGGTACTGAAAGCAGATTTAGTGGAGCTAGGCCTGGGGCGGGGGTGGGGTGGGGTGGGGAGGGAATGGGAGTTATTGTTTGATGGGTGAAGAGTTCAGTTTGCAACATAAACAGTTCTGGAAATGATAGTAGAAGCTGAAGCTATTGCACAATGGACCTATGCCTGATGCCACCGAACAGTGTGTCTAAAGGTGGTTAAACCACTTTTGAGAAAAGGAAAAAAAAAAAAGAAAACCACTCAGCATAATTACCAGTTACAAGAAGAAAGGACAGTTTTTTGCTAGAGAAACTTCAGGGTTCCTCTTAAGGCCAGTGACCCCTGATTCACTTCGCCAGCCACAGAAAGGACCAGAGCCTCTGGTGGGATGGGATGTGAAGAACATAGAATTACTCCTGAGGCTACCAGGACTGCATAGTTCAAAACAAATCATGCCAGAATATCGGACAAATCTGAATGGCAGGACAGTCGCCAGAAGGGTCCACGTGTGTGTTCAATGGTCAGCTTCCCAGAAAGCAGAAAAATTTTAAAACCCTGATTTATTGGTAGCATCTCTATAGTGTAAATAGTTCCATGATTGCCACGGCCTGGCATCAACTTGCTTTAAAAAAAATTTGCCAGCTATCTGTTCTTGGTATCTGGCAAAAGCCGGCCGCCACGCATGTTGGCTGGTACAGGTTTAAGTACTTGTGACTCCCAATGCTGTCAAAACCATGGACTCCTTTGACACTGCAGAAATCACTTCAAACAGAAGTGAACTGACACAGCCCAGCATGCAGTGCATCTCAAGGTCTTTGGGATGTTTCCGCTATAAAACATAGGGTGTGTAATGCTGCGGCTTGAGGTGGGACCTTTCGAGGACCCCATGGCAAGTGAGGGGCAGACAGAAACCTACAGACAAACTTATATGGAAAGCGTATTGGGGAAGGCAAGGGAGTAAGGGAAGGGAAAAGAAAGAGAAAGAGAGACAGAGAGAGGGTTGCTCCTCAGAGAAATGCCAGAAAGAGAGAGGGAAAGTAGGCGGAGCTTGTCTCTTAAAGGGGCCTTTGCACCTGTGTACAGAGACAGGGTACTGCCTGCCTTGAATAGAGATGGCACACTGTGCCAGGTCCCCAAGGCACAGAGGCAGGCTTGTCTGGGTTACAACATTACATGGTAGAGATAAGCATCAATACCCCTGGGAGGGTGTCTATGGATTATACACCAAGAATCCATTAGCATCCCTGAAATGGATGGGTTGGTGGCCCCTGGAAAGACATCCACATCCTAACTCTATGAGCCTATGGACATGACCTCCTTTAGAAGGATCTTTGCAGTTTTCATTGAATGAAGGCTCTTGAGCTGGAATCGCCCTGGATAACCCACATGAGCACCTAATCCCGTAATAAGAGACAGAGGACAAAAGGTGGAGGGAAGAGAGGCCACGAGAATATATGCCACCAGAGACTAGAGCAACACTGACATCCAGGAAGGATCCTCTCTTGGAGCTTTTGAAGGGATCGTGGTGTTCTTAACTCGTTGACTCCACACGTCTCAAATCCACAACTGTGAGGACAAATCTCTGCTACTCAAGATCTCTGCATTGCTACAGGAGCCCTGAGAAATGACACATGTCTTCCTTCATTGTCATGCTCCCATTGTGACCAAATGGACGCAGGTATGCGTATTCAAGGTGGTGGAACGTAGGGACGGCACTGACCTCGGTTACAGGAATTAACTCTCTAAAGCCCCGCAGAAGCCATGTGCGGTGGTGCACACTTGCCATCACAGCACTTGGGAGTAAGGAAGGGGGAATCAGGAGTTCAAGGGTCACACCCAAAATAGAATAGTTTGAGATCAGTGTGAACTGTATGAGACCCCGTCTGAAAGGAGGCTGGGGGGGGGGGGAGGGGATAATTTCTTTTGTGTATGACCTTTCAACTTTACTAAAAGTTTGAAAGTATTTCAAGAGGAAAAGAAAAAAGTATTCTCCATCCTAGGAAGGGTGGGTGTAAATGCTTTGGGGATTTTCTTTGGGGCTCTTTGGCGATTCCTATGGGAAACACTCCCATCCATCCCCGGTGGTTCCCAGATATGATTTGCTCTGACCTCTCCGGCTTTCCATCACCAACTGCCTTGCTGGACTTTCAAATGGTTTCAATTTCAAGAGCGAATTTTAACTGCTTTAACTGAATGCTCACGAAAGAATAAAAACACAATTTAAAAACTTCATTCCTGCCGGAGGGACCAAGGCGAATGAGCCACAATCACTTTCTCCAGCAGTCTCTAGCTGAGCAAGTTCCTGCTTGAAGTCTACCATGTTTCCATGGCCAGAGCTAGAAATCCTCCCAGACCCTGCACTCCAAGCCTCCCTTTGACTTCTGGTGTCCAGCTCACAAGCCTGTGTGCACAGCCTGGTGCCAGCTCGCCGGCTGTGGCTGTTCTGCAGTGACTGGAACCTAGTGTCTTGGGGACAGATCTTTGGGCTTTCTGTCCCATTTACCATTTACCACATCTGCTCTCACATTGTCAGAATCCTTGTCCCATGTTTTGTTTCAGAAAATGCAGTCACCACCACTATCTTTGTGTCTAAGCCTTCCTGGAAGAGAATCAACTGTGTGTGTGTGTGTGTGTGTGTGTTATGAGTGTGTGTGTGTGTTGTGAGTGTGTGTGTGTTGTGAGTGTGTGTGTGTTGTGAGTGTGTGTGGTGTTTGCATTCTGCTGAGGGTTTTTGTTTTGGTTTGGTTTTGTTGGGTTTTTTTTTTTTGGTGGTTTGTTTTTATTTCGGTTTTCAAGACAGGGTTTCTCTATATAACAGTCCTGGTTGTCCCAGAACTTGTTTTGTAGACCAGGCAGACCTGAAGCTCACAGAGATCCACATAGTTCTGTCTCCCTCCTGAGTGTCAGGACTAAAGTGCACCACCACTGCCCAGCTCTTGTTGCTGTGTCAGCTAAAACTTGACCTAGAGCAAAATGCTCACAGGCTTCTCAGAGCCTCACTTATCGTGCCTGGGGGACCAGCCTCCAGCAGCACAGGACTCAGAGGGAAGCCACAGAGTCGATGCATTCTAGACTATTTTTTTTAATCTGAGAGGGTTAGGGGAAAAGACATTCGCACACTCTCTTGATGGCTTCCTTCTTTATTTTCTATTCTTCTCGGTTCTTTTTTGTGTTCTCTCTACGGTATACTTTTTCCTACAGCTTATATACCCCAACAAAGTTTTTCAGACAATACAGGAAAAACAATGTGATTACATTGCTTTTCAAGTGAATGATTACAATGAACACAAAGCAAAGAGAAAAAAAAACAGCATGTTTCCCATATCCTTTACATGATTAAACATTTTATGTGGTACAGGTGGAAAAACAAATTATCCCAAGAACCTATGTACATTTATACCCAAGCAACTTGTTATAGATTAACCATGTGGGCAAGCAAGGTGCTCTTCTCAGTCCGGTCTGTAGTCCCAAAGAAAGGGCCAGTTACGTTATTACTTATCTCAAAAGGTAATCTTATAAGGAACCACACCTAAGCCTTCATTTATGAAAAAAGAATCACTCCACTCTACTTTAAATCTTTAGGGTAAGTATCCACTCATCAATAGTTTTTTATATCAGGAGATTGAGGACAAAAGTGGATTAGGAATTAATCACCACCTTTGGTCATTAACCAACCCTAGCGAGAAAAGTGAGTCAAATAGTAATAAATGGGGGTGCTTTATTCTTGTCCCCTGACCTTAAAGAGTTCCACAAGATTGTCTTCTTGGTTTTTTTTTTTAACCTCAAAGTTATGTGACGAAAACATCGAAGTCTAACTTTATAAGCTATTTTTAAAGCTTTGGTTCAGCAGTCACTCACTCCGAAACCTGTGAACACATCCCCCAACATTAAGGTTGAGAGAATCTAAGTTAGCTGGGCTACCGGGACTCGATTATTTCTCCTAATCATTAACTGCATGACTCCTCAACAGAAACCCAGTGTGTCAGTAGCGGTGTGACATTTCCTTGTTTTATTTTTGTAATCAAAAACTCTACTTCAACTAGCACTATTATTATTATTATCAGTTAGACAGTACAACGTAAGGGTAAATCATCTTCATAGTAATCCACAGGTTAAAAAAATGCCCAGTAGAACAGGATGTTCCTGTGAGATAAACACACTACTACATTACAGGCAGTGGGGGGGGGGGTCTCTCCACACCCAATCACACCTGCCAGACACCAGAGAAAGATGGCGGCAGGAAACATGTAAAGGCACAGCAGAAGCAAAAGACATCCCAGGGTCTGTGGTCTTGCCTGTGTGAGACTGACCCATCAGAGAGTTTCCTCCTGGTGGGCTGACACCTTGACCTTCAGATGCCACCCCTTGCTCCTCTGACACAGCCACGGGTACTCACCGTGACGATGCCCCTCCCCCCCCAAGCCTCTTAGAATGAACTCTTCGCATACTGCACCCTTTGAAGAGGTTCTGATTCTAGCAGCTGGGCGTTAGATAAGACGCTTACATAGGGTGTCATGGGGGATAATGTGGCCCCCTTCCCTCTACTGCGACCCAGCCCTGCTCTGTGGGAACCTGCCCTTCCCAGATCACACATGACCTGGTGGCTCTGACGTGGTGAAGCCCTTTCTCTGGCTGCTTCATGTCTCAAGAACGGTCTTCACTTGGCTAGTTCAAACGTCAAGACACATGTATCTTCGCTTTAGCAAAGGCCTTTCCCCCCACAATGCTAACCAGCTTATGTGAGGAAACGTCCACGTTTGCATCCAGTAAAATATATTAAGTCATTCCCAAAGGATAGAAAGGGCAAAACTCCTTTGAAAATCCAGATTCTTTCATTTTTCTTTTGAGACAGGGTCCTGTATAACCCAGGGTAGCCTCATACTTGCTATTGAGCTGAGCTGTACCTTGAACCCCCCTGGTCTCCTGAGATCTGGGGCTGCGTGTATGCTACCGTACATTGTTTGTGTGATGTGTTATGTGGGACAGTACTCAAGCGTAGTTCCTGGGATAGGAAACAAACTTTAATTAAATGCCCGAGATTATGATGAACGTGCTGGGGGTGGGGAGGCTGTCTTCTCTTTTTCCAGCTTCTGTGATCTGCCCCAGCCTTTCTTTTATGAGCCTCTGGCTCGCAACCATTAGCGGCGATTCCTAAATCAACCGAAGCCCTGAAAATCAAGGGTCTCCTCTCTGTAGTCAAGTGACCTGAAGTGAGACCGATTTATCTGTGTCAGTTTCATCTCAGCAGCAGAAAAAGAAAACAAGACACTGTGTGTGACGCTGTGACTCCTTTGGACTACTTCTGACTCCTTCCTTCCCTGCCTCTCCCCTTCCTCCTTCCCTTCTCTTTTCTAACCTTCTCTCCGTTCCCCCTGAAAAGTCACTTAGGATGCAACTTTGTACTGTGAATGTAACCTTTGGCTTGTTAAAAGGTGGGGCATGAGACAGAGGGAGTTTCACGGACAAAACAAAATCAGCTCTGCATGGCGTCTTGTTCTACAGCTCAGTTGTTACCAACCAAGACTATCGGATGCCACAGTCCGTACCCTCACTGCACTAAGGGAGGCGTAGTGGGCAACAAGAGTGTGTATGTCCCCCCCAGAAGGAATGTCCCCCTGAAACTTGAAAGCAGGGCCTTAACTGAGCAAGGGTCCTCAAAGATACAACTCGGCTATCCAGATGAAATCATCTCAGATGCCCTGAGGGAGCCAGACTCCAACTACAAGAGTTCTTGTAGAAACATAAGAGAGACAGAGGAACAGGAGGCACACAAGGAAAGTGATTCCAAGACAGGTTAAAAACAAAAACAAAAACAAAAAAAACAGGCTCTTTCCGGCTTCCAGTTCGGCGGTGGAAAAATACTCGGCTCATCTGGGTTGCTTGTTTTTCTCTTATTCTGTTGGGATATATAAGCTGTAAAGAAAAAAAAGAAAGAAAAAATAAGGATGTAAGAGAGATCCTGAAGCCTTCATCCAGTAGCGATGGAAGCAGAGGCAGACACCCACAGTTAAACACTGAGCTGAACTCCTGGAATCCAGTTGCAGAGGGGGCATACTTGGAATCCGCGTTGGAAAGAATAAATAACTCACATATTTACATAGGCGGTATAAGAGAGTAACTTTGGACCAATGAGACCAGGAAACCAGCAGATCCAGGGAGACCAAGGGACCAGCTGTTCTGGCGGGAGCAGGTAAAACAGGCCCTGCATCCAGGCCTGCATTCCAGTGTCTGGGGATTGCCTGGGAACTGCACAGAGCTTCCAATCCCGGAGGGAGCCGAGCACCCCAGATTCCAGGTCTTCTCTCCCACCAATGAGACCAGGAAACCAGCAGATCCAGCAAAGGGACCAGGGGACCAGGTGAGGGGCTAAGCACTCCAGATTCCTGGTCTTCTCCTCCACCCAAGGGACCAGAACGAGGATGAGGAATAGAAGAACTACCAGATTATTGGACTTGCTAGCACCCACCAAAAGGGAACTCTGGTCCCCTAACCACCAGAACAGTAAGGGGCTCTTTCTGCACCCACTGGAAGAACATAAATCCAGCCACACTGAACCTCTTAGAAGAGAAAGTGGGTGGTACCCTTGAACAAATTGGTACAGGAGACGGCTTCCTGAAAATAACACCAGTAGCACAGACAGTGAGATCAACAATTAATAAATGGGACCTCCTGAAACTGAGAAGCTTCTGTAAGGCAAAGGACACAGTCAGCAAGACAAAAAGGCAGCCCACAGAATGGGAAAAAAAATATTCTCTAACCCCACATCTGACAGAGGGCTGATCTCCAAAATTTACAAAGAACTCAAGAAGCAAGTCTCCAAAAAACCAAAGGATCCAATTAAAAAGTGGGCTGCAGAACTAAATAGAGAATTTTCAATAGAGGAGTCTAAAATGGCTAAGAGGCACTTGAGAAAGTGCTCAACATCCTTAACCATCCGTGAAATGCAAATCAAAACAACTCTGAGATACCATCTCACTCCTCTCAGAATGGCTAAAATCAAAAACACCAACGATGCTGGAGAGGATGTGGTAAAAGGGGAACACTCCTCCATTGCTGGTGGGAGTGACAACTTGTTCAGCCACTTTGGAAATCTGAAATTTTTCCTTCTCACTTTCTAAAATCCAATGCTCGGCTGCTTGTAAAGTTCAAAAATAGGTTTGAGGTACCACAGTCCTTGAATGTTGAATATTAACTGCCAACTTTTGTTCATGTCCTGTTCAAACATTGAAGAGGGGCATTTGCCACACATCACGTCCATATAGTGTTTAATTGTTCTAAATGAGTCCTTTTCCCCCAAAGGGAAAAAACTGGCAAAACGAGTTCTGTGTTTCAAGGTGTGGCGAGGATAAAGGGCTTGTCATCCAGTCCTTGGTCGGCTCCAGGATGAGAACTCACAGGTCTGGGAAGTCAAAGTAGCAGGCTTGTTGAGAAACTGGAAATCTCAAACCCTTTCTTTCTTGGACTGTAGAGTCGGTGACATCAGAGGGTCAGGAACACAGATTCAGCGGGCCTCACTTGAACTGGCTTGGGCAGGCTCCCTCGGTATCAGGTCAGGTTTTCCTCTGCTCCACACATCCTACCAAATGGTCTGGGAGCCAAAGGCCTCATTTTCTTCCTTCGAGAAAACACAAACATGCCCTCGACCCCATATTAGGGCAGGATCCGGCCCTTTCCATTGCCTGGTGCGTGGATCTTTCCACTTGACTTGCAAGAAAGTCGCTAAGTTCCATCGTGCCTGAAGCTGTGTCTGGGGCAGATTGCTCACAGGCATCCACATTCAAAATATTTAAAATGAAGAGTGAATGATTTAATGCATCCTGTGGCGACTGGGGGAACAACTTCCCTCTCCTTACTTTTAGAAGTTGCGCTTTCAAAGAGCTATGAGCACGCTCCACAATTCCTTGTCCTTGAGGATGATAAGGAATGCCTGTTTTGTGATCAATTTTCCATTGGGAACAAAAGTGCTGAGATGTTTTACTAGTGTATCCAGATCCATTCTCTGTTCTTATAATTTGTGAGCAAAGCATTTTAAACAGTGACTTACCACACGCTTAGTGGCTTCTCCAGTTTGTGCGGTGGCCACTAAGAAGCCTGAATACGTATCAACTGCCACGAGCACATATTTAATTTGCCAAATTCTGCAACGTGAGTAACATGCATTGGCCACTAATGACTAAGAAGCAGGCCTCGAGGGTTTACTCCTAAATTAATTACGGGTAAGTATTGTGGGCACACATCACATCGTTTGACAATTTGACGAGCAGTCTCTCTAGTTAAACCAAGTTGCTTTCCTAGACTTCTGCTATTCTCATGATGAAAGCTATGTGACTGCTGAGCTCTTTCTACCTGAGATAAAGCGACAAATTTTGTTAATCTATCTGCTGACTCATTCTCTTCGGCCAGTGGACCAGGAAGGTTTGAATGAGCTCTTACATGACCCACAAAGCACAGTGACTTTCTCTGATGAATGCCACTCTGGATTTCTCAAATAATATTCTAACCTGATCATTACTAGTTCCAATGCACGGAACTGCCTCTGTCACTTGAAGAGCTTTAAAAACATAAGGACTATCAGTATACAAGTTAAATGAATCATTTACTAGACGCTGAAAAACTATTGCAACAGCTCATAACTCAGCTATCTGAGCTGAAGCTGGAGCTGTTTGCTCTACACATTCTTTGCCATCTATAACATAAGCTGCTCTTCCTTTAGAGGACCATCAGTAAAAACTAATATGGCATTTTTTGCAGGATTACTCCTTACAACTTTTGGGAATATAAACGAGTGCATTGTTGCAAGTTGTAGCTGTCTATGAGCTGGAAACTGATTATCAATTTTTCCCAAAAATTGAGCAAAAGTGATTGCCCACGAATCACTGTTTTGAAACAACCCATTAACGTGTTTGGTATAGGGAACATGTATTACGCTTGGTTGCCTGCTGAAATTTCTCCTAGATTTCACACAGCATCTCTGTACCATACAAGCTACTGCTTCAACATAAGGATTTAACACTTTGGCTGGGGAAATAGGAAGGTGCAACCATAGCAATGGTCCCTCCTGCCACAAAACAGAAGTTGGACTGTGCTGTGTGGGAAGTATATAAGCCTCCTGTGGCTTTGAGTAGTCAATACGACATATCTGCTGATGTTGGATTGCACTCTTCAACTGTAGAAGAACTTGTCTATCCTCCTCAGCTAGCTGTCTGGGTCAACTGGGATCACTTTCTCCTTTCAGAGTATCGTTTAAAAGTTTCAAATCGCCAGTAGATGCTTTTTAAAGAAAGGAACATAACCATTGAATATTTCCCAATAACTTCTGAAAATCATTCAAAGATTGTAAGCTATCTTTTCTGATTTCTAATTTTTGAGGCTTAATTTCTCTAGGATATAACATATGTCCCAAATAACTTTTGAAAATCATTTAAAGTTTGTGAGTCATCTTTTCTAATCCAGCTTGTAAAACTATCCTTAGCTGACATGGTCTCATTTGCATCTACACGGACACCTTTCTAGGTGGAGCCTAACAGGAAGGCAGGTTCTCTGAGGCTTTTTCTCAAATCTTGCATCAATCAATCTTCATTTCCATGATTTCTTTTTAATCACAAAAATAGAAAGATTTCTGTGTCCTCTCCTCTGCTAAAGGCTATTGAATCATCCATGCAGATTCCTTTGGTTCTCGGGCCACATTGGCATTTGCCATTTTCCGCTGACCGGCTCTGGGGGCCAGCTGAGGGAGGTGCAGATCGCCAACCCATCCTGTTGACTATAAGTATACAAATTAAATGAATCATTTACTAGAAGCTGAAAAACTATTGCAACAGCTCGTAACTCAGCTATCTGAGCTGAATCTGGAGCTGTTTGATCTACACATTCTTTGCCATCTATAACATAAGCTGTTCTTCCTTTAGAGGAACCATCAGTCTGACTTGATGCCCTTTCTAACTGTATCCAAAGCAATTCAGGCAGGTCCTTCTGTTAGGATTCATGCATTCACAATCACACTTCACACATGCACGTGGCCACATCATACATACAGACCATGCATACATCGTTTAGCTCTCCTTTACCCTGGGCCATGATTAGTTTGTTGGAATAAAACTTCTTTAACTGAAATCTCTCGTAATGCAGCAGCTATAACCTACCCTTGAGTATATGAGCATCCAAGATCTGAACAGATTTGAATAACTCTATCTATGTCGCTTTCTTTCTATAAGGTCTTACAACAGTTTCTGACTGGCTGCATTAATCAGCATTCTCCATGCACTTGGCTGGGCGTCGGCCATGCAGCAGCTCCAAAGCTGCAGACTCCTGGGCTTGGCCTTCCCGTCAGGGACGGTGCACTCTGGAGGTCTCGGATCACCTTTGCCCTCTGGGCCTGGGCTGGCTGCTCGGGTCATCTGTGGCTTCAGCTGCTCGAAAAGTCAAAGGCCACCTTTGAAGCAACCCTGAGCTCTTGGCACCCGGAGGTCCTGCTGACCTAGCGGGTATGCGGGCCTCACTTTCACTTCCCCAAGCCCAAGTGCAGCTATGAGATGGCAGCCCACTCCTTTCTTTGTCATCTGGCTAACATTTCTCTGTTTCACATCTGCAGTTACATGCATTTTTTTTAACTCCGGAGGCCAACTCACCACATTTCACTCCTTTACGACCTGGCCAACATTTTTCTGTTCTGCACCTACAATTATACACATTTTCACACTTGAGGTCAACGAGCCATGCTTTACTTCTTTGCCATCTGACTAATATTTTCCTGTTTCGCATCTACAATTACGCACATTTTCACGTCCCAACGCTCGACGTTCACTCGCCCGCACTTCGCTTCTCCCCGCCCCCTGCCCGGCCCCCAGCATTCTCTTCACGTCTGCGGCATCCATCACGCCTGCGCCCCGTTCTCAGTCCCACGTTTCAGCGCCATCTATATTAGCTCCGCGTTGCTGCGCCACACGTAGGTCATGGACTGGTGCTTGTGGGGCTGCAGCCGGGACCAGCCGATCAGCCCCGGGTCCGTTCCTGAGTGTGGGAGTGTGGACGAGGGAAAGGCTAGCTAAAAGAGTTAAAGAGTCAGAGACTAGCCGTCAGGAGGGCAGTTTCAGTCTACACTGAATGCCCCTCAGTGTATTCATGCACCATCTTAAGTAATCAAAGTTGGGGGACAGTGGCAGAAGACTTGTATTATCATGTGTGTAGGGCAAATAACAATTACTTCCCTTAATGCTAAAGACACTCAGTAGCTGCATGTACTACTTGGCCCTAGCTGTAGGTATCACCAGCCTTCAGGGTGAGAGTAAACCCGCCTGGGCCCAAGTCTATTGTTATTTAGATAGGAGACACTCACCATCGAGGCCAGGGCATCCTGCAGCCATTAAGCTATAATGTCTTAAGGACAATAGCAGCCAGTTGAGCTCTCTGAACTTGAGGCAGGACGAGTGGATTTCTATATAGGGTCCCGGTCCCCACAGGATCACCAAAACATGAGGAACTGTATTAAAGCATTAGGAAGGTTGACGAGTGGATTATACTGTGACAGGTTTTGTGGTGACTGATTTGTTATGGTGCCCTGGGAAGCAAATCTAAATGTTAAAGAGTGACAAGTCTGTCACTCTCAGTCTGAAAGTAAAAATAATGCTGGTAGTCATAAAGCTTGTCTATTTGGGGCTTGACCATCAGACCAAAGTGAACTCCACCAACACAGAGGGGGGGATTGTAACTGGATTTGACACATGATTCCTGGAAAAGCCCAGCAATAACAATAAGAAGAAGGAGGAGGAGAAAGAAGGAGGGAGGGAGGGAGGAAGGAGGGAGGGAAGAAAGGGCCAACTGAAGAGGAAACATCAGAATCTAAGTGCGGGCCACTAGAGACAGATCTGAATCTTGGGTTTTTTTCCACCAACCTTTCAACTCTGAACAGTTATTCAGTCTTTGAACTCTGGAATGGGATATGCAAGCTTTGAAGAAAGTTAGCACCTATTTAAGCTCAGCGTCTGTGGCCCTCTGTGCTCCCTATCTCTGCCATCTGCAGGAGTGGCCTCTGCTGCTGACTCACCCTTTTTTTCATGCCTGGAAGTCCTCAGTCCTCCTAGCCTTATGTAACCTTTTTACTCAAAACCAAATGGCAGTGATTAGAATCCTTCTGTCATTTATTTCAGTTTCTTGAAATAGGCCATGGCTTGTGTTCAGGCTGGTGTGCACATTGGCTGAGGCTGGACAGCCCTCTTAAGGCTAGAATGTGTGTGTGGGGGGGATACACATGCAAACGGACAAGGTGGGCGTCCCTAGCACCAGGCAGCCTTTCAGGTTTTGTGTTCCGTCCACCCATCCTTCCTTTCAGCAGGTGCACTTGCTTTCCTGAATTAAGTGTCTGTGGAGATGGTAAATTCACCCTTCTCCTACAGTAGTATCATCTCACTCTCCACATACATTCTCTGATGCGGCTTGAATTATCTTGTTAGAGTAGCATTTTCCCACTTCCCTGAGAAACTAGCTATTTGTCCCAATGTGACTTTTTGATTAACTCATACATTTCTTGCTGACTTGAATACTGATTCTGTTGACAACAACAGCATTCTCTGAATGCCTTCTCGGAGTCAGAGTCTATGCCAAGCGTAGTGTGTGGTTATTTCGGCTCCATGATGGTATAATGCACAAACCGTAGCTGCTAAGAAATGCCATGCTTGGGATTTATACCCAAGTCACCTGTCTCTAACGCTCACATTTTATTCATATACTACTCCGAGAAATATTTTGGATCTATTTTTGGCTTTAAAAATTATCAGAAATTGTTGACAGAACTGGAGTTCCAATGTAGGGCAGGTTTCACAGCTGACCCAGTTCAAGCTGCGTTCCCATGATCCTCTTGGCTCTGCTTGCCTCCCTGTGTGGTTTTCCCACTCAGCTGACAATGAGCTAGCCCCATATAAACGCACAAAAGTGCCCATCAGGAGAGAAAGGGGAATTGCTACTCCCAGAAACTCTCAAGAGGGAAAAGAACTTTATGAGACACTCAACAAAAATGCCCTTGTCTCACTGGCCCAAACTGGGTCACATGCCCATTCCTGTAGCAGTCCAGGGTAAAGGGATGGAACCCCAGTGACATCAGGTTTCCTCTCTCCACGTGGTCCATCTGTAATAAGGTTTGAGTCCCCTCTCGGGTGCTGACAATTAAAAACAACGGTGGGGCTGGGCAAATGAGAAGGGACGTCAGGGCTGTCTGATGGCGGAGTAGAGCTGGCCAGGCCGCTCCAGGCCACCTTGTCCCCCCCTGTGATTCAGCAGAGGCATCCTTTCTGCCTCTGCTTAACTGCCACTGTATAGAGCTTAGCCACTCAGCAATAACCGGCTGAGAGGAGCCTGAAGGGTCAGCTTCACTCTGGATAACTGTGTGTCCGGGTAGGGACTGGGGTTCCACTGCTAAGGAAGGGGCAGAGACATTGGGAGAGCAGCAGCAGCACCGCTACCAGTGGAAGCATGCATTTATTAGAAGGTCTAGGACACAGTAAGAGAAGCAAACTGTCTGTCTACTGTTACTCTTCGCTAGTGCTTCCAATGGCCACATTTTACATTTTGTTGGAAGTCTGTAACTGTTACAATTCTAGGAGCCTAAAAACTTGAGTATTCTTTGGAGAAGCATCACAGAATCCTGGGTCTCTGTACTGTATCACTTTCTCTGGATTTCTGCTTGTTCACCATGGTGCAGATACCAAGTGGCTGGATATATTTCAACCAGGTTAACCACTAATTTTAACACAACAGTTAATCCCATTTGGAGGAATGAGGCAAAAATCCAGAGACTCTGGGAGGCCTTGCTCACAGTTTCCAGGATATGGAAAAAGTGTTACATGGTCAAGGGGAGGGAAGAGCTCCCTACGAAAATGGACCCTAGACTGGCTCAGCCCCCAGAGCTCGCACACGAGGGTTTTATAGTCTTTCTATCAGTGTTCAGAAGTGCACACAGCCTCGGGTCACTTCCGTTCTACCCATAAAGCATGTGGAAAACTTGTCCTACTGTGTCTATGTCCACGTGTCCCTCAGCAGACTGGAACAAGTCTTGACTTGATAGGATGAAAGCTCGGGTTTTGTATAAAACTCGAAGATGGGTGTTTCGTCCCCTTCATGCAGGAAGAACTGGGGCAGGCCACGGATCAGAGCTGGAGCCCGCAGCTGTGAGAGCGCACGGCTGTATTGAAAGCACAGCTCATTTCCTACCATTGCTTCTGTATCTTTCTCCACGAAGAGAGAGTCTGTCTCACAGCTCACCCTATCTGTGCACTACTGCTTCTGACTAGTCACTGTTCTGTTGTGCCGAAGAGACACATAACTAAGGCTAAAAGAAAGCATTTAATTGGGAGCCTGCTTACAGTTCCAGGTGGTTAGTCCATTATCATCATGGTGGGAGCAGACAGACGTGGTGCTGGAGAAGTAGCAGGGGGCTTTATCTTGATCCCGAGGGGGAGGGGCAGGGCAAAGGGCCTGGTGTGGGCTTTTGAAAACCCCAGCAACAACACACCCACTCCAACAAGGCCACACCTCCCAGTCATTTCAAGCATTTCCCCAGCTGGGCACTGAGCCTATGGGGGAGGGGGGGACAGTCTCATCCAAACCACCACATCTCCAAAAACTTAATGTCTATCCCCTTCAGAGGTTAAGAGCACTGACTGCTCTTCCAGAGGTCTTGAGTTCAATTCCCAGCAACCACATGGTGGCTCACAACCATCTACAATTCAATCTGGTGTATATGTAATAAATAAATCTTAAAAAAAAAAGAAATGCAATGCCATAGGATATTTTAGGGAAGAGTGAGAAAACTGGGACTCAGCGGGTAAGGAGACCCCTCAGGGGTTGCCAGCCCCCTCCAAGTCAAGCCCTGCTCTGCCTGGGGCCAAACTGGATCCTTATTAACACACATCTTTACTCTGTCCTTTAGGGAAAATGGCCCATCCTCTGGTTGCTTCCTACTCTGCATCTAAGTTTGCTCTGGATGGGTTCTTCTCCTCCCTTAGAAGAGAACACGGAGTAACCAATGTCAACGTGTCCATCACTCTCTGTGTTCTTGGCCTCATAAACACAGGTAAGGAAAAGAACCCGGGACAGAGGGCCCTTACGTTGGTCTGTTGGCTTTACCACGTAGGAAAAATAAGGGTTCTGTCTCCCTGAGGTACTGCAGACCATAGCTAGAAGCATCGTGCAATGGGGCACTTCTGTCACTGGTGGAGCCCGGGCGGTTTTGACCCTTCTCTCTGCTCTGAACACCACGCTCAATATAGTATACTCTACCCTGAGCTCCTTATGTCCACACGAACTCTCCATGACCGTTGTTATTCAATAAAAGGTGCTGGATGTCTTTATACTTTCCTTACTGGGATTGACAGTAAGGAGACTGGTTTCATGGGCCCCTCAATGTGACACACTGAGAGACAGTCCTTAGAAACAATTCCTACTCTTCAAAGAATCAAGGCCATGAAAGACTAAAAGAGAGAGAGAGAGAGAGAGAGAGAGAGAGAGAGAGAGAGAGAGAGAGAGAAAGAACCTTCACAGACTAAGGAGAAATTAGCACTGAGTGTGCTCCTGGACACAATCCCACTGCATAAACGGGACACTAGTTTAAAAAAAAAAAAAAGCCTGGCGGTGATGGCACACGCCTTTAATCCCAGCACTTGGGAGGCAGAGGCAGGAGGATCTCTGTGAGTTCGAGGCCAGCCTGGTCTACAAAGCGAGTTCCAAGACAGCCTCCAAAACAATACAGAGAAACCCTGTCTCAAAAAGCAGAAACAAAAACAAAGAAAGGAAGGAAGGAAGAAAGGAAGAAAGAAAGAGAGAGAGAGAGAAAGAATGCCAATAACATTGCCCTGCACGTATGGTACTCATTTCTGGTCATTACATGGGGTTATGAATGGTGTGGCAATTCAGGAAAGGTTGGGTGTATGCTCAGTGAGCACAGTGCTTATGCATTTATCTAACGCATACATCTGGGACCTTGAGAAATTCCTGTTTAAGGAGTGATTGATGATCCAGGGCTGCAACTCAGTTGTTAGGACACTGGCCTGGTACTCGGGTGGCCCTGGGTTTGATTCCTGCACCGCATAAATTATGTACGGTGGAGCGCACCTGTAATCCCGGCACTCGGGAGAGAGAGGAGAATCACAGAGTTCAGAGTCATTCTCAACTATATACTTAGTTCAGGGACAGCCTGGGCTACATGAGTCCTTGTCCCCCAAAAAAATTTAATTAAAGCAGCGATTACAGAACAAAACCAGAAGTCAAAGCAGCATGGAGATGGAGGGAGGAAAGGCGCGTCTGAAGGACGAGGCCAGTGGAGGAAGACAGCATAATTATGGCCGGCTCCTTCTCTGTGGCAGTGGTCAATGTTTGGGGGGAGCCAAAGCCTGGTTCTCTTCTTCCAATCTGTGAGCAGTGGGCCATGGTCATACCGCATTCTCCTTTGCCATCTACATTTTACAGCAGCTACTTGGTCCTCATTCCGCGCTCCCCTCGTGAGTCACCCCAACCAAAGCACTCGGAGAAGAGCATTTGGACCCCCAGGCTGTCACCTCCGCTGCCCCACAGGTCCCCCACTCAGGGAGGCAGACCTCTGCCAGCCAGTCTCCCTCTGTCCGTGTGTGGGGCTCAGACATGGACACACGGCACCTAACACCTAGGGGTCTTGGGAGTCCCCGTCACACAAGCTCTGCTAGCCCTAGATAACTCCAGCCTTTTTCCCTGTGGTCCTACAGAAACAGCCATGAAGGCGACCTCTGGAGTCTTCAATGCCCCAGCCTCTCCCAAGGAGGAATGCGCCCTGGAGATCATCAAAGGCGGGGCTCTGAGACAAGAAGAGGTGTACTACGATAGCTGGAGCTGGACCCCTATCCTGCTGGGGAACCCAGGAAGAAAGATCATGGAGTTTCTTTCAATGAAGAGCTTTACATTTGACAAGTTAATCAGCAGCTAGGAACTCCTGAGGCCTAGTGAGAGGTCTCAGAACAGCTCTGCCTCATACCTCTGTGAGCCCTACCTGTGAAAACCTGTTCCCAGAGATGCACAAATCGTGAGGATGTAATTATAATAAATGTCACAAACCACTTTAGAGCCTGCAGTTGTGAACTCGATATAGCAAGCACGGATGTAGATGCAAGGTAGTCATGCCAGCCTTCCCTCATACAGAACGCTACAATGTTGCCTAGTGCAACATTAAATGTAGCAAAGGTAACGTCGACTTTACAAATGCAAAATTGATGACTATAAATTGAGCTTACTCAACATGATCCCTTTAAAACCATGATCCAAACAAGTGAAAATCTCCCGTGTCCGTTTCCTGTTATGTGGCCTGGACTTTTTTTCTGAGTGAGAGAGATCAAATCCTCCATTTGGCAAGCACCCGGCCTCTGCTGCCTCTGTGTTTCCGACGTCCCTCATGCACCCACACTCGGCTCATTCGGGCACGGACCACCCACACTCGGCTCATTCGGGCACGGACCACTGAGCTGACTCGGGGAACTGGAGCTCAAGGAGTCTCAGGCTTAGGCTGCTCTATGCTGTTTAACCTAACCGCTCCTAGAGTTTATTGGGCATCTGTGTACAGCATGGGGATGTTTTAGTGAATGTCAGAAGTGTAGAGAGGAGGGGCTGTGATCATATGTTATTTATGATTTAATAAAGCTTACCTGAGGGTTGAAGATGCAAAGCCAGTCACAGTAGTTAACCATGGAAACTAGGCGGTGGTGGTGCACACCTTTAACCCCAGGGCTCAGGAATAAGAGGTAGACGGACCTCTGTTAGTTCAAGGCCACGCTGAGTACACAAGATTGGTCCAGTCCTAAAAAAACGGCTCACGCAAAGGTGATCTCAGCACCTGGGATCACACGCCTTTAGTCCCAGCACTAGAGAGGTATAAAAGATAGATATGAGCAGGGTCTTCAGTGTTCCATATCAGGCATTGAGTCTCAAGCCACGCTGAGCAGAGCACAGCAGTCCGAGTGAATCCGAGGAGCAGTGAAGTCGGGAGCAGTGTGAGGATCGCCCCTTTGGTCTGAGCTGAGGGAGAGGTGAGAGCTGGTAGCCGGCTGCCTTGTTTCTCTGATCTTCAGCTGAAAGCTTGAACCGCAATGCCAGTCTCTGGGTTTTTTACTTATTGTGTTACAAGGGGCTGCAGTTCAGATACTATCTTTCATTCCACAAAAATCCACCAAACAGTTGCCAAAGCATTGTGAGACTGCGGTGAAGTGGGGGACAAACTACCCCCCATATTAATGATTCCACACAGCCTTCAACTGGTCAGGCCCCAACAGGTAAGAGATCATACCTCATGGTGGATACTTTCAGTGGCACTTAATAAAAGCGTCCAGTGTGCCAGCAGGGTGATGTCTCGGTGGGCAAAAGTGTTTGCCGCACAATATCATAACCTTAGCCTAATGCCCCAAACCCACAGTACAAAAAAGGAAGACTCAAAAGGTGTTCTCAGGCCAGGAGGTGGTGGCCCACACCTTTAAATCCCGTGACTCGGGAGGCACAGGGAGGTGGAGCTCTGAGTCCATCCGGGACAGCCTGGTCTACAGGAGTGAGTTCCGGGACAGCCAGGACGACACAGAGAAACCAGGTCTCAAAATACCAAGAACAAACCAACAACAAAAAAATAAAAATAATTAAATTAATTAATTAAAAAAAGAACAAAGGAACAAACTAAAACAGTTGTTCTCAGGCCTCCACACACATACACTTGTACACACAGAGATTTTTAAATAGCAGTTTTAAAGGTGGGGGGTCGTGACTTACAGACTTACAAAAAAAAAAAAAGGCAAGAAGTGTGGAGACACAAATAACCGAGCTATCTGCAATCAGTTCCAGCCCCTCCCACAGGAAATCACAGCTGCTATGGGTTCAGGAGTACCATGGCCATCTCACCGCTGAAAGAGGGCATTCTACACTCCGGCAGGCCGGCCTCTGGCGTGTAGCATCTTTCTGCCCTCTCTTCGCTGATGCTCTCTGAGCGCTGGAGCAGGGGACGCAGTCTCCCGTCCTCGGTGTTTTGATGTGCTTCACGTGTCTCTTTAGTTGCCACTGCTCTCTACAAAAGGAAGCTCTCTGACCAAAGCTGGCAACAGCGCGACATCTAAGAGGATAAACCTAATTACTTAGAAAGAAACTCGATAGGTGCATCGTATCCACTTAGCAAAAAAAAAAAAAAAAAAAAAAAAAGCGGCAGCTGTGGCGCCGCCAGGACCTGTGACCTCCTCCTCAGTCATGGGCCTTTTGCCAAGTCTACAGAACCAGGTGTGAATTCCCACCTGTGGTGCGAGCTCTGAATCCAATCAGAAGGTGACTGCTTACCCCATTAACAGGCTTGCCACGGTTACACCAATCAGATCAACCTATTAAGACCCACCCCCGAGAGATGAGTCACCAATCAGATCAACCTACTGACCCACCCCACCCCACCCCCACCCCCACCCCCACCCCCGGAGAGATGAGTATTCCCTGTCATGGTGAGTGGTCAGGGCACAGGGACTTCCTCTCTGAAGGATGGTGACAGACCACTGAGATGGGATCTGCTTGGAGATAGATGAAAACTGTTTGCTTTCAAAAGCAATTTTTAGACGTACTTATTTTATGTACACGGGTATTTTGCATGCACCCATGAGCACCGAGTACAAGCACCGAGTGCAGGTAGCGCCCTCGGGGGCCAGAAGGTGTTGGGTCCCCGGAAGCCAGAGTAACCAATGGTTGTGAGCCGTCGTGTGTGTGCAAGGAATCAAACCCAGACACTCTGCAAGAGCGACGGGGCCCTGAAAGCTCTCCTGATTTTAAATTATTTTTACTTGTTTGCTTTAGGTTTTATTATTTTTTTTATTTTATGCGTATGAGTGTTTTGCCTGCGTGTATGTGTGTGCACCACGTGCGTGCCTGGTGCCTGAAGAGATCAGAAGAAGGACGTGGATCCCCCTGGGACTGGAGTTACAGATGGTTGCAAGCTACTATGGGTGATGGGAATCGAACTTAGATCCTCTGTGAAAGCAACACATGCTCTTAACCGCTGAGCCATCTGTTCTGGCCCCTTGTTTTACTTTGCCGTTGTGTTTGCTTGCTTGGGATACAGTCTTACAATGTCTGTCACCGTTGGCCCCTAACTCACCATCCTCCTGCTTTTGCCTTCTCAGACCTGATAGATGGGGTACCCCACACCTGACAGAAGAAATCTCTTTCTTAGTAAGGCCTTTCCCTGGAATCTAGTCTTGCCCCAGAAGGAAGGGCTCAAAAAGTAGGTCTGAGAACAAAACCATCCACACCCCATGGCTTGACAATATTCATTAGCATGCCATTAAAATCCCACCAACTTCATCAGCATACTTTCTCCTGTCCAGGACACTCCTGTCCAGGAAGGTCAATGTTGCAAGCCCATTTTTCAAAGGTTCAGCTTGTCAGTGGGAACCACTGAGTGACCGTCACTCCCGAAAACACTGGAGCCCTCAGCGTAGGAGCAGATACCTCCCTGAGCGTTGTTGGTCAGGGAGACTCCAGAGGTCCCCCCAAACAACACAGACTGTTCCCGTTGCTTACGCTGCCCCCTGGAACTACAATGGGAGTGCTCTATGGCTGAAGATGTGACTCCTTTGTGTGCAGGACATAAGAATTTGCAACTTCCTCCCTGCTGGCTTGCTTTCATAGTACCAAAGAGTTGTGGGGAGAGGGGGCGGGGCCATCAATGAGCCTATCCGGAGATGGGCCCTGGAGGCCAGTTGCAACACTGACCTGCCTGGGCAGTACGTGCTCACTGCTGCCATGGAGACTTGACATGACTATGGTGAAGGTAACCGACTGCTTTCTGGTTGGACTTAAGGCCTGGTCCACAGGAGGAAATTCATGCCTAGCACTGCAAAGATGGCCAAAAGGCTGTGGCTGGGGAGATCATAGGCCTTGCGGAGGAACCGTTGTTTTGTTAAATGGACACATTGTCAGACCTCCCCCTAAATAGTTATACTTCTTACACCCATAGATTAGTGCTGATCTCAGCCTTAGGGGGAAAAAAGGAGAGGGGAGAGAGAGAGAGAGAGAGAGAGAGACAGACAGACAGACAGACAGACAGACAGACAGACAGACAGAGACACAGAGACACAGAGAACGAATGAAATTCTCTGGAGGGAGCAAATGTAGGGCAAAGACCCCTCATAACTAGTCAGCGATAGAAACGGGTGGCTGCCGAAGGCTCAGCTTTAAGTGGGACGCCTCTATCAGCCCTAAGGCTCAGGGAACACATCGGGAAATGCGGCAGAAGGGATGTGGGATCCAGAGGATAGGAAAGAGGGCTGTGAGATGCCATTTTCTGGGTATGACGCGGCGGCTGCCCTCATTAACTCTTAGCAGCAGCCGCTGTCTGAACAGGGCCCACACAGGACTGGATCTGTCGACCCTCGGGCATGGGTTGGGGGTGGGGTCATGGGGGGACTGTCAGCTGCTGAGAATAGCTGAGGGGAAAGAAGCGTAGATCAAATTCAAATTGGTCTTAATAATAAAAAACCCAGAGTCGGATATGCGGGTAGATGCCGAAGGGAAGGGGAAGTGAAGGAGCCAGTCACTACAGAGAGCGTTACCTCTGCCCCTCGGGTCCGACTGTGACAGCTCCATCAGTACCGGCCCACAGAAGCCCTTGCCGTTAGTCAGGCCCTACTTGAAGGGACCTGTCCATCCTCCCTAGTCCTTGTCACCACAGGTTCCAGTGTGAGAGGATGCTGGTCCCTCGTCCTTGTCACCACAGGGTCCAGTGTGAGAGGATGCTGGTTTGCACCTCGCGTGGCGCCTGTGGAACCCTGACTTCCCTCTCACACTGGCATAAACACCCAACCTCAAGTTGTGGGTTCCCAGAGTGGTTTGGCTCTCGCTGAAGTCATCAGTGAGAAACGCGACATCTTTCTACCACGTCAGACAAAAGGGAAGGAGAGGCTGCCCTCACTCGCTGCCTGTGGGAGTCACCGGGAAGATGTTTCCTGGGTCACAGTGCTCCCTCCTGGTCCCCTTCCACCTCTCAGAGTCCAGCCTTCCTCCTCCTCCTCCTCCTCCTCCTCCTCCTCCTCCTCCCTCTTTCATCATACACAGTTGGTGACGGTTGCCCCTTGAAGCCAGCCATAATATCTCTTAACGGAGATAGTTTCTTTGCACAAAGGAGTCACTGTGTTAACTATTAAGAAAACAACAGTTTCACCAAAGATAACATTTTCTTTGAACAGAAGACCTTTGTGCTCTCGAGTCTGAGAAGGAGCTGGGAGGTTAACGGGCCCTTGGAGGTCTCTTCACAATACTGGCCTCTGAATAACCCTGCTTTCTCCTCGTGGCTCTGGTCCCCAGGGGCCAGCTGGAAGCGCTCCGGGGTGTGACACAACACACGGCAAAGACAGCCCCAGAAACTCGGTTCCGTAGCACATGTTTGTACCTAGCACTCAGGTAGAGGGGACAGGACAGGAAAAGTTCCAGAGTTCAAGGCATGCTTATGTGAGACCTTGTCCCCACTCCCCCACCCGTACCCTCGGGGGTGGGAGGAGAGGAGAGGGAGAAGGAAGAGGAGAGGGAGGAGGAGGGAAATCTAGGAAGGAAGCCCTCAGAGTGGGAAGAGCTGTTCTGACCCACAGCCTCAGAGAGTCTCATCCAAAGCACTTGGCCCTCAGTGTAGGGCTGTGGTGTAACGTCCCAGAGGAAGAGCTGCCCACCCTCTGTGAAAGCAGAAGAAACGGCCGGGGACAGGAGGTGCCCTTCAAGCCAGGCACACGTGTACATCACCGCAACACTTGGGCAGGTGAGGTCGAAAGGGTCAAGGATCCAAGGTCATTCCTGGCTACACAGGGAGTTCAGACCAGCTTGGGCTACATACGACCCTGTCTCGTGTACCTGCAATGACCCACTTCCTCCGGCCAGGCCCCAGCTACTCGAGATCCCAACCCTTCCCAGCCAAGAACCACCGGCAGCTGAGGAGCATGTGGCTGGCAAGGGCCTACGGGGACGGTTCACACAGGATCCGGAACAAGCCTGGACTTATTTCATAACAACCACGGGCATGGGGAGATCACGTCAGAGCAGGACATAGTACTCAGAATCCTCACGTGTTACACACCCCAGCTGTCGGGATATGCCGGGGGCTGTGCTGGGTCTCAGGCTGCCTTTGGGAAACTGGCTTCTTTCCTGAGGAGAGTGTGTCACCGCAGGCCCTACGCACTGAGTGGAAAGGGAGCCCTGAGGAGGAGGCACCAAGTTCTGGGGACTTGATTCTCCCAAACAGCCACTCCTCAGGGGAGTGAGGTCTCACCTGACCACCAACCTCTCCCGAGAGCTCCTGGGACACCACTGTCTTAGGGCCACACCAGCATAGCTGCTACACTTTGAATGTGTTCCCCAAAGCCCAAGTTTTAAAACTGCCTCCACTTTGGCATGATATCGCTCATTCCTGTAGTCCCCATCCTCAGGAGAAGGAGGGAGGAGCCCAGGGTTGTTCTTGTGTGTAACTGTTGGTCCTAAATCAGCAGTGTTGTGGTGAGACTTGTCAGGACATGAAAGCATCAGGAAGTCTGTGCCTTTGTGAATGAACTTTGTTTTTATTATTATTATTTTTTTTTTTGGTTTTTATGAGACAGGGTTTCTCTGTATTGTTTTGGAGACTGTCAGTCCAGCCTGGCCTCCAACTCACAGAGATCCGCCTGCCTCTGCCTCCCGAGTGCTGGGATTAAAGGCGTGCGCCGCCAATGCCCAGCTGAACTTTGTTTTCAAAAACTCCCACATCCCCATATGGCCCAGCCCCCAAGCCTTCCCTCTTAGGAAGATTCTCACTCAGAGTGGTCCACTTGCTGCAACTGACATCCAGGGGCCAGATTTCACACCTGGACTCACTCTTCTGTGGTATATTCTGTGGGTCTCAACAAATGTGAAATGTGTGTCCACATTTCACCACCTGTGGGGAAGACTCATCCCTAAATCCCTGTGCCCCATACAGGCACCCCTTGCACACACACACACACACAAACACACAAAACCACTGATCTTTTAACCTTGGAGACATTGTCCAAGAATGCCTTCTGAGCAACTCACAGAAGTTGGCAAAGGGTAAATCTTGGGGAAGAAACCTATGTATACATTTTGCTTCAATTAGAGAAAATTATAAAATATTCTAAAAATTGAACATTACTACAGTGACATAAGACTATAATTCTCTATGCCTAAAAGAACAAAATGTTTTTTAAAAGTTGATTTACTCTTAATACAAGTTTTAAGTGGGTGATGTTACTTTACAGTGAGCATCACATAGATTATTGACATAAATGTTTAAGTAAAACATAAGGTAAAATTTACAAGAGTCTGACGGCCCTGAAGTGATGCTGTTGGCCATGCCCATTGTTAAAAATCCTGTAGGTCATGAAAATGACTATTATCTTGTAGTTGATGAACACTCATCAAAGATTTTCCCCGTGGCTACTCAAAGACTTTTGTCATCTAATTTTGGTTTCTCTCGGAAACATCTACAATCAGATTCATTAAAAACATCCCAACAAGTACTCTTTAAATATAGCTTTGTGATAAAACTAGATTCATTTTATAAACATACTGATTTTTCTTTGATTATCTCTGATAAAAAATTGGTATAGCTGTAGAAAAACAAAGTTTCTTGGTTCAAAATTATTTTTATTTTGCATTTTCCTTTTTATTCCTTGTACCTGGTGTCTGTCAAAACTCTGGTAAATGAAATACAATTCCTGACAAAATAACCCTGCCTTAGCCGTCGGGAGCTGAGCCAAGGAGCGCTCTTTCTGTGCTCTGATGGTCTTAGGGCAAAAGGGCTTCAGGCTGACTGCACCCATCAGCCATGCAATCCCCACCCACCCACGCTACCACCTACGGCAGGCACAGTGGAGGAGCAGCCATGCCCTCTCTACAGCACAGTGGGCGCAATGTCCCATAAAAAAGTCTGCGTCAAAAGTTAGGGATGTGGGAGTCGCAAGAATCAAAATGAAGTATTTTGTGCCAACCTGGAAAAAAAAGTAAATAAGTTGGGGGAGAAGCATGGGCTTGCACTGATCACCACAAACGTGTGTCAAGAGTGATTCCATGGGCACTGGCAACTCTGTTTAGCCCCAGGCTGCCACAGGTGGAGCACGGGATTCAGCCTGAGAGCGATCACACGGTGAAGCTCTTGGGGTCCCTGCTGGTGTCATGAGGCAGCCTCATGGAAGAAACACACACAGCGTTTTGTGCCGGCCCTGCCTGCACCGGTGCCTCCAAGAGTCAGCTGCTCATCGCTCGGAGCTCACCAGGGAGTACGAGGTGCGAGCCAAGGCCTCCTAGCTGGGTAGGGAGGCAAGGGATGGGGGGTTTCAACTTGTGTCTCAGGAAAAGGCACGAGGCCAGGAAACCCGAGGCTGAATCCACAGAAACTGTGAGCCAACATAAACTCTCTGAGAGGGGAAGCAAGGAAAGCGCCAAGGACGGAGGGTGCCATCATCCCCCACCCTCACCCCCAGGTTCAAAGTGCATGAAGACAGCACATCTGCCTGCTTTTGCCCTTTCGGGGGAAGGGTGGTAATGGGGACAGGCACCGTTACCTTAAGCGGTGCTGGAGATAGAACCCAGGACCTCTTGCCTGCTAGGCGAGCGTTCTGCCAACTAAGCTGCATCTGCGGCCAATACACAAATGAATGCTTGAAAAATAAATAAATAATCGAGCATCAGATGTGCAGGAACTTCGTGGGTCGGGCTGTGAGGAGAGGCTTTCAGGAAGGAGGAGTCACAGAGGAGGACCCAGGGGCATGCTGAATGACCCGGAGCCCCAGAGATTAGAATCTGGAACAGGAGGATAAAACGTCCCACAACCGCCCACACCGTATTACAAGAGATAGAAGGAACAATAGGATTCTTGAGTTTCCGCTGTTGCGTGGCGTATTTCAAGGCTCTCTCGCTGTCCTCGGATAGACTTGTAGGGGGTAGGTTCAAGAGTGAACCCCTAAACACCACCACTATGCCTGAAGTGCGAGGCATTAAACACCAAGGCTATCACCAGCCTCCTGCGGGCAGACAGGGGCAGCAGCGCCACCCAGTGGCTCCTCGCAGGTGGGTGGCTTCACGCCACATCCACACTGCTCCTTGTAACAAGGTTCTTTCTACTCCAGTCTATCACCATTCAAGCCAGAGCCCACAAAGGGGTCATGATCTGTCTGTGGGCCATGACCAGACCAGAAGAGGGGTGTCAACTCCAACACCTTGACCTCACTCCCCCAATCCCCGACCCCGCCCCAGTCACCCAGGAGACTGGCCTGGAGCTGTGGGAGCTAGTCCTGTCAATAGCGACCCCTAGTGGTGCTCTCAGAAAGGCGAGCTGGTCCTGGCAGGAAATGAAAAGGATAGGGGAAAGAGGAAAGGCAGGTTCCCTCCTGGGAGATGAGGCTGGCTTGTATCCAAAGCCAACCTCGAGCAAAATGGAACAACGGGTACTTGTAGGCACAGCCCAGGGCGCCAGCTCTGCTTCTGACTCTTCAGGGACATGGAAATGAGTCCCTCTGTCAATATCCCCCCAGCCCCATCTCCTCTGCTCAAACCCCTCTCCTCTGGTATTGCCTATCTAAGTCATTGGCGTATCTTTCTATCAAGATTGCAAACTCTTCTTGAGGAGACACCGGGAAGCGTCTCAGATCTCTTTCTTTCATGCAGTCACATGGCACACACCCTTTACAGACCTTAGCCAGAGGGCAGGGGAATAGCTCAGAAGAAGGTAGAGGGCATGCCGGGCACCTACACGGAAGGAGGGAGGGGTTCATAAACTCAGGTCCATGGTGATACAGTGAGTTTGAGGCTGGCCTGGGCCACATGAGACCCTGTCTAAGAGAAAAACCAGAACTTGGTTAATTCAGTTGTGTTAGATAGATTCCAAAAAGTATGTTTCAACTTTTGCTATATCCTATGAAATGAGAGGCTGTATGTTTGGTTTTAAATTCTCTTTTTATCTGCTATGGATATACTTGCAACATTGTGTCAAGTAGGAACAAAGCCTAAGTACAAAGTGCTGTGTGCCTGCGTGTGTGAGTGGGTGCGTGGGTGATAATGAAACCCATTTCTTCATGAACTAATCAAAATCAATTTTTAAAAACTACATCTGACAGAATGCACTAGTTCCCTGGGTGGCTTCTCAGTTGTCGCAAATATGCAGCTCTGAAGGAGGGAGGGTCCCTCTCACTGACTGTTAAAGCACAAGCCAACAGTGTCAACTGCAAGTGCCACTACAGCAATGCAACAGTTACGTCTGATTGCTGGCTGATTGACTGGCTGGCTGGCTGGCTGGCTGGATGGATGGATGGATGGATGGATGGATGGATGGATGGATGGTTTTTTTTGAGACAGGCTCTCATTAAGAGCAAGCTGGTCTTGAATTCACTCTGTAGATAAGAATGAAAGTGAACCCTGGTCCTCCTTCCTTCACCTCCTGGACTTCTGGATCATAGGCCAGAACTCTCTGCTCACGGTGTTAGACAAGCACTGTACAACTATGCTGCATCCCAGCCCCTACTAAGTGCTCTATAAGTGGTGCCGTTTTAGTAACATCTGAGGCACTTCTGTAGAATAGGACCCGGTACTAGGGATAGACCCAGGATTGAGCCCACCCTATCCCAGAGCTGCACCCCAATCTATGCCAACATTGCCAATGTGATCATTTAACAGTGAAGGAATCAAATGGCCAAGAGGTTGGGTACTTTTCTGCGAATGAGTCTTCACGGGAAAGCCGTTCCGATGTCAAGCTGAGGCAGTCCAACCTCCTGGTTCCCCTGTACCCTGTGGCCCAGGCTACTGCTGTGGAAGACCTTGAGGAGCCAGTGACAGGGGTGCTCTGCCAGGGAACTCTGTTACACTGCGGCCCGTTATCTCAACTCATGCTCACCCTAACTGTGTGGATTAAGATGTGTTTGTGCTGGATTCACCAGTGGTTAATAATTACCATGAGTGAAGTGAGGGCACATGGCAGCTGCCCAATAATAAAGGAATCATTTCAGCCCTGAAGATGAAAACTATGAAGACATGAAACATACTCATAACTTAGTGCCAAGTTTAACAACAAACACAATGATGGGTCCCGATACCTGAAAACAAAAGACAGGTGACGATGGACAGAAACTAAGAATACAATGAGAAAGGCATGAACTTTCTGTGTTGGGTAGTAGGATTTTTGTTTTAATTTTTTTGTTCTCAAGACAGGGTTTCTCTGTGTAGCCCTGACTGTCCCAGAACTCAGAGATCCACCTGCTTCTGTCTCCCGAGTGCTGGGATTAAAGGCGTGTAATACTACAACCCCACTTGAAATCTTTAAAGCCAAGCATGGTGGTATGTACACCTGCAATCCCATTGCTTGGCAGGATCAGAAGTCCAAGACCAGCTTGGGTTATATGAGATTGTAAAAAGAAACCTTTCAATGGTGCTTTTTATAAAAACTGAAGAGAGAGAGAGAGAGCCAGAGACAGAGACAGAGACAGAGACAGAGACAGAGACAGAGAGAGAGAGAGATTCTGAATGTTTCCCAGACATTTTTCAGTGTGCCTACCTTCCCCCACAGGCTGGGCACACAGCATATGCCCCCTGTGCTTTGGTGGGGTCTGTTTGGGGCAACTCTCCTACATTGTTACCCACGACAGATCATTGCTGAATAATAAAAAGCAAAAGGCTCTGGGGAGGGGGAACTCCATCTGGAGCGGGGCGCCATTTGTGACATACATTAGGCTAGTTTTAACTGAGGGTAGGCCTGTTAGGTAATAGTGCTCACACTACTAAACCATGGTACTCTAGAGCCCATGTTTCCAGCGTCAGAAAACACACAAGCGGTCACGTTGACCGAGTCCTTGGAGCTCTGAGCTGAAGCCACCAGTGAGGGCTCTGACCTCGGAGGCCGTATGAGAAAACAGCTCTCACGAGACAAGCAATGGAAGCGCTCCAGATCTTTGATTTCTGATTAGAGGGTGGTTTGCTTGACGGTTTATATAAATATGTACTTAAGTAAATGATCTCGTTAACTTAGTGCTGCCTGTTGGATGGCTCACATGGCCTTGGAGAAGAGGTGGGACATTTCCCAGTGTGCAGGATGGGGGAGGGGGCGATGCTTAACTCATAAACAAGCCTGTGTTTCTCTGCCAGCCCTCTCCCCACCCTCCCATGGGGATGGTCAACAGATACCACCGAGCAGCTCTGAAAACTGACAACAGCTTTGTCCTGTGGTCCCCGGATGGATGTTGGAAGGCCTCCTTTAGTCTGGTTACCTTACATTTTGCTTTTCCGTCAGTTAATATACGTTGCATCGTACTACACATGCGCATCCATCTACATGTAAAAAAAAAAACAAAAACAAAAAAAACACTACTCCGGAATACTACTGAAGATCCTGAAGGACAGTAAAATTAAAGCCTAAAAATTCGCCCATCTTACCAGCCTAGGACAAAAAGCAACTCCTCCTCTGCAAGGCTGGACCCTAAGAACAGACCCTGTTACTGGTGCGCTGTGCCAAGCCTTCAGGCCTTCAGCACTGCTGCGCTAAATAACCCAGAGAGATTAGTTAGCTCTGCTGACTCAGGATTAGGTCTGTGGCAGGAACAATAAACGAAGTAAACCATGAGGTGGTTGGAGGTGAGGTAAACAGAGTCTTTAAAGGCAAAATGAGGAGTAGATGAGATCTCTGAAAAAAATCCTAGTGTCAAAGGCCAATGACAAGGGTGGTGCCCTTCCAAGATTAAACAAACAGCAGAGCAGATGCCCTTGCAGAATCCGTGGGGGGTGTGTGGGGGTGTGTGTGCATGTGTGTGTGTGTGGCACTGGGTGTGTGTATGTGTATGACTGTGTGTGTGTGTGCGATCGCACATGCACGTGAAGGGGTACTGGGTGTGTGTATGTAGTATGTATATGACTCTGTGTGTGTATGTGTGTGTGTGTGTGTGTGTGTGTGGTATGTGTATGACTGTGTGTATGTGAGGACAGTGGACTTCGTGCAAGTTTGTGGCTGACTCTGATGTAGTCTTTTTTTTTTTTAAATAGGGTATATGGGCTGGTTTCAGACTCCCTATTGTAGCAGAGTGAACTCATAATCTGTCTGCCTCCAGAGTGAACTCATAATGTGTACACCACCAAGCCCAACATATTTGGTGCTGTGGATGAAACTTGGCCTCATACATGTTGTGTGAATAGTAAACAGTTCTTGTTAACAGGCAGTTGCCTCCTTCATAGCCTCCTGGGCCCCCAGAATCTATACAACATATACAGTTCTTGCTTACACTGAACATGTCTGATGTAGAAATGTGAGATTTTTATGTCTAAGAGATGCTCTACCAACAAGGCCCACACAGACCCCACAGAGGGCTGAGTGTCCTGTCAGAACCCCAAGGACAGGCCAGTACAGATGCCTGAATACTAACACCTGGCCCAGGCACACTTTCCTCCTGCCCAGTACTGGAATTACAGGCATGCGTCACCACACTCAGCTAAGACGCTTTCTTCTGTCAAGATGATCAATCTTGCAATGCTTCAAGCATATTTGAAAATAAGAGGCACTCTCTAGTCTCGGAGATAGAGTGTGTCCATGTGCACACATGTCCTTTCTTTTTCAATGTAGATGGGTCAGTAGGCGACGTCAATTTCACGAACTGCTAATTCTCAGAGCAGCGTTAACAGCTCTGGTTTTGCCTGGCAGTGGTAGCTCTCACGCCTTTACTCCCAGCACTTGGGAGGCAGAGGCAGGGGGATCTTTGTGAGTTTGAGGCCAACCTGGTCTACAGAGTTCTAGGACAGCCAGAGCTGCACAAAGAAACCCTGTCTCAAAACAAAAACAGCAAAACCAAACCAAACAAACAAAAAAGAACTCTGACTTTGATGTGGAGCAAACTTGGGTCCAACCCTTGTCACGTGACTTTGAGCACACATAGAAACCTATTGGCCCAAGTATCTTGAGTGTAGCACCCAAAGAGTGCCCTTCCCTAGAAGGGATTTTGATCTTGGTACAGGTTTCTTCTATACAGTTTTTAATAGAGTCCAAGGAGTCTGCAGCAATTCCAATACAGTCTTCCTGTGTTGTCCAGTCTCTCGCCTGAGGGCACATCCTTGATCTGGGTTCCAGTGAAAGAATCTAGCCTGTGTGCTTTCTTGCCCTTTTCTCTGTAGAGAAGAGAGGAAGTACCAGCCGTGAAGAAGACTGTGATAACTTCTCCATATGAACAAAACTCATCGCAGCTACTCGAGCGTCTCGTTTGCCTGCCTCACAGACGTCAAGCACTCACGGCACCCGAGTCAACCATCTGACCTCTCTGCACCGTGAGGGCTTGTGCAGAAGGTTCCAGGACTGTTTGTGAGCTTGCGCTAACCCAGTTCCCTGCTTATCTATCCCGAGCTGTTCTGGGACTTCCCGTTTGTAATAGTTTCTTTCTAATGCATCAGTTCTCTTTAATTTTTTTCCCAAAAAATTCTCAGTTCAACTCACTGGGATTTTTTCCTTTTTTTTTATTCTGCTGGTTATCTGCCTTCTGCCTCCTAGTCACCCACACTGTCACCCCTGTACATTGCTTCATAGAGAAATGAATCCACAAAAACACACAGATCCTTCAGACCACGGGGAACTCTACCCAATGCCAACATTGGGAAGAAGTGTCCAAAGGAAAGAGAGATTGCCAAAAAGATAGCTAGATGGCATGGGGACATCCCTCCTGGGTCTTAGCACAGAAATGACAAGGTTGGATCTGGCCCCGTCATCTATGCATAACTCTAGGGAAAAATTTTTTGAAACAGGTTTCATGTAGCCCAGGCTGGCCTTGAACTCAATATGTAGCTGAGGATGACATTGAACTTGTGGTTTTTCCTGCCTCCACTTCCTGATGCTGGAGTTTCAGGAATGCACTACCAGGTTTGGCTTTTAGTTCTGGGATGGAACGCAGGGATTCAGGCGTCTAGGCAACCGCGCTACCTACTGAACCAAACCACCACCGGGAAATGGAAATTGGGTTGAAACTGCAGGGTGGGGAGTACAGACCAATCAGGTAGTGGGAGCCTGGGTGGCTGGGTGGAGTTCCTCACCAGCCCAGGAGGCCCCGAGGGTGAAGGGGCCCTCTCAAGTTGCTGAGAGCAAGGAGAGGAACTGAGGTTTGTGAGCACGGTGGCTTGTCCGTTTCCTGTTTCGTCAGGCTGCCGCCGTGCAAGAAGAATGTCGGTACAAGAGGAGACTGGTGAGGGGGCTCGGGACGTCTGACTCACCGCCTTCCTGGCCATCTGAGACCAGAGAGACTCGGAAAGGGCTGAAGCCTCTCCTGAGACACTTGAGACAGGACCTGGGACCGGAGGTAACGGTGGAGGAAAATGCTTTGGGTGTGGCTTTGGGGTGGGACAGAAGGTGCTCCATCGTGCCAGCCTCCTGCATAGCAGCAAGTGGCAGGATTTGAGTGCTGGGGCTTGTGTGACCGGGAGACCATCCTGTGTTGGGTTCCTTGGGCAGCCACTGGGATACAGCTACCAGCTCTGCCTCACCTGTTAGCTTGGGTCACATGACTTAGTTTTGGGGGTGCTCGGCACCCATACCAAGAATGAAATGACCTTTCCCGGGTCTGTTTAAAAATCTGGGGTCCACTGTAACAGGCCCTTCTCCTTCAGCTCTCACTGAGAACTCTGGGCTAGGAAGGCCAGATCCATGCAAGACACTGTCCATCATTTCTTCTGCGTACACAGCCAGGAGGTAGGAGCAAAGGTTTGGAGAGGCGTTGACAAGCCTGTAGGTGAGGGACAGTGCCCTGCTGTCTACCTGTGCGGGAAGGAGAGCCCCCCTGCCCCAGCAAGTACCACCCTTTCCTCCAAAGCTCTAACTGGACCCTCTCATGTCGCCAAGGGGCACCACAGAGACTCCAGAAAGCCTGGGCAGTGGCCTTGTGACCTTTCTCTGAACCACACAACCGGTTCCTTTTTTCAGCAGCCTGTCCCTGCCCATCAGGCCTTCCACAAGCCTTCTCGTGTTGAAGTCAGCCAGTATGATCACTCCCTTCCAGAAGGCTGCATGGTTCCATACAACCAGGGGCAGGGACTGTGGGTATAGGAAAATTCTCTCTCTTTTGGGAGTCATTCCTACTGCGGAGAGCAAAGCAGTCGATATCTCGGTAGACCTGCAGACAAGCTAGGTGGGGATCAGGGAGAAGGATCACCACAGGCCTGCCTCAACCCCACACGCCTTCCCTCTTCCCACTCCCCATCTGGAAGGCAGCAGGACCTGCAACCCAGGGAGCTACCTCCGGTACAGAGCCTGTAGGTGACCAGGGACCAACAGGGAGGAGATGAGACCCTCACTTGGTGTCCGTCCCTCAGCCTACCTGTCCTTTGCCTTCCTGCCTGACCTCGATGAGTTGAGGGTGACTTCCAGCCCACAGAGAAGTGCTGTGTCCTTGTAACCCAACCTCAGAGGCCACAGGGACCAGAGCAGGAAAATTATTCCAAGGTGGAGCCACAGGCCCTGTTCAGGACTGACAGAAGGCATTGGGGGTGGGGGGTTAGAAGGTGAAGCTGAGCATGCTCAGTACCAGAGTCCCATGGTGTTGCCCGGGCACCCGAGTCACGACACCCAGTCTTCAGTGTCCAGCACCACCAAGGATAAGTGTGAGATTTACATCTATTGCTTTTAAAGGCTGCTGTTTCCACATACCATACGCTCGGTGTGTGGTTCGGATGTTGTCCTTTAATACTCAGATCCCTTCAAGGGACTTTTGGCCCCATTTCATAAATGAGAACCATGAGGCTTAGCAACAGCCTCCCCCTCTGTTTGGTAGGTGGTGACAGCCTGGAAGTGAGTCATCGCCTGGCCCAGTGAAGACGGAATAGTTAGGTGCTGTGGCTTTGAGGTGCATGTGTGTGATCCCAAAGTCCCCTCCATTCATTCATTCATTCATTCATTCATTCATCACAGGACATGCATTGAGGTGCGTGTGTGTGATCCCAAGTCCCATCCATCCATCCATCCATCCATCCATCCATCCCTGAACACTTGTGGGCCTTTTGGCTCCTTTTCTATGTAATTAGATAAACAGAGTGACATGTGGGAAGTCTAGGGAGCCCCACAGAGTGAGAGCAAGGAGAAAAGCCCGAGGGAAGTCACGGGGGCAGGGGGGGGGGGGAGGGGATGATACCAGGACACACACCACCTCCCTGGGGTGAGTTCTGCCCAAGGCAGAGGGTTTCCACCCGTTCTCAAGAGTCCGATACCCCAAAGCACACAGGACTTAGCCACATAGGAGCCCTTCAGAGAGGGAGACTGTCCACCTAGAGGCTTGTGAACGAGGACAGTGACCAGAGACAGACCAGAAGCCCTGCACAGAATTCTGTCCTGTGCCAGGATAGGCAACTAATTCCCAACAAAGAAACACAGGGCCTCTGCTTGTGGAGTCTGTGCAGCCTGTCCACAAGCCTGGGGGGGGGGGGGGGGGTCAGAGCGGGCCAGCTCCTGCTAGTCGCCGAGGCTGGGACACTTCCTGTGACCACCCTGACACCGAATTCCTGGGCAGCGGGATGAGCAGGGAATAGAGAAGAGCCAGCAGCTGTGAGGAGGGCTGTCCTTGTCACCACAGTCTGGTTCCAGGGGGCAGAGGAGGCAGGGCACAGCTGATGCTAGGATGTATCCCCATCTGAATCCAGCCCCTGCCAGAGCCCAAAATGAGACCAGCCAAGTCCACACCAGGTAGGTGAAGATCAGGATTTGGGTATTATATGGACAGTAGGTAAGGCCACCTAGACCTGTTCCTTGGGGACATTGCATTACAAGTTTCTCTTGTCTTGTTTGGTTGGTTGGTTTTTTTTTTTTTTTTTTTGGTTGTTTTTGTTTTTGTTTGGTTTTTTTGAGACAGGGTTTCCCTGTGTAGCTTTGGAGCCTGTCCTGGAACTTGCTCTTGTGGACCAGGCTGGTCTCAAACTCACAGTGATCTGCCTGCCTCTGCCTCCCAAGTGCTGGGATTAGAGGCATGCGCCACCACCGCCCAGCTTCTTGTCCTGTTTCTTAGGGCTTGTCTTTCTTTGTAGGACTCCTGTTGAAAGTACTCTGCATGCATGCTGGCTTAGACAGCAGCTTAGGAAACAAACAGCCTGAGCCTGGCAGGCAGGCGATCCTAAAAGGTCAGAGCCTTCCTCACAGTGTGACGCCTGCTGTGCCGAGAGCAAGTCTAATGTATGGGGTGAAAGCCTGGAGATTTAAATGAAAGACAAGATGTCCGGCAGTTTCTGCTAAGAGAATGAATGCATGTATGCATTTATTGCAAGGAGGGAGCAGCCTTATATACAGACTTACAGCACAGTGGAAAATTCCAAGTTGTAAGAGCTCATGTTTTCATAATCAGAGATTGATGCCAGTGGGGCAAGGCCAGGGCTGGAAGCCAGGACTAGAAGACAGGATGCACCTGTGATTATTGGTTGACAAGCCACTCACAGAGAGCCCCTGGGGACTGGGGCCCAACATCTCAGAGTCACTGAGCCAGGTTCTCTGAAATGGACTCGATCAGCAGCTCAAGTCACAGCCTCACCCTAGATACATAGTAGATAGAGAGAGAGGTCAGGATGTGGCGATGGGGGAGTTAGGGCAGGTTTCCCTAAGCCATGCCAGTCCAAAGTCACAGGCTGACTGCTGGGAGCTGGGAATGGAGCAAAGGGTGCCAGCCACAGACCCGATCACTTCCTGAGGGGTTGCGGCTACCTCCTAGGTCTCAAGAAATGCCACGTAGCTATTTTAGTGACGCTGCGGGCAAGAGAACAGTAAAGATGAGGACATCTTTCATTTCAGACGGGAGGATAAAGAGGACTGGGGTGTCCACAGTTCTACAAGCCACTATTATGATGATTATCATTTGTCCCTTGTGTCCCCTCACTTAGAGGTACCTAATAAGGAAGCAGGGGCTCCAGGGAGACCCACCCACCCTAAGGATTAGCTCTAGAGCAAAACAGAAACCGATGGGTGCTGGATTCCACCGGTTCTTGCAGGGTTGAGGCCTGAAGTCCTTCCTGACCCTGGGTCAGGATGGAGCCCTGTTGCTATTTCTGCCCTGACGGGGAGACAGACAGATTGTCAGTTTTCCGCCCATCTCCTGACTCCTCCCACTTGGCATCTGGCAGATCCGAGCAGCTGTTCCAGGCGCTGGAAGCCAAGCACAACAGGTGCTCGGGAGGTCACCATGATCAGCTCAGGCCCCAAGTCCTCCCCTGGCTTGGCTCGGTGGGCCGAGAGCTATGAGGCCAAGTGCGAAAGACGTCAGGAGACTCGAGAAAGCCTCCGCTACCGCCGCAACGAGACCGCTTGCCGCCAGCCAGGGAAGGTGCCCCCAAGGACCCAGCACAGGGAACGGCTTCAGAGAGCTCGGCAGCTCCAGTTCCTCAGGAGGAGAAACCTGGAAGACGAGAAGAGAGGCCAGGACGGGGAGCAAGGGCCCTCCCGCAAGACAGAAGGAGGGACAGGCCAGGTGACTGTCCTCAGGGAGTCCTTGCCTGGTGCCAACAAGCCCTCTTCCCCTGGACGGCAGGTGGGATATGTCCAAGAAAACACTGCTCCAGACCCGGGAGGCGGGAGGAGGGGGGAGGGTCTGAGAAGCACAAAGGCTGAGGGTCACCAACAAGTGATTTCTGTACGCCCCCTTCCTCAGCAATGCAACCAAGTTCCCATTAGCCATCAACCATCGCTCTTTAGAGATTATGTTGTGTCTTTAGCCTCTTTTGAAATGGAGCAGTCCTACACCTGACTGTTTGGAGAATGGAAACAATTGTACAGACAATTCCAAGCCGATAACTAGTATAAAGATCTCTTTTTTTTTCTGAGATAAGGCCTTGCTATATAATTCAAGATGGCTTTAAACTCATGGTCCTCCTGCCTCCCCTTCCTGAGTTCTGGGATTTAAAAAAAAAAAAAGAGCAGACTTGACTAGTGATTGCCATCACTCCATCCTGCCAACAGGTCCCTACTCTGTCTTCTTTTTGACACGAAAGCTCAGTAGTTCTGTGGCTCTAAGGAGAGGTAGGCAGTCCCTCTGGGCCCTCCCTGACAGGCAGGACTCTTGAGGCCCAGGAAAAGCCAAGATCTGACCCCTGTCGCTGAGGATGGAACCCAGGGCCTTGTGTGTGCCCAAGGAGCCAGCTAGCACTGAGCTGCTGCCCTCTGGTTCTCCTCTCTGCAGTTGTCTGGGGGTATTTAAGAGGCCCCTCGGAGTAGCATTCAGCAGCCTTCATTTGCTTTCCAGGTAACAGGGACGAGCTCTGCCGTTTCAACCCTGCATCATTCCTCCTCGAACATCCAGGGAGACTTGGACGGCCTCCATGCCTCACACATGGCAGCCTCTCCGCTGCCGCTGCAGGACTCTGCAATTAAGAAGCCACACAGACAGCACCGGGGTGAGAGCGCAGCCCAGATCTCAGGTTGCTTCCCTCATCCTCCCTGCTTTCCTGCCCGCTGAATCGCCCTGTCTATCGCTCAGGTACTCAGACAAAGGCAGAGGAGGCACAGCCAACGGCAAAGAATGACGCCAGTCAGCAAACCAAGTGAGTTCCCTCGTGTTCCTGGCCCCGATGCTTCAGTCCGGTCCTCTCCTCGGCATGTCTATGGGGAACGCCTCCACTAGACGCCTCAGCTGAGCAGGAGGGAGCCCCTCCCTGCCCCTACTGCTCTTCTCAGGGATGCCAGGTGCATTTGACACACTGCCTGCTCGCAGGTTTCTTTCTTTCTTTTTTTTTTTTTTTTTGGCCCCACTGTCATGTTTTCCTTCTCTTCCCAGCTGTGGAGTTGCAGTCCTAGACAAGGTAAGAGAATCCTCGTTTGGAGGGGGTTTGGGGTCAGATGGCACCTAAGCTCTAGCATTCTGGGATTCCATGATAAACTCGGGCTGGGGTGGAGGGACTCTTTCCTCCAGGATGGCCAGATGGTCCTGACCCTGCCCAGACACGTAGGCCAGCCGGGGCTCTCTGGTTCCCTCCTGAACCTCTTTCGTCTCCCTCTAGGACATCATCCAGCTCTCCGAGTACCTCAAAGTAAGTAGTAGCACCTTGACACCCGCCCGCCCACACGCAGCTCCCCGCCTGCTCTTCCTCCAGGTCAAGGTTAATCTCTCCCTCTACATTTTCCCTTCTAGGAAGCCCTACAAAGGGAGCTGATCCTGAAGCAGAAAATGCTGATTCTACAGGACCTGTTGCCTGCCCTGGCCCGGGCCTCCGACAGCTCTTGGAAGGTAGGAGATTTCTATGCATGCTCACCTCTGTTCTCTGAGCACACCATTCAGCAAGGGGAGGGGGCTGACTCGCTGGGAAGAGGCGATGGTGGGGTGCTCAGACTCGGAGGCCAAGGGGGCACGGTAAGTATATTCCTGGGGAAGGCCCAGAAACCAAGCGCCGACAGAAGGCCTGTCTTTAAGCCACAGGGAGGGAAGAAATGAGGGCCCTGTCCAGTGTTGCCACTGAGTGTTGTCAAGGCATCGACTTTCACATGGGATTCTATTTAGTCACATTCTTACTGCTGCACCCAAATCCCCGACACAAGGAACTTTTAAGAGGGGGCTTATTTTGTCTATGACTCCAGAGCACAGCCCATCATGGCCGGGTGGGTCACGGCAGCAGGGACTGTGAGGCAGCTGGTCACACAGCATCCACAGACAAGAAGCCAAGTGACAAAGGCTGGTGTTCAGCGGGTTCCTCCCCTCTCTCTTTTCCCCACTGGGTACCACAGCTGGTGGAATGGTGCTGCCTCATTCATTCCAAGTGGCTCTAACCTCCTCTGCAATCTAGAAGCTCCCTTGCAGACATACCCAGGGGTTATCTTCAATGTGACTCTAAATGCCATCAAGCAGACACTCAAACTTAACCACCACGGATCCATATAAACACACACACACACACACACACACACACACACACACACACACACACACACACGCTGGCCTGAACAATGCTCAGACTGGAGAGAACTTAACAGGTGATTTAGTCTGATTACCCAAGGTTGCTGTGATGGGCCAAGGCCTTGCCCCTAGTCACATAACCACTTAGAAAAGCCCAGGTCTCTAATGTTGTTGGTCTGTTCATTTTCTAGATAGCCAAAGGCCATGCTTTTGCTATCAACCCCTGCAGATTTGTTCCTTAGGCAGACACCTGCATTTAAAAAAACAAAACAAAATAAAACAAAAAAAAACCCATCATCTTACCATGTAGCCCTAGATGGCCTAGAACTCTATGTAGACCAGGCTGTCCTTGAACTCACAGAGATGCCTCTGCCTCTGCCTCTGCCTCTGCCTGGGATTAAAGGCGTGCGCTGCCGTACCTGGCACAGGCGCCTGCTTTTTAGAGAGTTCACAGTCTTGTAAACAAAGTATATGCCAAGTTAATACAGGCGTGAGAAATAAAAGAAATGCTTCCAGGGTGGAGCAGGCTACAGGAGGGAACAGACCACTCCAGAGAGAGGAGCCAGAGTCAATGCACAGTCACAAAGCATTGCCAGGCAAAGGAGGACACCAGGATGGTGTCTCAAGCAAGAACACGGGTAGGCAAGAGCCAGAGCATGGCTTGGTTTGGTACAATGGCTCTCTAATATTTTATCTCGGGATTCTTTATACTAATTTTTAATCAATTAATTTTTCCTAGACCAATCACATTTTCCCCTCCGTTCTTCCTCTCCCCCCAGTCCCTCCCCCAAACCTCCCCCTCTCCATTCCCCCATCCACTCCTCCTTTCTATTCGGAAAAGGGCAGGCTTCCCCACGTATAGTGGCCAGCGATGCCAGAAAGACTGGGTACCTCCCTTCCTATTAAGTCTAGACAAAGCAACCCATCTTTAAACTAATTTTTAGCTCAAACTTCCAAAGAAATTCTGATGTGTACCATATTAGAATTCACCATGTTAAAAGTTAAAATAGAAATTTAGAAATATTAATTTAGAAATAACAACAGTCAAGCACCATATGCCAACTTATGTATTTTAATGGAAAACTTTGTTTTCAGAAGGAAAAAATAGAGACGTAGCATGGCTGTACATTTTCAATATCTAGCTAAGCAGAGGACAGCTGAACTCTATTTGCTTCTAAACTCAGTCCCTTGGGACCACTTTCTGAGTTGAAGCATTTGAAGCATTCTGTGTCAGGGAGGTGTGTGCTGGAAAGGGAAAGGCCTTGCAGATCCCTTGAAAGGGTCTCTAGGATCTCATGAGTTCAGCAAATGACAAGCAGGTTGGTGCGACCAAAGCCTAAGGCAGTTGGTGTGTTGAGCCAGAAGATGCAGCCTCACAGGCCTCCATGCATCTCACCATAGAAAGGCTTATGCTTAAAGACATAAGGAGGGAAGGGGTTATGGGACACTCCAAGAAGTTTGCAGTGACACAAAAGACCATGGCTCCCACCCTGGAAACCAAGGCATCAGCCAGTGAACCTGGCTTTGGGAGTCTCTCTAATAAACCCTCTGCTTACCAAGTCATTACCGCCAACAGAGGTGAGGGGGGGAAGGGAGATTAGTCTGGAGCTGGGCATGTCAGGTGGTTTCCAGTACTGAGCTAAACTGAGAACATCTCACCCCTTAGTTCATAAGACACTTGGTAACTTTCAACTCTGTACTGGGGGCTCAGGAACAAAAAAAGAAATAGAGCCCTTGTTCTGAAAGACCCACAGCACAGCAAGGGAGAGGCCAGCAGACAATGCCCGTGCTGCAAGTGTGTGTGCAGTCTTCACACAGACAGAAAGCGATTCTGCCTCTGTGGAAAGAGGCCATTTCGGCTGGGTCCTCCTAAAGGGTGAGGAGAACCTCGCCACTTCAGAAGTTGCTTGGTGATGGGGGAAAGCAGAAGAGTGTTTGAGGAATTAGGGTGTTTACGGGCCTAGGTGGGGCAAAGCATTGGGCGTGGCCCAACGTGATGGTCTTCTCTGGCTCCTATCTGAATAGTGTCAAAGAAAGATGCTCTCTCACGCTTCCAGACCAGGAAACTTGAACCTTCTCTGGCAAGGTTTATTTCAGATTTAATGTGTGGACCTCCTTTTTAAAGGAAAAGCCACACACACAAAACAAAAAACACTTGCCTACGTATCCGTATGCGTGCACACATGTGTGTCACGGCAGACACCTTGTATTGGGGGACCGGTGAGATTGCACGACACCCCCAGGCGGAGGGTCACGGCAGGAAGTGGGTGGAGCTGAAGTCCTGCCCTCTGAAATGCCGGCCTTTAGAGGCCTTTAGAGCGACTACCTCACTACAGAACTGAACCCAACGGAGGGATCTGATCTGTGTTCGTAGCATCCCGGAGCCAAGGCCCAACTCTGAGTGAGGGGTGGGTCCCGACAGAAGCCTAGATGTCAGCTGCACTTAGTGGGAATGAGGCAGATACATTCAGAGCCACTTATGTAACGCCCAGGAGTCTGAGGCAGGAGGATTCCAAACTTCAGACCAGCCTGGGCTACATGTTGAGACCCCATTTTTGTTGCTGTTGTTGTTTTTAAGCCATTTCTACCATAAACTTGGGGGTGTTGCTTTACCTCGGGCTCCAGAGGAAGAGCTGAGGTCCCTCTGGCTGTCATTTCCACTCTTCCCATCTTCCCAGGTCTCACATTCCTCCCACCCCAGGCTCCCAGCTTCCTGTATTTAAGAAAAGCCATAGCTAACTGCTCAGCTGAAGAGTCCTTGCTTTTCCCAACACAAAAACCTCTCGGCTCCATCCCTCCCGAGAAAGCCTCACTATCAGTGAAACAGTGGCCCCATGTGATGGTTTTTGAGAAATTAACTGAATGAGTGGGGCCAGAACTGGGACCCAGACCTCAGCCAAGCGCGTGTCCACTGTGTCCTTTCCGCTTGGTCCCACGCATGATCGCCGGCTTCCCATTAGAGCCCCATAGTCAGTGCCCTCCAAGACGCTCCCGGGAGCTGCGGAGAACCTAGAGCCGGGCCCAAACACTAGAACAGAAGCAGCTCTGCCAACAAGAGCAGGCTGGAGCGGAGCACTAGGGTTTGAAGGCCGTATGGCGGAATTGAGAACGTCAGCTGACAGACAGCACAGTGCAAACTCTGCTACAGCAGAGATGAGCCATGGGCTAGGGTTTCTGTGGTGAGGGGTGGTATTTACGGAAACAGGTCTGAGAGCAAGCAGCAACAGGATCTGAAGCCCTCAGACCAGCACCAGGTGTGTGTGGCCTCCCTGTTGCCCTTCCCCACCAGGGGTGGCCTGTCTGAGGTGCTCCAGGCTCCTGGGATAAGGTCCACAGCATCCTGCAGAGCTTCTCAAAGCTAAAACACTGACATCAGCATGGGAAGATTGGGGCTGGGGGAGGGGGCGGGCGGTGAGGGGTACAGGCTCCATTTGCAACAGCTTGGCTCAACTTCCCTGCTTGCCTTAGGGAATCTGGAGCTCTGGGCCAGAGACTTTGTTCATGCCCTAGACTTGGGCAGCAGCCCCTATCCCTGCTTGAATGGGGCTATCGTGAATCGCCTTGTATTGCAACATAAATGGAAAAATAATCTGGGTTCGGGCTGAAATGCATAAACACTGAATGAAAGCAATACTGCAGGGTAGGGAGCTGCCCAAAGGACATTTCAAGAGTAACGTGTGGAGCCCGTGTTCCTTCCAGGCTTTAAGGAGGCAATCTTTAAACTTGGTGGTGGGTGTGCCTGGCTTCTGCAACCGTAGAGTCTGGGCAAAGGAAAGTGCTTGCACTCTGTTGGAAGACCAGCACAGAGGGTGGCGGGGTGGGGCCAGCTGGGTGCAGGATCCGCACACTGACAATGAACAGGCCCCTCTGGGGAATTCAGCCGCCCTACCAGTTATGCCTGGGCCTGAACAGTGGAAGCCTCTGTCCCTCTCTCTCATCTGTCCCAATCCCTGTGGTTATTGTAAATACCAAATCCCTTACTCTCTCCACTTTCCCACATGCGACTGAGAAAAACATTAACAGTAGGAGGCACTTTAAAAAATTGTTTTTGGCAAGGGTTTTTGCTTTTGCAAGGCCCAGCTGAGTAACACAGGAAGCTGAAAGGGTGGGGTCTCCCCCCAGTCCTCAGTTAGAGGAATGATCAAAACAGGAGCTCTGTGATACCACTTCCTGCCTTCCCCAGGCATCCTGACTCTCAGCGTGGGAGGCCCACCTCACCCCAGAGGCCCTCTCTGCCCCAAGTATTTATAGCTGGGAAGGACCATGAGGGTTGGAACTGTCCCTCAGTCTGATGATGGGAGGGAGCCACAGCATCCAGGCCTGGAGAAGGGACCCCCCCCCAAGAATCCCACAGGACTTGGGTGGAGAAGTCAGAGAAGAAAAATAAAGAAAACCCCTTACAGGCTCATGGCCCTAACTCTGAGAAACATGCTCTTATTAATGGCACCCCCACCGCTCCAGGCAGACATACCTGGGGTAAAACTCAAGGCTGGCAAAGGGTATTTCCACAGCTAGAAGGGGCAGCAAAGTAAGCGGAAGACTGAAAGCAAGAATTGCACCCCTACCCGCCCATTCCTTGGTCCTAGTCAAGGAATGCCTTGAAGTGCCACCAAGCACCACAAAAAAGACCTGAGACATGCGGGGGGGGGGCAGGGCAGAGATGGCAAGGCACACAGACCAGGCCGTTAGACCAGCCCAGCTTTTGAGCACCTGTGTGACTTTCTCAGACGCCGTCTCACGCCCTCCTGGTGCCCACTCCTACTCTGCTTAATATCTCTAGGGCCGTTTCTCACTGTGTAAAGGATTTCTCACGTGAGTCCTGCCAGGAAGGGAAGCCGGTGAGTGTGAACTCACATGAGCGCACACACACGCACACATGCAGACACATATGCACGCACGCACACACATATGCACACATGCGCACACACATATGCACGAACGTGCACACACATATGCACACGTGCGCACACACACACATATGCATGCACACACATATATGTGCACGTGCATGCACACACATATGCATGCACACACATATATGTGCACGTGCACGCACACACACATATGCACGTGCACACACATAGGCACACACACACACACACACTAGTACAGTCAGAGTCCTCCACAGCCACAGGTTTCGCCACCTTAGAATCAACCAACATTGGATCGAGAATAATTGACAGGAGAAAAAAAATCCCGATTCTCTCGTCTTCCTTGTAATCAGTCCCGAGTCAGTACGTTATAGATGCCATTAGCACGGCATGTCCAGCGTACTGTGAGTGAGCCAGAGATGACTTTATGCATATAGGAGGATGTGCATAGGCCATTGGCAAGTGTTACACGTTTATATGAGCGTTCTGGGTGGGGAGGGGGGGATTCCAAGAAGTAACCCTCAGTGGATGTGAAACGCAAGGGCTTGCCACTTGAGAGACCTCCGCCCCACTGGCCTGTGTGGCCTGAGGTCAGGCCCCCCCTCTTGTCTCTCTTGGGTTGTGGATGCCCGTCTTGTCGCCTCTCCTCAGGGTGTCCTGGTGTTCTGACCTTGTTTTATAAAAACACCAGGAAACTAGACTAGGATTCACTTGACTGCGTTCTAACTTCTTTGAAGGCCCACCTCCAAATATGGCTCCACTCTGGAGAACCGTAGCACTCGAGCCCAAAGGACAAACACAGTTCATTCAGCCCACGACAAGGAATCGTAGCAAATACAGATTCTCTCCAGGACCAACAGAGGCAGGAAAAGCAGCGGGGTGGGGGTGGGGGTCAGGGGTCAGGGATAATGAGAGAATTACAGTTTAGGAACCTCCCGGTCGGTGGCCTCTACCTGGGCCATTTCATTTGATAGAGAAACTCAAAGGACAGAGAAGGTCTGGGTCCAGTCTGGAGGTCCCTTGGCCTAGCACAGAGAGAAGACCAACTTCCCCCAGAGCTCCTCAGCTGGCTCTGACCCTGAAAGGGTTCAGTCCCATGACACCGCCCCAGGGCACCGAGCTTCAGCTGTGTGCAATTGGGTTGGAGAGATGTAGCTAGCCTCTTCATATATCCTTTAACCTTAGTTTACTAACTCATCCTGTCTGCTTTAGGGGCAGCTTAACGAAGACAAACTCAAGGGCAAACTGAGGTCCCTAGAAAACCAGCTCTACACCTGCATGCAGGTAAGCGTTCCGGAGAACACAGCGAGCACATTAACTTCAATAAAATGAGAACGTTTGAATCTTAGTCCTGCCTTCTAGACATGCTACCAAACGGAGGCTGCCACAGCTGCTTACTCTGTTTTTCACGTCGGTCCCTATTTGCCACGTCACCATCTCCATGGCCCCTTCTTTGTCCTAGCACGCACCCTGGGTACCCCGGGAAGGGACCCCGGCACTGAACACCATTGTTGGCTTCTAGGGAGCTGTAGGGAAAGCGCCTTGGTAAAGGTTCGTACCATGCAGCCAGTCTCCACAGACCCAGTCTGAGGGCAGGTGAAGAGCGTGTTGACACGAAACTGCAAAAATGATTTTCATCTCAGGAACAAAGTTGTTTTTAGCAGCGATCTAGAAGGAGCAGGAAGCCCACCAGCCTGGGGAAAGTGAAGCCTGGCTCTCCTTGTTCACAGTCAGCTTCAGCAGTCTCTTGATCTGGCCCAACTTCAGGTTCAAAAAAAAAATCAGTTCTCTGACAGAGAGACATTGAATACGAAAGTGGGAAGGCAGGGGCCAGCAAGATGGCTCCCTGGGTGAGGGCGCCAGGTCTCACAACCCAAAGTCAATCCCTGGAGTCCACGCGGTAGGAGGAGAGCACTGCACTGCACACCCTCAAAAGTCGTCCTCTGACCTCTCCTCACACTCTGTGGCAAGTACACACACACCTGCACACACAGCTACACACATACATGCATGTACACACACATACACGCATGTACACACAGATGTGCGCTCGCACACATGCATACACGCACACACATACACGTACACGCACACACACACACATACAGGCATACACACACACTGCGAACAGTTTATATTGGCAATTTTTTTGTTTTTGTTTTTCAATGTGAGCCGCTTTGCTTCATTAGGCTCATATTAGCTAAATTATGCCAAACCAAACTTGTCAGAGACCAGCATGCAAGCCAGAATGCAAGGCTTTAGCTTGCTGTTTGAGAAAGGTCTCATTATTAAACTGACCTTGAACTTGGGATCCTCCCACCAGCCTCCTGGTGCTGGTGTTACACACATAAGCAGCTGTGCCCAGGTGCTCTATTAATTTTCTATTGGAAGTGAAGCTGGTTGGCAACTACTATTGTTAAGTCCAATAACTAGGACATTTTTATTTGACTTCAATCAGTCACTCTATGGTTTGATTTTTAATGAAAATTCAAAAAAAAAAACAGAGCACCCTTTAAGATACAAACACAAAATTTCAGAGCATCCCAAGTGGAAGAAAAAAGACTCCCAGTGACCCTTCCTTAATCTTCATTCTCTGGATTTACCCAGATGGTTCTAGAAGCTGCCTGCCTTTCCCCCAAATCACAAAAAGGTGAAACATGAGGGGCAGCCAACACTTCAGTGGATCTGCAAATCTATTTTATCGGGTTTAGGGGTATTTTCCTTGGACCTAACACCAGTGGAAACATTTTTCCGGGCAGTGATGACGCACACCTTTACTCCTAGTTCTACAGAGTTTACAGAGTGAGTTCCAGGACAACAAGGGCTGTAACACAGAGAAACTGTATCAAAACAAAACAAACAAAAAACCCAAACCAGGGGAACATTGAATGCAAATGTATTGCCTTTAGAACACTAAGTCCTCAGATTCCTGGGACTTTCTGTTAGGCAGTGATGTGTTTCCCGTTTGGAAACTGTTTCCAGGGGACTAAGGGAGATTCATCCACAGAATGGAGCTGTGGAGTCTGGGGATGCAGGGACGGGGCTATTAATGAAAATTCCAAAAGTATGGGTCCCATTCTCCTGAATGCTAATACATCAGTGCTCAGCAAAGCCACCAGACCCCGGGAAAGCGGAGTTAGTGGAGATTTAACAGAAGCGGTGCCTGCTCTGCACCCGGAGCTCAGCAGAGGCTACCCAGCGGAAAGGACAGAGGCAGAGGCTGTGGCGGCAGCGGCGGGCACCCCTCACATAACCTGAGGGACCCCTCTGCTCAGCTCCAGCCTGAAGAAAAGGCCCACCAGACAGCTAGCATCTCTGCCCTGGAGGCATTCTCTTCGTGTGTGTGTGTGTGTGTGTGTGTGTGTGTGTATTCCAGCTGTAGGGTGGGCGGAAGTTCAGTGTGTCTTTGCTGAATTGCTTCTGGCTTACAGAAGCACACTCCCTGGGGAATGAAGAAGGTGCTGCTGGAGATGGAAGCCCAGAGGAGCAGTTACGAGCAGAAGGCTAAGGAGTCACTGCAAAAGGTGCTGGAGGAGAAGATGAGCGCAGAGCAGCAGCTGCAGAGTGTGCAGGTGGGACAGATGCGCAGGTCTGGGGGCTGGGACCCTGGGGACAGATCCCCAGGGCCAGGGGGCCAACCACGCGCTCCAGGAGCACGCTAGTCCATCCTGCACTTTAAACTGCACCAAAAGCAAACAGAGAGCTCTGTGTCTTCCCTCTCTCTGGTCTGCTCCTTGAAACCTTCTCCCCTCTGGTCTCTCTCAGCTGTCCCTGGCCTTGGCGGAGCAGAAGTGTGCAGAGTGGAGGAGTCAGTACGAGGCTCTTAAGGAGGACTGGAGGGCCCTAGGGGACCAGCACAGGGAGCTGGAGAGCCAACTGCATGTGCTTCAGTCCAAACTACAGGTAACGGGGCCCCTGGGCACAGGAGGGGAGGGAGGCAGAAGTGGGGGGAAGGGGCCCGTGAGGAAAAGTGCCCCAAAGCCTAGAGAAATGCAAAAGGATCATTCAAGTCTTCAGCCAGTGCCCACTGCCCACTTAGTACCAGACTCGCTGTTTTGCCTCTGAGTTACGATTCTGTGCTTAGAGACCTGCACTGTTTGTGCAAAAGAATTAAGTACCTGCTGGAAAGACATGAACCAAACACCAATGCCTGGGTTGGAATAGTTATTGATCAGCCTGCTAATTGCACACTATTGGAACACCATCCAAGCAGAGTACGCAGTGCACAACTGTCCACAGTTCCGCACACAATAAATGTTACTAACCTATTCACAGGTGTCAACACATCCTGACAATGCGTTTCTTTTTTTTAAGATTTATTTATTTATTATGAATACAACATCCTGCCTCCATGTATGTCTGCACGCCAGAAGAGGGCACCAGATCTCATTATGGATGGTTGTGAGCCATCATGTGGTTGCTGGGAATTGAACTCAGGACCTCTGGAAGAACAGTCAGTGCTCTTAACCTCTGAGCCATCTCTCCAGCCCAACAATGCGTTTCTTAACAAATTACTGTAAACCTTTGACATACTCAAAATTGCTTCTACGCTTTCAATCTGTCACCTTAGAAAAATCTAATTGACCTCCATAAACCTGTTTCCTCATCAGCAAAATAAGGGTAATAGTACTGTTGCAGCATGTATTAGATACGGATATCCACACAAAGTGTTTAGCATAGTCTATGGTAAACATGAGCACTTGATACAAGTTAGCGATTACTTTGCATGTGTTACCTCAGGCCTGGGTGGAGATCTCGCATTCCCAGCTACCTAAAACGTAAAGTTCGTCCACTGGGGCCGGACAGTTATCTAGCTAATGAGCCATCCCTCGGGAAGGCAGATCCACCTTAAATCGTGCCAAAGAAGGAATAATTATGCCTTTACTAAGATGGTTCACTGTCCCTTCCCAGAAAGTCTGCCCCTGGTGTAGTTACTTAAGGAGCCATAGTCATGCTACTGGGTTAAGCCAGCCCATTTCTTAGCTAAGAAAAACCTCTCTTAAGAACCTGTTCTTTTCTTTAATGTTAACAATCTTTCTTCAATTTTTTGCCATTCTTGAGATTTTAATTACATTTCTCCCTTCCTTTTCCTCCCTCCAAACCTTTCCATATATCATTCCCCGCTCTCCTTCAAATTCATGGTCCATTTTTTCACCACTTACTTTTGCATGCACGCATGTATGTGCATATACATTCCTAAGTATAAATGGTTGGATCCATATATTTCTTGTATGTGTGTTTTCAGGGCTGACCATTTGACACGGGACAGCCAATGGGGCAGGATGACCTCTCCTGCTCCCAGATTTCCTCAGTTGCCCATGGTTCTTTGTGTAGGGTTGAAGCCTCGTGGGCTTGTCCCCATCCAGCTTGGCGTGTCTGTTGGTGTCCTCCTTGTTCACCTCACGTTTGAGCAGTCATGTTGGTGAGACTTTACGGATGTCACTTCTGGTGTTACACAATCTCACCGCAAACCCCCTGATCTCTGACTTTTGCAGTCTTTCTGCCCCCTCTTCTGCAATGTCCCCCAAGCCTTAGGTGCTGGAGTTGTTTTGTACATGAATGCACTGAGGCTGGGCTCCACAAATACACATTTTGATTGGTGGCTGTTTGCTGTAGTGGGGGCCATCTGTTTCAATGATAAGTTTCCTTGATGTGTCCTTTAATTTTCTTACTAACAAATCTAAGAACTCAGAGACCCCAATTTCCCCAGTAACATATGGCATCTCAGGTGGGGCTCCCCAAATTTCTCAGTAACACATAGATTTCACTTACTCAGTCTGGAACTTTGAGAATCTTCTCCCAAGGTAAATCTTTACAGTTTCCCTCCCGAGAGGGATCGGAAAAAGCACGGCTGATGAGGGGGTGAGACTTTTAGAGGCGCAGACCCCAGTGGCCTCACAGCCCATGGCATCCACATTTCAGCCTTTGGTCGCTTCTTCCCATCATGCATAGGGAAATTCTTGGGAAAGCGTTTTGAGGTTTATAAGACGTAGTTCTTTGTGGAAGTGCTCCCAACTGCCCTCTCCCTCGACAACTGATCAAGCTGAAAGGGAAGGCAAAGTGAACCGTCTGGAAAAGTTCCGACATGGTGCGCCCTGACGTGAAGACCTGTCGAGGCATCAGGACATCATCCCCTGTAAATGTCCAGTCAGATGCACCGCTGGAGACGTGCAGGGTGCAGGGCAAGGGGAAGAGGAGGGAAGTCTGCGTTTCCCTGAGTCCCGGCCTCTGAAGCTCTACTGTTTTCTGTTCGGTGGCGCCTGCTCTGTCCCCACCCCCGCTGACCTTGCCACTGCACGGCCCCTCCTCATCCTTTCAGGTGGCAGACAGCAGAGACTCACAAATGAACCAGGCCCTGAGGCTTCTAGAAAGCGAGCACCAGGAGCTTCAGGCCAAAATCGAGTGCCTGCAAGGGGACAGAGAGCAGCAGAGCTCTGACACCCGGGACCTGCAAGGTACTTCTCTTCTTGGGGGTGTTAGGGTCGTGAGAGCCACTGGTGAAGGAGCTGGGGGAGAGGACGCTGCAGGGAGGGGCGCTTCGGCCTTCATTTCTGGCTCTCCTCTTTCCTCGTGGGGAAGGCGGGGTTCTGCCTTCAAGGACTCTGTACGCTCTCCCCTCCAGCCTGTGTCTGCGGGCAGGACCACGGCTGCTCCTGCATTAGTCGCATGCCAAGGCCATGTTCCTAATATGAAAGGGAGAGGTTAGTACAATCGCTGGCAGAGTGAAGGCTCCCCAGCCGTGCCAATGTGGGCTGAAGGGACCCGCGAGTGTGTACCCAGCGCTGAGATGTCTGTGTGCGGATGCCCGCCTTCCTCTCCAGACCTGAAAGACCCTTGACACTACAGAGGCCACAGAGAGGACCAGACGTGTTTCTCAGTTCCTCCATCCGGCCGCTCTTCTGTTTCAGTCTGTGTTCTTTCACTTTCAGATCAACTGAGGCGGTCGGAGGAGGAGAAACGGGCCCTGGTGAGCAGAGTACAGCAGTTGCAGAGTAAGTGTCCTCTTCAGTCTTAGACCTGCACAGGTGGCTTCCGGTATGCCTGCCCACGGGGCCCTGGCTCTGGTGCCTCCCGATTCTGCACACTCTCGGGCCCACTTCCTGCAGAGGGAGGGTCGCTTGCATCGCTCTTCTCGAGTTGTATATTAGCTTCTGTTCTTGTGTTTCCTCTCTAGTTTCCTCCTGTCCGTGACAACCATTTGCATTTCTACAAGAATTGCAGCTGTGTGTGTGTGTATGTGTGTGTGTGGTATGTGTAATGTGTGCATATATGGAATGTGGGGGAATTGTGATGTGCATGGGTGATGGGTATTATGGCATGTGTGCACTATGTGTATGTATAGAATGTAGGGGAGTTGTAATGTGTGTGATGTGTGACGTGTGTGTGTGTGTGTGGTGTGTGTGTGTGTGTGGTGTGAGTGTGTGTGGTTATGTATGTATATGTGTGGTGTAAGTGTGTGTGTGGTGCACATATATGTGTGTGGTATACATGTGTGTGTGTGGTTATGTATGTGTGTGGTTATGTATGTATGTGTTGGTGTACATATGTGTGTGTGGTGTACATGTGTATGGTGTATGTGTGTGTGTGTGTGTGTGTGTGTGTGTGTGTGTGTGTGTGTGTGGTGTATGTATATGGGTGCCCATGAAACATGCACAGAGGTAAGGAGGTTGGAGGGGGTTGAGTATCTCCTCTGTCGCTCTCCTCCTTAGTCCCTTGAGAAAGAGTTTGTCACTGTTTCCCAGCTAGGCTAGCCAGCAAGTCCCAGTGATCTTCCCTTCTCTGCCCCGGACCTGACAGCATTAGGGTAACAGGAACAGGTAGCCATGCCCGGGGTTTTATGTGGATACTGACAATTTAAACTCAGGTCCTCTTGTGTGTATAGCAAGAATTCTTGCCCCCCCCCACTGATCCAGGCCCCAGAACTGTCCATTTTAAGATGTATTGGGCTTTCTCAGATAGTTCTTTTCCTATACATTCCATGTATGCGCATGAACGTGTCACTCAGATTTTCTCACTAGAGGTGAGAAATAAGCATCCATCGAACCCCTACATAAGAGTCAAATACCCTAAACACATGCATTGGGGCATACAATGAGCAAAAGTAACAGCTTCTTAAGAAATTCCATTCTAAGGAAGTCCAAGGGTAGAGGTTCCATGGGAAAGAAATCAATGTATGTCAAGAAACTTAAAGGAAAAATTAGTCACTGCTATGTAGAAGGTCATCTGAGAACGTGTTCCTCATAAAGAAACAAGCAAACACTCACAGACATGGTAGAAACTGACATAAGGAAGACATATTGGTAATTAAGGGTCACATTGAGCGACTTGGACAAAAAAAAAAAAAGAGCTGTTTTACAGTTGTGGAGGCTGCAGTCCAAAAACAAGCTGTCCAGAGGGTTAGCGCCTTCTAGGGTGAGGGCCTGCTCCAGGCTTCTCTTTAGCTTTGCCTCTGGCTTTCTTATTTGTCTTCAGTCTCTTTCCCTGGAGCATATGTGGGTCTAGGCATTCCCTTTCTTATAAGAACACCAGTTATCTGGACTAGGGCCCATCTTAATGATCTTATTTTTACTCAGTTACCCTTTCAAAGACTCCATCTCCAAGGAAGGTCACATTACAGGGGTCAGAACTTCAACACAAAAGTTTTGAGGAAAGATATTCGGTCCCTACCAGATGGTGGCATCTGAAATGAGTCTTCACTGTAGGTCTGCTAGCACACACAAGTTCCTTTTGTCTCCCAACAGGTCTGCTTCAGAAACAGTCCTTACACCATCGAGAACGGGAGAAACTCTTAAAGAAAGGTCAGCAAATTTACTCCCACTAACTGTTGCTCTCCCTTTGTCTGCCTAGAGGCTGGGAATGGACTACATGACTTCTTGGGGTCCCCCCCCCCCCGCTCCTGAGAGTCTGTGAAGTCAGGGAGGTGGGGAAATGTTTTGAGAAACCATCACTGATCTGGACATTTTTTAGTCAGCCTTCCACCCTGAGAGGTACATAAACGGTGGGAAAGGGTTTCTACTTCCTCTGAAAACACTGTCTGTGTTGAACATTTCAATAAATTGATTTTGAATTCAGAATTCATGTCAGTTTTTACACAGTTGACTTTAGAAATCACATCCAGCTCCTCAGCCCAAACTACACAGCAAACCGGAGTCCTCTCACGCCAGCCCTGACCAGGCGCAAGCCTGCTAAGGGCACGTCAGCCACGTAGAGGCCCCCAGTGGCTCCTCTTGCTGTCCACAACACATAGCCTGTTTTATTCTCACAACTACTGGGTGTAATACAGGAGAATGCAGATATGATTGTGCCCAAATAGCACAGACAAGAAAATAAAGGCCTTTAGCCATACACATTAAGAACTGAACTAAAAGAATTACCCAGAACTTGACTCTAGTCCAGTGCTCTTTTCTCCAAAACTCGGACTACAAGGTGGCTGAAAACCCAGCTTTAAAATATTAAGAGGCAGTCTAGAGTTGAGTAGAAGCATTTAGCAAACCTACATGAGAAACTAAATACTATACGACAATAATGAAACAACTCCAATTAGTAAGCATTCATTAAAACTATCAAATTAATACAAACTCAAAGAAAAACAGATGTCAACCTTACTTCATGGAATGCAAGCCCAGCTGGGCGTCTAGGCCACAGGGTGCACCAGAGTTCTTTTTTGTGTTTGGTTCGTTTTCAAAACAGCATCTCACTACATAGCTTTGGCTGTCCTGGAACTCACAGAGTCACCTGACTCTGCCTCTGCCTCTCATATGCTGGGACTGAAGGGTGTACCACTATGCCCACAGCATCAGAGTTCTTTAACATGGACTGTTCTACTCCATCCAGTGAAGATGAGGACAAACCTGCCGGCTCCCTATTCTCCAAGTCACCCTAAGGGTTGTCAGTGACAGGGCCAGCCCACACACACAAGGGTCACCCTAAGGTTCTCAGTGACAGTGACAGAGCCAGCCCTCACAAGCAAGGGTCACCCTAAGATTCTCAGTGACAGTGACAGAGCCAGCCCTCACAAGCAAGGGTCACCCTAAGGTTCTCAGTGACAGTGACAGAGCCAGCCCTCACAAGCAAGGGTCACCCTAAGGTTCTCAGTGACAGTGACAGAGCCAGCCCTCACAAGCAAGGGTCACCCTAAGGTTCTCAGTGACAGTGACAGAGCCAGCCCTCACAAGCAAGGGTCACCCTAAGGTTCTCAGTGACAGGGCCAGCCCTCACACACAAGGGTCCTGCTGTCACTGAGACTCTGGCTGCTTTTTTAGATCAGGCTTTACCTGTGTGGAATCCAAAGCTCTCCCTTGATGAAGCAAAGCCCAAGAGTACAGGGGAGGAGAAAGACTGGGAGCTCAGAGACCAGCTACAAAAGGAGACATCTCAGCTCCAGGCCGAGGAAAAGGAGGTGAGGAGGCAACCTCAGAGCATAAGGGATCATCTAGACTGTGAGTGCTCATCCAGACTGAGAGTGCTCATCCAGACTGAGAGTGCTCACCTAGATTGTGAATGCTCACCTAGATTGTTAGTGCTCCCTAGATTGTGAGTGCTCATCCAGACTGTGAGTGCTCATCCAGACTGTGAGTGCTCATCCAGTCTGTGAGTGCTCATCCAGGCTGTGAGTGCTCATCCAGTCTGTGAGTGCTCATCCAGACTGTGAGTGCTCACCTAGATTGTGAGTGCTCCCTAGATTGTGAGTGCTCATCCAGACTGTGAGTGCTCATCCAGACTGTGTGGGTTCATCTAGATTTGTGGTTCTCAACCTGTGGGTCACAACACTTTTGGGTTTGCATATCCAATATTTTGTATATCAGATATTTACATTATGATTGATAGCATCAGCAAAGATACAGTTTTGGAGTAGAATGAAATAACTTTATAGTTGGAGTCAGTACAACATGAGGAACTGTATTAAAGGGTCACAGCGTTAGGAAGGTTAAGAACCATTGGTCTAGACTGTCAGGAGCAGGGAAACCTGCAAGGCAAGTGGAAAGCAGGAACTTCCAAGCTTAAATTGTGACTGGATGCCCACAGATGTTCACTTTCCTCTACAAATTCCTTTGCCCTTGGGTAGACTTGCAATCTTTCTCCTTCCAAATTTATAACAACCCCTATCAAGGTTATATGGTAGCCTATTAGGAAGTCAACCAGAAGATACAATATTTGCTAAACACAGTCACTCCTTAAATTCTGTCACATACTAGGTATCACAGTGCTTTGTTTTACATAGTATCTTTTAAGTAGCAAACACGTTCCTAGGAATATACTTCCAAACTCACACCTCCTTGGAAGTATGCAGAAACAACTAGCTCCCAAGGAAGAGAGGCTTGTCCTCCAACTACTTCTAAGTCTTTCATGCCATAAGAACTTACTTTTTAAGAACTTGTTTTTTTAGTATGCCCACTTACAAAGCATGTTCACAGAGTCATATAAAAGCATGTGCATGTATTGTGGCCAGTAAGCTGGTTCAACAGGTAAAAGTACCTGCTACCAGGCCTGATAATCTGAATTCAATCCCTGGGACCCACATGGTAGAAGGAGAGAAGTGACTCCAAGGGTTGTCTTCTAACTCCCACATATGCACTGTGATACTAGCATGCATACATATACACATACACACACATATACACATACACACACATCATACACACCCATATACACGTACACCCCAACAACAGTAATAATGTAAAAAAAACTTTAAGCATTTCCATGTATAAAATATAATATATGCAGCATAAACAATTGTGTAACTCAACATATTCCTGATACACTATGTGACAGGAAGAAGACTAACTCTCTGAGAAAAGCGGGAAGAAGGGCTCACTCAAAACAAATGAAGGAGTATAGTACTCGGGGCAGTCTGCTTCCAGAGTTATGTCCCAAACTGAATTGGTGGCACTTTGTTATGCTGTCCCCATTGCTGAGGGCTGCATTCAGAGTTAGACATCCTCAATGACAAGTACCTCTCCAGTCTTAGAAAGCTACAGCATTGTCAAGAAGTCCTGAGATACAGCCAGGAGCCATCTCCCAGAGCAAGAGGGTCCATTCTTGTCTATAGCCCTACATGACAGCGGGACCATCCCTTTTTAATACCCAGCCCTACATGACAGTGGGACAGCTCCTTTTTAATACCCAGCCCTACATGACAGTGGAACCATCCCTTTTTAATACCCAGCCCTACACGACAGCGGGACAGCTCCTTTTTAATGCCAGACTTACCGATAAACTGTATCCGTCCACACCAACATCTGGTCATCCTGTCCTGTTCCACTTGATTTACATTATGCCAACAATATGGCAATATGAAATAACAAGAGTGCTATGAATTAATAGGAAAGAAACGCTGACTATGATCCACCCAATTTTCATGTATCTCTTGAGTCTGGAAGACACTGGATGGAGCATACTCTGAAAACCCGACACGTTCTAGATCCAAAATACACCATGCATGCACAAGCATGATGCTCCAAAGCTGCAGATGATTTGGGGGCATGTCGGGTTTGGGGTTTTAGGGTGCCTTTTTATTAGGTCTGCTCAACTGGGAAAGTCTATACACTTAGTACAGAATGCAAAAAAAAAAAAGACAAAATTTCAAACATTGCTAATCCCAAGCATTTCAGAAAAAGACACTTATTAACCTGTGTTGACTCAAGTATGAAAAGGGTTCCCTTTAGGTTTATTGTGAACATAATGACAAGGACAGGAGGGAGGCTTAAAAAGCACTGGGGCACACAAAGAGGGTATTGTTTTGCTGAATTCGTTTCTACTTTTGAACATTCGTATCGGCATTTAAATATCTGTCCCCTATTGGATATGAGTCTGTAGGCCGTTAGTAAAGTGGTTTTACCTCAAGGGAGGTGACAGAATATGGGGGAGACACTGAAGCAAAACTGTCTTTTCTGCCACCAACGTGAGGTTTCCTACTGGGTCAGGACACCAAAGGGCTATTCATGCCTGCGTTTTCTCCAGCTAACTCACAGAGGCTCTCTCCTGTCTCCGCCTTCTTCCACACAGCAGCAATGTGGCCACTGGCTCCCGGTGCTGATGGTGGTGATTGCTACAGCACTGGTGGTGTTCCTGGCAAACAAAGAGAACCTGGCGATCTGAATAACTTCCTAGCACCTGTCTGTCTGGGTAACATGCAGAAGCAAACAATTCCATGAAAAACTTGAGCTTTTGGGCTTTACAACTTGAGTTTTCTCTCCAAGTGAATCCAGATCCCTAGTTTTGTTTTGTTTCGTTTTCCACCATGCTCTAAGTAAGCATGACTATTCCTCAGAAACTGTATATTCCTGGAAAACGCTGCATGAGTATGACACTTGGACATCATGGTCTCATAGCCTAATTCAATTCAAGTTACATAAACACGCCAAGTGCCCAGTCCTTCTCCTTCCCTGCAAGGCACTATCCACTTAGGGCAGGGCCGCCACCCAAGGGTATGTTGCTTCGTCTCCACAACGCTCCTTCTCCGACTCTTTTTCCTTCTATGTCTTATTCAATGGAAAACAGACAGACACCTCTGCTAAGTACATAGGAACTCCTACTGTAGAAACGGAAAACATACTCCTGCTGCCAACAGCTCATCCCATTCACCTAAGTGGCCAAGTGACTGCACAGCATTATTCCCACGACACTTAAAATGATGCTAATTCAGCGTTATTTGCAACAGCCAGAAGTTGGAAGCAACCTAGGTGCTCCTCAAACGAAGAATGGATGAGGAAAATGTGGTACATTTACACAACGGGGGTTAAAAAAAAACCAATGGCATCTTGAAAACTGCAGGCAAATGGATGGATCTAGAAAAAGTCATCCTGAATGAGGGTAACTCAGACCCAATAAGACAAATATTATATGTGCCCACTCGTAAGTGGCTATTAGATGTAAAGCAAAGGACACTCAGCCTACAGGCACAACCCCCTGGAACCAAGGTAACAAAGAGATCCCTAAGAGAGACACTCACGGGAAGGGATCTGCCTAGGGAAGGGAAAAAGACAAGATCTCCTGAGTCAATTGGGAATTTGGGGGTGGGGGATAGGGAGAAGGGCTGAAGGGGAGAGGGGAGGAGAGAAGGGCAGTGGGGAAAACCATGTAACTCAATAAAAAATATTTATAAAGAAAATATATAAAAACATATTGAAATAAAGGGTGCAATGTATTTATTTTTTAATGATAGTGACTGAAATCTTCCACGCAGAGAAAAGCATTCACCTTCTCAACAGGCAGAGGAGCTAAGTCAGAGGGCCACAGCGGGCAGTGTGACTATCTCAGAAGAGACACTGAGGTCACCAAAGTCATTCTGAGTCCTAAATCGGGTTCTGAGCTCCTTCTCCCAGGTGCTTAGGGAGTCCTTCAGGGCTGGGAACAAACTCTCTGGGACACTAAAGGAGTAGAGCAGAACTGGAGGTTGACCGGGCAGCCATGAAATCTGGACAGTGAACACCCGCAAGGGGGTCATGGCTAGACAGTTGCCATCTTCGTGTTTCGGGTGAAACGTGTAAGAGACAGGATAGCCCAGGAGTATCCCAAACACGGTGCAGAGATTCCAATCCGAGGAGCACAGCTTGCTGCGGGAGACTCCCAGAGACACTTGCCTCCGCAGTCCTTGAAGATGTGTGACGATCTCGGTTACGAGGGACTTCAAGCCCTGGAGCTGCTCCAGCGAACAGACAGAAGGACGAGGCCGGGTGCGGGACACATCCACTAGAGCGGTGGTGCCGAGCAGCACCTGCTCCAAATGCCGACAGGCGTGCTCAAGGCTGACAACGAGGTTATTCTCCCCAATCTCCAGGACGTGAAGTCCCGAAGTCAGGACGCCCAGCTCCTGCAGCTCCTCCAGATAGCTCTGGAGCGCCGACCCGCCGGCCGAGTTGCAGTCGTAGAGGACAGCCGGCTTCAGCCCGCGGGCCACGGCCAGCACCTCTCCTGCCAGGCGAAGGCAGGCGGCGCGAGGCGGGCCCTTCCTCTTTCCCACGCCCAGGGTCTGCCTAGCGGCTGCCACCAGCAACTGGGGGCTCGGTGCCGGCATGAGAGATCTGGACGTGACGCGCAACGGGGCCCCGAGTCACAGCCCAGCTCCCAGCACTTGAGGAGGGGCCCAGAAAACAACATGGCAGGGGGGAAATAACTGGCACCTCGGGGCAGGGTCACCGGTGCTGCATACACCCCGTTTCCCCGGCCGGCTTCAGCTTCCCAGAACCGTGCTTCCTCCCGGCCACATTGACACGGTCCTCCGGCTGCGGTTCTAAGTTTGACCCCGGTGCTATTTTATGCTGCTATTTTATGCTCAGGAACGGGAGTCCCAGGCAAAAGAAAGTTCCGGCCATTTCTCCCCCCCCAAAACTGTCCGTCTGGAACAGAGCTCCGGGCTCCAAACGCCAAGCCTCCCACTGCCAGCTCCCCCTTAGGCTCCCGCAGCAGCCGGAGCAAAGCAACGTGAGCGAGGACTGCGGGGCCACCACCGCCTCGTCCCCCCAGCTCAGACACACGGGTAAGCCAGAGCGCTCTGACTCAGGACACGGGGGCTGGCACTTCCGCTGCAGGTTCCGGGGACGCAGGAAGTCCTTCCGGCTCCCTCCCTAGCAGCGTCCCGGGACGCAAATGACTGCACCGCGCGCCGCACGCAAAACTGCGAAAACCCCGCGGCTATGAGGAGGAAGCCGGAGGAAAGACCGCCTGACGCACACGCGGACCGCTCTTCACGCTGTCCTTCCGTGGCGTCACTCACAGCGCGGACGCCAGCCGGAACCATTGACGAAGCGGCGGGCGGGTGGGAGAGGGGGAAGTACGGCCGCCTTAGACCTGCCCCACCGGTAGAACTGAAGCCGGCCGGCTTGCCGGGCGGAAGTGGGAGGTCGTATCCGGGAACTGGTGCTGTTTGTCAGTCCGCGGAGTAGCCGGGACACCTCTCCTGTGGGCAGTGCTGTAAGGCTTTCACTTATTTATTTTTTAATGTCCATAACTCCTGGACGTGGCAGGTTGAATGCCAAGACCGTGGCTGTGCACCGCTTTTTTAAAATGTCTTACTGTGTGGGCGCGTACTACAGCGCGTGTCAGGTCTCGCTTCCACCTTCTAAGAGGAAACCCGCCGCTATTTTATTGTGTTATTTGACCCGGACAGCGTTTTGTGCAGCTGGGGCTGGCCCGGAACGGGACTCGTCACTCTGTTTTATGCCGTGTTTATGCAGGGACCGAGCTCTGGACTTGGTGCATGTTAGACCGACACGACCTGAACTCCCTCTGCAGCCCTGAGTGTTCGCTCTCAGTGCGCCTGGGCGCGAGGTAAATACTGCGTTACCCAGCACAGCAACCCCGTCTCACGGGGCTCAAGGCCCGGGAGTCCAGTTTGCTGATCATTTCATTTTAAGACATTCATCTTTATCTTTCATTCATATGTTCCTATGTGCGGGTGCCCAGGAAGCTAGAAAAAGGAGCAGGATCACCGGAAGTGACAAGTGTTGTGAGCTCCCCAACATGGGTTCCGGGAACCGAATTCAAAACTTTGGAAGAAAAGCAAACACTCCTACTCACCGAGTCCTCTCTATAGCCGCGCTGGTGTGTGTGTGTTTGAGATGATGTCATGCTATGTGCCCCTCAAACTTGGGATAGTCCTGCTGCCTCCACCACTAGAGTGCTGAAGTTAGAGTCTGTGCCACCATGCCACCAGTCAGGGGATTCAAATAAGAATTGAGGCTCAGGTGGTGGTGTGCCTATCCTTGGAACCAAAGTGCCACCATTTTCATGAGTTCAACTGTGTGGTCTTGTCCAACTAAACTTAACCGTTGACATTCCTTTATAGATATTCTGCCCTAACTGAATGTTGCCTCAAGGAGGTATATAGGCTGGGGAAAACTAGGGAGGGGAATGTCATCTAGGATACCATAGTAGAGTTAACATCCATAATGGGTGCAGAACCTCCAGCATAGCTGGGTTTTTGTTTGTTTTGAGACAGGGTTTCTGTGTGTTATAGCTCTGGCTGTCCTAGAACTCAACTTTGTAGACCAGGCTGGGCTCTGACTCAGGGAGATTCACCTGCCTCTGCCTCCGGAGTTCTGGGATTAAAGGCGTGCACCCAGCTTTAAGACCACCCACAATCCTGCCCATCACCCCTCACCCACTGCTCTGTAAGTAAGCCTAATGCACTCATTGGTTCCCCGGGGTTGATTTTAGTGGAACCATGTCCCCATCTGCCACTGGGACCTGAGGAAGGGAGGTAGATGTTGCCTTGCCCCTTCCCCCAGAGAAAAAATCTCACAACAGGCAGTTAGGAAGGACAAGTGTTCACATAAGAAATTAAAGCCTTTTAAACTACCAACGAGTTAACATGTATCTCTGTGAAGGGAAATCCTAAGAAAACTCTAGTCTGGAAAAAACAGTTCCAATTTATGAGCATCAGAATGAAGACCTGGAGTAGAGGCTGGCTCTATCTTGCTGGTACCTTCAGACAGAAAAGAACCAACAGTGAGTTAAAGACAGACAGTACATAAGGAAGACCACTTGTAGGGCCTGTCAGTCTAACATAGGTTCTGAGCCCAGAGGGAATCAGATCTAAAAACCAATACAACTAATACTCCAGCTTTATATTCTTTTCTTTCCCAAATTTATTTTATATCCCCTTGGTAGTTAGCAATGAATCTCCAGACTGGAAGACTTAGTTCATTTATTACAGCACAAATGTCTGAGACCACACTGTATCAGACATCGCTGAAGACCCGGCAGCAAATCCAAGACAAACAGTCATGTAGTACATAGATGGTGAGGAGTTTACACAGAACAAGGAAGTTTGGGATGCTATGGGAGCATACAGCCAGGGACTTAACTATGGGGAGGAGACCAGATATGACATTTGCCTTCCCAGTTTACCTGTAGCGGGTTCTTTTTAACTTTGAGTTAACCTAGAGTGCACTTGGAGGAGGAGGAGGAGGAGCAGCAGCAGCTAGGGAAAATCCTCCTCCCTTCTGAGTCTTGAGGGGAAGGCAAGGGAGAAGACAGCTAGGGAGTGAATGGAAGAGGCAGGACACTGAGCCCTAAGAAAGGATACCTAGTGTCTGTCACAACCAGGGAAAGCTTTGCTGGAGACGATCAAACAAGACCCCTGCATGTGCTCTCCCACCAGGGGAAGCTTTGCTGGAGATGATCAAAGAAGACCCCTGCATGTGCTCTCCCACCAGGGGAAGCTTTGCTGGAGATGATCAAACAAGACCCTGCATGTGCTCTGCTCTCCCAGCATTCTGCAAACCTGGACTGTCTAGTTGGGACCACACAAAATCGTTCCTCCTCCTAACACACTGCCTCCTAACATTACAGCCTCGTGCTGGAAGCTCGGCCCATGGCACTTCAGATCTTACGCTTCAACCTTCTCCACTGGTTCCCGTTAGCGGGCCTTCCCGGATGACCTGTCCCATTTCACCTGGCCCACAGCTGTCCTTCCACTTTCCCTATAGCGGGTCATTTTTAACTTGGAGCTCCCAGATTCCATGGAGCAGCCACCCCCTCAAGACTCTCTTCACCTCAACTCACCAAATGATGTTACTCCCATTTCCTCCAAAAGAGTAATAGTAAAGCTCCTATGCCTGGCATGATTCCCAGTCTGTAAATATCCAACGTTTAAACTTACATCTAAGCATCTCTTTTAAAGAACTTAGCATACAAAGAGTTTTACTCTGCCATTTTCTTACTTTGTGTATGTGTGCACAATTACACTTTGTTTTTATTCACACACGCATATCGACCACTTTTTTGGTTTTGTTTTTTTGGTTTTTTTTTTTTTTGAGATAACAGCCCTGGCTGTCCTAGAACTAGCTCTTGTAGACCAGGCTGGCCTCGAACTCACAGAGATCAGCCTGCCTCTGCCTACCAAGTGCCGGGATTAAAGGTGTGCACGCCACCACCATCAGGCTCTGCACTCAACCTTTCCTAACTCACCCAGACTTTTCTTAGTTCTGCTTTTAACAACCTCCTGAAAGAGTTTTAAACCAAAGCTCAAGCACCCTAAGTAAAACTCACTGTCACCCAAAAGCAAGCTGAGCTTCTAGACTTTAAATCCATCCCCCACTCTCAGTGGCTTGAAAAGCAGGAAGTGCTATTCTTCATTTAAGGTGAGCAGACGACACACACGGGCTTGGGCCCTGGTAACATGAAACAAATAAACACCAGCATTCAAGAAGACTGGAGCCTGTAACCGGAGGTATGCATCTGGCCTTTTGTCTGAGACTTGGAATTCAAATAAGAAGGTGCTGGGGCGGACACTCTGTGAGACACAACTGTGGTGCCCTGTGCCCCTCATCTCCATTGCTCACTGCAAGAGACAGAAGCAGGCTTGAGCCTCGCCTGGAAGAGCACTGCCCAGACCTCTGACATACGTCATACCTTATTCTTCCCAATTGGAAAAGCCCCAATGTCAGGGACAGCCTTATAAGTCTCTTAACCAAGAGCCGGCCCTTTTGCTGTCAGAGTGTACCCTAGATGCCCCCACTCCCTCCAGGTCATCCGCAGAAGGGGATGAGAATAAGGAGAGCTTCTACCCGGGGGGGGGGGGGTCCCCCATGTAGTCGCACACACTCACCCACCCCACAGAGAACACGGCCTGAGCGGTGACAAGATAAAACACCTGACAACCATTCTTTCGTGGAATCCCTAGGCTTTCCCTGTCACCAGCTTCCCCCTGACACCCACTTTTTATGAGCCTGAACTCCATGGGTTGGGTGACTTTCAGACTTTAGCACCCATTTCTATTTAGATATCAAACCGGTTCCTAGGCAACCAGTCAGCTCCTCTCTCTCTCTCTTACTTCCCCCAGCAGGGAGCCAACCGACTGTACTAGCAGAACAAGTCAAACAGAGTTCAATTCAGGGTAGATCAGTGCCCAAGGAACTTTGATGAAAACGGGGGGGTAGGGTATGTGGCCTGAGAACAATGCGGAAGGGTCCTGCTCCAGGCAGTTTTGTCTCACACAAGTAGAGGAAGGTACTCAAGTCAGAGTTTTAAGGCTGAGTGCAGCTGGACGTCATCCCAAACCTTATTTATTTACAAGTGAGACATCTGAAGCCCTCAAGCTAAAGGGACCTGCCTCCCGGAAGCACAGCTGCAGCTACAACTCTGGCGTCCCAAATCAAATCTCCTACACCCACTGTGGAAGATCTAAAAGGAACCCCTCAGAGGGGTGGCATCTTGATAAGTTAAAGAGCAATTTTCAAAACTAAGAATATTTGGAAAGTCACAGACCTCTAAGGATGTCAGAGAAAGGAGACTTAAAAAGTTGGTTAAGTGTGAATTAAAAAAAAAATCTGTATGTACAATATAAAAAAGAGAGAGGAGAGAAGAGGACACACCGCCGTCAGGATCACTGGGCAGGCAGGGCAGGGGGCAGCTGCATGCTAGGGGCAGGTTGCATGGGCTGCCAGCTCTCCTGGGTTTGAAGGATGCGGTACAGCTGCTTGAGCTGGGCGACGATGTTATCTTTGATGTCTGGAGTGGAGATCTGCAGCCGAACGCTGCCACTGTCAAAGGACCGGGTGAAATCACCGGAAAACATCTCGTAAATCATCCGAGCCACCACTGGAATGACCTGTTCAGGCAAGAGCACACAAGTTTCCCCTGAAGAATGGGTATGTTTAAGTAGCGGAGGAGCCCTGACATTGATGAAGAACTCCCCACCCAAACATATAGGTACTGGTGAAGAGCTATGGTTTCACTAGTCAAGATTCGCCTTAGAAGCTGGTTAATCTAAGGTAAGGAACCTGAAGGTAGCGTCATTCCACATGCCTAGCCAGACGACTTCTTAGCAAAACTGTGAATCAAGCGACATCCACGACCTATCTTGGTGCACAGTTCAAGTAGACTTGCTACCATCCCCAGAACATGGCTAAACATCTTACAAAGATGACCAACACTTTTCATAAGGTGAAGGAAAAATGTTACATCTCATAAGGTGTTAGCAAGACCCTAACACCAGCAGGAGAGTGAAAGGCCAAGTACCCATTAAATTGTTCACCCATGATAAGAATGTGGTATTAACCAGCACAGTCCTACGCTGCAAAGCTGAAGTCCCCTGCCTCTCTGAGGGCGTCAAAATACACATGCAACCCTAGATGCTCAGCCAGGACCCATCCCAGATGAGGGTTAACGCAAACAAGAGTTGCTGGTACGATCTTATCCCCTCACCTGAACCAAGATGAGCTTCCTCTCCAGGGGCTTCCCATCCGGCCACTCTTCCCCGAAGCATAAGTAGATCTCAAAGGGTGGCTGCTTTTCTATCTGTCCTTTCTGGTGGGCAATGAGCTCTGCAGAAGATGAGAAAGCACTTGCGGATTGTTCTCTATCCGTGTCAGTAAAAATCATCTTTCATGCAGCCCGGTACTGTAGCCGCAAGCTACACGTGGCTATTAGTTTTAAATAAGTAACTCCTTGGTCATATCAGTCGCATTTACATGCTGTCCAGACGTGTGTGACCAATGGGTACCAAACTGGACAGGACAAAAATGTAACTTTTCTATCATTTCAGAGGGTTCTACTGGACATTGAGGATACAGGCTCGGGATTCAAACCATAAATTTATAAAACTCAATGCTTTCCCTAAATTTTGCTTCCTTAAATTAGCCACCCAGATATTTCCTGAAAGAAGAGTGTGAGCTTTGCTGACAACGATGAACAAAGTGAACTTTCCAGAGTGACAGATAACCTAACATTTGGGAGTGGGGGGAGGGTGTCCCGGCAGGACTGCTTCTTCTGTTCCCAAAGAAGCCATCACCAACCTCAAAACCCCTTCCACGTGGACAGCCTTGGAGTGCACCTCTCTCTGTGACTGCTTAGAACCTAACTTAGAACCAGGGCTCTCTTGTCCCTTGACTTTTGGCTATACCAAATAAGTTTAGGGGAGGAGGGAGGAGGAAGAAGGAAGATCTCCAGGGGGGCATCTCCCTGTATCAGTCTTCTAAAAACAGACTCACCACTCAGGAATGTTTCCAGACAAAACAACTTGACCTTCTTCTGCCTCTCAATCAGGTTAGGAGCAGCAAGTGAGGGGGCGCACGGCCCGGACCAATACACTTTGCACTGGCACAGCCTGATGGCGTAAATGGCGTGCCCGCTGACCTCCAGGATCAGTCCCCTGTCCATGACATCCAACAGCTTACTGGTGAACAGCTTCTGCTTCTCATTAGTGATATGCTCTGGACCCGGGAACTTGACCTGCTCCAGGCTGACAGGACCAAAGAGCTCCTCCTGGTCGGGCATGGGGCCCAGGTCCCCATAGAAGAGCCGGCAGCCCTGAGGATTGCTCACCGTCATGGTTTGCCCATACTCCTTCCCACGGTACTGAAACTTGATGTCCAAGTCAGTCACTGCAAGGTGAGAGGTGACAGTGAGTCCAGTTGCTCAGCTTTGTCTGTCCATCCCTAACCCATGTGAGTCCACCAAGATCAAGCCATCTTTCAACCAGCTTTCAGGAAGGCCACTGTCAGAGCGATCCTTCCTGCAATAAAGGGAGATGTCAACACACTCCGGATTGGCCACACAAAAGGACGCCTTGTAGCTGAGCGTAAGGCCCTGCTGCATTCCCTGCCCAGCTGCCACACCCTCAGGGCTGGAATCTAACCCCACACACCCAGGTCACATCACATTAAAGATACATTGGCAACATTTGAGGGGGAGTAGGTAGCTACTGGCCACATGTGTCTACCGAGCACACGTGTTACTAATGTGACCAAGTATCTATTTGACATCAATTAATTTAAATTAATAATCACATGCAGCTAGTGGCTACTGTATTATGAAGCATGGGGGGAAATGGCGTTTATTGAACAGACAGAAAATGATCATACCATCATATCTCCAGAGAATGGGCAACAGAAGGAGCTAAAAACTAAAAAGTGTCTGGTTTGGGGGGCTGGAGAGATGGCTCAGCGGTTAAGAGCACTGACTGCTCTTCCAGAGGTCCTAAGTTCAGTTCCCAGCAACCATATGGTGGCTCACAACCATCTGAAATACATGCAGGTAGAACACTATATACATAATAAATAAATCTTTAAAAAAAAAGAGTCTGGTTTGCATTTTCACTTTTTTTTCTGAGACAGGGTCTCAGGTAACCCAAACTAGACTTGAACTCAACTAGTTAGCAAAGAATGGCCTTGAACTCAATTCCCCCTACTTATAGCTCCTGAGTGCTAGGATTACAAATGTATGTCACCTTATCTCGTTTAATTTAGTTCTGGGAATCAAAACCAGGGCTTCCTGCACCGCAGGCAAGCACTCTACCAACTGGAGAAACAAGAAGAAATGCCAAGCCATCCTTCTGAGAAATCATGTATGTTCGTACACACCCTGAACCTGTTCCACGTGTACTATATAAAAGAAGGAGTACATTCTCACTCAGCAAGTCTCCACCGCCCCTGACATGCCCTACCAAAGCTACTCAGCCTCCGAACGAAGAGTTTAGGTTCATGCCCCATCATGTAGAAAAAGATGACAGGGCAGTGAGGTTGATTCTTCACCAAGATAAACGGGTACCCAATTCAGAGAGTCCCTACAGTCCCTCAGAGTCAAGAGCCTTGGGTGACCAAGCCCACGGCCTAGTTACTGCCCTGTCTCACAGCACCTTGTCACTAAAGCCTCAAATCAGAGCAACAGTAATTGGCCCGAAGCTCTTAACAATCAGAACAGCTACGTGGGCAAAAAGGGACGGGCCAGCGTTTCTTCACTTCCCCCGGTAAGTCATCTGACAGCCCACAAGCACACACTAAGAGCACACGGGGTTGCACAGGTAGCTATTCTAGACACAGCAAAAATGAAGGCAGAAGAGATCTGGGGGTGTGACTCAGCAGCGCGGCGCCTGCCTGAATGCAAGAAGCTCTAGTTTGGGGGTGTGGGAGGTGTGGGAGGGAGAACTGTGGTTGGAATGTAAAGTGAAATAAAAAAAATGAAAAGAAAAAGAAGACGCTCTAGTCTGATTCCTTGCTCTCCAGGAAAAGGACAGAGAAGGAACCGCGGGACACAAGAGAGGACAGATGATGTAATAAGAGATGGAGACCCAACAGTAAAAGGCAGGCTCCCTTACTGGGGAGAGAGCTGATCCACAGCTCTGGAGAACTGTAGAACGGCTGGATGGGTGCCTGGGGTACTTCCATCTCCAGAGGTTCTGTTTTGGTCCACACGGATTCAGGGCTGCAGTTGCCCACGCTGCAGTTGCCCACGCTGGCTGGAGCCATGGGAGAGCCTAGAACAGAAGACAGTGAGTGAGCACCAAGGGGCTCAGTATCCCCCCCCGTCCGTCCGAGGAGCGGAGAACAGGTAAGGTCAGCAGACAGGAGCCACTGAACCATAACCTGCTGTGATCTCCCAGCCTAGCACAGATCCCATGACTCATGACTCAGTGGTTATCACAGCTCCTGCCTCCTAGCCATTTTATTTCCCCATAAACCCATGGCTCTTTGTTTGCTAAAGATCAGATGGAGACAAGGGAGCTTAGTCTGGAGATCGAATTGGAAAGGCATGACTGAAAGGTGCTCTGCTACTTAATCTGTGCACAGCGGCTCAATGTCTTTATAAGGGGAGCACTGCACACACAGTGTGTTCACAGCAGCTCAATGTCTTCATAAGGGGAGCACTGCACAGTGTTCACAGTGACTCAATGTCTTCATAAAGGGAGCACTGCACCGTGTGTACAGGTGACTCAGGTATCCTAAGGGAAGTGCCACTGACTCAGCCAGCTGGCTTCAAGTGAGTGTCAATGCACAGTCTCTGTACAACACGAAGTTCTAGTAAAACAAATGCACTTTACAGTCACCAACTGTCTTAAAAAGAGGGCTAGATAGATAGTTCAGTCGCTGAGAAGCACTTGCTTCCCAGCCTGACAACCTGAGTTCAGTCCCCAGACCCAAGTGACTCCTGCTAGTAGTCCTCTGACCTTCCCGTGTGTGTGTGTGTGTGTGTGTGCTCGCGTGTGTGTGAGTCCACACACAGTAAATAAATATGTAAGAAAACATTAAAATGTCAGGAAGTAGGGCTGGATAGATGGCTCAGTGGTTAAGAGCACTGTCTGCTCTTCCAGAGGATACGATTTCAATTCCTAGTATCCACACAGCGCTCACAACTGTCTGTGACTCCAGTTCTGGGGGATCCAACACCCTCTCCTGGCCCCCACAAGCACTAGGTCCACGTGTGGTACACAGGCATGCCATTAAAACACCAACAAACATAAAATTTAAAAATTAAAAGTAAGGTTTTGAAAAAAATGGCTGGAAAGCATCAATGTTTAATATCCTGGCTAGATTTGTCTGTATCAATCACTGGATAAGCTGGAAGGCTCAGGGACAGGATGCAAGGAAGGCCTTTCTATTGACTATGCCCTTATACTAGTATAAACTGTAAAGCACGTGAAAGCGCTACTCATTCAACCAAATCCAATCACAACTTTTCAAGGACGAGAATGAAAACCCTAGGCTTTGGCAGGTTCAGTGGTGTCCATCTGTAGTCCCCGCACCTAGGAGCTGCCCCAGAAGGAGCACTTGTCGCAAGCCACTCTGGACCACTTCTGAAAACAAAAGGAAAGGAAAACCCCAGTCCCACTTCCTGCTGCCTTCAGTGCTGGCTTGCCCAGAGCTCACAGGCTCCACCTAGGCCTCACCTCTTAGGTCTTCCTCAGCTCTGCAATCAGGGGCCGATGTTCTTTGACCCTTTGCGTTTAAGTATGACACCATCTTACATTTCTGTTTTTAATGTGTGTCCTACAGTTTTCCCAGAAGGCCTCTAGGTGGCCTCAAACATGAGGAAACACAGAATGAGCCTTAAAGAAGAAGTCAGGACACTGGAAATAGATCACAGCCTTTCAAGGGAGGGCAAAAGAATGAGCCAGCCAAGAACCTGGGACAGTGCCCCACATTCCCAACTCTTTTTAACTGGCTTGTTTGTTTGAATTTTCGTTTTCTCTTTGTAAAGACAGGCTCTCAGCAGACCAGGCTAGACTCGAATCTGTAGTGATCCCCCTGTCTCCACCACCCAAACACAGGTGTCTCTGGCATTTTCTACCACACTCACTTCAGATAGATGCCCAACTCTAAAAACTTCACTAAGTGAGAACACAGCATGCGATAACACTGCCTAGAAGGTCTCCGTGGATTGTTTTTTTTTTCTTTTTAGAGATTTATTCTCATTATTTTTTAATTGTGTGTATGTGTGTGTGTCCAAGGAGGTCAGGGACACCAAATCCCCTGGAACCAGATGACTGTGAGCCAACCTGAAATGGGTTCTTAACTACAGAGTCACCTCTAAAATTCCCATGAAAGTTTTCTTTAATCCATCACTTGTTTGCAAAGGTCCAAAGGGCATCATCTTTAGCACCAGCACTGGGAGGCAGAGGCAGGTGGATCTCTGAGTTCCAGAGCAGCATGGTCTATAAATGGCAAGTTTAGGCCCGGGGGGGGGCGGACTACACATAGTACCCTGTCTGACACAAACAACAACAGAATAACCACACACAAAAAGAAGGAAGGGGAGCAGGATGAACATGAACAAACACTGCCATTTCCCAGTTCTAGGTGCAGAGCTAGAATAAGTGACCCCAGACCCTAAGACTGCATCTCTAGGTTTACCGAAATTCTCCAGGTAGCAAAAGTCATGTCATCTCACCCACCCACAGCAGGCAGAGCTAGCAATGATAGCCAGTCATTCAACTAGCATCTCCACGGGCAGATGCAGTAAGGAGGCCTCAGGAGGGCAACCCCCACGGCACCACAGGGATGCTCAGATGAGCATCTGCAGACTCAGACCCTGCTGCTACACCGCAGTCCCAACCTCTCCACGCGCCTGTCTCCTAGAGAGCTGAGCTTAAAGGTGCATGAGAGAAGCTGTTGCCAGGAGACCGTTTGGCAGGATTCAGGAAGGCCTGCTGTTCCTTCTTACCGCTCTTTTTTTTTTTTTAACTGGCCTAAGGCTGGGCATACTCTCCCTAACACACTGGGCTTTGTTACTCTTCCCTTAAAGTCCCTCATACTCCACCACGTGGCCGACCACCACGTTTGCTAAAAAAAATGCCAGCTCAACTCAAACAACATGGCTTTCTCTTGTCCATTTCCATCTTCCTCCTCCCGGCAGCTGTCATGTAGAGATGTGCAGCTTGACTGTCCAGGGAGTTTTCTTTAAAAGGCTAGGAAAACTGTCAAAAAGCTTTCAAAATCTAAAAACCCATGAAAGGAGACTCTTATAGGTAAACCCACAAGAGCCAAGTGCCTTCAGCTAGAGCCAAGTTTTCCATGACACGGCTTCGGCAGAGTGGATTTTGTTAAGGACATGACTCAGAATTCATGCAAGGGAAACTACTGGGAGTTCAACTGCAATTCATAAACGGGATATACCACTTAACCCCGAAGCAAACTTCCCAAATTTATCATTCGCTGGGAGTGAATTATGCCTTTTTATTGCTCCGAATTGGATGGTCTCTAGGACCCACCCTCCTGCATTGGAGTCACTGAGGCATCAGAGGTCTCCTGCCTGTGACTCTTGCTCACTAACACCCCAGCAGCCTGGCTGGGGTGCTCACCATTGCCCCCCACCCAGCAACGGTGGCTGATGGATGGGTCAGTGGTCCCAAGACCAAAAAAAGCCAGTTACATCTTCCTCACCCCTATGCACCACCGGCCGCCCCACTCACCATTGATGTTCAGGAAGGGGAAGGTGTCCTGGATGGGGACGTGGTGCTGCGACTGATCAAGCTCGTCCTCCTCCTCATCTTCATCCACGTCGTTATCTTTCTCATCCCAAGGAGCAGACCCCGTGGACCCTACCCATGACACAAGAGCCCAGTTTGTTTCGATGCCGTCTCAACAACTGACCCAGCACCCCGGCTACAGACACCTCAGGCTTCAGTATGCACCCACAAGCCCTAGCTGGTTCTAACTCCTTCTACAGAGTCTGAACTCAAGTTCTTATCTTGCCAAGATGGCCCCGAAGTTAAGAACACTGCCTGTTCTTCCTGAGGTCCTGAGTTCAATTCCTAGCAACTACATGAAAAGCTTGCAACCATCTATAATGAGATTTGGTGCCTTCTGGCATGCAGGTGTACTTGCAGATAGAACACTTAAATCTTAAAAAAAAAAAAAGGAGGAGGAGGAGAAGAAGAAGAAGAAGAAGAAGAAGAAGAAGAAGAAGAAGAAGAAGAAGAAGAAGAAGAAGAAATCTCTATACTTTACTATGGCTACACAGTAGCTTTCTACACATTAGCATCTCTTTTAAGGGCTCCATCTTCCTGAGCCACATACCAGGGACGCACAACCCTCCGTCATGCCAGAGCCTCCCTGGATGGCATCATGCACTGAGGACTGGGTGGCATGCTCTCAGCCAAGGTACTCTACAAACTAAACTATCATTCACCTAGCATCTATAGAGAACACGCTAGCTTTTACAGATCCTTTGAAGGAGACAGAATGAAGAGAGTTCGCATCTAGAAATGGAAGGAACAGAGACTCAGATGCCCAATAACGAAATTCAAGCTCAACCTAATAGAGGGATAAGAGCCAGGTTTGGAAGGCGAGCCCTCTAGCTCTTACTCCTTCACCCTCACATCCCCAAAGAGGCTGCCCCACCAGTGGAACTGTCCCCTCACCCGCTCGAAGCACTCACTTCGTAACTCCTTTACGCCCTCCGCTCTCAGAGCTCTTCCTCGGGACAGGTCTGATCTCAACCTGTCTCTCTCCACCTGTCTCTTCAAGAGCCCAACCCTGGGTCCATCCAGGCCTCACCTGGGTTAATGACAGAGCCCTGGGGCTGGGGGATGTCGCACACTTGGTAGATCTTCACAGGATTCATGGGCACTTCCTTGGTGCCATCATACATCAAGTTGAACTCCCGGCTTTTGTTGAGAGCGCAGCGGAGCTGAGCCTTCCATTTAGCAGGGTCAGGGTCGTCCACTCCTTCCTGGTACTTCCCAGTCTCCACAGCCCAAGCCTGAGGGATGAGGCAGCGTGAGTGCTGGCCGCGATGGGGAGCCACTGTCAAGCATGTATGCACGTAAGCGCCCCTTTCGCGCGCGCGCACACACACTGGCGCGCTCATCTGTGAGTGCTCTACAATCCCAACACCCAACTCAGAGGCTGCGGTGGATAAATACTGCCGTGAGGGCCAACCGAGGCAGGCCAAGGGGAAACTAAGCTGTGTGCAAACACAGCTCCGAAAGGGGCCTTAGTTCGGGCTTTAGGACCAGCACCTGTCCAAACAAAAGCTGAAACTGGAGCCTGGGCCTCGCTGTAGAGCAGGGCTTCAGACAACCTTTTCCTCCTCCTCTAACCCTCTTCTTCCTTCTTTTTCTCCTCCCTCCATCTGGTTTTTGTTTTTGGGGGGGTTTTGTTTATTTGTTTGTTTTTGAGGGTTTGTTTAAGACTTAATTTTCAGTTATGTCTATTTGGCACAGGGGTGTGTCCGTGTACATGCAGATGCCCTCTGATGCCAGAAGGGACTGCAGGAGGGATTCCCTGGAGCTGAAGTTACAGACCGTCGTGAAGAGCGTGGGTGCTGGGACCTGAACTAGGGCGCTCTGCAGAGCGGCATGCTCTCCTTGACGCTGAGCCATCTCCCCAGCTCCCGTCTCTTAAAAAAAAAAAAAAAAAAAAAAGACAAGATCTCACCGTGCAGCCCCACACTGGACTCAGCCCCGAGTCCCCCTTCCCGAGCCTCCACGGTGATGAATGTCAAGTGTGATCCACCTCGCCTGGCTCTCTTTTAAAACTTGGATATCTTACATAACAGTAAGTGTGACAAAAGGTAACAGCGATGACATGAAGATGTTCAGAAGCCAGGTATGGTGCTGTCTGTCTGTCTGTCTGTCTGTAATTCCAGCACTTAGGAGGCCAAAGCAGGATAGTGGGTGAGTTCAAGGCCAACCTGGCCTACGTATGAGACCTCAGTTCAGTAAAACGAAAGTCCTTCAGGAAGCATGGGCTGGAGTTCTGCTTGCCCGCAACCCCTACCTGCAGGCTTGGAGCTTTAACAAATTGACACACATCTCCTCCCCTTTCATGGGAATCCTCACGCAGTGGCCTGGTGGTGTGGCCTAAAAATCACTTGGAAGCTTCCTCTCTATGTTTCCGACGTAGGGACTCACAGACAAGAGGAAGGGGGCCATCTGCCCAGTGAGAAGAGGGGAAGCCAAAGCCACTGAGGAAAAGAGCAACAGACCCAGCCCCTCAGGAGTGTACCAGTTAGAGGCTACCCATTCTCCCTCAGGCCATTGCCCTCTGACCACTAAGCTTTCTTCATATTCTCAGCGCAGAAGAGACCTCACTAGAGGTCTGTCCCTCCAACAAGAGGAGCATACTAGCCTCTTCTTGTTTTTGATCTTCATGACATTTTATTTATTTTGTGTACATAGGTGGGAATTGGTTCTCTCCCTTCTATACCATTTGGGTCTTGGGGATGGAACTCAGGTCATGAGGCATAGTGTCACATGCCTCTTCCCTCTGAGACATCTTGCCAGCCCTTCCTGGACCTTTTCAAGTTGACAGGGCAGAGGACTTGTCCAAACTCTTTGCCAGAGAGGACTTTTTTATTTTTTCTTTTTGATTTCCTGAGACAGTCTCTCACTATGTAGCTCAGGCTAGCCTCAAAAATTGACAGCAACCCTCCTGCCTTAGCCTCCAGGGTACTGGGATTATAGACACGCACCACCATGCCAGACTTTTTCCTTAAGCTGAAACTGGACACCTGCACACCCTCTTTTGAGATCTCTGGTCTCCCTCAACTCCGCCCCGCAGCGCAGCAGAGTCCAGGGTTAATCTAGGTCCTCTTCCTCTTCCAACTCGGGCTTGCTTCCTGTAGCCCTGCTTCTCTGATTTGGCTCCCTCTGTGTGCTTCGCAGTGCAGGGCGAAGAATACCAGCAGAGCTGAGCTGCCCTGTGCGGCACAGCAGGCGCCAGGGTGTCTGAGGCTGGTCCCATCTACCTGACTCCCAGAGGGAGTCTCAGTTCCACCGTGCACAGCATCTGAGACGCACGCCTGCCGTTACCTGGAGGGCCTGCCTTACGGCCTCCCCTGTCCCCTGGGTTTGTCACCCCTCAGTTCATGCTGGCTCAGGCTCCACCCTATCCACACTGACTGACTCCACCCTATTATGCACACTCTGACTCCACCCTATCCACACTGACTGACTCCACCCTATTATGCACACTCTGACTCCACCCTATTCACACTGACTGACTCCACCCTATTATGCACACTGGCTCTGGCTCCACCCTATTATGCACACCAGCTGACTCTAGCTGCAGATTCTGGGAGAAGCCTGTCCATTCCTCCTTATACCCCCCCCCAAGCCCTGCTCCTTCACAGTAGCACTACGCTAACTGTGTCCCTCCCTGGTCCCAGCTTCCTTCCAGCTCTCAGCCAGCTCACGATAAAGCAGAGGACTGTACCCTTTGTAAGCACAACTTCAGCATCAAGAAGGGAGGGCCAGGGAGCGCCATGCGGGCAGATGCCCCCGGGTGATGTGAAGATCCTCTTTGTCCTCCTAAAATGGTTATCGTCTCTACATTTTCCTTCACAGATATTAACTTCCCTATAACACTGTAGACAGTAGACATTGTCTCTACAAATATCTTGATTTTTCACGGCAATTCTAAGAAGCGGACAGACCGGCTCCGCCCCAGCTTACCAAAGGGAAAACTTTTTGGTAAGAGGCTGCATGCTTTGCTCAAGACCTCCCACAGAGTGGGTGGTTATAGAAGTTGAGACAGGACAGTCCAGTCCCCACTCAGACTCAGAAGGGGGGGGAGGGAACAAAGACAGAGACACGGGATCAAATCCTGGAAATACCATTGATAGGCTGTGTAACTAGGGGATGTTACACCGCCCGGCTGACAGCATCTATACCGACAACATGGGGTGGGAGAAAGCCTTTCCTTGAAGCGACACTGCGAACATCGGCACTGCGAACATCGGCACCTATTCCGCGCTGATGCTTTAGCTTTGTATCTCACCAAATGTTCAACAGAGTATGGAATCAGTGACAGCATCCTCTCTCTTTCGACTACTCAGATGCTCCATCAGCATTCTACAGACAGACCCCCCACCCCCAGTGCAAAGCTTCCTCATACCCTCACGGGAGGGGATTGCAGGACCAGCCTCTTCTTGTAACCAACCAGACACTTCGATAGCAAACGAGACTCGGAGCAGGGCTGCGAGGGATGCCATCAGGGTCTAGGCAAGCTCATCCCTTTCTCAGTGCCAGCTCTGCCAGTGGGGGGCACTGGTCTGTGGATATTTTCTTTAACAGTTTCATAATATTCATATCTAAGCTAAGTATGTATCGTTTACACACTTTCAAGATACCCTCAAGCCAATTTCCTCTCTGCCTCTCCCCTCTACACCCGACACAGGCGGGAAATAGCATCGTCAAGACCCCTGGACCTGCCTTCTCTACCTTCTCCTGATGCCACAGTCAAGACCGGATCACAGCTCAGCCTTCCAGCTTATAGGCAAGGAAGACAGGACAAGCTCACTTCACATCTTGATCTGCAGGAGCTAAAGCCACCCCTAAGGTGGAAGGGAGAAGTTGGTCTAGAGCGGAAAGACGGCTCCTGGAATTGCAACCACAACGAAACCCTTCCAGTAACCCCTGCCCACCTACTTCTGTCTGAAGTCAAGTTACACTTAGACTTAGTAAAGTACGATGTGACTTAATCTCGACTTCAGTTAGCTACAGTGAGGATCGTAGAAGAATTGCTTTATATTTAACAGAGTGTAATTAGGGCTTGGGATATGTAGCCCGGTGGTAATGTGTATGCTTTGCCTGTACAAAGCCCTGGGCTTGATCCCTAGGAATGAAAAAGAAAAGGAATGAAAACAACGAGAAGAGTGTGGGGAGAGAAGGGGAGGAAAAAGGGGAGGAGAGGAGAAAGGGGGAGGGAGAAAGGAAGACACTTAAACAATAAAAATGCGAGGCTGGAGAGAAGGCTCGGCAGTTATGCACTGGTCTCGCAGAGGACCTGGGTTTGGTTCCCAGTGCGTTCTCACATCATCTGTAACTCTAGCTCCCAGGAACCAATGCTTCTAATCACCAAGGGCACTCACATGCACATACACACACAGACAGTACCCCCCCCACACACACATAATTAAAAATAAAAATCTTTAAAAAGGAGTAAAAATGTAAATCATGCACCTTTAATTTTCAAGCAGAGGATATTAGTGAGACAAAATATTTAAAACTGAAAGGATAGCTTCCTGGGTGAAGGTCTCTGCATTATCTTATAGGCTATGTACAAGCCCAATGACGACCAAATGCCCTGTCCTTGCCAAGTAAGCCATCCACAGGCCCAAGTACCTTTTTCTTCATGGCAAGAGTCCTGGCTGAGATGGTGGCTGACATTAGTTCCTTTGGAGAAGTCACATCCTACACTCCCTGGGAATTGAGCCCCCAACACACACACACACACACACACACACACACACACACACACACACACACACACCCCAGACCCACTGGGCTATGAACCCAGCATCTTCCAGACAATGGGAATATAAAAGACTTCAGCCTTATAGACACACCTTGAGGAAAGGAATCACAATTTGGGCATCTCGTTGTATAAATTCCACTGCGCCAGAATGCCAGAATAGACGAAGCAAAGAAGCCCAGAGTGGCCTCAGAGAACTGGAACGAAATCCAACTCAGATGGCAGGAGGAAGTTCTTTACCTTAAAAATGGTGTTTTCTTCCTCTTGTTGGGGGCTGTGCCGTGTGGCATGTTTCCAGGGGATTTGGAAGCGTTTGGAGTCTCTATGCAGCCAGATGAGACCAGGGTAGAGGCCACTGTCCACCTGGGCCACCAGCCAGGGCTTCAGCCGGACTCTTCGAGGGTGGAGGGCCATGATCTAGGAGAAGGGAGGATGGGAGAATAAGGTTAGCCACTGGGAACTTTCCCAGCCACCGTTCCCATGTGCGGCAGCTACAGTTTCACTAGATTACGGCAAAGAAATTAAATATGGCAATAGCCTGTGCCAGAAAGAGGAAAAGAAACGAGGTAAAAAGGGTTCTTTTGATTCTTATTGCAAAGCCATTTATACTTCATGCTCCAGCCAAATCAGACTTATCATGCGGGCAGATCGCATTTCTTCTATTTAAGTCCCTAAGTGCGGTAATGAAAAGGTGATGTCACCTGTGCTGGAGCAGAGCTCCCTGGGAGGTGGGGGGGAGCCTCAGCAAAGGAGCCATGATTGCTCTTTTCAACCTTGCCTCAGGAGAGGGAAGTAAAGCTTTAGAAACAGAAAGCGTATGGGCCAGAAGCCGAACGACAAGTCTTTCCAAGAAGACAATGGGAAAACAGTGAGATGCTTCCTTGAGAGAAGCAAGTGAGGGGCGGGCCCTGGTTCCAAAGTCCTCACTTACATGTGCCAGCAGGCAGTCCCAGCTCGGAAATCTGAAGAGCTGGGCCCAGACAGCCTTCCTTTCTCTTGGCTCCCAGCAAAAGGAGTCCCAGCTTGTCTCCAGTGCCTGAGGTACAGTTTGGGGACGCTTCGCAGAGGTGAGCCTAGTAAATCCTTAAGAAGCCCTCCAATAACCAAATTCATTGTCACGGCCAAGCCCTGTGTAGAGAGAGGCTGGCCTCACTTGGGTCTGTTTATCTCCCCATAGAGGCTGGAGGAAACCAACTGGTTCCAGGCGCCAGGCTGGGTAAAGTCTGCGATTGATTCTCCTAGAAACATGGACCGGCCTAGCAGATAACATTCTACCACAGCCAGCACTCACAGCCCAAAACAAAGGCCTGTGGATGCAGTGCCAGAGGGGAAAGTCGCTTGCTAGAAAACTGTCTGCTGATGGTGTCGAGTTTTTTTGGATGACATCAGGTGTGTTCAAAGCAGTATGGCCAAGGACTCTTCTGGTGTTTTAGTGCCCTTGTTTTGATTTACTTAAGACAGAAAGAGACACCTGGAAAAAGTAAGTCATTCCACAAATATTTGTTCACTAGCGGCCGTGCGCCAAGCACTGTGCTAATTACTAAGCATAGTTCAGTATTCCGTCCCTTCCTTCTTGAGGAAATCTACACTGGAACTATAAGCCCCATGACGGCCTGCAAATGCTACTACTTTCTTCACTCCAGATACCCCCTATCAGGGTCACAGTTCTGAAGCAAAGCCAGTTTAGCCGGCAGACGATTGCCTTCAAAGAATCCTAGCCATGGGTGAGCCTCTAACATCTCTTCTTTCCCTGGTCAAGTCCCCCACAAATACGACAAACTCAACCCAACTCAATTTCTGGCACTTTAAGAGCAAGGTAGGACTTGAGCCTTCTGACCCAATTAACAAGTCCTGCAACTGAAACCGTCCCCTTGGGAGCACAGCTTGCTGGGGCAGTTGAGCAGGGCATAGCACCTTCTAGAGCCCTTGTTCTTGGCCCTGGCTTGGGGTGCTTCTCAGGGCGGCTCATGGAACCAGTAAACCAGACAGAGCGCAGACACTGGATGGAAAGGGACTACAAGGCAGGAGGACTGGGGGACCAAGGCCAGACTGCATTACACAAGACCCCGCCTCAAAAAGAAATATTTTTAAAAGGAATCCATACCCCAATGGCAAGTGGCTGCCTCCTCCCCGGGTCCCATGACTGCCAGAAGATGAGACAAGGACAGGAGAGTCATAACAGTGGAAGGGACGGCAGACCAATCAACCTAGCTCTGGGCTCTGAGCAGCTGCACTGCTGTCCTGATAAAGCCCTGACTCTGGGTTTGTCACCTGTGTGAAATCCACCTCCTGTCTGGCCATGTACCTGAATGGCTTATTACAGTTGATTCACGGCCATCAAGGAAAAAAAAATGAAGGCAACCAGCCCACAACAGCAATCTGCACTAGCAAGACAAGATGAGCCACCCCTGGACACTGGCGACTAAGATCTGCATCCGGATTCTCCATGTTCCCCCCGGGTGGGACCACACACATGTACGGCCCCCTCAGCCTGCCCTCCTCTGCCCTACTTCCTTCTCTGCAACCCTCTGTGCCCTTTTAAAAATCACCCAAGAGATTCTCATCTGAGACTCCTAAAACAGGTATGGGGGAGGGTAAAAAACAGCCAAGATGTCGGAGAGGAAAAATACGGTTCATTAAACTAAACCTAGGGACTGTGAAGCCCACAACCGTGATGTCTCCACTCTGTAACACACACAGTCGGGGACTGGGGAAGACATTGAGACACACCACGGGCATATGCAGCGCTTTGTACACTTCTCCATATGCTTTTACATACATTGGCCGCATTATGTCTCGATTCCTAATTATTTTAAAGCTGCAGCAGCATTTTTTTTTCTTCTGTGTCACGGGACAACGACACTGTCTTCCACATCAACAAGGCTCTACAAGGTCACCTGCGTGCCCTCAGGATCCCAGGAGCGGTGTCAGCCCCATTTGACAGCTGAGCTAACTGAAGCACAGGGATGTTAAGCGTCCCCTACCTTACCTCTGGGTTATACCAAAGCCTGCCATTGTGCCCTGCACCCTAAGCCCCACCCCCACCCCCAACCCTTCTTCTACACGTAAGAAATCAAATCTAAACCAACAAGGACCTGGCAGAGGACCCACCACAATGCGACGAAGAGATTAAAGGCCCAGTCTTAAACACACCTCCGTCAGACCTCTCTCTAAACCTTCATGCCGCTGAGCCTGAACCCTGCCGGCCTCCAGCTGCCACCTGGAAAAGAAAGCCCTGTGCCTCTGGGTGGTAGGAACCATCCAAGTGACAAAGCCACCACCCACCTTCTCGCCGTGAGCAGACAGCAGGGGCACTTTCGGGCTCCTTGGGGCACTAACTGTCCTCAGGAAAGTTCCACCACTTCTGCAGCCCCTGCTGAGCCAGTTTCTGGGACCTCGGGGGACCTCAGGCTGCAAGGCTGTCGTGGCTTGGGCCGGTTCTCAAAGGCAGCTGTTGGGGCCGCCCTAGCTTCCCGTTCTTCCTGATGGGGAACTGAAATGCCAGCTCCCAGGATTTTAGCCATGTCTGGGGGTAAATTCTGGGCTTCTGGTCACATCCTCACCTCCCTCCTCCTTGCCGGGTTGGAGTTGGTAGATGACAGTGGGCCTGGTTGTAAGCCACCGTGCTGGCATGAGGGGCGCGCGCAGATCTAACTTCACCTATCCCTGCCCCAACACCTTCGTCCTCGTGGCTTCTCTGGCTTCCATCTCGACACCCACCAGGAGGACAGGGAAGGGCTGGTGACCACTTTGCCACCAAGCAGGCTCCTGGGAAACACAGCCGCCCAGGCCTCCCTTCCAGGCAAGTATGGAAGGCTTTCCCAGCACCGCCTCCAGCCCCTTCAGGCCAGGAGGGCCTCACCCCGCGGAGCTGAGCTGCCACGCCTGGCGCCACCCTCCCCAGCACCTAGTTTGGCTACCTGGAACTCCACCGACTTTGTGGCCCTGGCCCAGCGTGAAGAGTGCTAAGACACCGGGGAAAAGGAAAACAACTCCTCCAAAAGCCCTGGGTCATCCTTATCTCAGTTTCCCCTAAACCGCCACTAGGACCCAGGGCCTCAGGGCCTGGGAAGTCCCCTCTGGGACACAGGAGCCAGGCCACTGAGCAAGCTGGTTAAAACCGGAGGGGCTGGGGTGGGGGAATGCCTTCAGTCCGTGCAGCAACGGCGGAGCAGGCGGGGCGGAGAACGAGCTCATTCCGCGGGACGGCAAGGGTGTCCCCAGACGGTGTGAGATCAGGAGGGGCCCGGTGGCGCCCTAAGGCGACATGGACGAGGGTGCCCAGTACCCAGCTCGGTGCGCGACGCGCAACCGTCCGTCCCCAAGCCAGCTCCCCCGCCCACACCAACTCCAGTGGGCCCGGCCGCACCCGTCAGGTGTCTCTCCTCCCTCACGGTGGCCCTGCCGACGCCAGCGTCCCCACCTGGCCTCAGTCAGCGTCCAGGAGCAAGTGCACAGGGGTTCCCCCGACGGCTCGGCGCGGCTGGGAACCGCGGGCTCCTCGGCGGCCCGCACAGGCCCGCACCTGCCCACCTAGGTGCCCGGAGCTCAGCTCCTAGCCCAGGTCGCCGCGGCCCCTGGAGCCGTGTCTGGCCACGCCCTCCAGGTGTGGCCACATCCCCCGGAGATCAGGATTGGCGCATTGCAAGAAATCCGATACTCTGCGTTCTTGGGCCGCGGGCCCCGCCTTGCCTGTGTTCGTCACCCTACGCCCCTGCCACCGACCAAGGGAGCGGTGCCTGCGTGGGCCTCGCCCTGCGAGTGTCCCACGGTCCCGGGAGGGGACCCGGGAGGTCAGGGGGTCACGTGGAAGTAGGAGGCCGCCGGCCCTTCCATAGTAACCCTGTGCCAGAGGGTTTTGAGACGGGTCCCCCACAGCTGGCTCCGGGAACTTTGCCCGCGGACTGGGCTTTGAGAAGCTAGGTCAGGACCTGTCGTCAATGCGGCCCCCAGGACTGTCCGTGCAACCCCGGGTTCCGCCTTATTTTCTCACCTATGCAGACGCCACTGCGGTTTCCCCTTTTTCCATTCTCCATGAAGGGCTAGTTGAAATCACAGGCAGCTGTGGGGTTCAACCCCCCCAAATTTATCAGGCACTGGGGACTTGGGCTCAACTGTCTGGGCTTCCGTTTCTTTATTATTATTATTATTTATTTATTTATTTATTGTAGATTGGGATTGCCAAAGGTGCCTGCCTTGCGGGCGATGCGGGCATTCGATGAGCGTCTAAAGTTCATTGCACTCTCAGTGATGGTTGAAGTAAGGGTGGAGTATGCCACAGCGCCTCGCAGAGTAAAGAAGGTGTCACCTGGAGTTCAAGTCCTGTGTGCCTGAAGAGTGTCACCCACCTCCCCCATCCATAGGCCACCTATGGAAGCAGTGTCCGGTCGGTGAGGCAAATCCCTCACCCCAAATCCGTCCGTCCACAAGGAGATGGACGGAACATGAGAGCAGAGCACTTAGGGGGAAGGCTGGGGGCGGAGCGCCTTTGCAGAGTGTTTCCCCAGTATGTCAAGGCACTACTAAAAGAGTAACAGTAACGAAGGGCATCCACCACTGGCGAGGCTGAAGAATTGAGACTTCAAATTAGCCGGACACTACACAGTGTGAAGGTTTGTGTTGATTGTCGTCGGGTCACCAGATGACAGACCTCTGGGCGTGTGTGTGTGTGTGTGTGTGTGTGTGTGTGTGTGTGTGTGTGTGTGTGTGTGTTGGGGTGGGGTTGTGTAGATCAAGGTTGGCCTCTGAGAATGTCTGTGAGGGATTGTCTTGATTAAACGTATTGGTGTGGGAAGACTCGTCTCAATTATGAACAGGACCATTCCCTGAGCGGGAATGTACTGTACTCAGAGTTAGGATGGAGATGCTAGGCCTAGCTTTAGGACGCATGCATTCAGTCCTCTGTGCTCCTGACTAAGGATGATTCAAGTTCCCTGGTCCTTGACATCCCAGTAGTGACAGGCTGTGTACACTCCTGAATGGAGACAGAATAAACTCTTTCCTTCTTACATTGCTTTTCCTGGTTATTTTATCACAGCAGATGGGAAGGAAAAACAAGACAGCAAGTTGGAGGCCAGCCCGCGATCCATAGTGAAACCCTGTCTCAAAAAATAAAGTGAGGTGATGAGGGAGCGATTCGAGGGGCTGGGTGCAGAGCCCTGCTGCCTAATGTCCCGGTCCCCAGGATCAGGGCACAGCTCTATTGTTGGCGTAAAGATGCGACAGAGTTAGAATGAGGTCATTGGGTTGGCCCTAATCCAATATGACTGCTATCCTTACAAAAGGAAGAGAGCTGAACACAGACATCATAGGATGGATATGATTCAGAGATAAAGGAAAAGATGATCACTGAAGTCACAGGCAGAGACATGGAATCGTTTTTCTCCCTATAAACCTCGGCTGAATGCCACCACAGCATCGCCCTTCTAAACCCCTGAGTGACAGGACGGTGAGCCGCTTGGCTATCTATGGTATCTATTCTGGAGAGCACAGTAAATTAGTATAAGTTGTTTGGAGAGCCCTGGATTGGTGATAAGCTTGGTTTTCTCCCAGTCCCAGCTCAGCTTGGGATGCCACCAGTGCAAAGGCCTGAGAAGGCAGCAAGGCTTCACATGACTCAACCAGCCAGCCTCCGTTTTCAACCACTGCCTGTGGTCACTCTTTCCTATTCTCAGGGAGGAGCTGGCTCATCAGCCCAGCCCAGCCCACTCTGTGTGACTGATGCTCAGGAAAGTTCAGGTCTTGTGTGTGGGGGGGGTGTCGCTGGCTCTTAACAAGTGTATGTGCAGGGCAAGACTACCCAAGGCGTGTCACCCAAGAGAAGCCAAAGGCCTATACATGGCACTTCACCTGGCTGAAACTCCCAAGACTAAAGTAATGCCTCCAACTCCTTTAGAAGTATGTTGAAGTGTTGGGGTTGGGTATGGCATATGTTTGTAACCCCAGTGTTTGGGAAGTTGAGGCAGGAGGATCACGAATTCAAGGCCAGCAGCCTTGGCTACATAGTAAGGTTTAAGTCTAGCCTCGAAAACAAGATACATATTTTAGAGTAAGGGAAATTTAAGCTAAATTTAGACTAAATTCTCTAGTCCAAAAGCTGAGGATATAGCTTACTGGTAACAGACTTGCCCAGCAAAGCCCTGGGTTCTACCCCCAACACCACAAAAGTAAATTCTCTAGCAGGGGTGAGACTGGCTTAGAAAGTTTGTTTGGTCCACACTGCATTCTCAGCGCAGGAAAGTTTCACATAAGCCCTGGAGTTCGCACTATGGACAGATACCCAGCCAGCGTTTCTAGCTGCTCACAGCTGCCCATGCAGAGGGAAATCTGTGTATTAAGGCAATGACAGGACACCCTAGAGCAGAGGTTCTCAGCCCTCCTGATGCTGTGACCCTTTAACACAGCTCTTCATGTGTTTGTTCTGGTTTCTTCAAGACAGGGCTTCTCTGTAGCTTTGGAGTCTGTCCTGGAACTTGCTCTGTAGACCAGGCTGGCCTTGAACTCACAGAGATCCACCTGCCTCTGTTTCCCCGCATGCTGGGATTAAAGGCGTGCACCACCACCACCACCACCACCACCCAGCTAAGGAGGCACAATTGTTAACGTAGTGCCTAACACAAGACTCCAGCTCTCTTTTCACTTTCCTGAAGAATCAACGGGAGGAGGCAGCCAGGGCGGCAACTGGGAAGAAACCCTGGATCTGGCAATAGAAAATCTGTGGTCTCTTTTCCTTGAGACAAGCCCCATTTGTGTGGGCTGGGGACAGAGTGTTTTGTGAGCTCCTCCAAGGTCCTCAGGATTGGATTCTATGTCCTCCTTGGAGGCTCAGTCACTCACTCACGATTGGGCCAGACCTGGTCTGTCATTTCACCCCGTGTTGCTGCTCGGGTGGGGTGGAGCTGACTCACCTGTGAGTCTCAGTTTCAGGCCTTAGTCGATGCCCCAGTACCGGGGCCCTGACTCACGACCCAGCACAGGGACCTGGGGAAGTTCCTCCTCTCCCTGCCCCTGCCACTTCTATTCCTGTCACCTCTCCTCCTGTAGGAAGGAGTTTCCTTCGCCGCTGGAGACGTCAACCTCTATTAATATTGTGCATGTGACAATAAAGCGATGAGACCCAATCCTCCCTTTCTCCTTGGCAGAGCAAAGGGTGAGGTAAAACTGGGACCCCAGCCAGAAACTTGTGCAAGGGAAGCCTGAGCCTTACAGGAGTCGGTGACAGTAGCCACTCTCCCCAGGCTGTCTTCAATGTAGAGGGTTGCTGAAGGACACCTAACTAAGCAATCCAGCCCTGCAGTCCCATCATAAACTCGGGCCCCAGTGAGTCTTCTAGAAGGCATTCCATAGCCCATGAGGCTGCACCCAAATCCAGGTTTTTGGCCCCAACCACCTTTGCCTCCATCCAGGTATTTCAAGGTTGTTGGGGAAGTCCTGTGTATGTGTCAGTAAAGCACTGTTGGCCAATAGGGAAGCAAGATAGGTAGGACTAGGAGTCAAGGAGGATTCTGGGTAAGAGAAACACAGGGAGTCAAGATGTAACCGCCATAGGGGTAAGAAGCCCAGAAACTTTTCTCCGGTAAGAGAAATACTTAGATTGGCAGTTATGGGGCAAATACTTAAGTCAGAGATAGCCAGTAAGAAACAAACAAGGCCCACAGCTTCATAATTAATACAGCATCTTGTGTGTTATTTGGGGATTACAACGCGGCAGAGCCCAGGCGACTGGTGGGGGAAAAAACCAAAGCAGCAGACAAGGAAAAGGATCACTCTGCACAAGTTATCGGGACTACACATTCACCTCAAAGCCCACCTAACGGTGATGCACACGGCCTGTTGCTCTTTATCACCCTCCCTCTGCCCTCTGACCCCGGTGCACGGTATCCTAGAATTATCAAGATGGCAGGGAGCTGCAGCAAAAAGAAAGAAATGCCCAAACAAACCTGACTTCCTGCCTTGGACCGTGAACAGACTTTGTTCAGGCTCTGGAAGGCCTTCCCCCTTAAGGTGACCAGTTACTCATTTCTAACTGTCTGTGTCCTTGAATGGAGCACAACACTGCCGGAGAAGCAGCTCTCTTCCCGGGAGGGCAGGCGGGAAGAGCAGAGGGAAATGAAGACTAAGTCAGTCCCTGCGAAGTTAGCCAGCTCACCCCCAGGGCTCTCCATCCATCTGCCACCCTTGCTTGGGGAATCTGAGACTCCATTTCTGGCGCTCCCTGAATGTGAGGGGTTTCCATCTACAACGAAAGGGCCAAGCCACCGGATGCCGTGAGTGTGGGGCCTTATGCTTCTGCAGGGGCCAGAGCAGTGGCCTGACTCGGGGCTAATGGTCAGCAGCCAACAATCATACCCTGTCCCTGGATGCTGATAGGTGAGAAAGTGGCCGAGTGGTGCGAGGTGAGGGCCACCTCCACTGTTGCCAGCTGTCCTTTGTTTTGCTGTTGTGAGTCATTATACAGCCGTACTCACCAGGTGATAGGAGCTATTGCCCGTCATCCTGGCATAGGACTCGGTTTAGTGGGAGCTGAGTAACTCAGGGCCATTCACTGACTGTAGAAACACGAGGTGTGTGTGTGTGTGTGTGTGTGTGTGTGTGTGTGTGTGTGTGGTATGTGTGTGTGTGTGTAGACACAGACTTTTTTCATGGTGAAGTGGGACAAGAGAAGCCAGACTTCTGTCCAACTGAGTAGCTGGACATGTTTACTTCTTCTCATTCCCTGGTCCTCCCCAGTATAATGACAACGAGGACCAGAGACACATAAATATTAGCCCCCAAGGTGAGGACAGAGTGGCAAGCCTGAGAAAGAAGCTAAGGACAGAGGGAAAGGCTACAGCTGTGGCTCGGTCAGCAGAATGCTTGCCCAGCAGGCTTCAAGTCCCAGGTTCCATCCTCAGCCTAACGCCACCAGGTACGGCGGGCCACTCTTGTAATGCCAGCACCCATGACCATGGTGTAGGGGCAGGAGGGTCAGAATATCAAAGTCACATGCACAGTTCAAGGCCAGACTGGGCTACATGATGTCCTATCTCTTGAAAAAAAAATCAGAAAACAAAACGAGTGAACACAGGGGCTGGGACATGAGTCAGTGGGTAAATTAATTGCCATGCAAGCGCGAAGGCCTGAGTTCAAATCCCCAGAATACACGTGAAACCCAACAAGGTCATGTTTCTCAGGCAGGATGACACAGGAGAATCTCTGGAAACCCGTGGGCTGGCGTATGCAACAAAGAGACCTCAAACAAAGAGGAAGACGAGGGGCTGACACCTGAAAGTGTTCTCTGATTCCACACACACGGCATGGCACATACATGCCAATACTCACTCACATAAATGCACGCACACACATACTTCAAAAACCTAACCAAAAAAAAAAAGAATACTCAGTGAGAATGATGCCAACAAAATGTTAGAATACAAACTATTACTTCAGCAAAAACAGAGAAGAGACTGCTTGGGTCACAGAACTTTCAGTACCATTGGACACCCATACACAGACAAACACTTAAACAAAAATCTGTGTGCCTGACTATATGCATGTGTGCCACATGCGTACAGAAGGTCGTGGAAGTTAGGAGAGGCTTTGGATCCCCTGGAACTGGAATTACAGACTGCCGTGGACTGCTATGTGAGTGCTGGGAGCCAGAGTCCAATCCTGTGCGTGAGCTCAGTGCTCTTAACCACTGAGCTCTCTCTCCAGCCCCCAGGATTTAGGTTATTTCTGACGTGTATGAGCAGCTTGCCTTCCCGCACGTAATTGTGTGCACCACGTGCATCCCTGGTGCCCAAGGAAGTCAGAAGAGGGCATAAGATGCCCTAGAGCTGGAGTTACAGACAGTTGTGAGTGTCACGTGGATGCTGGTAATTGAACTTGGGTCCTCGGCAAGAGCAATAAGAGCTCTTGACCCCAGAGCCATTTCTCCACCTCCCCCAACAAAATGCTTTAAACATTGCTATGTTTTTTTAGGGAAGAAGAAGGAGAACTTCTGTTTCCAATGCTGAGCATGCCTGCTGTGGTTACATTTCCTGAGAGTCAGCACAGAGACCCTCAGGAAAATGAAGTGTGCTCAAATATGTGCCTCGACTTCCCTCTCCTTTGTCTCCGAATTGTATCTGCCTCAGTTTACTCTCCTCGTAATGAGAGCGCTGGCTGTCTCTTGGGGATGACAAAAGGATCAAACGGAGTGACTGGAGCCCGATGATGCTCAGCAAATGTGACTGGTTACTGCTGCCTGCTCCCCACCCACATTCCCATCTCTAGGCAGTGTGACAAGCACAGCTCCAGGCTCTAGCCTTTCATCCAATAAAAAGCCTGAGAAATCTCAGAACATGAGATTGATGGTTGGGCAGAGAGTATGGGATACCAAGCTTCTGTGGATTGGTCCAGGAGTGAGCATGAATTCCAGAGCCCAGGGACTATTTCTGAAGGACAGAAATGGGGATGGATAAATGAGAGGGGTTTTTGGCCAAGTAGTAGCCCTACCTTACACACACACACACACACACACACACACACCACCTTGGAGCTGTCTCATAATTTGGTCCACTTTCCAGCCTTCTGAGAAGTGACCTCGGGTTTCCATGGAAGAGACCAAGACAGTGCCTACGGGGTTTCCTGCTCTTTTGGAAGAGCTGAAGAGAACCCTCCAGACTCTTTTCCACACAAATTCCCCACATTTCTCAAAGCCTTAGTATAATAGTAATCGAGGAGTCGTTTGATCTACCTCCTGTCCGTAGAGACCCACAGGCCAGACCCGACTTATTTCTACAGCCTAAATCTCAGCTTTGTCCTAATGCACGCAGGTTCCAAAGTCCGCAAGAACACAGGAGCTCACTGGTGATAGCCCTAGAACTCCCGGCGGGGGGTGAACCCTATGGAGCTATAGAGGCTCAGACCTCCCCCACAGGGACCAGCCCAGAGCCCTGGGTTCGCCTCATATGACACATCCCCTTCATGCACCAGGGGATTCCCTCCCATCCTGTGGTCTCCTTCTGTTCCCCCGTGGAGGTCTGTTTCCACTTCTGCAGTTCCTCCAACTGCTCCAATCACTTCCTCATCTTCTGCCACTGCGCTCACTTCCCCGGACCCACTCTCCAGTCTACGCCTTAACCCTCGCGATATCCAAACCCACCACGCTGTAGCTCAAGAGCTTTCTGCCTCTCTGCTCTGTGTTTCCCGAATCAAGCCACTGTATCCACTCAGCCAACGAGCGCGTTTCCCGGACTGAAGATGTGCCAGGCTCTGTTGTTTTATGAGCGTCACCGTGAACGTGCTACAGACAGGTCGCCCGCAGCTTCTGCTCTCAAAGGCATTTGCATTCCGCAAGGGAAGACCGGGAACGAACACGATAGAAACTGTCGGTTAATGGTAGCTCCTAACTAAGGACAGCAAGGAAACGGCAGGAGAGAAAAGCACCAGGCGGGCAGCAGACCATCTGCTGAAGGCCTTTTATGTTCCCAAGCATATCAGAAAGAAGGTCGCCCCCAGAGAGGGGCAGGCGGGTGCAAGAGGCCTGCAACCTGTGAGCTCTGGTTGAGCAGAGTGGGGACTGAGTGAGGGGAGAGTGGTCCGTGCTATGACAAAGCGTGAAGGGGACCCTGGTGGATTCCATGGCAGGCGAGGGTGACCGAGGAAGCTTTATTACAAAGGGAAAGTGGGGGCGGGAGGGGAGAGGAAAAGAGACACAGAGACAGAGAGAGGACAGAAGAGAAGAGGGAGGCAGGAAAAGTCCTGTCTGCCCCAGGGGAACCACGTGGGAAAGAGAAAGGGAGGGAAAGAGAGCAGGAAAGAGAGCTTAAGTGGATAGGCGGCTGTCTTTTAAAGGGGTCCTTTGCACCTGGGCTGACCAGGGCACTGCCTGAGTGCATTCTGCCAGGTGACAGGGGCAGGCCAGCATGATGCCTGAGTCCTCACAGTAGGATGCGAAGGTTGAGAAGCAACGGCTGCCTCCTGCTCTGCGGACAAGAGGCCACGAAGACTCTGAGCAGAGGAATGAGCCCGTGTAGGCATCTGCAGGATCGTGTCAGCTACTGAGTCTCAGAAGGCCCAGGTGGGGAGCCGGGAAGAGCTTTCTGACTGCAGCCACCTTTTCCAACCATGCAACCCTCTTCCCTGCAACTATCTTAAGATATCCTTAGCCAGCATTGGTGGCGGCGCACGCCTTGAATCCCAGCACTCGGGAGGCAGAGGCAGGCAGATCTCTGTGAGTTTGAGACCAGCCTGGTCTACCAAGCGAGTTCCAGGACAGCCTCCAAAACAATACAGAGAAACGTTGTCTCAGGAAAAAAAAAAAAAAGATATCCTTGATACGCTTTGGGTTTTGTCTGCTTGCTTATCCCATTTGTTCTGATTTTAGGTTATTTGGAGACAGGGTCTCGCATAGCCCAGATCGGCCTCAGACTAACTCTGTAGCCAGGGTAATCTTGAACTCCCATTCTCCCGCATCAGTTTCTCTGGAATTACAGGTTTTGGATATGTTTTCCGCCTGCTGACCCTAGTTGGAGTCCAGTGGGAATATCAATGACACCTGGGATAATGGGGAATGCCTACTGAGCATGGTAACAACATTCCTTCTCCAAGTCACCTAGACATTACTTCATTTCAACGTTCATAGTTTGTTATTGTTTGCTATGAAAACTGAATCTTTTGGGCAAATTGTCATCAGTTAGAAAGCTCCCAGCCCCAAATGAAGTCTTTGTGTGTGTGTGTGTGTGTGTGTATTTATTTAAATTAGAAACATGCATGCTTCAAATGTCAATCCCAGCTCCCTCTCCCACCCGTCCTCCCTTGTTCCTCCACCAGCCACCCCAGCCCAATCCCCACATCATTCCCCAGGGAGGGAATCTCCAGATCATGTGACTCCTAGGCTTTCCCCACAGAGGAAGACGCTTTGTTTAAGACCATGCTTAGAGAGCATCACGGGTGGAGTAATAGAAGGGAAACCCATTTCAGACCAAATGAATAGTGCTGCCATGGTTCTGAGATGTCCTGTAAGAGATCAGGACACACCAGTCATCCGGGGTGCGACATCAGTAGGGATGAGGTAGACTGGAGGTAATCTGAGGGGACCCAAGTGTCCTCCTGTGGAGCTGAACTGTCCCCTTCACAGTGAGGGCTTGTGTCAAAGCAGTCAGCAACAAACAACAATATTCTGTAGGCTGAGTGTATCTGGAAACAGCGAGGGCCTGGCCACCTGGGGAGCTCCCTTCCTCTAAGGAAGTATAGTCACCCTGCCGACTGCAGGCCCAGTTTGTCCGGGGAAATCAAGGTTTTCTGTTAAGAGTTGTGGACTTTGCATACATTTGCAACAAGTTTTAAGCAGTATGAACCTTATAAAATACACACAGGAGTTGAGAAGAAGTCTCAGCGAGTAAGAGTTCTTGTTTTGCAAGCATGAGGACCTAAATTCAAATCCCCCAGCACACACGTAAAAGCTTCCCCGTTGCTCTCTGAAAAGTGCACAAGGTCAGTTTCAAGTCTGAATCGCTGAACTTTAAAATAGACAAGCTGGCATGCAAGGGGGAGCCAATTGGAGCAGCTTTCTTCATCAGTCTCTGCTTTCCCTGAGGTATCTCCTCCTGTGACCACTGTCCTGTACATGGTTCCTTCTACTTTTAAATCCGTAGAGAAACTTCAGATCCCAAGTCTGGGACTGATTTTTTTTTTCTCTCTCTCTCTCTAATTTTGTTCAGACCAAGGAATCAGATGCAAGGCTGCCAACACACCTGTCCCTCCCAGCAGAGAGACATCTGAACATTGCTGAGTTGCCAGCCACAATAGTGGCTTCCTGGCCTGTCAAATGCAGAGAAGAGCCTACCAGGCCTGTGCTGGCCTGGTGCCTGCCTGGCCAACTCCTGTAGGGTAGCTAGGAAGCTTCAAAGTACAGCCTGCTCACTATTTGCAAAACATTCCTTGCAGGACTGGGCAAGGCTGGCCACCTACCCGAGTGGTGAAGCAGGCAGGTGACAGGGTCTCCAGCCCAGAGGTGTTAGGTGAGCACCAGTCTTCAAAGATGAGCCAAGATATCTGCTTAGGCATAGCTGAAATAAAGCCCATGCTCGCTCCTTCCCTCCCTCTCTCTCTCCCTCCCTCCCCCCTCCCTCTGTCTGTGCCCCTCACTGATCCATAGGTAAAGATGAAGCAGAGATAAGATGGTTCTGATGAGAGAGTAGAAGGAAGGTTCACTGGCTTGTTCAGAAAGTTTGGGTAATTTCAGGTTTTTTTTTTGGAATTTAAGTTAAAAACTTTGTTGTAAAAAATGTGCTGTTTGATTTTTCTTGTTTTTGTTTTTTACTCAGCTGGTTATAGTTTTTCTTTTCAATTTTTATTGATGTTTTTGTTTAATTAATACATGTATTAATTGTACAAAATGGTGGGTTTCTCGTGATGTTGTTATTATTATTATTATTGACAGGATCTCATATATCCAGGCTGGCCTTGAACTTCTATGCAGCCAAAGAAGACTTTGAACTTCTAATCCTGGTTTTTGACATTTTCATATATGCCTAGAGGGAACCGTGGATACAGTGTTCCCTCTCCCCCTCCCTCCCCCCTCCTCTCCCCTTTCCCTCAACTGAGGATTGAACCCAGGGCCTTGAAGCTCTCTCATGGAGCGATATCCCCAGCCCTTTTTTATTTTCACTTTGAGACAGCGTTTCCCTAAATTGCCTAGTCTGGCTTTAAACTTGGTCTGTGGTGTCGGCAGGCCTTAAACATTTGCTCCCCCGCCTCAGCCCCCACAGTGGCTGGGATTGCAGACCTGCGCCAGTGGACTTGACTATTATGATCCTCTAGAGCTTTCAATATGAGCTTGGGGGGGATTCTTCCCAAATTCTGCCCTTTGAGGAAAAGCAAAGCTGCCTCTCTCTACAGGAATTCCTCACCAGTCAGACCCCTCTGGACCCCCTTTCATTTTCTTTAAATGAGTGTTGTCATTTTTTTTAATTTTGAAAAGTATGTATCCAGGTCCCGGGCTGGTTCAGAGAGAGTAGGAAGCTGCCCAGCCTACTGTATTGCGGGCTTTTCTCTTAGATCATAAGAAGGAACTGGAGGCGTCCATCCTGGAATGTTAATCTGGCCCAGAGGCCTGAAGTCACATCCCAGGATGTGAATGTATGACCATCTGTCTTTCCCGGGGGTGTGAAGACCGCAGCTACTCTGCCTTTGACCCTGACTGAGCCCAGGGGGCAGGACCTGGAGCTTTGGAGCCTGGGAACCTCTCTGTGAGACTCAGTGTCTGGGAGCCCTGGGAGTTTCGCTCTGGCCCAGAGCAGACATGCAGCCTCCCAGTTACAAGTAGCAACCTGCCCTCCCTTCCCGCCCAGACTGAGAGAGTGTTGGCATCTCCAGTTCAGGCCCAGACCCGCCTGGCAGCTGAATTCCACAGCCTGGGCAGGAAGCTGATCTCAGCCCAGTGACCATTTCCCTCAGGTTTTTGTTTTATTTTATTTTATTTATTTTTTTGTCAGAGGAATTTCCATGCCAGCAGTCTGGGGGGACCAGTGGGCACAGACACTTCTCCATGAGCTAGAGTGAAAGGGAGAGATCAGGTTATGAAGAATAAAGACAGAGGGTGCAGTAGACAAGTTTTCCGGAAGTTGAAAGACACAGAAAGAGGCCTTAGGGGAGGCTGAACTGTCCCAGTATCCCCTGGCCAGAGTGGCAGAGAAAGGTGGGTTAGACTGGACCTGGGCAGGTCTATGGAGACCATGCTTCCTGGGCCCCTAGTGGAATGAGGCCTGGCTTGCTGACCTCTCAGGCCTGAGTTGGAAGGCTGGAGTAGAGTGTGTGTGTGTGTGTGTGTGTGTGTGTGTGTGTGTGTGTGTGTGTGTGTGTGTGTGTTCATGTGTGTGTTTTAAATCATCCAGGGGAAATGCAGAGTTGCGGTTTTAGCACATAGCACAGGACGTGAGGTATAATTTGAATTTTAAGCAAGTAACAAACACTCCAAACTATTTTTTTATGGTGATACATTATGATTTATTAAAGCTTACCTGAGGATTCAGAAAGCAAATTCAGCCAGCTACTAGCCATAGAAGCCAGGCGCACACCTTTAATCCCAGCAGCCTGAAACTAGGAGGTGGTGGCGCACACCTTTAATCCTGGGACTCAGGATTAAGAGGTAGACGGATCTCTGTGAGTCCAAGGCCACCCAGATCTACACAAGACTGATCCAGTCCCAAAAAGAGACAGCTCACACAAAGATGATCTCAGCACCTGGGATCGCATGCCTTTCATCCCAGCACTAGAGGGGTATAAAAGATAGAAGCAGGGACTTCAGTAGTCAGTTTCAGGGATTCATTCTCCAGCCATATTGAGGACAGGAAGACACTGAAGTCTCAGGATTCTCCAGCCACACTGAGGAGAGGTCACAGTCTGAGGTTTGGCAGAACCAGGATTGCCTTTAAGTCTGAGGTAGAGTGAGAGCTAGACCAGCTGCTTTGCTTTTTCTGATCTTCAGCTTGAAGTTTTAATAAATCATAAATAATATGTCACCACAATTTTTTGTCTGAAATTCAAATGTATCTGAACGTCTCTGGTTTTATAGCCACACCTACCCAGGCATTTATTGTTTTGGGGACCTGAGCTAGAACCGTCGCTTGTTCCACAGCTTCCCCAATCCCACTGGGATGGAGTGGGCAGCTGCTGGACACAGATGTCCCCCTCGGCCAGCTCCTCACTTTGCATCAAGACATTCCTTGGGTGTTGGTTCTGCAGGTCACTTTGGAGGACCCAGGCGGCACTGGGCCAGCCTGCATGGGGCCATCCATGTGAGCACAACCCCTCCACTTCAGTTCTTAAGCTCTAGATACTTTCATGTCAAGCGTTCCTGCTGCAGCCTGGGCACCCTCTGAAGATGAAAAGTTCCGCAGAGAGAACAGTGCCCTGTTGTAATTAGCATCATTAAGAGCAATTTTTCTCATTGCCCCAAAGAAACCTCACTTCTCGGAAGAAACACCTACCTCACTCTCCCAGGAGGTGGCCAGCTCATCCAGTCCTACCCCACCCCGTGCTGCTTTGGACCTGACTGTTGTTTTACCTTCCCAGACCATTCTCCTGCAGGAAAAGGCACCCAGCCTCCCCCCCACCCCACCCCCACCCCCACCCCCCCCACCCTCACAAACACACAGTCTCCTGAGACATGTGGATGTCTGTCTGCTGGGTTAGAAGCACCTGAGAAATAGGGAAGCCTGGAGTTACTTACGATCCCAGCCCTAGTCTCTCTCTCAGCCCAAGGGCTCTGACACTAGGAGAAAGGCTTCTTTGATTCTGCAGGGCGGGCTATTGCAGGATAGTGGCTGTGCCCGGGAGTGAGGACCTTGCCAGGAGCTGCTCACACCACGACAGGGTAGCCCAAGGGCGCTCTGAGAGGCCCTGCTTTGGATCCTCCTCGTCATATTTCCAGGCTGTGCTTCCTCTACAGAACAAGATGAGGAGCGCATCTACAGAACAATTCATTCTATGACTCTGCAGCAAGGGGAAAGGCACCGGGTTTCTGAGCTGTGTCAAGTCAACCTGTTCATAACAACAGGGTTAGCGTCTCTCTCTGGATTCCCTGGCACACAGCTGCAGGGCTTCCCAACACACCTACAGTGTGATGAGTATCTGGCCTGTTATGTGGTTTTCAAAATCTGCAGAGATCTCTGTGTGGCCACTCTTGGCAGAGCAGGATTTCTGCCTATGTGCTCAAGAATTTTGGACTGCTGATGATGTCAAATAAGAAAATTAGGGGCTAGAGAGATGGCTTGACAGTTAAGATGACTTGCTATCCCCCCAGAGGACCCCAGTCTGGTTCCCAGAACATTGGGCTCACAACCACCTGTAACTCCACATTGGGGGAGGGGAATCCGATACCCCTTTCTTGCCTCTAAGGGCAACAAGGCACATTCTCACACACAAACACAGATATGTACACCCAAATAAATAAATCCTTTTTTTAAAAAAATAAAAAGTGATGATAAATTCCCCCTCCACCCAGAATCCATCTTTAATTCCTTCATTTTGACTCTGTCCTAGATTCTGTCAGGAAATCACAAGAATGAACCCTGGAAAGAGTATGCCAGCGGGTCCTCAGAGCACACCCCCTCCTCTTCACAGGATGCGTGTGCACACACTCACGCACCCTCAGTCAGAGGCTCCCCACACACACACACACACACAGTCACACACCTGCTCACACACTATACTCAGAGGCAGCTGCTCTGCACACACACACACCCTTCCCAACACTTGCTGTTTCATTCGCAGTTTAACTTAATAGAAATATCGCCTAGACAGCAAATGCCATTCAACAGCCTAAGCACAGCCCACACTGGTGTTACCAACCTAGACTCTGAGACTCAGAGTCACCGGAACGTATCAGATGAGCTAGTAAACTAGGGGTGCCTGAAAGAGGCTTGGTGACACAGGACCTCCTCGCAGGAGAGGCCAGACTCTGTTTGGTTGGCCCAGGTCCATGAGCATACCATAGGAAAGGGGACACCATTGGAAACAGCACAAAGCCGGTGGTGAGCCTCTGTCCAACCCAGCCTCTCCGTGACGTCATGTGGAATCAAGAAACATGGCCACGCTCTTGGGTCCCCAGAACAGCAGCAGCAGCAGTTGCTTCTGGTTTGGCAGCCAGAGCTAAGGAAGCATCAGGAGCTGGTAGAATGGGGAGAAGGTTGGCTGTCCTTCAGCATAGCCAGGCTGCCCCAGGATTGAATTAGCATCTCTTCATTGTTTTCCCCTTTGTTTTGTTTTGTGACTGAATCTTGTTATGTGGCCCAGGCTGGCCTTGAACTCAAGACCCTTCTACCGCAGCCTCCTGAAAGCCAGAATTACAAGCCTGTGACATCACAAGTCAGCCTGGGAACAGCCTTGGTGGTGGGGGGGATGACTTCTTATAGAAGCTCATCGATGCAATCGTTGACCTCAAAACAACCCAGTCCTTTTAACAGGAGGGCAAAGCTGGGGGACTGCTCCCAGACTGTTTAAGCTTCACCTGCCCCTTCTCAGACAAAAGACTGGGGTTTTCATTTTTCAATCAGCAGTGCACAATTCTCTGGATGTTTCCTTCAACAGCTTCCCAAGCTTGTTTTGTTTTTTTGAAGAGCCACCCCTGGTTTCAGGGAGCATTAATGAAAGCGGATAGTAATTATAGACCCAGGTCTCATGTAGCCCAGGCTGGCCTCACGCTTGCTTTGTTACTATGATGGTTAGTTTTTTTTGTTTGTTTGTTTTGTTTTTTGGGTTTTTGTTTGTTTGTTTTATTTTGCAAACCTGACACAGACAAGAGAGTCACCTGGGAAGAAGGGAACTCAGCAGAAGAATGGCCTCCATCACGTTGGCGTGTGGGCGTGTCTGTGGTGCATTTTTTTTTATATTATCGATAGATGTGGGAGGGCCCAGCGCACTGTGGGCAGTTCCAGTTCCTTGCAAGTGGTCTTGGACTGTGTAAGGAGCCGACTGGGTGAGCCGTGGGGCGGACCAATAAGTGGCTCCCCCTCCCCCTCCCTAGTCTTCCCTTCAGTTCCTGCCTCCAGGCTCTCCTTGAACTCCTCTCTTCCCTCAGCAACCGATCGACTGTGGTGTTGAAATGTAAGCCCTTTCCTTCCTGGAGTTGCTTTTTGTCACAGCAACAGAATAGCAAGCAAGTTGTAGAGGATGACCTTGAACTCATAATCTTTCCGCCTCTCTCTACCTTTTAACATTTGTGACTACAGAAGTTGCTAACATTATCAATCGTAACTTAGTTTTTTTTTTTTTTTTAAGTAAGACCACAAGGCCGGGGACTTGGCTCAGTGGTAAAGCACTGGGCTAGCAGGTACAAAGGGCTGGACTCCCGCCCAGCAACCAAAATAGGATCATAATGCCTGCCTCGGGATTCCCCCACCCCCTTTCTTTCCCACAAGTCGTCACACGGGCTGACTGTGCTAAGAGGAGTCATGGTTTCCAGAAGCAAGACAGCCTATGATGGATGAGTTCGGAAAAGCTGCATTGTATCCAACTGTATCCAGGTCAGGACATCCCAGGCTATATTAGTCACTCCAGCTTTGCACTTTCATTAAAGACTCTCTCTCTCTCTCTCTCTCTCTCTCTCTCTCTCTCTCTCTCTCTCTCTCTCTCTCTCTCTCTCTCTCTCTCTGTCTCTCTCTCTCTCACACACACACACAGACATACATACACACATACACACACACACACACAGCTCAAGAACTGTCTTAGGGTTATTATTGCTGTTACAAAACACCATGACCAAATGGGGAGGAAAGGGTTTATTTTACTCACAGTTTCATACACCAGTTCATCCTCAAAGAAAGGTGAGGGCAGGAGCTCAGACAGGGCAGGATCCTGGAGGCAAGAGCTGATACAGAGGCCATGGAGGAGTGCTGCTTACTGGTTTGCTTCCCCTGGCCCATTTAGCCTGCTTTCTTATAGAACCCAGGACCACCAGCCCAGGGATGATGCCACCCACCATGTGCTGGGCCCTCCCCCATCAATCACTAATTAAGAAAATGCCCGACAGCCGGATCTCAAGGAGGCATTTTCTCAATTAAGGCTCCTTCTTCTCTGATGACTCTAGCTTGTGTCAAACTGACATAAAACTAGCTAGAACAGGAACCATGGCAGAAGAGAGGGAAGAAAAATTGTGAGAGTCAGGGAGTCACATGACAGGTTGGCTGAGCTCATGAATTCATAGAACTTTGACTGCCTGCAAAAGGTCCAAACCAGATCAAATCTGTCAGTATCCCAGCATAGAGCGGGAGGGGCTCATAAGCCCCAGTCCCTAGCTCAGGAACCATTGGCAGTTGACAGAGAGTGAGCTTTCTTCAAGGGTGTGGCCTCACACCCATGAATACAGGGACAGTATACATTGAAATCAGAGGACTGGAGAGAAAAAACAAAAGGACATGCATTTTGTAGGAGGTGGCATAGGGTGGTAGATTTGGGAGTAGCTGAGGGAGAAATGAAGAGTGACTATTATTAAAATGTATTATCTGCATGGATGAAGTTCTCAAATATATATGTATCTATATATACATATGTACATGAACTTATTATATGTGTTGTGATGTCTTGAAGGCTTGGCTTCTGTTCTAAGAGTCTTAAAAGTACACCAAAGGGGGCTGGAAAGATGGCTCAGAGGTTAAGGACACTGACTGCTCTTCTAGAGGTCCTGAGTTCAATTCCCAGCAACCACATGGTGGCTCACAACCATCTATAATGAGATCTGGTGTCCTCTTCTGGCTTGCAGACAGACATGGAGGCAGGCTGTTATGTTCATAATAAATAAATAAACCTTTAAAAAAAAGTACACCAAAGGCCCACATGGTTGTGCTCCTATCAGGAAATGATAGAAACCATGAAAGTTGAGGATGGTTGGGATGCCTTCAGATGAAAGGGACAGAGCTCGGGCCCCTGCCTTACTCTCTTCCATCCTGAGCCTGAGGCAAAAGGTTTTGGTATAGCACAGCCTTCACCAGAATGTGCGTCCTCTGCATGGACCCAGGAGGCAAAGGCCCAAAGGGCCACAGACCTCCCCAACTGTGAGCTGAGATAACTCTTTTGTTACTGTTACAAAACACCTGATGGAGGCAACGGGAGGAAGGAAAGAAGGAAGGAAGGAAGGAAGGAAGGAAGGAAGGAAGGAAGGAAGGGCTGATGGTGGCTCACAGTTTGAGGGGCACAGTCCATCCTGATGGGGAAAGCATGATGACAGGATTGTGAGCTGGTCACATTGCACCTGCAGTCAAAGAGCAGAGAGAGACAAGTACTGGTGTTCAGCTCCCTTTCTTCTTTTTTAGTTCAGGACTCCAGCCCATGGAATAAGTGCGTCTTTCCGTCTCAGTCTCCAAGGTGACAATGCCTTTGCTCTTTATAAATTGCTTATTTTTTCTAATACTTATTTTTAATCTCTCTCTGTCTGTCTGTCTCTCTCTCTTTCTCTCTCTCTCTCTCTCTCTCTCTCTCTGTGTGTGTGTGTGTGTGTGTGTGTGTGTGTGTGTGTGTGTGTGTGTAGAGGTTGCCTGTGAAGGCCAGAAAAGGATGTTGGATTCCATGGAGCTTGAGTCATACAAGATTGGGAGCTGGCCAACATAGGTGCTCGAATTTGAACTTGGGACTTCTGGAAGAGTAGCAAGTGCTGTTAAACTGCTGAACTGTCTCTCCAGCACCTGTAACTTGCCTATTCTTTTAAAACTGATACATTAAAGATACATTGAATACAATATTTAAACATACATTCTTTTAAAGTTGATACATTAAAATGATTAAAAGCTGGCCAACCCATGAAGTGTGTGTGTGTGTGTGTGTGTGTGTGTGTGTGTGTGTGTGAATGCCTATGCGCATACACACATGCATACAGGTGCCGTGTGCATTTATGTGGAGGCCAGAGGAAGATATTAGATACCTTTTATCACTCTTTATTAAAAAAGATTTGTTTGTTTATTTTGTGTATATGAGTGCTCTTTCTGCATGTACACCTTTATGCCAGATCTTGCCATAGAAGGTTGTGAGCCACCATGTGGTCGCTGGGAAATGAACCCAGGTCCTCTGGAAGAACAGTGAGTGCTCTGAACCGCTGAACCATCTCTCCAGCCCCATTCTATCACTCTTTGCCTCATTCCTTTGAGGCAAAGTCTCTCACATTGCCATTTCAGCTGACTGCACGGCCATCTGTCTCTGCCCATGCCTGTTTCTTATGTGGATGTTGGGGCTTCGAACTCAGATCCTCGTGTTGCAGGGCAAAGTGCTTACACTCACTGAGCCTTCTCTGTTAGTCACAGTGCTGTAAAATCTAGTAATTACTGGGACTAGAGAAATGACTCTGGTTGAGAGCCCTTGTTGCTCTCACAAAGGACCTGGATTTGGTTTCCACCACCCACGAGGCAGCAGACAACCATGTGCACCTGAAGTTCAAGGGAATCAGACACTCTCTTCTAAACTCCATGAGCACCAAGCCTGCACATGAAAAACATACACGCATGCATACAAAATGCTCAAACACAAGATAGAAATCTATTAAAAAAATCAATAATCACTCAGCCAACAAATAACTTCCAGGTCCTATATTGAGTCCAACGGCAAACATGGAGTGTGAAAGTTACTTGGCATTGAACATCAGGTGGGATTTGTGCTGGGAACACCCCAGTCCAGCACCCTCCATCTCAGCCCCATTACAGACCTCTTTTCTGAGAGGAATCAGTCAACAAGTGTCGCCTTTCCTTCTCTTCTGGGAGTGTTCTGTCTTGGCCATCACTCCTTCTCTTCCTCCTCTGCTGTGCCCCTCATACCTACTTGCAGGGTCCTGGGTCTCTGTTCTCAGGGGGTCTAGATCTCCGTTTTCTGCATTTTGGTAAGTGATTTTTTTTTCCCCATCCTTTGCTCGGTTCATCTTCTGTTGCTGAAAAAGCAAACAAAACAAACAAGGAAGCCTGCTTAGCACACCGTTCTAGAGGTTGGAAATCCAGGAGCATGGTGCTGGCCTCTGGCAAGAGCATGGTGATGCTCAAGAGGCAGCCATTCTTTGCAGTAACTGTGCTTCCATGGTAACTGATCCGGTCCCTCAAAAACTCATTGGCTCCCTGGAGAACTAGCCCAGTTTCCCGAGAACAGGATTAATCCCACTACTGAGGGCAGAGCCCTTGTAAGCCCCACACCTTTACACTGGAAATAAAATTTAAACACACGTTTTGAAGAGGACAAGCCATAGTCGAGCCAAGGCAGCCATCTTTGCTTGGTGGTCCCTCCCAGATACGCATGGCTTTCTAGCTTCCTGCAACTCTCCTTGGGCTCCCACCATACACGTGTATCTGGCCTCTTCCAGGACCTTTACACCTGCAAGACTAATTGGAGTCTCGAGGCTAACATGGGCGTCCTGATGCAGGGTGTCTGAGCCCATACTGAGAGCAAGCCCCTCAGACGCCCCTGGGCCTCATCATGTGGAACTATACCCACGCATCGATCAACAGAGGCAGGGTGTATACAGACGTGGCTGTTCACTGCTTAATGGTAACAAGTTCACAACAGTCTCAAATCGTGACACTCAGAAAAGCATGAGCAGGGTAGCTGTAATGGCCTTTTCACACATACCAGGCATCACTGTGCTTTCTCTGAAGTCCAGATCTTATCATGTAACTCTTTTGGGTGAAATCCTTTAAGAGCTTCTTGTCTTCTATGTCACCAAAACTAAATTCCTCAGCAAGGCATCCAGGCCTTTCAAACCTGACTCTCTGACAGCTCCACTCCCCTTCCCAGAAGTCTACAGGACACTTGCAGTTTCCAAACGTACCCGGGCACCTTTGCCCATCCCAGTCCCTCTGCCTGTAACATTCTTTCTCACACATTAACCCCGGAAACCCTCACTTTCCGCATCCTCTTTGCCGCCCCCTCCTTATGCAAGAAGTTCTCCATTCTTTGCATCACGGCTTGAATGACTTTATCCTGTGGGTTCCTGTAGCCCTTGGTGCATTTTTCAGCCTACAACAATGTAATTATTTGCGAATGGCTTTGTCTCCCGGGGCTTGAGATCTTCAAAGGAAAAGTCTGAAGTTTGAATCTTTCAAGCCCTTAATGCCTGATGCTGTGACTGCAACATAGTAACTTCCTCCTGTTTGATAAACCAATAACCTTGCTCTGTGTATACTTGTGAGCACCATCACCCTAAAACATGGAAAGCAGAGTGCAGTTACACAGCCCTCCAGTAGAGGGCACCATGCAAAACTATCTCCTGCAGCCCTTGAAACCTGTCCTCGCATCGGGTAGATGCAAATACACAAAATATTTTCATTTGTAGTTTAGATCTACTCGTAAGTCAATTCCCAGGAAGAACATTTATTTAAGGTCACTGTTTTTTTTGTTTTGTTTTTTGTTTTTTAAGGGTCGCTATAGCTTGTGGGGAGGGCTCTCTCTGCCTGTGATTCCAGCCCTTAAGACGTTGAGGCTGGAGGATTTTGAGTTCAAAGCCGATGTAGGCTACCTCAGACTCTGTCTCAAAAGACTGAAAATAAAAAGTTATTATATTCCAGCTCATGGCTACCCTTTAGGAATAGAAAGAGAGAGAGAGAGAAAAAACATAATCTCATTTTCTGAAGCCAACCTGACCTTCTCTCTGCCCAGTGAGGAGTGTGAAGTCTAATCCCAGCATAGATTGTGACGTGTATCCTTTGGGTCCCGTTTAAAGCCCACGGATCTTTGCTTATGTAGTCAGGGGATGTTCTACAGACAGTTCAGTGGATGCCCTGATCAACAGCTGCTCATCGTGATGGGACTCCAAGTGTCCCCATTTATCACAGCAAATTGTGACCATCTTCATGCTTCTCTGAACACAGACAACACAGAGCACTCCCTGAGGAGGCTGCTATGGATCTTATCCTTGCTTCATCTGCTGGCATAGCACCTGGCACAAGGCAAGGTAAATATTTCTGAATGGGTAACTAAGCATATTTCATAATTTTGTGAGTTGATGTGAATAAATTATGTCAGTACTCTTGAAAGACAGGATGAGACTGTGTGTGGAAAAACGGTGTTTGTATAATTCGGTGTACAACTGTATGTTAAAGGACTGCTAGATAGGGCCACAAACGTGTGTGTGTGTGTGTGTGTGTGTGTGTGTGTGTGTGTGTGTGTGTGTGTGTGCGTGCAGGTTAGAGGACAACTTCCAGGAATTGGTTCTTTCCTTTTACTGTGTGAGTGCCTGGAATCAAACTCAGATTGTCTGGCTTGGCAGTAAACATCTTCCCCAGTGAGACATTTGCAAGGTCCACACAAAGAATTTAGATTATGCATCATGTTTGTTTAAACCATAAAAAGAAAGGAAATCAGTTATCCTCCTTATAATAGAAACAATACTGAGTCTATACATCTGATCAGTTTTCATATGCAACACCAACTCTTGAGAAATACAGAGTGCTACAGGATTCATTAAACCAGAGTATAGAAATAAAAAATGATGTGGTATTTATGAGATAATTAGAAATCTGAATGATGACCAATGTGTTTTAAAGGATAATGTTGTTATTAGATAAAATAATGCCCTTATTGTGTTTTACACAAGTATAATAAATACTTGCAGATTAAATTATTCCTACAATTTGCTTCAAAATACAGAATGGGATAGACAGTCTTGAATGGATAATTCCTGAGGCTGAGCATCAGGAGTGTGAAGTCTGTTACATCCTTTTGTCAAGTTTTGCATTGATTGTATTTGACATTTCCCCTGGAACCTCTTTTTCTTTTAAATTACTAAAGCTTCCTAAATATCCTGATGCTCTTCTAAGGAACATTCTCATCCTTTTCCCACACCTCAATTGTTAGCCTAGAGTCATATGTAAACTTCAAACAGTCCAGGAAGAGTAACATATAAATCCATTAGCAACTCTTTGTACAGTAATATAGAAGATTATTTCCTGAATGATCGTTAACTCCTAAGAGACTGCATGACTTTGAATACGTAAAAAGAATATCCTAGGGGAGAGAAAATGAGTTCTTAGAGTAGGAAGAAGGGAAAAAAATGTCTTGTTAAAACTTCCCAGGGAAGAACGTGCGTGCATGTGTGCATGCGTGTGTGCGTGCTTCTACAAGAGGCACAGAGACATGACTAAGTCCTTAGCTATCAGGTTATAGTCACATAGGATCTCCTTGTTGAAGGTGAATATCAGTATTTTGGGGGACGAAGGGGCTTGCTTTCCAATGTTCAGCAAGCCAATGCTCAGACTGTTTCACTGGAGACTGGATGAATGTTTGTCTACACTGGGGAACGGTCTAAACTTGTATGTGGGAAACCAGGTAGGAGTGAGGGTCACCGATTTGAGATCCCTAGAAGGACAAGAAACTGCACGTCTGGGAATGGGGGTGGGGTGGGGGGGGACGGGAGGGGGTGGAGGGTGGGGTAAGGGGTAGGGGGGCCGGCGCCTGGAATGCAGTGAAAAGATACTAGATAGAGCCAGGTTACACTGTGACCAGAGCCATAAAACCTGTGAGGACACTTTGAAAACAGCCTTCTATTTATTTAAGTGACTATACATTTTACCTTTCAACTAGACAGAAGACAGATGTCTATTAATGGGTCACTTGGCCAGGCCAGCTGCTGGCCACCGCCCTTTCTGTTTGCATGGCTTTTGATATCCCTTGCTCTGCCCCATCTCCCTCCCCCCATTTAATTATAATTAACAGGTGACCCTGGGACGGACGTGCAACTGAGTGAGGAGGCCTGACTGCTCTTCCAGGGAGACATGAAACATGCTTCAGTGTCTCCTGCTGTACCTTGAGTCCGGGCTCAGTGCTGACATTCATTCTTCGTTTTCTTTGAACTTCAGCTAGTGTGTCTTGCGTGGTCTCAAACAGCATCACTGTTGCTGTGTGTCCCTGAAGGACAGGCCTCAGCCCTGTCTGCCCACTTTCCTATTGTTATTTAATTTTATTTTTTGAGTGGTAAGGTCTTACAGAGATCTGCAGCCTTTGCCTCCCAAGGGCTGGGATTAAGGGTGTGCGCCACCATGCCAGGCTAATTTTATTTTCTTAAATAAAGGTCTACAACTGCCCATTCTCTTGTCCCAGCCTCCACGAGATTACAGGCATGAGTCACCATGCCCGGCTTGTTTATTTGGTGTGTGGGTTTGTTTAGCTTTATTTGGTGTCGAGGAATAAAACCCCAGAATTTGTGAAGTACCTTGGCCAAGCACCCTACCCCTAGCCCGTTTAGGTTATTACACTAAAACATATTAAATTTAAAAGTATACGTTGACTCGTTTTGGTGATAATGCATGCAAGATGCTAGTTTATCTAATGTGTTTCCGTTTTTGTTAAAGAATGTCGGGAAAGATGCTTTTTTTTTTCCATAGGCTCTCCTCAACACTCCCAAAAGAGCAGTGGCATATTTATTTATTTTAGGTTTTTCGAGGCAGGGTTTCTATGTGTAACAGTTCTGGCTGTCCTGGAACTCGACAGATACCTCGCTCTGTAGACCAGGCTGGCCTTGCACTCAGAGACCCACCTGCCTCTGGGATTAAAGGCCTGCACCACCACCACCCACCTCCCCTTTCTTACTAAGCATCGGTTTCCAATCTGCCTCATCAGATTGATTCACAAGTCCGGTTCGGACAGTGTGTCGTCAGTGGTCATTTTCTGCCTGGCACAACCATTTCTGCATTTCTGCGTGCATACATCGACACAGGCTGACCCGCCCCCCCATCCCAACAGGAAGCAGCGCGGGGTCCCGGGTTCAGATCTTCGCTCCTGAGGGTAAGGCCACCCACCCCCGCCACCCCCAAATAAAAACTACAAGAAGGGAAAACGATCACCACAAAGCAAGCAAGCCACTCCACTACCACGCCAAGCCCTAAAGACCGGTTTCCCGAGCACGCATGCGCAGGCGCTCTCCCACGCGCTCCCGGTAGGGGGCAGCACCGAGACGCGCAGGGTGTGACGCCCTCCCGTCGTGCTCGCGGGACGCAAAGCAGCTCCGCTTTACGGCACCGGCCTCTGTCGTCACGCCGGCGCGCCCGCGTGCGGCATCTTCCGGCTGGGAGCCTTGGCGCGTCTGTCTGCGAGCGAGCTTCGACGGTCCCGCCGCTATGGGCAAACGCCGGAGCCGCGGCCGGAGCCAGCTACTCAGCACCATGACCAAGAAGCAGAAGAAGCACCTCCGCGACTTCGGCGAGGAGCACCCCTTCTACGACAGGTCCGGGGCGCGCGGGGTCGGGGCGAGCCGGTTCCGGGGAGGGGGGCGTGCGGGTCGGTGCGAGCCGGTCCCGGGGAAGGGACGCGGGATCCGTGCGAGCTGGTTCCGGGAAGGGGAGCGGGATCGGGGCGAGCTGGTTCCGTGGGTGGGGAGCGGGGGTCGGTGCCAGCCGGTTCCAGGCGGAGGAGCGGGGATCGCGCGCGGTCCGGTCCCGGGGAAGGGACGCGGGATCCGTGCGAGCTGGTTCCGTGGGTGGGGAGCGGGGGTCGGTGCCAGCCGGTTCCGGGCGGGGGAGCGGGGATCGGTGCGATCCGGTCCCGGGGAAGGGACGCGGGATCGGTGCGTGCCGGTTCTGGGGGCGCGGGATCCGTGCGAGCCGGTTGTGGGGGAGCGGGGTCTGTGCGAGCCGGGCGCCCCGCTGCGGAGGTGCACCCTGCAGGTAGACTTGCAGAGGCAGCCATGGTGCTGTCCCGGCTCGCGGGGACTGAGGCCGAGGCAGGGGAGCTCAGACCAGCCAGGGCATGAAGAGAGGCGAACCCCGATGTGTGGTTTCTTGAACTCACTCGCCTGTTGCCCGTTTGTCCTCCGGTCGTCTTCGCCCCTTGTGCATGCAAGAATGTTTTTTACAGTGACTGGTTACGATCGTGTATTCATGCAGAGGCATTAGGCCTGTTGGCGATCGTTACAGATTAGCAGCTGAAGTTTGACATCTTTTTTTTTTTCCTCCTTAGGGTTTCCAAAAAGGAGGCAAAGCCACAGATTTGTCAGCTGGTAATGCTTTTTTTTCCCTTTATAGTGGTTGGAATTGGGGTTGTTAGCTTTTAAGAGTGTGTGTAAAAGTAAAGCTTGGGTACGTTCCTGTGTTTTTCTGTTTGGGATCTAAGCTGTGATTTTAGTAAGGTGACTTAGCTAGTTTTAAACGATGGGGATAGACGGCTGTAAAAATTACCGTGTGACAAGAGAAGCCCGAGTTGGAGACTACCCCGTGACGCTATGCTGTGAACCTCCGTTGGAAAGTGTGTCCACGGTGCACTCACCAAGAAAGTATTCACACACCGTGTAAAGTGGAGACCACGGCACTCATTTGTGATTTTCCTCTTGCACCTTGAAACATGAAGCCTAACAAAGCCCATAGCCTAGGGTTCCGTTTGAAAAATCAGTTTTTGCATTCCATGTGAAGCTAATGTGGACGGTAGCTTGGTTAACTGTTTTATGTAAATTTCATGCTGGGCTTGGTTAAGGAGATGAGATTGTGTAGTAGTATTTTCAGAAAAACTCACTGGGCTTTTGTTTCCTTTTTAATTAGTATGTACTCATTATACAGAATTTCCAGGCATAATTATTTGGTCATACCACCCATTCATGGCCCTCAGTCTGCTACCTCTTCATGACTTCTGGGTTCTTTGAAATCTGGTTTCCTTGTGCAAGAGGAAACATGGTCTGCCTTTAGTCTCTCTTAGTTTTACTTAAGTGTCTCCCATCCTACCCATTTCCTTGCATGTGACATAATTTCCTTCTTTAAGGCTAAGGAAATTCAATTAATCTGTATGTATCACATTTTATTTTATTTTTTTAGTGTGGCAATAAAAACCATATCATTTTGTTTTTAAAAACATTCCCATTTTCCTTTAGTCAGAGAGTTCAGATACTTCACATTCTGAAAGTGAATCTGAGAGTGAGCAAGAGCACATTTCAGGGTACCACAGGCTGCTTGCTACACTAAAGAATGTTTCGGAGGAGGAGGAAGAGGAAGAGGAGGAAGAGGACAGCGCCGTAGGTGAAGAAGAAATGAACGATGAAGATGGTGATGAAGATGTCAGCGTGGGAGAGGAAACAGCAGAGACGGCTGACACACAGGAGCGTGAGTGTTTCGGGGTTGGCCTGTCCTCTTTGCCAGGACACAGTGTCCTGTGCTGTGTGGGCTGAGTGAGAGCATTTGGCTCCAAAGCAGAGATTTGTTGAGTTCCGTTACATTTTAAGAATCTGCTGGGAACACAGACCCTCTCAGGAAAATGCTATTGGCTTACTCTTTAGGGGATTTCTTCTAGCCTGACGTAAGACTGCCTGACTTGTCACAGGAGCTTACTCTTGTCACTGTGACAGCTCAGTTCACTGAAGAGGGTTCCCCTTCAGTAAGAGACGGAGTGTGGCTGGGCGGTGGCGGCGCACACCTTTAATCCCAGCACTTGGGAGGCAGAGGTGGGCGGATCTCTGTGAGTTCAAGGACAGCCAGAGCTACATAGTAACACCCTGTTTTGAAGAACAAAAACATACATTGCTGAAATTCATATGTTTTTGTAGGTCCTTAGTTCTGGTTTTCTTTCCATTTAAATTATTTTTTTTTAGAGGAAAAGAGGCGTTGTTGTTGCTGTCATTGTTGTTTGAATTATAAACATACTGCATATTTACTACAGGAATCTGAAAAGGTTGAGGTTGTAGCACAGCAGTTGGATGCTTGCCTTGGGTAAACAAAGCTCTGTGTTTATCTCCAACACCACGTAAAATCAGGTGCAGTGGTACACACCTCTGATTTAGCCCTTGGTGAAGGTAGAGGTTGGAGGTTCTCGTCTGAATACCTTTAATATTACATCTATAGTCTTTGTTTTCTGTATATGGGTTTACATATATATATATATATACACACACACATGGATACTCGCATGTATGCATGTGATGGACTCCTAAATTTCTGCATTTTGCTTCTTTAGTAAGATACTGTGGATGTTTTGTAATTTTGTCCTTTCTTTTTATTGTTGTAGCATATTTGCTGCACTGGGGGTTGAGCCTAATGTCTCACACCTGTGCTCTGTGCTGAGTTCTGTTCTCAGCCTGGACCTTTCTCTATGTAACATAACTATGGATTCACATTGATTTCTTGGATATATAGCATTCGGTGTTGAATATTCCTCTGACAGACATTTGTTCTTTTATTTCTTATAATTCAGATTGCTGTGAACATTTTTTCATGTGTCTCTTGGTGTACTATTTTAGAGTAAGTTATAGAACTGGGTATGTTAGAATTCTTCAGAGTGATTCCTCATTATGATAGAATCTATTTTAAGGAATTGGCAAGTCTGAGTCTAATAGACTTCAAATGCTTCAGGTCTAAAGGCAATCAGTCAAACAGGAGAGCCCCAGGAGACCCGGGGCTCTGTTATAGCTGGAGTTCAGAGGCAGTCTTCCGGAAGTCTTCCTCTCAGGGCAGGCCAGCCTTCTGTGTTTGCTCAGACTTTCCAGAAATAGGAGGAGGCCCCCCACACCGTGGGAGACCGGGACATAGCCCAGTGTCTCCCTGGCGTGCACAGAGCCTTGGACTCTGTCTCCAGTCCTGCACATGCTAGGCTAATATGGGGCATGGCTGTAATCTTAACTCCCAGGAGGATCAGAGGTTCAGGGCCATCCTGAGCGGGTAGTGGGCTAACAGCAAGGCTAAACTACAGAAGACCCTGCCTGTCTCAAAACATAAAATAGTCATTTGCTTCCTGATGGAAGTCCACCAACTGGAACATGAATTTAATCTAATAATATCCCAAGTATCGTTCAAGCACACACCTCCAGGTTTGCTGTCCAGCTTAGCTAATGACTGACTTCATCACCCAGGTCTATGGTCAGGCTTAATTCTGAAAGGTCACCTCCTTTGTGAATTACCTGATTATTGTTTAAAAATAATGCCCGATGAGGTGGTGCACACCTGTGTTTTTATAATTCCAGCACTTGGGAGTCAGAGGCAGGTGAATCTGTGATTTAGAGGTAGGCCTGGTCTCCAAAGTGAGATCCAGCACAGCCAGAATTACACAGAGGAACCCTGCCCTGAAAAAAAACAAAACAAATAAACAATAGCAGTGAGCATTAGTGTTTTAATTTGATTTTGTCAACATTTACGTATGAGTAAATTGTTTATTTTTGAGACAGGGTTTCACTCTCTAGATTTGGCTCTCTGGAAATCGAGGTTGACCAGGTTGACCTCACAGAGCTCTGCCACACCCTGGATAATTTTACGAAATGGTTTTCAACATTTCAGGTCTGTCCCTAGCTGATGGCCCCAAAGAAGAAGATGGGGAAGGGCCTCCTGATACGTCACAGAAATCCTCAGAGGAGTTCACAGATGCGAAACATGAGTCACTGTTCAGCCTGGAAACCAATTTCCTGGAAGAGGACAGTGGAGGCAGCAGCACTTCCCAGAGAGCCTCCCAAGGTGAGAGTGGCTCATTCTTCCCCAGCCCTCCATCGCTGCGCATGGAGCCCGCTCTCCGAAGTCTTGCCATGTACCAGATAGCCAGGAACCCGTGCTGGCTGGCTTGAATTGTCGAGCCTTGGTAGGTGCTAGAGTGTGACTCTCCAGGGGGAGCAGTGCTGCGCCTGACACAGCCGACCCCCACGCGGCACTGCTCCGTGAGGGAGTAACCTGCAGGTGAGAGAGGAGACAGGACTTTGGGTGTAAAGGGAAAGGCTCAGAAGCAGAACTTAGGGTTGTGTAGGAGGTGAGTTGAAGCGCAGCTTCGGGCTGGGATGTCGCGGTCAGCTTGCCAGGCACTCTTCGGTTGCTGGGGGAGAGGGGCGGGTTGATACCAGGGAGGTCAGCATGTTGGTCTCAGCAGGGACTAGAGATGAACACGTCATTTTCAGAGGTGATGAGAGACGAGTGTCGCTCTCAGACTAGAAAGCCCTGCCGCTGTTCCCTGTGTTCACTGCTCTGTTCTCAACTAGATCCGTTTCAACAACATGTCAGCAAAGAGCTGAAAGAAAAGGAAGTTCAAGCCGCCGCTTCAAGCGCTCCAACTACCCAGCAGATGAAAGTAAGTGCCGTGTGGATTCCCAGGCATGGAGGAAAGTCCCACAGCAGCTGGGATCTTTGGTCTGTTGGCATATATTATCCATAGTGAGTTTCATTTGCCAGACGTTGGGCTCGTGTCACTCCTCTGCCTCAGCCTCCCAAGTGTTGGTGTTATGGGTGTGACACCGTACATGGTCTAGTTGACTTCCCCCTGTTTTGATTTTGTAGCTACATGTGCAGGTGTAAGAAGTCAGCCAGAGACTGAAATTTTTTTTTGCCCGATTTTGCCCCTGGTAGCAGGTAGCAGAGTACAGTATCACAACCAGAAAGTGGACACAGATGCCATTTATTGCTGCTTGGAACTCAGGCATTCAAGGCCAACTACTCTGCCTACCATGGCCTTGCGTCCCTAGACTCGGGTTCTCTGTAAAGTGTTGTCTTGTAGGATCCCATTTCCACCAGCTCAGTAGGGTGTGGAACAATCCAGCACCATGCGTCTTATCAACTGGGTCTCACTGTGTAGTCCTGGCAGGCCTGAAACTTGGTGTGTAGACCAGGCTGGCCTCAAATCACAAGAGGTCTGTCTGCCTCTGCCTCCCCAGTCAGTGCTGGGACTAAAGGTGTGGTGTGCCCCACCATGCCTGGCTCTGTTACTCTTTTTACCTTGTCTGCTTCCTCTCAGATTCCTCACTCCTAATCCCTTAACCTCCTGAGCTCATCTCTGCTTCTGGGAGCTTGTGGGTTCACTGCCGAGTAACTGGAGTCACCCAGGCTGGGGCCTTTGCCCCCAGCTGCTTCATGCAGCCCAGTTCCCTGGAGAGTCACCCATGCCGCTCTGTGTCTGTGGCTCGTGGCTTTTATTGCTAACGTTGCTCTAATTTTAGATCAGCAATTTTTCTATAGTGAAGAATTTCTACACACGTATCTTTTTTTTTTTTTTTTTCTTTCCCGAGACAGGGTTTCTCTGTGGCTTTGGAGGCTGTCCTGGAACTCCCTTGGTAGTCCAGGCTGGTCTCGAACTTACAGAGATCCACCTGCCTCTGCCTCCCTAGTGCTGGGATTAAAGGCGTGCGCCACCAACGCCCGGCTACTACACACGTATCTTACAAAGTAGAATCCCTTGATGCTCTACTGGGCATACCTAAAAAAGAAAAGAGAAAAACCGGAAGCGGTGGAGGTGAAGGGAGGCAGGGATGAATCAGTCCCGGGACAAGGCAGAGCCTTTAGTGTCACTCCTTGTGGCACAGCACATTGCCAAGGGATTTTGATTCTTCCCAGACCTGGTCCTCAGGATAGATAGTGAGGGGGACACCAGAGGTAGAGCTCAGACTCCAAGCTGCACACCTCTTGTGTCCTTGTTGTCTGGACCCTCTTGCCTTTGTGAGGCCTAGCATTCCCTGCTCTGGAGTGTGTGTGGCACCTACCCAGCTGGGCTGGGTGGGGAGCTGTAGGCTAAATGGACGCTGTAACGATACGCGACACCCAATTACTGACAGTAAAGCTAAGTATTTAATGTAGAAAATTACTCACAAGATACCAAACCCAGAGGAGCCAAAACGTTCTCAGCTAGCGGCCGGACCGGAAGCCGAACTCCAGGAAAAGAGACCGAGACTTCCTGTGTGCTGTCTTTTATGCCTTCCCCCCGTAACGCCCCTAGCCATGCCCAAAAGTGGGCCTGGCTAGTGACGTAGTTCCGCCTACGTACGTATATGTCTTTACGTCCAGCCTAAAGTGGGTGTGGTTAGCGGTGTGGTAAACCGCCCTTTTATTACCTCATCTGTATGCGCCTCTAATAAGTCACATGTTTAATGGCGGCATCAGACTTCCTCCTACAATTCCCCTTTTGGTCTAAAAAAGGACAACTAACTTGTGTCCATGAACAAAATGTATCAAACTTCTATCTAAACCTAAACTTATCTGAAAGAAACACCCAGATATGAACACCTTCTTCCAATCCCAACTCTAAAATAATTGAAAACTAACACTAACAGGTGTAAACTATCTTATAATAATCAATAGTAGGGAGAGGGGGCGTGGAATTCTCAAAACTTGGTGTCGGGAGCGGGATTGGAATCCGGATCCAGGCGCCCAGAAAAGCGGCATCAGACTTCCTCCTACAGGGAGCAGATGGGATGATCTGTGAATCTTCGAGTACCGTGTGCGTGTCCAGGGTTGTTACTCGTGCCTAACCTAGCTCTTGATCTGTCTACCCCTAGTGGCCCGTCCTGGGACAGCTTGTCTTTTCATCAAAGTTCCAGAAGATGGAAACATTTAAACCTCCGAAGGATGTCGACATGAAGTCACTTCATCTTCAGAAGCCTCTAGAGTCCACCTGGAAAAAAACCAATAGCCAATTTCTCTCTGGTCCTCAAAAATCAAACAGCCCCTTTACCCCACTCCAGAAAGAACTGTTCTTAATTATGAATTCTTACCGGGACCTGTTCTACCCAGAGAGGACTGCCCTGAAGAATGGAGAAGAGGTCCGCCACGTGTACTGCCTGCATGCTATAAACCACGTCCTCAAAGCCAATGCCCAAGTGTTGGCTAACAACAGCAGGCGCCGGAGCCAGAAATTTGGGGTGGGTGATGATGACGACTTCAGGGACCAAGGGCTAACCAGGCCTAAGGTGAGTGGCGGCAGCTTTGTCCTCAAGGAGGCTGGGAGGCACTACTGAGTCATGAGCGTGTGGACAGCTGACTGGTTAGAGAATCCTCATATGAGCAGTTGATCGAGCCAGGCAGTGCAGGACAGGGACGGGGCTTCAGACGCTCTCAGCGATGAACCCGTGGCACACATAAGCATCCCATTGGGTGTGGACTCTTCCTGGTGGCTTTCCGCTCACTGGTATCTTAAGTGAGTTTTATCTGCTCCGTACATGTGACAGCCATGGGCAGACCCAGATTCCCAGAAGACCCTGCTAAAGAGAATGGGGGAAAGATTAGCAGAGATGGACTAGAATTGGGCTCTTCACCAAGACATCGGTCCCCGTTTCTGCTGTGAAGTTCCTGCTGCTTACAGGGATGACTCTGTATACTTGTGCTCTTAGCCTGACATCTGGTGCGTTTGAGGCTCTAGCGGGAAAGGAAATGGATTTACTTGTGTCCGTGTCTTTTATGATGCCGCGAGAGGAGCCAGGCCTTGCTCTCCCACTTGCTCCCTGTCTCCCCGCAGAAGCTCATGCTTCCAGATGCCCATTGAGCCCAACAGGATTTAAGGGAGTAGATACAGTTGTGACTCTTAAAAGATTTTTTAGTGGGGACTTTTGATGGCTGGGGGAACAAAGTATAGACACTTACTTAGTGGAACCAACAGGACGGTAATCCGGCCTCTTAAATCTTGGACTGGCTTACAGGGCAAATTACCTACTCTTTTGGCCAGCTGGTTACATTTCTAGGAGGCTGCCTCAGGATGCATGGACATGACATTGAGGCTGTCTGTCTCTGTTGTGCACTGTAGGAGATTGGGCAGATCGCCCTGCTTGTGACTGGAATCTCCTGGTTTGACTGGAGTCATACTGTTGTGTTCTTTACATGAACAAGAATGGCAGGTAGTTAGAAATGAGCTCTTTGTTAAGCATCTTCTGATTTCCCACTCAACAGAAACTTTGCATTTGTTTTTAGATTTATTTAATTTTATGTGTATGTGTGTATGCATGTATGCGTGTGCACCGCGTGCATGCCTGGTGCCTGTGAAAGTCAGAAGAGGGCTCTGCATCCCTGGGAACTGGAGTTAGGATGGTGTGGGTCATGATATGGTTGCTAGGAATCAAAGTCTGGTCCTTGCAAGAGCAACAATTGTCCAAACCACTGAATCATCTCTCGGGTACCATCTGTAAGTATTTTTAAAAGGCTTGGAAAATTGAGTCCATTTTTTTCAACTCAGAAGTGTGTCATTAATGGTTTCAAAAATCGTTCTAGAGAATATACTAGGAAAATAATGGTGTGCTAATCCTTCTCTGTATTTTTTCTTATTCAGTCTCTTAGTTGCTTTTCTATTGGCGTAACAAAACACCATGATTGGCAACATATAAAAGGAATCATTTAATTGGGCTCGTGGTTTCAGAGGGGTAGAGTGTGTGAGGGTGGACCGAAGACGGCAGCTGGAACAACTTAGAGCTTAGGTCTCATCCTCAAGTAAGATCCTGAGAGAGAGGCACACAGAATGGCAGGAGGCTTTTGAGACCTAAAGCCCACCTTCAGTGGCAGCTCCTCCAACAAGGCCACACCTCCTGATCCTTCCCAAACAGTGCCACCAACTGGGGAGCAGGTGTTCAAATGTGAGCCTGTGGGACCCTCAAAGACTCCTGTATGTCTGCCCTTGAGTCTCTGCTGCTGTTGCAGGCATTGCCTTATACTGAAAGGTATTTCCCAGTTTTGCTTGAGAAATATCTCCCATGGAGCCATGGGACTAAAGTTCGCAGGACGCGTTAGCTTTCTGGTGCTGAGTCAGGCCTTTTGCACAGATCTTACCTCTGACCTGTTGTTCCCCGCCCTCCTTCCAGGTGCTTATAGTGGTGCCCTTTCGAGAAGCTGCCCTTCGGGTGGTCCAACTCTTCATCAGCCTCCTAGAGGGGGACAGCAAGAAGAAAATCATTGTAAGCAACAAAAAGAGGTTTCAGGGGGAGTATGGCTCGGATCCTGAGGAGAGACCACCCAACCTGAAGAGGCCCGAGGATTATGAAGCTGTGTTCGTGGGCAACATTGATGACCACTTCAGGATTGGTAATGCCCCCTGTTGAGGTGGAAGCCCTTGGGGAAGCTGAAGGGGTCCTGACTCAGTCCTCTAGAACTGGGTGCTCTTGAGACCTCCTGATTGCCAGGGACAGGATTCTTGCCTTGGCTGGTAGGTGCAGACTCCAAGACAGTGTAGAAAGGCCTTGTGAGGAAATGGTTTGGCTGCAGTTCGTGCATATCACACTCAGGCTTCTCAGAGAGTGGGGAATCACAGACACAGGGTGGGTCACTCCAAGGAGACTGGATCTCCATCCTGTGTGTCTATAGGGTGCCAACCCAACCTTGGATACCCACCAAGCCTTCGTGTCTGTGCTTGTATTAACTCAGCTGTTTATCTTTGTAAGTTCTGGGGAAAGTTTGTGACATTGGGCCTCATTCACAAACATTTACTGAGTGTCTGTGGCATGACTGACATGGTTAGGAATTAAGAAGTTAAGGTTTGTACTTTGAAGGAAGCTCGGCCTAGGAATCAGCATGAAGGCTGGCATGGGTGTTGACCAACGGTGTTTTCCAGGGGTGGCAATACTTCAGAGGAGCATTCGTCTCTATGCCCCCTTTTACTCCTCCGACATCCTCATCGCCTCCCCGCTGGGCTTGAGAACCATCATTGGTGGAGAAGGAGAGAAGAAGAGAGACTTTGATTTCCTGTCTTCTGTTGAGTTGCTCATCATCGACCAGGCTGACATTTACCTCATGCAGAACTGGGAGCATGTCTTGGTAATGACTGCTGTGTCTCAGAGGGGCTGTAACTCCTTGATTTAGAAGTGGGAAGTTACTCTATGTCTTTCAGTTTATGGAATTGTTTTGTTCTTCTACCAATAGGGCAGCCAATTATTAAGCCACCCAGAGAGGGGGGAGTTCCTGTCAGTGTTTTCAGGTTTTCCCAAAAAGACTTCTTCCTCTAAAAGGTCTCTTTCTAGTAAGGATAGGTGATGGACAGAAAGAAGGAAGGAAAGAAATCCTCACCAAGAACCCATTTATCATGCAAGCCCTCACGCGGTTCTCAGTCAAGATGGGAAAACATAGCATAACATTTCTTTTTGGAGAGGGCAGGGGCTTGCTATGTAGCCCAGGCTGTCCTTAAATTAAACCCTGTCTTCCTGCCTCAACATCTGGAGTGCTAGGATTATAGACATGCATCATACCCAACTGCCTAGTATTTCTTGTAGTTTGTCTTTTTCTTTCTTTGCGTGTGTGTGTGTGTGTGTGTGTGCGCCAAAGCATCTATCCCCAGGACCTGGAGTTACAGGTGGTGTGAGCTGCCTGACAGGGTTCTAGGAATCTACCATGCGTCCTCTGGAAGAACCGCATGTGTTCTTACCTGCTGTGCCGCTTTGGCCCTGACTAGCATTACTTACAAAGGACCTCGTTTATGGGAAGACTTTCTTCACGCTCTAGTTTGTTTCCTCCATACAGTGGGGTGCTCTTGGTTGTAGGATGTAAAGACTGTGGAACTATTCTTATCACAGAGCTGTGATATTCTTAAGGCAGATGACAGCTCACCTCTGATTCCACCTAAGAACTTGGAGTCTTATGGGAAGTTTGGGATACATCAAGGGCACTTAGTTGATAGTTGTGGAAAAAAGCTTGTAGTACTCATGACCCTTGGAGTGTGTTCTGCATGCAGTGTGTTAACCTGCAGCTGAAATGGACAAGGAAAACCAGGTTCGTAGCTCACACCTGTAAGCCTGTCTCGGGGGAGGCTGAAGCAGGAGGGTTACAGCGCGTTCCTGGCCAGACTGGACTACTGTATTCCAGGCCAGGTTGAGTTTATGCAGGAAAGGTCTGTTGATGGCTGCCATATTCTTTAATTTGAGGAAGAGCAGGTACCACAACTCGGGCCACTAGGGCTTTGGCTTAGTTTCTGTTGTTTGCCATGCTGGGAATTAAACACAGGGCCTTGGACAAGGTCAGCGAGAGTCTGTCACTAAGCCATCCCTGTCACTGATGTTATGAGAGCCAGTGAAGAAGGGCAGAGGTTCTGTTTCCATTGTGGCTTCTCTTTCTGTCCAAGTCTGGGACAGCAGCCCCAAGAGCGGCCAGTCTGCATTTCCCAAGTTCCTTTCTGTGTGAGCCTTGTTCTCTGCGCTTTCTGTTTTTATTATTGGTTTTTCTCTGTTAACATATAAAGCACTGGGTTCCACGTGACACGTGCTGTCATGCATGTGTGTTGTACTTTGTCATGTGTTAACATATAAAGCACTGGGTTCCACGTGACACGTGCTGTCATGCATGTGTGTTGTTCACCCCATGTGCCCTCCCACTGGTCCCGTCAGTAGTTCCTTTGGTCTTTGAGACAGCCTCACTCACTGTAGCCTAAGCTGTGTCAAACTCACTGTGTAAGCGGTACTGGCCTCGGGTCCTCCTGACTCATGGTACCCCACCACGCCTATCTCTAAAAACCCCTTTAAAGGAGTGCTCCAGTGGCTAGCCTGTTTCCTTCCTCTGAGTGCTCAGCTACCCTTGAGCAGGTCGCCATCTGAGCCTTTTCTGCCATCTCTAGGAGGTGGTAATACATCCTCCATGGGGTTAAGGAGATGATGGGTTGGTTATAAATGCTCATGGTGCCCAACACACATGCTCAGTAGATAGACGCTGACGGCGGCGTTGCTTTTCTCCTGCAAGCATTTGATGAACCACATGAACCTGCTTCCTTTGGACTCCCATGGGGTGGACTTTTCTCGCGTACGCATGTGGAGCCTCAACAACTGGTCCAGGTACTACCGCCAGACCCTGCTCTTCGGTGCCCTGCAGGATGCCCAGATCAACTCTGTGTTCAACAAGCACTGTGTCAATGCCCAAGGCCAGGTGAGTCCTGTGTCCCTTTGGGTCGTGAACTGGAAGAGTTGATGGTGTGTGATCGGCAAAGGACGCCTGCCTAAAGTTTTTGCCTCCTGGCAGGTGGCCGTGAGGAATGTCCCCATGACAGGCTCCATCAGTCACGTGCTGGTGCAGCTCCCACATGTCTTCCAGAGGATGGAAGCCCAAGACCTCTCTTCAGTGATTGATGCCAGGTAACCCTACCCACACCCATAGGCCTCAGAGAGATCTGGTTTTGCCTGCATGTTTAGCACTGGACTCTAGCTTTTAGGAATTAACTGATTATCAAGTTGGGTTCCAGACCTGAACTCAACCATGCCAGAGAAGGAGTCAAGCCGGGGAGAAATGGGGGCTTGGCCTCAGTCTCTGAGCTAGGGGCAAGTTCGGGACTGAAGCCTGTGCTCCTGGCACCTTGATTGAGACATTGCAGAATCACACCATGCTGCTGTGGGCTGTGATACACTCCCTGCCATTGCAGAATCACACCATGCTGCTGTGGGCTGTGATATAATACACTCCCTGCCATTGCAGAGTCACACCATGCTGCTGTGGGCTGTGATACACTCCCTGCCATTGCAGAATCACACCATGCTGCTGTGGGCTGTGATACATTCCATGTCATTGCAGAATCACACTGTGCTGCTGTGGGCTGTGATATAATACACTCCATACCATTGGAAAATTACTCCATGCTGCTGTGAGCTGTGATACACTCTCATTCCACTTATCTGTAAGCCCTTCAGAGAAGAGCTGATTGTCTAATTCTCCCCATGTTTGCCCTCTGTAGCCCTGTGGTGCTTAGCATGTGCTACACATGGGCCTGTGGTGCTTAGCATGTGCTACACATGGGCCTGTGGTGCTTAGCATGTGCTACACATGGGCCTGTGGTGCTTGGTATGTGCTAGGCAGACAGGCAGGGCTTGCGTGTTGTTGAGTGAATGAGGAGTGTGGAGTGGGCTGCACTAATTCTCTGGTATATACAGCACTGTTTCTGCTGTTACACTTATCGTGAGCTCCTCGTTTTCTATGTGCTATTAAGTTTTATCCTTACATAGTCTCTGAAAAGAAGTTAGCCTTTGGCGTCGAGATCTTTCAGGTTGTGGCTTGCTGCCCACACTATTACTGCCTACTCTAGGTTCAGCTTAGACTTTTAACCTTGTCCTTGGCCTTTCCTAATCAGGTTTCACTTTTTCATAAACAAGATTTTGCCTCAGTACCGGGATGCCGTCATGTCCCACACGCTCATCTATGTCCCCTCCTACTTTGACTTTGTGCGTCTCCGAAACTACTTCAAGAAGGAAGAGCTGAACTTCACACACATCTGCGAGTATACACAGAAGTCTGGGGTCTCCAGGGCTCGGCATTTCTTCCTCCAAGGAGAGAAGCAATTTCTGCTCCTCACAGAACGCTTCCATTTCTATAAAAGGTAAAACAGTACCGGCTCTCCTCTGAGGACCTGGGCAAGCTCTGTGGGGCTGTGCACATCGCCCTCTTGTGGAGCAGCCACGGGGCCTGTGATGCTGGTCTCTGTGTTGTGGGTTGGGGGGTAGGTGGTGTGATGGTGCACACCTTTAGTCCCAGCACTGGGGAAGCAGAGGCAGGCGGATCTCTGTGAGTTCAAGGCCAGCCTGATTGACAGATCGAGATTCAGGATAGCCAGGGCTACACAGAGAAACACTGTCTTCTAAAACAAACAAAAAAGTTGTCAAGGAGATGATGAAAATGTAGCCTGTAATTGTTTTTAACCCGAGAGGAGGAAGCACCTGAAGGCGTGTGCCAGGGCCTTGCATACGCTGCCACTGAGCCCAGCCTAGTTTTGCAGTATGTCTCTTACCTCAGGGGGTCTCAGGGTTCTGTGACTCCATGTCTAGCTTCTCTGTGTCTCAGACAGGAGGGTTGAGTAAGAGAAGAGCAGAAGTAAAGACGGAGAACACACTCCAGGGTGTGGAGTGAGCTGTAGCAAACACGTGGAACGGGCTGCAGCTTCTTTCCCAGGGAGGGCGGAGCCCCAGGGAGGGTATGCAGCAGCCCGTACCCTCGCTGACAGGCGGCTCTTGAACAACCTGGGATAATATGCATGGGTTTGGGTCATATGTCCATAATTGTAAGCATGTGTGTGTGTGTGTGTGTGTGTGTGTGTGTGTGGTTTTTTTTTTTTTTGTTTTTTTGTTTTTTTTTTTGGTTTTACGAGACAGGGTTTCTCTGTATGCAGGCTGTTGGTCCAGCCCGGCCTCGAACTCACAGCCTGCCTCTGCCTCCCGAGTGCTGGTATTAAAGGCGTGCACCACCAACGCCCAGCCGCATATGTGTGACTTAAGTGTACACGTGAGGTCATAAATAGGGGGCTATTTGTTATTTTTTTTTTCTTCAGAGACTGAAAAAGGTCTTCACTGTACTTGTGCCCAACACCAGTCTCCTTATTGCAAGCCTTGTGTTAACAGGATTGAGGAGCCTTAGGTTGCTGGGCTGGCTCTGCTTGTCGTAGTGTGTCCCCCTGGCTGGTGACAGTGTTGAGAGGAGGAGAATGAAAGCGACTTGTTGCTGGCTGGGTGTTTGGTCATGACTGGTCTTCCAGGATGGGTCATTGTACCTTTGCTGTGTATCGCTGCAGTGGGGAAGTGTCTCAGCCGCAGACAAGTTGGAAACTAGATATAGACCATGGCATTCGAAATGCCTGCTGGGTGGGGCGGGGTCCTCCCTGCACTTGTGTGAGTCCAGGTTCTAGCAGTGATGAATGTGGTGTTTGCACCACACAGAAGCAGCTTTGGAATGCAGCTCCGCCGTAGTCTTCATCAGTTGCCAGGGAAGGCAGACAAACGTGGATGTCCCGGGCTTTAGGTCCTGTCGGGATCTGAAGGCTTGGTTCATTCACAGTCGGGGAGGTTTGCACATAAAAGCAGGACAGGGAAGGGACTCAGGAGAGGAGAGTCACATGCAGTGCCTCGTAACAGGCTTGTCTCGTTTCCAGGGAGTTCCTAGGCTCTCTTACGAGCAGATTATTAACAATGTGACCACGCTTCTCTTGTTTTCTTTGGTTTTCCCACTTCTGAGGTTATTTATTACATGTTTGGAACATGGAGATGGACTTTAAAAGAAAACAGTCACCCATGATCAGTACAAATACTTTGATTAGCTAGGCGTGTAGTAACCTTTGCACTTAGGAAGGACAGGTGAGAGGATCAGTTCCAGGCCAGCCTCAGCTACATAATGTGTTTGAGGCCAGCATAGTTACATGAGATCCTATGTGTTAGGGTCAGGGATTAAAGAGAAACAGCTGAGCCAGTGAGATAGGCATGCTTCACCAAGTCTGAACTCTTCAGTTCAATCCCCAGGGCCCACATGGGGGAAAGAGACCAACACTCAGGTTGTTTTCTGACCTCCATATACATGTCACAGTGCACATGAATTTGAGAGGGAGGGAGGGAGGGAGGGAGGGAGGGAGGGAGGGAGGGAGGGAGGGAGGGAGAGAGAGAGAGAGAGAGAGAGAGAGAGAGAGAGAGAGAGAGAGAGAGCGAGGAGAGAGAGAGCGCTACCCTGGCTGGGCGTTGGTGGTGCATACCTTTAATCCCAGCACTTGGGAGGCAGAGGCAGGTGATCTCTGAGTTTGAGGCCAGCCTGGTCTACAGAGCTACACAGAGAAACCCTGTCTCGAAAAACAAATAGATGAAGCCATCCTGGCCTACAGCACAAATTCCAGGCCAGCCAGGCTTACACAGTGAGATTCTGTCCCACAAAACTGAATAAATGATAAAATGTTTAAGGTTGGCCCAGGCATCATGATACAGTCTTTAATACTGGAGCTCAGAAGGCGGTAGAGGCAGGTGGTTCCCTGCAAGTTTGAGGCTAGCCTGATCTACTAGCAGTTACAGGACAGCCAGGGCAGACTCTGTCCTGAATTTCAAAGAGACAAGCAAAAGAGCTACATAGTGAAACCCTGTCTCAAAAAAAATTATTTTCAAGAAATACAAATTTTTGTTACCATTATCTTAAATTCAGCGTTAGAAATCCAGCAACACTCTCACACAATAAACCTTTTGGCTCTAGGGTGGCTTTCTGTGCTTCCTTTGTGCTCTTATTTTTGCCGTCTCCCTGTGGCGCCATTGGCAGCACAGCTCCGCTGGCTTCTTCATGCCCCCTCCCTCTCTCTCTCACAGGTACACAATAAAAGGCATCAGGAACCTGATATTCTACGAACTGCCAACCTACCCTCACTTCTACAGTGAGGTCTGTAATATGCTGAGAGCCACGAGTAGAGGAGAGGAGGCTACGTGGACCTGCACTGTGCTCTATTCCAAGTACGATGCCCAGAGGCTGGCTGCCGTGGTTGGTGTCGAGCGGGCGGCACAGATGCTGCAGTCTCCGAAGAACGTCCACCTCTTCATCACCGGAGAGAAATGAGGATGGGGCGGGGCAGGCCGCGTCAGCCCGTGGGCCACGTAGACCTGATTCTCATCACTCTTCAGGAGCAAGCTCTGGACAGACGCAGGCAGTCCTGTGTTGTGTCCCTGGAAAGTACATTATAACTAGTGTCAGTGACCACCGCTGCCAGAGCCAAGAGCGGTCTGCACGGGTTTGTCACATCCAGAAACGAAGCTTGTGCTTGTCAGACTTGTAAGCTGTGAGTTCTCCAGTTACAGCTTTAACTTTTTACGTGGGGAAGACTCTCCAGCTTGCCTATCCATTTTCTTAAAGCGTTGGTTGTGTTGTTTGCGAGGTTTGCCAAGAGCTGGAGACAACTTGCTGCTGTGTCGTCTTGGCATGGATCTTGTGGGACTTTGCTTTTGCAGCCAAACTAAAAAAAATTACACACTCTAATCTAGAAGATTACATTCATTCACTGATCTTTTTAGATTCCTCACGGTGTTTTAATGACTAACACGTTTACAGTCAAGTTGCATAAAGCAACATTGAGTTGTACAGTTGACGAAATATCACTTAGAACCCAGGGCTGATGCCTGTCCTCGGCACTGCTCTCTCTTTTGCTTTAGCTGGTTTTTGAGTCATGTAGCAGGTGAAAGAGAGAAGGAAATCATGCTTTGAAGCAGTCAACACATTATTTCAAACTTCGTTATAAAAACAAACACCATTGCAAACAAAGAACCACCACGGAGACCGTTGCTTCAGGTGCCAGAGCTGTGAAGCTAGGGCTGAGCCTGAGTTGTTGGGAGTTGACAGCCAACCTCACAGGTGTGTGTTCCTGTGAGCAAGTTTTGTTTTTTGGGACCTCAGCGTGGCTTCAAGTGATCAAAGTGTCCTTGCTGCCACCAGATAGATCTCTGACTCCACTTGCTCTGGCCCCTTCCAGACTGCTCAGGAAGACCTGACCTTGAAGACTTAATCTAACTCCCTTCACCTCCCAAGTGCCACTGACACGTTTGGCTGTTTGTTGTCATCGAGGCTGTTGGTTGAGTGTTTTGTTTGTCTAGTGTGAGTTTTGCTTGTCTTGTGTGATTGACTGACTGATTGGTTGATTGATTTGCAGTGCTTGGTAATCAAACTCGGGCCCTTGCATGCATGCAAGTCCCAGCCCTTGGTGATTTTTTTGTTTTGTTTTGTTTTCTGTGAGACAGGATCTTGCTATGAAATTTAGGGCAACCTTGGCTTTGACATGTAGCCCAGGCTGGCCTCAACTCATAACCCTCCTGCCTCTGCCTCTCCAGTGAGGATTACAGACGAAGCTGCTGGGTTAGCTGGCTGACCCTCCCTCCAGCCCCAGGCTCTGTCATCAGAGCTCAGGAATGTTTGCCTGAGTGTGGTGCGTATGTGCGCACACACAGATGTTGGAGTTTACTTCTTACCCCGCATTAGAAACTGTGAATTTAAATTAGTGTTTCTATTTCCAGTGTATGCTGCAGGGTTCCTTCTGATCCCTTTCTCGGTGATTTACCCTTGTCCTGGGAGACAAGGCACACTTGGTATATATTTCTTTATACTTGTACATACTTTAATGTCTTGGCAGATAAAGGCACTTGGGCTCTAAGTGCCAAAGGACTTAAGTTGTATTCCCAGAACTCATTGTAGGAGACAGACAACTCCCAACAGTTGTCCTCTGACCTCCACATGGGTGCCATGGCACCTTACATCCTGCCCACAGAGAGAGAGAGAGAGAGAGAGAGAGAGAGAGAGAGAGAGAGAGAGAGAGAGAGAGAGAGAGAGAGAGAGAGAGAGAGATTAAGAAAATGATATAATTTGGGGCAGCTGTTGTGCTAAATAGGCATTTTGATTTCTCAGCATGATAAGCAAAGGCAGTTACTCCAGATTGAGTTCTGAATTTCAGGATATATAAATGATAATAAAAGCCATTCAGTCCCAAACATACACTCCCTGGATGCACAGATCTGCCCTGTGGTTATTGGCATCTGTGTGCCATATTCACCATTTATGAGAAGGGAAATGAGTTTGTTGCTTTGTTGAAAACCATGATTCCTAGGTCTGTTTCCACAGTTCTTGTGAACAGCTCACAGGACAAATTGTAACTGCCAAAGAGTTCGTGGACTGCAGAGAGCTGGCTTGATTAATATAAGAGGTGACGTCACAGCGAGGGGAAGTGGCCCTCAGACAGCAGCCACATGGTGTACATTAGAACCTAGCATGTACATCCTGTGTTGTCCTCCCTCTTGTCCATGATATCCTCAAATTAGTGATCCTCCTGCTTCAGCCTCCTCATTAAAGATGTCTCTCCCCTCCTAGTGCCTGTCTTGGTAGTTCTTAGGCTGGCTTCTTTACAGGCCAGTCTGGAGTGATCCCGGGCCCAGGAAGTGAGACTTTTAGGCTCCACACAGCGGTCACAGCTACCCTGGCACTTTTCTTTTTGAGGGAAAAGGCTTTGAATCGTGACTGTTGCTCACAGCTGGCTGCACCGGGTACAGCATTGGAAACAAGAACGAGCTAATCACAGAGAGCCTGCAGCAGAGAATCAGCCCTCTGCCGGCTTCCAGAGCGCTTGTAATTGAGTGCAGATGGCCCAGGCAAGATGGGGCACATGTCCCTGTTGACTCATGCATATCTCAGAGGACCAAGGGGGTTCCAGAAGCTTTGATTCCCTGACTGTACCCTTGTGGGAGTAAGGAGACAGGCTGCTGAGGGTAACTGAGAGGCAGGTGTCACCCATGTTTGCAGACTCCCTTCTGGGCCTTCCTGGGATCTGTCTTCAGACAGCCCAAGTTCAGATTTGATGAGCCCAGGGTCTCAAGTTGGCAAAAGGCTTGGGGGAAAGAAAGCAGGACTGGGACATCTTTACGACCATCCAAAGAGCCTGGATGTGTGAGCTGTAGGTGGCTGTGAGTTGCTGGATGCTTCTGGAAAGACTGCTTTGGAAGCCACGCTTTTCAGGGTTCATCCCCCAGGGTCTGAGGCCTCTCGCCTTCCTGCCCCACCCCCTCCTGTCCTAGATGCCTATGGTTTGTGTTTAGTGTCCCCCTTGCCTCTGGAATCTTGTAAGAGGACAGAGCTCAGTCTCAGAAGCAGATGGTGCGCCATACTGTGGAGCCAGGACTAGGCTCTGAATGCCACAGCGACTCTTTGTTCTGCAGAGAGCTGAGCCTGTGCTGGTGGGCGGCTGGCTGTCCCCTGGCATCCTGCTAGCCTACTCTCCCAGAGGCCCACAACTCAGGGGTGCCCTGACGAAGCCTTTGCATTTGGCTGTGGCCATTTGGGCACCGTGGCCTCAGCTGACGTGGCAGGAAGGCTGTCTGCTGATGTCTGACTGGGGAGCTGCCCATCTGCTTTCCCAACTGAGCAAGGCCAACCAGAGAACGACGGGGTGTCCAGCATCCTGCCCCCTTCATCCTCGCTGACCTCTTCCTCTACCCAGCAGGGTCATGCAGGGTGAGATTTCCTGGGCTCACAGCTGGTCTGTCCATCCGTCCACAGGTCAGTCTCCTTGGCCTTTGCTCAAGATCAGCATGAAGGCTGCGGTTGCTCATCCGTCCCAGTATTGGGATCGGATAACGCCTGACACGCTATGTGCAAGTCCTCCCATTCGTTTCTGGGGTCTGTGTTGGGTTGATTTTCTCTCTCTCTAGTGCTGGGATCAAACCCAAGGCCGTGCAGTGCTATATTAGCACCCTTCACTGAGCTGCAGCCCCAGCCCTCCTCAGCAGCCTGGGGGAAGGGATGGTCTGCCCCGTCTGTCCTTGACGGAGGGTGAAAGTGGAAGACCTCTCTGTCCTTCCTCAGAACCAGCTTTAATGGCCGACATGCTATCCAGCGAAAGCCTGCCCTTCCCACCACCCACACCCTGGTGGTTAGGCATGACCAGGGAGACACGGCCTTGCCCACTGGGGGGGGGGGGTGCATCCCAACGGAGGGGACACCCAGCCTCTGTTCTTCCGCCTGCCAGGACTAAGTAAAGGCTGAGGCTCCACAGGTCAGGTGCTCTTCATAGAGCATGTAACAGAGGGCAGCTGCAACGCAGCCCTGCACAGTGCCTTCCCCTGGGATACCCCCAGTGCACGCTGACCCGTGAGGACAGATGTGGGAGGGGTGGCAGACATCATCCCATGGGGGCCATAAAAAGGATAGTCACTCCAGCAGTTTCCCTGTGTATTTAAAAGAAAGTTTATCAACGAGTAAGAACCCATAAGTCGGTCAGAGCCACTACAGATACACGTGTCTGGGTTGTCACCGAGCAGTGCCTTTAAGGACTTCAAATGCCTTTAAGATGGCGTGCTCTGTCTGACTGGCTTTTCCCGTCAGTGCTACATGGGGATTCTGAGCCTCCCTGGTCCTGGTCCTGTTTCTGAAGCTGCACTCAGGTCCCTCTCGTCCTCCCCCTAAGCCTCTGTTTAAAAATAGCCACCATGTCCATGAGCCTAGTTTTCTCCAAGGCAATTATTCAGACTTCCTTCACGACTGTTTTCTGAAAAGTTATATGTTGTTTTTAGTCTTTTTAAAGAGTAATCCATCTTCAAAAAACAGAGAGAGACAAACCAGGCACCGTCCTGGGGCAGGAGGAGGATCCTCATTACAATCTTGTTTCAAAACAACAGAAATCAATAAAGCAAACGTGTAGCTGATAACTTGAACTCATGATTCTCCCTCCTCCCAAGTGCTAGGATGGCAGCTACGTGCCACGTTTGCAGTTTTTATGTGGAAGAAGATGTTGAGAGCACGCATCACTGCAGATTCCAAGGGTGAGGAGGCTTGAAAGCGTTATGCCGCACGAACACCAGGTGGCAGTAGCACCAAGTGCTGTCCAGAGCCCCCTCTGGGTTCCTTGGCCTTGCCGCTCCCAGAGACTCAGTCTTGTCCTCCCCCCTCCTCCCCTTAGCTCATGGCTGTTGTGTTTATTACCAAATAAAGACTCAGGGAGTTGGTTATCAGGGTGAAAACCTGACAGATGAAAGAAGCAGGGCAGGAGTGACCAGCTGACTTTTTTTTTTTTAACCAGAGACCCAACAAGTACTTCTCTCTGCACACATCCTGGATGGGAGACTGAGAAGTCCCCTACTCTTCCCTGCTTACCTTCTCTGTCCACATTCCCAGCTTCTCTGTGGCTAATTCTGGTCATCTAGTCGCCGGCTCCGTCCCTGATTCAAGGTTAAGTTCACTAACAGTCTCTGGATGTCACGGCGCAATCAAATATCCTGCGGCGCATGGCAGTGGAGAAGACTGTCGAGGTCAGTGAAAGGGAGATGCAATTGAGAGCTGAATGAAACTAGAGTCGGGCTGGAGAGACGGCTCAGTGGTTAAGGGCACCTACGAACACCCACACCGAGTGGCCTACAGCCACCCAGAACTCTAGCTCTGAGCGATCCGATGCCCTCTTCTGGCCTCCGGAAGCACCTGCCCCCACGAGGCACACATTCACACAAACACACACAAAATTTCAGCTGGGTATGATGACACGATTCTGGAAAAGCTTGTGGACATAACTAACTCTAAGCCATCCAGGGGCCACGCAGTAAGACCCTGTCTCAAAGAGCAATGTGTGTGGTGTGTGTGTGTGTACGTGCGCGTTCTTAATTTCAGTGTTGGTAAGTGGCAGAAGCAGACAGATCAAAGTGGGGAACTATCGATGTTGAATCTCCACTGGATTCTGAGCACCCCCAAGGCTGGTTTGAGAGGCAAGTCTCTGCGACCACGCTTCAGTCCTCTTCCCGTACAGCTCTGCTTCTCCAGGCTTTCCCGATGCCCACCTGAGTTTTCTGGTAGCTGGGGACACTCAGGTGCTGCCCACCACTGCATTGCCCTCCCTCGAGAGGAGCTCTCCAAACATACCAAAGACAGCTGTCATTATCACCCAAACAGCCACTGAGTCCTAGTTTGCATGGATCTTGTGTGAACATGAGGAGAGTGAACACAGGTGGAAACTGGCAAGTCTCCTACCACCTCCAGTCAGTACCAAGAAAAACATCCCAAACAATGGGTCATTCCTGCATTGTGTGTGTGTGTGTGTGTGTGTGTGTGTGTGTGTGTGTGTGTGTGCCTGCGAATGCGTTGGGATAAAAGCTGATGGGGGAAACCTGGGTTGTCTGGAGAGAGGTGTTTGGTTCAGATGAACTGAGTCTTCGGCAGGAGACTTTCTGGCAGGCATTTTTCACGGGAAGGCCAGCAGCGGTGTAGGTGTGTACTAAGTTGCCTGGTCTTGCTGCCTTAGCAAGCCATCAGCACCTGCACCAAGCGAATTCTGGCTTCTTAGTGAGAGGCTGTTCGTGGTATGAGCACAGGTCCCAGAATGTGGCTGTCTACCCCCTGGAAGCGGAGGGTTTTGTTTCCATGGCAACCTCCAGCCACAGCAGGTGGGGAGGTGGGTGTCACTCACACCTGAGCATCCTTCTCCCAGCGCCAGTCTGGTTCCCTGCTGGGAAAACCCGAGGCAAAGACTAAATCTGGCTGCCTGACTTGACTCCCAGGATCAGGGAAAGCAAGAGCCCGGGGGTCTCAGACTCACAGGAAACACCAAGCTGTCCCCCAGCTCCTTAGGTGGCAGAACGAGCCGCACTGCCTTAGTTAGACATCTGTCTGAACTGCACCAAAGCAAAACAGCATGTCTGCTGGCACACGATACCGCTCTTACTGCCGCAGACATCGCATTTCCAAGACTTAACTAGTGCTTCCCATTGCCTAGGGAGCACTGGGGAGAGAGCCTGGAGACAGAGGATGCCATCTTGAGGGTTGGGGCGGGGGCGGGGGTCAGAGAGCTTTGGGAACTTTGTCCAGACCGGGACATGGTAAAGGCCCCAGTCCGGAACGGACGCAGCAGGAAAGAGACTGCAGTGAACGCCAGGTGAGGATGAGCAGTCAGATCAGGGACCAGAGGCCGGGTCAGACACCTTCCCTAGAGCTTGTGGGCCTGCACGCAGCAGAACCAGCCTGCTGCAAAGACAGGAGACACGGCTTGGTTCTTAACCTCAACGGGGGTGGCTGTGCATTGGGATTCTGGGACTGAGAAAACAAAAGGAAGCAGGCTGAGCAGATTCAACAGCCAGAACCTTGATCGCAGTCTTAGAAGGTGTTCTTTGGGCTTTCTTCTGAGGAGGATTTTGTCTTGTGGTGTCCCATTGCCCATCTCCACTCTGAGCAGCGTGGGTGGGGGACACGGGGGTCCTTGCTTCCTCTCTCCAGCATCACAGCCTCTCCGGAAGAAAGCCCGGGGCATGCGCAGAAGCCCGCACGTATTTTGTTCCGGGAAAAGTCCTCGAGCTCCGTAATAAGCAGCTACTTTTGTGTCGTCTGACTCTCTGTAGCTCAGGCTGGCCTTAAACTCACAGCAACCCTCCTGCTAACAGCCTTCCAAGTGCTGGGATTACGTGTGTGTGCCACCACCACACCTAGGTACAATCAAGAAGTCCCTTATGCCCAAGCCTGGCCCTGTAGTGGGATTGGCAGAAAAAGGGGACAAAACAAAGGAAGCTAAATTGGCAGCCTCGATTGTCATCACTGTCCCAGGCCCACCCCGCCCCAAGGCTGATTCTATGTCTTCGGGTGGGATCGACCACAGATGGAGGCCGTGAGTTCTTCACGCTTATGCGGGGCTGCCAGGGACAGTAGCTTCCTTCTCCTGGAAGGTGGCCCTGTGTTCCACAGCACTGTCTGGAGTCCCCCTCCCCTTGCTCGCAGGGCTCTCCCCCATCTCTGGTTGGGCTCCTACAGCCTGCCCACATCTTTATGAGTAGACCCTCATTAATCTCCGTGATAAGTTAGTTCAGCGTGCCAGCTGTTTCCTCTCAGGGCCCTGAACATCCCTGCGTGTGTGTGCTGGGCTCAGTTACAGCATTAATATGCATCTCTTGTCTTTAGTAAAACAGCTCTGAGGAAATACAGTTTCCATACCGTGTAATTCTAACACACACAGGCTGGAGATGCAGCTCAGTGGTACAGCGCTTCCCTGACACACATAAGGTCCTGGGTTCAGTCCTTGGCACTGTAAGATCTTCCCATCAGTGAGTCATTCAACGTGTACAGGCCTGGGCGGTGGTGGCACACACCTTTAATCCCAGCACTCGGGAGGCAGAGGCAGGCGGATCCTTGGGAGTTCAAGGCCAGCCTGGTCTACAGAGTGAGTTCCAGGCCAGCCAGGCCTGTCTCAAGCTAAACTAAGCACGGTGATGTATGCCTGTGCCTAGTACTCAGGAGGCTGAGGCCATCCTGGGCTATATGGAGAATACCAGGCTAGCCAGAGCTATATAGCAAGAGTCTGTCTAAAAATAAACAAAACAAAACCCTGCACAACCAGTGTTTGTTTTAAAGAATATTCCCACATAGGTGTAAATGTAAGCACAGACAATTTTATATGTTTGTCGATTCAGAAAGCACCCTCAAGGTTGGCAAGATGGCTCAGAGGATAAAGACATGCAAATCCCCAGATCCCACAACGGAGAGAACTAACTGCCCAAGGTTCCCATGTACCATGGCATATATGCACCCTCACATACACATAACATATGTACACATGCATGCACACATAACAAGAAAGGAAGGCAAGAAGGGAGGGAGAGAGGAAGGTAGGGAGGGAGGGAGGGAGGAAGGGAGAGAGGAAGGGAGGGAGGGAGGGAAGAAGGGAGAGATGAAGGGAGGGAGGGAGGGAGGGAGGGAGAGAGGAAGGGAGGGAAGAAGGGAGGGAGGAAGGGAGGGAAGGCAAACCCATATCTTCTGTAACTATCTCTTTACCCGCTCCCCTAAGTGTTTACCCTAAGCAGTCACTGGCCAGCTGAATGTCCCTGTTCTGGGTCTGTGTGAATAGAATGATGTGGCCCTGCTGTCTCATGAAAGGCCACTTCCCCTGGGCATGACATTTTCAATGATCTCTCAAGTTAGAGCTTGCATCCATGTTTCACTTTCGGTGTGGCTGGTTGGAATTTCAGCTGATACACAGCACACTTAGTCATCTGTTGGCCAGTTGATGGCTGCTTGGGTTTTTGTGAACAATACTGCTATATACTTTCAGGGTAAGTGTATGGACATGCATGTTTCCATTTGTTTCATGTCTATGCCTGGGGTTAACTGTTATGTCATGATGTAGCTCTCCGCTTAGCCATTAAGGGACTTACTTGGTAGACCGTTTCCCAAGCAGATAGGCAGCTCTCTAAAGATCAACTATGCCCTCACCAACAGTTGAATCATTGGTTCTGCCCCTTCTCAGGAGTGGGTTGGGGGGAGGGTGCAGCACATCTCATCTAGGTTTTCATTTGCATCCCCAAAAGACTGGTGTGCGTGCCTACAACTGTCTTACCAACTGTTCGCGGTGGCTAGCTCCCCTTACAGAGGAGGATGAAGCAGCACAGCTGTTGGGGTTCCCCAAATTGAGGAGGGGTCCCCAAGCTGGATTCGTCACCCCAAGAATCAAGAGTCCACGTGCCAATTGATGCAACACGCAAGAGGCTTTAATTAGGCATCTTCAGATGGGCCTCTCGGTCAGCTTTTAGACCGATTGGCTCCGAGGTTCAGTTACAATCAGCTTTTAAAGACAAAAACCACAAGCCTTTGGGAGGGGTCCCTATCTTGTGATGGGGGGTACATGACTACTGACTAGGGGAAGTAGATGTCTTCGTGACCTACACATTGTAAATTCCTCAAACCTTGGTATGAGTTAATCATCTCTCCCTAAGTAAATGGTGTTGTCATCTCCTTGTTTCCCACGAATCTTGTTTGCCCATCTCTGACACCCTGGTCAGTTCGTCACAGGTGGTCAGCAGCCTGGAATTTGGCCTTTTGTGGGTTTACAGCCCTTCTGCAATTAAGGTTGCTAAACCATACATCCCATTCTGTGGTCTTTCACAGCGTGACTTCCTGTCCACAGACCACGGTATAACAGCGCTAGAGGTGGGACCTCATTCCTCCAACAAGTAGCACACACGCCCTTACCTAGGAGGACACAGTGGAGAGGGGGTGACAGCAGGAAGGTAGGCAGCCAAAAGACCTACAAAGAGGAATATCTACCACTCAGTTTTAAATAGCTCATGTCCCTGCACATAAGCTCCCTTGTCTCCGTGTGCGGACGGTTGTTGTGTGGGAAATGAAAGAATGGGGGCACTTCTTAATGAAGCCCAGACATGAGCATCATAAACAACCACGAGAGACAGGGCAGAGAAGAAGAGCTTGTCTGGCAGGCAGCTGGAGCCAGAGCTCGGGAAACCACTAAAGTGATCGCAGAAGTGGGAGAGAGCCCTCGCCAGCCACCATCCATGCAGCTCAAGCCGACCTCAGGATATGGGGGCCTGGGGCCCAGCTGGGCTTCGTTTAGAAAGTAGTTTGGCAGAAGTGCTGCCGCGTTTGTCTCCACTCTCTAACCCACCCCGGATTGCTGGCTTCTTGTCCAAATCAGCATGTGGGCCTGGTCCTGCTTGGCCTTTTACATTCTCACAAAACACCGACGCTGACATCGACTCGGAAAGGGGTCCAAAGCATCGCTCAAGGGTGGGAACTCAGGTGGGCCCACGGGCTCTTCCTTGAACTCCTCCTCCCCCCTTGTACCACACACACACACACACACACACACACACACACACACACACACACACCACACTTCTCCCTCCCGATTTGGATTCACCCCCAGCCCTGATGTGTAGTCAAGGTCATGGGGGATTGAACCCGAGATGTGGGTATGTTTTCTGAGCTTTCATTCTGCACGCCCAGCTTGCGGACTGATTTATCAAGAGGGACAGAGTCAGTTCTGGAGGCAGTAATGGCGAACAAGATGCTGTCTGGAGGGAAAAGTCAACCTCCCCGGCAAGTGCTTTGGGTGGGAGCCAAGAGGGCTGGAGCTCGTTACAACTGCCATCATCGCTTTGCCGTACTCTTCCCTGACAGATCCCAGAATCGAGTCAGATTAACTCAAAGCTCAGGATGGCTTCATGGCCCCCACAGGGCACAGCAGCGCTTCGGAGCAGATGGTCATTGGAAAGCACATGTGAGGTGTGACCCCTCAGTCTCCTGTAGTGTATGGAGTGAGCAGAGCAACCTGGATCCGGAAGGGTACCCAACAACTTACAGGAGCAAAACAACTTAAAAGCAGAATAGGAAAGAACTTTCTTTGGTTCTTTTTTTTTTCTAAAATTTTAAGTTATTTTATTTATTTGTGCGTGTGTGTGTCTGTCTGTCTGTGTGTCCATGTGTCCGTGTGTCTGTGTCTGTATCTGTCTCTCTGTGTGTGAGTGTGTGTGTGTGTGTGTGTCTGTCTGTGTATGTATCTGTGTATGTATGTGTGGTCTGTGTGTCTGTATCTGTCTGTGTGTGTGTGTCTGTATCTGATTGTGTGTGTGTCTCTCTGTGTGTGTGTCTATGTGTCTGTGTCTGTCTGTGTGTCTCTGTGTCTGTGTGTGTGGTCTGTGTGTCTGTGTGTGTGTCTGAGTCTGTATCTATCAGTGTGTGTGTGTGTGTGTGTGTGTGTGTGTGTGTGTCTGTTTGTCTGTCTGTGTTTAGAGAACATGTGGAGGTCAGAGGACAACTTGTAGGATTGTATGAATCAGGTCTCTCCCTCCACCCTATGGGTTCCAGGGCCAAGCTCAGCCTTAGGGTTTGGCAGCAAGTTACTTTGACCACTGAAACATCTCACTGCCCCTTCTTTCCAAGTAGTTAGTTATGAGACAGGGTTTCTCTGTGTAGCGCTGACTGTCCTGGAATTCTTTATGTAGACCAGGCTGGTCTCACAGAGATGCACCCGCCTCTGGGATTAAAGGTGTGGGGTGCTACTCCTGGCTCCTTTTTATTTTTTTAAACAAAGAGACTTAAATCTGCCAGCTAAGAAATGAAAGCCAGACAAGCTCAACCCATTACGATGCACACAGAGTAGATTCTTATAGAACTGGAAAGCCATAGCAGAAGAAGTGCTATACATCTGTCAAAACAGGATTCTCATACAGTTAAATTGGTAAAGACTCATCTAACTCATCATCTACTGCGCAGAAGGACAGGGACAGATCAAAGGGGAAGACAAGTCAGAAAGCAAAGATGCAGGCATAGGTATGCATACAGACTCCACTGTGGGATTGAGTCAGTAATGACCTCCATAGACTCATGCATTTGAACACCTGTCTCAGGACATTGTAGAACCTTTAGGAGACCAAGCTCTGTCTGAGGAATTACTGGGAGCAGGTCTTGAGGTTTTTAATAGCCTGGCTCACTTCCTGTTCTCACTGTCTCTGCTTCCTGTGTATAGATGAAAATGTGACCAGCCAACTTCCTGTTCCTGCCATGCCTCCCCCTCCATGACGAACCCTTGTCTCTCTGGAACTGAGGGCCAGGGCAGCCCTTTCCTGCTCTAAGTTGTTTTTGGTGATTTATCAGGACCCCAGGACAGTTAACTAATACACCAGGTGACGATCCGACGGCATTGAGATCAGGCCCTCCGGGGTCACATGTTCCATTTGACAGAGTTCATTTCATTTTACCAAACACATCTCTTTGAGACGGCAACCTCGGTCTGATTTAGGGTGGCCTGTAACCCACCCTGTAGGCCGGGCTACCTCAGAACCAGCAGTGATCTTCTTGCCTCAGCCTCATGATCGATGGCATGACAAGTGCGAGCCGTTGCACCCGAGTCCAGTCATTTTGTCAGTTTAGACATCTCCGGTTCCCAGTTAACTTTGCAGAGCCATAGCCACCCACGGGTCATTAGAAAGTCCCGTTAGGTGACTTCCCCACAGGCAGGTTGCCTCACACGCGCTAGCTGGATGGCCGGCGGTATTGACGTCGAACGGCACCGCGCAGTGCTTTTTTGCTTTTGTATTTTGAGTAACAACATGAAAATAACTACACAGCTTCATCCTTGGTAAGATGTTTGCTCCTAAACAGAGTCACCAATTCCGAGTGCAGTGTCACATGCCTGTCCCACCACTGGGAAGCAGAGGCAGGGGGAATCCCGAGTTTCGAGACCAGGCTGAACTATATATACAGCGAGATAACGATCTCAGGAATCCAAAAGGAAGCAAGGAAGTAAGAAGTCACCGCACCTCACTCCGCATAAGCCCTGAAAAGGAATCTTCAGACATGACCTCGCCCAAAACGCCACTCAGCCCTCTGCTGTTCCTCTGCAGTCTTGTTTACTCTTTCGGAGGCAGCAGCCCCGGAGTGGATTGCCCTACTTCTCTCAGACCCGTTGCTCCCACATCTCTGAGCTGTATTTCCTGTTATGGAAGGAGTCCCGGTTGTCAATCATGAGTCATTTCTTTCCTTTCCCCTCACGGATCCTATTGGAGTCGCATCAGCCACTCTGGCTGTATTTACAGGTGAGTGCATCTGACAGCAAAGGAATTGCGCATCTTATCAGCTTGGAATATATCCCTGCCCTGTTGGGCCAGGACTGATAAGCTCATCTGTGGAGTTTTAGAGGTTTTACCACTTGCCCCAGGAAATGCTTGTGAGGAGCCCACATGTGTGTCCAGCGCTCCTTAAAACTGTCAGTGGCCAGCGAGAGGTTTCACACTTGCTTGTTTCATCTTAAAAGTTTTTATCACACACGTTTATTTTGTGTGGAGGTGTGGGTGCTTGCCACAGTGTGTGTGTGTGCATGTGTGTGCATGTGCGTGCATGTGTGTGCACGCGCGCGTGTGGTATGTATATGTGTGTGCATGCGCGCATGTGTGTGTATGTGTGTGTACATGCATGCGTGCATGTATGTGTGTATGTATGTGTACATGCGTGCGTGTGTATGTGTATGTATGTATGTATGTGTGTGCATGCGTGCATATGTGTATGTTTGTGTGTGCATGTGCGTGTGTGCGTGCGTGCATGTGTGTGTGTGTGTGTGTCTGTCTGTATGTGTGTGTGTTTGCAGGAGTTGGGCTCTTCTACTGTGTGGGTCCTGAGGATGAAACTCGGGTCACCAGGTCTGGCAGCAGAGCTCCTTTACCCACGGAGCCGTCTCACCTGTGCCCTGCTTTGTTCTTGTGGCGCCTGGGACTGAGCGCAGCCCTCATGCATGCCAGGCACTCTCTTTACCACTGAGCCGCATCCCCAGCCCAAGAGCCTGTGACTACCACGGGCTGCACCAGCCCAGGAGCCAAGCAAGAGGACATTTCCAGCTCAGCCGCACTGACCTCTGTGAGCTCTCCAGTCTGATCACTTTTCTTCCCTTTTTCAGTAACTGCTGTGGGCCATCCAGTGCCCCCCCCTTGTCCCCGCTGGTTTTAGGACATCCTAAGAGCATTTTGCATAAAACAGTCCATCACCATTACCCACTGTCTGTCACTGGTCCATCCTGGACGCCTGTATGGGGTTCCGTTGCCTAGGAAGCCACAGGCAACAACCACGGACATCTCCGTGTAGTGGTGTGAAACACCCTGCCCCAAGGCCACAGCCCCCCTGTGCTGTGGTGGCCACTGTGCTACCTAAGTCCTACAGAATGATTCAGCTCTACCTTGCTACGGCTCTTTCTCCGTAGGACTCAGGCAAAGGCCTCAGCGCCATCTCTCTTCTGCATCTCTCATAGACACAGTCACGCAACTCTACCCTCGCTGCTTAAGGCGAGCTTTCTCCTGGAGGCTCCTGGGAAAGGACTTCAAGCACGGGAGGCACGATTCTCCCGGCGTGCCCAGGAATGTCTGAATTCAGGAAAACCAACCTGGGGTTCAGAGTAAGGTCCCGTCACACGTGGGAAAACAGGATGGCACCTGTCAGTTCTTCCCTGGGCTGAGGGGAAGCTGCCAGCTCCTTCTGCACTGGCGCTTTGAAGTATGTTCTTGTGACTTGGGAAGATGTGGAGGGATAGTCAAAAAAGAGGCAGGCCAGAAGGGAGCTAGGGTGTTGTGGGGGGTGTCCTTCTGTATATAAGTTTCTCTTATTGGTTGATGAGTAAAACACTGATTATCCAGTAGCCAGGCAGGAAGCATAGGTGGGGCCGCCAGACCAGGAGAAGGCTGGGGAGAGGACACACACAGAGAGAGGCCAGGAGACGCCATGCTGTCAAAGGAGTAACATGCCGGATTACGGGTAAGCCACTGCTAGTGGCAGTACATAGATGAATAGAAAGGGGTTAATAAGAAGCCCAAGTCAATGGCCAATCAGTGTTTTATTCATCAACCAAAAAGAGAAACATACTTACAGAAGGACATCCCCCACCACGTGTGGTAATGAACCTGAGCAAGCCATTTCCCATCCACAGCCTCAGTTGCCTTCTGTGCCTGGGGAGGGGGCATTCCAAGTCCGGGCAGCCAGCCTCTTCAGTGAAAGGCGGAGTACGGAGTTCTGTAGGTTGTGTAGCTGCTTTGCTCATCGCCGTGATAAAGCATCGGACAGACACAACTTAGGAAATACATTCTAGATCACGATTCAGAGGACGTGGTCCGCCAAGGTGGGAAAAGCGTGGAGGCAGGGTCAGCTCTGTGGCTGTGGTAGTGGGAGTGTGGGGGGTGGGGCCAGCTACCAACCTTGAGTCCAGGTCCCCGGCTAGTTCCTCCAGCTAGCTCCTGCCACCTAATGATTCTGCAGCCTCCCAAAACAGTGCCACCACCAACTAGGGACCAAGTCCAAACACTGTGTTCACCATGTAGGACATTTCATATCTAAACAATAACAGGGGCCTTGCAGTCACCTCTCCTCCATTAATAACTGTAGTGCAAAGGCTTCACAGGGTTGTACTCTGATGTAGCTTCATCTCCAGACGCGGGCAGTAGTAGCTCATGTTAGACATGTCAATCACAGTTTGCAAGTCCCTGGTCTAAGCGGCCTCCAAAAGTCCTTTAAACTTTAGTCCCTTCAGGCTAACAGCAAACCCCTTTGATAGCACCCACTCAATTCATCTGAATGAGAGCGTCTAAATATAACAGCACCAGCAGTAGGTATTATTTTAGATTTATCACGCCCCCTTTCCTCCAGTGATTCATTGAATTTTTGACCGTGTTTGTTGAGAGCCTACCGGATGCCAGGCGCTGTTCTTGCTACTGGGGAATCTAACGATTGCCTAAATCCTAGACACCAGATTGCTCACAGCCTAAACGGGAGCGGTGGCAACCAAACGTCACTGTGATTTCCTGTTAAAGGCTAGTGTGACTTCAGGGATCAGTGCTCAAGAGCCCCCCTTACCTCTTTTCCAGGGGGCTCGAGTTTGTTCCCCAGCACCCACAGAGGGTGGCAGAAGACCTGTTGTAGCTCCAGCTCCAGGGGATCCGACACTGTCCTCTGACCTCCGTGGTTACCCCCAGACACATGGTGTATACACATTATTTATATAAAGCCTAAATAATGAAAACGACATAATATACAAACTTCAAATGCTAACAGGTTTCAGGACGTGCAAGGCCTGTAGCAAGCAGAGTGAACTGTTAGAAATGCTTTCCAAGAGAGTTGATGGGTGTGGGCTTTCAGCCCCCCCTCCTCAGACCAGGGCAGGCCTGTACAGCGAGGCTCTGACGGCTTGCACTGGAGGCCTGGACGGTGGCCATCAGTGATAAAGTTCACGTCTTGCTCAGCTGCAGAGAAGGTGCCGTTTAGATACAGAGCACGCAGCAGGAACTTCCTGCCAGGGAACGGCACACAGCATTCCACACGGGCAGCAACCATCAGAAGGCTCTTCCCCCAGCTGCGCAAAGCCCACCTTTCCCGCCGAGGCAGGTAAATGGTGCAGGAGGCACTCGGACCACAAGCAGGTTTTAGTGCCGAGTTTTACCTTTCACATACCGATCTCTGAAATCCTACTATGACTTGATGTATCCTTTCCACGAAACCTGCAACAAAGTGGGGGCTGGATGGAGAAATAGGCTGATCTTAGCGGAGTCTTGAGCGGCCACCCAGAGACACCGGAGAGTGACACAGTTCAGATCATGTGTAGTTGACTGACACGCAGTACAACTGGATAGGAGTCAGTCTCTGCGTGTGTGTATGCATGTGTGTGTATGTGTGTGTGTATGCATGTGTGTGTATGTGTGTGTGTATGCATGTGTGTGTATGTGTGTGTGTATGCATGTGTGTGTGTGTGTACTAGTATGTAGTACACCTGGACAGAAGTCTGTGTCTCTCTGTCTCTGTGTGTGATGTGGACAGGAGTCTCTCTGTCTTTCTGTCTCTCTGTGTGTGTGCACACGTGCATGTGTGTGCTCGCATGCCCATGCAATCACTCTCTCTCCCATTGAGCTAGAGCCCCAGACTGTGTTCACCATGCAGAAACCCACAGACGCCATGACCCTACCCGAGACTTTGATTGCACAGATAACGGCAAGCATGTCTGCATAAGGCAGCAATGAGGGGTTCATCCTAGGTGATGAAGGGAAGACCCAGGAGTGGACCCTGCATCTTCTGATGTCAGATGTCAGACTGCGGACCACGGAGGGGCCGGATTTCACTCTGGCATCCAGAGTGTCACGCCCGTAAAACGGGTATGAGTCTTCCTTTTATAAAGTGCCGTCTGTGACCCAGCAGGTAGACCCTGGTGAAGGCAGAGCTGCATCTGGTGAGCTCGGCTCTGTGTCAGGGAACCAGGCATGTGCCGTCCTCATGCATCCCCCACTGAAAGGGAGATTCTGACAGGCTTCCCTTTGATGGACCCCGTTCCTACTGGTGCTCTCCTTAAGTGAGAAGAAAGAACTTGTGACTCCTTCATTTTCTTTGGGAAGAAATTTAAATATGCATAAAGCAAGCCCCAAATCTGTCAAAAAATTTCAGATTATATTTAAAACTCATATTCTCCATGAATTCTTCCCAAATGAAGTGCCCGGAACTTTGATCCAACACCGATGTGCACTTTTGCAACAGATTCAGGCGCTTATGCTGAGCCGCATCACTCTCTAGGAAAACTGCAAAAACAAAAGTATTCCATGGCTTGGGAGACAGCTCATTTGGTAAAGTGCCTGACACACAAAGAGGAGGACCTGGGTTTGGACCCCAGGACCCCGTGATTTTTGCTGTTGTGTTGTTGTTAAAGCTGGGCGTGGCTGTGCATACTTGTAACACCAGTGTGGGTAAGTGAAGACAGGAAGACCTTGACCCTATCTCAGGAGGAAAGGAAAGAGACGGTAACATCTGAGGAACAAGGACACACACACACACATACACACACACACACACACACACACAGACACACACACACACACACACACCACAGGGAGAGTGGGAGAGAGAAGGGAGGGAGGGAGAGGGAGCTCCCATTGCCATCTGGTGGACATTTACCTGCTGCTTTCCAAATCTGGAGGTCGAGGATGGGAAGGCCCATGTGTGTGACGTAGAATGAGACGTATCTACATGTTAGAACAGTTTCTGTTTGAATGTTGAAAGAGCCGCGGGATACAACGGAAATGTCAAGGACCAAAATGGTCCAAAATGGAAATCAGACTTTAAAAACTCTCATTTCCAACTCAGTTTTAGAAACGCCTCAGCCCATGGAGCTCGGCCCATCTGGGTTCAGCCTCCCACTGTCCCTCCCTGCAAACATCCTCCAGACGCACGCACACACTTCCATCCAAGGGACCCTTGAGATTCGTTTCGTTTTCTCCATCGCCGCGATGCAGAAGATGGTGGAAGCCGGGGCAAGGAGCAGACGGTAGGGTACAGGTGTCAAAGCCCCGCCCCTCTCTGTGCTGGGGTACGCTGCCACAGCTGGGTGACACACGGGGAGCCAAAGACCTTTGGAAGCTGCAGATCCCCCTCAGGCCTACTCCCACCAGCTTGAATTGGTTTCCCAAAGTGGTTTCACTTTGTTCCTCCTCCAAGAGGCGGCATCAGCAGGGAAGAGAGCCAGAGGCAGAGGCCAACTGCTCATCTCGGCCTCACTCTGACAACTGAGCGGATGGGGAGATGCTGCTCCTAATTAAATCATGTCATAAAAAATACGCCGTTTTCCATCTGAACACACTCTGCAGTCCTCACGGTGGGTAATTTGTTGCTTTAATAACCCGGAGGTTGAATTCCAAGGCTGTAGCCGCCCGATGTTCCACGGAAACAGCCGCGGTGTTCTGGCAGTGTGCTGGCTCCTGGGAAGGTTCCTGGGAAAGCTGGCAAATGGCAGGTCCTCGTACAAACCCTGTTAGCTGGAGGCCTGGGAGCCAACTGCTGCTTTGCAGCCTGCTGTATAACAGGGTCATTCTGGGCCACTGTGATAAGCAAAAGCTTTTGCTAACTGAAAAATGAACGGGAGAGTTTCCCTTTAGCAGATCAGGCATGAAGGGACGTGGTGCCCACTCTGTGCTCTCTCTCTCTCTCTCTCTCTCTCTCTCTCTCTGGTTTTTCTCATCTGTAGAGATGGCAGTTAAGTCCTACCTCTCAGAAGGGTGAAGGTAAAAAATCAGAGATTGTAGTTAGCTTTCCCCTCTTTACGCCTGGGGGAGATAGAGGACTGAGGTCATAAGAGGAGTGTTGGGTGCCTCTGGGTTTTTCATGCCTCTACATGCAGGCACATGGTGTGTGTGTGTGTGTGTGTGTGTGTGTGTGTGTGTGTGTGTGTGTGTCCAATACAGACAGAAACAGGCACTACAGTGTGAACAATTTTATTGGCTTGAATGAGCAGGGGCAGTCCCTGCATGGAAGATGCAGCCACTGGGAATTGGGCCGTTGTGGTTGGCCCGAACCAGCAAGCAGGGCTGTCACTGCGTGGAGGTGCCAACTGCTTTGCGCTCCTGGCCTGACCCTGCTCTGGATTCTGTTCGGACTCCCCGAACACTCCCCCCCCACCTCCCGTGGTCTCTTGAGTTGCCGGCAACCAGAGGCTGCTCCTTTACTCTTACTCAGCAGCAATAAACGGTGCTAGCACTCTGTCTTACTCCCCAAGGCCCTGGAGAAGGGTTGCATGCTGGCTGGCTCCCTTCTCTGCCCTCCACCTCACTCTCCCAAGCTTCCGCTCCAGCCTGGCTTCAGGGAAAATTCCACTGAAGCCTCCCAGGACAAGCACAGACTCTAATTGCATTGAGTCTACAGAGATCCGTGCCCATGGTCCTGACAGCGTTAGTCTCTTGGTCCCTGTGATTACCGGATGATTATGGACCTGCTCTGCTAGGCGCAGGGTCCCTTGGGGGAGGCTAATGGACCAGGGCCAGTTCTCTGTGGGTGAGTCACGCTGCCTGCCATCCTGCTAGGAAACAGAGATCGATGACTTGAATCAATGTTTCCCCTTGAGGCTCCGCACCTCCTCTCGCCCCACCTTTTTGCTGGCACTTGGAGGGAGGCAGCAGCTGTTTGGATTTGTTTTCCTTCTGTTGGGAGCAGGCTTCTCCTTGGTACAGCTTCTCAGGGGTCCTTCACCACACAAGCGTCCAGGACACAGCCACGTTCGTTAGGGCTCTGCCGGCTCATTCTCATTTGCACTCTCTGTATCTCACCTTTGTTCCCTCGGTAACAGTTGGTGACAGCACTCAAGAGTGACATGGTCTCTGCTCTCAGGAATCATAACCCTCAACCTTGAAGAAACCGGTCTTTGTGCCCCCCCCCCTGCATCCTATACGGAGGCCTGAAAACCTAGATACTCTTATGGTAGCAACAAATGATAAGTAAAATTAGAGGGATGGGAGGGGTTGCTGGGGAGATGACTTGTTTAAAAAACACTAGAGGACCTGGATTTAGTTCCCAGCCACCCACACTGATTGGCTCACAGCCAACTGTAAGTTCAAGATCCAGGGGATCCAATGGCCACCTCTGGTCTCCTGTAGCATGCATACATGCGCAGACACATATTCGGATAGAACTAAAGTAAAAGGGATGCTAGGATTCAGTTGTGGCGGGCAGCACTAAGGAAGGTAAATAAGAAAGCTTGCAGATTGCTCCAGCTACCAAGCTGTCCAGGAAAGAGGAAGGTCAGGGCTCTGAGGAGAACAAGGTCAGTCTTGGCAGGCTCTGGCTGACTCTCAGGAAGCCCCTCCTAAGGAAAATACAAAGGGCTCCGTGGCTTTTTTATGCAGTGTGGAATCTAATTAACGGTTCTAAATTGCCAGTAGAGACGGCTCCTAAAAAAAGCCTCCACCTATTCCAGGACGGAGACCACCTTGACTGTCCCACAGACAGGGAGCTGTATAATGACGTTACGGGAAAGCAGCAGCTTCGTCTTCTGGGGGGTGTGGTAGGAGTCAGCTCCCCGAAGCAGTAGAGACAGGTGTCCATGGAGAGCTCCAAGCAAGCCGTATGTGAGTGAGAACACAAGGAACATGGCTTAATTAATGACCGTTAGACTCGCCGTGGTTGGCAGCTAGTGACCTCATCACAGTTGGGCATGTCCCGTCAGCAAGCAGAGATGAATACTCTTGTGCATCTATCTATCTTTCTCTTCTTATTTTATCTGAGCTCCTAGCCCATGGAGTGGTGCTGCCCACATCAGGGTAAGTCTACCCTCCTTTCTCAGTCAGCCCTTTCTGGAAACACCCTCAAAGACATGCCCAGAGGTGAGTTTCCATGGTGATTGTAAGTCCAGTTAAATTGGCAATAAAGGCTGAACATCACAGGCTGTGTGCAGATGGTGGGCATGGGGCCGTCTGCAAATGGGTGGGGTATGGGGCCGTGTGCAGATGGGCAGGGCAACTCTGTTTCTCTCTGAGCAGTCTGGGGATTGGCAGAAAGGTATAAAGTAACAATGCCAAGAAGGTTGTGAGGGCTTTTTTTTTTTTTTTTTTTGGTTTGTTTGTTTTGTTTTTGAGACAAAGTCTCACTATGTAGTCCTAGCTGTTCTGGAACTGGCTACATAAACCAGGCTGACCTAGAACTCAGAGATCCCCTTCGTCTGCCTCCAGAGTGCTGGAATTAGAGGTGCGTGCCACCACATCTAGAGAATAAAATTGTTGATTTGATGGGTTTAGAATTACCAGTGGAAGCCAGGCAGTGGTGACACACGCCTTTAATCCTAGCACTTGAGAGGCAGAGGCAGGCAGATCTCTGTATGTTCAAGACCAGCCTGATCTACAGAGGGAGTTCCAGGATAGGCTCCAAAGCTACACAGAGAAACCCTATCTCAAAAAACAAAAAATTAGGTTAGGTTAAGTGAGGTGGAAAGACCCCATGCTCAGTGTGGATGGTCCCTTCTGTAGGCTGGGGTTCTGGAGTAGATAAAAAGGAGAAAGGGAGCTGACTGCCAGCCTTAATCTCTCTCTTCCTGGCGACAGACACAGTGTGGTCAATCACTTCAAGCTCCGGTAACCAAGACTTCCCCACTGTGATGGACTCTATTCTAAAACTATGCAGCAAAATCAACCCTTAGGTATTTTACCACAGCAACAAAGTAAGTGGCTAATAAAGTCAGGCATGGTGTGCCACGTGTCCTTTAATTCCAGCATTCAGGAGGCAGAGCAGGCAGATCTCTGTGAGCTGAGAGCAGCCTGATCTACAGAGTGGATTTTAGGTCAGTCAGGGCTGCATGGTGAGACCCTGTCTTCAGTGAAACAAGGGACTAGCACAAAGACACGGCAGCTACCTCTGAGTCCCAGGCCACTTTCCGCTCCACTGAGGGCCTGCGGAAGACTGAGAAGTGAGAAGAACCTTTTCCAAGGTTCTCACTCCTCTAACCGAGGAACTGTCGCCGAATATCACCGAATATCTTCTACTCAGTTTTGCCTATTCAGAGGTAGTGATGGCGTGGCCACGTGAGACCCTTTCCCCCAGAGTTATTGATGGTGTGGCCATGTCATCTCTTTCCCCCAGAGTCAGTGATGGTGTGGCCCCGCCGTCCCTTTCCCCTTTTCTGGAATCCCAGATTAGTACACGGATGCTTCTACCCCTTCAGGATGAGTGTCTGAGTGATGCACATGACTGGCTGCATCTGCCGACCCAGCTCCCAGCCCTGCAGTGGTGAGCGACAGTCTCACACTCCCCGTTACACACCCCCTCCTTCCACCTAAACCCGTGCCGACTCCATTTGCCTTGTCCTTTGTCTCAGAAACCAGGAGGCGCCACGGGTCTGCTGCGTGTTGCCCTGTGAACCGCAAGTGATGACCGAGTCGGGGGACCCTGCTGGAGCAGGGGGAGGGAGGGCAGAGGCCACGCCAACCACTCAGCTGGCAGTCGGGGAGTCTGTGCCAACAAGGGTCCATCTGGTTGTTCATGGATCTGGACATAATGAATCCAGCTGTTCGCTGGCGTCGCAAATGGGCCTTTTGCTAGTGCTGTGGGCATCGAGCTGAGTGATAGTCTGTGTCCAGAGCCAGGTAATGGCCATCTATTAGCTTCCATGGGTGCACACGCGTTAAGGAAATCACATTCTTGTGCGGCTCTGCAGCTGAAGGAACCGCTTGTTGAAAATTTCCACTCGAGCTACATGAGGCTCAGGCTTTACGCTCCAAAGACCTTAGCCTACTCACCAGGAGTGTTTACTGGAAAAGCTCAGTGAGTGACAGCGACCCACCTTATATAAAGAGCCCTCTCGTAAAAGCTAACCTTAGTGGATGGGGCACGGCAACAGTGTGGCAGATGGGACACGGCGGGAAAAGTAGCGGGCACACCTTCTTCCGCCGTGTGAGCTGGTGACACGGACGGGCTGTGTTCGCGGGCAAGTTTACACCAAGGACAAGGACAGACTGCTAAGTCCCTGGGTCAGAAGCCACTCAGCAGCTCCCCCCGCGACAGAGATCCCACCGCCAGGCTAATCTCTTTTGGCTTGAGGTTGGCTCTTTCTACCGAGATATGTCCCATCGGCCGCTGGGCGTCCTGTAGTAGGTGGTGGGTGGGTGGCCCCAGGAAGCACTGTCAGTTGCAGGGTCTGAAGACTTCTCTGAAGGGTTCCGGTGGTGGGGAAAGAATAGGTGGGGTAGAAGAAGTTCCAGAAGCTTCATAAGAAAAAAAAGCAGAACTGAAGTCACTTTGCCTGCTTTTCTATGTTGGGGACAGGACAGAGGATGCCAGTCAAGCATTCTTCCACTGAGCTACATACGCCCCGGCCCTCTTTGTTAGACAGGGCCTCGTTAAATCGCCCAGGCAGGCTTTGAACTTACAATCCTCCTGCCTCAGCTCCCTGGGTAGCTGAGATTACAGGCTTGTGCCACCAGGCCTGGACAGCCTGTTTTTAGTTCACGGTCTTCAGGGAAAACCTTAATAAGCAGACATCTCCATATTTGTCATTGTGAAGTCTGACAACCGTTTCCACGAAGTCAACACGATAAACTTCTATGCGGTTGGCGGGATGCTTTCTGCCGCCGCTAGGAAAGCAGAAAGAGAGGCGACTGAGACGGAGTTTCTGAGATGAAGATGCTCACATTTTCCTAATGCAGAGAGGCTCGGCGGCCCCTGCTTCTGTGGGTCGGGTGTGCCCACATCTTCTTGGCCCTCTCAGTCTGTGGAGCTGTCAGTCTGTCTTGCCCTTGTTGAACGGTCTCTGTGCAGACAGGAAGGCCTTCAGCTCAGAAGTCACGGCCTCTTGCCGAGCCCTTGTTTCTTCCAGCCCCGGCCCACAGACCTGGCTTCCCTTCTTCCCTTGAGAGACCTGCTTGCCTCTATTGCCCTTGGACAACATTCTCTGGTTATACTGCAATCTCACACTTAACAAGCTAAAACAGAAGGCCGGTCCGTTTGAGAACAATCAGGGCTGTATAGTGGGACTTCATCAGACAAACCAGCAGACATCGACAAAACCAAACAAGCACACTGAACCCTCAGGATCCCTCCTGAGTCTCGCTGTCCTCGGGCTTAACTTCTGCCTAGGTTGGCAGCTGTGTTCCTTCTCTGCTCTCCTAGAAGACAAATATAGCTGCCTCCTTCCCACCAGGATATAAAGGTATAATTAGATCATGGGGTGAGCATACTTTGACTCGGTTCTGGTTGCCAGTGCTCACCAGAGGCAAAGCAGATGCCAAAGCCATGCTCTGGGACTTCCCAGCCGCCAGAACCATTGGGCCTATGTGAGCTTCTGCCAAGGTTTGAGCATTTAATAGGTGGGACCTGCTGTGAGAAAGTTAGGTCATTGGAGGTATGCCTTTCAGGTGCGTATTGGGGCCCCAACCCCCTTCTTCCTCTTTGCTCCCAGGCCAACAGGAAGGAAGTAATGTGTTCGATCGCACGATGCTCGGCCTCACCACGGGGCCCAGAAGTCCTACCCCATACTGAAGCCACAAGGGCAAACCTCTTTATTCCAGGTAGTTGTTTGTCTTGGTAGGGGCAAGCCGACACACACAACTTTCCTTTTTAAAGGTAAGTGTGTATGGTGTGTGTGTGTGTGTGTGTGTGTGTGTGTGAGCACACGCACCCATGTCTGTGTGTAGAGGTCAGATGTCAGGTGTCTTTATTGTCATTCACTTTATTTATTAACTTGCTTTTTGAGACAGGAACTTTCACCGAAGTGTGGACTATTAGACTACACTGACTAGCTACAGGCTCTTCCTGTCTCCAGCTCTAGGATTACAGATGTCACTGACACACACACACACACACACACACACACACACACACACACACACACACACGTGGCTTTTTATGGGCTCTGGGGATCAAACTCTGGTTCTTTTCTCTGAGCAGTAGACGCTCTACCCACTGAGTCATCTGCCCAGCCTCAACGTCCCTGCTTCATAAGTGATCCCATCCTGAATATTCTGTTACGGGAGTAGAAATGGACTAAGTCAGTTCCCAAGGCATAGATGTCAATATTGCCCTCCTTATTAAAATACTGGGGAGGATACCCCTTGTTTCCAGTGCACAATCTCATCCTTTTAGCTTAACCTGTGTCTTAGTTGGGGTTTCTATTGCTAGGGAGAGGTGCCATGACCACCGCAACTCTTTTTTATTTTTTTTCAGGAATATTTTAAATTGATTTATTTTTTACATCCAATCCCAGTTCCCCCTCCCTCCTCTCCTCCCCCCCTCACTCCACCCCCCTTCACCTCCCATCTGTTCCTTGGAGAGGGTAAGGCCTCCCCTAGGAATTCTACTAAGTCCGTCCCATCATCTCGTTGAGGCAGGACCAAGGCGCCTCCCCGTCCCCACACACCCTGGACCGTGGCAACTCTTATAAAGGAAAGCATTTAACTGGGGCTGGCTTACAGTTCAGAGCTTTAGTCCATCATCATCATGGCAGGGAGCATGGCAGCGTGCGGGCAGACATGGTGCTGGAGAAGGGGCCAAGAGCTCTATATCTGTATCTGCAGGGAGCAGAAAGAGAGAGCGGTACCGGGCCTGGCTTGAGCACCCGAAACCTCAAAAGTCCACCCCCAGTGACACACTTCCTCCAAGAAGGCCACACCCAGTCAAAAAAGTCCACACCCCCTCATAGCACCACTCCCTGTGGGCCTGTGGGGGCCATTTTCATTCAAACCACCTCAACCCCGGGAGGAAGACGAGGAAGTATCTGCCTAAATCCCCAACCTCCTTCACCCCCCAAGCCAGAACATTTCTGTTGACAGAAATGTCTGTCAGGCCCCATCCTGCAGCTGTTTAGTCCCAAATAAACACACAGAGGCTTATATCAATTATAAACTGTTTGGCGGATGACTCAGGCTTCTTATTGGCTGGCTCTCCCTTAATTATTAACCCATTACTATTAATCTGTGTATTTCCACGTTGTCTCAGCTTACTGGTGATTCCCTGGTCTCTTGCTTCCTCCGCAGCTACTTGGCGTCTCCCTGACTCCGCCTACTACCTTTCCTCTATCCCTGTTTGGATTTCCTACCTGGATAAATCTTGCCTGGCCATTGGCCGGGACAGCTTTATTCATCAGCTAATAAGAGAGACATATATTCGCAGCACGCAGAAGGACGTCAGCATCACATTTCTTCATGCTCTCATGACTTGTCTGTGGTGCGTTCTCTGCTACTCAATGACTACAGTGTCATTACGGCACCATTTTCCAGCGGCTTGCCTCTCAGTTACTCTTGGGGCAGCACCACAGAGGTGATGGTAGAACAGTTCAATCCCCTTCCCAGTGAGGGGACAGTTATGCTAGTTTGGCATGTGGATCTGAGCTAACGCAAGAGTCCCGCTCCATGAGAGGTAACTGCGGATCCAGCATTCTCCGCTTCCCCTGTTAGTTCACACTTACCCTTTAGTATCTTCACATCTTAAATTTCATTATATATATATATTTGCATATATATATATACATATATATATATACACACATATATGAATGCTTTATCTGGAATTTATGTGTGTGCACCACGTACATGCCAGATGCCTGTGTGAAGGTTGGGAGAGTGCTGTACTCCTTATAACTGGAACGCAGATGATTCTAAGCTGCTGCATGGGTGCATGGGTTCTCTGAAAGATCAGCAATCTCTCTAGCACCCCGCCTCTGATAGTGTCTCTTAATATTATTTATATATGTAGGGTGTCTGTTTGTTTGTGTGCGTACCATGTGTGTTGGTGTCTATGCAGCCCAAAAGAAGGTGTCAGATCCTCTGCAACTGGAGCCATAGGTGTCTGTGAGCCACCTGATGTGGGTACTGGGAGCCAAATATGAGTCCGCAAGAACAGTCAGTGCTCTTAACCACTGAGCCATTTCTCCAGCACCAGTACAGCACTCATTCTGAAATCCAGAATGTGGCAGCTGGCTGAGGAAAGGCCCATCAGTAAAATGCACCGCCACACAACTTATCAGTACAGTGCTTGCTGTGCAAACATGAGTACTGGGGTTCAGTCCCCGCTACCCGCATAAAAAGCCAGGCATGGCGGCATGCTTCTGTAATCCCAGTGTTGGGGAGGAGGAGACAGGTGAATCCCTGAGACTCATTGTCCAGTCTGTCTGGCTTGATCAGCCAGTCCCAGGTCATAGGGAGAGGCCTCGCCTCAAAATATAAAGTAGAGGATAATTAAGGAAGATACTTGACATCGATGTCTGGCCTGCACACACACACACACACACACACACAATTTTAAGAATGGGAATAATAATAATAATCACAATAATAATACAATAATGGTAACACTTGTCTCCTACTCCTACACTGTGAGAAGGACACAGGATCTTAATACAATATCTTAAGGCTCTCCCTTTGGGTTTTATTTTTTTAGACTTGGTCTTGCTTTGTGTCCCAAACTGGCCTGGGGCTTCCCATTATTCTGCCTCACCACCAGCCAGAGTGAGATTTGAGGTCTTAAACGCTACCAACAGTGAGTGGCTGGTCAGCTCAGCTACAGATGTTATTACTAATAGTACAATATTTACAGAACTTCCCCTTTTCTCTGTCAAATGATTGGGGAGGTTTTTTTGTTGTTTTGGTTTTTTTTTTTTTTTTGCCTCATGGCTGTTGTAGAGGTGACAGAAACTGATTGACAAGGCAGCTGGCAAATGAGGACCTGCAACCCATTCTTTGCCTCCCTACTGAGCCTTTCATTTTACAAATAGGGACAAAGTACTTGCTTGGGCTTAGAGCCAAGGGGAACTTGTGCCTCCAGCTGTAACCCAGAACTCCCCAAATTGGGGGGGGCATTTCTGTGGGCCGTAGTTCACACTGCCTGGCCACCTCTGTGATGTTATAGATTTCCCACCAAGACCCGATGTTCCAGAGCAGTGGTTCTCAACCTTCCTTATGCTGCAACCCAATTATACAGCTCCTCATGTTGTGGCGACTCCCAACCATAAGATTATTCTTGTTGCTACTTCTTAACTGTAATTCTATAACTGTTATGAATCCTTTTGGATGGTCTTAGGTGATCCCAAAGGGGTAGAGACCCACAGGTTGAGAAATACTACTTTGTAGTCTAGACAGGCTGTTGCATGTCTCTGGAAAGGCTACAATTGCTGCTATTTGGATACACACCATTCAGAAAACACTTTTTTTTGTTTTGATCTAAATTGTTTGCCTTTGAGGGTTTGTGCAGGTGCAACCAGAGGAGAGCTCTTTGGCAGGCAGGCATAACGAAAACCACCAGCAAGAAGAATAACCAGGGAATTGGGTTCCTCCCCACCACCCCCAACTGAACACACCTGAACGGGAGGCAGCTTCAAGAGGAAAAGAGGAGAGCGGGCAAGAGGATGAGGCCTCTTCCTGGGACATTACAAAAACGCTCAGCTAGTGGCTCCCGGGTTGGAGCATCCGTCACACTTCACTGACAACCAAAGTGCCTGGGAGATAAGGCAATTATGAGACCCAAGAATAAATGAAAGAAAACCCAATCTCAGCCGAATAGCACTGCCATCTATTAGGAAATTATTACAGGCTGAAGCAGACTTTAATGAGATTTTCACAAAAGAAATCTAGTCCCGTTCCTCTGGGGTAGAGAGAATTTTTTAACGATGGGAATGAGTAAGTGGGTGAGAGGCCCTCCCTGGGAGCACCAGTGAGGAAGAGTGGTGTATGTCCTGCCGCCTGCCTCTCCAAAGAGCTCTGGAGAAGAGACCCATGTAATACTCCTCTGTAGCGACAGATAATTCGCCTCCGTGCCTGTAACAGTGACCACGCCTTTGGGGCGTGGTTACAGGTGCGGATGTGACCGGCTAAAGTTAAAGGTTCGGGGATTTGGGAGGCCCTTCCGGTCGGGTCGCAGAGAGCATCAGGGTGCCAGGGTCTGCATCCTTGGAGCGGAAGCGCCGTGACAGTCACTTGTTTCCTGTGTAAGCTCTTTTCCCCAAATAAACTCTATTTATACTGGGTCTAGTGAATCCCGATTTCCACACCTTCACCCCTCCAGTCTAGGACCCGGCCTGGCAGAGCAGGCTGGTCCTCTAGACCCCCAACTGGACCCGGGTTTGCCAAACCCAACAACCCACTGGGCCATCCTGAGGCTGTCACACATGCTAGCCCCAAGAGATTTTTAAATCGGATGGCATAGTGACAGCTAGAAGCTAGAATCGAGACCTGCTTGCCTCTCATTTTCAAACCACCGGAGCTTGAGCAGACAGTATGGCCAGAATCTTAACTTCTTGTTGGGGGTGGGGTGTAGAAAGAGGTTGCAGAGAATAGGCAGGCAGATAGATGCTGAAGGCCTCTTCCAGGGACCGATTTTCCTGTCTTCTGTCATCTCTTTCATCTGTTCTCGAGATGAAAGGGAATCGGGAAGATCAGAGAGGTTCAACTATCCCAATTACAGTGTTTCTGATACGCGGGAGTTTGCTGTACTTGGAGAAGAAGCCTCCAGTGCCGTGGTGAGGGACACCGAGGAAGTCTAGTGTGATCCAAGAGTTCCGGGGCCGGCAAATAGTGTGTAAGGTCCTTAGCCAAGGCTGCTGGGCCTCTCCGGGGAGCGAGGTGAGAAGGCCAGTGAGCTGGATTGAGGAAGCAGCACCCACCAATCACAAGGTGGGGGACACTGGCCCTCAGCGGCTGGGGCATGCCGACGCCTCGGCCACCTTCTACGGCGGAATTCCAGCCAGATGAGCCATGTAGTATGCTGTCTATAATCCCCGTGGGACCAATGACAGATGGGCTGTTAGGTTATCCAGCATCCCAGGACAGATGACAAATGGGCGGCAAATACAGCAGCAATTCCCTTAATAACTCACACTGTGGTAAAGGGATTTAATAGAATTGAAGATGTGAACTTAAAACGACATAGAAGACAAATCCCAGGAACATACGTCTTTGGGACAGAAAGTTGATTCCATGAGAACATAGTGCCGTTATCATTCTTATTAGCTCATGTTTATTAAGCACTTTTCAGGCTGTCTGTGATGACGAGCGGTTGAGCAGAAACCACGAAAGAACGCCGCTTGCTGGCTCACTCCCTCAGGCAGGCTCATGCTTAGCTAGCTTTCTTGCATAGCCCAGGCCTGCCTGCCCTGGAATGATGCTGCCCACGATGGGCTTGCATCATTTAATCAAGACAGTCCCTGGCAGATGTACCCAGAGGCCGGTCTAACCCAGGCAACTTCTCAGTTGAGGCTCCCTTCCCAGATGACACTAGACTGTGTCATGTTGACAGAGATAGCGAGGACAGGAAAAGAATCCCTGACTTGACTACCAGGTGAGACACGCCCTGCTTCTTGGTCTGACCTGTATGAAACCAGTCCTCATTTGCATAGATCTGCTGGCCTGCTCACGATGCTGTCAAGCCACACGTATAAAAGCTGTCAAACGCCCTTGAAGATAACAGCCACTAGAACGTCATCGCTTTGCAGTAGGGAGAGTCGGGGATGGCTGGATGGGAATCTGTACAGTGCTTGCCTAACACACGTGCAATCTTGGTTCAGTCTCCAGCACCGTATAAACTGGGCTTGGTGGTGGCACACACCAGGAATCTCAGTGTAGCACGATAAGTAAAAGACCCAGAGACTGGCATTGGGGTTCAAGCTTCCAGCTGAAGATCAGAGAAACAAGGCAGCCGGCCACTAGCTCTCACCTCTACCTAAGCTCAGACCAAAGGGGCGATCCTCACACTGCTCTGGACTTCACTGCTCCTCAGACTCACTCAGACTGCTGTGCTCTGCTCAGCGTGGCTCGAGACTTCACTGTCTTCCTATCCTCGGTGTGGCTGGAGAGTGAAGAACCCTAGCTCTCGAGACCCTGTTCCTGTCTTAAATACCTCTCGTGAATCCTGGGATTAATGGTGCGTGATCCTTAGTGCTGAGGTCATCTTTGTGTGAGCTGTCTCTCTTTAGGACTGGATGTATTTCTTGTAGCTCAGTGTGGCCTTGAACTAACAGAGATCCGTCTACCTATGCCTCCCAAGAGGTGAGATTAAAGGTGTGTGCCAGCACTGCCTGGCTTCTGTAGCTTGTGGCCGACTTTGCTTTCTTGATCCCGAGGCAAGCTTTAATAAATCGTAAATAATGTATCGCCACATCTCAGCACTAAGGATGTGGAGGCAAGAGGACCAGAAGTTCAAAGTCGTCTTTGATTTTTAGCAAATTTGAGGTCAGTAGGACGATGGGGATGCCTTGGCTAATTCTTGCTTAGAATGCCGAAGTTGAGTAGTAGGTGTTGGTCCAGATGAAACCCAGTTCTCTTCTGCCCCCACATTCTGTTCACACTCAGAGGCTGTGTAGTTGAGTCTGACTTGGCTGTAGGGTGTAGTTTGGGAGTTCTGGGAATTTAGAGAGATGAATGAATGAATGAATGAATGACTGCAGAGGAAATAGCTCATGAATACAAAGGAAGGAACTTGTTATTTGCAAAGTGGGAGCTGATCCAGCCGCATTAAATTATCTCCAAGCACATGTATCCACACCGGGAACAGTAAGTGCGATTCTGTTTACCCGAATCCCCCTCTTCCCAGGGCATTAAGAAACCAGCTCTTCTCTTGGGAGTCAGTCCTTAGGGTGTTCACACCAGGAGTTCACCCAAGTTCCCAACAGGTGGTGAAGAGGACCCTAAATACTTTACAAGTGGCTGCTGGAACGCCTCGGGGACCCTCATTCCTTTAGTTTGCTCCAGCATAATAATACTTTAACATATTGCCAGGTGACTCTGTTTCCCTAGACAGGACGTCTCTGACTGCAGTATTTCACAAATAAAGAGTGCTTGGCCATATTTTTTAAAAAAATTCTCCTTCTGTGCAGAAATTCTCCTTCTGTGCAGACACATGCCAAAGACTAGTATAACGAGAAAGGGTTTGCATTCTCAGCCACTTAGTAGGTACGATTTTAAAGCAGCCAGCACCAGAGGCAGATCCATGTTCTGTCTTCTGTCCTGAGAAAAGCTCCGTGACACACAGAGGTCAGAGGTGCACACGCCTGTCAGTTCTCAGCTCTGTGGCAGGCGTCCCTGTGACCATTGCTGTGTGCCCTAGAGGATCCGAGAAGGCCAGCTGGCTCTGCTTGGAAGAATTTGTGGGAATCCGCTTCCCCCCCATGGTCCGAGGACTGAGGTCCTGTTTCCTTGCTGGCTAGTGTGGTGCAGAGGTGCTCTTAGCACATGGCCTCTTCCTCCTTCAAATGTTAGAAATGTGTGTGTGTGTGTGTGTGTGTGTGTGTTTTCCTGCACCTGTGTCAGTTCAGTGCCCTGGAGTTACACACGGTTGTGAGCTGCCATGTGGTTGCTGGGAATCAAACCTGGGTCCTCTGGAAGACCAGCCACTGCTCTTAACGGCTGAGCCATCCCTGCAGCCCTGGCCCCTCCCTCTTCCCAGGAGCCATGGGCACTGAGTCTCTCAAGCTGCTTGTCTGCTGCTGGTGGTGACCAAGGAAAACCGAGCTCCCGGGGTTCGCTATCGTCCCCCACTTCCGCCCCCACCCCACACTCCTTCTTATTCTTGAGACAGGTTTTACTGATAGCTCCCCCACCCCACACCTCCTTCTTATTCTTGAGACAGGTTTTACTGATAGCTCCCCCACCCCACACCTCCTTCTTATTCTTGAGACAGGTTTTACTGATAGCTCTGGGTAGTCCCGATACTTGTTATGGGATCCTGGATGGCCCTGAACTCCTGCCAGTTCCAAAAAGCATCCCTTCTACTCCTTGACACTCAGGCTGACCTTGCCTCCCTGCTCCCAGAGCTGGGTCAGAAAAATAATCTGGCTACCTCCATGTCACAAGAGCAACTGATATGGATATTATATGAAAAAACATATGAAAGGAAATCAATCTCTCTCTCTCTCTCTCTCTCTCTCTCTCTCTCTCTCTCTCTCTCCCTAGATTAGTGCCCAGCTGAATAATGAGGTAGAAGAGAATCTTGAAGGACCATTTTTTATAATTCTGCAGTCCCCGTTCCATAACACAACTAATCCGATCGGGACGGTTTCTTGACAGCTGTGATGGTTACGGCTACAGTAACTTTGAGCGCCACCCAGGGAGACAAGAAAAGAAACCCACAAATGCTCTTCCTGGCTGGAGCTCTAAGGCAGTCAGCTTTGACGGCTCCAGCTTTGCTCAGGTGACCCCAGCCTTGGAACGGCACCCGGGACAGCAAAGCGGTGCTCGTCAGGTATAGCGCCTGCTGAATAAACGGTGTGCAGCTCCAACTCCAGCCTGCCGGTCAATTTTGTTGGTGCTTTTGGATCAGGGTCCCCCCCCCCACTGTGTAGCCCAAACTCACAATCCTCCTGCCTCAGACTCCTGAGGTCTGGAATTACAGGGCTTTATCACCATGCCGGTCTAGTTAACTCTTTATTGGCTGCTGCACACAGTGTTCTCAGGCTGAGCACAGTGAGGAGTATGGGGGAACTCCCAACCTCCGTGTTCCTTGCCATGGCTGGTTTTATGTCAGCCCAGCTGGATTGTGGCATGTGGCATCCATTGGTAAGTACTAGCCTAGATGGGGGAGTGAGGGGTTTCAACAGGTGAGATTTGAATGAAGCAAATTGGCAGTGAGGGTGGTAGACCTTGTTCAGTCAGGTGAAGGCCCTCAAAGAAAAACCTGAAGCCTCTGGGGGAGGAAGGAAGGCAGCATTGAGAGAGGCCTCACACTCAGGACTCCAGCAGCAGCTGCCTGGGTCTCCAGACCTACTCCTTCCCTTCCCTGTCCTCTTAAAAAGAAGCCAAACAGATAAAGATCTCGATTACAATCGGAGGGTCAGACCGGCTAGTCTGTAGTCTGTAGCCGTGTGATCTCACAGGAACGGGAGCGGGAAGATTTCAAGTTCAAGACTGGGTTGGGCAAAAAAGTGAGACCCTGTCTCAAAATAAAGGCAAATGGGTCTGTAGCCCAGGGTTGGAGCGTTTGCCTGGCGTGCAGGAGAACCCTGGCTTCCACCCCCAAGTCCTGAAAATGAAAGTCAAGCGCAGGCTGGACTTCAGCTGCTACAGTGCCGGTTTCAAGGTAAGCTTGTCCCTGAGAGGTGGTCCTCAGACTCAGAGTCCCAGACACAGTCCTCCAGCCCCACAGCTCCACCCAGGGGGGAAAAAAACCAACCCATCTTTTCAGTCTTACTTCCATGCATGTTTGTGTTAAACTGGTGTGGACAGGTATAACTAATTGCCCGCAGTTCTAACACCGGGACGGTGTTGTTTGGAGCTGTGACAGGAGGAGTCCCTGTGTCTCAGGCTGTCCAGGGTAAGGCATTCCAACAGAGCAACCTCTTCCTCGTCAGCTCCTTGGTCTCCCTGACTGGCTAACCCACCCGAAGTCTGGACCAGATGACGCTTCCTGGAAAGTTGCCTGGCCTCCTACCTGTTCGTGTGTGGGTGTTTGGCACAAAAAAGCATTCGCATTAGGAGGCTTGGAGTTCAGCACTGTCAATCATCTTATGCTGTCCTAAGCCGACTGTTAACATTTGCAAGGCAAGGTAAATTCTTCCAGCAAACACTTGTCAAAATCCACAATGTTTGTGGCATAGCACAGGCAAAAAAGTATGTATGCATCTGGGCAGGGTGGCTCCTGCCTCTAATCCCAGCACACATCGGGGAAGGATTTCTCACCACAAGCTCTAGGCTCTTCTGGACTACCTAGCGACCTCTGGGGACATGGTCTACAGAGTAAGAATGCCTCCGACAAAGTGTAATCAAAATGAAACAAATAACCACGCCTGCCTCGTGACTTCATAAAACCTTTGCTGCATCAATGCTATGCGAGAGTTACAAAAGCCGAGGCGACAGAGACATCTCTGACAGTCCGGCGAGGACAGAGAAGGCCCTTGTGGACAGGGACGGGACATGGAAAAGATGAAATTCAATGCAAACTGAAACAGAAGCAAAACCTTCCGATTTCAACCTTATCATAAAAATATTTGGAGTAGCTTTTAATTTTTACTTGCTTTGTCCGTGTTAGTTGTGTGTGTGTGGGGGGGATGCACTCATATGGAAGCCAGATTTCAACTTCTGGGGCGTTTTCCTCTATCTCAATGCCTGCCTCCCCACTGAGCCACAGCCGGTTAGGAACCTGCGGCTGGCTAAGTGCCTAGCTCTCCCCTTAGCACATTGCCTGTTGGTGCACCCGTAGGGCTCAGACTGACAAGCAGGGATGAGAATATTGCAAACTGGGTCATACCAGAATCTTCAACGTGGAAAGGGTGCTTCACGGGATCGATCAGGACTTGCTGTTTCTAAGACTGTCATCCAAGGTCACAGAAGTGCTGCCTCACTGACTCATCCCTATGAATTTCAGCTCGAAATGGCTTGGTCCCCTGTAATAAGCCATGGAACTAGGAGGGTGGCTGGCTGTGCGATTGTGAGCACTGGGTGTGAGCGCTGGGAGTCTTCGGAGCCCAGGTAAAAGCCGGATGGGGGCGGTAGCCTACCTGTAATCTCAGTGAGGCAGAGACAGAATCCCTGGGGCAAACTGGCTAGCCAAAAACGGTGAGCTCTGTCCAGCTGTTGACTGCAGGTTTTGCAGAGGACCTGCTGCTGTCTCAAAGCTTGTCTACTCTGTATTTCCCTTTGCTTCAGAGTGAAAAATCCTTTGCTACTCTGCTGTTAGTGTGTCCTCCGGATCTTTGAACAAGAAGCCAAGACCGTGGAAACACCTGGTCCAGGCAGAAGTCAATCTATTGTACAGCCATCGGGGTCTGCATGTTTCAAAGGCTTCTTGGTCTGTGTAGCCAGACCGACTGCCACCATAGCTCACAGCAAAGGGCTTTAACCTGCGCCGCTGCCGCTGTCTGCCGCCCGTCTCCTGGCTGCCTGTCTTCCACGTGGAAATAATCTCGGCCCACTTAACCGAGCAGCTACTGCAAACTGCACAGGCTGCTGAGTTGCATGGGAATCCCTCTTTCAAAACATTATGAGGCAAGATATCAACCCCATGTTGCAAATGAGGGAAGCGAAACCCAGCAAAAAGAGATGCTCACTGAATTTATACACCCAGTAAGCAGGAAAACAAAAACAAAAAAACAAAATGTATCCCTAGTGATTTCAAAACCCGTGTCCCCATCGCGCGACATCTCTGCTCCAGCCTACCTGCCCTCCTAGGCGTGGCTGTTTCTTGTTATTAAGCCACTGTGTATTGATGTCAGAGCCACCCCCTGTACCCTGTGGTGTGAGACTTGGGGTCGTGCAAGTCTGACTCTGTATTGCCGGCTGGCTCTCGGTGGAGCGATGTTGCTAGGGGCGTGTTGGGAAAGAGGCTTCCTGTTTGCTTCGATCTCCTGTTGAGCTCCACTCCGGGTGCCGCCGTGGCTCCTGCCATGCTTGGAGATGTTTTGCCCCCACGCAGCCAGCTGATGACCCTTTCAGAGGTCTGGGTTCCAGACCCTCCTAGCCCCTCCTCACAAACTGCTTGTGTCTAAGCTTTGCTTCTCAGAACTGCCCTTCTCTTCCGAGATAATCCCAATCTCTTCCTTCCGTGGTACCCCTGCCTGAATGTGCGAGGGCCAGCCCTCACCCGCGTTTTGGGCTGAGAGAGCTAAGAGACCCACACAGCAGCAGTGCGTCACTGGGGGTGTGCCCTTGAAAGTGAGGCGCATTCCCAGCTCCTTCCTCTCCACACCACCGCCGCTCGCCTGCTTGTTCTTCAAACAGTGAGCTTCCTCTCACTGACACGCATCTCTGCTTCACCATGCTCCCAGAATCCCCAGGAGCCAGAACACGGTGTGTGAAATCTCTGAAGCCTTGCGCCAGAGTACACCCCCCCTCTTTTAGGTTACCTGTGTGAACGTTCTGTCACAACAGACTTCCCAAGCTCCCCCCTGGGAGCAGTAGAGGCATCGGTGGCTGTGTCTTTGCGGGTCACTTTCTCCCCAGAGTCCCCTTAGTCAGATTTTGACGGGTGGCTGGCTTCTTGGTCTCCTCAAGACATCTTCACCATGAGCAAAAATATTTCTTCTTTCCTCTGGGGGCAGAGCATTAATAAGTATTAGGGTTTTTTTTTCTTCTAAAAACATTTCCCCTTCTGATGTCATTGACATGTTTTTCCCCCTGTGCTGTAGAAATCATCTTATTACCAATTTAAAAAATAAGCTTTGCTGAAATATAATTCCCAACGATAAAGTTCACCAATGTGATGGTATCTTATCCTGCTCTGAGGTGCTGTTACAGAACGACACAAGCTTTTCTGGGGACTGGGAAGTCCACCGTTGAGGGCTTGCTTTTAGTAAGGGCTTTCTTGTACCATCCCACGGCAGAAGGTTGAAGGGCATAGAGGCACACATGTGTATTTGAGAGAGAGAGAGAGAGAGAGAGAGAGAGAGAGAGAGAGAGAGAGAGAGAGAGAGAGAGAGAGAGAGAGAGTGAGAGAGCTGAGCTCACTTTTGTAATAAACTCATTCTAGAACAAAGAATCCAGTTGCACAGGACACAGCTAATGCACTCAGGGGAGTCGAGCCCTCAGGACACAGCTGTCCAGCATTTAGTTGTCCCATCAACCAATATTGTTCCATTGGGGTGGCCTTGCATTCTGTAAGACAGCAGGCTGAGCAAGCCATGGGAGCAGGCCAGTGAGCAGCGTCCTCCGTGGCTCTGCTCTGACTTCCTACAGGGATGGGCTATGATTGGCATGTGTAAGTGAAATAAACCCCTTCCTCCTCCAGATGCTTTTGGCTAGCATTTTGTCATAGCAACAGAGAAGCCAGATAGGACATAGGTCTATGGTTTTCTTTCCTCAAGCCACTTTCTCTAGTGTGATGTGCATGTGTGTGCGTGTATATTGTGTGGTATTTGTATGTGGTGTGTGTGTTGTGTGTGGTGTGTGCGGGGTATGTGTGTGGTGTGTGCATGTGTGGTGTGTGTATGTGTGTGTTGTGTGTGTATGTGTGTGGTGGGGTATGTGTGGGGTATGTGTATTGTGTAATGTGTGTGCGTTGTGTGTTGTGTGTAGGGGTGACATGTGTGGGGTGTGTGTACATGTGTGGTGTGTGTGTGTGGCATGTGTGGGGTATATGTGTTGTGTAATGTGTGTGCATTGTGTGCTGTGTGTGTGTTGTGTGTAGGGGTAGCTGTGTGGTGTGTGCATGTGTGGTATGTGTGTGGTGTGTGTGTGGTATGTGTATGTGTGTGCATGTGTGCCACAGCACACATATGGTGGTCAGAGGACAACTCTGAGGAGTTGGCTCTGTCCTTCCAACCGTCTAGGCTCCTGGAATCAAACTCAGGGCAGCAGATTTGCCAGCAAGTACATCCCCTGCTGAGCCATCTCACTGGCCCATATCTTGATTTTATGTCTTATCTTTGACTATTTTGTTACCCATTTACATTTACTATTATCCACTTATTTAATAGTATGAGTATATGTATACTTTATTATAGCTAACTACACATATTATGTATCATATGGAAACAAATGTGACTAACAGTTTGGTTTGATCTGTGATGGGATATATGGACAATATGCCTGGATCCATGTCATTTTAGCTTTGACTTTGTGTGTCACGTGACCGTTCTGACTCCTTACTCTTTCTGTCCTGGTTCCTTTGCAAGGATATTCTCTAAGGAACATATTTCTTAATGATATTTTGATATTTTCTTTCTAGTTATCATTACACTTCTCATCTACCTGTTTTCTGTTCAGTGGTTGCTCTCCTGCTCATCATACTCTCCATGATCATCTTCATATTTGTAGTAACAATTCCAATGAGATGGAAAGTTTATTCCTATATTGTTTTATTACATGTCCAGCAATATGTTACTATATATAATTTATGTCTATAGAACCTGAGAATAATAGCATGTAAGGATAAATGTAGAGGGACTGGAGAGATGGCTCAGAGGCTGAGGACTCTTGCTGTTCTACTAGAGACCCTGGGTTTGGTTCCCAGCATCTGTGTCAGGCAGCTCATAACCACCTGTAACTCCAGTTCCCTGGAATGTGGTGCCCTCTTCAGGCCTCTGGGTGCACTGCATGCATGTAGTGTTCTTATAGACAAGCCAATGCACACCCAGTCCCATAAAAATAAAATGCATTAAGTTGTTTATAGTTCCTGTTAACTTTATCGCACTTTATTATTTCCTTCTACAGATTCAAGTAATCATTTTCAGCCCAATTCAGCTTTGCTCTTTCCCTTTATGTCTGTTTATAATCAGTGAAATCTTTATGTCCAGGCATGTTGCTAAGGACATCTATTCACCAGGTGAAAACCTTGAGCTGTAACTGGTTTTCTTTTCTTTTTTTTTAACCGCCTCTTCACCTTTCATCTCTGTGTTATGAGGCAGCACCTGCAATGCTGATGCAAACTTTTCTTAACCCCAGCACGTTGGAGGCTGACTCAGAAGGAGGTGATCTTGTCTGAACACCCCCTCCCCAGAAATGTGGTAAAATAAAAGAAAGGTTGTAACTGATTTGTTGGAGGCTGACTCAGAAGGAGGTGATCTTGTCTGAACACCCCCTCCCCAGAAATGTGGTAAAATAAAAGAAAGAGGTTGTAACTGATTTGTTGCTGGCCTTGGCAAAGATCATTCCCATCAGAAAGAAACTCGGGGAGAAATGAGAACACCACCAATCTGGTTTTGACAATGTTGTGAAATTAAGATCACAAAAATCAATGAGGCAGCCCTCAGAAAAAGCGTCTTTTGTTTTTCTGAGCTTTTACCTCCTTGTTGGTGCTGTGGATTTCACAATGCCCATGAGGAGTTCAGAGAGGAATCCGACCTGAGTTAACAGTCAGTAAGTGACAGTTACTGTGTCCAACTTGAAATGAAACCCCAGAGCCTATCTCCACAAGACCCAGGGCTCAAAGCAGTAGCGGGACTCGGACCAGTAGGAAGCATTTGGTCTACTGTTGTCCTTAGGTCCCTGTCACTGAAAAGCAAGGTGCAATTTAAGTCCTGGGATGCAGAGCCAATAATACAGAGTAAAGCTGTTCTAATATTTTATTCTTGACTCAGGACGCTCTGCACACATTTGGAAGACAGATTGTCAGGATCCCCTGTGACTGCACAGTGGGGTGCTTTGGGTTCATTATTTCTATGGCAAAACATCTTATTTGTCAGTCTTCTATTTATACGCATATTTGCTAGAGAGCTGTGAAAAAATCCGTAGAGAAGGGGAGGGAACGCTTGGCACCTACACGCTCTGCTTTTCTCAGAGTTGTAGTACAGATTGCCAAGGAAGGGAGATGGAGCTCTTCTCTCCAGAATATCTGAACATGTCAGCTGTGGTGTGTGACCACAGTAGGCAGCAGCTTGTAGGGAACGGGAAAGACCTTGATCAGCACAGAATACGACTGCATCCTTTACAGTGACCATTGTTGCTGAGCCCCCAACCGATTTATTTTATGTTCAATGCAATTTCCTTTTCACAAAAGCTACGTAGCTGAGTAGTTTCATGGGCAGAACTTTTAGAGGATCACCGCGATCAGAAGAACCCCGTGAAGAGAACGGGCGAAAGGATCTGGAGAACTGCAGAAGCTGCCTTCAGCTCTTAGGAGCTCAGGCCGCGGCCTCCGTAGGGGAAGATCGGAGTCCTTTTTCCAACAAGGCGAGAAGTGCTACCCCCACTAAGAAAGCTGTTTTCTTGACGTAAGTCCCAGATGCTCAGCTAGAGACATATTATATATGGAAAAAATCCATGTATGATGACTCACATCTGCTGTCCCAGGGCTGAGAGTGTTGGAGACAGGAGAATTGACACAAATCTCAGGCTAGCCTCACGTACAAAGACTAACAGCCCCTCCCAAACAAACATATACAAGTCCCCACGAAATGAAGAAAGAGGCCGTGCCTCAGAGCAGCTGCAAGAACTAGCTAGAATGTGCTGGCAGGGATCAAGGCGCTTGGCCAATGAGGCTAGAAAATAAGGCTAAACAAGCAGGGTTTCTTTGGTTTCGGAAACCCACAGGGAGGGACTGCCCATTCTAGGCATGATGGCGGCAGAGGGGCTCAAAGCTCAGGGAGATGGGCTGTGGGAATAAGTCCAGCAGAAATGAGGATCTGAAAGCCACCTTCTTCACCCGACTTTAAAGAATGTGTGACTTAGAAACTGTGGCACAGCTAGGGACATCAGTGGGCTCTGCTTTGTCAGCTGGGGCTGATGGTAGATGTGATCATCAGGAGCAATGAGGTAACGGCTCTGAAGCAAAAATCCAAACCAAACCAAACCAAACCAAAACGAAGCCAAACCAAACCAAAACCAAAACCAAAACCAAGCCAAAACAAAACAAAACAAAAAACAAAAGGTCAGCTATTGACCCCTAATTGCCAGAGCCTGAGGGAAAAACCAAATACCATATTGTTGAATGGTAGAGTCTGCCAAGGGGACTTAACCCAAAAGGGAGAAGTCAAGTTGTATGACTCCTCTAGGAGGAGAGAGACAGAGAGACATTATGTCTGACGGAAGCAAGTGTGAGGGGCAGAAAGCTGTCTGCAGTCCCTCAATTCCTAGCCAAATGGAAATGAAACCAACGTAGAGACTCCAAATGACTCAAGATGTGAATGGATTCCCAGAAAATATCACAGTAGGGCTTTCTGGAACTTTCCAGGGTGACCGATCATCATTTAGTTAAGTGACTGTGTGTAAAAGCAAGGAGAATGCCCCCAGCCACTCTGAATACACTTGTATGCAGGAACCAGGTTGAGGTAGAGATCTAAAGGGTCCTGTGGCCCTGCTGTTACAACAGTGGCATGTGACTGCAGTGGCCATCAGAGTGCAGTGCGGTGGTCATCAGAGTGCAGTGCAGTGGTCATCAGAGTGCAGTGCGGTGGTCACCAGAGTGCAGTGCGGTGGTCACCAGAGTGCAGTGCGGTGGTCATCAGAGTGCAGTGCAGTGGTCATCAGGGTGCAGTGTGATGTCATCAGAGTACAGTGCAGTGGTCATCAGGGTGCAGTGTGATGGTCATCAGGATGAAGTGCAGTGATCATCAGAGTGCAGTGTGGTGGTCATCAGAGTTCAGTGCAGTAGTCATCAGAGTGCAGTGCAGTGGTTATCAGGGTGCAGTGTGATGGTCATCAGAGTGCAGTGCAGTGGTCATCAGGGTGCAATGTGATGGTCATCAGAGTGAAGTGCAGTGGTCATCAAGGTGCAGTGTGATGGTCATCAGAGTGAAGTGCAGTGGTCATCAGAGTGCAGTGGTCATCAGAGTGGAGTGTGGTGGTCATCAGAGTGCAGTGTGGTGGTCATCAGAGAGCAGTGTGATGGTCATCAGAGTGCAGTGTGGTGGTCATCAGAGAGCAGTGTGATGGTCATCAGAGTGGAGTGTGGTGGTCATCAGAGAGCAGTGTGGTGGTCATCAGAGTGCAGTGTGATGGTCATCAGAGTGCAGTGTGGTGGTCATCAGAGTGCAGTGCAGTGGTCATCAGGGTACAGTGCAGTGGTCATCAGAGTGCAGTGCAGTGGTCATCAGGGTGCAGTGCAGTGGTCATCAGGGTGCAGTGCAGTGGTCATCAGGGTGCAGTGCAGTGGTCATCAGGGTGCAGTGCAGTGGTCATCAGAGTGCAATGCAGTGGTCATCAAGGTGCAGTGTGGTGGTCATCAGAGTGCAGTGTGGTAGTCATCAGAGTGCAGTGCGGTGGTCATCAGAGTGCAGTGTGGTGGTCATCAGAGTGCAGTGCAGTGGTCACCAGGGTGCAGTGCGGTGGTCATCAGAGTGTAGTGCGGTGGTCATCAGGGTGCAGTGCAGTGGTCACCAGGGTGCAGTGTGATGGTCATCAGAGAGTAACAGCAGGAAAGAGGCACTAGACTCCAATGCAACACAGTGCTTTAAAAAAAATTAAATCCAGGTCTGGCACAAACCAGGCACGCTGTGCTGTTAAGCTCTACCCTGGCCCCCTTTTGACTTTTATTGATTTATTTTTTGAGACAAGGTCTCAGTAAGTTGTCTGTGCAGGCCCTGAACTCATTTCATAGCCCAGAGTGGCTTCTAACTTGCAGTCTTCCTATGTCGGCCTCCCGAGTAACTGTGATTACAGGCCTATGCTATGAGATGGCCTCTTGGAACCCTCTTGATTTTCATGTGGTTATCTGGAAGAGAGAAGCCACTCCAGTCTGAATCGGGCTCAGGCATCTGAGAAATGTAGGCTTGAGCAAGCCAAGTAGACATTGAGATGTCCAGTAAGAGTTCAGTGTGGGTAAAATTTGGAATGGAGGGTACAAGGGGAAGACAGTGGCTGCCAGTTGTACCCTCCAATCCGAGGTGGAGATGGGTGCTACAGTTCACGCCACTGAGCTCTCCCTTAATTTGCCCTCTCAAGAAGAGAGACAGTGTGTACCACGGGGCTGCTGGAGGACTTGTAGACAATGGACAAGACAGGAAATGCTCTCTCTAGGTGGAGACTGGGATAAAGACAGAGGAAGGTGGTTGGTTGTGGGATAATGGGGAGGGTCTGGCCACTTATCCGTCTTTGTTCTGAAGCTTTGTCGCAGACGAGTGGAACTGTCTCAGTTGTATAACAGACAGAAGCCCCTGTGATCCACAGGTGCACCCCTCTTCCTCATCGCGAGGCCAGCCCAGCAGAGACAGTGAAGGGCTTATTTCCTTTCCCTTTCTCTCACAGGGGGCTTGGTCTCCGTGCAAACCTCCCTTGCCTTTCTGCTATTGTCTTGGTTTTGCATTCTGAGAGTGCAGATTCTGACACACACAGTGAGCATCTCAGCTTGTGCGTTTCTGTCACTCAGGCAGACAGATCCCTTCTTTTTTTTTTTTTTTTTTTTTTTTTTTTTTGGTTTTTCGAGACAGGGTTTCTCTGTGGCTTTGGAGGTTGTCCTGGAACTCACTTGGTAGTCCAGGCTGTTCTCGAACTCACAGAGATCCGCCTGCCTCTGCCTCCCGAGTGCTGGGATTAAAGGCGTGTGCCACCAACGCCCGGCCAGATCCCTTCTTTTCAAGAAGAATCGAAGTTAAGTAAGCACAGAGTTTAAAAAAAGAACCAAGATTTGCTGTACAAACATATAACGTTATTCTATTCTTCTAGCCCTGTTTTCTTTCTACCTAGGGTCACCGTACCCCTTGCTCACCTGGTCATGTTGGTATTTACCCTGTAATTTGGAATAGCACTAGTATTGCTATGTGATTTTTCAATTTTGTAGTCTCTTTTACTTGTGGTGTGGGTTGGCTTCCCCGCCTCTCCCCACCAAACACACACACACACACACACACACACACACACACACACACACACACACAGAGTTATTCTCCTCAAAACACTGAATTGTGTTTTTCTTAGGTCATTACTCAGAAACTCACATTGAGATGACAAGAAGAGGGTTTTCCAGAGTTCAGTGTTATAAACCAGGGCTGCGTTTTCTTTCTTGCAAACAGAAATCAATCAGTGTCTTGTACTTTTTATTTCTTAAGAAAATAAATATTCTTGGAGGTGCTGGAGAGATGGCCCAGTGGTTAAGGGCACTTGTTGCTCTTGCAAGGGACCCAGGTTCAGTTGTCAGGACACACAGGGGGGAGCTGACAACACACACACTCACCCACACTGCCAAGTAGCGGGAGAAGAAAGGGTGGCTGCTTCCTAAATCCTCCAAATACCTAATGCTTTCTTGACTCTATCTGTCAGAAGTGTGTTCCAAATACAGTCAGGGTGGAGGGTATTAATCTGGTTTATTGTGACGAAGCCTCCGATTATTGTACACACTATCTCAAAAGATACTGCTTCTAACAGTACATACCAGGGTTCCAGTACTGATAGGGAGTTTAGATCTGCTGTGTACACCAGTCACCAACTGGTTTGGTCTCTAACTTGTGACCACGCAGACCCTGACTCCTTTTTATCCGACAGCCATGTTTGAAAACCAATTATCATAGAATCCCCCAAATCATTTCTTTTTCAGACCAAGTATCTGTGTTCTTACACCCCCACCCCACCCCACAGAGTATAACTGGAAACATCTTGCTGCTGAATTCACTCCAGGTGTTGCCTTTCAGGGCACAGAGTAGTGGAATCGCTGTCTGCTTTGTGATAGATAATAGGCATGTAAAATTGCAGCCCAGGGCCTTATTAGCAACAGGAGTAGGCACACTACACATACAGGCTGATCTTGGGGAAACTCCTGGTCCATCCCCACCTGGGCTGCTCTGTCCTAGGTGTTCTAGTGTGTTTTCATTCACTCAGTGGAGGGCTCTGGTCACTAATGAGAGGTCACTGTGAGCCTGGGATTGCAAGTGGGGAGATGTGTGCACACCAGGGAACCCTCTGCACAGTGGAGGAGCCAGAGATGGCACAGATCAGTGTCAGAACAAAGGCAGAGGCTCTCAAATCTGTGCAAGTGTGGCAGAGCTCTTACCCAGTCACCGACTGACTGACTGCTTGTGTAAGCCGAGAACTGATCAGTTAGGTTAGTGTAGGTGCTGACCATTTTGCACACACATACACACACACACACACACACAATGTATGTTGCATATTTCTTACAATATACATTGGGAAAATGTGGTCAAGGGAACTAAGGCAATTAGGAATACTCCTTCCTTCCTTCCTTTTCCCATTCTTTTTGAGACAGGGCCTCACTATGTGGCCCTGGCTTTCGTAGAACTCGTTCTGTAGACCAGGCTGGCCTTGAACTCATAGAGATCCACCTGCTTCTGCCTCCCTAGTGCTGAGATTAAAGGCATGCACCACTTACACCTTGCCTCTTCTTTCATTTTTAAAGACAGTTAATTTATTGAAGCAAAATTGAAAACCATTTGCATATATTTAATTATATGATTTTCATATGTTTGAAAGAGGTATACACCCATGATACCATCACCACAATTAAGGTTACATGTCTAAGCCGCGTAGGGGTGGGAGGCACAGGCCTCAGTCTCAGTACTCAGTCTCAGTACTCAGGAGACTGTAGCCCAGGCCAGTCTGGGCTATGTAGTGAGTTCTATGCTGGAGTGCATTACACAGAAACTCTGTGGAGGCCCCTGCAAGCAGCAGGACTGGCAGGGAAACAATCCGCATGAGGTAAAAACAACTCAGATCAGCAAGACTTAGCAAGCTCTGCGTCAAAAACTTCTGGAGCTTCATCTAGTAGCTTATTTTTTCTTATCCATTTAAACACAGTAAAACCTTGGGGGAAAGTTTCCAGGTGACACTTATTATAGGAAAGCTTTAGTCACGGCTACACCAAAACTCCCTTGCAAAGCACATCCCTTTAGCAAAGCCCCTGTGACCTTTACCACAGACGGAGAAACAGTGTTCAGATTAAGGGGTCTAGGGAGGAAGGGTTTGCAATAAGCGAAGAGATGGGTCCTGTTGACCGAGAGACAATGCTCGGAATTCTGGGGGATTTGATGAAGACTGGCTTTACAGAACAGCAAATATCACCAGGTATTAACACTTCTTCTATTCACAGCCTTCTGGATGGAAAACAGGCATCCCTCCCGCTGAAGAGAAAAGCTAACAGTTCTGATTTCTCTAGTGCCGTCTGTAAGCTGTGGCTTCTACAAAGTGTTGTCTCAATAAACCACAACCACAACAATGCCACAAAGCCAAAAACCCCATAAACCAAACAAACATAACACGTTGTCTCAGCGGCCTGCAGAACTACACTCAATGACTGTGCTAGCCCAGAGTTCCAAAGTCCTGCCACAACCCTCCCCAAAACAACAGTCAGGCCTGTCACAGCAACACCCATTCTACCACCGGCACCGATTTCTGTCTTAGTTACTTACTTCTGTGAAGAGACACCATGACAAACCAACTCTTAGAAAACTATTTATTTAACATACGAACTCCGGTTTCCCCTCCCTCCTCTTCTCCCCCTTCTGCCAACCCCCCACCCCCATCAAGTCACATAACTGTCACCCACATTCAGAGGGTCTAGTTCAGTCCCACGCGGGCTCCCCAGCTGTCAGTCCATGGCCCGTGAGGTCCCACTGGCTCAGGTCAGCTGTCTTTGTGGTTTTCCCCATCATGCTCTTGGTTAATTAACGTCATCTGATTAAAGGGGCCCGTTCAGACACCCTCTCCACTATTGTTAGGAGTCTTAGCTTGTGGATTCCTGAGAATTTCCCTAGCACCAGTTTCTCCCTAACCCCATAAAAGTTCCCTCTATCAAGACATCTCTTCCATTGTTCTTCTCCTCCTCCGTCGTCTGTCCCTCAACTTGGTCTTCTTGATCCCTCATGTTCCCATCCCCCACCCCCTCCCTTCTACCCCTTGCTCCTAGCTAACCCAGGAGATCTTAACTCTTTTCCCTTCCTGGGGGCCCTCCGTGTGTGTCCCTCTAGCTAAAAGAAGACATTTAATCGGATGCCTGCCTGAAGTTTCAGAGGCTTAGTTTATTATTATCATGGTGGGGAGCATGGCAGCAGGCGGGTAACTATGGGGCTGGGAGCTTTAGATCTGATCCATAGACAGCAGGACACGGGGGGGGGGGGGGGGAGAGGAGAGACAGACAGACAGACAGACACACAGACTGGGCTTGGCATGGGCTTTTGGAACTGCTAAGGTGGAAGCTTCACCCCGGCGCTGGCATCCGTATACACCCAAAGAGTCTGGGACGTTCTGGTGGAGGGTCCACCCAAGCCCCCTCTCCCATCTCTCTCAAAACCCTGCTGCACCTCGGAACATCCGCCAAATGATGACTCCTCCCCCAGAGATGCTCCAGACCACTCCCACAGGGTGTTTAAACTGCACCCCCCCCCAAACCAGACTTGTTTGTTCCGGTCTCCCTTTCCCATCTCCTCCCTGGGGGATTGGAAGGCCATACGGGAGCGCTGTATCCATTAAACGTGGGATTTTTCTAATTCGGTTTGATTTGGTCTGATTTGGATTGCTGCGGGGTGTGGAAACTTTTCAGGAACCTTAAAGCCCTCTGCACAGTGGCACACCTCCTCCAAGGCCACACCTCTTAATCCTCCAAACATCATTTACTGGGGAGCCAAGCTTTCAAACATGTGAGCCTACCGGGTTTGTTCTCATCCCAACCACCACACACATCTATCATTTCCCCACACGTTTGTCTTTTAGTAACCTCTCTCCCGTGCCATAGTCCTGTTTCTTTCTTTCCCCTGAGGCGACCACTAATGACTCTCTTTCACCGTGGATTACGCAATTTGTGTTTTAGCCCTTCTTAAGTGGAATCACGAAGCTGCTTATCTTTCTCCCCCTTTTATTTCTCTTAGCACAGTTATTCTGAGGGGCACCACGCTGGCTGTGGCGGTAGTTGATTCTATGAAATGGTTCCACGGTGCGAACGTAGCCCGCCGACTTGCCCAGTCCCTTGGTGAGTATGTGGATCGTTTCCCCCTTTGGGACCATCTCAAACACAGAGGCTCTGAACTCTCGTGTACGAGTCTCTGCAAGGGCATATGCCTCTTGTTGGCTGAATGTCTAGACAAAGAATGACAAGACTGCACAGTAGGTGGAGTGTTTAACTTTTTATGAAGCTGCCAAACTGCTCCCCAGAATGTTGGCACCACTTCCGTCCCTTCTAAGGAATGATTTGCTTCAACATCGTATTTTACGTTTCAATAAAGCTTCCTTATTCTTAGAGTTCGCTCTTCTTTCAATGAGCCCCTCCATGCAAACTTTATCATGGTGTGCCACCTCGCCGTGGGCCACCCATGAGTGCAGCACTCACGTTTACACACACACACACACACACACACACACACACACACACACAATTTAAAAATATTTTTTAAATGCAGTAGACCATGTTAAGGTAGCAGACCTGTAATAGAGATATTTATTGCTTTGTTCTGTCACCTTTTCTACAAGAAGCTAAACCAAATGTGTAATTTTTGGAGAAAGTTGGATTACTTGAGGAATCACTAGCAAATGCGTTTTGTGATTTCTAAAAAACGTGTGTGTGTGTGTGTGTGTGTGTGTGTGTGTGTATGTGTGTGTTCCTAAATATGAGTGCAGTCATACATATATCACAGTGCATGTGGAGGCTATAGGTCAACCTCTGGTGTCAATCTAGACTTTCACCTTGCTTGGAACAGGGTCTCTTGTGGTTTGCCACTGCGTATGTCAGGCTAGCCCGCCCCCAAAGCATCCAGGGCTCTCCCTGTGGGCACTGGGATTGCAGACAGGTGCTGCTCTATCTGGTTTTTTATGGTTCTAGAGATTTGAACTCAGGTCCTCACCTTGTGTAGCAATCATTTTACCCACTTAACTGTCTCCCTAGCCCCTAAGTGTCATTTTTAAAACAAGATTTTGCAGTGTCTCTTAAATTTAGTGAGTGTTCTCACGAAGTGAAAGCTTACCACGGTTGTTGAAAACAAATTCTGCTTTAAGGGTCTCACAATTCACTTCCAAATCCCAGCATGTAATTTAAAATTCTGAAGTTGCATGTCTGTGTTTTATTTCTGGAACCCCGTGACCAAAATGCTTGACACAGCTTAAAAGTGAAGAGGGCGACTCTGTCTTTGTCTGGTCAGTACATGATAACTGGCCCTGTGTCCTTGGGCAGGACACCATGGCTGTGGAAATGCGTGGTAGAGGAGAACTACATGGCCAACCAGGAAGCAGAGGGAGCTGAGAGAGGGAAGGAGAGAGTGGAAGAGAGGGAGGGAACGGGGAAGGGAGAGAAAGTTAGGTAGGGATATACATCACTGAGGGCCATGCCCTGGGTAGCCTACACTCTCCATCTTGGTTCCCCTGTCCCAAGTTTCCATAATGTCCCCCAAAAGTACTCCTATACGGGTACCAATCATTCAGACCCCAATCTTATAGAGGAGACGGCATACATTCAAACCAAAGAGCTGTGCAAATTGCTGTTCTGTGACTATTGTAACCCAGGCCCATGAGTCCTTAGGACATGCCACTATCCTGTAATCGGTTGTCTTTCCTTGAAATAAAAGGCTCTGGCTTACACATTAGGAGAGTAGGGCGTGGGTGTGTCGGCACACTCCAGGGCAGGGCCCATGCCCAGGAGGAGGAACTGGCTAACACAAAATGAACTTCATGTTTCTGTGCCATCCCTTCCCCCCTTGCTTTATTTCATTTTTTTCTTATTTTTGTTTTGTTTTGATTCTTTTCTTTTTTTCAAGATAGGCAGAGCGAGAACTTGAAGTTTGATGAGTAGGAATGAGGGGAGGATATGGGAGGAACTGGGGGGAGGTGAAGGAACATGACCAAAATAGTATTGTATGGAAAAATTACTTAAATAAAAAAAATTTTAAAGAGAATACAGAGTGCTATGCCATGCTTTAATCCATAACCCAAACTAAATATGTTAGCAAAGAGAAATTCTGTTTTAGGAAAAAATATCAGGGAGATACTATATTACTGTTTTAAAAAGTTATTTTTCTGCTGGGTGGTGATGGAACACGCCTTTAATCCCAGCACTTGGGAGGCAGAGGCAGGCGGAACTCTGTGAGTTCGAGGCCAGCTTGGTCTACAGAGAAAGTTCCAGGACAGGCTCCAAAGCTACAGGGAAACCCTGCGTCGAACAACGACAAAAAAGTTATTGTTTCCATCTTTTATTTTTCCTTTATTACAATTTTTAAACTTTTTTGTTTATTGGCGTTTTGCCTGCATATATTTGTGAGGTACCAGATCTCTTGGAAGTGGAGTTACAGAGTTTTGAGCTTCCATGTGGGTGCTGGGAATTGAACCTGGGTTCTCTGAAAGAGCAGTCAGTGCTCTCAGCCCTTGAGACATCTCTCCAACCCCTTCTTTATTATGTTATGAACAACTATTTTATCTGATTGTTATGAGATATCTGCACTAAAGCTTAATAAATACTAATACCAAGGGTCCATGATATCCTAGGCTTTTATAGTTTATTCATTCTTTTAGCAAAATATATATTGAGGGTTGGAGAGATTCAGAACTTGCCACTCAAGCCTGACAACCCGAGTTTGGATCCATGGAAGCCATGTAAAAGCCAAACGACAAGGCATGTGTCTGTAATCCCAGCAAACAGTAAGAGACACATTGCCTCAACCAAGGTAGAAGTTGAGGACCAACACTCCAGGTTGTTTCCACACAGACATGTGTGTGCCCCACTACAAAGACACATGTGTGTCCACATAGTGCACGCTTGTGGGTACAGGAGAGTTCAGAGACTGCATTAGATCCCCTGGATCTGGAATTACAGGAGATTGTGAGTTGCCTGATATAGGTGCTGAGAACCAATGTTCAGTCTTATTTTGTTTTACAAGAGAAGTAAATGCTCTTAACTGCTGAGCCATCTCTCCAGCCCCCAAGTGTCTATTTTTACATAAAAAATAATGGTTTGCATTTTAGTGTTGGATACAAACAATAAGCTCTTATTGCTTCTTATGGCCTTCATGGAGTGAGGCCCACACGTGTTACATAAACCAAAGAGAAAATGAATGGCTGTTTCATAATAACAGATAATAATTTTTTCTCATCTGTCAATTTATTTTAGGCATAGGATTTCCTTTCTATCCATATGCTCTTGGGGGCTTCTAAAAAGCTGCTTCTTACATCCTGTGTGATAGGTGGCTACATTTGCTGTGGGTGACATATTTATATTATTTTTAAAGGTTGATGGTACATTTTGGGAGGGGGGGCCTTTCAGTGAAAATCATTATATAAATGTCACTTGTCATTATCATAGAAGCATTCAGCTGTGGGAAAAGTCTTTAAATATCCTGCCTAGAACAAGATGATGCGCTTTGTTGTGAATAGGAACATTTAGTTGCTTATCCTATATCCTACTGAGCATGTGTCTCTTGATCACTTTGTATTAAACTGGTCTACAAGTTCTGTTCCTGCTTCCAAGCTGACAGGATAGACCATGCTGGGCTATTGCTCTCTCAGAAAAGCTGCAGCGTAGAGGCAGGGCTTGCGGCTTAGCACGGGCCGCTTGCCTTGCACGGGCAGAGCTCGGGGGAGGCGGGGGTGGGGGGGAGTGGGGGGAAGTGTGTTCTCTTGCCAGTGCTGGAAAACCAAACCAAAGGATAGACAGACAGACAAACCAACCTGCAGTACTTTGCTCTGCAGTTATCCAACGGCAATGGCGCCCTTGAGCAATGAGAACGTCGTAACCCGAGATTATACAGGAATAACATCATGTTTGCAGAGGAAAAGGAAGAGCAGTGTAGGTGGTCCTTCTGTCTGCCTAAAAGGCGTGGAAGACAGAACAGAAGGGAACGGAGGGTAGCGAGTCACTTTCCGAGCTAGTTCATTTTTCTTTGCTAGGGCCGGTGTGCTGCCGCTACGGCTGTACTTGGGTGGAAGAGAGACTCGTTTTAATATGAGTGCTATGTCCGAATCTATAATCCCATCATCCAGGAGGCTTGAGGCAGAGGGATTGAGCATTCCAGACCAGCCCCGGTTGGTTACTGAGTTCTGGACCAGTTTTAGCCTCAAGACAAAACAGCAAAGCAATAACAAAGAAAAACTAACTGGAAACAAATTCCATTTATCTAAATTAATAAAATAATTCTAGAATATTCCATGCTTGGTTTTGGTTATTACTGTGCTGTCTATAGAATGCTGGCATTTCTTGACAAAAACACTTTCTAGAGGCATCAGGAGGGAAGAGATTATTCTAATGTAATTTTCTTTTTTCCTATCCCAATCTTTACCTCCACATTCATCCTTGGGTACTAGGTCACCAGGTGGCTCCGCCACACATGGGAAGTCATTACTGCTCTCTTCCTACCAAGTCCACCTAAACAACCTTTGATAGTCTGCCTGGATACTGCCATGTCATTTACGTTGCTCTGTGGCTATACTGTAGAATAGAGTGGACATTAACTGTGGCGGCTAGTCTCGATTGCCAACTTGACTGGATCAGGAGTCAACTAAGAGACACTCTTCTGGGTGTGTTTGTGAGGGTGTTTCCAAAACGGAATAGCCCAGTGGGGAAGACCTTGTCCTAGAAGATGCAGCTCCTTTCAAAGATGACCCAGATATGAAGAGGTCTGAGGAAGAAGTGTTGCCTGTCTGCTTGTCCATCTTCCTGAGTGAATGCATCTGCCTCTGCTGCCGCCATCCTCACCGTCGGCCTCCAGTGTCTCTGGGCTTCCAGTGTGGACAAATATCAGAGACCCTCCAAGAACTTTTTCAGGCTTCTGGCACCAGGTTGGGACTGCTGAAGCATCCACTTGGCTTCTCAGTTTCTATAGTGCACAGACAGTAATTTTTTAATTATCCAGCCCCTATTATATACCTGTAGCGCATAAACAGCAGTTGTTGGACTACCCAGACCCTATCATGTAAGCCAATCTAATGGTTTCCTCTTTAAAATCAATCAATCAATCAATCTATCTATCTACTACCATCTATCTATCATCTATTATCTATCCATCTATCATCTATCTATCTATCTATATATCATCTATCAATCTACATATCAATCAATTTATCTTCTATCTATCTATCTGTCTGTCTGTCTGTCTGTCCATCTACCTATTATCTATTCATCTATCATCTATCCATCTATCTATCCACCAATCTACAGATAGATATATATATACACATACATTCTATCTGTTCTGTCCTTGTAGAGAACCTTGGCTAACATACTATTTATATTTGGCTTTTTCATTTAAATTAAATAAAACTAAGTTCTCTTTTTTTAAAAAATCTGTTCCAGCTACATTTCAAGCATTCATTCACATATGGCTCCTGGCTCCTATGTGACTTCAAGTACAGAATATGATCATAGTCGTAGACCATTCCTTTTGGCTGCCTCTGCTGTAGGGGAACCTCTATGGAGTATGCTGAGTGGAAAGTTCTCGGAAGAGTTTGAAGGTTGTGCATGCTGGGACGGATGTCTAAAGAGTGCCTTGTCAGCCGCCATTTAAGCCTTTTCTATCCAACCCTTCTTTTGGGCAGCTCTCTTCTTTCTGGAAGGGTTCAGCAATGTGGGTCGTGTGAGCTTATATACAGCATGACTGTGAAATGTCTCCCACAGGCTCATTTGGTGCCCAGCTTGGTGGTGCTGTCCTGGGGTGGGGGTGGGGGGGCGGGTTCTGAGAACTTCGGGAGGTGAGATCTAGTTGGAGGAAGTAGGTAACTGGAGTCAGGTCTTTGACGGTACTTTGTCCCTGGTCCCTTCCTGTGTGGGCCCCTGCTTCTTGTGTGTCACAAGTGGAGAAACTCTTTACCGTGAAGTTCTGGGACCAAGCAGCTACAGTTGAAATCTCTTAGTTCTTGAGCCGAAATAAAACTATATTCCTTGCTTTCTATCAGATATTTTGATTAAAAAAAAAAAAGGTGCCTAAAACAGGTGTAACATCTCCTACCCTCACCCTTCCATGACCATGGGGGCTCTGAAACATCAAACATTTAGTATTTGGTCATCCGAGTCATCTGGGGCAGGGCAGCCCACTTAATTTGAGAAATAATGACTCCCCCTCATTTGGAGGAATTTGTGGTCTTGGGACTCAGAAAGTTGGCTAAACGTGGTAAATCTTTCAGTCTCTCCTTTTTCAGTCACAGAGAAGTAGTCATTGCGTGGTGATCGATCAACAAGAAGCCGACATGCAGGCAGAAATCAAGATTCCAGGTGTGAAGTCCTAATAACAGCATCTGGGCTCCCGAATTTAGCTGGCACAAGGCTCGTCCATATTTCTGCATTTACATGTTTAAAGTCGACTTTCCATTTTCTTTAAGCTTGTTGAAGTAGAGCTATTCTCATTCGCAACCCAAACAACAGGAAATAATCCAGAATTAATTCGGGACAAAGCATCCTGTTAAAGTGTATGGTCTCAGAGGGGCAAATAAATTTCAAGCCTGCAACATAAATATAATCAAAATAGCCCAGACGTATTGATAAAGCTCTAATAATTATTTTCATTTTTAAGATCTGATTTTAAAATTAATATAAAGTGGTAGTATCATTTTGTAAGGATGAATTTGCTGCTTTTTTTACTTTATGAAGCCTTGGAAAAAAGACAATGTTATTGGTTCCCAGCCCACATCAGGCAGCTCACAACTGTCTGTAACTCCAGGTCCCCGGGATCATGGCCTTAGAGGCCACCTGCATTCACACACACACCTAGCCATGATTAAACATAAAATAAAAATAGATATTTAAAAAGTTTCTTTCATGCAAAGACAGCCTCAAAAGCACTGAATATAGCATAGTGACATGAATTACATCCCCCCAAATATGTGTCTGTATAGTATCACATGTAGTCTTTACTTTTATATATGTAATTTACAATTTTCTTACTTCAATTAAATAATTTATATAAACAAAGATCCCTGGTTAAATTTGGGTTGTTTCTTAAAAGTTTGTTGGGAACCTTTGTATTTGGAGTAATTTTTCTACCAAGATTATATTGCTCTGAGCAGTGCTTATTTAGTTTAGCGCATGGGACTTCTTTTGCTATAGATTGAATCATTTTTCACTTCCATTTGATTTGGTCTTCCTGCAAGTTTCAACTTGAATGTTTAATTTTTTCCATCAATATTTCAATCACATCACTGAGTGATGAAACCTTATAGTGTTACTGGAAATTTAAACTATTGTCTTAAATATTTTGATTAAAAATTACAATACCAAAAACATCTCCATTTCAGAGTCCTAAGAAAAGAAATTGCTTTGGCTTCCTTCCTTTATTTATTTATTTTTTGATCTTAGTTTCTAATAATTTCCACAACACATGATGAAAACTGCTTGAGTGATGTTTTAAACTATTTTACAAATAATTCACTATAAAAGGTAAAGAATTGAAAAACAAAGAAGCAACCCAGGCAGTGGTGGTGCATGTCTTTACTTCCAGCACTGGGAGGCAGAGGCAGGTGGATCTCTGAGTTAGAGGCCAGACTTGTCTATAGAGAGAGTTCCAGGACAGCTAAGGCTACACAGAGAAACCCAGTCTAAAAAACAAACAAAACAATAAACAATAAAAACAAAAATAAGGACGTTCTTGAGAAGTCCAAGCATATTAAAACATATGGTCTAAATATTTTCGAGGTGCATAGTCAAGATTAAAAATAACTATTGTCTTTAGGCATGATCTATACTATAATGTAAAAACTTTAATTAAAAAGTGATGCTTCTTGAGATTGGAATTGTTGATCTTCTCACATACTTTAAAAAGAATAAAGTATAGAAAGAAGCCACTTTAAGTCACTAATCCTAAGTGGCAGTGTCTTAGTCCTTTTTCTGTGCTGCAGGCAAACACCTGAGTCTGAGTAATAGATAAAGAAAGTGGTTTAATTTGACCCCTGGGTTCTGAGGGTTGGGGAGTTTATGCCTCAGTGCCACATCTGGTGAGGACCTCATGTTGTGTCACATGGTGGGACACCGTGTGAGCACAGTCAGCCGGCGTGTTGGAAAAGGGGAAAGGGGGTGAAAGAATCCATTAAGTCTGTAATAGCACGCTCTTAGGTTAACCGATGATCGTTAACCCATGTTGGCGGAGGGAATTGTGACTTTTAACTGAGGGGACATTTCAGTAATAAGTGACTTTGGCTCAAATTTAACACGCGCGCACACGCACACACACGCTTTCTGAGAAAACTATGGTGAGATAACATGGGTTATGCAGATTCATATGACCATGGTCATGCATGCCGACACCTGTGCAATTGGTGATGGAGTGACTGCTAAGATTATTGGCTTTCAACATGAAATTCTTTAAAAGTCATAACAATTGGAGCCAACTAGAAGCTACAAACCAAGAGCTGTGGTTTCAAGTTTAATGTAGTGGGAAAATATGTCATTAATTAAAGCTATCTTATTTGGACCCTAAGAAACTTTATGGAGAGAGAGAGACAGAGACAGAGACAGAGAGACAGAGAGAGACAGAGAGACAGAGAGAGAGAGACAGAGAGAGAGAACACTCCTAGATAACTTATACATATTTTAGAAGAGTTGTTTAGCTCGATACTTCAATAACAATTCTTGTTTATAAACAGATGTTTTTGGTGTGCATGTGTGTTTCTGTGCATGTGTGCTCCTGTATGTGTAGGTGCATACGTGTGTGTAAGACAGACACACTGAGCATTTTCTTCAATCACTCTCTACCTTACTTATCTCTTTTATGTACCTGCATGCTTTCTTTGAGTGTGTGTGTGTGTGTGTGTGTGTGTGCCTACCCGCGCGTGCGTGCGTGCGTGTGTATGCCTGGTGCCCATGGAGGCAGAAAGAGGGCATCAGATCCACTGGAACTGGAGTTACAGACAGTTGTAAGCTGTCATCTATCTTCATTTTTGAGATAGGATCTCTCATGGAACTTGGAGCTCATCAACTAGTCTACACTGGCTTGCCAATGAACTTTAAGAATCTGCTAGGATAACAGGCATGCAAGACACACACACACACACACACACACACACACAGAATTGAGCTCAGCTTCTCGGGCTTGTGCAACCAACGCTTAACCAACTGGTCCCTCTCTCCAACCCTTGCAGCCAGCTCTCAGCACAATGCGTGGATCCATAGGGATTCACTTAGCTAGTCACAGCAGTAAAGAATGGGGCCAGGGGAATGTCTCAGAGGGTAAAAGTGTTTGCCACCAATCCTGCCTGGTCCCTGGAGCCCGTATGGTGTCGAGAACACACTTCTGCAAGCTGTCCTCTGACCTCCACCCGCTTGTCCTGCCCCAGCAAATAAGCAACGTAAAAAATGTTAAAGGATGAATGTCTATTGAGCATAAACAGACTGAGGGAGAGGTTATATAAAAGGCACGAAAGACAGTTTCTGCTCTAGATTGCAGTCCAACACCACTTACATAATAGGTGGAAAACATGTTCTTTGTGTCAGTCCTGAATATAGCCACCTGCCCTAGGAGTGAGCATTTTCTCCACCAGGGAGAATCGCTGAACCCCTGTGCCTTATTGTACGTGGCTTTGTTGTCCGGGCCCTGAAAGTACCCAATGAAGTGGGGGGGGGGGGATTCGTGCAAAGTGGCGGGGGCTGAAGTGAAAATTAGGGAGCTAGCTGTTGGTTGTTCAGGGCTGGCCTTTGCCTGCTTTCGTGGTCACGGGCTTGCAAACTGGAAAAAAAAATGTGTGGACAAGCTCATCAGGCCCTTTGTCACGGTGTCTGCCCTACACCTACATTCGCGTGGCTTCCAGTGTGTGCGTGCAGTGAATGCATGCACAGATGCCAACTCGTGTGCTTCCAAGGGGGGGGCCACCACCAACACCATGAGTTGAGTCTCATCAGGAATGAGGCTGCAGAGAGGGTGGGTGGGAGGGAGGGAGGGAGAGAGCAGAGACCGTCCTGAGGATCCTCCTTCCGGTTTGCTGTGCCAAGAAGCCGTCTCTACTCCAAAGTGGAGATCGGAGGTGAGAGCTGAGGCAAAACAAAACAAAACAAAACAAACCGGGTAGGCTTTGGCTGGGCGGGAATGGCGCGCCCGTCCCACGCCCATGCCGGGATCTGTCCGCGGTGCTGACCCGTCCTGTGGCGCTCGCCGAGCGGAGATGCAAGGAGGTTGGCCGCCGAGGGAGCCGCTGCCCGAGACCCTTGCAAGGAGGGTTGGGGGCGGGACAGAGCCGGGCTGGAGGCGTGGCCTGCGCGAGGTGGGCGGGGCTTGACCAGGGTGGGCGGGGTCGTGGGCTCTCCGGGGGGGCGGGGCCTGAGGTGGTGGTAGGTAGGTGGGAGCGGGTTAAGCCCACGGTCGAGGGCCCAAGTTAACGGTTGCGGGCAGGGGCGGGGCCTGGAGGGCCCGCGTGGGGGGTGGGGGCGGCGGCGGCGGGGCGGCGTCACGTGCCCGACGGTGCGCGTCCGCGGAAGGTTCCGCTTCCTGCTCGCCGCCTGCTCCGGAGCTCCGACCCCACCCCGCCGCCCCGCCCCGGCTCCCCCGAGGCCCCCCCGCAGCCTGGCCCCGGGGCGGCCCCGCCCCTCTCGCCGGAGGCCTAGGCGCGTCCTCCCGCACCCTCCTCCACCCCTGCGCTTCCCTGCGCTGTTGGTGCGGTCCATGGCGAGCGCATCATGGCGATCGAGGGTAAGTGGAGGCCGAGCGATGCGCGCACAAGACGCGCCCGCGGGCGAGCGCTGGGCCTGGGAGGCCGAGGCGCGGGTGGTGGGTCCCGACCGTGAGGGAGGCGGCGGTGGTGGCGGGACACCGGCCTAGGCGCGGTCCTCGAGGGCACTGGCCTGAGCGCCGAGGTGCAGAGAGGCTGAGGCGCTGAGGGGACTCAGGTACTAAGGCGCTGGGACCACCGGCGGCTGCAGTTGAGGTCTCGGCGGCGGCGTGGGACAGGTGAACTCGCTCAAGGTGCTGCTCCCCGCCGCCTGCCGAGCCCGCGCTCTGTGCTGGTGATGTCTTTACTGTCCCCTCCTGCTGGCTGGTGGAAGGGACCGAGACGTGTGCTTGAGGTTAACCCTCTCACCTGACCCTCAAAATTGCTTGTCCCTGGGGGAGAAGTAAATGCACCCTGAGGACTCCAGCAGAAATGTTTCACAAGTAGCTTAATTAGAATTAAGTCCCTGGATAAGATAGGTGGTGCTGGTGTGTTTCCCCTGTATCCTGAGAACGTGGGTCTGGAATGACGTGTGATCTGCCTTGCTCTTAAAAGAGGGTATTGTGCGGTTTAGTATCACACAGGTAGGAGAGTGCCGACAGAATTTTGTTCCCCATTTCAGATGAGCTCAGTGCAGAAAGATTTCCAAAACTTCCCTGTGGGACGGTGTACGTTCATGTGCAGGGTACCAATAGCTGAATCATTACTTGTCTACAGTTTATGTGTTCCTCCTGAGTAAAACTCAGCACAGTAATTCCCCTAGGTGACTGGTCTCTGGTTAGTATACACACCTGCGACACAGCCATCTGATGACGGAATTGATTAAGCTGTGTGTTGGACGTTTCCTTCATTTTGGAGACTGAGTACTGGATACATTGGCATAATTTTAAGTACCCGCGTCTGCTAAGATGATGGAGAGTAGAGTCTAATCTGTAATCTTTGATGTTTCTGTTAGTCAGGACAGCATGTTTAACCCTTTTTCTTCTCAGTATATTTTACTGGAGCTGGAAAGTCAGGGAGCAGAACCCACGGATTGATGTAGCATGCTTTATTTTGCCAACAACTTTGTGGAAGAATTTCTTGTAAAGTCATACAAGTACAATTTTATGCAGAAAATGAAGGATTGGCCCAGATAGGATTCACATATGATATCATAACTTGTAACTACTTATTGTCCAGTTTTTGTTAATGCGTGGGTATCTTCCTCTGGCGGTTAAATGTTCCAACATTTTACTCCATCTTTTGTTTGTATCTTTAAATGATAAGATTTCCCTGTGTGTCTTTTGGTGCTGGGCTATACATGCAGCCTATTCTTATACCTGTGCATTTATTTAAGGTTTTCATGATATAAATATCAACACTTAGGCCTTCTCTAATTTGGCAAGGAAACTGTAGTTAATACGTTTCAAGTCAAGTTATCAGGTTGAGGCAGTCTAACTGTGTCTCTAACTGTGTCTCACTGAAGTGGGTTGTTTATATGTGCATCCTAATTTCTTCACCTCTGAGGAGAATCTTATTTGCTCAGTGTGATAATACCATAAGTCAGTGCTTCTTTAAAGACCTGGTTGGCAGTCATACCAATCAGGATGATATAGTCACTTCATGGAAATAATTTCAGATACAGGTTTTATGTAGAGGAGGAAATCAGTGACTTATTATTAGACTCAAAGGTGGTGAAACCACTGAGCACAGCTACTAAGAGTATGCCTAACTGCTGCAAACATCTGTTCTTCAGTTCACAGCAAGGCTTATGCAAAGGGCTGTAGACAAAGCTAGAGATAGACTTTGTATCAAGGTCGAATTGGAAGTTTAGGAGTCCTGAGGGTATTTCATTCAACATGCTTCCTTTTGAAGTGGCTCTTCAAACATTCAGTTCATTTACTTGTTAATTCAATGAACATTTATTGAATACCAGGCATACACAATGTTCTAAAATAGACTTTGTGGGATCTTCCCTGTTGGAATCTATGTTCTGGTGGGATAGGTAATTTTAAGCATATGGTTAAGCATATAGTGTGTATACCAAGAGATAAACCATGCATGCTCCCTTTTGTATAAAAACACGCAGTGGTGATGACTTCAGAACTAATTTTGAGGTAAAAAATGTTATGCCCTTAAGGTCTTTATATTTTGCCTGAAGTTTTGTACTGCTAATTCTGCTATTCAGCAACTTTGGTCTAACCTAGTCCTAGTTTTGCTTTCTTAAACAATACTTAAAATACATCCTTTTGTGTGTGTATGTGTGTGTGTAACACATCCTCTTCATTTGCAGACAACTGTACACTCCTTTGTTTTAAAATTTGAAATATAGTGATGGAAAATTCCATTCCACTTGTGTACTGAAGCTATTACAACCTTACTTTACTTGTACTTAATTTTATGAATGTAGCTTAATATTAGAATAACCTTTAGTGTAACTTCTTGTTGCCTCAAATAAGATTCTTTTCAAACAAAACTACAGACTGCTTTACTTGGATTACTCACTCTAGCTCTGTCTTCAGTCCTTTGCAAACTAAGTTATGAATTGAGAATAGGTGTACTGAAAATAGTAAAACTCAAAAATGCCTGTTCAGCAACCCCATTTGTATACATTTTATAAGCAACTGAAACAGCTTTACTATCAGAACTCAGGAGAGTAGTTCTTTGTGTAGATTTGGGCAGTGTTTGTGAAGATGAGTGACTTCGGAATTGGTGGCTACCTGCTGTGTCTGACCTCGGTTTGCTGTAACTCAGGTGCATGCTTTGTGATAACTGATTGCATGGGACTTTATACATGTGTGTACTTTCCTGTATTTGTGTTTTCCTGACCTCCAACGTGAAAAATGAGATTAGGGAAAGACAGGTACTGAAAAAGAGAAAGAAACCATCCAGGAGTCTTTGTTTCCTAGGCCTAAACTCTGATATACTCTTTGAGCTTCATGTTTTTGGTATTCACCGTGGCCAGCTCATCATAATACTGAATTTCAGTCACAGACACCCACTTCTCCCTTTTATGATAGTCACAGACAAACATGTTGTGCTATGGTACTCTTTTTCCTATTAGTTGTGGACTTGGTTTTAGAAGTTTTCAAAATAGTCATTGATCTGATCTGCCTCCAACAGCGATTCCTGTTTAGCAGATTTAGCATGCAGCATAAAAGCTTTATTTTTGTTTTGGGATTATTATTATTACCACTTTACACTTTCTCACCTTACCTCAAATACCCAAACACAGGTTTGTAAAGACAGTACTAGATGATGCTGACTTTAGGATTGAAGCCTGGCTCAACCCAGAAAGCACGATCATTTACAACACCGTGCTTTTAAAATTAGAGACCCAAACTAGTATGAGTGAATGGCTTAAATTGGGGACTCATCTAAAAATACATCTATAAGTTAGAGGTCTAAATAGGTTAAGGTGATTTGGGGCAGTTGGCAGCATAAACAGCAAATGTTTAAAGTTTTTTCCTTATGAACAATAAGAAAGAATTTACAGAGGAACTTAAAAGTTGTGACTACTTTCATGGATGAACTTGGGGGAAAGAGATGAAATATAAGACACTAGTTTTTCAGTGTCTGACCATGAAAAAAATAGTGCAAATTGTATGTGGAGATGATTTAGGCTAGTGGTCAGAACCGAATAAATGAATCTTAAAGAGAACTCTTACAGGAACTAAATTACAGGTTTAAGTCTATCTTTGACACCTGCATGCACTTTGATGGTGCATTTTCCCTTCCGTAAACATGTAAGAAAGTAGATAATCTGTAATGATTCTTATCTTCCTCTCAAAAATATCCTAGGTACTTACTAGGCACATTCACATATACAAACACATGAAGGTACATAATCAGCACATATATGCCCCCCAACACCTGTTTTCTTATCTTCCTTACTTGTGCCACTGTGGAGGACTGTACAGTATTCTCTTGCTCCTACATGGATTTGCCTGAGGAGAATTATACTGATGACTGAAGTGTCACCCAGTGTGTCTTAATTACATGTTGCTGATTATTTCAAGGAAATTCACTTTATTTAAATTACCTTAAAGCATTCAAAAGCAATTTCAGATTTTCCTACTTTTTGTACAAATGAAGAAAGTCCATTTTAACTTCTTAAATAACTTCATTGATACTACAATATTTGAAAATTTTAAAACATTAATTAGCAATCTTGGGAAACTTTAACTCTTAGGTAAGTTTTACTTTGTACCATAAAAATAATGAGCTAGCTAGGTTTCTTTCTAAATTCTAATCTCTTATGTTAATTGTATGATTTTTTTTCTTCAAATAAGTACTTCGACAGATTTGACAGTTGTCAGTTAACTAAGTTTAAGATGTAATAATTATTTGATTAGCTTTTAAAAACTAAAGTTCTTTTATTTAATATAGGTAAAATAAATACTTACCAAAGATAGGGGCAGTGAAAGATGGCTATTGGGTAAGGGTGCTTGTTGCCATGCCTAACAACCTGAATTCAATTTCCAGAGCTCCTGCATGTTTTCCTCTGGCTTTCACACACGCACTGTGCCGAAAATGCATGTTCGGGGATACATATACACACACACAATAAATAAATGTAAAAACCCATATATATGTGCATATATATATGCATACATGTGATAGTTTTTCATGTTATTCCACAGTGTCTTGTTTTGTTGTTATTGTTAATACTGAGTTTTGTAAAAAGTGTTGTTATATATTTGGGATTAGGTGCATGAAATAAAACAACCAATTTATATTAAATATGTGGAGAGTTTAAATAATTTATTTTTATTTATTTCAAAATAATGTATAGTGTGTGTGTGTGTGTGTGTGTGTGTGTGTGTGTGTGTGTGTGTGTGTGTTTGAATGTAGATGTCTGCAAAGGCCAGAAGAGGGCATCCGATCCCTGGAACTGTTAAAGGTAGTTATGAGATACCAGACATGGGTCCCAGGAACTAAATTTTGGTCCTCTGCGTGTGTTTTGCCCACTGAGCCATGGCTTCAGCCCAAGAGATTCTTGCTTTAATGATTGATGTTAAAAAGGTGCAATCTGAGCTGAGTGGTGGTGGCACGCACCTTTAGTCACAGTACATGGAAGGCAGAGGCAGGCATCTCTGTGAGGCAGCCTGGTCTACAGAGCTACACAGAGAAACCCTGTCTCGAAACCCCAAAACCAATCAGGTTCCATGAGTAAAGTATGTAACTCAAATTTAAGTTACAAATGTTGACCTGTAGAGGATGTGACTTAATTATTGTATAGAAGAGTATGAAAACATCGTAGGTCTCAATGCAAATTATGGTTATTGTTATCACATGATTTTCTAGTATCTTGAAAATAGTCCATTAAAATTGAGTGAATACCTACTCATTTGACTAATGTCTTCTCAGTTGTAAATGATGCATTCACAGGTATATTTTATTCTAGCTCTTCAGCAAGTGATCTGTTATAGTTCATTGGTTATATTACAATTAATACCATATTTGACAAAGAAATTTTGCTGAATAATAATTCTTTTTTAGTTTTAGCTTTGTGTCTAGTATTTTTTCCTTGCTAAGCCTGTATTCCTGATCCTTAGTATTATTGTTATTGATCAAGGAAGCAGAGGCTACTTTACAAACAAATAACCTACTTTGATGCTAGAAATATTGTTTCCTAGTTTTTTTTCTTTTCTTTTGCTTACTTCTCAGATGGTCCACTTTTTAAAAAAAACCTGAATATAACTGTTTTTATTTCTCATATAGTTGCTGTAGGAGTCATGTTTCTTGTAACTGAACTGTTTATAATAAGCTTCTATAATGAACTAAAATGATGACATAATTTAATGTTATTATGTAAAAATTAATTCATAGTATAGTAGATAAGGTTAAACATACAGAGAATACTACAAAATTTTATTGAGCTTACATTAGTAGTAGCATTATGTTTTTGAGGGAAAGAAATACATATTTATGTAGTGATTAATAAAATTACTCTTAAAAAAGAGTAATCAATATATTTATGAGATATATGTAATGTTTTTATATGTACACATATTGTAGAAGACTAAATCAAGACATGTCTTCTACTTTTCCTACTTATTTCTTTGTGGCGAGAACATTTAAAATCTTCTGTTTTCAAGACTATATTACATTATCATAAAATCATCATACTGTGCAGTAGATCACTGAAAAACATTCCCCCAATTGGGTTTAGCTTGTCTTTTGTGTCTGGCTTTTTTCACTCAGACTGGTCTTTTTACTGCTTATCCCTACTGTTGGAAATGTCAAAGTAGTCTTTATAAAGGCCCTATAGCATCCCATTGTGTATGCAAACCGCAGAGTTCCGTCCCTTGGCATTATCTTGCCAGATATACCCAGCAATTTTTCTGGATATATAACCAGGAGAAAGGCATGCATATGTGCATTAAAGAGACACACTGTAAATGGCCTTAATACAAACCCAAACTCAACCCAGTCCAAATGTTTAGGAAGTGAAGTTTATGTAGGTATAAATATATACAGGCTTGTGTACATATTTATGTATATTTAAATGCAGTGGAATTTTGTATAGCGATGAAAATGAATGAATCACAAGTAATACATTGGGCTGATTTCACAAATGTACTGTACTATCAGAACTCAGGAGAGTAGTTCTTTGTGTAGATTTGGGCAGTGTTTGTAAAGATGAGTTGACTTCGGAGTTGGTGACTACCTGCCAAGTCTGGCCTCGGTTTGCTGTAACTCAGGTGTATGCTTTGTGATAACTGATTGCATGGGACTTTATACATGTGTGTACTTTCCTGTATTTGTGTTTTCCTGACCTCCAACTTGAAAAATGAGGTTAGGAAGAAAAAGGCCTTCCAAAGAAGCAACAGGTTTTTTGGGGGTGTGGAGCTGTACTGTTGCTACTTTTTACCATGTTATATATTAACTTGTCTTCTACAAATTAGTAAGAGTGGGTAGCTGAGGGTGGGGCAAGGGCCAGCTTCCCTTTATAGCTTGTGTGGTGATATGACTGGTGCTTCCACAGGGCTAGCATGTACAGTGACTGGCCCTCGCTACGCTTCCTCCCAGCTGATGGGAAGGGGCACAGGAAATGGTGAGATAGTCTCTCCAGAAGCTTTCTAACCAGATAGCCTACGAAATAAAGGAAGAGTCACCATTCCTAAAGTTATGAAACCTTAATTGCTGGATTATTCAGAAAAATTCAGGCCGTTTTATTTAGCTTCATTAACCTTCAAGAAAATAATTAGGGAACTTTTTCCTAAGATCATTTCTAGGTGCATGTTTAGCATGGTTCTTTGAAACAGTAAAATTTAGGCCATTTTCTGCGTTTTTAGTTGCTAATAAACTTCTTTTTTTTTTTTTTTAGGTGGAGAGAGAACCTGTGGAGTACATGAACTCATCTGTATTAGAAAAGGTAGGCTAATGTTCTGCATAGATATTTAAATACTAAATGAATACTTCCTAGGATATAGTATATTTTACTATGATAAATTGGATATCTAAGGCATATAATTTAGTAGATATTAGCACTCATTATCTGTGGAGTCCATGCTGCTTATTATGTGACTACTGAGGGTTGCATATTTCATTTTGATGGACTAATGAAGTCTGGTTTCTATAAAAAGAATTGTTCTTTGGGGTGTGAATAGGCAGAGAACAGAGGGCTTGATTTCTGTTCCTTTCCAGAATCTGAGTGCTGGGTGCATATTGACCCCTAATTGGTTTTTGTTCTGTTTGCTGTACCTCATCAGAGTGATGTGAGCAGTTGCTTGAAATTCAGGTTGGGAGCATGTACAAAGACCACACAACCACAGGACACCCACAACTGCCTGTGCTTCCTTACAAGGAGCCAGCTGGCAGCTAGGTAGCTGAACAAGGTAGCCCAGGGAAGGTGATTCAGATATTAAGTGGAAGACAAGGAACCTGGTGCTCTCTGAGTGTTAAGAAACCTGGGGAGATTGCAATTCATTAGGAGGGATCATAGCTCTGAAGTGCTGTGAAGGAGACCAGAGAGAGAGTGTGTGTGAGGGGAGAGCCTTTGTTCCCTGACCACTCCTGCTTGGGTCTCAGCAAGGAGTAGAGATAGCACTCTATCAAGAAGCCCAAAACCCACCCTGACCTTTCACCTAGGACGTTGGAGCAGTGTCTGTAACATATGGTATGACTGACATGCCAGTGAAATATGTTATTTTCAGTCTTGACAGTTCTGGAAAATCCTTAGCTGCTCTGGAATTAAAAAAAAAATTAAGCCTTGGGTGAATACATGTGATTATTGTTGATGTGGTTATGCTAATTAGTTTGTGGGTCACTGCCAGTAGTGCTGTCATTTAAAGACAATCTACTTTCTTCATTAACACGTAGGTTGTTGTGTCTTTCCTCTGGTAGTGGAAAGGGAGAAACTGAAGTCAGTTTTCTTGATTGGTGCATCTTTTCAAAAATAAGGAAGATCATATTTGTATATTTTAAGTAAATATTTTTCTCCTGTGTTATTCTTTATTTATTTTGTGCATTAAATTATTTTAATCCTACCGAGAGGTTTAAATAATTTTATAGTTATTACCTTGTCCCACTAACATTTTTGAAAATTTTTACTTGATGGGACAGCAAAAATTGCTATCAGAGCATTTGGAATCACACTTCATCATAACCCAAAGACCGAGAAGCAATTCGGTTGGAATCAAAAGCAACTGATGCAGTAGTCAGGTGACGAAGGATTCAAGATAAGACTAGAGACAGCTAGAAGGAAGCCAACCCTGGGGAAAGGCATCAGGTGATCTTAACAGGCCGCTTACCTTGGCTGCGTGGTCTGCCTCTTGGCTAGGGTAGTATGCAGAGTCTTGCTGACCTTACCCTGTATTCAGCCAGCCTTTCCACCTCTCTTTGTGCTGTAGAGTCTTCATTCTGTGATTATTTTACTTTGAGGTAAGGTCTCAGGTGGCTCAGGCTGGCCTTGAATTTACTGTGTAGCAGAGAAAGGTTTTGAACTCCTGATGATCTTTCTACCACCGGCCAAGTGTTAGGATTATAGGTGTGTGCTGGCGCCATGCCTGACTTCATGCACTGCTGGGGATTGAACCTAGGGCCACATGCATGCTAAGCAAGTACTCTACTACTGAGCCACAACCTTAGCCCAGTTAGCATTTAAAAAAACTGTTTACACTGTAATCGCTTCATGAAAAGATATTTAGATCTCTGTCTCCTCATCAGTTAATAGTATCCTACTCTAAATGTTTCATAAATGTTTAAGCATTTAAGGCTGAAGGTTAACACTTCTTCATTTTAAGCTCGACTTACACAGATCAGAACATACCAAGGTTATATAAACTAGAATCGTTGTAATTAGTGCCAGTTATTCTAAGAAAATGACACCAGATCACCACCCTCCTTTTTTTGAGGTAGGCTTTCCTATATCCCATGCTGGCCTTTAACTTGCTGGGTGTCTGAGGCTGGCATTAAATTTCTACCTTCATCTCCCAGTGCTGGGATCTCAAGAATGTGCTGCTATGCCCTGCTCAACAGAGAATTCCCTTTTACTTGTCCTTTCTGTCTTTTGCTGGCTGTTCTCTCTGCAACACAGAATATATGAGAGTGTAGCACCTGACTAATTTCACTTCTTTCCCTTCCATTGGTTTCTACCTAGTTTTGTTGTTTTTGAATGTTCCTTGAACAAATCTAGTGTGGATGACCCTTAAGTACTTGCTCTTTTACCTAATTTCTTTTTTTTTTTTTTTTTTTACCTAATTTCTTAATAGTTTCATTTGGATGTCAATAGAATGGCAGACTGACTCATCTGAAAGACATGTCTTAATTTCTTAAGTGAGCCTTCACCTTCTGATGAGTCCTTCTCACCTCAGCTGATAAGCACTGCCTACTTGCTTAGGTCCTAATAGTCCTGTATTTCAGTCAGTCTCTCATCTCCCGTTCGTAATGTGTAGTTGTCAGTTGTACTTGTAGTGTACTTTGAATCTAACCCCTCCCCGTTCTGCCATTTTAGCCTTGAATATTTTCTTTTGCTTAGACCACTATAGTAAGCGTCAGTGATTTTTAAACTTGTGAATTAGATCGCATCACTCTATGGCTGGAATTGTCCTGCAAATTTCCATTGTGCGTGCAATAAAATCAAAGTACTCCCCCCATCCCCAAAGCAGGAGCTTTGAGTTCAGAGTGCCATCTACGTATCATCTGCTCAGAGGTATAAACCATTCTATGAAGTTGTGTGTGAGAACTTACTACTGGAGACCTGTGGGCAGGGAGACTCTGAAAAGGACTATCACTTTTAAGATTAAAAGGTCATGGTTATGTACTTGTTAGAAATTGCAAAATTACTTACCTTGTATATGATATTTGTCTTTGTTATTTTTTGCTATGGTGCTAGAATACTATTGGTAAAAACAACTTAAGGGAAACGTGCTTATTTTGGTTCACAGTTCCATGTATAGCCCATCATGGCTGGCAGTCATGGTGGCAGGAGCTTGAGACAGCTGGTCATATTGCATCTGCCATCAGAAAATAGGAGAGGAATGCACCAGCTGGCTTGCTCCTTTCTGTGCAGCTCAAGACCCAAGCTTAAGAAATGGTGATGCCCACTATTAGGGTGGGTCTCCCTATAAATTTTCACAGATCTGTCCAGAGGCACACCTCTGGGGCCCATTCCTGCTGTACAGGATCTTTGCTTGCTTGCCTTCTCTTAATCTCCCACTTATCAATCTATATAGTAAACTATCTTTAACCTCAAAATAAGCTAAAATAAATATCCTCACAGGTGTATGTGCCTGGAGGCTTACGTCCTAGCTCATTCCTTACCCTATCATGTTGACAATGAACAGTAGCCATATTGTTCACAATACCCTTTTGCATTCCCACCAGAAGTACACAAACTACTTGCTCTATCAGCAGTGCCTTTTGGATATTTTTGTTCTTATTGCTGCTGTTAATCTGGTGGCAGGAAAATGTAGGTCAGTGTCATTTGGGTTTTCATTTTTCTTAGGAGAACACATGTGTCTGAACTGTTTGCAGGGTATACCAGTGATCTGAAGGGTACCAGGAGAACTGCTGCCTCAGGGATGTCGGCCTACCGTTCCATAGCTTCCCACCCTTTAATATTTGCTAAATTAGGGTCCGTTTCATCTTTGAAATTAATCTCAAATATATTACACTGAAAGAGCATGGTCTTCCAGCATTGTCATTTAAATATACCACCATGCTGCAAAATAAGAATTGTGGACGTGGAAGCATGAGGCTCAGGACAAAAGGTGTTGTGTAGACAAGGATGGGAGGGTGGTGCAAAGCTGACATAGGGCAATCTAGGACAGTGTCCAGAATAGGCAGATCCGAGATGCCAAGGGCAGCCTATTTATAGAACACCCTATCTATTTTATGGTGGAGCTGTGAGCTGTGGTGCTCTGTGTTCTCTCAAGTGTACAGAAAACTCCAGCCCCACCCTTTTCTTCTGAGGTGGGATAAACAGAGGAGGTGAGGTATGAAGAGAAAGGCTATTTAGTAACACAGTCTGCTGTGTATGCAGGATGTGAGCCCTTCCTTCCCTCTCAGTCTACGACCTTGGAATTTTGTAAGTGTGTGTGTGTGTGTGTGTGTTGAGATATCTGTGTGTTTGTGTGTCTGTACATATGTGTGGAGGGCAGAGGACCATATTAGGTATCTTCTTGTGTTGCTCTCTGCTTTATTTTTTGAGACAAGATCTCTCACTGAACACAGAGTTTGCTGATTTGTCTGAGTCAGCTGGAAAGCAAGCCCTAGGGGTTTTGCGTCTTCACTGCTGTAGTACTAGGATTATAGGCATTCCCTACCATTTCCAGCTTTCACATGGGTATTGGAGATCCGAATGCCTGTCCCCATGCCTGGCATGGTAGGAGCTTTACTAGCTTAGCTACCTCCCCAGCCCCCTTTGTCTATTAAGTTGGCTTGTATGCCCACTTTATTGTATCTTCTTCACCCTGATAGAATTTACTCTTTGGTGAGAGAAAGTAGAGTTGGATTCCAGTGCTCTATGAAAGGCAGCAGTGGTAGGCAGAGAGCCAGTTTCAGAAGCCTACTGCATTTATCCAGTAATTTCCTTCTGTAGTGGTCGGAAACCAAAAGTATGTTGAAGGCCTGAAGGTTATGAAGTAGAGGGTGGGCTTCTAATGTCACTTTTCTTGTATGTGTTGATATATATCTAACATTTTAGCATTTGTCTAATTGTGTATTCTCTTCTAAGTAACAAACGTCCTGGTCTCCTGTAGCTTATAGTGTTTAGGCTAACCGGTATAGACAATAAACAAATCAAATAATTCAAAATGTCTGTAACTGCTCTAAAAATGGTAGAATACAATCGTATGTGTGCGACAGTGAGGAGAGTAGGAAGAGAGACCCACTAACTTCATATTCACTGAGCTGAGACCTTCCTGAGAAGGTAAAATTAACATTTTAGATTTTAAATTTGATTTTATAATATAAATGTTTTGCCTGTGTGTATGTATGTATACCGTGTGTGTGTCTGGTGTGCACAATGTCAGAAGAAGGCATCAGTTCCTTTGGAAATGGAGTGAGACGTGGTTGTGAGCCACCACATGAATGCTGGGAATTAAAGGTTCTCCGCAGGAGCAGCAAATGCTCTTACTCCTTGAGGCATTTCTCCATCCCCTGAGAAGACTGATTGAGCTGAGGAAGAGGTCTGCCTGATAAGGAAGAGACTCAAGGATGGGGAGTCACTTTACTGAGCAGGAAAGCAGCAGTGCTGTGAAGAAGAGCAGGGCTGTGACCCAGGGACCTGGAAGAGGTGTGGCAAAGGGCTGAGTAGTGAGCCAGCCCGGGAAGGCTCACGAAGTAAGGTGGGGAGGGCGTGATGTCTGCCTTGTGTAGGACGTGCGACCTCTGCTGAAGGTTTCGTTTAACTGCACACAGTGAGATGCAAAAGGGGAACTAGGCAGAGAAGTGATTTACTCTTAGTAGCTATTTTTTAACTGTGTGTGTGTGTGTGTGTGTGTGTGTGTGTGTGTGTGTGTGTGTGTGTTCATGTGTGCCCCAAGCATACCTGAATCAGGTACCTGTGGAGGCCAGAGACATTGAGCTAGAGTTACAAGAGGTTATGAGCCGCCCCACATGGATCCTCTACAAGAGCAGGGTCTGCTCTTAACCCCTGAGCCATCTCACCAGTACCTTGATTTACTCCCTCACCCCCTTTTTTTGAGACAGGGTGACAGGGTTTCTCTGTGAAACAGTCTTGGCTGTCCTGGAACTTACTCTATAGACAAGACAAGCCTTGAACTCACAGAGATCCGTCTGCCTCTGCCTCCCGAGTGCTGGAATTAAAGGTGTGCACCTCACCACCTGGCCTCTTCATTTACTTTTAACACATGGCCAGCAAAGGGATGAAAATGGATGCTGGAAGACCATCAGGGAACTCTTGATAATTCCAGGCAAGAGATGATGAGGCTTGGGTTCCCATGGTAGCTACTGCAGGTGCTGAGAAGTGCTTGATTCAGAGTGGGTTTTAAAGGCAGAGTCTACAAAACTTGAACATGGATTCATGTTGAAATGTGCAAGAGCTGTGCTTTGGGAGCACTCTGAGTGGCGATGCTGCTGGCTACAATGGGGCTGGCTGAGGGTACATGGGGTACACAGAAGCCACTTGCTCCAGTTTGGACATGTTGAGTTCTAGGTGTTCACTAAACATTGATTGATGGTGTCAGGAAGGCATTTGGATATCAAAATCTGGAAATTAGGATAGGAAATGGGAAATTGGGGGGATGTGGCATTGAGAACCAGGGTGCCAGTTGAGGTCACCCTGAAATTGAGTTATGTAGAAAGGCAAAGATGACCAAGTGCATACATGACTATTGATTTGTCTAAAAATGAAAACACATTAGTGTGTAGTCTAACTCTGAAGACAACAGTTGATTTAGTGAACACAATTTAAAAAGGCAATTAATGGTTGCATTAGGGATAATTATTAGGGATAATTATTTGATTTTTCAATGACTTAACCAAAAGCTTCTTTCCTTTTTTTATTAACTTTTATTGATTCTTTGTGGATTTCATATAATGCATTCTGATCCCATTTATCTCCTTGTCTCCTCGAATCTGTCCTCTGCCCTTGCTACCTCCCCCACCAAATCAAAGCAAAATTGAAAGAAAAAACAAAATCAAAACAAAAGAAAGAAACAAAACAGAAACAAAAAAATAAGAATCTTGTGGAAGCTATGGTGTGGCCTGTTGAGTCACACATAGTTTACCCTTTAGTTTATTCATCTTGACTTGCAAGCAATCATTACCAGGAGTCATTGGTCTGGCTCAAGGCCTCTGGTTCCTGCTACACCACCAATAATGGCAGTAATGGGCTCTCCCTGGGGCTCTTCTGTGTCATGGAGACCCTGCAGTGTTGGGTCTGCAGTTCATCCTCTTCATGTGCCCAGCAGTCCTTAGATTGGGAGGGTGTTGGGGTGGGCCAACTCACAGCCCCAGTTCTGGGCCTGGGTGGGAGTTGAGTTGGTCAGCTCACACTGCCAGTCACCAATCTGATTACAGGGGAAGGCATGTTCCAGCATCCTCTCCACTTTTGCTAGGGGTCTTAGCTGGGGTCATCCTTGTGGATTCCTGGGAATTTCTCTATCATCAGGTTCTCCCTAGCCCCATAATGGCTCCCTCTTTCCTTGCTCTCCCACCCCATCCCTCCCCCAACTTGACCATCATTTTCTCATCCCCCATCCCTCCCCTTTATCCCCCCATCCCCCAGTTTACCAAGGAGGTTCCTAAGAGGGAAACATGGATTGCCCTGGGAAAGGTAAATAGATGATGTCTCATCCGCAGGTCTACTGTTTTGCCCAGGCAAGGTGCAGGACCCTCTCTCCAGATTGCTCGCTCTCTGTCTGTCTCTCTCTGTATGTGTGTGTTTGGGGTGAGGGGGCATATGAGGCATACGAAGGGGGCGGGGTCAGTTCTCCTACTTTCACACCCTCAGGCTGGCTCACCTGTGCTCCCCCCAACAGGACCAGCTCTAGTGTACTGTGCAGGCTGGATGCAGGGTCTGCTCTCCAGTGTGCTGCCACTGCTGTGGGGCAGAGCTAGTTCTCTTACTTTCCAAGACCAGCTCTCTCGCCTGTCTCGAGTAACAAAGGGCAGAGGGGGAAAGCATCTTGCCCTCAGCCATGCCACCCATGGCAGGTGTGTGTGGGGTGAGATCAGCTCTGTAGCTCTCACACCCTCAGGGCTGGCTCACCTGCATTCCTACAACAGGGTCAGCTCTAGTGCTGCTGCCCAGAGGGGGAGCAGAGGCAGTTTTCTCATGTGCTACAGCCAGTGAGGGTCAGGCCTCACTCTCCCATTCTGTGACCCCAGGGCCAGCTCTCTCACCTGCCTCTGGTGGTAATGAGTGGGGTCAGGGACATCTCTCCCTCACCCATGCTACCTCCCACATGGCAGACAAGGAGGGCAAGTCAGCTCTCCTGTTGTCGTGCCCTCAGGGTCAGCTCACCTGCATCTCGACCACAGGGTCAGCTCCAGTGTGCTTCCCAAGTGAGGTGGCAGCAAAAGATGGCTTTCCCCTGAGGGGGTAGGGCCAGCTCATCTGCTGCAGTATCCAGCAAGGGGCAGGACCAGCCATCCCACAGATAATTAATGGTTGCATTAGGAACAATTATTTGATTTTCAATAGCTTAACCAAAAGCATATTTTCTTATAAGATATATCTTCTCAATTGTTTCTAATAGAAGTTTTTTTTTTAATTTTTATTTTTATTTTGGGAGCTTCCTAGCTGGGTGAGCTAGGTTGCTTGCTCCTTTGTCCCTCATAGCTCTCACCTGAATTTAGAATAGAATGACAGTATTGTCTTCTCATCTGGTTTGTGAGTTTTCTAGTTAATATATATCAATGCACAAATTAGTTCTCACCTGAATTTAGAATGGGATGACAGTATTGTCTTCTCATCTGGTTTGTGAGTTTTCTAGTTAGTATATATCAATGCACAAATTAGTAATGCCTAGAAATGCTTGAAACAATAAAATCAGAAAATCATTAACAAGGTTATAACAATTTAGTAACAATAAAATAATAAAGCATTACTTTATCATCCCACAAATTTCTTTGTCCTAGTATCTTTACAGTTTAGTTTTTATTGAGTTTCAGAGGTTACATTTTTGTGATTAATAGTTTTTGTCATAAAGCTGTTTATACTTCAATTACATTTTTGTACAACTTCTCCCTCTCTCTCTCCCTCTCTCCATTCCCCCCTTGCCTTGAAAGTTTGAACGCCACTACTACCTGGCAACTTCACTTTTCTTAAGATACCTTTTCTTTCCTATCCAGAACCAGGTTCTAGCTCAACTCCATTTTCATGGGAGCTTAGACTCCATGTTGATTTTTGTCATTCAGATTTTTTCTTTTCTTGCCACCTACCCCTCTTCAGTAGCATATATCTTTAGGCTGTTTTGCTTCGCTAAGTGTTTTGGTTGCTGTGATAAAATACTGTGACCATAGGCACTTTAAGGAAGAGGGCAAGATGTCCATAATAGTGGGGAATTTAAGAGAGCACATCTCAGCTGCATACACGAATCAGAGAAAGAGAAAAAGAAATGGAAGTGGGGTGAGTTTATAAGATTTTAAGTCCCATTCCCAGTGACATATTTCCTCCACCAAGGTTCCATTGCCTAAAAGTTCTGTAATGTCTCCAAATAGAGCTACCATACAAAGTGTTCAACTACACGAGCCTTTAAAGAGACAAGAACACTAGAAACTAGTCAGCTTATTTTATCATTTAAGGTATAGTTAGCGGATACACTTAGCAAACTCCAGAGACTCAAGCAGGAGAGAGGTTTATTCTTCTGAGAAACTCAAGCCAGCTATTTATAATGACTGTAGGACATTGCTTCCATGGTATTGTAGGTGTAGGTTCTTGGCATCTGTGGCTCTGGAATCTCCAGCATGTGGCTTTGGAAGCTATTTTGTTCCTCATCAAGTATCTTGGTGAGTCCAAAGTCTTGCACCTAATTTACTTTCTATTCTAATTTTCATTATCAGATTATCTTTTAATGTCTCTCAACCTTTTGCACTTTACATTTCTTTAGTGAGTTTCCTTTCTGAGTCTGGTAAGCAAGGAAAACTACAACCATAACTATCTAGTCTTCAACTCCCTGAGAGACCCGAGAAGAAAATAATATTAACTGAGTAAACAGGAAGTGCAAGAAAGTGATTTCAAAAAATGGTGAGAAATGACAAAACCAGGAGGCTGCCTGGACAGTCACCCCAGGTTCCTCTGCAACACTGGGGCATCCGTCTTCAGCCTCTAGCCAGCCCTAGCGTCTCTGACGCAGTTTTCTGTGGAGCAGGATTTTCTAAAGGGCTGTTCTGCCTTGTCTTGGCAAGGTTTGCAGTCACTCTTTTTAGCGTCCTGTTTGTCCAATTTGGACAGCATACTATCATCAGTTGAGGCAAGGGTACTTTCTTGCCCAGTGGCTTACCTTTGCCACGAAGGAAGAAAACTCCATGTGAGTTTCTTCCATGCCCATCATCTTCTCTGAAGTAGGTTGGTGCTGCCAGGAGCAGACATGTCTCATCACAAAAAATGCCTATGATATTGAAACATTATAAATGTCATATTCTATAGATATCTGAAGTGTCTGAAGATGACCTATTTATCTAAAATATATGTTTGACTTTGAAAACATACCTGATGTGATTACAAGTTCCATAGTAATAGGTGACTAATTACTCACCTACATTTCCTTATTATCTTATACAATTGGTAATAATAACTTTCAAGGACTAGAAATTTGTATTACATTGATAAATGAGCTATATAGGTACAATAACTTGAACAAGATTAGAAATTATATACAATATATCTTAACAAATTAATCTCAAATTGGTATCAATATACGATATTTGTATACAATATACAGAAGCCCAATCCAGTGTAAAATATTTAAAACTGGTAGTTGCTTTTTAAAAGTAGATTCAGTAATTACTTTTTCATATGTATATCCTTCCTTTTTTCTTTTCAGAATAGATTCAATAATCTATTCTTTTTATCCTATCATATCTGTATCCCCCCTTTTTTCAAAACAAAAACCTTGAATCTAACCCCCTTTGTCCAACTTTCTTCCTACCAATGACATTACATAACCAGTCTCCCTAAACAATGACAAACATCCGTAACCCATTGAATGACCAAAAACCACCACCCCACCTCTTGGGAATGTGGTCATCATGTTCTTAAATTTACTTCCTGCTGTCTGGGAGTAATGGCATCTTTAGGGTATCCTGAAGAGAAAAATTTGGGTTAACTGTCAAGCCGTATCATTTTTGTCCAGTCTTGCATAATGGGAAGGTACAAGACTTGTCTCAAGTTCTGACTAGAGTAGTATGTGAGACTAGACCATCTCAGTTAGCCTCAAAATTGTTCTGACCAGTGTCTGTGAGGTTAGATCATCTCAGCTGGCCACCTCAAAATTCTTCTGAGTAATTTGTAGTCCAAAGTCAATCTTTAGTTAGTATTGTTAAGCTGAATGGTGGTGTGATAGTCCTGGTGAAACTGTCATTGTGGGGCCTCATCTTCCTTTTGGAGACTTCAAAGGTTGCTGTTAGGCATGATCATGGTTCACTGCAGAAGACTGGTAGAGACTTAAAGCTGAAATCATGTACAGGAAGGTAGAGGGAACCTTTTTCTAGAGTTAGCTAGTACTCTACATGACCTCTAATATCATGCAAAAAACTTTAAAAGTATGTATATATATATATATATATATATATAAATCTTATACATTTTATATAAATATGATATTTATGCTTTAAGAAAAGCTATTAAGCCGGGCAGTGGTGCCACATGCCTTTAATTCCAGGACTCGGGAGGAAGAGGCAGGCAAATCTCTGTGAGTTCCAGGCCAGCCTGGTCTATAAAGCTGCACAGAGGAACCCCCCGGCCCCCAAAAAAGCTATTAAAAGTCAATATAAAACCAAAGGTTTAAGAGATTAGTGGCAATACAGTGGTCCTTAAATATTTGTTTTTCTTCTGTTTCATATCAGGTGGCTTGTCTGACATGAGACAGAGATTTTTGATTTTTCTTTAACAAGCATGCTTGGGTTTAGAGAAGGAGAGAGCTACACTCCAATCCAAAGGCAGCTTTAATCTTTAATTGGACTGGGACTACAAAAGAAATATTTGCATTATGTCTGTAGAGAAAAGAAGAAACAAACATTTTAGAAGATTTATGAAATTTTATCCTGTTGAAAATATGATATACCAATAGGTCAGTTTACTCCTTTCCTTGGAACAATTTTTCTGGATTATTTGTCCCTTTTCTTCAGATGTCTCAATTGTCCAGTGGTCTCTAGATTCCTTAACTTTATTCTCCTGAAAAGATAAAAGTAAAACCCTTCCAAACCCTAAACTTTTCTCCTTTGGCAAGTTATATCTGATCAAATGAAAAGCATTTGTTAGTTTAACAGGTGTGTTTAGATTAAATGGCCAAGCTGCTTGATGAACTTTCATTTCTTCTAATTAATAGGTGTCTTGTTTGAGTCTTTATCAATTTTGAGGTGGAAATGATGTGGGAAAATGCTCTTGTACACTGTAAAGATTTGTCACTTGTATTGGTTTAAAAAACGCTGATTGGCCAGTATCCAGGTAGGAAGTATAGGCGGGGCTACCAGACTAAGAGAATTTTGGGAAGCGGAAAGGCAGAGACAGTTTCCAGCCAGATGCAGAAGAAGCAAGATGAGAATGCCATACTGAGAAAAGGTACAAAGTCACCTGGCTAAACATAACAAGAATTATGGGTTAATTTAAGATGTAAGAGTTTGTTAGTAATAAGCCTGAGCAATAGGCCAAACAACTTGTAATAGTAAAAGCCTCTGTGTGTTTATTTGGGACTGAAAAGCTGCAGAACCTGGCAGGACAGACACTTCTATCTGCATCTTGTTTTTGTGAGGGAAGGGTTGGAAATGTTCTGATTTTTTTTTTTTTTACTCATCCTGCAGGATTCTACCCCATTTTGTTTCTTTTTCTGTCTACTACCTAAACTATGAACAGTCTTCTGTTTTCCTCTTCACAGGCCAAAAACTGTCAATATTCGTTAAGACAGTGGTTTTCAACCTTCCTAACGCTGCAACCCTTTAATACAGTTCCTCATGTGGTGACCCCAACCATAAAATTAGTTTCATATCTGTAATTCTTCTAGTTATGAATTATAATGTAAATATTTTTGGAGATAGAGGTTTGCAAAACGGGTCATGACCCACAGGTTGAGAATTACTGCTTGTAATTGTTTGTACTTTCAAATTCTTTCCCTGTGCTTTGAGTCCTGATCAACTATTTTAAGTGTGTGTGTGTGTGTGTGTGTGTGTGTGTGTGTGTGATGAATTTTATGTCACAGTTTTAGATCTACCTGAGATGACATGTTGCCTTTTATTTTCCTTACAGTTTCTTCTTTTGCTTATAGCAAAGCCTTTTAAGCCAGGTGGGTTTGGGGTTGAGTTATTTTGTACTGCCTATTATAAATGGAGATAAAATATTTCCCCCCAGAGAAAAGAGAGGATTTTGGAATGTAAAACAGGTCTTTTCTTCCACATGAGATCATTGTCATTTTCTAAGGTGTGATCTCATACCAAAAAATTTCTTACATTCATTATAAGCATCTCACCTGTGAGTTCTTTGATACCTGCTGAGATTTGACTTCTGTTAAAGGCTTTTTAACAGTTATTACATTCATAGGGGTTCTTTCCTATGTGAATTATCTGATTTATAGTAAGGGCATCCTTAAGACAGATTTTATACATTCATTACATTGGTAGGGATTTTCTCCTGTGTTGGTGCTTTTGGTGGGTAGTACAGTCTGACATATAGCTGAAGAATTCTTTAAATTAGTTGTTAATAGTTGTCCTCCACTTGTGTATATCATTTGATGTGTTATGAGTTCTGCATACATGTGCACATTATAACATATACACATTTTGAAAAGTGCTTTTTAATTTAGTATCATTTTTGTCTTGTAGGTTCCTCTCTTTATTCAGTAATATCCCATCACCTTGAATTCTGTTTCTTTGATGTTTATTACTTTAGGTATTTTATGAACCACAAATTAAGATAATAGACCTCAGGCAGGTGACTATAGGTTAATGTGTGTTAATACTTTTGAGTCTTAGTCCTGATGTATTAGTTCCTTCTGTATACCAAATCCATCCTTATGTGGTTCATAGCTTACCTGGTAAATATGTATATTAGAGCGTATATCCCAGTGTGAATGAGAGTCCTTTGGAAACTTAGAAAACAAAAGATCTTGGTAGTAGTTAGAGAAAAGAAGATATGGTGGTTTGAATAAGAATGGTCCCCATAGGCCCATATATTTGAAGGTTGGTCACCAGGGAGTGACACTATTTGAGGATTAGGAGGTGTGGCCTTGTTGGAGGAAGTGTGTCACTGGGGGTGGGCTTTGAGGTTCCAAAAGCCTATGCTAGGCCCAGTCTCTGTCTGCCTGCTGTCTGTGGATCAGGTTGTAGCTCTCAGCTGCTGCTCCAGCATCTGCCTGCCGTCCCCATGCTCCCTACCATGGTGATAATGGACTAAACCTCTGAAGTGTAAGCAGACCTTTGTCTTTTTAAAAATAAGAGTTGCTGTGGTCATGGTGTCTCTTCATAGTGATAGAACAGTGATTAAGACAGAAAATATCACTGGAGAACTTTTAATAAATACTCTTTTAACTCTAAAAAGAAAAATGGGTATTGAGTCAGGTGTGGTGGTACATGCCTTTAGCCTTAGTACTTGGGAGGCTGAGGCAGGTAAATCTCCTAAGTTCAAGGACAGCCTCTTCTATAGAGCAAGTTCCAGGACTCTGTCTCAAAATGTACCCTCTCCCCAAAACAGGGATTGAGGGTTTAGCTCAGAGTTAGAGCACTTGTCTAACATGACTAAGGTTGCTAGTACCACAGACATAAATAAATGAGTAGAAGAATGGAGCACAGGGTATGACTCAACGGGGAAGCCATGGATTCTACTTGCTGGTGTCATGGCCATGAGTAATTCCTGCACTTGGGGGGCTGGGGCAGGAAGATTTCTGCAAACTGGAGGGCAGTCTAAGCTACACTATGATACCCTGTCAAACACAAAAGAAAGAAAGCCCCAAGGTTTAGTACTTTTCTGTTGCTGTGATAGAAACATCATGATGAGAGGCAACTTAAAGAGGAGAGAGAGACTGTTCTGTGTTATGGTCCAGAGGGCAAGAGCTCAGGGTGGTGGCGTGGAGGCATGGCAGCGAGTAGCAGGCATGGCGTCGGGAAGAGGAAGCTGAGAGCTTGGAGACAGTAGCAGAATGGTTGTCCTTATTAGAAGTCCAGGGTTATAGCTACAAAAGGCATTTTTGTGCGTTGTCCTTTTTAACAGTAAGCTGATGGCTTTTGCCTTATAGTGTCTCAGTTGCTGTGAAGAGACTCTATGACCATGGCAACTCTTACAAACATTGAATTGGGGTGGCTCACTTACAGTTTCAGAGGTTCAGTCCATTATCATGGCAGGGGCATGGCGGCAGAAGGCAGCAGGAAGTAAACTCACTCACTGAGCAGTGTCCTGAGCATATGCTATCTCAAAGCCCATCCCCACAGTGACACACTTCCTCCAACAAAGCCATACCTCCTTATAGTGCCACTCCTCTTGGGGACCATTTTCTTTCAAACCACCACAGATAGGAATCCAGTTTTCATCTTTTACCATCTCTATCCTCAGAGTCTCTTCTCAGCTAAGTAGACAGATCCTGTCTTTCTTCTGCCCCTCAGGTGGATCCTGTGTCCTTTCTTCTTTTGGTGCTATTCTTAGCTGTCTCTTTTTTGGGGGGAATTAGGTAAGTATCAGAAAATATACAAATTTTCATAGCCAATTTGAAAATTATACATTGATATTATTTTTCAAAGCATTTATTATTATTTATGTGTTTGTTGTGTGTTTGAGAGCATGAGTATGAGAGGGAGAGAGAGAGAGGAGAGAGAGTGTGTGTGTGTGGGTGTGTGCGTGTGTGTACGCGCGCGTGTGCCATAGCACATGTGTGGAAGTCAGCAGACAATATTTGATGGTTGGTTTTCTCTTGGCACTGTGGGTTCTGGGAATTAAACTCAGGTTGTTAGGCTTGCTATGCAAGAGCTTTTATCTGCTGAGCCACCTTGCTAGCCCTGTGCAGCTACAGTGTAATTTTATGCTTAGTGACTGAGCTTGACTTTTGCTATAGTTCCAGTTATACAGAGAAAAGTGTAAGAAACAGCCTTTTCTACTTTCTAGGAAGCAAGTTATGGAAATTAGAATTCAGGGTGTATGGATTAAGTCTCCAATGTGTCTTGTTGATTTTCTCAAAGAACCAACTCTTCGTTGCATTGATTCTTTGTATTGTTTTCCTGGTTTCTACTTTATTGATTTCAGCCCTCAATTTGATTATTTCCTGGCGTCTACTCCTCCTGGGGGAGTTTGCTTCTTTGTGTTCTAGAGCTTTTAGCTGTGATGTTAATTCTCTGGTATAACTGTTCTCCTGTTTCTTCATGTGAGCACTTAGTGCTATGAACTTCCCCCATAGCACTGCTTTCAAAGTGTCCCATAGGTTTGGGTATGTTGTGTCTCCATTTTCATTGAATTCAAGGAAGTCTTTAATTTCTTTTTTTATTTCCTTTTTGACCCAGGGATGGTGCAGTTGAGCATTATTCAATTTCCATGAGTTTATAGGTTTTCTGCAATTTGTGTTGTTGTTGAATTCTAATTTTAAGGCATGGTGGTCTGATAAGATGCATGGAGTTATTCCAATTTTTTTGTAGCTGCTGAGGTTTGATATGTTGCCAAGTATGTGGTCGATTTTTGAGAAGGTTCCATGTGGTGGTGAGAAGAAGGTATATTCTTTTTTATGTGGATGAAATGTTCTATAGATATCTGCTAATCCCAGTTGGGTCATTACTTCTATTAGACCCTTTGCTTCTTTGTTGAGTTTCTGTCTGGTATTCCTGTCTAGTGGTGAGAGTGGTGTGTTGAAATCTCCCACTATAACTGTGTGGGGCTTTAGATGAGATTTAAGTTCTAATAATGTTTCTTTAACGAATGTGGATGCCTTTGTATTGTGGGCATAGATGTTGGGGGCATAGATGTTCAGGATCCATGTGCTTCATCTAAGCTGGACAACTGAAGAAGCCAGTTCTGGAATCAACCAGTTTTCAGAGGCAAAAGCTTTAGTTAGTTCACAGTTCAGGAGGTCCAAAGTTCAGGGTCAGCTGTTCATTGGCCTCTGGCTAGAGAGTACTTTGCAGTGTGTGATCATACATCGTAAAAGAATAGAAAGAAAGGACAGACAGACAGGCCCCTTGGTCCTATGTAAGGGCACGCTCCTTCTGCCTAGTGATGTAAGGACCTACACAAGTCTCACAATTCAAAATTTCTAACACTTTACAGTAGGGTTATACTAAGTATCCAATCTTTAAGGCATAGGCCTTTGGCAGATATTTATCATCCAAGCCATAGCACTGTAAATGCCATCTATACCAATTTCACAAGACTTCTATGAGGATCAAAGAAAATAAAATAACCAGTAAGTATGTATAATTCTTTCTTCATTGCGAACCCCTGTAAAATCAAACAAAGTTTCACCTTCTAATATTCAATGGCGCAGAATAAACAATCCCATTTTAAGAGAGAGGAATAGTGGGATAGCAAGGAAAGACTGAGCTAATGCAAGTCCGAAACCCAGCAGGGTAAACACCAACTCCCTTAGCACCATGCCTGGCATCTGAGGCACATAGTGGAGTCATCTGACCTCCAGCGCACTCGGAAGCCCTGCTAGGGCCCTTCCATTTGTGGCACACCTGGCCTCTCTCGTGGGCCACCTGTACTTAGTGCCTGCAGCTTTTCTCAGCAAATGTCCCACATTTCCAGCATTTCCAGCATCCTGGCCCTATTGCAACTTAGGCTTCACCTTTGCAGCTTCACTCATCGCTGTGTCAGCTACACTTTCAGGTCTGCCCCTGCAGCACACTGCCTGGACTCACAGACATTTCCCTGGATCCTTGGCACACGCCGGAGTTGACCCCTTCAGTCTATATCTGCATAACTGCAAACATGGACTGTGTTCAGTTCTGCTGGTAACTTGAAGTGTAACAGGAACCTCTGTGACCATTGCTGTAGCAATCTCTGAGAGCTTGTGCAGCTTAACCTTAGAGAGTTTCTTTGGATGGCTCTTTTTCTGAAGGGCATGGCTTTCTCAGACTGCTCTTCATATAGGTATATTGCTATTCTCTCTCTCTGTCTCTCTCTGTCTCTCTTTCTGTCTCTCTCTCTCTCTCTGGTGTGTGTGTGTGTGTGTGTGTGTGTGTGAGAGAGAGAGAGAGAGAGAGAGAGAGACAGAGAGAGAGACAGAGAGACAGAGAGACAGAGAGAGACAGAGAGAGAGAGAGAGAGAGTGACTTACAGGCTATGATCCAATTCAACAATGGCTGGTTATGAATGGAAAGTTTAAGAATCCAGAAGCTGCTCAGTCCACTAGTCTGGAAGCCTCAGTTGGTCTTCAGTAGATGCTGGAATCTAGAAGTAGGCTCTAATGCCAGTGAAGGAATGGACTTGCTAGCAAGATCAGAACAAGCAGGCAAAGAGGGCAAAAGCTTCTTTCTTCCATGTACTTATATAGGCTTACAGAAGAAGGCGTGACCCAGATTAAAGATGTGTCTTTCCACCTCAAGCCTGAATCAAAGTCCTGTGTCTTCCTACCTCAAAGGTTTGGACTAGAAGTGGATTCACCCACTAAAAACCAAGCTCCACCCCCCAAAAATTGGTGTGCCCTTCAATTCTGGATTGTCATTCATTCTAGATGTATTCAAGTTGACAACCAAGAATAGGCATCACATTCAGGGTATCCATGCTGTATGCTGCAGAGTAGTTTAGATCTCAGATTGTTCTCCTTTTCCAGTGTCTGCCCTATTTACCCAATAATGGCCCCAGTGTTCAAGGAAGTGACGCTACAACTTTAGTGTGTTCAGTATGTGATTGCTAGCTGTCACTCGTCTAGCATGGGTAGGAAGGGACGTAGTATATCCATTTACAAGGTTGTGTATTGTCTGTGCCTTTAGACATCCTTTGGGTTGAGACTGTGTTCTTAAGTTTTTACCAAAATTAGTAAAAGTTACTTCATCCTTTCTTTCTTGTTGCTAAGCAGTATATAATGAAGAATGTATTTACTTTTTAAAAATATGTAAGCCAGTGGTGGTGATGTACACCTGTAGTTCCAGCTGTGTGAGAGGCTGAGGTGAGAATATGGCTTAAGCCTGGAAATTTAAGGCTGTCTCAAGACAGATGCCTCCTGATTTCACTTGTGTGGGGAAGTTTATAGAGTTAAGTCTTTCAGTTAGTGAGTAGAATAATACTACCAGAAGTCAGGTAGTAGTATTATTTCCTAATAATCACAGTGGCTTGGAGGACTGGTGTTGGTATTTGTGACATGGAAGATGATTGTAGATACAGCATCACGTGCGAGAATCCTAAGCAGCAAGAAGAGGATTTTCTTGGAAAGAAACATGTTTTTAAGAAAGTCGATAATGTAAAGCTCCCAAGTCAATGAACACATTGTGTAAATATGTCACATTTTCACACTGTCTCTGTGAAGAAGCCTGGCTTTCTGTCAAAATGCAAAATCTAGAGTTGTAGTATACCTTCTCTGTTTATACTGTTTAAAATTCTGGGTCTTAGGGCAGTATCTTCTGTCAGTATATCTTGGTGACTTCTAGACAGTGCTAATAACAGATAGTAAATGACTAGCAGGGTTTTCTAACTGCTCTTTTAAAATGTAAATAAGTGGTTCTCCCTTCCTTCCTTCCTTCCTTCCTTCCTTCCTTTTTTTTCTTTTCTTTTCTTTCTTTCTTTCTTTCTTTCTTTTTTTTTTTTTTTGCTTTATTTAAGACAGAGTGTCACTATGTAGCCCTGGCTCACTTGGTACTCATTAAGTAGACCACAGAACTCTACCTGCCTCTCAAGTACTGGGGGTCAAGGTGTGCAGGACCACACCCTGGTGGAATGTATTTTAAGCTTTTTTAAAAAACAAAACAAAACGAAACGAAACCCTGATTCAAGGAATTTTGGTTAAGTTGTGAATTTATAGAGACTGATATCAGCCAAGGAAAAGCCTTTGCTACTATAATTGAAATGACACTTCCATTTACAGTTTAACAGAAAGTAGGAGTCATGGGCCTTTTTCCCCCTTGATTCATTCTCCGTCCTCCTCATTGACTCATGCCTGTTATTTTAATGTTATGTTCCATATGGAGGCTGCTGTAGGTTATTCCGGCACTAACCCTTAGCGTGTGAAGGTGGAGTGCAGGGCTGGGCAGAAGAACACTGTGAAGGCTCTAGGAGTAGGAAGGAGAGTGTGCAGTAGCCTGGCAGACGGAAACTGGAAGCCCCGCATTCTGACTGCTCTGAAGTGCTACTGTCTACAGGGCGGCTTATTTCTGAGTTTAGCACTTAGTGTTAGAGACTGGAAGCCTGTTTGGGCTTTCCAGCCTGGCTGCATCCTCCTTCTGCTGTGCACTCTTCTTCTTTTTGAGACAGGGTTTCTCAGTGAGCTCTGACTGTCCTGGGACTCATTCTGTAGATCAGGCTGCTCTTGAACTCACAGAGATCCGCCTGCCTCTGCCTCCCCAGTGCTGGGGTTAAAGGTGTGCACCACCAATGCCCTTTTGTATAGTGCTTTGAAAAGGAGCAGGTCCACACACTGCTGCTATTAACTATCTAGGCCTTCACTGAGGGAGGAGCTCTAGGCAAACTCTGTTTGAGAGGGTCAGGAGCTGCACTTCTCAGTGTTTGGATCCTCGGAGAGAAGAGGAACAGGGATGGATTCCTGAGTCCTTACAGAATTGTTACCATAGGTAGCCACTATTGTTATCTGTGGTGATGGGCATTTTAGACAGTGTCCCCATTACCAAGGCACATTTGTTTCCTCTCCCCTGATATTTTTGTATTATAAGCAAGGCAGGAGAAATGGCTGCCAGCTCTTCAAAGGGGGCAACGGGATGATTGCTCTTTTCCTCATAGCTTCCAACATCATTATTGTCACTAGGTTATTACAAGCAGTCAGGCTAGCTTCTAAAGTATGTAGATCTGTAGATATTTTCTAGAACCATTGTTACAGTGTTTTTTTGTGGCTGTTATCTTGCATTCATTATACATATTATATATCTATATTTTTCATATTTTGGGTTTTGGAGGTCTTTTTCTGTGGGCCAGACTAGCCCAGAGGTTACAACCTTCACAGCCCAGCCTCCCCTGGGCTGGATTACAAGGGTGCAGCATCACTGCTGGCGTGAAAGATGATGAATTTTGAGACAGGGTTAGCATAGCCCTCTGGAGTTGATAAGTACAAAGTGTAAGTGTGCCACAGTCTTTACAGTCTCTTTGTGAAGAAGCCCAGCTTTCTGTCAGAATGTAAAATCCAGAGCTACAATATAGCTTTCCTCATTTATACTGTTTGAATCTTGGGGTCTTAGGACTGATATCTTTTTAAGTGGTCATTTTTCTAAACTACCTTTGGAATAATGCTGCCAAGCATCCTTTTGTGCAATTTATGTTCTCTTCCCTGACTCTAGGAGAATAGTGACTAAATGAGTTAAATTTCTAAGTGTATTGTTTCTCATTCAGAAAGTTAGTTCTTTGTTTTCTGTTGCGTACATTAGAAACACCAAAAGCTTTACACATTTTTACTGCTATTCCCATTATATTTTATGTATTTCATTGCTTTAATGAATGAGGCTTTAAAATCCTATCATTTTCACATATATAAAGTTTATTTTTATACTTATTTTGAGTAATTTTGTGTATAGATTACAGTTCACTTTTTTGTGTATGGCTAGTGATGATTTCATTATCACTGTAGTAAAAGGGCTACCCTGACTTCATTGAGATGTCATTTCTTCTAAAAAAAAAACCCAATAGGTCATATGCTTCATTGCAGGTTATTTCTGACTACTCCAAGTGATGGCACAGAACTTCTTCCTACTGCTTACAGTGCTGTTCCAATTGAAAGCTGGACACTGTTATTTCTTGAATATTTCATTTGATGTACAGACTGCTGACCACAGTCACTTGAAGCCATCGAAAGTGAAATCTGCATATAGTCTGCTATAGTTTGATTGGAACTGTCCTCCAACAGTTCCCAGCCTCTAGCTTAGTGGGTTGAGCATAGTAGGAAAAAGATTAGATCATTGGCCCCATGCCCTAAAGACGATAATGAGACCCTGATCCCTACCTGAGTCTGTTTTCGATCCCTGGCTGCCATGAGGTGAGCGTAGCTCTTTTGCCATGTTCTCTGGCTGTGCTGTGTTTGCCACTGCAGGCTTAGAGCAGTGTGGCCAAGGAACTGTGGTCTGCGACCTCTGAAACTGTGAGCCCAAATAAGCCTGCCTTCCTTTTAAGTTGATTGTTTCAGATAATTTACCCGTTGATGGGATATTTATTAACACATAGCCTAACTTTCTGAAGCAAGATACTTTTAGACACTAATCTTAAGAGCTAGAGATCACTTAAAATTCTGAATCAGGGGTGTAGTCACTGTTTCTTGTGTGCTAGCTTTAGATTTGGCTAGTAGTTCTTCCCTCTACTTAAGTAGTCCTCTTCCCATCCAGTTTCTGTTTCTTTATATAGTATGTATTACTGAGAGGCACTTTATTATATTTTATCTGTGACTCAGTTCACACATCTAGATAGCATTTTGTTTCTTTTTAAAGAAGATTTATTTTAATTTATGTTATGTGCATTTCCCTGTGTGGATATAGAAAATGTGTGTGGGTTCTAGAAAATGATGTTGGATCCTATGGAGTCAGAGTTACAGGCGATGTAAACTGCCTAACATGATTGTTGGAACTGAGTAAAGGCTCTTTAATTTACCTACTGAGCTGATATCTACCTGTTTGTAATTTATTATTGGTTTGTTTGGGTTTTTGTTTGACACGGGGTCTAATGTGTCTCAGGTTGCCCTTGAACTCACTGTGCAACAAAGGATAATCTTCAGCTTCTGGTCCTCTTTCTTCATCTCCTTAGTTCTGGGCTTACAGGCATGAACCACCCTGTCCAGTTATTTGGAAATGACCTGAGGGCTTTATACACACCAGGCAAGCACACCACCAACTGAACTATATCCTCAGCTTGTTTCTGAGACAAGGTCTTGCTACGTAGTCTAGGCTGGCATTGGATGGGTGATCTTCCTCCCTTGGTGTCCTGAGAGTTGGACTTGTTGGCCCCATGCCCTGATGTGGAAAGGTTTTTGCTGTTGTTGTTGTTGTTTTGCTGACCGTTCTCAGATATGTGTGCTTCAGCCTCCTTTGAGTGTCATACTCTATTTTGATGTCCTCAACTCAGAAAAGTCGATGTAATCTCGGGTTGCTCCACTGTGCGCGCTACAGTACTGTCCCCGCTTCAGACAGGAAGTCGCTGAATTACAGCATACTGCTCATCTCAGTTGAGTGGTCACTGCCCTTACTGCCTGTGTTCAGTCTCCTAGGTGGTGGTGTTTCATGTATTTTCTTTGCTGTTACAACATGTTGGGTACCAGGCCACATCTGATCTTTGTGACTCTTAATTGGAAGTGGAGAAAGTGGTAACCAGAATGGGGTCATGTGGAGCAGAAATTTTAGAACACAGATTCAGAAAATGAGAGTCCTGCATTAGAGAAGAGGATTTGGTGAAATTTAGCTAAAGAGAAAAGACATAGAAACCCGAGAATTAAAAATTATAAGTCAATGCAGTCTCATAAATGTATTCATGTGGAAAGCTTTGCCTTAGGTTTACCATAGGAAAGGTATCTGCTGGACATGTGACATCCACCTTTAGTTTGCGTATGTTTTATAGAAATGTATTTATATTATTCTTTAAAACAGACCCTAACAATGATAAAAGATGTATGTTACATTTACTTGAAGGTTAAACATACTATCTTTTACATCACTCTAAGGATATGGGGAAATTAGTAGAGTCCTGTTGACTACAAGACACATGGTGCCATCTAATGGCTGAGGTGAAGACTGTTCAGTCAGTGTTCTGCATACTGCTTTGCAAAATCTGCTGTTTTAAATGTCTGAAGTACAGTTTTTATTAAACACTAAGATTTGCTTGTTTTCACTTTAATTCACAGTGATTTTTTCCACACTCAGTGATACTAGTCACATATAGAACCATCTATATGCAGCTAGCTTACTTGGAAGCATATTTGATACAAATTTTTTCTTATAAAACTGTTTTAATAAATGAGTCAGATTTTCTGCATCTACTATCTCTTTAAGTTTATATTCCCCCATCCTAACCCCAACAAGTAGTTGTAAATGAGTATACCTGTATACCCTCAGTTCTGTGTGTATTTGCAGATACAGGTGAGTGTCCATGCGTGTGGAGGCCAGGAGTAAACCATGGATGTCATTCCTCAGGATCCCTTTGCTTTGCTTTGCTTTTTAAAACAGAGTGTCATGCTGGCCTGGAGCTCAACAAATAGGCTAGACTAGGTAGCCAGCAAGCTTAAAAGGAAAATGCAAACCAATGCCAAAATGAGGCTTGGGGCATTTTCTTTTAGAGAATTGAGGAATTCTTAATTTTTGACCAAAAAAAAAAAAAAAAAGATAGCTAGGCCAACAAGATAGCTCGGCAAGTACTTGCCACCAGACTTGATGAATTGAGAGTTGAAATATTATTTTCTTCTTAGACAAGTAATGATGGTCAGGTAGTATAAGTTTGTAGTCACCCACATTGATGCTTGTTTTGTTTTTGCGTCCTGTCTTGTTACTACATTACTCCTTGAGCAACTTTCTTTCAATCAGCAAATTAGCTGTCCTACCCAACCTGGTATTCATTTGACTTCCTACAAAATTAATGAGCACATTCTCAGTTCCTTCCTTTAGGTTCTTGGTACAGGTATTAAATAGCATAGCTCTGTAGAGTTGCTTTCTTTAAACATAAATGGGAGTCATTGAATTTGGGGTACAATCTTACATTCTTTGTCTATTTTAACTCATTCGGGCATCCACTATTACTATTTCCTGACTTGAAGATGCAGAGCCAAAAGAACAATATCTACCCAGAGAAAGTGTAATTCTATAGCTTCTGACTTAGGCCTCTGATCAATAAAAGCAAATATGATCCAGAGACATGTTGCCAGGAGCCTTGAGTCACGAGGCCTGGTACTATGCTGAGCTTCCAGGTCTTCATTTCCAACCTAGTTCCCACCTCCAAGTTAACTGAGGAAATGAAAGTTTGAGGACATTATAAGCTTTAGTTAAGATAGTTAGACATAGTATATGTGTTCTTGTTTAGATAACTGTTAGTTATCTTTATGAGACAGAAAGATTGTCTTTGAAGGCACATCTTTTATGTGTAGTTGGAAGGTAGTGGTTTATAACCTGTACTGATTATTTTCTCACACAGCTGCCATGCTTTTTGTTTTATGTCTGGCTGGCTGTTTTGCCTGTGTGTGTGTTTGGTGCCTGAGGAGGAGAGAAGAGGCTGTTGGATCCCTTAAAACTGGAGTTACAGATGGCTGCGAGCTACCATTTGGGTGCTGGGAATTAAACTTAAGACCTCTACAAGAACAGTCAATGTTCTTAACTGCTAAGTCATTTCTCCAATGCTCCCTAAACATGCTTTTTTTTTTTTAAAAAAGCACCCATGTAACATCTCACAGTTGATATTTCATTTATCGGAATCAGCATGACTCTGTGGGAAGGTCATTTACTAAGGTATTGCATGAATAGCTGCCTTTTTTATATATTTGAAGAATAGATGACATATGTTTTCTTAGATGATTGTGATAAAATGCCAGTGACAGAAGTACTAATGAAACACATGAAGAAAGCATTTAAAGACCGGTGCGGGACACAGTGTGCACTCAGCAGCTGGTATGTAAGGGAGCCTGGAGAGTGAGCTCTGGAAAGAACCTCCTTCCTCCATCACGCTGTCCTGCTCAGGTTTCTGAAGGGCTTTCACACTAATGTCCTCTGCTCTGTCTTTCCACTTCCCACTCTTTATTTACTTGTCCCTCTTGGGGAGTTACTATTACTTTTTTTAAAGAAATGTTTAATTTTAAATTCTGATTTATTCATAAAACTCATTTTGGTATCACAGTTAAATTTAGTACAAACTATGAAAATGTTAACACTGAGGTTTCAACAGAAATCTTTGAAGATCCCTTAGAAAACTAAAGAAACAACAGTTTAGTCAGTTACTGTTCTGAGATTAATACATAAAGAAAAAATTTTTACACATTTTACTGAAATTTTCAGTAAATAATTTTAGCCATAATACTTGCAAAAGTAAAAATTCAAATGCTGTGTGTAACTCTAAAGAAATTACAATCTGCAATGAAAAAATAAGCCAAAGTCTTTTGTGATCTAATCAGAACAATCATTGCAAACCTTAAGAATATCAGTTGTGAACAGAATAGTCACGTCCTAACTGAGCTTAAATTAACGCAAAGACAGTAAAGGTAAGACACACTTTCAAGGCTGCACTGCAGAGAGAAAATGTGGAGGTAAAACATTCACCTTAAAAAATATCAGATCACTCTTATATTAAAACATGAAAGGAACCACAGACAGACAGTACTCAAGTCTTACACGAGCCTCTTTGTATTCAGTGCTGTTTATGGAGGAGTGGATGAGACTACTGCAGACATGCCAATGACACCTCACATTCAAGGGCTGGAAGTGGGACCACACTGAGTCACTGTATATGCCTTTGGGGGAAGGAACCAACAGTGACAAGTGACAGCCCATGCTGGTCTGCCATCACTTGCTTTTGGCTGGTTGGCTGGGCAAAGGCTTCTTTCTACCCCACATACACAGACTCTCACTCCAATTCATAGAATGAACACTAGGTTGTCTTCCAGTCTGTTTAACACACTTCTATTTTGGATTAAACTGATCTGAAGGCCAAGTTCCTTATGTTTCTGTAGGTCTACAGAGAAAAAGCAATCATTTCCTCTTTCCCTTCACACAGTAGGACACAGCAATAGAAAAATACTCTGCAGTGCTACCATGGGGCTTACAGGGACCTCCTCCGTGGTCAGATGAGATCCACGCAGTCCACTCTGCACACAGGCTGCTTTTCCTGCACGCGGCTCTGGAAGAATGGCCTACACACAACACTACTGCTCTCTTGCTCAAAAACAAAACAATAAATCTAAACAAAAGGGTAAATGTTTATTTGGATTTAGTTTTCTAGCAGGTGGTATTAAGGCCATTCATCAGGTTAGTTCAGGAGCTCTTGTATGACTTCCTGCTACTCTGGACTGAGCTGTGTTATGCATTCGATCCACAAGCCTTCAGACGTCTGTACTGGGCGAATTACATTGGCCAGGCATTTGGCACAGGGGTCTTCATGTTTAATGGCCTCATGCATTTCTCCTTCCACGATTATACTGAGTATTTTGGGTAGATTGGTATTGTCTGGGCCAAGAAAAATTGGGTGATTACTTTCAATCAGGTTGCACAGATAACTGAAGGTCTGGACAGCTTCTTTATCTTCATGTAGTAGAAGCCAAGACAACCAGTGTGGTAAGACTTCTTCAACATTTACACAGTCAGGGTTGAACTTCATGATTTTCCCCGCTGCGGAGATGCAGATCTCTGAAGCATTGACATTTTCTTTGGTCTTAGAATCTGCACACTGAATAACTCTTACAAGCAGTGGGAGGACTTCGGTACAGAAAGGGCGGTAGTTATCTCCACTGTATTGTGCCATGATGCCAAGGCCATATGCCGCAGCTTGCCTGACTTCTGGGCTGTTGTCACACACATACTGGAGCATTGGCCTTAAGAAATATTCTGCATACTTAAATGAGGATGGACTACAGTGTTCTATGATGTCATCAAAGATACACAATCCCCATTGTCTGTCTGGCCATGGTCTGTGTGGACAAATCAAGTTGACAATTAATGGAAGTAGCTGCTCAAACCATGGCATCACCTTTTCTTTGTAGCTACTGAAAACTGTGTAAAATATCTGCCACTTTAGTCAGAGTGTAAACATTATTTTCACCCTCATCATGTAGTGACTCCTCAACCCGTTCATCATAGTCTTCAGCTTGTCTTTTAACTTGCTGCAAATGCACTTTGCAAAAGAGCGCATTATTTCTGAGAGGACATATGAATCAGGCTCTGTGCTAATAGCCTTGATAAGAGCATCACATATAAGGTGCCACATCTGTGTGAGACACTCAGGACCCTGGACTCCCACACACTCCAGCAGAACAGGCATGGACTCTGCTGCTGCCACTCGGACCACATCATGGAAATAAAATTTCAGCAGAGGCACCATCAGTTTGACAACCTGTTCAGTGTATTCCACAAAACCTTCCTTTAGTTCCTTAGCATAGCAAACCAACATCTGGCAAGCAGTTGATTTTTCTTCTAGTCCTGCAGTTTTAATACCAAAACTTTGCTGATCTCCGAGGTTCACAAATCCCCAACCGTCATCATCACTCATAATCTCTATGTCCTGGGTGTCGAGAAGGACTACTTCAGGCTTAATTGAAGCAGTCTTTCATCAGTGACCCCATAACTATGGGAAGGTACTGCTGGTGCCTTTCTGAATCAGCTCCTGAAGTTTGAGGATCATAGTGGAATGCAGGTGCTTCACCAAGTTATCCAAGTCTGGAATGAGCAGTGACTTGTGACAGTCTTCACTGAAGTTAATGGGAGGAGCCACTGCATGGGCCTATACCCTCTGGTTGCCTTAGTCTTCCATGATTTGAAGCAAAGCAGCAGTCACCTTCTCATGAATTTCTTTTGAAAACCAGGAGCACAATCTGTAGCCATATGACCCACAGCATTGCAGGCTGCATAGTGAACTCTTGGGTGAGGATCCTTGAGGAAAAGCAAGACAGAATTTACAATCTCATTTAGAATTCCTTCTATCTACTGGTGGCCATTAATCCTGCATGCTGGTACTTCCAGTCAGGATTTTGAATCATTTGCATAATGTGTTCCTTGATCATTGACAGAACAAGCTTTCCACCTAGTTCACAGGCCACATGGCCCAGTGTATTCTCACCAGCAACTGCATTGCTGCCAAAGTCATCATCTCCCAGCTCATCAGCATTTGCCCAGTCCTCATCTTCTTCTAGATCAGCCATCGTTGCCAGCATCTGAGGAATAGTCTGTGCAATGACATTGGTATGCTTTCTTAACACAGCAGTTGCAGTCTCAGACAGTGTCACAGTCACTTCGAGGGCAAATTGATGCTGCATATTATTGAGGTCAGTGTCTCCACAAAACTTTAGACTTAGCTGTAGAGTTGCTTCAAAGTGAGGGCGCAAATACCTTGGATCAGTATCTGCAATCTCAACAAGAGACTTTAATACTGAATCATCATTCTCGTATCATGAGTCACTGACAGCCTGTAAGAATCCAGATAGCAAGTCTGCAAAGTGCTTAAACAGAGCGACGCTATGCTCATTGGCAAGTATGAAGGCAGCTGTGGCTCTGGCAGACAGTGTCCGGATCAAAGGATGTTCTTGATCTTACATACACTGAACTAACATCTGTTTGATGATGTCCAAATAGTACTGTTGTTGGTTCCCAGAAGTTTCAGGAAAGTTCCAAAATATGTGAAGAGCAGCTTCCTGGAGTCCCATTTTCTGTGAGCTGACTGAATCAAAGAGGAACTTCAAACCTTTAGAACATGGTTGTTGCTGTCCCCAACTATTAAATTCCTGGCTAATTCTGCAGCAATATCACAATTTTTTCCTCATGCTAGATTGTGTTTCCATATGAATAATCATTAGCCGCTCACTCTTGATGGCAGTCTAGACATCTGATAGAAGAATTGGATAGACTTCACTGAATGCAGAGGGCAAACAACGTCTTAGGAGAACAGCAGCCATTTGTCTAGCCTCCTCAGCAGCTGTTGTATTTCTGGTGGCTTGTAGGAGGAATGTGATCTTGGACTGGCCTGGGATATTCTCATAGGTTTCTTCTGCCTGTTTCCAGAGCACATTGTTGGGGATGAGCAGGTCTCCCAGGCAGAACTGTTGCTGCTCTGCTGCGGCCAGCCGCCATGCCATTGTGCTGGCATGAGAGAGGAGGAGGGAGCTGTGAGGTGCGCTGGTGCTGGTGGGAGGGTGGGGGCCGCTATCACTTCTTTATTGCAAAGAGTTTTGCACTTTCTTTGCTCTCTTACTCTTTCTTATTCTAGGGTCTTCATATTTTTAGATTCTATATCCGTCATAGTTTAGCATTTATTTCTTCCAAGTAGTCAGGATTAGTTATCCAGTCCTTCTTTATTAAATCTTTGTTCAGGAACAAATTCACTGTCTGCAGTTTTCTATTGCTGTGGATGTTTTGAATAAATTAGTATACAGTTAGCACTTCTCAGAGGTTCAAATCCACAGAAAACACCTATCTCCATGGTAGCAGGAAGGTACTTGCTCATAACATCAAAGTTAACATCTTACAAGTCTTAGATTTCAAATTCAGTAGTTTCTTAATTAATTTTGATGTCAGGGATCCAACTCAGGGCCTTGTGCATACTAGACATGTGCTTCATCACTGAACTGTACTCTCACCCCCATTTTATTTGAACTAAAAATACTGAAAAGCTTCCTCGACGCTAGTTAAATTATGTAACATTTTTCTAAATCACAGTTATACTGGATTCTAATGAGATCTGTCAGATTCTTTCTCTCTCAGCTCCACTGAGGCATTTGCTTGTCTTTTCTCTTTAGGCATGTAGTTAATGTTGTTTTGGTTGCAGGCTGTTCTGAATGTGCAGCACTGCTCTGGTAAGCCTCTTAGTGCTTTAGTGGCTTATTTATAGCCTCTAGGACCAGGGCACAGGCTTTGCACTGACCATTCCTCTCATATGCTTGTCAGCGCTTGCTGGGCAACTGTCTGCTTCTGAATTGGAAGATTACATCTCTTTTGAAAAAGTTTGAGTAGTATTTCTTTAAAATTAAATATTTTTGGTTTTAGTGTAACTGGTACAGATATTACACCAGTGGAAAAGGGGATAAAGATATTTCGCAAACTGAGCACCACAGTTTCTATCCCATGTGCCCTGGGAATACAATGAAGCAATGTTTACATTTAATTTGCTGCATTAAGAGGAAGCACTGTGGAATGCTGAGCCTGTGTCATGTCATGGCAAACTAAAGTGGACCCGCTCACCAGGTTAGAAAGCATGGTGTAATGTCAGGTGTGTCTTGAATGAGAATGGCCCCATAGGTCCTCAGTTGGTGGAGATGTTTGGGAAGAATTAAGATGTGTGGCTTTGTTGGAGGGGGTGTGTCACTGGGGGTAAATTTTGAGGATTCAAGAGCCCTCATTATTCCCAGTTAGCAACTCTCTCCCACTCCCTCCCCCCCTCTTCTTCTCTTCCTTCCTCTCTCCTTACTTCCCTCCTACTTGTGGGTAAGATGTAAGCTCTCAGCTATTGTTCCAGTGCCATGCCTGTCTGCCTACTGCAGTGATGGTTATGGACTTACTCTCTGAAACCGAAAGCCCATAGGAAACCTTGGTTATGGTGTCTTATCTCAGCAACAGAAAAGTAGACAACTGTCTGTCTTCAAAACACATGAATTTGTGGAAAATGCACTTTCAGGATAGGCAGAGGTGCTTTGACCACATGAGGAAGAGAGCTCTGGCACAGCATTCACTTTTAAGAAGATGGCATTTCTCTAAGAGACTTGAGAGAAACTTCCCACTGTTTACCATGATTTGATGGTTTTGAACTAAACCCTGAAATAAGCCTATCTGAAATGGAGCGATGTCAGGAATTGGCTCTGAGAAGAAGATTCTCCTGCAGTTTGTGTTGAATTTTCAAAACCCTATTTCAGAGGATCAGCTGTGGAGATCTAATTGTAAACACTGAGCCAACTGCAGCAGAAAAAGAGAGGTGAGGCCTTAGCCGGTGCCTATGATGTCCTTTAGATCATGTATCACTCGACAGTTAGTGCAGTTAGCCCTAATTTGTTCCTAAGAGAAATGCACATTCCTGGAGAGAGATTGTTAGGAAGGAAGGTCTTTGTAGTATAAATTTGACTGACATCAGTTTTGACTATCCTTGGAGAAAAGTTTCTTCCAAAGACTGTTGGCCAGAGTTTGTATATTAATTGTTTTGTTTACATATGTTGTTATTAGTGTAATGTATAATATTAAATCTAAATCTTAGGTGCCTGGCCATAATTAATGTTTGGGTTTCTGTTTTTTTTTTTTCTCCAAGATTAATTTGAGTATTTTGTTGTTATAAAATTTTAAAGACTAAATTGAGTAGTTTGTTGAATTGAAATTTCAATTTATTTCACTGTGCTTGTAGGAACTATGGCTCAGTCTTCTGATAGTTTGACATGTGAAATATATTAAGTGGCTCCTGATGACCCACTATCCAGGTAGCTGTTATGGCAGAGGGCATTGTTTTCCCTGAGGTTTTAGAGCTCCCAGGGATGTCCTCTGGACCTCTCTTGTCCTTAGTTGTTTGCAATGGATTACGTAATAATGTTCTTTTTAGTGCTTACAGTTTTTTTAAAATAAAGTCCAGATTTTGTTGCCTACATGTTATATTCATTTGGTAGACTTAACGTATCTGTCACCTTTCCAGTCTGGCATCATTTATATCATAATACAGGCATTTCAAGGGACGTGTTATTTTTGTAATTGAGATGTTACAAAGGTAATTTGAACACATTAGAGTAATCTTCTCGAGCCCTAAATTATTTCATGATATTCTAATAATTGTCTATTTTATACCCAAATTAGGAAGAAGTGATCAAAATATAGTAAAAGTTTTAGGAAACAGCTATTTTTAAATGCAAGTTGTCTTCTTCTCCAGTTGACATTTTGGTCAGGAGATAGAATGGCATCTGTGAAATCAATTATTAAAGTGTGCACACACAGTGGTGCGGAGTTGAGCTCGGGTTTCATGCTCAGTGGACAGCTCACATCCATGCCCTGTCATGTAGGCTGTAAGTTGTGTTCTTCCCTCTCCTGTTCTTAATTTATTTAGGAATTATAGACCATGGTTACTATTTGTCTAATTTTGCATTGCAAATATAATGAGTATGCAGAATAATCTTGTAAAATGTGTCTGTAAAGTTAGAATTTGTTGCTTTGGTATAAACAAGTTTTATTTACAGCAGAGAATGATGGTGGTGACAATTAAGGAAAAATTGGAAACATTTGTATAGCAGCTAGTTTTCTCACACTTTTTATGTCCATTTTAGTTTTTTTTCTCAGAAACTACCTAGAAAATGTCCATTTGTGGTAGAGTGTAGGACAGAAATTAAATATTTTTAAGTAAAAATGGATTTGCCTTTATCTTTTTGAGTGGCCAGCTTATCTCTAGAAATTAGCTTGACTTTTTACCACTATTTCTGCAACTTAAAAACTGGTAAAGGTGGCGTCTATTTAAAGATCACCTTTTCTATGTGTATGAATGTTTCTACAATGATAAATTGTCCACAGGAGTTTAGTGTAAGTATTGTCAACTTGGGTAGAGTCAGTTCTCTGGGTTTTCCTCATTCAGAATCATTGTACATTGTAATATTTACTTTGCATTAAGGGTTTTAGAAATTTCTAGGATCATATAGCTCAGTGAGTTTAGTTGTGACCTCTGTTGAAGTACCATGGTAATAATATTCTGCTTTGGTAGACTATCTTATGCCATCAATTCTTACTTATTTTATTAATAAAAGTGTGGTACATGATATAAACATATACTTTTGAGAAGCATAGTTCTAAAGTTAATTTTAAAATATTTAAAAATGTATCTTGATTTTGGCTTTGTAATTTACACGTTCATTTTGAAAAAGCTGAGCTTCTTTGCTATTTTTGACCTTTATAAAAACATATATATATGGTCTAGGGCTATAGCTTTCCCCCACTTTTATATGCAAATTGGCATCTAGGAAGCACTACCATCTGGTGCTTAAGATAAGGGATCCAAGTCAGAATGTCCAGGTTCAAATCCAGGTTCTGCCACTTCATGGATATTATGGCATTGGCAAGCCCTGTGCTTCAGCTATCTAATCTGAGACTAAAATAACTGTTATGTTCTTAATTATCATTTAAAATTTTCTGATTATTTTTGAGTGAAAGTGATTTCCACCATGCCTAGTAAATGTCAAGCAAAGAGATTTCAGATTAACAGTGGTTCTAACCTTCCTAATGTTACAACCCTTTTAAAATACAGCTCCTCATGTTGTGGTGACCCTCAACCATAAAGTTATTTTCATTACTACTTCATAACTGTGATTTTGCTGCTGTTATGAATTGTAATTTAAATATCTGTGTTTTCTCGTGGTCTTTCGAAACCCCTGTGAGAAAGTCATCCAGTTCCCAAAGGGGTCATGACTCAGAGGTTGGACATTGCTGGGTTAAGAGTTTGGATTCTTGATTCTCAGTGCCTGACCAAACTCAAATCCAGGTCTGTTACTGAGTGACAATATTAAGACTCAAACACTTAAGATCGTTTGGGGTCTCAATAGTGATACCTGTCAAATGTGTTTACTGGGCACTACAGGAGACTGTAATAGTGAGACAGTCCCTGCTAAAACATGTTGAGTAGTTGCTGGCATTGTCCAAAATGTATCTTTGGCTTATTGTTTGGCACATTAAAAATGGAAAGTTTGAATTATGGGAAACAGTGCATTTGTGAATTTTTATTCATTGACTATAGTCAGTAAATTTATTTCTTCAAATATATAATATCAGCATGTGTGAGTTGTTGACTGTGTATTTTAAATAGAGATTTTGAATGTTTTCCTTAGGAGATAACAGGCGTTAAAAAAACAGGTGTGTGTGTGTGTGTGTGTGTGTACATATATGTGGATGGCCAGAGGTCTGACTATAGTGTCATTCATGCTCCAGGTTGCCTACTTTGTTCTTTGAGCAGGGTCTATACTAAACCTGGGACTCCCTGATTTGGCTGGGTGGAGCAACTAGCAAGGCCCAGGGATCCTCCTACATGCCTCCTTCCCCCATGCTGTTAAACCAATGCCTTTCCTCTCATCTTCTTCATTTTGGCTAATGGCACTACTGCTACCTGATCATTCAGTTTGGAATTAGAATTATCCTCATTTTCCATATTTTGTTGATTGTGTCATTACTTATGTTCTTCAAACAAAAATTAGAATTCACCCCTTTTCTCTGCCACCACAGCTACTGCTTCATTAAGAGCTTATCATAATCTTGAAACTATTCAGTTCCTAGTCTTATTCCATTTTTCTTCATTTAAAGCAGTGTAATTTTTTAAAGACATGCCTGTTATAACCCTGTTGCTCTCCAAGTTCAAAATCTGTAGGGTGATATTCAAGACTCTTTGAAGTGAAGCTTGCTTTCTTCTTTACTTTGGATTCTCATAATGTACTTTTGATCTTTCCAAAGCACATAGTCTCTCAATTATTCATCCGTCTGTTCACTCATTTATCCATTCTCAAACACAGTTACTATCAACCACCTGTGCTGTGAGGTACTTGAGGACAGAGAGGTAAATACAACAGCCATGGCGGTTACTCTTCAGTGGCTTTGGAATGTTATATTCGTGGCCGCGCTAGTCCATCTGCCATTTTCATTTCGCCTTTCTTAGTCTTTTCACCTACACTCTAGTGCATCTTTTTCTTCTCTGACTCTTACAAGGGCTTCTTCTGTCCACCCCAGCAGTTTATATTCCTGTGTCTGCGATGGAGCTCACTGCTTTTCATATGCTTACTTGTTTAGACTTGAATTTCCCACGAGGTCGCATTTCACAGAATGGAAGGAGGATGATAAAAGGAGTAAGTTGGGGCTGGAGATAGGAAGGACCGCAGAGGAGTTGAGAAGACAGGAGAGGCAGTGTGAGCACTGGTAGAAATAGCTTCTAGCAGCTTCGGGTTCTGGCTCGGCACGTGCTTCGTCTCCACAGATCAGTTTATGATGGTGATGGTCAGTGGATCTTTGTGAAAACTGAGTTAGTCACAAGGTATATACTGTATGTACTTGCTGCTGCAAGCCCCTCATTTTCATTGCCCCTCCTTTGCAACGCCACTCCTGACCCAGCTTTGGGTGGACTGTAATGTCATACTCTGTTCTACTTATGGTATGCCTTGCTTTCATGAATAATGAAAAGCTAACAGATAAAAGCACTAATCACTCACCTGTTAGTGACCTCATTTTAAACAAATGAGCTCTGCTTAAAGAATCTTGGGGGAAATCACATGGTAGATCCTACTTGAGCAGTGGAAGGGAAGTAGGTCATACTTCACAGGGGATGCTTGAGATTTAAGGACAATCTGCTCATACTTGTAAGATGCTAGGCACGCAAAAACATGGCGCTGTGTAACTGCCGATGGCTGGTGCTGTGCCGGGCAATAGAAATGTGAAAGACAGTCTCCCGGGTGGGGATGTATATTCTCTTGATATATACTCTGTTTAGTATGGCATCTCATCATAACAAAATCCCATGCTGCTTCTGTTGTCTAAGTCCTGTTAGTTTATAAGATGCCACAGTTTCCAAAGAAGCACATTTGACCCTTCAGTGATGGATCTTGGTGTTCCTGAGTGGAGATCCTGTTCTTGTCTAGTCATAGTCTGTATGATGCTGGGTTCTAACTGCCTCCATCATAAGTGTGCAGAAAACGGGAGCTACGTATAGAACAGTGCATGGTGTATGGTAGATATTTCAGGAATTATGTATGAGTGGAATTATATGAGAGATGGGATGGTTATTCCAGGAAAGAGGGAAAGGACAAGCCAGACCCAAAACTGTATGTTCATCATGGGACAGCAGACTAGACCCATTTGACTGAAGTGTGTGTTGGAAGGAGAGGCTGGAATGTAAATGCCAGATTAGGGAATCAGTGTTTAATAAAAGGTCTAGCAAAGCTTTGAGAGATTATAATAGTACATGCTGTCATGAATTTAATAATTTGTATATGTAAAAATATATTCTAATGCAGTGCTAAAATTTTTATAACACTTCATTTGTTAATTACTATGTTTTAGACTTTTTTCTTTCAAAATTCTTTCAATATACTTATTTAGAAACATTTTGAAAATTTTTGAATGAATGCTGTTGAATAAATAAATTGAAAAGTTATTTTTAAATTTTGTAGGTTTTCTTAAGACTATTTTCAATTATGACACTTTAAAAGTAATTGGAATTAGCAATCTATCTAGAGTATATTGGGAATTTCCTTCTTGTTAGCAGCTTAGACAAAACAGATGCTGATGGCTGTGACTTTCTTTTCTCTAGTCTCTCCAGAGGCAGTTGGATTTTTGTCAGCGGTTGGGGTGTTTATTGTCTTGATGCTGCTCCTTTTTCTCTATATTAATAAGAAGTTCTGTTTTGAAAATGTTGGAGGGTTTCCAGATCTTGGTTCAGGATACAACACACGGAAGAATTCACAAGATAAAATATGTAAGTATCACATCTCCACTTCTTTTCTGTGCTGTCCCTTGTTCTAATAGGTTCTGTGAGAAGGCTGACTTTGGCACCTGCTAAACTTAACATTGGAGCCTTTACTTTGTAAGAATGAAATATCCATTAAATAATTATGTTCAGGTCTCCTGTTGCCTCCAGATTGTTAAGCTACTATATAAAGGTGGTTGTCTATTGTTGCAAAGTAATGTTTTTACTTTTCATTTATGAGGTATGGTTTTGAGCTTATACTGTGAGTAGGTCATGCTTTAAGAAAAAAATGCCAGGTCCGGTGTGCACATGGCTCTCAGGAGAGCTCTCCCAGACCCCTTATCAGGGTCCTGATGTCCTGACCCTTTGTCTTACCTGTCTTTTCATTCTTGGCTGAGGGATGCTGCTGCTTGAGGAGGCATTTTTCCACACCGTGATCTGTCCCATAACCACACAGGGATTGTGAGCTAGTGTTCCTAGGTCCTAGGAAACTTGAGAACTATAATACTGTATTGCCCACTTTAGAGAAGCTTTCAAAGACATTACAAGAGCTTTTCATTTGTTGTTTCAAATATGGGCTGATGTTAATGGTAGTGGAGGAAGTTGAGGAAGACTAAACTGTGTGTTAATGTTGAGAGTTTTGAGAATGAGAGCAGAAGAGCCAGGCTTTCCTATACAGATGCTGAGAATGCTTTCTCTTCTGATAACTTAAATGGTGTCAACCCCTCATTTATAAAGATGTGTTAAAATTATATTTTGATGTCTGTGTTAGAAACTCTGGTGTTTTATATGGTTCTGACTTGGTTTGTGTTTCTCATAGTCCACTCCATCCCTGTATGTGCCACTCATTTTTGTAGAGTGAACTATTTAGATGAACTATTTAAAACTCTCTCTCTCTCTCTCTCTCTCTCTCTCTCTCTCTCTCTCTCTCTCTCTCTCTCTCTCTCTCTCTCTCTCTCTCTCTCTCTGTCTGTCTGTCTGTCTGCCTGTCTCTCTCTCCTGCTCTCTTTCCCTCCTTCCCTTCCTCCCTCCCTCCCCACCAAACCTCTAACAGCTTTCTGAAATTCTCTGGTTCAGCTTCCCTGGACTTTCTTTTATGCCTTCAAATTCCAAAGATCTTTTGTTGGTATAAGTTACATTTATCAGTATGTACCATATTAGATACTAAACTGAGAAAATTAAATTATCTGTTACCAACTTACTTTTCTTTTTGTTTTGAGTAAAAAAATTTTTTTGCTGGGAATTGAGCCCAGGCCTTTACATATGTTATGTATGTATGTACTCTGTTGGTGAGCTACATTTTCACCCTCTATGAATTTAAAAAAAATACCAGCAATAATGTTACTGTTTGTGAATATAAGTAACATCTTAAAGCTTCTTAAAAGACTTTTTCAGACCAAAAGAAAAAATTGTAGAGAATAGTGACATTGCCATATACATTTCGTATAGGTCCACTAGGCCTGGCACAATAGTAATCAACTTGATTCTGGTGTCTGCTTCTCTATTAGGTCTGTCTCTCATCAGTGGGAACCCCCTGTTTGCACTTGCAAGCAGGGGGGGAATGAAAATGTTAAACAACCCTTTAATGTTACTGTACAAGTCGTGTGACTTTGGGATGTTAGAGATAGCCTGTTATTTTTCTTTTGCTTGCTAGAGTAAAATGGCATTCTCCTTATAAAGCTACCACACATCAAGTAAGATTAAATGTATCTATCACAGTGTCTTGGAAATGCCATCCAGCAGATGCTCTCACCTGCTCTCCCTGTTTTTATTGCAAAACTGTTTATATATTTTCCTCTAATATAGTTCTTAATTTGAAATATTGATAGTCTGTTAATAGGGTTATTCCCTTATGCTGACTCTTAGTAAATAAAGTACATAATAAAAATCCTTTTTATACTTCTTCTTTCAGGTATAGACTAAATACCCAATAGTATTTGAGGGAAAAATAATGTCTTCCTGCTGTTTTGATAGCTATGGAGTGGGAAAAGATGTCATTACACTTAAACCAAGTGATTTGATTTTTATTTTTTCCGGAGGAGTCTTTACTTCAACGTATTTCTTCCAATGCATATTGCATTTACAGAAAGATTAAAAGACACAGTGTGAAATACTCCTATCATTCTAAGGATAGCAACATTTACATAAATGTTAAATTCACATTCCAAAGTAGTTGATATTTTGAGAAGAGAAAATTCCATTATTGAACCTTTTAGGAACAAGGAACTGAAAAAATGGCATTTTTCAAAAGTCTTCAGCAGAATCTACCTTCAGTGTCCTCCCTGGTAGACACAATCAGTAGTGCTGTAGAAGATTTGAGCACCGCGGTTGGGGAAGTCAGCTATGCGCTAACTGACTCAGTCGCTGGGCAGGTAGCAAGTATGATGCATGGCTTTTGCCCAGAGGGGGAGAGCTGCGTGGCAGAAGAGGCTGCAGGGTCTTCTAAAGCCAAAAGTGCAGTATTGGGGGATACTTCCAAAAACACTGCTTGTCCAAAAACACAGTCTGATAGAGAGCACAAAGCAAAGCAAATGACCTATTGTGACACTTCAGCTCCACAAAAGCAAGAACAGGAAATGCACGAACAGGAATTTTATATTCACGACGGAGAGTGGACACCCCCAGAATACAAAGAAGCTGGAGGTGCTGGTGGGTCTGCTTTGCAAGGCTTCGTGAATGATGGGACACCAGCTGTCAAGCAGAAAATGGGGGCTGCACCCACTTGTCATGAACTGAAAGGTCCTGGCAGATGTGAGACAGCTGGAGAAGGAGGCTCCAGGAAGGGTCAGAATGGTTTAGAGGAGGTAAGTTCTCTAGCAGTGGACAGGCATCTGAACACCCGTGGACAAGGCGCCGTGTCTGAGCAGAAGAGCGTGGCCAAAGCCAGACTGCAGCATGTACCTGTGGGAGCAGAGCAAGAGACATCGGGGAGCTTCTCTAAAAACAAACACCTCACTGATTTGGAGCATCCTCATCATTTAACAAAAACCAAAAAACATAATACACATGATGGATTCAAAGAGAATGAATATTCAGGAAACAAAAGTTCTCCAGAAGATAACAGGAGAAACAGCAGACACAGGGCACAGAAATCCATTGTGAAGGAATACACGGGTTCAGTTCCATCAACAAATTGTAATATTAAATTTCCCGGGAAAATCAAAGAAAAAATAAATCCAACGAAGTACTACAAAGTGAAAGGAGACATAAAAACAAAGAAAAATGAAGCTAATTCTGCTAAGAGAGGAACAGCAAAGAATAAAGTTGGCAAATATTCTAAGATATTACCAGAAAAAGGTGAGGTCTCCTAATGTTGGCTTGCGTGATTAAATTTTCTCTTGATGTTTTAAAACTAGAAAAACATTTAAATTTCTCAACTTTTCTTTCCATGTCTTATCTAATTTAGTTTATTTATTTGATCTTCTTATTTGGAGATATTTTGAGAGACATTTAGGAGTTTTTCAGTTATTTTTAGATAATAAATTTAATTTTATACCACCGGGTATTGCCTGTGATCCCTGAAATATCTGAGCAATTTCCAGCAGTTCTGATGTTTCTTTTTCTTTTTTGTGTTCTTATGAGCAGAGTTTCACTTTGCAGCTCCAGTTGGCGTGAAACTCACTATATAACCCAGGCTGGCCTCAAGCCTGAGATACTCCTACCTGAGCCTTCACTTACTGAGATTGGGTGTGAACCACCACACCTGTTTTCTGATTTTAATTACAATTTATTTTAATTCTAGAAATTAAATAGAACTTATTTGGTGTGATACTCATATATTTAAAATTTTGTTTTATGACTAAGTCTTGAGTTGGTTATATAACATTGCTTTTCAGATCTACTCGAATGGCATTCTATGTAAAACATTTTATATGTTTCTTGGAACAATAGCTCTTATATTGTTAAGTAACATGCTTGTGGATATGTATTTATTCATTTTACTTTACCTTATAACTTTCATGAGACTTCTCGAGTTCATAATGACTGTACATGAGCAATACATTTTTATTCACCAGTTCTTTGTATAGAATTAAGATTCTGAGTATTTACAATGTTCAGCTACAATATTTGTGACAGTTTTCAAAGCATCTTTGCAGTGCATACTTCTGATAATTGCTTCTAATACACCTCTATCGTTTCTTTATTGTTGATTGGATGAGAATGCCCTCCAAACACTGACTTTTGTTTTTTTTTATAAAATATATACCTGTAGTTTTTCTATAAATTTAGATTCTGTCAAGATATCAAAACCTGAGTAGCCATGAAAATAATGGAAGACTTTGCAGTTCTGCTATGTGATTCACCTGTAAGAGGGGTCTGCCGTATATTGAAGAGTAGGTTTTTACTGGCACAGGAGAAGCTGAGGCTAGATTGATGGGCTAGTTAAAAACAAATAGAACTTGTAAAGATACATTCATTGTAGAGTCCATTCTCATAGCAGCTGTGTGATTCATTGGGCTTTGGTGGCCTTGTTTAGTTCTGGCAGTCTCATTACTTATGAAGAAATAAAGTAACAGATTATTTAGAAAATGACAATAGGATGGCTACCAGGAATAAATACAGTTGTAGTAGCACTACAGAATTTTCTGTTTGTTTTGCCTTGTTTTTATTGAGGAGCACTCTGGCATCTCAAGAAGCCAAAGACTCTCAAATATCCCAAGGGAGAGTCAAATACTGACATTACTAGTCCTATGAACAAATTGCAGGTGTTTTGGCCCATAGGTTAACCTTTCATTTAGTTGAATTGCCATATTCCTAGACCCAGTGTAGTAGACTCTCACATGGGAGATTCATGCATAAGAAAGAAAGAAAAGTCTCTCTGATTTTTGTGTTAAGGCATTCTGGAATAGAGGAAGTTTGCCTGCGAAGGGACCACATGAGGGCACATCCATGAGGGACTCACGGCGTTCTTCTGCCTTTAGGCCTCAATCTGGTGTTTCACACTCTTTTTGGCTAGTTGCCATAGCACTGTCTAGCCAGTGATGATGATGGTGGTGAAGTTGGAATGTCTTCTCTACATACTGTAAGTGTGGCTGACCAACTGAGGAGGGTTAGCTATCACTGTTCAGACATCATGAGACGTGAACTCTTAACTGCTCTACTGTCCCTAGAGAATTTAAACATTATAACTCTTAAAATTTAGGTATGATTAAGTAAAATTTTACTAGTAATTTAACTTTTCACTGGTAGTGTTATGTTTGGTGTATATCAATGTATATACCGCATGTTGAAGTAAGTATAATATTTATTAAATGAAAATAAAATTGCACCTTGTATTCTTCCCTTGTGAAACATAAGTTTACCCACACATGCTGAGGGCTGCATAATCCTAGTATGTATGTTGGTAGGATGCGTCATCACTTGTCTAACCAAGGCTTACTGATGGGCATGTTGGTTATATATTTTGGGTTTTTTTTTTTTTTTGGCTATCAACATGCTTCACAAACATGTATCTGTGATCACTTAATTAGAAATGACCTTGCAAGTTTCTAGAAATGTAATGTTCAAAGACCACACAGAGTTTGATGTTGGATTCGTTTTGTGAGTTTGCTCTGTAGAAAACTTATTCCAGTTGCTCTCCCAGTGTGTCTGTGTCTGCCCATTTCTCTGCTTCCTGTTAGCATGAAGCATTGCTAGTTATGGAAATATAGGCCAAATAAAACCCAGAAATTTGTCTTATGACATTGTTTTTCTCTAGTCCATAAACACTGACAATGCTTCCAATTTAATATATAACAGATATAACAGATCCTTTACAAAATTGTGCAGTGTGGCAACTATAATTTCCTTTGTACCTAAAAAGGTTACAAACCCCTGTGACTTAGCTTATTATTTATATAATTAGAATATACACATATTATAAACACATAAAATTCTAACAATTGGTATTCTTACATAAAAATAATTTCTAACGCTGAAATTTTGTGTCATTATATACATACATATACATACATATTAATGTTACAATATACTTTAAATTTGGTTTAAGGGATTATCAAGAATTTCAGTAATTTTAAGAATTGTTCTAGTTAGTTTCACCCTGTGTATATGCCCACACAAACACACACATTTTCATTTGTGCTTGTGTTTGTGTGTGTTTTAAATAAATTTGCCATATGTAAGCATATTAAAATTATAATTTCACTGTTATCCAAATAGATAATTCCTACATGGACAGAGATGAGCCTGGTTCATCCTCTGAAAGTGAAGATGAAGCTCTGGGTAAATACCACGAGGCCTTATCCAGAACTCACACTTCCAGGTGGCCATTGGTGGACTCCAGACAAAAGAACTATGCCTGGGAAACAAGGCAAAAGTACAGCCCTTTGTCTGCAGAGTACGATGGGTACAGCAGTGAAGCATCCGTAGAGGACGGTAAGAGAGCTCGTTCTTTCACAACAGTGGAGCTGTTAGATGATTTGGGCCTAAAATTGTAGGTATCTGTGGTTCACACTGAGAGTGATACGTGTAGAAGTCTGTTTCTGAGCATATTCCAGATAGAAACTTTGGGCTGACCAGCTTGAAAACACACAAGAGCAGAGTGCCCAATGATCACCCGGTCCTCAGGTGCAGGCCGTTTTCATGCACCTCTTAGAGAGGCCAGGAGAATCTGAGTGTGAGTCTGTTGCTGTGACTCTGAGCTGCTCTCCAGCATCAGCTAGTGTCTCAGACAGCACGCGGAGTGATGTGGTGGTCTCTCTGTGCAGGGTACTTTCTGAGAGTAGGTACAGTGTTATACTGTGCTTTAAAAGCAGTTCAAGAGATTCTTCAGGGGTTTCGGTAATTTCAAGTATTTTGTTACTAATTAGTTTTGCCTTATTTGCTGATGTGAACTTTAGAACAAAATCTGGGCAGAAGATGTACGCCCATTCATATCTTTCCATAACATAAGGATAAAAGGCTTTGACATCAGTTAAAACATACTTATTTTTACATTTAAACACATTGTTTATTTGCTGGATATTATGGCTTCTCATAGTAACTGCTTGTCTTTATAACCAGAGGAAAACAATGTTACAGGCATCAGTTTTAGTATCAATAAACACCCAAGAAGCTTTGATTTTGTAGTTGGAATTTGTCTTTTAGGGCCTTTTCCTATTGATGGTTTAAATATTATCCCAATTTGTAAGTAGCCAAAGGAACAAAATTATGTATATTTGTGTTTGGCTTCTTGCTAACTAAAGATCTGTGTGTCAGAATGGCCATGAATCTGATCTTGGATGACATTTTCCCCATATCTTCATTGTGTCTAAAATGTGGTTAGCATCAACCTGGTTGAGTTGTCATGAATATCTATTGATACATGGTGCATGGCCAGTTACCATTGCTGAAGATGAGATGTAATGAAAATCACAATGGTGATGGGCATGAATAGCATTGAGCAAGCATAAGTTTGAGTCTGTGACCCTGGATACTTCCATTCTCCAGATGGTATTTAGGATCTTTTTCTTTATTTTCTTTTCCCCTCTTCTGTTTGATTGCCCTTATGGTCCTTTTATTTTAGAATGCCCAGTAGCCTCCTCCTAATGAGGAGTAAGTCCTAATTTTGGTGGGTCTTGTATTGCCATTTTAACAGCTGCTATAATTTTGGAGACAGGGTGGTGATGGGGCAGACTTTGTAGTTATAAGGTACACAATGGAGGAAATGTTTCAGGAACAAAGAAAGCTCTTTGTCTCAAACCCGGGAGTTTGTGTCATTGATAAGTGAGTAGGAGGCATCAATGAGAAGGGAGATGAGGACTGAACCTGCCCAGTTTGATAGCCAGAATGAACTCACTAAAGGCCTTGCCTTCAGTAAAGCATGTGTAGAATGATTAACAGCAGGAAAGCTGTAGGAAAAATCAGCGAAGAGAGACTTGAGAGCTATCTGCAGGAAATGGGGAAAACCCAAATCACTGTAGTGTCAACAGGAATTTGGAGCACAGAAGTGTAGAAGTGGGATTTTCTGGATTTAGGACCACAATGTATTCTGAACATCAGGAAAAGAGAAGGAAACATCAAAAAATACTACGGTTTTTATCATGTGTGAGAGAGAATAGTGGGGTCATTGCCATGAGTGTGGAGTCCAGGGAGGGAGCTACTTTCTGTTGGAGGTAAGGAGTAGGGATAGTGATTTCTGGTGTTTATGCCTACAATAATGCTGGATATTGGAGCAACTGAAAATGGTTATTGAACTTGCAGTTGTGAGTAGACTTAGGTCAAGAGGTTTTCAGAATACATATGCTTAGAAATCATGAGAGTGAATTAAACTGATAGAGACTGTATGGAGAGAAAAATCTCACATAATGAGGCAGAGAAAAGTTGATAGAAGAGACCCAGTACATAGTCATCCATGGTAAAATAATTTTAAGGAGAGGGAGCAATCAGCTGGTGAGAAGTCACACAGGTCCCCTTTTCTAATAGAAGTTGTATTTTCAGTTGAAGTACTAGTAGGCTAGAGTCATAAATCAGAAATGTCTTTGTAAAGGGAGGGTGCAGGGTAGAAAGTATGCATCTCTGTCAGCCTATCATTACAACTCACTGGCTTGAAAAGGAAGAAGTTGGAAGGTTTGTAGTGTACTGTAGACCTTCTCCCTCCAGCCCTTACCTGTCTGTAGTTCTCCTTTGTTGTATGTATAGGGAAGGAGGAGTTGGTTCTGAAACACACTGCACTGCTCAAGGCACTACTCAGGATATGGTTGGTCACATGGGACAGCATGTATGCTTGTTGTTGCATGGATAGTCCAAAATCCCTGCCAGGGACAGGTCCTACCCACCTTGGGCTGGTTTTCTGCCTCAATTAGCCTGGTCATGATAGTCTCCCACAGGCATGGCCAGAGGCATGTCTCGTGGGAGATGTTAGATCTGTCAAGAAGACAGCACTAATTACTGCAGAGCCTAGCTGCTTCTAGTACTCTGAAGGACCCCACTGCCACCCATGTCCATAAAGCAAGGCAGGGAGCTGCAGCCTTAGCTTATCCATCCTACTTCACATGAGTTGAAATGAAAATAAACTTAGTTGTTTAAAACCATAATCTAACTTTAATCTTTAAAAAAATCCCAGTTCTCAGTATGAGACACAACTTGGATTTGTAATTTTATGTTCACTTGGTTGGCAAAATGCCATATGATCTAGCATTATCTGTGAGCTTTACTATTTGTATCTCTTCTGCTTTGTTTCATTAAGGATTTAGAATTTGTTTTCTCAGACTACTGTTGCCTTATTTGTTTCTTCTTTTGCAATAGTATAAAGATCTGTACTACAGTAGCTTTGTAGTTTTTGCAAATTATGACAGAAAATATGAACCTGTCACTTAGAAGGAAAAATGAGATATATTTCATCTGTGTTCAGTTCTCACCCTGGCATTTTAGTGGCAACTCCGCAAGCTACAGCTTGAGGACACTGGTCTGATGATACATGGCTATGTGTGTGCGCTGCATTAGCCCGTGGGTGGGAAATGTGTGTTCTGAATGTTAAGTATCTGGCGGTATATGGGTGGCAGGTAAAAGACAGAACCGATAACCAACAGCATGTTAAGGAGATTTGATGTTTACAGTGTGAAATTGTATGGGGGTGATCTCTGCAAATGGTTGGCTGCCAGTGTAATAAGGTGTTTAGTACTCCATAAAACAAAAAGATGCTTTCTGGTCCGTGCTATTTTTTCTCATTTTATGAACTCCTGGGAGAAAACCTGAAACATAATAGTGTGTAAGTGGATAAGGATTGCCTTTCACAGGCCATAGCTGATTGCTTGGGCATTTTCTAACCCATTTTAAAATCATTTTTATTCTAAAATTGCAATGTTACAAATGATATTTGACATTCTGGTCTCATAAAATTCTGTACCTTTTATTCTCATTTTAAACAAACAATTCTATGTACTGTTCGTACCTTCGACATGTTTTACATAATTCTAGATATACATTGTCTTGTATGTATATGGTTGTTTAATTATGAAATAATAGCTAGTTCTAGAGTTTAGTACTAGATCTTGTAGTTTTTATAGTTTATGTGCTGATAAGTAGTATATGTATATTTACTTGTGATTTCGTAAATTTGATCCATTTTCTTATGAATCAATAGTAATTTTCTTGATTAACAAGAGATCATAGATAGTAAAATATTAGTTTTGTTATGTGTAATAGATATTTTTATTTTTAAGGAGTCCCGGCATACCTCCTCCCTCAACCTCCCAAGTACTAGGCTCACAGACTGTACCACCACAGCTGATTTTAGTATTTTCATGATTTCAACTTTTTAAACTTTACTTAGTCATTTTAAAATTTTGAATTTTCTTTCTTTGTTTGAAGAAAACACATACGGTTTTCTCTTTACTATACTTTTATTTTTATTTCATTGATTTAAACATATTTTTTTTGATTTTTTGAGCATTCTAGACAATGTATTTTGAGCAGATTACCCCCAGCTTTCACCTTAACTCATCCCAGACCCTCTAGCACCTCCGTGCCGCCTCCACCTTGATGTTTTAGTGACCCACTGAACCCATGGGTTCTGGTTTGTCCATGTACTTCTGGAGGTGGGAGCATCCTCTGGAGTGGGGTCAGCCAACAAGAGTTGGAAAACTGACCCTCTCTCCTTCTACTAGAAGCCATGAGCCATCTATAGCTCCTCAGCTGGTGGGTGGGGGGCCATGAGTCCCTTCCCACTCCGTGTTAGGATGTTGACTGGCTTGTACTTGTGTAGGTCTTGTGCAAGTAACCACCGCTCCTGTGAGTTCATGAATGTAGCAGTTCTATTATATCAGAAGACAGTTTTGCTCTGTCCTCTCTGACTTGAGGCTCTTACAATCTTTCTGCCTCCTTTTCTAAGATGGTCTCTAAACCTGCAGTGGATGTGTTATAGATGTGCCATTTGTAGCTGAGTGCGCCATCATAACTCACACTATGTACTTTGACCAATTGTCTTTTTCTGCATTAACCACCATCATCTTCCACAAAAACAAAAACAAAAACAAAAAACAACTTCTGGATAAAGTCTGAGAATGACACTAATTCATGGCAGGGAGATGACTGATAATGTGTTTAGCAAAATAATAGTGGTAGGTATATCCCTAGGGCCTGTAAGCTCTCCAACTATTGGTTCTTGGCCAGATTAGTAATGCAGTAATGCGTTTCTCTTATGAAGTGGCCCTAAAATTGAACTAGAAAGTGGTTGTCTAAGGACTCAGGCATTATGCTGGCCTGCCACTGTCACCTGGCAGAATACATTCAGGCAGTACCCTGGTCAGCCCAGGTGCAAAGGACCCCTTTAAAAGACAGATGCCTATCCACTTACGCTCTCTTTCCCTTTCTCTTTCCTGCTGTTCCCCTGGGGCAGACAGGACTTTTCCTGTCTCCTTCTTCTTTTCTATCCTCTGTGTCTCTTTACCTCTCCCCTCCCTTCCCTTTCTAATAAAACTTCTCACTTAAGCTCTGTCTGCCTGACATGTTTGTCCCTCCACTTTATCATAACATTGGTTGTTATGCCACATTGCTCCCATTGACATCTCTTGCCATACTGATCAATATTGCAGTTCATGGAATTTACAGTTGTCGATAACCACATAGTGCCATTCCATACTGTAGAAGCTAGCCAGAGAGAGGAATCTTCCTGTTCAGTACTAACTTGGTTTTTCCATGCCCTGTGATCAATGTATGTGATACCATTGCCAATAGGGTCTTCCCATCAGTTTCTGGTGAGCAAGCAAGAACAATGACAATAGTCTGGGTTGTTTTTGAAGGTTTCTAAAGTGCCTCTGACCAGCAGCTAGAAGAGAGATATTCTATACTTTGCATTGTACTTTTTTATTTGGTAATTTAAAGCTTCTAGCATGAACAACTCCAATTAAATGATTACTTGAATATGTGTATATGTGCACAGACAGACAGACACAGAGAGGGGGGAGGGAAAGAAAGGGAGAGAGGAGAGAGAGAGAGAGAGAGAGACAGAGAGACAGAGAGACAGACAGAGAGACAGACAGAGACAGACAGAGAGACAGAGAGAGCGCTTCTGAAGTGGTAGGTTTTCATATAGCTTTTTCAAAATCCATAGATTTGTTCTCCCTACCTTATACCTCCTCTGCCATACCCTTCCATTTCTTTCCCCCAATTTTCTACCTTTTTCCCTTCATGCTATCTGTGCTCTGTTATCCCTCCTCCCTCACAATCTTTCTTTCCCTTCTCGCCATTGGTCCCTTCTAGATTCCTGGATTCTGCAAGTACTCCAATTAAAAACACTACTCTAAAGATTTGACCTTAAGAGTTTTCAGTCTCCTGACTATACATCTTTGATTTGTTTTACATTCGAGATTTACATGGATATTTAGCTATACTTACCAAATTCTTTGCCATTTGTACTATACTATTTTCTGAACAATCTCATTTTTAATTGCTGGTTTAAATACTATTTTTGTATTTTGCTAAGTTCCCTTTTAAGATTATGTCTATTTTTTAACTTGGTTCTAATTAATTTCCTGGTTGCAGTGTCTAATATTGTAGAATTTTGTCAGGTTTGTGGTTATTCTTACACACTGATCCTCGGAGATGAACTCTAAAGCAGTGCTCATGCTATTTTGGTTGAGATCTCAGTGAACTTTCATGGAATGTTTGTACCACCTTTTCATGCCGAACTTAATGATCCAAGTGGTTTCACAGTTCTTCCCATTTCAGAGCAGCTTCTGATTGTTATCCAGTCCTCTGTTTTGTGTCATAACAGTCCTGTAACTTACCTGTGGTTTGCTTGTTCTATTGGCCTCAGCTGGGATTATCCAGAGCAGTTATGTATGAAACCCGCTCACATGTTTATCATGCAACATCCTGTCTTTTTCTCCATGAGAAGGGGATTCCGTCTCCAAACATTGCTCCCTCTGTAAACAGTGACCTGCCTCTAATCCTCCGTTTTGTTTTTTGAATCTGCTTTGTGTGTTTTTTTTCTATTCTACCTAGTTGAGATATAATGTTCTCCTAATACTCAGTTTTTCTACATTACCATCTCCCTTCACTCCTGTGCAAGCTCTGTTTAAAGGCTAGTTTGGCAGATGTCTCCATTTTCACTGTCCATTTTCTTACCAAATCTCTTGAAAACTGGATTTTAAATCTTTCTAGTGAAAAGAGCTTACATTAATTTTTCACCATGGTAAAATGCATATAGCATAAATTTATCTCACCTAATAGAACCTCATGTGAGTAGAATTATCTACTGTTTATCCTTTTGTGTCTTCGTATCCAATTGCAATAGGTTAAAGGCTTTCAAGGTTTACCCCAGTTGCAGCATGTATAAGAATTACATTATTTTCTAATTAGTTATTTGTTTCTTTTAATTGTGGTACAGTATTCAAAAATATAAAGATTTGCCATCATTACCCTGAGTGACTTCACATTGTTGTACAATGATTACCACCATCTTGAGAACCTTCTACTAAAAATAGATAAATAACTCCTCGTGTTTGCCTTGTCTCAGTCACTGGTGACTATTGTGCTACTTTCTGTCTCCACGAATTTGCATAGAATAAAGAGCACATATAAGTGAACTCTTTCAGTATGTGTCCTGTTGTATCTGTCTTATTTCATGTAACATAATGTCTTCAAGGTTTGCCCACGTTATGGTGTGTATCAGAACTTTATTACTTTCTTTACCTAGATAATACTTAGATAGTACATACCACATTTTGCTTATCCATTCCTCTATCTGAGTTGTGTTTCCCTTTTTGCTGCCATGAGCTGTAAAAATGTTAAGTTTCTGCTTTCTCCCAAGGAATGGCTTAGTTAGGCTGGTCCTGTGGTGAGTCTGTGCTTAACATTTTGTAGAACTTTCTGCGTTAGTTGAACAACTTTCCACTCCTACTGTCAGCGCATGAGGGCCACATATTCTGCAAGGCTCATTGTTTTCTACTTTGTGACGCTGTCTTGTTTTTAGTAGTAACTATTGAGATGGTGTGAAGTAGTATCTTTCTGGGTTTGATTGTGTTTTCCTCACAATTAATACTAGTGAGTATCTTTCCATGTGCTTATTGGCCAGTTGGATTCTTTTTAATTTATTAGTTATTTGATATTTTTTCCTTTCTTTTTTTTTTTTTTTTTTGGTCTGATGTCTAAAATTGTTTAAGTGTGGTAAGTTCAGTCTATCTCCTTTTCCTTCTGTTATCTATGCTGTTTGTGTCATACCCAAAATCAGGGGGTGAAATTCTTCCCTGTATTTTCTTTGTGTTGTGATTTAGGTATTTGTTCTGTATTGAGTTAATCTCCACATGTGGTATAAGAGCACCTAGTCTTCAGCCCCAGTGTTTTCCAGCACCACAGTTAGTGATTGCTGTTCCTTGCTGGCATGTCTCTGCACCCTTGCCTGCCAACTGGCTGTATACAGACAGTCTTTTTCTGAATTTTCATTGATCTAAATGTCTGCCATGCCAGTACCATACTGTCTTCATGAAAATTCGTGAAGCCTTTCTATTTTGTCTTCATTTTAATTTTTAATTTGTTTTAGCTATTCTGGCTGTCACAAAAAATAACGTGGCTTTTAGGGTCAGCTTGGCAATTTCTCCAAAGAATTCATGGTATTCATTTTGATTCTATACACTGGCTTGGAGAAATAAGACATTTTACTAGTGGTAAAACTTTTATATCCACCAACACAAAATATTTGTCTAGTCCTTTAGATCTTTAATTTCTTCCCAGCTGTGCCTTAGTTTTTAGATGTTTTAATTCATTTGATTTTTTTGTCATATGTCAAAAATTTTACTTCTTACAATATTGATCCATCCTATGGAAACAACTGCATTTCACTCTTCTGTTGATGGACACTTGGATGGTTTCTGCCACTTAGTTTTGTGCTGATGCTCCTATGAGTGTTGCTATGGACACTTAGATGATTTCCACCATTTAGTTTTGTGGCTGTGCTCCTATGAAGGTTGCTATGACACTTAGATGATTTCCACCATTTAGTTTTGTGGCTGTGCTCCTATGAAGGTTGCTATGACACTTAGATGATTTCCACCATTTAGTTTTGTGGCTGTGCTCCTATGAAGGTTGCTATGACACTTAGATGATTTCCACCATTTAGTTTTGTGCTGATGCTCCTATGAGTGTTTCTATGGATACTTAGATGATTTCCACCATTTAGTTTTGTGGCTGTGCTCCTATGAGTGTTGCTATGACACTTAGATGATTTCCACCATTTAGTTTTGTGGCTGTTGCTCCTATGAATGTTGCTATGGACCTTTTGGAGCTTTGATTATGACAGTGTTCTTTGTGAAGCTATGTACTATCATTAGGTTCACGTGTGTTTGTGAATGTCACATCATTCAAGTGCATTGATATTTATGTTTGACAAGTCTTCTTATTATACCTAATTCATTTTAAAAATGTATGTGTGTATCTGTGTATAAGTGGTCATGGAGGCTAAAGGAGAGGGCATCAGATCCTCTGGAGCTGGAATTACAGGTTGTTGCAAGCTATCCGGTGTGGTGCTGATAGCCAAACTCCAGTGCTCAGAAGAACAGTAAGCACTATTAACCTCCAAGCTATCTCTTCATGCCTGTAGTTAATTTTTTAAAGATTTTATTTATTAATTACATATACACCAGATTGAATTGTAGATGGTTGTCAGCCACCATGTGGTTGCTGGGAATTGAACTCAAGACCTCTGGAAGAGCAGTCAGTGCTCTTAACCTCTGAGCCACCTCTCCAGCCCCACCTGTAGTTAATTTTTAAATTCATTTTTCTGTTACTGGTATAGTCACTCCTATTTTTGTTGTTGTTGCTATTTGATAAATGTGCCCTTTTGAACCTTTTACTTTCTGTTTTCAGGCACACTATGGATGTCTTATAGGTGTACATCCAGGCCACTGCAGTAAAACAAACATTGTAATAAAGTAAATTAGAATAATTTCTCATTTTTCCATTGGTAATAAAATTAATGCCTGAAGTAGTATTGTCTAAATAACAAAATAAACATTATCCAAGTACATCTGCGCACAGCAGCTACATTTTAGGTTACATGACAAATGCTTCACCTCACTGCTCGTCCACCCACCTTAAAGCGTGGCAAGTCTGCACTGAGAATGAGTGAGGGTATGTTGTGGTTTGAATGGGAAGTGCGCTCCATAGGTCCATGTATTTGAACACTCAGTCCCAGTTGGTAGTGTTCTTTGAGAAGGCTATGAACCTGTTCAGTGTTAGGAGTTCATGGTAGTTAAAATTACTCAGTGATTTTCCTTTTGTCCATATTTTATAAACATCGACCCAGGATGCTTAGAGGTACATTTAGCTTCAGAGCTGACTGTGGGTTCCTCTGGTTTCTTTATTGGTTCTTATGGTCCAAGAAAATCTTTTCAAATGGGTACTCTTCTGAAGTGGAGTTTGAATGACTTGTGTAATGCCTAATATGAAAGTAAATGCCTATTTAAGCAAACAACAAGAAGAAAAGACCGGGAACAGTGAAATTGTTCCATTTAAGTGGGTTGTACTGTTTAATAATGTGGGGCACAGCCTCAGCTACTGAAGCCATGTAGGGCTGGTTCAGACAGGTCCCTTCATCGCCTCCCCACGCACCCTTCCCAGCGCCTGGTTTGTGTATGTGGCTGTCAGTTCAGTAAAAATAGTTGTATTTATTTATGTATTTTTCAGATATAGGTTTGTTTGTTTGTTTGGTTGGTTGGTTTTTTGAGACAGGGTTTCTCTATTGTTTTGAAGGCTGTCCTGGAACTTTCTCTGTAGGCCAGGCTGGCCTCAAACTCACAGAGATCTGCCTGCCTCTGCCTCCCGAGTGCTGGGATTAAAGGCGTGAGCCACCACTGCCTGGCCAGATATAGTTTTCTTTATTTTGACTTTTTTTTTTCTGAGACAGTGTTTCTCTGTGTATCTTTGTAGACCAGGCTGGCCTTGAACTCACAGGCTTGCCTCTGCCTTCAGAGTGCTGGGATTAAAGGCGTGCTCCCCCACCACCCAGCCTATGTAGTTTTTTTTTTTTAATGAAAGATAATGGATATTACCCATTACTTGTGGGTCTTGATAAGAATACAGGAGATACATTATTTTTTGCCAAACTAGTTCTCATTCAGGTTGGGTGATCTGATATCTTTATTCTTACAGTTTCTCTTTGGCATGATAGATCCCTTGATAAAGATGTTCACCCTGTGTCAGATGGAGAAACTGAGGCAGTAAGTCTGACCTGTGGAATACATAGTGTTACACTGAACTTTTGTATTATCCTTTTCTTGTGTATGTGAGTGTGTATGTGTGTTTTTATGTGTGTACATAGAGGGTGGTTGCATTGTGTGTGTGTGTGTGTGTGTGTGTTGGGGATAGAAATTACTATTGGATGTGTTCCTCCATTGCTCTATGCCTTATTGTTTGAGGTAAAGTCTTTTCCCTAAACCTAGAACTTAAAGATGAGGCTAGACTGACTGGCCCAGAATCTTCGGGGATCCTCCTGTCTCTGCCTTCCCTGCACAAGATTGCTGCGCTTAACTTTTTCATGGGTGCTGAGGACCTACACTCAGGTCCTCATGCTATTTTAGCAAGCAAAGCAGTTTACTGTAGGCACTGTTCCACCCAGCCCTTGGATTTGTGTACTCTTATGTACTGCTTATGCATTCAAGAGATCTCCTTTAGCAGTTCATAAACCGTCTACCCTAACTGTGTTACACTTAGTCACATACCCTTGTATAGGGAATAATACATAATACTGTGCTGATATTTTGGTTTCTTTGTTATTTTAGTGACTCTTGCTGTGTTGAATTGTAAACTGTTAGGTCACATAGCCACTTAAACTATGACTTACATGTGTTTATTTGTCTTCAAAAGTAAATTTGGACTTTTTTGCCTTACCCTTCCCATGCTGTCATATTGACATTTTAAAAAGAATTTCAGACACATTTATTCCATTTTACAGTGATATTTTGTTTGTTTGTTTTTGTTTTTGTTTTTCAAGACAGGGTTTGTCTGTGTAACAGCCCTGACTGTCCTGGAATTTATTTTGTAGACCAGGCTGTCCTGAAACTCAACTGAGATCTGCCTGCCTTTGCCTCCCAAGTGCTGGGATTAAAGGTGTGCACCACTACTGCCCAGCAGCAGTGATATTTTTGTTGTAAGCCAGTTACCTAGCCCTGAGAAACTGTCCATTCATATGGGATCTTTCGTGATGTGTGTCCTGTGGGATGGTGACTTTAGTAGAGTTAGAAGTTTTCACCACTGGCCCACAAGTAATGGTGGTGGCTCCGCCTTTAATCCCAGCACTTGGGAGGCAGAGGTAGGTGGATCTCTGTGAGTTCGAGGCCAGTCTGGTCTACAGAGCGAGTTCCAGAACACCCTCCAAAGCAATACAGAGAAACCCTGTCTCGAAAAAACAAACCAAAAAAAAAAAAAAAAGAAGAAGAAGAAGTTTTCACCACTGAAATTTGGTGAATTTCAGATTTCATTCTGGATGTAGAATATTATTTTAATGCTTATATTTTAAAGCCTTAATTATAACACCTCATATTTTCTACTCTGATTTGATGTCTATTCAGGTTTTTAAAAGATTTACTAGTTTGTTAATTTGGTTAATTTAAAAGATGCATGATTTGGTTAATTTAAAAGATGTATATAGTATATTATTTTTAAAGCATGAGTAGTGAGAAAATTAAAAATTCATGGTGTCTGGATGACTTGATTGTTGCAATGTCAGTTTTCTTGTGTCTAGTGAGACAGAAAGCTGTTGGGGAGAATGCTTGTCACTGGTATCCATGGTAACTCCCAAGCTACATTGGGACTCAGAGGCTGGAATAAGCCACAGTAATTGGTCTCATTAAAAGGGCAAAGGACATAACAGGTTCAAGAATATACTTTTAATTAGTTGCCAAAGCCAGCTAGAACTATAGAAGGTACACTGTTAGATATAGGCTTTTGAACTCTGAAGATGGAGAGGAGCAGGGAACTCTCACAGCAGGGTAGTTTCTTAATCATACTGTGGACATAAGGGTGCCCACTGACATAAGGGAGGCCTAGCCTCGTAATGCTGAAAATGCAGGGTTTGCTTGTCATTCTGATGTCAGCACAGTACCATTCATTGTTTGTTGAGAGCAGCACCCTTTTGCCTTTCCTGGCAGGGACCAAACTGTGTAGGAAATGCACCATCTTCGGGGTCCAGCAGTGGTTGCAGTTTTAAATGTAAATGAGACAATTGCCCAAATTACTAGCTGTTGAGGTATATTACATTTTAAATCCGTTTTGGAGCATATTAAATTTGAATGAGTTAAGACAATTTAGGAAAAACAGACAGGAATGATTATTTTCTGTTAGAAAATTATGGTGGATAAAAGATTAATAACTCTTTTAAGACAGAATTCTTCAGAGCTTTTCTTTTGAGTTACAATCTATAAAGAATCATCTTGTGTTGCATCGCAATTCAACACATTACTTCTTCCTGTTGCTATAGAAACTAATTCTGGTGCAGCTGTGATTGCTAATCAAAATTCTAACATTATCCAACCTTTTCCCCCCTAGTGTTTCATTTTATTTTTAGTTACAAAATAATAAATTTCAATGTTGAGTTCAATGGTCAAAATATTAATGTAAAGGTCTCTTAAAATTTGGGCCCTTTTATTTGAAAATACAGAAATATGTTATTGTATAGTTTTTCTATGGATAACAAGGAAACAAAGTCTTTTTCTGGGTTTCAAAGATCTATAATTGCTGTATTACATCAACATTGTAAGACATTTAGCTGCTTCATAACCCTAAATTGCTACTATTTCAGCATCTATTTTTGAAATGTCTGGTTCTTGGTGTTATAGAAATGAAGAAATAAAAAGTACTCAGCATGTCTGAAGTTTTTCAATATAAAATGTAAATAGACCTTCATTGTTTCATCTTCTCATTATTGAGATTGCATCCTTAGTTAATGTAGTGAGCGGAAGCCAGATTGTTGTTCTCGTTCTTGTCTTTATTAGTGTGTACTCTCCAATAGGCCACACTGTTGGTTTCATCCAGAGAGATCTCAGTGTATTTCACAGGGTAGAGCAATATTTTTTTGTCTTAAGAACATTATTTTTCATCTTATAACAAACATAAAGTCATATAAGTAATTCATTTGTTGCAAAAAAAATATTCACCCAAACACATGATCAGTCAGGCTTAAGATGATTCTATATTTAGTCTTTGGTATATTTTATAAGATCAATTACAGTGTGAACGTGCATATTCTGTCATTTACCAGATTTTATTTTCTGGTTTAGATCAAGTAAAATTGGATTTTATTATAGAAAAACATTGATTGACTTATTGAGAACTCAGATGTGAAAAAATACTTTTATTTCAGTTTAAAAAAACCCACACATGGTAAAAGTAGTACATATAGTGTAGTAATATTATTCTATTAATTCTTTCACCTTTCACTATCTGTATGCCTCAGAGGTACTAGTCATTTGTTCCTTAATCCTGAGAAATAATAATAATAATAATTATTACCATTCTCATTACTGTTATATAGAAATCTTCATGATTTGCCATTTAGTACTTAACTGAACCTTTAATGATAATCTGGGGTCGTGATGAATATTGATTATGAGGTAGAGCCACAGTAAAAAGCTGCAAGTTAAAGTTCTCTGATAGATCCAGCGAGATGATTCAGCAGGTAAAAGTGCTGGCCAAGCAACCCTAGTTTGATCCACAGAATCCAGGGTTGGTAGAGAGTCTTAAAAGCTGTCCTCTGAGCCAGGCGGTGATGGCGCACACCTTTAATCCCAGCACTCGGGAGGCAAAGGCAGGAGGATCTCTGTGAGTTCAAGGACAGCCAGGGCTACACAGAGAAATCCTGTCTGTAAATAAAATAAATAAATAAATAGTTGTCCTCTGACCTTTACATGAATGCCATGGCATGTACACATGTACAGGCTCACAGCACGTACATGCATGCACAATAATAAATAACATCTCATAGAGTGTGGGTGCATGGTTGGCATCTCTTTACCAGCATTTGTTCATTAGATTTTTATTAGGTTGCTCATGGATGACTGTGGTCCAAATTCTAGAAAATCTGTCAGAAGAAATCACCTCTAGGAAACAGCGCATTTCTTCTAACTGTCCTTGGTGCCTTCTTTATGTAGACTTACAGTACCCAAAGTGTTTCATGTCCATTTGGGATTTGAATCTGTATGTAAGCAGTACCTTCATGATGGGTTTATTTTTCAATACTTTACAGAGGTATGTTTCATATAATTTCCTTTAAGTTGGGTTTCTCCCCTTAGTTGAACAATTTATAAACTTTATGATAGCAAGATTCTGTCTTACTTACTTTATATTACCTGAAACTAGCACCTGTTTCATAATATATATATGCAAGTATATTCTAAGAGATTCTCGTGTCATGAGATTCACTCATTTACGTTTAATATTCTTAGAGAATGGTGCTGTCATCAGGACATTCTTAGCAATCACTAATAGTCATTCAAACAAAAGCACAGTTCTAGAAAAACCTAGCTTTGTATCAGTACCACTAGCAGACCTGATAAGCAGCAGTCTGCTTTCTGCTTTTCTGTGTGTTCCCATTCGTCACCTTTCCTACAGATGGAATAACACAGCAAGAAGCTTCTTGTGACACCTTCTGTCACTTAGTATAATGTACTGGCCTTTGCCTTCATTTGTCTGTTTTGCTAAGTGGGATTCTGTTGTGTGGATACCCTACCTTCTGTTGATTATTTCATCATTTAATAGACACTTCAGTTCCTTCTACTTTTTGATCACCTTGAATAAGCTGCTGGAATATCTGTATACAGAACTTACTTGATGTATGTTTCCATCTATCATGAAAATGAAATTGCTGGGTCATGTGCCTTTAAAATACTGATAAGTTTTGTCACTGTACATTCTCATCAGTAATGAGAGATTCTAGTTCATACGCACCTTGTCAGCACTCTTGTATTTGTTATTATGGATACCCATGAGTGTGAATGGCATCTTTCCAAAGTTTGGAAAAAATTTTTTAAAATAATTGCATAGTGTGCTAAGTACTAGGAAACTAGGTGCAAAATGTTGACACAAGGGAAGGGATTGTTAATAGACTAGAGAGGTTTTATGTCAGTACTGGGGGAGTAGAAGCAAAACTGTAATTCTAGTAGATACCATATATGGTATCAGTGAGGTATGAAAGTACACATCTGTTTCAGGGAGCTATAAACTCTGAAAAGGAAGGTATAGTAGTTCAGATGCATGTGATCATGGAATCAGTACCTAAGGCAGGAGAACTTCTAGGATGTCAGCCAACCTGGGTTACATAGTAGTCTACAGTATAAGGTTTTCATGAAGACTTCTTTTATGCCAGGCAGTGGTGTGCACACCGTTAATTGCAGCACATGGGAGGCAGAGGCAAGTGAATCTCTGTAAGTTCAAGGCCAGCTTGGTCTGTAACATGAGTTCCAGGATGGGCTCCAAAGCTACACGGAGAAACCCTGTCTCAAAATGCAAAACAACAACTACAAAAGACTTCTTCCTAATCTGTGATAAGATATCATCATCTTTGGTATGTGCAGGATTTGGACAGATGCAGCACCAGAAAAGATTTATGAATGGGCAGTTAGCTCAGAGAAAATGCTCAAGCCATTAGTCACCCAGGGAAGTGTACAGTCAAACCACTGAGGTCCCATCACACAACAAGCTGGGAAGAACAAAATTTAGCTTACTGCCAGTGCCGTATTGAAGGAGAAAGGAAATGGGTGGCCCCTTTACATGTGACTGGTTTGAAGGCAGAGTGGTACAGCCACTTGGAAAGTATTTAAATAGATGAATTGTGGGCTTCACACAATGGAATACTACTCAATTAAAACTTATAAACTGGACAAATGTAACAATTAGTTGAATTGCAGAAGCAGCATTTATGAAAGGGAAAGAAGTCAGATACAGTCATTCTGAATGGTTTTGATTCTGTGACATTCTAGAAAAGGCATAGAAGTGGTGAAAAAGACCAGAAGCTGTCCTGGGGATGGATTTGTTGGAGACAAAGGGATGAGCAGGAGTTGTCAGGGACATGGACTTACTCCTCATTTCCAATGCGGTAGTGATTACCCAGCTGAAGGCATTTATCAAAACTCACTCAAGCAGCTGGATTTTGTTTTTCGGAGTTGTGTTTCAGGAAAACATATTGTCTTGGTTAGGATTTCTGTCACTCTGCTAAAATGCCATAAAAAATGGGGGGGGGTAATTTCAGCTCACAACTCTCAGGGCAAGAACTCAAGGCAGATGTCATGAAGAAGTGCTTCTAACTGGCCTGCTCTCGATGACCAAGCCTGATTTCTTACACCACTCAGAATGACCTGAGCAGGGGGTAGCACCACCCACAGTGACCTGAGCCTTTTCACATCCAGTCATCAATCAATGTTTTGCCTATGGGCCAGTTTTATAGAGGCATTGTTTTTCAATTGAGGTTCCATCTTTCAGATGACTCTAGCTTGCATCAAGTTAACAACAACAGACAAACTATCTGCACATACATTCTAGAAGTAGAGAATCTGATTCATTGACATGCTTAGTTACCAGTCCCTGGAAGAAACTCTGAAACCTGCAGGACTTAGTGACTTTTTATTTTCTCTGCATATGTAACACCTGCTCCTTGGTGAGCCTTGAGTACTGCTTCACATACAGTCTGTGGCAGATCATCCTCACAGATTACTAATGTCACCTTGCGTGTCCTGCCTGTCAGATTCAGCCCCTCTGTGGCCCTTGGCCCCCTGCCTTCTGAGCACAATACTGTTGCTCTCCCAGATTTCAAGTATTAGGATGTGCAGAGTAAAGCTTTGGCTTATTCCCAGCTTGATGCGTGTTTTTTCTTGCTTCAAAACAGTTGCTTTATATGTTTTATCCAGCTTCTTATATTATATGCATGGGCATTTTGCCTGCATGTGTGCCTCGGCACCAGTTGTCATACCTGAATTATCTAGAAATGCAGTTAGAAACAGATGTGAGCAACCGTGTGGATGCTGAGACTCAAATCTGGGACCTCTGCAAGAGCAGCCAGTGCTTTTAGCCACTAATCCAAGTCTCTACAACCCCCATTTTATCCAGTTTTATGCTTGTGTGTAGACAGAAGGTGAATCCAGTAGCACTTTCTCTTTCTTGGACAAAAATAGAAATTCCTTGATGTTGTTAATCATTTACTATATGTTCTTCAGGATTAAATTTGAGTTTTGGACAGAAAGCTAAAATGATACATTAGTGTAATTGATAAAAATTGAATGATATTTACAGTTGTAATTTTCCAACATTCCCCCTTATATTTAAGGAAGAATTTGTCAGTTTCATTCTTGTTGAATAAAATAAAGAAACAAAACCATTATTGACACTGAGTTGTCTTTGTGTTATTTGAAGATGTTAGAATGTAGTTTTTAGTTTTACCCTAGATGTGTGCATGTATGTGTGCATGTTCAAGTAAGGGCGGGTGCATGTATGTATACGATTATGTGTTCATGTGGAACCTGAGACAAGGTTTCTCCTTGGTCTGGGTCTTTTTTTTTTTTTTTTGCTGGTTTTTTTGTTTGTTTGTTTGTTTGGTTGGGGTTTTTTTTTTTGTATTTTTGTATTTTTGAGACAGGGTTTCTCTGTGTAGCTTTGGAGCTTATCCTGGCACTTGCTCTGTAGACCAGTAGAACTCATAGAGATCCGCCTGCCTCTGCCTCCCAAGTTCTGGGATTAAAGACCACCAATGCCCGGCTACTGGTCTGGGTCTTATCAGTTTGGCTGACCAACAAGGAACTCCAGAGTCTCCAGTTTCCATCTCTTAAACACTGGAGTTACAAGCATGCATCACCATGCCAGACCTTTTCAGTGTGAGTTTTAAGAGTCAAACTCAGATCCTCATGTCTGCACAGCAAGCACTTTATTCATGTTTGCACTTTATTGACTGAGATGTCTCTTCAACCCATTCCTAGACTTTTTAGCTCAAAATTTCTTTTAGCTTGATTTTAGTAAGGTTTCTGAGTGATTAGAATAATCTCATTAAGATGAGGCATCTTCTAGGCATATAATTAAGGATATGTTTCTTAATATAGCATAGAATGAAATGAATATGTGGCCTTAGCCAAATATGTTAGCCTGCACTTAGTCACAGGATATCTTCTTCAAAATGCTTTTTATGGAACACAGTAGAAAATCATCATAATAAGTACTGTAGTCAATGATGCTGTAGCATGTAGGAAGTTTGAATTAGATCCTGAGAAGTGCATGATGCGATCCCTAGGAAATGCTTTTGGCATGACCAGGTTATGTATTGGAGTGGGAGAAGGATCATGTTGAACTCAGTTGTTTAAATCCTTAAATCAATAGAAAACTCAACAGTAAAAGTTACTCATTAAAAATAAAGACAGAGAAATAGAAGTGTTGCACAATTTAGAAACTTTGTAGTTTTCTTTCTGTGTATGGGTCAAATTTTAGAAGCCTTCCTATTTGGTGCACACTTGTGGTGTGAGTTGTTGGGTGTGTAAATAGATTTTTTAGCTCAGATTTTCAGGCAATAAAGCCATTCAGGAGGTGCTTCAGGCTTACCTTACCCCTGAATACCTCTCCTTACACTCAGTCTGACCCTTGACAGACACTCAGGAAATGGAAATCATTCATACTCTGGTCAAAGTTGAAAACCAAATGGATGGTTACAAATTCTACCACTAAGATTTCATTTCTCTGTTATCTTTGAGAATTGCCGCTGAAAAGAGCTGTAATACCGCAGCATTCTCCTCCATTGGTGTTGGCATGCATATCATTACCGTGGTTGTTTCCTTATCCTCGGTTGGCTAGTCACAGTTATTCCTGCTGAGGCTCTGAGTGCAGAAAAGTGTCACTCCAGCACCCCTGCACCTGCTCTTAGTGACAAGACCGTCTGACACCCCCACCTCACGTGTGAGTGGGCTCATGCTGTCTACTTTGTGCTAGACACCTTAGGTCACTTCACTGCCTGGTTTGTGTCTGTCTGATCCTAATTCTACACCTTCTGTTTTTCTTCAGCAAAAGAAGCACTTCCCACAAGCAGGGCAAGGGCTGTTTGTCTTGCTTCAAAGAAGAGAGGCAGCAAAATGACATTTTTTGAAAGAGATATCTTGTGTCGAGTAAGGATAAGTTAGCTGCTGCTGCTTCTCCTCCTCCTCCCCCTTCTTTTTCCTCTTTCTTCTTCTCCTTCCTCCTCCCTTTTCTCTTCTTTCTCCCTTCTTTTCCCTCCTTATTCTTTTCCAAGACATAAGCTCACTGTGTATCCCTGGCTGCCCTGGAACTCACTATGTGGACCAAGCTGGCCTCAAATTCATGGAGATTCATCTGTCCCTGCCTCCTAAGTGCTGAGATTAAAGGTGCATGCCACCATCTGGTTATTAGCTTTTTATGTATAGAGGACAGTCTGAGTCAGGAATTATCTCAAACCATCAAGAAAATAAACTAAACAAAGAATTAGAGTTTTAAGACATAGTATAAAAACAATCCAAAGTGTATTCTAGTAAAATTCATTTAAAAGTTGCAAAAGTAAAAAGATAAATTTGAACCCACAGTTTTTACTGTAGTCCTGCTATTAGGATTCTCCTTGCTGTACCATAGCCTACTGGTTTTCTAGGTTGCAGAGGTCAAATGCAGACTCCCCTTAGTAATCTGGACAAATTTGTCCTGCTTTGGACACTATTCAAAGCTAACAGCTTTTTGGTTTCTTTTATGACTGTGCCAGAGTTGTATGTTCAAATATATACTACTCTACTTTCAAAATAGAGGGTGACAGGATGCTTGGTTGTTCTCTGAAGAGACAGACAAGTTTCAGTAAATCCTCTCTGACTGTGGGAGGAATTCTCCATTGCATCTCTTTGACCTTGTGAACTTGACCAGCAAGCATGTGGTTTCATAAGATTTGGTGCTGAGTTCTGTCAAGCACAGGCATTCAAGGCACTCCATCCGTGTCTCTTCTGCTTCTCTTACCCAACGCTTTGCTGCCATCTCCATGGTGGGTCTCTGTGGAGCAGAGGATGCATGGAGCAAGAATATTCTAACTGAAACAGGACAGTATAGGTATTGCTGGTCTTGCCAAGTAAAACAACCTGTTAATTTTTGTTATCTCTGTGTTGTTGTGAAAGGAAAGCATTTGCTAGCTAGTGCAGCATATCAAATGCCAGGGCCGTCTTAATTTTCTCAAGAAGGAGCTTCCATCTGGAGTGGCAACTGCAGTTGACATCGTCTTCTAATTAAGTTTATGATAATCTGTCATGGTTCTCCTTCCCTTTTCTATTTTAATGTTTGCCATGTTTTTCAAGTCTATTAGTTTTTGCAGTGGCAAAACTAGAGAAAGCATTTACTAAGCATGTGACACTCAAGTCCCTGCTCTCTTGGGATGCCTTGCTGAAGAATGAAGCTTTGTTTGTTTGTAACTAACTCCTCCTACATCAATTTAGCCACTGCTGAGACATTTGAAGTTTTTAGTTCAACAGTTGTTGAAAGAACACACTCTAATAATGAACTCAATGATTGGAAAAATAACACCAATACAATTTCTTAGGTTTGTTTTTAGACATTTGATGTTTTCTGGTGCTGTTAAATATGGGATTGCTTTAAACTTTTACTTTCCAATTGTTGCTTGCATGTATGTAGAAATTCAGTTGCTTTTTCACTTACTGATCTCTTATGCTGAGACCTTGCTGAATTTGCTTAGTATAATAACTCCTCTCTTCCCCTGTCTTTCTCTTGTTTTGTTTTATGTCCTGATAATTACCTGAAAGTACTGACAGTTTTATTTCTTTCCAGTTATTTTCTATCTTCTTTATTGTTGCATTGGCTAGGAAGGACCTCCAGTGCATTGTTGAATAGAAGTAATTGTATCATTCCTAATCTTGGGGGTAAAAGCCAAGATCTGGGCACTGGGTTCATGAACCTCAATGGAAAACCTTAAAATGTTTATTGCGTGGCTATGTATATAAGCATATACATGCACATATATCTATACTGTGTCGACTGAATACATGGCTTAAACAGGATTTCAATTGCTGTGCTAAAATACCCTGACCAAAAGCAGCTTGGGGAGGAAAGTATTTATTTTATCTTATGACTGGATGATAGAAGTCAGGACAGGAACTCAAACCAGGCAGGAGCCTAGACACAATTTCTGTAAATTCATAATTGAGGCATTACTATTTTTGAATGAGGGCTTTTGTATTTTTTAATGAGGCCTTTAATTTTTATGTAGATTTTAAGGAAGAGCTGTATTGAACTGACCTCCATAGTATTTTATTTTAAACTACCTTTTTCATGGTCCCTTTTGTAGGAGAATTTTTTTACTTTAATACTCAACACTAAATTCTAGATCTATCTACACAGTCTTGTCTGCTTAAATTGTAAACTGAGCCAGTATATCTACAGTCTTATACAGTTTCATAGCTCTCCCTCCTCCTTTATGTATATAATGACAGTGTATGTGTGTACCATAACATCTATACTAATATATTGTTGAGTGTTCAATAAGCATTATGTAGAAGACAGATAAGAATTAAAAGGGTTTAATTTCTTGGAAAGAAGATGGGAAACGGCAATATTTTTAAAACAAAGATTATCAGATTATTTAAAATTTTTATATGATATGTGAATCCCTTATCTCTCCTTTATCCCAGCCATTTATAGATATTGAAGAGTAAGACAGATTATTAAAAGATAATTTAAGAGATGGGGAGATGCGGCTTCATGTCATTGCAGGAAGTGATACTTCCTGTGGGCCAGGAACAGCTGGGCATTCAGGTAGACTCAGAGACTGCAAACAGGGACTGAGCACACCTCATTTAGGCTCTAAAATCAATTAGAAAAATGTTGAGCTGAATGCTGACTAAAATGTATCCCCATAACTGAGAAAGTAACAGAATTCTTTGTCTCACCCATCATGCTTTTATGGTCTTTTGAGGGTTTCTGATTATAAGGGAACTGATGAAATGCACAGAGCACTGGGAATGTTCAGCAGACAGTTTGGATCAGATTTGTGAGTATGGTTCTTAATATAAATGGTTTTCATTTTTCCTGATCTTACTGGGTAAGAGGAGAGTGGGGAGCTGGCTGGTTGATTTAATTTCTGTACCTGGACGGAGGAGAGAGAAAACTCACTTAGAAATTGTAACATGCTGTTGAGTTTTTACTTTACTTTTTGAAGTTATTTACAGTTACTGTGGACTAACACTGATTGGAAACTGTGACCACACTCTTGTCCTTGTCAGGAAGCTGCATTCAGAGAATGAGAAGGACACCTCCGTTGGATGAGCTGCAGCCACCGCCTTACCCAGACGACAGCGGCTCCCCTCACCTCTCTTGCACACCGTCTGAAGTCGGGGATGGGAAGCGTGAGGTTTCCCACTGCAGCAACAGCCCACGGTGTTCTTTCAACAAGTGCCCCAGCGAAGGAAGCACGGGGCATGAGGCGGAGAGCTTCCACAACAAAGGATATGAAGATGACGTCCCTAGTGACAGCACCGCAGTCCTCAGCCCGGAAGTAAGCAGAAGCATCCTGTCCTGCGGCTGCCAGTGCGAGCCCTCTGGAGGTTGAGGGCCTTGTCCTTTCCCTCTGGGTGACAGTAGGTCTTTACAGCATCTCAGGCCCTGTAGCTTCACATACCTGTGTCAAGCCTTCTAACAAACTCACTGAGGCTGCTACAGCCTATATCCCACACCCTTCCCATAACAAAGAGAAGGGTGAAGGACGGCTGTTGTTTCTCAGATACTTTACACAGAACATTCTAGAATGGTTTATCTTTTTGCTCATGTTTCATGCTTTGTATTATCACTTTATTTTGGGTTTTTATTTGTTATGTAATTTTTGTTATTTGTTAACATTTTATTCAGTGTTTCATAAGCCTTTCAAATTAATCTTAATGTATTTTCATTTCATAGACTATGAAAGGAACAAATGCTGGTTAGCTTTACTGGTGAAAATTCACCAGTAAATTTCCTAAACTTAGTGTGGCTGGCTGCTTTTGTTTGTTACTTTTCTGGAGTGAAAATGGCAACAAAATAATTGTTGTTTCAAAGCCTTTTTGTAATCCAAAAAGAATTTGTCTCATTCATTTTAGGATGAAGACTAAGGTAAAGAGGCCTCACATGTAGAGTTTTCTGTAGGATTTGCTTTCTTTTTCAAGTTTAACACAACAACCTTCTACAGTTTCCCCCTGCTAATGTTAACACTGTGACATGGTCTGTGCTGATAGTTGTGTGTCTTCTGTCTAAATAATGAAGGTAGTTTTTCAATACACAGTGTGATTAAGCTATAGACAGAGTTTCTTCTACCTTTCTAGTAGTTTTAGTATTGTCATGTAGTATCTGACCTAGAAGGAAATGTTGAATCGATACTTTGAGCGCAGTGTGTAACACCATCAGTTTCCTTGTGTGCTATCACCTAAACACATTTGAGAACTTTGTGTTTTGCAAACTGTATAAGGAGCCACCAACTTAACAGTGACCCTGGATTATTACAGTAGCCACAATAATATCTGACACATAGTCAGCTTTTTCATTGCTCACAGTCACTTCTTCAGGAAAAAAAATGCTAGTGTCAGAGAGAAACAGGCAGCTGTGTTCCAACCCAGGAGCCTGTGAGTACAGAAGCAGAGTTAGTGACAGCCACCTTACTCTGTACATTCTTGTTGTCCTGAGTTGTTGCTGGAGGATTTCTTTGTTGCAATAGTGCCATCTGAACACATTACAAGGCAACTCCGGAGGCCTTAATCACCAAAGTAAAATGTTCAAATGACAAGCAGATGCCTCTGTGTGTGTGTGTGTGTGTGTGTGTGTGTGTGTGTCTGTGTATGTCTGTGTGTGTGTCTGTGTGTCTCTGTGTGTGTGTCTGTTTGTGTGTGTCTGTCTGTGTGTGTCTCTGTGTGTGTGTCTGGGTTTCTGTGTGTGTGTCTCTGTGTGTGTGTCTGTGTGTGTCTCTGTGTGGGTGTCTGTGTGTGTCTCTGTGTGGGTGTCTGTGTGTCTGTGTGGGTGTGGATGGGTGTCTATGTGTGTCTGTGTGTGTGGGTGTCTGTGTCTATGTGTGTGTCTATGGGTGTCTGTGTCTGTGTGTGTGGGTGTCTGTGTCTGTGTGGGTGTCTGTGTGTGTATTTTCATCTATTCAGATGCAAAGCAGAAATTACACAAACTAAGATCTGGCGGGTTAACACACTTGGCATGGGATGTCAGAACAGATAGGTGGCAAGCCCACACTGGCTTGTCCAGGCCTGTGCATCTTTCTCACTGTCTACTCCTCAGAAGTTCTGTTTATCACCTGATAGCAAGGACCAGCATTGAGATTTGAAAAGGGGCACCCACAACTGGCAGTAAACTCTTGTTTATGGGAGAGAGAAAGGGGAAAATATACCTGTCTACCATGGGAACTTGCCAATTAGAGAAACTTGCTACCTGGGAAACAGGATTTTTCGTTATATTTCGTAAGCAGAGCCTATGGGTGATAAAACTCTTGGCTCTGGGTCAGAATGGTGAGGCACGGGCTTTTCCTCTCTAGTGTGTATGTGTTCCGTCACATATTCTTTGCAATCCCTGGATCTTATAGGTTGTGGCCTTAGGACTTCTGCCTTTGTCTCTCAGGCTGTTTGCCTATCTGTAGATACCCACAATTGTGTGTTTCAGGAGGTATGAACTTGCTATGCTAACACTATGCAGTGTCAGGGGTTCCTGTCCTGTTGTTTTCTACTTAGAGAAGAGCTTTCTACCCCAAGCTAACATAGTGCTAAGCTGACTGAAAAACTAACTCAGAAGCTTGTTTGTCTTTTACTCAATTGAATAAGCAAGGCTGTTCATAACGGCCTCTTTCAGGTCCAGCTTCTCTTTCATCTGAATCTTCCATGGCCTGAGCCCTGTCCTTGTTCTTTGGGTTCAGACTGATCCCACACACTGCCTGTGTGCCTGCTTGTGGAAAGAGAATGGAAAGCAAGCACTTCCATTGCAAGATTGAGACAGATGTTTCTCACAGGAGCTCTGTGTGCTTCCATCTGCCCAAGCTGTACTATGAGCACATCTAAGAGAGCCTATGGGGTGCAGTGCGCTTCTGGGCGGGGTGTCCTTTTAGCTAATAGGGGAAGGAAGACCAAGGTCAACACTGTTCAGTAGCTCTGAATCCAAGGTCAGTCGTATCTTATTCAATACTTGAAGATTCACAGTGTGTGGCTCAAAGGTTTAGGTAACTAGGTAAGATCCCCAGACATATCAGGTAGTTAGACTAGTAGGAATTTGAGACAGCTGCTGGTAAAATGGTCTCAGTTTCTGACCGTGTCATAAGTAACGTGCAGTTTTAGCCTTTCTTCATTTTAAAATGTGTATTTCACCATGTCATTGACAATTAATATGGAGAGAAACACAGTTGTTTTGAATTCTGATTGAAAATTAAGATAAACATGGTCTATGATATGGAGAGTAACTGTTTGAATGCAGAGTGTCTTGAGCCCTTTGCATTTCTATTCAGGTTTCCCATTTCTACTGTTTTAAGTTGTGCTGTATGTATTCTATTTTAGATGGAGTCATCTTAGACATCCCTGGAAATGGAGCCATATTTCTCTGTAGCATTGAACTTTGCTCTTCTCTGCAGCTTTCTCCATCAGGAGCAAAGACTATGACATTAATATGTACATTAAATTCTGGTTTATATAAATATACATTCAGTTTTCTCAAAACCGTGATAGTGAATATTGCACCCAAAAGATGTCTTCATTGTGAAGTATTTTGCCACTTTAATTATGGTGCCCTATAAGGTAACTTTGACCTGTAGTTGACTGATATTTAAGTTTTCCCCCATGACAGCAAATGAAAATTGTTTTATATCATACTCTAAAAGAAACTGGCATTTATTTACATGCTAGATTAAGTAATAAGGTTAAAAACTAAAAACATTTAAATTTGCTTTTCTTAGGACATGTCAGCTCAAGGATCCTCCTCACAGCTTCCTAAACCTTTTGATCCAGAGCCAGAAGCTAAATATGGCACACTGGACGTGACTTTTGACTATGACTCACAAAGACAGAAGCTTCTGGTAACGGTGACAGCTGTCACAGACATTCCAACATATAACAGGACAGGTGGCAACTCATGGCAGGTACACCTTGTTCTTCTACCTATAAAGAAACAGAGAGCCAAAACCAGCATCCAGAGAGGACCATGCCCTGTCTTCACAGAAACTTTCAGATTTAACCACGTTGAATCGGAGATGATCGGAAACTATGCAGTTAGGTTTAGACTATATGGTGTCCATCGTATGAAGAAAGAAAAGATTGTGGGGGAAAAGATTTTTTATTTAACAAAGTTGAATCTTCAAGGGAAAATGTCGTTACCGGTGATACTGGAACCTTCTTACAATCCTTCTGTGAGTATCTCATTGAATGCCCTGGATACAGTTTCTGTTCGTGGCATGTAACACACGCAACAGAAGAAGTCTATAACCAGCCCCACTGCCTCCACGCTGTGTCATTTGCATAGCAACCAGACATCTATCTAAGCCTTTCTGTTTTGTGATTCACTTCATGTGCTTTGTTCTCTCCTTCTGAGTTCTCAAGCAGGTCTTTGCATTCGTTCCTGTTGACCACCCTAATGACGGATTTTCATTATCCACACTCACTGCAGAAGTTACCCTTTTCCTCCTAAGTTAAACTAGATGGTGCAGGAGGAGCTGTCTAACCCATCTTATACAGAGTGTATACTGCTGCCCAAGATAGAATTATTTTTCTAGAACCACCACAAATTATTTTAAAAGTAAAAAACAAGTCCTTGTTATACTTTTCATCCTTTTTGAGAAAAGACAAAAGTATTTCTCAGTGAAAAATTATGGCCTCAAGCTTTTTAATTTTTTCCAGATTATAATATATATATGTATATATATATATATATATATATATATATATATATATATGACAAAATTCCCATGAGGCATTGCAGATTACAGGAGAGTAATGACTGCATTGTTTATTTAAACCAGGGAGATGCATTATGTCACATAGTTATTTCAGTATGAGAAAATCTGTGACTTGGGTAAGTGTAAATTATGACTTATATTTATTCCTTTCTGTGTTATATTGGAAAAAGAAACATTTTGTAATGTAAATATGCAGACTTGAGAATATATTTAAATTTTAAGTTAGAGGTCTGATGTTTCATGGTTGTTTCTAAGCTGTGACCGTGTCAGCCTAAAGCCTGGGCTCTAGCCTGTTGCATTATACCAGGCAGTACCTGAACCTGCCAGCTTCCATTCACCATGCAGCCAGACTACTTCAACCAGGTTCTTGCAGGGTCTTTATAAGGAAAAATGATGGTAGGTATAATACATCTTATGAATTTCCATTTTATTGATACAATTAACACCTCATTTAAAAATTTTAGAATAATCAATTTTGGGGAAATGCCATTTAAAGCATTTTCTTGTTCTTGAGGATTTCATACATGTGTACAATAAAATATGATCATATTTTCCCAAATTCCTCCCATGTCTCCCTCAACATATCCCCATCCCAGCTACATATTTTTTTTAAATAACCCACTAAGCCCGGTTAGTGCTGCCCATATGCATTGATGTGGGGCCATCTACGGGAACATGGACTCCTACCGATAGCCACATCCTCAGAAAAAGACTGATTCTCCCTCTCCCTCCCAGCAACTGTCAACTGCCAACAGCTCCTCAGTAAGGGGTACGACCATGAGACACATGATCTACCCATCTGTGATAGGACTTTGGCTGGCTTGATCCTGTACAGACAATGACAGCTACTGTGAATTTATGGATGCAGTAGTCACATCATGTCCAGAAAACACTTCACAGCACTCTTACCCATCCTCTGGCTCTTACCCTGCTTCTGCCTTCTCTTCAATGATGTTCCCTGAGCCTTGGGGGGATGGGCATTGACATGGGTGTCCCACATAGAGCTGAGCACTCAGTCTTATTCTCAGAACCTTGACCAATTGTGTTCTTTCCAAGTGACTCCTGTCCCCTGCAGAAAGAAGCTTCCTTAGCCAAGGGTGAGAGCAGCCCAGGGCCTTTGTCCTCCCCTGCCGTGGGGTTTTGTCCAGGATTACAAAGCTGAGCATGAAATTCTCTCTGGGGAAGCAGGTTTCAAATCTAACCAAAAAGTAGTTGTTTGCCCCATGTTTTGGTAAACATTGCTGTGAAAAGAAACCATGGCCAAGGCTTACACCTTTCCACCCCCAGGATTCTGCCTTTCTGCTTCCACATCACCTCTAATCTACTATCCCCTCTCTTAGAGCATCCCCAGGGCCCCTTCCTGGTTTCCTGCTTCCACTTGTGCTCTAAGTTAAACACACAAAACAGGAGATGTGACGCTAACCCCACATTTTGGAGAGAACACGGTGTTTGCCTTTCTTGGCATGGGTGCCTTCATGTAGAAGTTTTTCCATTTGCATTCATTTACCTGCATATTTAATGATTTCATTTTTCTTTACAGTTAAGTTGTATCCACTGTGTAAATGCCTTTTCAAACAGGAGTGCTTTATAACAGGAAAAAAGAAGGAGCATATGATGTTTCAGGGGTACACATTTTCATAAGCATGAAATATCCTGCTATTATTAATCTACTTTTTAAAAAATTTTCACTATCTACTATGTATGGATGAGTGGTAGTTTTCTATGGATAATAGGCTTTTATACAATAATAACTGAGTTAAATTAGAAGAGAAAAACTGGTGTCAAAACCTATGTGTTTGTAAATGCTTGGATACTTCATCTGTTCCCAGTTCTATATTAATTGTACTCTTTGCCATAAACAATAGAACATTTTTACTTCTGCTCAAACTAATGGTTCCTATATTGCATGCATTACTCAGTAGTCATGGATTCTGTAATGCTTTTGGTCAGGCAGTACAGTAAGTTCTAGGGGCTACTTCCAAGAAGGAGAAAGTGATAGGTAAGTAGCTTCTAAAACATACTATTTCCATCTACAGAAAGGTGTCTGTCTTCTGCTCTTAGGAGTTTCCCCTAGGTGGCAGTGTGGCTGTCAAATTTAGTAGCTGCATCTCGTTACTCTTTGTCCTTGCTTGGCCCTTCCCATGCTTTCAGAATCTTAGAATTAGTCACATTACAGTTGTTAGACCAATTTATAATACTATTATACTGAATATAAAAGTATAATATCAATTGGTGGCCATGCCTTTAATCCCAGCACTCAGGAGGCAGAGGCAGGCAGATCCCTGTGAGTTCAAGGCCAGCCTGGTCTACAGAGCGAGTGCCAGGATAGGCTCTAAAACAATACAGAGAAACCCTGCCTTGGAAACATAAAACAAAGCAAAAAACCTCATGTATTTTCTGTATGTGCTTTAGTACTAATGTGTTCTCTTTGCTTAACTTTTAATATAAGATGAATGAAGAATTCTTGTTATTATTCTTTGAGAGCTTCACTTTGATTCTGTAAAGCATGTTTATGAGGTACATTTGTGGGGGGAAGATAACTCCCATATTTAGTCATTCTGGTAGCTTTCTAGTGATTATTATTGCTATTATTGCAAGAATATTAACCTTTCACCAAGGAAGTCTCCATTCAGCACCTAAATTTGCAAATTACTTTAAAAATATGTTTAAAGTTTGCAGTTTATTTCATATACAATGATATAATTCACTTATAGTATTTAGTTTCATAGATAGTTGTTCAGGAACTTCTTGAGTCAGGACACATAAAATGACTTTTTTTTTAAGAACTCTGTGACGTTTTTTGCTACTGGAAAGATTAAAACAGCATTGAAATATGGCTGTACCTTGAGTGTGCCTCCTTGACCACTGTACATAGAAAAAATGTGTTGAAAGTTGAGAGATGTGAGTTCCATTTCGACCAGCTATGTAAGCTTTCTAAGGTATATTGAGCATCAAGTTTCTGATGACTAAAATGAAAGGGGTGTGATAGTCAGAGGACAGGTCCCAGTGTGTGATAGTCAGAGGACAGGTCCCAGGGCCCGATTCCCTCCTTTCAGCATGCGGGTCCTGGGTTCAAACTCAGGTCATCAGCCTTGGTGGTAAGTGCCTTTATCCACTGAACCAGGGATGGGGTAGTGTTTGCACTATCAGTGTTTGCAGTGGGCAGGTACCATTTTCTAGCTCTTCCTCACCTTTTCAGCTCTCTAAAGCCTGAGGAAGTCCACCTCCTTTTGACACTCTGTAATACTCACTCTCCCAGGCTTCTTGAGGTCTAGATTTACATTTGATGTTTGTTTTGCACTACAACACAAGCCAGAGAAGTACTGAAAGTAGCCCTGTGACAAAGGGAATCTCATTTTTAAGGTTAGAAGTAAAGGAAACAATTTTGCAGATGTTCACTCTCTGTCTTCTCCATGCAGTAGACATCATAGGAACTTGCAATAATCTGGGAAAATGTCTGTTGGAAAGTTATATTTAATTCTATTCCAGGTAAAGAATAATTGTGTCCATAAGAATAATGTAAGTAATAAATTAGTCTTTACATTTCCTGTTTGTTTCAAGAATTAAATTTTTGTCACTAGACATGCACATGTTCCTGAGGTCCTTCCATGCCTTTATTCCATACTTGGATCTATTGAAGGAAAATGCACACTCAGAGGTGTTAGGTCTGTCTGCATGTCCCTCCGATGGAAAGGCTAATCCCCTTCACCTCCTTGGTAGCTACCCATTCTGAGCCCTTTGCAAGGTTGCAATGGTGCTGAATGGGAGAAACAATGAGTGTGGAACCTTTGTAGTTACTGTAAATAGGATTTGCTGTTGTGTGATTAAACAGCCTCCCTACTCAGTTTGAATATTTCTAACTTTTTGTTGTAGATTTATTATACCTGTTATTTTTTGGAGTTACTATTACAAATGTAATGATTATATTTTCTTTCTTAGGCCCAGAATTTGGATTTATTCTATTATATAATTACCTGATATCATATAATCAAGTATATAATTTGTTTAGAAAAACTATATCTTTATATTTCTATAGTTTGTTTACTTCACTTTAAAGGATCAATGTTACCTATAGGTTAATGTTCCGTGTCACTTGCTCATCAAGAGTTTTCGAGTGGATTTAGGCTTTTTTTGTAATTTATTTATTTTTTTTATGTACATTGGTGTTTGCCTGCATTTACATCTGTGTGAAGCTGTTGGATCCCCTGGAACAGAAAGTACAGACAGTTATGAGATGTCATGTGGGTGCTGGGAATTGAACCTGTCTTCTTGAAGAGAAGCCAGTGCTCCTAAATGCTGAGCCATCTCTCCAACCCCAGCTTTAGGCTTTCTGTTTGTTTTGTTTTGTTTTGTTTTAGTTTTTCGAGACAGGATTTCTCTATGCAGCCCTAGCTGTCCTGGAACTCAGTCTGTAGACCAGGCTGGCCTTGAACTCAGAGATCCTCCTGCTTCTGCCTCCCGAGTGCTGGGACTAAAGGCCTGCACCACCACTGCCCAGCTGATTTAGGCTTTTTATAACATGAAAATCTACTCTCTTGGGATATTCTCTTTTAAATCTTATTTAAATACTAGGTTTATATATAGCCAGGCCTTTCCTAAACACACCCCAGCTCTGCCTGTTATCACAGCTGTATGAACTAAACACCCCAGCTCTGCCCTGTTTTCACAGTCGTATGAATATCAGTGAACTTGAGATGTTTAACCATATGAGAAGTCCTGATACAAATCAGACAAGTTGGCCAAAGCAAGAATGAAAGTAGTTTGTTTACTATGACAGCTAAATAATGACATTTCTTCTTCTGTCACTTGTCATTGAAATGATAGTATCATAATTTACCAAAGATATATTGAAAGGGAGATTTACTACCAGGGCCTAAGGGTTAAAAAAAAATCCTAAAAGATCACAGGTAGCAAAACAAATGAGGGTCCAAAGGGTATCAGATTTCCCATACTAAAACCAAGGCTTCAAAATCACAAGGGAAACTCATTTCTCTAGTGCACATTTCATATGTCCTCAGCACAACTCATTCATTGTTGGGTCTACTCCAGTTCTGTTGCAGTGACAGTGCCTGAGAAGACAACTGAAGAGCTGACTTTGAATAATGGTTTCAGATATTTCAGCCCAGAGTCATCTGGCTCCACATAGTGTGGCCTGGGGCCCGAGCAAGAGCATGTTTCAGGGGTTGCTCAGCTCATGACTGCCAGCACTCGGAGGAAAACTGTCCTCCAACTAGACCCCGCCTTCTTTTTGTACCACCCGGAGTAAAGCCATCATAAAATCCATCATAGAATTGATTCATTCATTAGGTTAGAGTCTTCATGATCCAGTTACTTGCCCAAAGCCCATAATACAAAGCCTATGAAGGGCATTGCATATTCAAAGCATTTATACCCATTTTGCAGATGGCAAAACAGACTAGTATAACCATGACTCTCTCAAAGTCAAAGTCACATTAGATTGCTTGGCCGTGGGCAAATCTTCCTAGCTCCTTTTAGTTTGTTTCCTACACTTAGGAGGAGGCATTTGCCTGAGATTTCCTAGACTTCTGCTAATCTGATTCTGCAGCTAAATGCATTTGTGCATGGTTGGCAAGGGAAAAGTAAGACGGGTGTCTGTTGTTGATAATTTCTTTCTTTTGGATTTTTGGGGGCCTACCACCCAGCTCCCAAATAAATCACACACGAAGTCTTATTATTACTTATGAGTAATAAGTAACATTATTATTACCAACTGGCCTTAGGTTGGCTTGTTTCTTGCCAGCTTTTCCTAAATTATCCCGTCTACATTTTGCCTCTGGGCTTTTATTTGTCTTACTTCTATATATCTTACTTTCACTCTTACTCCGTGGCTGGCTGGGTGGCCGAGTGGCTGGGTGGCCGGGTGGCTGGGTGGCCTGGTGGCTGGGTGGCCGGGTGGCTGGGTGGCTGGGTGGCCGGGTGGCTGGCCCCTGACATCCTCCTCTCCTTGTCCTCTTGCTGCTCTTCCTTCCATCATTTCTCCTATTTATCCTGTCTGCCTGCCAGCCCCGCCCATCCTTTCTCCTGCCTTGCTATTGGCCACTCAGCTATTTATTAGACCATCAGGTGTTTTAGACAGGCAAAGAATCACAGCTTCGCAGAGTTAAACAGATGCAGCATAAACAAAAGTCACCCTCCTGAAAATAATATTCTACCACAGGTGCTCTCATACTGCTCTAGCAAGTCCAAGGAAAGTTGTCTCTCCCCACCCCCATCTGCATGCTAGTAGCTGGTCTTGAGCCTCAGTGGTAGCAGCAGAGGTGATGACTGACCTAGTGTGTGTTCAGCTCATTGTAGCAACAGCTTGGGGAGCAGAGCAGCATGTTTCTCCATGTTGTAGAGCCATTCCTGCAGGACCCATTCGGAGCTAAGCCCTCCACTTTTCCAGCAATGTCGTAAGCTCCTGGTTTCTCCATTAGATATATCTTTTTTAAATATTCAGATTGTTTCCTTCACTAAATCCTTTCAGACACAGTTCAAAGTAGAGGCATCGTAGGCAGTCCATGCTGTACTGAGGCACTGCCAGTCAGAACTAGGGTTTGATTGTAGTAGATTTTTTTCTTACATACCACTTTTGAAAGTTATAGTAGTCGGAAAAGACTGAGAAAGACAAATTCTTTAGTGTTCTTTAGCCTGAATAGTGTCCCATATGCTAGATACAATTTTAAATATGTATGTGTGTATGATATATATATATTCTTTGAGATGGATGCCGTGGCCTCCGTTTACCCAGAGTGGTACATGCAGCACCTGCCCTGACAGTATGTCTTCAGCATGTTGTATATTGTCATTATATCTAACAATACTAAACTTGGCCTAAAGGGGCTTTGAGTTATCGATAAATGTTAATGTAAACAACTTTAGAATATGAACCTGTCTTTTCTCTCAAGTAATTTGTTTTTTATAGTTAAAAATTTCTCAGAATCCCTAAAATTAAAGATTATGAGCAGAATTTATAAACATAGACTGAAATTATAGAAAAGATGAAGGCATATTTCATTTTTAGGAAAATCTTTCACCATCAGTTGACATTACTCATGAAGAGCGGAGGTTGTATGGAATGACTGTTTGCATCTGTTCGAAATCCAGTGTCATGTGAGTACTCAGCAAGGAGCACCCTAAGTGTAAGGGAAACCCCAAGAGCAGGCTTTTCTTTAGGGACAATTAAGATCATGTCAGCAAGGGCTGTTTTCTCCTTGGGCTGCGCGCCCTACCCTGCGGCCTTGAAACTCCTGTCTCACTAGGCTTCAGGCACCGTGCAGGACCACACACTGTGGCTGCGGAGACAGTGATATTAATTCAGGCTCAGGAGCTGAGGGGTGAGGGGTGAAGGTGGGGTCACCTCCCAGATCATGTTAGGTGGGCACTGGGAACGTGAATTTAAGATACCAGCAGTGGAAAGAGTAACAGTTGGGCGCCCAGAAGGCACAAGCTAACGGCATGGTGTAGTGTTTATTTCAATCTGTTGAAAAGAAAGACAGTCTGGACCTCAGTGCCTGTCTTTTAACACTGAGTCCAAAGCCTGGGTAGCTACGGCTTGTTCCTGTCCCACCGCGTCTGCCTTTCCTCCCGTGGTGGTTTCTCACTGTTACTTCCCGAGTATCCAAGACTACAACGTGTCATTGCCAAGTTCTAAAGCACTGGCTGTCTCTAATCATAATATTTAACATGAAACAAAGGACATCATGGAGAAAACACTAAAGATTCACTAACAGAGTAAAGTGTCTTTCCAGAATTACCTACTCAAATTGCTACCAATTAAACTATTAAAAATCACCTTTACTAAAAATAACTTTACCTAAAATACTTGTAGTGAAATTCACTCTTGAATATTTTGAGGTAGGTATGAATGGAAAGTGACTATATATGCTTAAAAATGTTAACTGTTTCATTACCTTTGGAAAAATTTTATATTTTAGATTTACTTTAAATATTAAAATTATGGCCTTTGTGAGAAGCTGAGAATATTTTGAGAAGAGAAAAATAAGAGAGTGTTAAGAGGGTTTGATATCATAGCAAAGAGAACTTTTTTAACCAATGTTCAGTAGATTGGGTTTTCTTTTGATTTGATTTATTTAAACAGATTGTGTCATCAAAAACATGAGAGCTAAATTTTCAGAAACTAACAAATAATATCTCCAATTTCACTGGTCCTTTAGGAAAAGATATTTGGGAAAATATACCAAGTGGCCTATTACCTGTATTCAAGGATGTGTTTTATAGCATAACCCACTTGGCTATTCTGGAGCTTACACTGTGAGATGACATGAAGTGAGACGATAATATTAACACATTTGTCCAGAACAGCACTTCATAGATTAAACAGCCTCTATAGGTAGTTGCTTTTCACTTCCTTGCAACTTCTTTTAGTGCTCTATGAAAACATGTTTAAAATTACATCTTATGAAATAATTGAGGGATTTGAAGGACTACCTATGAAGTTTCATGAAGGTTCTCAGAAATATCCTTCTTTATTCTTGTTTTAATAAATATAAACCATAGTTTGCCATTCCATTTGTCAGTAACTAATATATAACAAAATTTGGATCAGAACTAATTTTCAGATAGTCTTTTTTGTGGCTGTCTTGGTATGGCTGGGGAGGAAAGGGTTTATCTTACACTTCCATGTAATAGCCCATAATGAAGGGAAGTCAGGGCAGGAGCTCAAGGCAAGAACTTGGAGGCAGGAACAGATGAGAAGGCCATGAAAGAACGCTGTCTATTGACCTGCTTCTCCTGGCTTGTTTTGAAGGAGACAAGGGAAGTCCTCTCACACACAGAGTCCCCTTTGGACAAGTTTAAACAGCACCTGTTTCTTATACGTCCCTTTCGAGATGGTCTTGGATAAAATTTCTTCCATACTTTTTTTAACAATTATCAGACACTATATTTTCTTCAACCTTCTATCTTTTGGCATATCCAGTTGCCTTGACTAGTATTCTAGTACAGTGTTGCAGTAGTAAGAGCAGATGTCCCTATCTTGATCCTGACCTTGGAGGGAAAAGCATCCACTCCTTTAAGACTAAGAATAGTAGTTGTGGGGTTTTCATACCTATCCATTACTAGCTGAGGAAGCTCCCTTTAGTTCCTGATTGGCTGCTGTCACAGCATTTTGTCATAAGCGTTGTCTGTTTCCAGTGAGATACAGATTTTGTTCTGCTGTGGTGGTGTATCACATTTACTGTGTGTTGTGTGAGTGCAGTGCATGTGTGTGTGGTGAGCATGTGGACAATGGCTGTTGGTACTCAAGTGCTACACACTGAAAGTTTGCTCTATAGGTCAGGCTACCCGGATCTCAAGTGAGCAGGGGTTTGCCTGTCACCACCTCTCAGCTTACCATCACTGAGATCATAGGCACATACTGCCATGACTGGCTTTTTATGTGGTTCTGGTGATGAAAATGAGATCATAACATTTGTAAGACAAGTACTTTACCAGCTGAGCCTTCTCCCAGTCTATTGATGTTTTCTATTTGTTAGCTTCACCTAACATTCCTAAATAAATCCTACTGTGTTGTGACAGCTTGCTAGTATTTAAGTTTTTTTTGTGGTACTCATAAAAGATATAAGAGTTTAGTGTTCTTTTCTTCTTTCAATGAATTATACAACTTAAACAAATTGCAAAAATCCTGTAAACTTCTGAAATGGCTTAAAAGGGAATGGAAAATCTGAATTGGGGGCTACATCATTGGGTGACATTTTTATCATTATAAGATGTTACTCTTTGTTTCATATTAAATTGTCTTACTACATATTTGGGCTGATACTGGTATAGCCACTCTTTGTTCTCTTTTTGTTTATGCTTGCATGAAATATCTTTTTTTTTCAATCATTTTTTACTGTCACCTCATTGGTGTCCTTATATCTAACAAAGAGCTCTTATGGATGTTGTTGTGGCCTGTTGTTTGAGGTATATTCTGCCAATCCTTGCTTCAGTGTTGGGATGTTTAGCCCGTCTACATTCCATGTGATTACTGTTGACCAAAATGCCTTATTGCCATTTGTTTTCTATGACTTACTCCTTGTCTCTCTGCTTCTCCATTACAGATTTATGTTGTGTTAGGTATTTTCTAATATGCTGCATTATTTACCTTTCTACTACTCTGTTTTTCAAGTTACTTCCTTAGTGAGTTTTCTGGGAATTACAATTAACATCTTAATTTAAAGTAATGTAATTCAAGTGAGCACCAACCTAATTTCAGTAGTATATAAAATTTGCTTATGTGTGCCCCATCCATTTTCCTTCTCCATCTTTGCTGTTATTACCATACAAACTACATCAGTATATATTAGAAGTTTATTAACAAATGTTTAGATTTATTGCTTTATTCACTGTCTTTTAAATTGGATAGTAAAGAGTTGTATATTGTTTTCCCATTCCTGCCTTAACAAATTATGAAAAACATAAAATTTCTTACCTTTACATTTGAAGAACATTAGTCTCCAATTGTCAGCCAGGAAAGGGCCGTGCTTTGTGTTTCCTTTTCTGTCTTCTAAAGACCACCTCTGTTTCTTGGCTCGCGGTCCCTTTCTCTGTCTTCCAGGACAATAGCAATGACATTTTGGTCTCACTCTCTCATTGCCTCTCTGACACACTCCTCCAACAAGGCCACGGCTCCGAGTCAATCCTTCCTACACAGGTCCCAACTGAGGGCCAAGTGTTCAAACATGTGGGAGCCTGCGAGGCTGCTGTCACTCAGGTCCTCACAGATGCCTTTCATCAGACTGAGATGTTTTCAGTCATGGTTTGAGATGTCTTCTGTGCCTTCACGTCCTTCCTCCCAGAATTCTGATACGTTATGCTTGATGAGGTTTCTCACGGGCCTTTGAGGCTTTATTCTCTTTCTTGTCATTTTTTTCACTCTTAGGCTGGAAATCCTCAGATTACTTAACCTTCCAATTCAGTGCTGTTGATCTCTTTATTGAATTTCTCATCTCAGTTATACTTTTCAAATCCAGAGTTTTCGTTTGCCTTTTTTCTAAACAGACATTTGCATCTCTTTATAACTGTTCTGTACTTATATGGTTTCCATTAGCTATTTGAACATGATTAAAAGATGTGGTTTAGGAGCTGGAGAGGTGGCTCAGAGGTTAAAAGTGTGGGCTGTGCTTTGTCGAGGATCCAAGTTCAGTTCCTAGCTCCTACGCTGGGTGGCTAACAGTCACCTGTCACTAAAGCTCCAGGGGATCCTGGACCCTCCATGGGTACCACATTCATATACACAAACCCACAGATATGTACACAATTTAATTTTTATTTACAAAAGAAAAGAAAAGTTTCTGGTGTACAGTCTTCTCCTGAAGCCCATTTCTACCTTGCACAGTTTCTGTTGAGGTTTTGGGGTTTTGTTTTGTTTTTATTTCTTGTAACCTTTTTGTTGTTTAAAAAAGGTAGAAATTTAAGTGTTATAAAAGACTGCATCTATAAAGGGGCCCATATCCCAATTATTGTTGCTTTTCCCTCATTATCGCTGCTTTTTGCTTGAAAACGGGTAAATTCTTTAAATTCTAATGTTTATCATGTGCAATTGGACTAATTGCTGGACTCTGGTTACATTGGTATCAGCTAATGTTTGGACTGATATTCCCTAAAAGCCTTGAATCATTAATTCTCCCAGCATTTTATGGGGTTATGTGTATTGTAATATGCCTTTAGGGTTCCTAAAGCCAGCTTAAAGCTGCTTTAGCTTTCACTTCCTGAGTGCACAGAGTCTTAGGCCAGCTGGACATGAGGATTAGGACCTTACCTGCTACATTGACCTCTGGGTCCCTAAGAAGGTGTCGAAGCTTTAGAGCTTGTTAAAATATCTCATTCCCCGTAGATTTTCCTCTTGTTTTCAGGGACCTCCAATTAGCCTCTTCTAGAACTGCACCTTTGGTAGTTACAGCATTAAACAGTTCCAAGAATTGTAACCAGCCTTTGTCAGCCATAAGGGCACAGCTGTTGTGATTACATAGCTCAAGTCCAAAGCCAAGTGAGATGGAGCCTTGAGCATAGAACCTTCCTGGGAACTGTGAGGCAAGCTGAGTCAGGGCAGTTCTCTGAGAAGGCTGCTGGCCACTCCAACCCCTGTTTCCTGCTCAGTGTCTTCCCAGCTTGGGAGGGGCCCGCTTTTTAAGATGGCGAACTAGGGAGCTGAATTTTAAGGGCTGTGAGGCTCATTGTTCTTAGGATACTCAGTTATGCTCTTCTGAAAGCATTCTGAGGCAGGGAGTTTGGGTTAGCTCGGATTGCTGAAAAGGTTCATTTTCACAGCTTTTTGCTGATGCTTATGATGCTTGTGTGGAGCAGAGAACTTTCAGAAGTGCCTGCTTTACTCTTCTGCCATTAAGTATTTCGAGGAGAGAGATGTTTGTGGAAGTACAGCTTACTGGTGTCAAGTGTTCTCGCCTTAGTGTGGGGATAGGTAGGGTGTGATAATATGATCCCTCCCCCCACTCATACAGTAAAGAAAGACCCGAGACATCAGAGGAGCCAGTCAAGGCCAGAAGTTCAGAGAATCAGAAGTCACAGATGACACGGCTGTGGAGAAAACCTGACTAAGAGCAGAATTCTCTCTCATGTCTGCTTTCTACCCCCCCCCACCTCCTCCATACACGCCCATGGGAGGATGCCTAGTATGGTACACGAGAGGCATAGGATGAGCAAAGACAGCTATGATGCCAATATGTTACGGAAGTGAAAGCACTATATGTTGCCTTATATAATCTTATAACTGGGCAAGATGGGAACAAGGATTTCCATGTTATGATAGAAAGCAGCTAGAATGTCAGTAGGCAAGTGCTTTCAGTGGTAGCACTCACTCCATAATAGGTAGAGTTGCTGCAAAGCTCTTCTAGTCTCTTGTGAGCCGGGCACGCCTGCCAGAGACTTTGCCATGCTTCCGTCCTTCGTGTTTGCCTTCTGGGAGAGTGTCACTGTGACCTCAGATGCACAGTGCTGCTGCCTCAGCCTCCCAAGAGCTGGGATTGCAGGCATGTGTCATCACACCTGGCTTCAAAATACTTTCTAGACTCCTTCTACCATCTTGGCGCATGTGTGGGCCTGCTGAAAATGGAACTTGTAGAAGGTAAATGTGCCTAGAAGGCTGTGGCGCATGGCATTTGAGCCGGAGGAAGCACACAGCTCTTCTTAAAATTAAAGGTTATTCTGGAGATGAAACCCAATCCTATGTGGGTAAGAGATGTGCTGATGTAGATTAAAAAAAAAAAAAAGCACAGCAACCATTGGTGGTAAAGCTTCAAAAGTGACACAGGAAAAGTAACTCAGGCCCCTGTAACAGCTCATGCCAAATTCTGAAACAGCGTTCCTACACACCATTGGACACCGAAGCTGTGTGATGCTGTCCTCCTCATGGGTTTAACTAATGAAAAGTAAATAAATAAAAATGTGTTTGTTTTTCAGAAATGATTGCTAGACGAAAATTTCCCCAACTCTGGTCAATGGGGTAAGACTGAAAGAGGATACCCAAGATATGTGAGCTAACTCATGGAAAATACAATTTTAACACTGTCTCAGCTAGGGTTCTATCGCCGTGAAGAGACACTGAGACCACGGCAACTCTTATAAAGAAAACATTTCATTGGGGCTGGCTGACAGTTTCCGAGGTTCAGTCCATTATCATCATGGTGGGACCTGGCAGTGTGCAGCAGACATGGTGCTGGAGAAGGAGCTGAGAGTTCTGCATCTTGATCTGCAGGCAGCAGAGTAGACTCTGTGCCACACTCAGTGTAGCTTGAGCCTAGGAGACCTGGAAGCTCACCCCTACAGTGACACACTTCCTCCAAAAAGCCCACTCCAACAAAGCCACGCCTCCTAAGAGTGATGTTCCATATGAGCTTACAGAGCCATGTTTTTCAAATCAACAGGAAGACTTTGCAGCAGCAAAAATACAAATGTTCTAATGTGGAGAGCTCAAGATGCATATGCTGTCAGTTTCCTGGAAGAATTGAGACTTGATCATTGCAGAGTTGAGCCTGACACCTGTTTTCCAGCAGGTGTCAGCATTACTTTAAGTAGCGACCACGGGCTTCTGTGGAAGGGGATGGCTATGACTACTGTTCTTTGTTCTTACCATCCTGGTGTTTGCATAACTATATTGAAATACTCCATATTCTACTTAGAGCTGCATTCAGTATTTTACCATCTGCATTTTTTTATGATGATCATCTGTGGGATTACTTACCTATAATACTAAGGAACAAAAGTTTCCATTCTCAGAAGACTTAATATTTCAAAGACACTGGGTCAACAGGGGGCAGCATAATCATAGGATATTTAAACTTTGATAGTTTGACCATTTAGAAACAAGATACGAATTTCCTGTGGGAGGGCCATTTTCAAGCATAAAATAATACCTTTATGTCAAATGAGATACAATTTATAACCTAACAGTATAAAACAGATAGTGATACTTTTACTAAAAGAAATAGTACTTTATAGTATTTACTTATATTAAACACTGAAAATAATGGGCTTACTTTAAATAACAACAAAAAATTTAGAAGAAAATTTCCAGAAAGTGCTATGACTGCCTTCCATTTACAGATGAGAATATCTGATGAGAACCTCAGTGAAATCTTACACCATATCAAGTCATACGAGCACAGAGAGTTCTAGAGCTTCCACAAGGGCTCAGTCTGGGAGCCCGCCATTGCACAACTGTGAGTAGTGCACGTCAGTGTTAATGAATCACTGATATTCAATCCTGTCCACTCCTTTGGTTTTCATTGTGCAACTTAGAGGAAACCCTGATTTACACTGATGGATTAGAAATGATAACTTCAACTCCTTATTCTGCAGCCTCCAAATATTTGCTAATTAAGTAAATGTCAGGAAAACGTTTATTCCGTGGTAGGAAGGGTAGCATATTTAATCTGCTACTTTCTAATATGTTGGCAAGTAGTGTAATGACAAAGGCAGTGGATACAGCTATTCCCCGCCTCTCAGGTAAGCAGAAGCATGAAGATGTTAACTACTCACTAGAGTCCCAGTGTGCAGTGGGCAGACATAGAGACCCGCACCCCACATTCGCTTACCTTACACTGTGCTGCTTCTATTACTCATTCATGTCCCGTACTGCTTGTATTCTCTATCTTAAATAACTAGAGTCATGTTTTAAAAATGAAATCCAGTAGAGTCCAGAAAGTACAGTTATGGATAACAGCATCATCCAAAACAGAAATAATGTTTGGAAGTAGTCCAGAGGCATCATAGCTTAATTGCCATTTGAATTCACTTTCTTTTTTTTTTTTTTTTTTTTTTTTTTTTTTTGGTTTTTTGAGACAGGGTTTCTCTGTGGCTTTGGAGGCTGTCCTGGAACTCACTTTGTAGACCAGGCTGGCCTCGAACTCACAGAGATCCGCCTGCCTCTGCCTCCCAAGTGCTGGGATTAAAGGCGTGCGCCACCAACGCCCGGCTTGAATTCACTTTCTAATAGTAAAAACATGTCACACAGAGTCAGATAATCTCATTTAAAATATTAATAGAAATACTCTGTACATTTAAAATACACCACCTGGAGTCTAGAGATACGTCTTGGCAGCCAACAGCACACACTGCTTTTACAAGGGACCTAAGTTTGGCTCCCTGCAACAGTGTCAGGTGGTTGCAGGCACCTACATTCATATATATAGACACACATCATTAAAAATGAAATTTTTAAAAGAATACACCAACCTGCACAGGAATAACCAATTGTAGCCTACTATATAATCCAGTGGCCAGTTTGAATAGCTAACCCTCCAGTGTGTCCATGAAGTCATGTTTGGAGGACAGAGTTATACTAACTTAGCAACCAGCCTGTGTTGCAAGTCTCAGAAAGAAAGCTTTTTCATTTTTCAAGAATATAATGGACCATATATGACAGGAAGTCAAGTCCAGTACCCTAACCTTAGAGCAAGACTCTTAGTTCCTGAATGTATGATTATTTCCACTATACTATGTTGTCATTTTTAAAAGCAGTGTGAGAGAGAAAGATGCCATGTGACAGAGCTCACACAGGTTTTTTTTTTTAATTAGAGGACAAGGAATAGGAAAAGGAGGGAGGGGAAGGGAGATACCAGCTTCTGGAGCAGCAAAAGAGAAAAGAGAGGCAGGGATGGGGTGGGGGGAGAGACAGGCAGAGAACCAGAGAGAGAGAAAGGAACAGACAGAGGGAAAAACTGGGAGGTGGTCAGGGCCCTTTTAAAAGGAATGTGGTGACTATGCACAGGTAGTGCTCTTAGTGGTTGCAGCTGAGGATGTATCCTGTCAGAACCCCAAGGGCACAGGCCAGTTCAGATGCCTGAAAACTAACAATGTCTAGATCTCCAAGGCTAATTGTAACTTTCGTTCTATTTTGTGTGTTTTGTTTTGTTTTGTTTGAGATGGGACTCATGCAGTCCAGGGTGTCCCTGAACTCGGTGTGTAGCTGAAGGTAACCTGGAGTTTCTGATCTTCTTATTGCCACCTCTCAAGTGCAAAATATACATTAAGTCTGTTTACTACTCGATAAAAGTTGCGTTTTTTTCTCAAGATGTAAAATATACATGAAGACAGGCCTTGGGGACCCTCTGTAGTGGAGGCATTTGTTAACGGCGTAGCTAAGGAGGTGTGATCCCTGTCTGGACACTAAGCTGTGCTGTGCGAACCTCCTCTGTTCTCGTGACAGAGCTGGGGGCTTCTCTTTCTCCTGTGGGTGCATACAGCTTTCCCTCCGTGCTTCCGTCCATCAGTTCACGCTCTCCAGTGTTCAGCTCAGCCTACCCAGCACCTAGTGAGGTGCAGATGCTGTGAGCGACATGGGATCTGACTAAGAGGCTTGGAGTCTTGAGGAAGCAGTGAGACAGCAGTGGACCCAGCAGAAGTGCTCACCAGTGTGCTCTGAAACTTAACAACCCTTGTCTGACATGCCCTTCTTGTGCCCTCTGATGTCCCTCCAAAGCCACTCCCAAATGCCCAGAGATAAACTTCTGAAATCCAGAGCTTCTCACACACATTGGTTTTCCTGTATAAAATCTCCCACGGCGTTTGGTCCTATGATGCCTTCAAACTAGCCCATCCCTGAATTATGGTATCATGCACGGAACAGGCTCTCCATGGCCTTCTTGCTGAGCATTTCAAGTAGCTGTTTGTTGTTCTATTATTGTCTGGGCAGTCACAAATAAATTAGGACTATGAGATGTGTTTTTACTGAACAGCTGGGCATGGTTGCACACACCTTTAATCCCAGCACTGTGGAGGCAGAGGCAGGCAGATCCTTGTGAATTTGAGGAGCCTAATCTATAATAGTGACTTTCAGGCTAGCCTGAGCTATGTAGTGAAAGCAAAACAATTTTTTTACTGAACAGCCTGAGAATACAAATACTGTACTGATTAGTACAGTGCTGGTAATGCACTCATTTTTTTCTGGTGGATACTATCCCGACTGCTTTTACCCTAAATGAAATTGTTTCTATTGCTGTTAGAGAAACCAAACCTATGATATACAGAATTCCCACAGAAGTAAGTCCTTGGGAAGTGAGTTTACACTTTGAAAAGTTTAAGCCTGAAGAAATGACTTACTGAATGACAGTAGTGTCTTCAAAAGAACAGTGTTTGGGCACTGTAATAGTTCACCTAACACTCCGAGGATATTTCTAGACAACAGCAGGCTGTCAAGGAATAAAGAGATAAGAGAAGAAATGGAGAGAAGATAACAGTATTGGGGAAAGAGACTCAACCAATGAACACCTGGGCATCACTCTCCTCAGAGCATGGGTAATGGTCCCCACAAACAGTGAGAGGAAGCAGGGCAAATTTTCAGCTGAGCACACTTTAGTGCTCAAACATCCGTATCTTTCTCTTACAGACATAGTACCCAGATTTTGTTTGAGGCTCCAACCTATAACTGCATTGGTCCAGTTTTGTTACTGTAATAAAATACCCAAGGCATTAGTATAGAGAAGAGGTGTGTTTAGCTCATAGTTTTGGAGGCTGAAAGATCCATCAGCATGGACTGGGGTCTGTGAGGGTCTCTCTTGGCTGCAGTGCATCATGGTACGGGTTTGTGTGTTTCAGCTGGTGGGTAGTGTCTTTTTCCTCTCCTTACAAAGCCACTGGGATGCAGTCTTGAAGGTTTCACCTGAGTGACCTGCTATAATCAACCCTAAACACTCAGCCTTCTGTCATTAATTTATAACTCCCGCATAAGTTGGGAGTGGAGACCAGGTTCAACCCATAACATCCTTTTTTCCAAACTCTCCAGTGACTTCCTGGCCCTGACTATCCAGTTCTGCAGGCCTCAAATCCTCCGAAAGCTGTTCGCTTTCTGGCAGCTCACAGAACTTCCAGACACCATCTGGCAACTGATAAGGAGAGTGCCTGAAAATAAAACCAAGCATAGGGGACAGGGAGGAGAGGAAACTGGGTCCCGTGGTGCAGGTTGAAACCTGGACCAGCTGAGCTTCTTGAGTCCGGGTATTTGATGAGTTATACCAATACAGCCCAGTTTTAGGTGTGCTGGCCGCTTCCAGTCCCACTCAGGCTTAGACCATCTTCCGCTGCTCTCCTTTGCACTGCCCGCAGCCCCAGACCCAGCCTGGCTGCTTCCTCTCTTCTGAGACCTCTCTGTTGTCATAGGTGACACCCTTGTCTTACTTGACAGCGCCCTTGGTGCTGAATACTGTCTTCCAGCCACAGTGAGAATAAATACAACACAGATTATTCAAATTTGCATTAGTTATTATACAGTTCAGTTTCAACTTTAAAATTTTGTGTGTAAGTAGCTAGAAGTAAGCTAGACTCTACTTAGTGTCAATGAGAAGCCCCAAGTGTTCACTCTGTGGGAACTGTGTTCATCAAATGACTATTCTGGATGTTTACTTGATGTAAACCTATAAAGCATCATTTAGGCCATGGGCATTGATTCTGGATAAGATTAACACTTTATAGAATTCACTCATCTGTGTGAAATTTTAAGATTATTTTTTCTCTCCTCACAGAACTGATAATAATCCTTTACCCTCTGGCCAAAAAAAAAAAAAAAAAAAAAAAAGACTTCAGGAAGAAGAGGAAATATTAAAAAAAAAGTGAGAGCCTGTGGTACCAGCGCAGTGCCTGTTCAGATCTGTGTGGGTCTGGGTTAGTCACCTACAGTTACTGGCACCTAGGCAAGCCCCTGTTGTAAATTCATGACAAGGTCTGCAGAGATTACCAAAGGTAGAATTAAGGAGGAGCAGCAGTGTGAAGTCTGCTCTTGCCCCTCACTCTGTGTCCATTTTTCACAGCCTCGGTGGGCTCCTTGGACACTGTCTACCTCAGACAGGCACTGACACCGAGGCCATCAGCTTATCTACCACTTTCTCTAAAGCAGGGTGCAGAATGAACTCTTAGAGCACAGCCTTTTCTTGTGTGGGCTGTGCTGTTGCGTTACACTGAGGCTGACGCAAACAGCATGATCACGGGGGATCTCAACACTCATCCCGTTGTGCACACCAAGAGAAACTCCCTCACCAAAAGCATCCCTGGTGACTCTGTGGCCGGGCTGACAGGCAGCTATGGGGTCACATTTTGTTCTAACAGATGCTGCTGGTGTAACAGGTGCAGCAAGTGTGTTCAAGCATGTTTTTGACACCATTTTCCGAAGTGATGATATAGCCTGATTGAAACTAAAATTGTATTTTCTTCTCCAACTGTCAGAAAAACATACCAAACCATGGGAGTTTTACCCATGATTTAGGTATATCCCTTTTGTCCTACTCTGTAATTTTGAGGTATATTTGAAAAATGGCATTTTTATCTTCCTGAAGGCTAGACCAATTAGTTAATTCAGATATGTGCTCATTCTTTTTTATTACATACATAGCCAAGAGTAGATTTAAATTTGAAGATTTATCTAAAACATTAAAAAATTTAAGATTAAGATTTTTAGTGTGTGCATGTGTACAGTCGTGTGTGTGCATGTGTACAGTCGTGTGTGTGCATGTGCACAGTTGTGTGTGTGCATGTGTACAGTCGTGTGTGTGCATGTGTATAGTTGTGTGTGCATGTGTATAGTTGTGTGTGTATGTGTGTGCATGTGTACAGTTGTGTGTGCATGTGTATAGTTGTGTATGTGTGTGCGCATGTGTACAGTTGTGTGTGTGCATGTGTACAGTCGTGTGTGTGCATGTGTAGTCGTGTGTGTGCATGTGCACAGTTGTGTGTGCATGTGCACAGTTGTGTGTGTGCATGTGCACAGTTGTGTGTGCATGTGTATAGTTGTGTGTGTGCATGTGCACAGTTGTGTGTGTGCATGTGCACAGTTGTGTGTGCATGTGCACAGTTGTGTGTGTGCATGTGTACAGTTGTGTGTGCATGTGTATAGTTGTGTATGTGTGTGCGCATGTGTACAGTTGTGTGTGTGCATGTGTATAGTTGTGTGTGTGCGCATGTGTACAGTTGTGTGTGTGCATGTGTACAGTTGTGTGTGTGCATGTGCAGTTGTGTGTGCATGTGCACAGTTGTGTGTGCATGTGCACACTTGTGTGTGTGCATGTGTACAGTTGTGTGTGCATGTGTATAGTTGTGTATGTGTGTGCGCATGTGTACAGTTGTGTGTGTGCATGTGTATAGTTGTGTGTGTGCGCATGTGTACAGTTGTGTGTGTGCATGTGTATAGTTGTGTGTGTGCATGTGCACAGTTGTGTGTGCATGTGTATAGTTGTGTGTATGTGTGTGCATGTGTACAGTTGTGTGTGCATGTGTACAGTTGTGTGTGGGTGTACTGCAGTGTGTGTTTAGTGACCAATGAGCAACTGTCATAATCCTCTCTTGCCACCATATAGAATTCATGAACCAAAGTCAGGTCACTGTGCTCTCTGACAAGAGTCTGTATGAGCTGAGAGACATGGCTTGAAATTTAAAAATTCTTTAATTACATTGTTGTATGGAATAGCCTTCCTCTTTTCCTCCTCCCTCCATCGCTTCCTCCTTTGCTCCCCTCCCTCTCTCCCTGTCTTCCTTTCTTTCATCTTTTCATTCACCATTTCAGCCCTCTATTTCTGCTATTCTAACTCATGGGATTTCTTTGGGAATCTTCAAATAAAATTCTGAATATTTATTTTACATATGTGTGTATATGTGTGTGTTTTCCTTATAACAAGCAATTGTTTCTTAAACCTTTTTTCTTATTAAAACCCAGTGCACTTTGAAAAGCGTAAAAAAAGAACAGAAATGATACCACCCATTTATCACAAATATATACAGGTAAAATAAAAACAAAGCCATTGCTCAGGGATCATCTATCACACCCCTCTAGAATTAACCACAATTTACAAGTATATTAATCACGTCCTTGCTTTCCTTTGTCTAACCCCCGTCATACTTCTGAAGCACGAGGTTTAGTTTACTACCTGTCCTCCAGGTTGTTTGGTTTGGGCTTGTTTTTAATGCACACAAATGGAATTACATTAGCATGTGACCTTCTAGGGCCAACATTTCAATTACACTTGTAGCATAATGGTTTTTACTGCTCTGAGGTACACCACTGTATGAGTTTACCAAAAGTCTTCTGTCTGTTCTGCCATTTGGGTCTAGGGTAAGGAGTGTCTCTCTGGGCATTATTCTTTCTTGTCTCTTGGTGACACTGCGTACATCCTCATTGGAGATGCGTATGTGCGTATGTTAGGATTGCAAAGACAGGGGTATGTGTCTTTGGCATTTCTGAAAGTAGCATCTGCTTACAGACAACTCCCACCAAGGACAGGGATGGTCTCCCCTTCTCTTTGTCCACACCACACTAGATATTCTTTTTGCCCATCTGTTTATTGTCACCCCAGGATTTGAACTTCCATTCCCCTGATTGCTAATGAAGTAAAAAAAAAATGCAAAGAAATCTGTTGAGACTTTTACTGGAACTACATTTAGTCTATAGATGATGGGGTGGGGTGTTGTGAAACAGCCCTCTAACATGTTTGCTGAGCTTGTCTGTAGAGAAGGCTTCATTTTCTTAGCAATGCTCATGTTTTCTGAAGATAACTTGAAGGCCAGCATGTCATTATTATATTTATTCTAGATAGTGTATGTTTTATGCTGTGGCAAATGTTCTCCCTTGTTTGTCTGAGACAGGATCTCACATGGCTACCACAGAGCTCATGTGTAGACCAGGATAGTCAGAAGTTTGCAGTCCACCTGCTTTAGTTTCCTCATCAGTGCTGGGATGCAGGCATCAGCCACCATACTCAAGTCTATAAATGCTTCTTCTTGTGAATTTCATTTTCAAGTATGTTGTCGATATATTTGCTTTGTGAATATGTTCAAATTTTACCTTTTCGTGCAACTGCAGTTCTTCTGTGAATTTGTTCAAATTTTCCTTTGTATTTGATTCTCTAGTGGACAAGCTTACCCACTCCTCTTCTAAATTATGATGCCTTTAATTATTTTATTGTTGTTTATTAAGACTAGGACCTTTACTGACTGTGATTTCCACCACAATGGTGACAGTTTCAAAGAGGAAATAAGTTATAGGGTTTTTTGAGTCCAGGTCTCATATAAGCCAGGATGGCCTGGAATTCACTGTGTAGCCAAGAGTATCCTTGACCTTTTATAATATTCCTAAATGTTGAGATTATAGGTATGTGCTACCATGCCCAGTTTCTCTGGTGCTGGAGCCTGGACCTAAAGCCTTGTGTGTGCTATAGCTCCATTCTGCCACCCCACCTCAGTGCAAATTTTTAAGTGTGATATTGTGTGTTGTGGGTTTGGTCTGATAATAGTTTACTTAGGAATTTTAGGTCCAGATTCACAAATGAGCAACTCATGTGATTCTTACTCTTTTTATGTCTATCCTAACACTCATTCCCAAGGGTTTGTTAGATTCTCAGTACAATGGGGGACGAGGGCTGTTTCCTCTTTACTGTCTGAACATGTTTGGGGTATAACCAGTTAGAATTCACAAGAGAAACTGTCAAGGCTAAAATGTCTTGTTTTGTGTCTACTTTTTAAAAGTTTTAGTTACAAATTCAATCTTAAGTAAGACAGTTGGGGTATTCTCTTTCTTTTAGTGCCCCTCCTGTTATCTGTCATTCTCTAAGAATGTCTTCATTCCATCTGAATGTCAGATTAGCTGGAAGTTGTTTGTGCTACTCTCTTGTGTATTCACGCTGTGTAGGATATGCAGCATGCTTGCTCTCTCTTGTTCTCTCATTGAACTTTCCAGAGATTTATCCATTTTTGTTGATCTTTCCAATCAGTTAATTATCTCATTCTCATTACTATTTGCTCTCTCAAGAATTACTTAGAAATGTATCCAAATATATCATAGGTCTTTTGTTCCTCTCTAGAAAATAGTTTGTATTTCCACTTGATCAAAAAACACACTATCAGCCGGGAAGGTTGTGGTGCACAGCTTTAATCCCAGCACTCGGGGCGGGGCAGACACAGGTGGATCTCTGTGGATCTGAGGCCAGCCTGGTCTACAGAGTGAGTTCCAGGACAGTCAGGGCTGTTGCACAGGACACTCTGTCTTGAAAAGTAAATAAATTGACAAAAACATACTATGAATTTTTTTCCTCATTTGAACATTATCGTTACTTGCTTTATTGCTGTAAGGCCTTGGTGCCACTATTGGGTGTGCCTGTCTGTGTCCATGGTTTGGCCTCACTTTGTCGACATGCAAACCTCCCACATCCTCTTTGCCCCCTCTGCTGCTTACCCAGCCAGTCGCTGAGAGAAATGTGCTGCTGCGCCACTGGTGAGTGTTTCTCCTTAAACGGTCCTTGTGTCTTTAGCCCACATTACAAAATATATACAAATGTGGAGTTTCCCTGTTTTCCAAAAAATGAGCATGTAGTCGTCATCGTTAAGAGTACTTCTTCACCTCTGATGATTATTTTATCTTCCAGGAGACACAGACTCGTCAGTTTTCTTTTAGTTATCATGTGCATAGTAAATACCACCATTTTTTTTCACTTTTCTGCTTCTCTATTTTAGATATTGGCATTAAATGGCAAATAGCTTTGTTTATTTACCAACATGTGCCAATCTTGATCTTTAAGAATATAGTTGAGATGTTTAGTGCAAATAAATCTAGATTCACATCCATGTCTTGAGGTTGATAACTCTTTAGAAAATCATCTTTTAGCTTCAGGAAACACCTCATTACAGTGCGTAAACTGAAGAAACTGTTGAGTTGTTGAGATGCTTCAGTATGTAAAAGACTCTTGCTGTGAACTCTAATGACCTGAGTTCAATCCCTGGGACCCCCATGATAGAAGGAGAGGCCAGTCCTGGTAGCTGCTCTCTGTGCACATGCACCGGCACACAATAGATAGATAAATAAATAAATATGAGTTTTAAAAGAAGTGTCTCTGATTTGCCTACGGATATGCAGGAATGTGGAAGTTTCTTCATCTCTTACTTGACTGAAATGTCTTCAGACTATTTCTAATTGAGTGTTTGGGAGTGTGGTATGCATCTCCACCCTCGTCTTTTTCATGATGTAGTTTCAGTATACACAGCATTGCCATTTTACTTCTTTTGTTTGTTGTAGTAGTTGGTGGTGTTTGCGATGGGTCCTTCTGTAGCTCTGGCTGGCCTCAACTCATTGTGGACCAGAGAGATTCACCTGCCTCTGCTTACTGAATGCTGTCGTATACCCCCACATCCAGCCAACAAAACATTTTGTAATCTGTGTTTTATAAAATACTGTAACAGTTTCACGCTTGCTCTACAGGGCTGTGACTCCCAGGTGAGCTTGTCAGAGGTGTCCTGTGGGGAAAGTACATCCTCCTGTCAGTCTCTTGAACATGGCTCCGTTCCAGAGATCCTCATCGGACTCCTCTACAACGCCACCACTGGAAGACTGTCAGCAGAAGTGATCAAAGGCAGCCACTTCAAAAACCTGGCAGCAAACAGACCACCCAGTGAGTGAAAACAAATGTTTTACCCCAATCTTTCTGTACTTAGGGGACTCCCATCATTTTAGTCTTAACCAATCACAATGAAACACTGAATCATCAGCCAACCTGCTTCATGTTTTCTATTGCCAGTCATTTGGGAAGTAGAAAATGTGAAATTCAAAATATTAATTGTATGGTAACAGGAATTCTAAGTTTTCATAGTGTCTGCAGAATAAATTATCCCTATTATAGCCATTATCTTTTAATGCCAGAAGAAGTTACAGGGTTTTAAAAAGTAGCTACAATTCACAGATATTAACAGAAGAGTATGTAGCTTTTGTCAGCTGACGATTACTGTTGTGTTTTCTGTCTGCGTGCAGTACTCTGAGCTACTGTATCTACTTCTGTATTTCCCTTCTTTTACCCTTAGCACCCTATGAAGAAAGACATTTCTTCTTCTTTGAAAGTATAGGTGCTCAGGATGTAGTTGAGCAGCACAGTATATACAGGCCTGGGCTTCAGCACCAGCACCACGCAGACACAGAAGCATCACCCTACACAGTCAGCAAGACTTTGTCTTCCCAGTACAAGTGAAATCAAGACAGTGCTTGCCCTAGGTGTACTGAATGGGGAGCAATGGGTGTCTGTCTGCCCTGACTGTCCCCTCTCCTATGTCCTCTCTCTGACTACTGAATATGAGAGTAGGTTTGGGAAGTACAGGGAAACTGTCCCCACCCCACTCCAGAGCTGTGTATGTGTGTGAGCCAGATCTAAATGGGGGCAGAACAACTCCTCTAAATTTCTATAAATTAAACTTGTTCATGCCCTGGACTAAAACTGAAAAGAAATTGTGAGTGATCAATAGCTTAAATTTGTTTAAAGATTTCCCAGAGACTTCCTTAATATAATCTTAATCAGGGTACCAAGCAGAGGGGGACCTTTTTCTATCCTTTACATTAAATTTTGCTTTTAAATGTCATAAAAATTCATTGTTGAATGAAGGTGAAACATTATAAAAAGATAATAGGTTTGTGCCAAGAAATGTTGGGGAACTTAACTTCATAGAATACATCTATCCCTAAATTGAGAAGTCTGGAGGGCAAGGCTAGAAAGATGACTGAGCAGTTAAGATCCCTGGTTGTTCTTCCAGAGGACTCAGGCGCAACTCCCAGTACCCAAATGGTAGATCGCAGCCATCTGTAACTCTAGTTCCGGGAACCCAGTCCATTTTTATGGTCTCTGCAGGCATTGGATACATACATGGTGCACAGACATACTTGCAGGCTAAACACCCATACACATAAAATGATATTTGAAATTTGAAAATAAGAATCTAAAGAGAAAAATTATAATCTCCATAGACAAATGGCCTGACCATGCAAGTCTGTTTCTTAATAGGGAAAGTTAAGTTTATGCCTCTCACAGGGTACTTGTGACAAAGGTGTATAAAAGTAGAATTAGTACCATCCACTTCTCATTTCAAAGAGAAAACTGAGTGTGTGAAAGAACACACTGAGAACAGGCAGGCTGGGGAGTCTTCATCCAAACACAGGGATAATCTGTCTACAAAGGACTGTAGAGAACCTGAATGAGATTTGCAGCTGGGCACATGTGAGCTTGTGAGGCCATGACAACCACAACTGTGCTTCCCTGACCACAAGAGCAGAGGGCAACACTGCACCAGGAGGCAAGCTGTCAGTCTCTGCCTCACACCTACGCTGGCGGTTCAATACATTGTCACGAATACTTATTGGACATGTCAAAAAGTAGCAGGGTGAAATGATAGTGTGATATAGAAATACAGCACAGGTGTCGGAATGAAAGGAGAGCAAGGCAAGGTCAGACAGGAAACTTAAGGATGTTGGGCCTACAACATGGAGTCTGTCCTTGGGGCAAAAGCATGACCTCAGTCTCAGGTTGATTAGTGATGTTAGCTATGGAGTCATTAGTAAGTAAATAAAGCCAACTTTTAAAATAATGATATAAAGGTAAGGCATTCAGAAAAGACATGTCAGATATAAGGCAATTGTGTCAGCGTGTTCTAAATTGTAAGATTATAGCCCTTCGTTGATACTCAGGTCTAAGCTGTCAACTGCTGAAAACCAGGTAACCTCAGATCCCCCAAGAAGCAGGAGCTACAACCAAGAGCAAGTGTTCTGACCATCGTATTTCATTTTGTGTGGCTTAGTTCTTGATTATATTGGAAGTAATCAGACTATTTGAAATTCTAAATATTGCATGGGTAAAATTAAAATGTAGCACAATAATAATGATCCTATAATGATTGTATTCAATCTTTTGTAGCCTGATAATTTGCATGATTCTATATGTTCAGTATGCTTTAGATCAAGAACATACCATTATAAATATGTCCCCCTCTTAAAACAGTGTAATTTTTAAGATTACACAATGATGTTGATTTCGTCATTCCATGAAATTTGTAAAACAGCCCTTTGTTCAGCCTTCTACTTGAATTAAAATGCTAAAGTTTTGTGTTTTTCCACTCAAGTGCACAGTGTTTCCTCTTTAATTCTGACCTTTGACCCCCTTTCACGCAAAGATTGACATCTGGTCATTATTTCTTTTACTGCTTTCCACCCCCTGTTGTCAGATGGACTGTTCTGTTGTCTAAAACACTTGATAGGTGGACAGGTTTATATAATCCGAGGTGAGTTCCTGTAGAGGCTAATTGGATGTTGTCTTTTCATGCAAAAACAAAATGCCCTAAAACTTGCCAGCAGTGAGACTGTCCACCATGTTGGTTTCCAAAACAATGCACATTTTTATCTGTGGTATTTTAATAAAACTAACTTAGACTTTATCTCTGATTATGGATGATGGTATTCAGACTATTAACAAATGAACCAAACTTTTTAAGATAAAGGTTATTTTTTATTTCTTTGTATTTTGATTTATGATAGAAATAGATATCTCATGAGGCCATGGCAATTATCTTTGAAATTTTGATATGAAGTACACATGATGGATCAACATGCTGAGATCATTTGCATGAGTCTAACAGACTTGAAAAGTCTTTTAAAGAGAGAATAATATATCTCCCATATAAAAAGGCCTTGAAGTGTTATATTTTACTTTGTATATGAAACATCACTTCAGTGTTTTTGTAACTGATGAAAATAATTAATATCATTCTTAAGATTTTAAATTAAATTATGCCTGAAAGAAACCCAGTAGTGTTTAACTACCTACACACACACCCAAAAAAGAACATCAAATGTACTCTTGCATGAAACTGTAAGAAAGTTTTACTTGGTTTGCTAAACGTTGACCCCTTAAAGCATTTGGCTTCATTGGACTCTTAATGCTTTCAGTGTGTATTTAAAAACCACATCCATGCAGAGATTTTTTTGACATTTCATCTTAAGCTGTTTCAGTGTCACCTTCGCATTCTTGTCTTCCTTTCCTCCTCACCATCTGCCTTCATTTCTCTTTGTTCGTTTATTCTTCCTCTCTGAAAACAGTGGAATGCTGTAGTGTTGTGGCTAATCGAGCTTGCTAAGTGTCTATTAATGCTATGATGTCCCGCTTAGTGGAGTGAAACAGGGTGGTGATGGGCAGGGGAGGCTGTGGGAGGCCAGTGAGGGGTGGGAGGGGGAAGGAAGGATTATGAGGTATACCTTTAAATTCCATTCTTAGAAATAGTGAGGCTAAGGCATTACTACTATCTAAGTATTTTCAGCCAACTTAGCATTCTCTATATTTGTCACATATTTAATAGGCATCTACATTAAAACTGAGTTAGTTCAGTTTCCATCAAACATGGTATACACCATATCCTTATAAAGTGTGACTACCTAATCTTGGCATTTATCACAAGAAAACTGTCAGTTTGTTTCAAATGATATGTGTGGTGTGCTGGTTTTCTTCCTTCAGATACATATGTTAAGTTAACACTGCTGAACTCCATGGGCCAGGAGATGTCCAGATGCAAGACATCCACCCGCAGAGGGCAGCCGAACCCGGTGTACAAGGAGACCTTTGTTTTCCAAGTGGCCTTGTTCCAACTTTCTGATGTGACTCTCATACTGTCTGTGTATAACAGGCGCAGCATGAAAAGAAAGGAGATGATAGGCTGGATCTCCTTAGGTCTGAACAGCTCTGGGGAGGAGGAGCTCAGACACTGGACTGCAATGAAGGAGTCCAAGGGACAGCAAGTGTGCAGGTGGCATGCCCTGCTGGAGTCCTGAGGAAGGCAGCTGTGAGCCAGCGCTGCCGTTGTCTCCTGGTCGCCGTCAGAGGAGCTGTTCCCTGGAGAGTCCTCGTCCACGCCCTGTCACCGTGCCCCACACTTACAGAAGAACCATCCAGTGCTGAGCTGAGGGAAGGAGGCTCTGTCTCTAGTAGGGCTCTCATGAAAAACCATGAAACTTGTATCCGTAGTGTCCAGCAGTCCTCCAGAAACTGAGTAACATGCTTTTGATTTGAAGTTTATTTTATTCACTGAAAGAGCTAGGAATTTCGTGGAGATTGTGATTTCAACCCAGAATTTCCATTGCAGCACTACATATCATCGTCCATATGCTATCTGTAAAGCATTATGAGGGCCAGTCCTTGGGTAGATCTCAGTGATATCTCAAGGTTCATTTACACTGATGATACTGTCGTTTCAGATATGCTCTCTCTGTGCCTCAGCCTTTCTTTATAGTACTAAACCCAAGTGCAAAATTCCCTCCAGGAAAGTTTAAGGTTGGTTTATTTCTTTACTTCCTTCTTTTTTCTGATCCAAAGAGACTGTGCCCCATTGGTCCCTTGCAAACCTTTCTGATGGTACTGCAGAAACTTCACAACTTTATGTTCAAGGCCTTTGTGTACTATATGTTCCAGTATAGAAAGTGGTAGAGCAAACCCCTCCTTTGGAATTGCTTTCAGGGGTGTGTCTGTCCAGCCGTGGGATGTGGCAGACACGGTAGGTAGATAGCTGTTGAAAATGGAAGACAAAGGAATTCTGTCTGTCTGTTCCAAGTGTCCAGTCTTCATCAGGAGTAAAGCAGGGTTAGCATCAAACCCGAAGCTCCTGGAGCCCTCACTCAGCCCCATTTCTTGGTTCTCAGCTTTAATCCAGTTAGGATCATTATTCTGCGGTCCCTTGTGCTCTGGTGACCTGTGCTGTGTTTTGTGGTGTCTTCAGCGTGATGTCACTCTGTGCCTTTCATGCAAGTTGACCTTGCTTACACAACTGGGAAGCAGTATCTGCAAATCTGGCCTTCAGCACGCGTAGGTGTGAAGCTCCTTGGCAGTGCCGTGTCCTTGCCCCTGTCTGCAGCATGTGAGGCTGTGCACTGTGCTGGCCTCCACAGGCCGAGCACATTCCTGTCCTGTATTCATATTTAGAAACCATAGGCCAATTGGATATAATATAAGCTATTTTCTTTTCATTTTTCTCCTTACCTAACATAAAATTTTATGCATACACTTTACTAGAGTATGTTTTATGTACATGAAATTATTTTCATTTTGCTCTTTCTCATTTCTAGTTAAACTAGACAAAAAAATGTTTACCAATTAGTGAAAAGCTGTGTCACGGTTGTTCCAACCCCAGCTGAGCACTCTGGACTGTTACTGTGAACCAGGACTCATCAATACCATGCTGACACAGCCACACACTGATTTATTAAATGTGGCAGTACTGAAAGGCCTTAAAAATCGCACGCAAGAGACCATGAACTTCTACATTTTTAGCTTAAAAGAAGGCATCTCTGTGCTTTCAAACAGCATTTTAAGGGGAAAAATACAAATAGGAAGCATGGAGTTAGTTTTCAGAGCCCAGCTGAGCTCACCCCTATACCCAGCATAGTGGCTTATCCCTGTAATACTAGCACTGGGGAGGCTGAGGCAAGGGGATTGCTGTGAGTTTGAGGTCAGCCTGGGCCACATAGTCCCAGGCCATCCTGGACTACAAAGAGAGAACTGTCAAAAAATAAAAAATATGTCAAAAAGGTGATTTGGAAAGAAAGCATTGGGACTGGGGAGATGGCTCAGCCACTAAAGGCCAGGTTCACAGCCAAAAAGAAAAAGAAAGCATCCTTCTGTCATTCTTTCAGAGAGATTTTCAGGAGTTTGTTGTTATTTTAAATAAAGTGGATAAGGTTAGAAATTAAACCATGAACAAGAAGCAAAAATAGTTGTTTTTTTAAGTGTTGTTGAAGAACATAGTAAGGCAAAATGTGAAGAAGGCTATTAGGTTACACTGAAAATTGGGTGCAGGCATTTGATGCTACAGGGAGCTTTTGCTGTCTTTGAAACAATCAACTGCATGACTAACAATGGTTGTCTTCCTAATAAAGTCACTGGTCTTCTTTGTAAGGAAGTTCAAGTCGACATTATAAGACCAGCTTGGTGCTTTCACTGTGTGGAGAGGAAAACCTGTTACTTGTTAAACCTCCTTCTGGAGACTGCCCAGAACTGTGTACTGCCCAAGTTCCTCAGGGGTATCCGGTGCAAGTGTCACTACTCATGTGTGGCCTGGAAAGAGATTTCAGTCTTCTTTAACGTCAGGACAGCCCTCCATCCATCCCATGTTCCAAGTCCTCAATGATTACAAATTATATGTGTGCACATAACGCACACACACAACACAGCATGCCATGTGCGTACAAAGGTGAAGGTGCCCCGCCTTCTCACGTAGCTGAATAGAAAGGCGTTTCTCCAGATCATGGATTGCTTTTTTCTCTTCTAAAATTTCTAAATGTGATGTTAGGTTTGGAGCCGAATGCTGTCATTCTGCCGGATATACACAAATATGCATCTTTTTCTCTCCTACAATTTAACACAAATACTTCCCCAAATTATCTGAGCCACAGATGTTGACTTGGGAACCATTCTGCTAAAGTCAACAGTTGACTGGAACACGGGGTATTCTCAGCCTCCCCAGTGCGGCTGTTGATTGTTGTCCGGCCTCCCAGAAGTTTCTGTCATTTTGGAGCCAGAGTAGCAGCCACCTTTAATTTGAAGTAAGATTGCACATTATCTCACTGCATGTGAATTCCCTATAGTGTTGCGTTCACTAACGAAAGTAACTCATTAGATCTTGTTTTAAGAAAAACTACTTAAACTTCCTGGATGACGATGCTGCTGCTGTGAAGTTGGGTGTTGTTAGGGGGTGTGATCTGATCTGTGCAAACACAGCCAGCTCTGTGTGTTATACCACTGCTTCCTCCCTGAACTAACTGGGAGCATGACCAGTGCCTGGGAGTCTGATTGCATCAACGGGCAAGCAGAAGCAGAATCCAGGCTGTTCCTGGCAACGAGGAATACAAATGATATCCCAGATCTTTGAGGGAACTAAGAACTAGGGGAGCTATTTGAAGTGTGCACAGTAGAAGGCCAGTGGTCACCAACCGTTCTTTTCAAAATCCTTGTCCAGGTATCACTAGAAAGGACACAAAGCTGCCATTTATCTCCATAGACTGGAGAATTCATAGAAAAAAATTCGCATTGCTAGTTGTTATTCAAAGTTTCTCTCTCTTACTTTCTCTATAACCCATTTCTTCCTCTTCATCTGTCAACTGAAAGTGGCCATGCGTGTCCCTGTCGCCAGCCAGTCTGACACTGAAATAAGGTGAGGCATGCATTGAGGCACTTAAGACTCCCTCCAGAGCTAAAGTGCTGCTGGTGGTTATAGCTGTGGCTTAGTAAAGAACTGGGACAGTAATTTTTTTATTTATTTGACTCTCACAACATATGAGAGGCGAGTAACATCGCCAGCATTCTATCTGTGAAGAAGCTGGTGTCTGGGGAAGCAGAGCCGACCCCCTAAGGCTGCCCCTCTTTGAGGAAAACCGCCCTAGAAGCGGCATGACTCCAAGCCCACTCGTGCACATTACATCCTCACCATCTCTGTCATGAGTGAAGTGAGCAGCACTGGCCTGGGCAAGTCCTGCCCAGCTTGTTTGAATGGCAGAGACAGGCCCCAGAGAGTAGAGCTTAGAAAGCAAAATGACGGTTGAGGGGGCTTGCCTTCTCGGGACACAAGCGGTACTTAATTCACAGCCAGCTTCCTGCCCCTTCATTGTCGGCAATTATGTGTCCCAGAGTCTCCACCAGCCCTTCTGCTAAGAGGGGCACGCAGCAAATACTGATGAGTGAAATCTCTGTGGCAGAACCTGTACTCCTGTTGTGAAAATCTTCCTTTATGAACCTTGTTCGCTGACTGGGTTTCCTCTTCTCCATTTACTATATATATATATGAGAATCCCAGCTGTGTGCTGTGTGCTGTTGTAGGGCTACAACTGGATGGACAGTCTTCCCTCATCATCTTGTATTCTACAGTAAGGAGACCGGCATGGGATGGTGATTTTTGTTGTTGTTGTTGTTGTTGTTAGATATGAGGTGTAGAGAAAGGTCACTGGGCTTGATCAGGAAGTAAACCGTGAGTTCAGCAATACCCCTAGAAGATGAGAACAAAATGTGGGTTGGACTACCACCAAACTCCCCCAAAAAACACAGACAGTGGTTCCCAGTGTGTAGTGTATGTAAGAGTTCACTCTAGGTTCTATCCGGAGAGTCTTTCTCACGTGATGTAGAGGAAAGCCTGTGAGTTCAGGCTGAATGAGCTCTCCAGGAAATCCCACCTGGGCAGTACTGGGATATAACACTTAGTTTCTAATCTGCAGTTGTTGGCAGCAGTTTCATCGATTTCAACCCACAGATTAAATCTTAATGTGGGAGTGGTAAGGTGTGTAGTTTCTGGGTAACTGAGAAAGCAGCTTCTTGAGGATGAAGAATCTTAGACCGTTGTGTCCTATTCTCTCCTTCCGATCTCTCTCATGTTGCTTTCAAAGAACAATTTCCAAACATACAGAACTGACGCTAATACCATAAAGTTAGAGGACAGCCTTCTTAAAGGCAGGGATGGCATTTTGGCAGTTTTGTTGGAAAAATAGCTAAAGATATTGATATTTCCTGCCATGCGCTGGCATATCTTGGCTGAGGGGAGACAAGGACAACTGGCGAGTACACAACGCTGCTGACGTGTTGTGAGTGATTATTTCAAGCACGGCTGGAAAGGTATGGTGGTGCTCCCAAATAGTTTGAGCTTATCAGGAGAAAAGCTACAGTAGTAACATATTTTAAATTTTTATTTATTATGTTTCTACATAGTCTTACTACAATAACTTTCTGGTGAAAATAATACAGCAATTCTGAGGCATTTTAAAGCTGATACCAAGGGGACAGCCTTCGCCTTAGTTGGCAGTGACTGCCATATCCCAGCAACTTGGCTGGACTTGCACCTGACTTCCGAAATAAGGTAGTGTGTCAGAACTGCTTCTCAGTGCGTGAGCTATGAATTTTAAGAGTCTGATAAGTATTGGGAGCTAGTCTTTTTCTAAAACTCAAGAGGTTCATCACTGCTTGGAACTTCTGCACTGGGACTTCGCTTCTCAAAATGTAATTTTTATAGAAAAGCTCAATCCATGGATCTTTTTATTCAGTATCTCCTTCTCTCCCTCCCTTCCCCATCCTCTCTCCCTCTCTTCCTCTCTTCCTTTCAGTTTCTGAGGCACGGAGCTTCCTTAATAGTCTAGTTTCTATGGAGCTTTCTTACTTATTTTTCTAATAATAGGTGTAACCAAATGATGATGTTTAACTGCTCCGTGAGCAGAACTGTCTCAACCAACCCGAAGAAACGTGCTGCCTATCGGTGTTTCCTTTGGTCTCAACTGTCTGCAGCCTGTTTGCTAGTGACTCTCCCCATGAGTGGGCTTTGCTCTTGTACATAGTATGTCCATGTGATCATCAACAGTGCTGTGTTGTTGTCACACGTTTATATGCACTCGATCAAAACTAAAAGCTGACAAGTGTGTGAGCCATCATTTTGTAGAGTGAACGGCTGAACCACCTTCCTGTCACCGGAGTTGCGCCGTGCGTCTGTCCGTCCGTTGCCTTTAACTCTCATAACTTCTTTTGTACTCTCTACACCGACTATTGCGGTGCCTTTTTCCTTTTGTATAATTGTATTACATAAAGAAATTGCTGACCTGTGTGTAAAAATGTCAAAATTACACCAGTCCAAGGAGATTTTCATGGCAGTTCAATTTTCCAGAGAATAAATTTTTTGTGTGCATTAAAAGTTACTTTTCTTCACATTTATCTTAAAAAGGAAGTGTTCCAGTTTTAGCATTCATGTGGAGTAGATAAACTTCTTCAATGCTGATACATAAAACTCATCCCTAATTCTCAACTGGCCACAGGATGTTAACATGACTGTTACATACACAAATATCAAGTGGGTCTGTGTGTCCCCAAGACTGGGTTTGAAACGAATCACATATGCCATCAAATACTGTTGTCAGAGTGTTTGGATCATATTTTTTTACTGTGAGTCAAATCTGACCTCTCAAGGAAAGCACACTCCAGGCAAACACTCTAAAGTGATTCCTTGAAAGTTCATATAAATCAAGAATGGATGAAGTTGCTTCAGTAGGCTGGGCTCCTTAGCTGGAATGTGGCATGGATCCCATTACCTAGCTTTGTCTTTCTCTGGCTGTGAGCCTGTCCTCATTCCCTTGGATTCCTGTTAACAAGCCCCTTTTCTAAAGGTAACAGTATAAAGTATATTGTCTACCAAGACCTTGCATGTAGGTTCATGTTACATTTCCATGTCTATTTTGTTTCTAAGAGGATAAGAACCAGTGTTAACACATACTTAGGCATTTGGTGGTCTAGTCTGATAGAAATTCAAGTTGCTACATCACCTTATTTCTGATGGATTGTCTTTGAATCCTGAGTTCCATCAACTGACCAGCCTTTTCTTTTTCTTTGGCTTTTTGAGATAGTGGAGCACCAGTACCTACTTGGTCTGTTTGTGTTTGTTTGTTTTTGGTAAGGAATCATCTCTATTAAACACAATGGAAATGCATTTGTGCTCAAAATAAATATATTTGTAACAAGCTCTTCAACCATAGAAAAGTACTTTGTATCTTTTCCTAGTATCCACTGGTTAATTCTGCAACCTCAAATCAGTGTTCTCAAAAAAGTTTCTGAATTCTAAACAATACCTCAATTAGGGATGATTTGTTAATTGTTTGGTACTTGGAAGGATATGCATATGGTTCATGGCTTCCTATTTCCAAAGAATCACAACAGATAAACAGTGAAATTCCAGCAGAAAGTTGGCACTGCTGCACTCTTGCTAGAAAGCTGGAAAGTTATCATTTCCTATTATTAAAATATACATTTATCATCATAACACATTATTCTGAAGGTTACATTTTACCTACAGGTTGCTTATAACTCCTTTGATCTCCAACATGCCAAACAATATTTAAGTCAACTCTTCATTCCCAAGATTATCCAAATATTCCATAATGTTTCCTATTTGAAAATGAAGCCATTGCCAACTTAAAATGGTGTGGCCTTAGATGTGAAATGTTTGGCTGGGGCATGAGAATGAATTTCCAGGTGTAAATCACTAAATGTGAAGCAATTAAATGCCATCCAGAGGGGGACACATAGCAGGCTGGGTGTCTGAGAAAGTCACTGTTGAGTTGTGTGGCGAAATCTCCAAAGTCCTAAGTGTCCGTAACTGTGCACCCCTGCAAGCTGTTAATTTTACCGGTTTTCTAGTTTTAGCCATTCTGATAGTTGAGTAGTAGATCTCACTGTGGTAATCTGCAGTTGCCTGACATCAAGGCACAGGTAGGTGGTGTGTGTGTGTGTGTGTGTGTGTGTGTGTGTGTGTGTATGTTGGGTACTATGGAATTGTAACAGTTCTCTGTGTGCTTTAGACTCGGGTCCTTCACTAGGTGTGGTACTCTGAAAGTGCCTTTTCTGGGGTGGGGATGTAGCTGCGTGTTCTCACCTGTGTCTTCACTGAACAGAAGTGGTGACCTTAATCAAGGTCACTATTTCCCTGATTTTCTTTCATGAGTTGTACTTTTGATGCTGTATTTTAAATTTCATAACCAAACCACAGTCACATAGATTGTCTCCTACATTTACCTTTTATATTTCTGCTTTCTATGTTTATGTCTATCATCCACTTGGGAAGATAAAAGGTTTGACTGTGTCTGCCTATTTTTTTTTCAGATAGGTATGCAGTTTTTTTCTGGTGCCATCTGTTGGAGACAGTGTCCATCCCAGAAAGAACTGCTTTCATTCATGTGTCTCTTTGTGCTCTCCGCTGTCTCCACACGTTGGTGCCTGACCTTCCTGATACCTCACCATTCTGTCTCACAAGTGGGCTCTTGGTAAATCTTGCTTTTCTGTCCTGTCAGAACTATTTTCCTTCAGTGCCATCTTCTCTATTATAGGTAGGATTTGTTTTGTCTTGCCTTTTCTTTTTTTGTTTTTTGTTTTTGTTTGTTTTTAAAGACTTATTAATTATGTATACAGTGTTCTGCCTGCATGTATTTCCACACACCAGAAGAGGGCATCCGATCTCATTATAGAGGGTTGTGAGCCACCATGTGGTTGCTGGGAATTGAAGTCTTGACCTCTGGAAGAACAGCCAGTACTCTTAACTTCTGGGCCATCTCTCCAGCCCTTTGTCTTGCCTTTTCTGTATAAAATTTAGAAATAGTTTGATGATCGCTATCAAGTGACTTCTTGCAGTTTACACTGGGATTTGTTGAACATGAAAATAATTGATAACTTATAGTCTAGTACCTAGTCTTTGAAACCAGGAACATAAAGTATGTTCCCATTTATTTGTTTGCAAGATTTCATTGGCTGCATAGTTATATATGTAGAACATAACCTATCTTCCCATTTATGTAAGTGTGTACAGGGTTCACTGGTTGCACAGTTACACATGTGTGGACCCTAGCTTGCTGAGGAGTTCCCTCATGAATGACTGTTGGGCTTTGGCAGAGCCTGTTTCTGTATCTAATGATTTTCTTCTTTAACCCACAGAAGTGGTGGATTCTATAGATAGATTTGCTGTGTTGACCTGGCCTTGCAGGCTTAGAATAAGTCTCAGTTGGTGGTGGCAACTGATCTTGTTACACTACCTGAGCCAGTATGCTACCATTGCTGAGGGGTTTCACATCAGTGTTCTGGGGATGTGCCCGGGACGCTTTGTAATGTCTGTATCTGGCTTCAGCCGGCCCTCAGAGACTGGACGGAGACAGCTCCCTCCACCTCTGCATCTGGAAGAATGTGTGGAGAGCTCGTTGACATGACAGTGATTTGTCTTTTTGAATGTTTGGTAAAAATTTATCTGTGAAGGCATTTTTGCTCGCTGTTTTCTTCTTCCTTGAGGCTGTTACTCAGGTTTTAGTACGTGTGGGCCTGTTCCCATCACCTGCCTCTTTTGTGCCGGTTTTAATCGTGTGCATCTGAAAGGAATTGATGCATTTCCCTGAGTATCAAACTCTTGAAACTACAGCTGTTAGCATTACTCATTGTTCTTTTAACATCAGTGCCTGCTGCTTCTCTCTCACTCCCTCCCCCTCTCCCTTGCCTAGCTACATATTTTCCATGCAATGATCTCTCTTCGTGTTGTTGATTTTTACTATTGACATCTGATTTTAATGCCGCTCACTTCAGCGTTAGCTTTTCTTTCTTTGGTTTGCTGTAGACTTCAGTGTTTGTTCTTTCTCTCCCTGCCTAAGATGGGAGTTTGTGACTGAGGTTGGTTCTGCCTTCTCCCTTGATGCATGCGCAGCTGCAGCATTCATCCCTGATGCATGCGCAGCTGCAGCCCTCTCCCCGATGCATGCGGAGCTGCAGCCCTCTCCCCGATGCATGCGCAGCTGCAGCCCTCTCCCCCGATGCATGCGCAGCTGCAGCCCTCTCCCCGATGCATACGCAGCTGCAGCTCTCTCCCGCGATGCATGTGCAGCTGCAGCCCTCTCCCCCGATGCATGCGGAGCTGCAGCTCTCCCTGCAAGCACTACTTCACTGCAACCCACAAGCCTGATTTCCATGTCTGTTTTAGTTTTCATTTAGTTCAAATATTTTTTCCTGAGGCTTGTGTGGCACGTATATTGTTCATAAATGTGTTACTTCCAAATCAAGTAATGGTTTATTTCCATTTTGTTACCGTTGCTGTTCTTTTGTGTGTATTTTTGTGCAGTCATGTGTGTATATCTGTGCTGTACAACACTGGGGCCGTCTGCAAATCCTATCACCCAGGGTTTCCATCCTCTAGTTCCCCAAAGAAGTCTATATTGTCTTCAGTCTGTGGTATTGGCACCTTTGCCCTCCCTCGTTATGAATAGTTTTCCTTTTGGTTTTTGACAGGCAGGTTAAAAACTTTTGGTTCTAGCCTCTGTAAGACTTTAATCATTTAAAATGTCAATCTATGCTGCCAGTTTAATGACATCAGCATTTTGTTTGTTTGTTTGTTTGGTATTTGCGTTTGTTTTGATTGGTCGCTGTTTGGTTTGTTTATTTCTGGGATCTAACCCAGGGCCTTGCATGTGGTAGACAAGTACTCCACCGCTGAGGCTCGGCCCTGTATCCCTAGCCCTAGCTTTTTATCACTTGCCTTTTTAATGAAATAGTACTGTTTAAAACCATTTTTGTTTGAGCTTCAGTCTGTCCTACAAATAGCTGTTAAGCATACACTGTGTGTTAGGAGCTATGTTTTAAGGCTTGGGTATTTAAAAAAGAGAGAGATACATTTTCTTCCAAATGAAGTATGTGATCTCATTGTCTTGAAAACCAAACAAGGGAAAATATCAACAGTTCTGTGTTAGGAGTCTGTAAATGGCACTCTATCCTCACAGACGTGGGGATGTTCTTTGGGAGTGGCACATAGGAGTTGCTTAAGCAGGGGTCTGTAGCATAAGTGTGGCCTAGAGGGAGAGAGAGCTGTGTGATTTCTAGGGAATTTGGGTGAGACAGTGTTTGAACTCAGGCGTGCAGATATGAGGTTGACTGACTGACGGTACCAGAAGTCACTTACCAACCACTGAAAACAGCAGGATGAAAAACTGCTTCAGAGATTGCCAAGAACAGTGCGTGCGGGACTTTGTTTCACACGAGCAGTGGGCAAAGGAAAATTCCTCAAGAGTTTTCAAGGAGATAGCAGTGTGAAGAGACTTTTGCTCTTTTAGTCCCGCCCCTTTAGTTTGGGAGATGGGTCAGAGAAACGCTGGAAGGAAAGAAACACTGGAAGCGAGACCTTTGAGTCACAGCATGCAAACTGTTGAGGGCTGGAACTAGAGGAGAAGGAGAAAGGAGAAGGAGAAAGCCAACCTGGTATGGGGAGGCGATGGCATCCGGGGTACAAGGAGGTCAATATCTGAGCAAAGCTGCCCCGGGCTTGGGCAGCTGGGTTCCGAGTACCACTTTCTGCTGCGGCAGTGGCCTTCTCTGAGACCATGTCACCAGCTTCGGGAGACTTCGACATCTCAGGGATGATGGCTGAAGTGGTATATGAAGGTCCAGAGCCCACAAGAGGAGGATGGGCCGGTGACAGGAGTTTAGATTTCACCAAATTTCACATGGAAGTCTGAACGGGGTTTGTTACATACCCGAAGCGTATAGCTTAACCGATACATGTTACAAAAGCAGCATTGAAAAACACATCTTTTAAGGATGAAGCTCAATGGGAACATGTCATAGTAAGTGTCCAGATCCTCTGTCAATAAAATTATAAAATAATTAGAAGACACCAAGAGTGTGCCTCATTGTAGAGCACTGGCCTGGAATATGTGAGTCCCTGAGTCAGTTTAGTGAACAAATCAGCTAAACTGACACCCTTAGGGTTTAAAGGGCTTCCATAATGGATGTTGTTCTTACACAGGTTGCCCCTCCCCCTACCAACTACTCTTTGCTGTTGCCCTTACCCTGGTTTTATGCCTTAAATTTAGGCTGTTTGGTGTTTCTCTGGTGCTGAGTGGCTGGACACTAACTAAAGGTCACATGCATTGGCAGGTACCAGTGTTAGCTGTTCTCCTTTGACAAATGAGCCCCCTTGGTAATGTACAATCACACCGTGCCACCTACAAAGACATTTCCTGTGTCCCTGGGTGGTGGTCACCAGGAGGCAGCCTCGCTGTAGTGCTCCCCTTAGAATGTTCTCACTTGTTCTAGTGGAAACATGCAGTCTGTGCTCCGTCTGCAGTTACTTCCACTAAGCTAAGGCCCTGAAGATTCATCTGTTTTGTTGCATTTATTTTTTTTTCACCTCACTCATTTTTGTGGCTAGGCAGTATCCCCCTGTGGTTATCATTCTGTAATCTCTTTTCCACTGTCTGCTCTGGTTTTCTGCAGCTGCACAACCAGCTTCCTGAAGTTAAGTGGCCCTAGGAGACTGACCACTCCTCCGTTTTGTGCATGGTACAACAGGAACGGTTTCTTAGTTCACATGGTGTCACCTGGGGCTGCTCAAAGAGTAGGGGTACCTTGACAGCTAGACTGGCCCCATCTTAAAGAGTACCCCATCTTCTACTGGTTGGTGCTGGCTGTCGCTGAGCAGATGGCTGCTTGGTCCGCTCACACCTGGAAGCGGAGCTGCAGGAATCAACAACCCAAGAGGACCAAGTCGGGTGTGTGTGTGTGTGTGTGTGTGTGTGTGTGTGTGTGTGTGTGTGTGATTCCTGCACCTGTCTCAGTGCAGCGTCCTTTCAATGCTGTCAGCCATTACAGAGTCCTGTGCAGGTCCAGGGGAACAGAGCAGAGCACTGCACAAGTCAAACCACTGTGTTTGATGTGTTCTGTCTGCCCCCCTTCTGGACACAACAATTTGCATACCCTCACAAAATGCACCTGAGCCCCTCTTCAGGACCGCTGACCGCAGTGGCCTTTCCCGTCAGAGCCTAGTATGGATGGGGCCCCGTGACAGGTGTTCCGAGGAGCTGTAATCTGGAGAGACAGATTACATGCTTGCCGATGTACATCTCATATGCAAGAGTGGGCAGAGTACAGGGTGACCTGGGTGAGCTCTCCTCGAAAAGACCGCCGTCCAGCCAGTCCCTGCCTCCCACACAGTGCTGCCCAGTTTTGTAGTGGCACAGCTACATGGAGACAACTTCCTGGCTGTAAAAATTGAGGGCGAAGGGAGACGGTGACCCCATCCTTTCTGTGTTATTCTGTGTTCCTCTTGGTCCAAGCTACACATTGTTTAAAGCCATAGGGATTTTGTGTGTTCTATTCCATCTTGCTTTATCAGGCAAAAACCACATCCACAAATCACTCTGCAGCTTTCTGCCTGGGACTTTCAGGACACCTGTGAGACATGGCCATCTGAAGATCCAGATGCCCTGTTGTTTAATAGAGCCGGCTCCTCCTTTGATTTGTTACACTCTGAAAAGATTTAGAATGTATCACGATAAGACTGTGTGAGGTCTTACCAGACCTGTGGCCCTACCTTGGCTTCTAATGTGTCTGCTACAGCCTCACAGCTCCACGTCAACTTCCTTGGCCATCTAGAGAGGTCATGGATGAAACTAAGTGTAATGTTTGTGTCCAGCGAGTCCTGACCCTCATGTTTAACCCTTCTCTCCCTTATTCCTCACCTGATGCATAGCCAGTCAGCACTCTGCCTGCAGATCTCCTGGCCCCGGTTGCTGACTGCTTGGAACAATGTGGCGTTGGCTTTAGGGACAAATCTACACCATGACACGATGAAGATTTGCTGTCACCCCCAGTCTCCAGTAACATGTTCCTCACTTTCTTTCCAGTTCTCACTCCTGGACTCTAAAAGGTCCCTGGGGACCCACTAAGGCATTGCCTGCCCAGGGCCCTTTCAACTTCTCCCATGCCCAGTCCCAAAGCCAGCGCCATGGGTTTTAGGGTTTGTCTCAGCAGTACCCTAGCTCCGTATATCAAACTGCCCCCGCTCCGCACTGCCGAGCACATTCTCCCCAGTGGAGAGGCTCAGACGTCCAGCCTTCGCTCATTCTCCAGGCAGTCAGCAACAGTACACGTGTGTAAACTCTCTGTGCCTGTATTCCAAGAGAAGTTCTCAGAACCGCCAAAGTGTGGGACGTTCCTCAGCCCAGAGTCTGAGTGTCTCTTCCGTTCTCTGTACATTGACATAGTCACAAAGTTCTTCCCAAGTACAAGCTGAGGGAATGCACAGGGTAAGTGAATTCTCACACGTTGGTGGTGGGGGTTAGTATTTAGTTTTAACCTATAGCTTTGGTTTTGTTTTTTGTTGTTGTTGGTTTGGTTTTGGTTTTTTGGTTGTTTATTGTTGTTTTTCTTTCTTTTTTTTTTTTTTTGAGACAGCGTTTCTCTGTGAAACACCATGGCTGCCCTAGAACTCTCTCTGTGGACCAGGCTGGCCTCAAATTCACAGAGATCTGCCTGCACCACCAGCGCCCGTCCTAAGCTATAATTTTAATGCATGTCTTATTCACAAGCCTAGATTCCAAAAGAGGTTTTTTGTTTGTTTGTTTGTTTGTGTGTTTGTTTTATTGCCATTGATATAACCCATTTCCAGGATCTGTGGCTGAGATATTGGGAAAAAAGCAATAGAAACTTGCAAGTCCTTAGAGAGTTCTTAAATATTATTTAATTATATATGTGTGTACCCACAGTGGCCGTAAGGGGGCGCTGGTTCCCCAAGGACACTGCAGTTACAAGCAGTTATAAGTCACCTGATGTGGATGCTGGGAACCGAACCTAGGTCCTCTGCAAGAGCAGCAAGTACTCTTAACTGCTGAGCCATCTATCCAGCCCCCTAAAGAGTTCTTTAACAATATTTTGAAGAAATCATCTCTTGAAATATTGTTTGAATCTGTATGTAATTCTAATCACCAGCCCCTTAAAACATTATTATATATGTAATTGAATGCATTGTCTACTTTAACTATCAGTTACAATGCTTAGATTACCACAATCAAGAAGAAAATTAAAATTTGCTGGCAAGGGGTAGAAATTAATGCTTCTCCAGTGCCCTAGCACCTGCCAGCAATCTTACGAGACCTTGGTGCTGTTAATTATTAATGCTAGCATGCTTGATTGAACATCACTGTGAAGAAAATCAACTCACATACTTCTCATGAATTAACCAGAGTACGACATTAATTATACGCATAATTCTTGTAAGAACCTGCTTTAGTAAGGATCTCTTTGGCCAAACTCTGTATCCAAAAGTTGCAGACTTAATTTTTCTAAAGATTGCCTTTCCGATTGTATTTCATTGTATTTACAGGTGTGTCTGCCTGTATGTATACGAACCATGTGTGGACGGGTGCCCACAGAGGCCAAAAGAGGGAGTCAGATCCCCCTGGGGCTTGAATTACATGCAGGTGTGAGCCTTCTGAAATGGGTGCTGGGAACTGACCCATGGTCCTCTGCAAGAGCAGCCAGTGCTCACAGCCACTGCGTCACCCGATTTTTTTTTTAACAGACTCTCCCTGGGTAGCCCAGATGGCCTATGGCTTGCAGTCCCTCTGCCTCAGCCCCTGGGAACTGGAGTTACAGGTGTGTACCACCATGTCCAGCTTCAAGTGTAGACTTTTAAGAAACTAACAAGTGCTTAATATTCAATTCTATTTATTATTGTTATTATTATTATTATCTCTACTTACTGAGTTTTTCCCTTCTTGTCAGCTCCCTACCTCTCACAGCAGGCAGGACAAGAAAAAATAGAAATGTCAGCTGTAGTCGACACTACCGGTTGAAAGCACACAGAAGAGCAGTCTCACTTGATAAGAGAGTGAAAGCCACATGAGCACCAGGAGGTAAGTAGTCAGACAGCTTCAGACATCCTGGGGTGCTGGACTCACCCCAAACAGGGCGCTTAACTTCTATGCAAAAGAAGAACGGAGTTGATTGTAAGCAATCACCCACATGTTACTGGAAAGTCAGCATGCTTTGTGAGAACGTTTCTCTTTGCATGTTGCTATGCAGGTCAATTGCCAGCCACAGTTACAGTGTTAACCTGAAATACATATTAAAAGAGAATTCCACATACTTGCATGACAAAGAAATATGCCTAGAATGGCTGCCTCTAGAGGGAGCCCAGGGGTTATGACCAGGGCTTCCTGTCCTTCCTGCCACCAAGTGTTTTCTCCCCTCATGGCAGAAGGACACTTGAGTGCCCGACTTGCAAGCAGAAGCACCAGACCAGTGCGTGGGTGTGTTTTCAGAGAACAGGCTGGCGTCCCCTACTCTTATGCTATGTGCAGTCCCTCAGCAGGCAGCCAGGGAAGCTCCTCAGCCTCCTTGCCTTGCCTTAAGGCATTAGCCCAGGTTCCAATCTTTGATTGACTGCTCTGTGACTGAGAACATTGCCAAGACAAAACCCCCGTAACTTGCCCAAGTTGTCAGTAGTCTGCAGGAAGCCTTAATAGGTGAAAGCGGATTTGGTTATGCTTTACTCGGAGTGTGCTGGTCTTCACTTGACTCCGGATGGATGCTTTCATTGTTTTCTCATTCTCACTACAAACACACTCATTTTCTCCCCAATAGAGTTATTTCTGCTCCCTTGATTCTGATTCTGCTCTAAATGGGTTTCTCTTTGACAGCAATAGAGTGAAATGTCTTGAAAGGGAAATGTCTTTGTGTGATAGTTTTGAAATACAATGCCTGCCAGAGTGGATTGATTGGAGCTCTGAATGCAGCAGTGTTGATGTTAAGCGAAGGATTATATTCCAAAAAACCTCCGAAATCATACATGACTCATAGTCTGTATTTCAGGATGTCAGGCGGGGCATCGTGATGTGAAAACGAAATGCTAACCAAAAAATGGAAGTACCCCAGGAGGTGGTGTGCCCCGTAATCCCAGCACCTGGGAGATGGAAGCAGGCAGATGGAGAGCTCTGCCGCATGCCAGTTAAAGGCCAGTCCAGAGTACACAAGACTCCGCCTCCAGAAAAGCTCGCTAAGGAGTGGAGCCATGCCCAGGGCCTCCCAGTCTTCATTTCTCAAAGCCCGTTGGTCAGTGACTGCCATCGCCACTCCAAGCATGCTGCGTTCCCTGTAAAGCTTTTCTGATCTCTTCTCGATTTGGATTTTTGCCCCTGGCAGCAGCACAGTGTGGTGTCTTAAGCATCTAGAATGTCAAGTGCCGAGGACCAAAGGAGAAGACCGCAGCGTCCTGGTTCTCCAATTGCTGCGCCCGCTGTGCAGCCTGTATCCAAGAATGTGGCGAGGGTGTCAGGATTGATGACACAGAGACCAGATCAACGATGTAAAGAAAACTTTAAGCAGACCCCAAAAAGGCTCAAGAAAACTTCCCAAGAAAGGCTTCCCTCCAGAAAAGCTTCTGCTCTCTCCTTACCCCTGGCTGGTTCTGCTCTGACACCAGAGAGTGACTTGGGTGTGTCAGAAGAGGCGGTTAGTCTTTGGAAAAGGTCGAGGTCAGGGCGGTTCCCATGGGCAAGCCCTTTTCAGGAACTTATTGCCCTGGGCATTGTATTGTTTTTAGTAAACATGTTTTTAGTAAACATTGTCTTATAGCTGCCTGGTCCCAGGCTGATGGGGAAGTGGGTCTCTGGCCAAGGTCTGTTGTCCCCACAGACACAGGCGTAGTGAAAGCAGGTTATACAGAAAGAGAAGGTAAAGAGAAACAGGGTAATAGATTAAAAGAGTTATCCAGAAGTGAACCTAAGCCAGGCTGAGAACTCAAAACTGATATTAAGTCTCTGTGTCGCCGGGCATTGGTGGTGTAGGCCTTTAATCCCAGCACTCGGGAGGCAGAGGCAGGCGGATCTCTGTGAGTTCAAGGCCAGCCTGGTCTACAGAGCAAGTTCCAGGACAGCCTCCAAAGCTACAGAGAAACCCTGTCTTGAAAAACCAAAAAAAAAGTCTCTGTGTCATGATTTGGGAGCTAGGTGATGCCCCCAAAGAAAAGCCTGGTACAACTGAGATGGGGTTTGTTCTTTTTTCCCAAGGGCTCTGTCTTAGGGCTCCATTGCTGCGAAGAGACACAGTGACCATGGTGACTCTTAACAAAGGAAAACACTTAGTTGGGATTACAGTTTCAGAGGTTTAGTCTATTATCATCATAGAGGAGCACTGAGGCAGACATGGTGCTGGAGAAGGAACTAAGAGTTCTACGTCTTGACCCAAAGGCAACAGAAAGTAAGCTGTCAACCACACTGGGGGTAGCTTGAGCATATATGAGACCTCAGAGCCCACCCCCACTGTGACACATTTCCTCCAAGACCACACCATCTATAGGTGCTACTGTCTATGGGCCAAGCGTTCAAACACATGACTCCATGGAGACACACCTATTCAAACCACCAGAAGTTACAAAAGCAAGAGTAAGTTCTGCTCTCGGCATTTGACTGGTGTGTGTGTGTGTGTGTGTGCGCGCGCGTGTGTGTGTGTGTGTGTGTGTATGTGTGTATGTGTGTGTGTACAACTGTGCCTACATATGTACATGTAGTGTGGAAGCCAGAGACCAATGCTAGGTATCTCCTCTACTGATCTTACTTTTTTTTTCATTTATTTATTTGTTTGTTTATTTTTTAGGCTTCCTCCTTTCTGAACCTGGAGCTAGACTGGCCTGCAAGCCCCATGGGACCTCCCGTATCTACCTCCTCAGCACTGGGATGACGTGTGTATTGCTGTACCTGTTTTTTTATATATATACCAGGATCAAACATAAGTCCTCGTACTTTCACAGCAGGCACTTTCCTGACTAAACCCCAATTTTAATATTTTGTGATTCTGCAAGCCACACTGTCCACCAAGAACTATAAAGTTCAGGGGAAAGGTGGTTTACTTCAACAGCTATCAAGGAATAATTCATCCCATCCCAATTGCCTTTGAACTTGAACTATTCTGTGGAAACTATGTATTTATGAATATGTATAAAAGCATCCTTCAAAGTGGAGGCATCTTAGGTGCAAGAAACTGCTATAACATAACAAAACAGAGCATTTTGCCACTCACCTCAGGGACTACTGATGTCCCAGAAACAGTAGACATTGACAGAACTCTACTGAATTCTGCCCATAGCCAGTGACCTTAGAAGTGACTTCAAATGGGTCATAGATGCAAAGGTCAAGGGTCCAGAAAGAGAAAGACTAACATTCTCCCTCTATGCACAGATTGGTGAAGCCCAAGAGGAAATGGAAGATTGTATATGTGTGTGTGCATGTGTATGTGTGTGCATGTGTAAGTATGTCTGCACATGTATGTCAGTATGTGTGCATGTGTATGTAAGTATGTGTGCATGTGTATGTATGTCTGCATGTGTATATGTGTGCATGTGTATGTAAGTATGTGTGCATGTATATGTGTGTGCATGTGTATGTAAGTATGTATGCATGTTTATATCAGTATGTGTGCATGTGTTTATTGTCGCGTCTGCTGCGCGGCCTGTGTCCGAGAATGTGCGGAGGGTGTGGGGATTGACAACACAGAGACTCGTTCAACGATGTAAAGAAAACTTTAAGCAGGCTCCAAAAAGGTTCAAGAAAACTTCCTAAGAAAGGCTCCCACCAGAGAAGCTTCTGCTCTCTCCTCTACCCTGGCTGGTTCTGCTCTGACCCCAGAAACTGATCTGGGCGTGGCAGAAGGGGCGGTTAGTCTTTGGACAAGGTCGAGGTCAGGGTGGTTTCTGTAGGCAGGCCTTTTCCAGGAACTTAATGCCCCCAGGCATTGTATTGTTTTTAGTAAACATGTTTTTAGTAAACATTGTCTTACAGCTGCCTACTCCCAGGCTGAAGGGGAAGTGGGTCTCTGCTCAAGGTCTGGTGTTCCCACAATTCACCCCTTTTTATTTTAAATGAGGCACTCCTGGCTTAGGTCAAGTAGGGTCACCCTCCCTTTCCCGTCATTGGGGGACCTTGAACCCCTGTCTTAGGCGGGAGGGGTCTTCCCCACAGGTGGCCCGTCATCAGAGCACCCCAACTTTAAATCATCTGTAACCAACCTTCATGGCTATCGGGATTGCCATGGGCTAGGCTAAGCAATACTTGGTTACGGATCTCTTGCCTCTGGGACAAGGCACGTTTGAGCCCGGCATAAAGCCAGAATGCCTACCGCCACTGCCACCATTTCCAGGACCCCCATTGACATTAGCGCCTCTCCATCACCGTACCCATCACCAGATCTGGGCCATAACATTCTACCAGCCTTCGTCTGTTACAAGGGTAACCCACACGTGATTTACATTCTGTTACAAGGGTAACCCGCATGTGATTTACATTTACAATTTGATGAAGTTTACAATTGTTCCAAGATCTGCTCAGGAAAGCATTTAGAAAGTGCACTTGCACAGATACATTAGGTACAATCATTGATGTTACACATGTAGCATTATGAAAAATATGAACAATAGGCTTGTTGCACTATCCACAGAGCACCAATTTGTTCCTGTGGTGATGCAGTTTGTTGATTTAACGTCAGCTGATTATGCGACTTGAGTCAAAGTCTCCTTTTTGTCGCATTAGGACAAGTTGCACCTCTCTAGAAAAATACACTGGCCTAGTCGTGATTCCAGAAACAGGAACCATCAAGTCTGATATTTCAAGTGACCATGTCCTGTTCAATTACTGAAAAGAGGCTTTTGCCCCTCATCACAGTCCATACCAATGTCCAAGTGTTTTAAATGGGTCCTTTTTTCTCTGTTGGCTTCACGATGAAAACTCATGGGTCTGGAAGGTTGATGCAGCAGGTCTGTTGAGAAACTGGAAATCTCGAACCGACTGTTTTCTTTCTTTCTTGGGCTCTAGATTCGATGACAGCAAGGGTCAGGAACACTGATTTAGGAGATCTCACTCAAACTGGCTTAGGTAGGCTCCCATGGTCTCAGGTCCAGTTTTTCTCTGCTCCATGCCGAAGCTTTTATTCTTTTCCTACAAGAAAACACAAACATGCCCTCGACCCCAAATTAGGGTCTTCTCCACTGTTTAGTGCATGGATGTCTCCATTTGACCTGAGCAATAGTTGCTCAAGTTCCATCATGCCAGAATCTGTCTGAAGCTCACTGGCATTCACATTATAAAATTTTTAAATGAGGAGTGTATTATTTGATGAGTCATGTGGGGACTGGGGACATTATTCCCCCCTTTTTATTTTCTAAAAAATTTTCTTTTTTGAACTGTTGAAGCTGAACCATAACAGTAGAAGGATTTGTCTACCCTCCTTGGTTAACTAGGTAAATTGGGATTACTACTTAGATTATTTGTAGATGCCCATTAAAAAGGACATATCCATTAAATATTTCCCAAAAACTTCTGAAAATCACTCAAAGATTGTAAACTATACTGTGTCCAAATAACTTTTGAAAATTATTTGAAGTCTGTGAGCAGTCTTTCCCAATCTAACCTATAGAGCTCTCACTAGCTGACAAGGCCTTATTTGTATCTTAAATTTTTCTGTTAAAACATTAACAGACTGGCTGGATGTTCCTTTTGTCTATATTTCAAGCAATCTAGGTAGCTTCTTAACTATTTTTGAAGGGATTTAAGTATCCTTTTAATCATATAAGCAGTTCACACTCACGCATTCACAATCACATTTCATACATACCGGTGTGGCCACACCATACATTCAGAACATACATGCATCTTTCAGTCATCCTTTTCTCCTAGGTCATGATTAGTCTGTTGCAATGAAGCTTCCTTAATTGAAATCTATGTAAAAGAACAACTCCAGCCAATCCTTGAACTAAAAGGGTTAAAAAGTCCTGTATGTTCTTCATCATTCCTCCATTTGAGCTACAGTCATGGGGTACAGCTGTACCTACTCCTTGTAACTGTAGATGCAAGGTAGAGAGGCCAAGCTTTTGGCCAAAAGTTTTTAGAGATGACTCACAAAATAGAACTTAAATGTAAACAAAAATTTCCATTCTATATACCTTTGTCTTTTTCTTTTTCTTTACTTAATACCAGTACCTTTTTACTGTTACAAATTTTTTGTTTCACCCATTTTTTTTTTTTAAATCAGGGTTTCTCTGTATTGTTTGAGGCTGTCAGTCCAGCCTGGCCTCGAACTCAGAGACACGCCTGCCTCTGCCTCCCAAGTGCTGGGATTAAAGGCGTGTGCCACCACCGCCCAGCTTGTTACCAATTTTTTTTTTCTGTATTATTTGGAGGCTGTCTTGGAACTTGCTCTATAAACCAGGCTGGCCTTGAACTCAAGAGATCTGCCTGCCTGTGTCTCCCGAGTACTGGGATTAAAGGCATGTGCTGCCAACGCCCGGCTATTCACCCATTTTCAATCCAACTTTCAACCCAGGATGTTCCCTCATAAAGGCGTGTTGGGATTAAAGGCGTATGCCGCTGGTATTAAAGGCGTATGCCGCTGGCAATCTCTTGGATTCCCCTACTTTCTGACCCTGGTATCAGGCTTAGGAGGGGGAAACTCAGAATGTCTAGTTTCTGACTTTTTAATCTCATTGGCGGCAGCCGCTCCCAATGTATTATTGGTGTTATAAAATTTGATGAACAGGGAGCTGGAATGACTAACTGGCATCAACATGGGGGGAATCCTCACCAACGCCCATATTTCCCTTACCTGAGTGTTCAACAATGGTTGGATCATCTTTATCATGGTGAGCATTCCTAGTATCCGGAGTAGTATTGGGGTCGACATGCCTGATGCACCGTTCGGGGACCCAAATAGGCCAGGAGTGCCTCATTTAAAAATAAAAAGGGGTGAATTGTGGCAACACCAGACCTTGAGCAGAGACCCACTTCCCCTTCTGCCTGGGAGTAGGCAGCTGTAGACAATGTTTACTAAAAACAATACAATGCCTGGGGGCATTAAGTTCCTGGAAAAGGCCTGCCCGCAGAAACCACCCTGAGCTCGACCTTGTCCAAAGACTAACCGCCTCTTCTGCCACGCCCAGATCAGTTTCTGGGGTGAGAGGAGAACCAGCCAGGGTAGAGGAGAGAGCAGAAGCTTCTCTGGTGGGAGCCTTTCTTGGGAAGTTTTCTTGAACCTTTTTGGAGCCTGCTTAAAGTTTTCTTTACATCGTTGAACGAGTCTCTGTGTTGTCAATCCCCGACACCCTGCGCACGTTCTCGGACACAGGCCGTGCAGCAGACGCGACAGTTTATATGTTGTATGTGTATGTAAGTGTGCATATGTATGTAAATGTGTGTATGTATATATAAGTGTATATGTATATATATATTTATGCATATATTCTGTTTTATTTTATTTTTTGTTTTTTGAGACTGAGTTTCTCTGTGTAACAGCCCTGGCTGTCCTGGAACTAGCTCCGTAGACCAGGCTGACCTCAAACTCACAGAGATCCACCTGCCTCTGCCTCCCGAGTGCGGGATTAAAGGCGTGCAACACCAACGCCTGCCAATGTGTATGTTCTTAAGTGTCCTCAAGAATATCTAGAGAACAGAACTCTTCTGTTTCAGATACGATTTGAGAATTTCCCCCGAATGTTCATGCACTGGAGAATGGTCCTTAGTGAAGCAATGTGGGAAGGTGGGTGTGACCTTATGAGCTGCTCTGGGCTGGAGAGAGCTCAGCTGGTAAAGGCAATGCCGGCAACTGGAGTTCAATCTCCAGAGCACACAGTGGGAAGAGAGAACTAACCCTGAAAGTTGTCCTCCGTTCTGGGCTAAATTAAGCTATTTTCTTCACAAGGAAACTTGCCCCCAATATCTCATCACAGTAAGAGGAGAAACTAATGCAGGAACCCTTGTCAAAGACTGGGTAGGGTCGGAGACCTCAGACTGCTCAGAGCATTTGCTGTCTCTAGGCTAGCTCATAATGTGGCATAAAGACACCGAGCGGTGTGTGCTGGACTCCTATTGAAAGACCCCCGTACTAGGGATACTTTCAATCTGAGAGACCCCCCCAAGGACCAGCGAGGCCACACGTATGGATGCAATCAGCAAGAGGTTTTATTGATCACACATACGGGTACCCGGGCGTCTTGGTCTCGGGAACCAAGCGCGCCCAGATGGGGAACGGGGGTGCCTTATATAGCGAAAAGCGTGGGTACAAAAGCGGATGCATGGTCACAGGATTTTCGTTGGTCAAATTTAATGGGGCGAGAGATTTAGACTGGGGCCACCTGGCTTGAATACAAGGAAGTCGCAGGAGGTTGACTTAGCTTTCATCTCGGGCACATTGTGGATGGGAAACTCCCCGGTGTTAACTCCCCAGTTCTGGATGGCCGACCACTAATATCCTGTTTGTCAAGCCCTCGAGGCGCCAGGGGCCCTCGACCTTAGCGTGAACTCAGACAGTTCCTGGTGGGCTATGTCGGTAGGGGGCCAGGGGCCCTCGACCTTAGCGTGAACTCAGACAGCTCCTGTTGGGCTATGTCGGGAGGGGGTCTTTCATTCCCCCATTTCTCTTGTGACTGAATGGAATCCTTCATTCAAGTGCTTTAGTTAACTCTGGATCCATCTGTTTAAGTTGTTGATACTGTTGTGTTAAAACCATTGCATGTATGACAGAGAACCTATCTTTCACGAACTGGGTTAAACGGTTAAGAAGGCAGGGCCCCAATATCAGAATGAGAATGAGGACCATTATGGGCCCTGTTATGGCAGAAATTAGGGTAGTAGACCAGGGTGACCTATTGAACCAGCCCTCAAACCAACCCTGTTGGGCATCTAAGAATTTCTGCCTCCGATCTAATCTCTGCCTCAGCTTGGCCATGTTGTCTCTTACGATTCCAGTGTGGTCGGTGTAGAAGCAACATTCTTCCTTTAGAGCTACGCATAATCCCCCTTCCTTAAGGAACAATAAGTCCAGACCTCAGACAGAGACTTGAGTGACTTCTCAAGGGCCGTTACTGATTCCTCAAGGATTCTAATGTCCGACTGCATGGCTGTCTGCAGTTGGTGGTACTGGGTGGTTTCTGAGAGAGCCTTAGCACCAGTGCCTATCCCGGCCGCTATTCCCCCAACCCCCAATATGAGGGCCAGCGTTAATGTGACTGGCTCCCTTCTAATTCGAAGTTGGGATCTTTCTTCGAACTGGCTGACAAAATATTCTGAGGTATGATAAGTAATTCTCGGCCATAGCTGGACTAGGACACAGTAGTCCCGGGACATGTTCATAACGGCGGTAGATACACAGGGAGTCAGACCTGTGCTGCACGCCCAGTAAGTGCCATTAGGGGCGGCCAAATAGTATGCTCCTGGGCCCAAGGTCTGGGTAGAGTTGCAGAGGAGGGTATGAGAGGGAGGAATTTTCCCTAGACATGTACCCTGTCCTGAGACTTCAGTTAGGGTCAATCGGTGTGAGGATCCCTCGGTACACGTAGGCGGTGGGGAAGTGTGGTTGGAGTAGTTCCCGACCACTGCAGTGCCCTCATAGTAGGGAGGGCTTGACATTAAGCAGAGCCAGCAATCCTGAGTCTTGTCAGGTTGAGTCCCATTTAGGGCTAGGTAGGCCCCTTGGATAAGGCCTATAAGCCGGTCCCCGTGCCGGGTTGGGCAGCCTCAGTGGTGCTGGTGGGGGCGAGTTGGTGGCGTTCGGTGAGGGAAGGCGTTCGGGCTTAGGGCCGGATGGGTCGGAGGGATGTCGTTGGTCCGCCAGCACGGGGTTTGGCCCGATAGGGGCCGAATTAGTTTGGGAGGTTAAACGGATTCTGAGGATAACGCCTCTATCTTCCCATGGCATGTGCCATCTCAGTCCCCAGGTTTTTCCTTTTAACCACTGAGTATAGTCCTGTTTGCCTTTTTGGGTGAAGGTAATGTTGAGGGGAGACAGGTAGCTGATTTACAGGACCAAGAGCCCCATCTACCAGGGCCATGATCACAATCAAAGCGGCCCAGAGGGGGCCGTGAATAATTACGGTGTATCTCAATCAGGTCCCAGGATGATCTGGGTTTCCAGTAGGCATCCCCGTGGTCTCACAGCCCCAATTGGCACAGAAATAACTCTCGTATCCCCCACATCTTAAGGCTCGAGACTGTCTTTGTTGAGGACAGACGTAGAAGTCCATTTGTGCCAGGAGACATCTAGCTCTAGGATTGCGGCACCCTTGTGGCCAGGTCTTTCCTAGGGGTGGCGGGGGGACTGTATATTTTGAGTCATCTCATGAGCCCCGACTGTGGAGATATCCCAGGTCTCCAGCCCGGCGGCCAGGTGGCAGAAGTCGGGAGTGAGGGTGGGCCACCAGGTACCCGGCGCGTGGTAGCCTGAGAGAGACCAGACCACCTCCCCCGTCTGGGAGAACACCTGCCAAGTTAAGAGCTGCGGGGTGTGAGGGCTCCCCTCTACTCGCACAAGGCACAGTAAAACAATTAAACAACCCGGGAGAGTCTTATCTTTAGAGGGTTTTGGGTGCGATGGGCTGTCCATGTTCCTTGCGGCTGAGGGTCGTCTGATCGGACTGGCTTGACGTGGCTCGCGTGGATCCAAGCGGCAATCCCGTCAACCTTTACCGCGGTAGGGGTGGTCAACAGAACCAAATATGGTCCCTTCCAGCGAGGTTCGAGGTTTTTGGTCTGATGGCGTCTGACCCAGACAGCGTCTCCGATCTGATACGGATGAGGCACGACCGGATTGTCTCTCTGGTCCCGGTACGCCTGGGCTAGAGGTTCCCACACCTCCTTCTGGACCAGCTGGAGGGCCTGTAGATGGGCTTGTAGAGAAGGGGTATTAGCATAGTCAGAAACATCGGGGCCTAAGAAATTAATAATGGGCACCGGGGCCCCAAACAGGATCTCAAATGGGGTTAACCCATGTGGTCCGGGCGTGTTCCTAGCCCGATACAGGGCAAGTGGTAGCAGGAGGACCCAGTCTCTAGTGCCAGTTGCAAGCGTTAATTTGGTTAAGGTCTCCTTAATTGTTCTGTTCATTCTCTCTACCTGTCCTGAGCTCTGGGGTCTGTATGCACAATGTAATTTCCAATCGATCCCCAACAAGGTGGCCACTGTTCTGCTTACCTGGGAGATGAAGGCGGGACCATTATCTGACCCTACTACCTGGGGCATCCCGTATCGGGGGAAGATTTCTTCCAATAGCTTCTTGGCCACCACAGCGGCAGTCTCGTGCCTTGTCGGGAATGCTTCCGGCCATCCTGAAAAGGTATCTACAAAAACCAGTAGATATTTATATCCATACTTGCCCGGTTTTATTTCAGTAAAGTCTACTTCCCAGTGAGTGCCGGGCCTGTGACCTCTGGTTCTTATACCCGGAGGCAGCTTGATTTTAGAAGCATTCACTCTGGCGCAGGCGTCACAACGTTCGGTGATTTCTTTGAGAAGATCGTTCTTCTGTAGAAAGAAGTAGACCTCTTCTTCCCGTTCCAGAAGCTTTTTCATTTTCTGGTAGCTGAGATGTGTGAGGCGATGCAGCCAGGAGATCAAATGGCGGCCCATTTCGTAGGGCAACACTACCTTTCCTTGGTACACCCATTTCCCAGTTTTTAGATCTTCCCGTGCTCCCAGGGAGTGCAGAGCCTTGACATCTTGTTCCGTGTATTCCCATCGGGAGTCACCATGATGAGGTCTAGAGTCAACCGATAGGACTTCGACCCGTTTTTCCTCAGTGGCGGCCGCCCTCGCCGCCCAGTCAGCCATCCTGTTGCCTCTTGCAACTGGAGTGTCCCCTTTCTGGTGCCCTGGGCAATGGATGATGCTGAGAGCTCGCGGCAGATGAATGGCCTGTAGCAAGGCTAGTATTTCTTTTTTATTTTTAATCTCTTTTCCCTCCGAAGTAAGTAAACCTCTCCTTCTGTATATTTCGCCATGGATGTGGGCCGTGGCGAAGGCATATCTGCTGTCGGTATACACCGTCAATCTCCTTCCCTCCGCCAGTCTTAGAGCCTGGGTCAGAGCTACGAGCTCCGCTTTCTGAGCGGAGGTTCCTGCAGGTAGAGCTTGGGACCATATTACCTGATCTTCCGTGGTCACCGCCGCACCGGCCCGCCGCTCTCCGTGTTCCATGAAGCTGCTCCCGTCCGTGTACCAGACGTGTTCAGGGTTGGGGAGGGGCAAGTCTGAGAGGTCTGGGCGAGTGCCATGTACCTCGGCCAGGATCTGCTGACAATCATGGTGTTCGGGGGTGCCAGGGAGAGGTAGGAGGGTGGCTGGATTTAAGGCCACCGGGGCCCCATACCGGATTCGGTCGGTATCTAATAGTAAGGTGTGGTAATGAGTCATTCTCGCATTGGTGAGCCACCTGTCCGGAGGTTGTCGGATGATTGCTTCAACAGCATGCGGGGCCAGAACGGTAAGGGGTTGACCCATGGTCAGTTTGCCAGAATCTTTAACCAGAATTGCTATCGCCGCTACCATCCGGAGGCAGGGTGGCCATCCTGCGGCCACTGAGTCCAGTTTCTTGGATAAATAGGCCACCGGTCTCCTCCATGGTCCCAGCTTCTGGGTTAACACCCCCTTCGCGTAGCCCTGTCTTTCGTCAACGTATAACTCGAAGGGCTTCAGCAAGTCGGGCAGTCCCAGGGCCGGGGAGTGTAGGAGGGCCTGTTTGATATTCTCAAAGGCCTGCTGCTGATCCGTTCCCCAGTTATAGGGGATGCCGGTCCGCGTGAGGGGATAGAGGGGAGCGGCCAACTCAGCGAAACCCGGGATCCAGAGGCGGCAGAAGCCTGCGGTTCCCAGGAATTCCCGTAATTGACGGGGGGTTCTTGGGGCGGGAATGTTCAGAATGGTTCGCTTTCTGGCCTCAGTTAGCCACCTCTGCCCTTCCCTTATTTTGTAGCCCAGATAGGTCACTTGTTTTAAACAGAGCTGGGCTTTCTTGGCCGATGCCCGGTACCCCAGACTCCCCAAGACCTGGAGTAGGGTCTCGGTGCCCCGGCGACAGTCTTCCTCTGACGTAGCCGCCAGCAGCAAATCATCTACGTACTGGAGCAGAATCAGAGAGGGTGCTGGACCCGAAAAACGGCCAGATCCCGGTGTAGTGCCTCGTCAAAGAGAGTGGGGCTGTTTTTAAACCCTTGGGGTAGCCTTGTCCAGGTCAGCTGACCGGAGATTCCCCGAGCTGGGTCTCTCCATTCAAAGGCAAATAACAACTGGCTGTTGGGGTGTAGCCTCAAGCAAAAGAAGGCATCCTTGAGGTCCAGGACCGTATACCAGACGTGGGTAGGCGATAGCCCACTAAGGAGGTTGTAGGGGTTGGGCACTGTGGGGTGTAGATCTTCAACCCGTTTATTAACCTCTCGGAGGTCCTGGACTGGTCTGTAGTCCCCCGTTCCTGGTTTTCTGACGGGTAATAGAGGGGTGTTCCAGGGGGACTTACAGGGTACGAGGATCCCTTGATCCAACAGTCTATTGATGTGAGGAGTTATGCCTTCTCTGGCTTCCTTGGACATTGGGTACTGCTTTACGGCGATTGGGATGGCGTTCGCTTTCAGGGACACAATTATGGGTGGCTGGCTATCGGCGAGACCCATGCCCCGGTCTCTGCCCATGCTTGGGGGTACTTGAGTAGCCATCCCTCCATATCGGTTGGGGCCTTTTTGCTTCGTTCATGTAGTCTATACTCATCTTCTATGGACAAGGTGAGCACATGCAACGGCCTTCCCGACGGGTCAGTGATGCTGACCCCAGTCTTATCAAAATGTATCTGAGCCTTTAGTTTAGTTAATAAGTCCCTACCCAGCAATGGGTATGGACAGTCTGGGACATGGAGGAAGGAGTGGGTTACCTTGCCAGTCGCTAGTTGCACTTGCCGGTCGGTGGTCCAGCGGTAGGTCTTTCCTCCTGTGGCTCCCTGGACCCAGGCCGTGCGGCCGCTCAACGTGCCAGGAGACCTGGTCAAAACGGAGTGCTGTGCCCCTGTATCCACCAGGAAGGTGACGGGGTGCCCCCTACGTGTAGGGTTAGCCGCGGCTCAGGGGGAGCTCCTGGCCTCGACTCCCCTAGTCTTCTAGGTTTAGGAGAGAAGCTGAGGCCTGGGGTCTTGTATTTCTGTTCCGACTTTGCTTCTTTGGGCACTCCCGAGCCCAGTGGCCCCGTTCTTTGCAGTAGGCACACTGATCTTTATCTACCCTGGGTCCTCTTCGATCTCCTCCTTGTCTATCCTGCCGCTGTCTCTGTCCTGACACTACAGTGGCCATCAACCGTGAAAGCTCCCTCTGTCTCCTTTTATCCCTGGCATTTTCTCTCTCTTCCATTTCCTTTCGCTGCCTTTCCTCCCTCTCAATGTTTTCTCTCCTCCAACGCTCTTCTCTCTCTTCCTGGCTCTCTCTATTATTGAATACCTTCTCTGCCTCCTTTAGCAAATCAGGGACCGTATACCCCTGTAAATTGTCCAGCCTCTGTAACTTATTACGGATATCTGGGGCGGACTGCCAGATAAACGCCATGGCAAGACCAGTGGCTTGTCCTGGGTCCTCCGGATCGTAAGGCGTATACATGCGGTATGCCTCCTTCAATCTCTCAAGGAACGCGGCGGGCGTTTCCTCTGCTCGCTGCAAAACCTGTTTTACCTGAGCCAAATTGGTGGGGCGCCGAGCTGCCCCCCGGAGACCTGCTATGAGCAACTGGCGGTAGAGACGAAGATGAGTCCTACCTGCCTCAGTACTAAAATCCCATTCCGGCCTGGTTAAGGGAAAGGCTGCATCGATCTCATTAGGGAGCTGGGTAGGCTGTCCGTCCGCTCCCCTCACATTCTTCCGCGCCTCGAGGAGGACCCGCTGCTTCTCCTCAGTAGTCAGTAGCACCTGTAAAAGCTGTTGGCAATCGTCCCAGGTGGGTTGATGAGTCACTAGGACTGATTCTAAAAGGGAGATCAATTGCAAGGGATCTTTAGAAAAAGGAGGATTATTGTTTTTCCAATTATAGAGATCGGAGGCGGAGAACGGCCAGTACTGCAGCTGGCCGTCCGGGCCGGTACGCAGAGGCATGGCGGTGGAGTCCGCAGGGGCCTGTTCCCGCCGCCCCCTGAGCCGGCTTGCCACAGGTGAGGGGGCTGCCTCATCAGTCGCAGCGGGGCGTTCGGCAGGCATGGCCTCTGCTTCATTAGCCGCCTCGTGGGGTGCCTCTTGATATGGAGGCGGCTCAGACAGGAGATCCATAAGTAGAGTCTCTTCCCCTGCAGGCAGGACCTTAGGTTTGGGGAGGGGGGGCGCCTTAGGAGAGGCTTGCACAAGAGCTGGGTATAGGGCGGATCGGGAGCGGGTAGGGGCTGGGAGTGGAGTCAGGGGAGGAGGGAGAGAGGGTGCGGATGGTTTGGCAGACTTGGGGGAGGGAGGGACCACTCCAGAGAGAAACGGCTTGACCCATGCAGGCGGTTTCTGAACCAGAGCTTCCCAGGTGATGATGTAGTCCACCTGGTCAGGGTGTCCATGTGGCCCCGAGTCCATGACTTTTTCTTTTACCTGCCTAATGATGTCTAGGCTAAATGTGCCATCCCGCGGCCACCCGACGTCAAAGGTGGGCCATTCGGAGGCACAGAAAGCTACCCATTTCTTTTTGTGCACTTCAGCGGACTGGTTATGCGCATATTCCTGAATTTCTTTCCAGTGTTCGAGACTGAGGGACAAAGGGGTGGTAATTGCTTGTCCCATTTCTTCCGAAAGGATGAAGACACAAATACCAGTTACAAGAAACAAACACAGAGACAGACAAAGAAGTCGCGCGGCGCGGCTTCGGCGCAAGACCGAAAGCAAACTCTCAGATGGGAGGGCAACCTGCCTCTCTCCCTCCCTCAGTAGGGCTGAAAATCCCTCCCCTTGAGGGACGGCTCCAAACAGGACGGAAAAATGCCTGGGCATAGACCGTGAGAGCCAAAAATCAGACGCTCCTGGGACGTCTCCCGGAGCCTCAGGGGGGGGTTTACGAACCCGTCGTCCCCCCCCTACTGCCAATTACAGATGTACACAGCTGAGTACTACGGACGCAGGCGCGGTTTCAGAGACACATACGATCGGGCAGGCAGACACTGGAGGACACAAGACACCAGACAAACAGCGGATCCGCACAGTCAGCTTACCTCCCAGTGGTGGGTCGGTGGTCCCTGGGCGGGGGTCTTCATCCCGGACGAGCCCCCAAATGAAAGACCCCCGTACTAGGGATACTTTCAATCTGAGAGACCCCCCCAAGGACCAGCGAGGCCACACGTATGGATGCAATCAGCAAGAGGTTTTATTGATCACACATACGGGTACCCGGGCGTCTTGGTCTCGGGAACCAAGCGCGCCCAGATGGGGAACGGGGGTGCCTTATATAGCGAAAAGCGTGGGTACAAAAGCGGATGCATGGTCACAGGATTTTCGTTGGTCAAATTTAATGGGGCGAGAGATTTAGACTGGGGCCACCTGGCTTGAATACAAGGAAGTCGCAGGAGGTTGACTTAGCTTTCATCTCGGGCACATTGTGGATGGGAAACTCCCCGGTGTTAACTCCCCAGTTCTGGATGGCCGACCACTAATATCCTGTTTGTCAAGCCCTCGAGGCGCCAGGGGCCCTCGACCTTAGCGTGAACTCAGACAGTTCCTGGTGGGCTATGTCGGTAGGGGGCCAGGGGCCCTCGACCTTAGCGTGAACTCAGACAGCTCCTGTTGGGCTATGTCGGGAGGGGGTCTTTCACTATAATCCCAGCACTCCAGAGGCCGATGGAGGAGGAATGTGAATTCAAGGCCAACCCCAAAGAATGGTGAAGTTGATACGTATCAGACTCAAGGGACATAGATACGTACTGGAGGTCGGTGTAGAGGCCTGTGATACGGACACATGCTTAAGGTCGGTGTAGACCTGTCTAATCCATGTTCTCTTGACGTGGCAAAATCTCTCCGAGTACTTGGACACAAGGTGTCAGTCAGCACAGCTCCTAGCTCGATTAACTCTCCAGGAAACCAATGAGGAAGAAGAGAGAGACAAGCAGTATAGCCGCAGGTCTCTACTGTGTTAGGCATTCTGCCTGCTGGAAAGTGCTGGGGTTTTTTAAATGCTGTAATAGAAGCTCAAAGGGGTACTCAAAAATGATATTAAGACAAAGTGCAAAACCATAGGAAAGCTATAAAATTTGTCCAGTGGGATCACAGCAAGTAAGAGAGAGTTTACACAAACTACCTACATGGCAATAAACTGCTAATGCGATTATGAATAATGGGTAAGGCTTGTGTGTTTGTTTCAGGCCTAATTGGAGTCACGCATCTCAGACTATTAATAATAGAAAGCTCTTCCTTCAACTACATGTCTGATCACTCACATGTAGCATGTACCTGCTCGGCCTCATGCAGAATCCAAGCAACTTCTCAATAGTGTGTGCGTGAACAGTTTTCCAGTTCGCCACTTCTTAGAGCGGGTGGCTTATGTGTTTGTGTCTGTTAACCAGCCGTCAGGTGTTAGTTCACCCTCAGCCTTAAGAAGAAAGCAGGATTTCGCATAAAGACAAAAGGGTGTCTCACCAAGCCAAAAGGCCACAGCAACCACGACAACCTAAGGTGTACGCACTAGGAGCTGAATCTGTGCCTCATACTTAGTTATTTTACCAGGATAAATTTGTTTGTTTGTTTGCCCTGCTGGGGTTGGAACTCAGGGCCTTGTCTTGCTGGGTGACCACAGTATCAGTGCATACATTTTTAAGCTTTCTGATAAATCCTGCTTCACCACCCTCCCTGTATACATCTTGTACATGAAATCCCAGAACTTGGGGGTGAGGGGTAACCGGGGAGCCAATCAGTTCATTCGTGGGCCAGCCTAGCCTCAAAAACCAAAGGTGGAGAACAGTTGAGGAAAGATATTCAGCATTAGCCTCTGGCATCCTCTCTCTCTCTCTCTCTCTCTCTCTCTCTCTCTCTCTCTCTCTCTCTCTCTCTCTCTCTCTCTCTCTCTCTCTCTTTCTCTCTCCCCCCCCCCTCTCACACACACACACACAGAGTTGTAAACTAATGGTAGGTGAGATGACCATTCACATCGAAAATCTTCTTCTCTAGTAAAGAAACTGCTAATTGCCTAAGGTCTGAACATTTAAGTCGAATCTCATAGTACACTCCTCAGCCAGAGTCCACTCAGTTCGTTTCACTTCTCTGGCTTGGGTACCATCTGGGCATCTGGTACCTACTTGCTGCTCACAACGGAGAATGGTGAGATGCAACAGGAAGTCTTCAGCCCATCTCACCCTAATGATCAGGCTGGGTGTCTTTATCTCATTAACCCTTGACTGAAACCCCCTGACACAGAGACGACTGCTGATGTCCTGGGAAGGTTACGAGACGTTGACTGTGAGGCTTTCTGCTGGCAGACGCTCTTCAAAGATTTATCTTCCTCCTGGAGTAAGCATCCCAGTTTTAATTATTCACACTGCTTCTCCTGCTTTACCAGAAGCTTCCTTGGAGGACAGAGTGCATTAGACTCTTGTGTTACTATCAAGAGTTGGGGGATGCATGAATAGAATATGCATGTATATTCAGGGTTCTGTTGTTATTCTGGGCAAACAAAATTTAACATGATTTGCAAAACGCTGCACTCAGGCACAACAAAAGGTATAAAGTGAGGCAACAGAATTCTACTGTATGCACACCAGAAAGCACGAGAGAAAAAAGTGCTCAGGGCTGAAGCAGAGACTGAGGAGCTCACATGCTTAACAGCTACATCAGAGAGGGGGGAAAATGTGAGCATGCCTAGAAACATGGCCAGAAAGGCTGTATTTAGATTTGTGCTGGAGGAACACAATTGTATGTGTCTTCTAAGCAAGCTAAATTTGGTAAGCCGCCTTTTCTTATATTGAATACTTAATAACTAGCTAAAGAAAGATACTTTCTCCACATGTCAAGGTTACCGGCATGGCATGTGGGGCTGCTAACTGGTAAGTGCCCCTGCTGAGCAGAATCCTAGGTTACCCTTCCAGGCTTATCACAGGGTGACTTGAAGACAGTGTCCAGTCCTCTGAAGTCAGCAGAAGTCCCAACTCCAGTCATTGCCCTCTGCAATCAAGACACAGGACAGCTTCTCTCAGCCTTCCTCTGAGCCTCTCTGTGCCTTTTCAACCTCTTCCCAGTTTCAAGCCTCAGTAACCTCCAGTCTTGTATATGTGCCTGTGCATGTATGTACATGCACTTGTGGGGCCAGAGAGTAACCTCAGGTGTCACTCTTTAGGCCCTGGCCTGGGGCTCTCCAAGAAGGCGAGGCTGTCTGGCCTACACACTCCAGGGATCTGCCTGTCTCTGCCTTTACAGCCCTGGGGTTACAAGCTCTCCATCGTGTTTGGCTCTTTTAAATAGATTCTGGACGTCAAACTTGTAAACTTGAATCCTCCCGTTTGGATGAGCTATCTCCCTAGCCCTGGTCTTTTTTTTTTTTTTTTTTTTTTTCTGTGATTTCCTTTCTTGAGAATGTCATATAAATGGAATTAAATAACATGTGACCTTCTAAGACTGGCTTCTTTTTTTCCTTCATATTGGGCATTTGAACTTTATCTGGACCATATGCAAAAGTTTGTTCCTTTTTATGGCATGGGTGTACCAGAATGTGTAACCACATTGATGGGCATTTGTTTCCAGCTTGAGAGATATTTAATACGCTGTCACCTACAATTCTAAGGGGATGTGAGTTTTCATTTCTCTTAGAGAAATACCTAGGAGCAGAATTGTTGGGTCACCTGCTAAGTCTATGTTTAACTTTATCGTAAAAGGCCAAACTTCCAACCCGAGTGTTAATTTTTCTCTGTGTGTTAGTCACTTCACTTTTGCCGTGACAAACGCCAATGACACCATGGCAAGAAAGGAAGAACTGGCTTGGGCTCACATTTCTGAAGCGTCATGGCAGCGGAGACATGGCAGAAGGAGCATGACTTGGCTGGTCACATGACGTGGCTGGTCACATGACGTGGCCTCCACAGGAAGCAGAGATGGACGCTGGTGATCCGCTCGCCTTCTCTTCATTCAGCCCTAGACCCTGCCAGTGGAATGATGCTGTCCTCACCTAGGGTGGGTGCTCCCACCTCAACTAACCACATGTAGGAAACCCTTCCTAGACATGCCTAGAAATTTGTTTCCACAGTGACTCTAAACCTCTTCAAGTTGACAGTCAAGATCAGCCTTCACAGGCTGTCACAGCGTGTAGGGGGCGTCGAGGTCTTTGCCTCCTGTAGCATCTTACACAGGTAAGGGCACACACAGACTGAAGGTGTGAGGGCTGCCTAGGGCTGCGAAGACGGTCTTGAAGGTTGCTCTCTGCTGGTTGTTTTAACGCTAGCCAGCCCAACACATCAACAACACATTGTGGACTTGATTCACGTTTCTCTGACAACTAACCATGCTGAGCACGTTGATGTTTGGCGTACTGTATGTCCAGACTTCTGCCCATTTTCCTTCTGGACTGTTTCCTTATAATTGTGGTTTTAAGACAGTCCTTTACATATGCAGTGTGGTTGCTAGTCCTCTGGGGAATGTGTGGCTTGCAAATACTTTCTTCCAGTCTGTGGCTCCTTTGTTTGCCCAACAGTGGTTTAAAGCTCTTGTTTGGAACAGGGGTTTAGAGTGATTTAGAGAGCAGGGCTTTGGGGGCTGGTGAATACAAGTATCCAATTCTTCTAAAACCATTTCTTAAAAAGACTCCCATTAAGTTGTCTCTGCCTGTATCAAAAACGGAATGACTACATAAGAGTAGACGGATTACTGGACTCTACTTTTCCCTACTGAGCTGCAAGCCTGCCAGATACTACACTTCCTTGGTAGTAAGCCTTGAAATCACAGAGGGAGCCTTTAGCTTTGTTGACCAGTGGGGAGCAACAGGAAAGAAGCCAGGCATAAAGTAATGCCACAGCCTTCCTGGGTTTGTTGGCACGCAGCCTCTTACACAGGTAAGTGCACACACAGTGAAGATGGTCTAGGGCTACAAGCGAGAACATGGCCTGTGGGAAGATGGTGGGGGCAGGGGAACCTTCCACAAATGGATACAGGGGTGAAGACAGAACTCAGTACATTTACTAAAAGTCATCAAGCCATATGCTTCCATGGGCTGGCTCTTACATAAATTATACTTTAATAACATTTTTAAAGTTCAAATGCCTGATTGAGGTGGGAGAATGGGCACCCAGAAACTGCGTATGCTGAAGAACACTGGCTCCTCTCTTGGGCCTACAGAGTCCAGAGCAGGAAGAAAGCCTGGCCTCTGCCTTCTTTCTGTGTCTGTCTCTTTTACCCTGCTGAAGGCACAGGGCTAAGTCATTTTCATTAGCCTTTCCTGAGTCACCTGGCATTGCCTAACATCAGACCTGCCCAGAACAGACAGATGCACACATGTGCAGGCACACGCAGGCATGAACATATACTCACATACATGCACACGCATGCATGCACACGCACACACGTACCTACATATATTCACATACATGCACACACATGTACACACACAAGCATGCACATATGCTCATGCATGCATGCACACGTACACACACAAGCATGCACATATACTCATATGTATGCACACATACATACATGCACACACATGTACACACACAAGCATGCACATATACTCACATGCACATGCATGCATGCACACACATGTACACACACAAGCATGCACATATACTCACACGCACATGCACGCACACTCATGTGCACGTGTGCGCACACACACAACACACACAATCAGTTATCCATGACAGTGAGGCTGAGCTCTGGAGTAGAGGTAATCGTTTTGCAGAAACCAGAGTGATCTCTGAGGCAGGCATGACAGGACTTTTTAGACCATCTTGCAGAACCAGAGCTAAGTAACAGTCAGCCCAACCTAACCAGGACTGCTTGATTCTGTAGAGCTCTGCCCTAATCCTTCTATTTAAGACCACACTTCACATCAGGCCCCCGAAAATTGACTTGCCACCATTACATCCCTACATTTGTTCCTCCTCCCAGTGTGGCCACATTCGGTAAATCTCTCTCCGCTTTTCGGTGTTACTGGCCTCTCGGTCATGGTAGTTAAGCCCATCCGGCTGGGAGCTGGGACTCAGGGTTTTACTCTCAGCAGACATTGGGGCTTGTGAACATCCCCAGAGGTTTTCCAGGTTCTTGTGTCATAGAGACCGACAGCCAGATAACACCTAGAGTCAGCAGAGACAGTTTGTCAGGAAGACACACAAGGGAGAGTAAGGATGGGCTGGAGCAGTTCGGCGGTTCACAGAGCAGGTGCTACTCAAAGGCTTGAGGCTTTTGGCTCATTCAAATAACCTGAGCTTTTCCACACATGTTCTGTTAAATGTAGTTCAGCATATAGCTTCATGTGTCACCTGTCTTTTTAGCATCTCGAGTCTCCACCCAAAGGTGTGTGCTTTAGTATCTGAATGAGCCACAGGTCACCTTCAGACACACTGGACCAGCGTTGCACGTGTACCAAAGGCTGCAGCTGGTCTATCCAGGGGGTTTCCATTTCCAGTATTCCTTCTTGCCAAAGGATTTGGGGCATATACTAATTCTGCAGCCTTCGTGTGAGGTCTTCTCAGACCTTCTCATTCCATTCTCCTGCTTTGGAAGCAGTTTAAAGTGAGTTTCAAGTGCATTGCAAATCTCTGAACTAGGGTAAATGGCATGTACATAGTTTATCTTCTTTTCCTTAGGGAGCAGGTGAGGATAACAGAAAGACGGGAGAACAAAACAGAGACAGCGCCTCAGGGCGAGACAGCCTTGCACAGGCTGGGATCTCAGCTGATCTTGACTCCAGTCCTCCCACACTCTGAACGGGTCATCAGGAGCAAGGCATTTATCTTCCTCAAATCTCCATTACCTCTCTGAAATAGTGTCTTTGCATAACACTAATGTGGAAACAGAACAAAAAGATAATCTAGGCAAGTACTTAGCATACTGCCAGGCCATAAAGAGTTTTTAAATAACCTATTATTATTTAAAACAGCAGTTTTTACATAGAAGACAAAACTGCAAGGTGCCGCTAATTTGCAAAATTTGCAAATGGGACTTCTGATTTACTGTCAGCTGGGAAGGGTTCATCTTTATCCTTCCAACCCGTCGCATAAGCCTGAATGCTAACAGAGTCTTCAGCTCCTGGACGTGGGGTCCCTTTTGGGGGGTCGAGTCTTGTGCCTCACTGGAATCTCCTGATACTGGTTCTATTCTAAGCCCAGAAGCACTGTATACTTCCTCTCTTGGCAAGGGGCATAGCTTTGTCACGTTTTAAGGCCTCTTGTCCAGAGCTCTGTCTGTGTTCAGGTCTCCAATGTTGGTATCTATTGTTGAGATAAAACAGCATGACCTGAAAAACCAGCAACTTATCGAAGAAAGTTCACTTCTGCTTCAGGTTCTGGGAGGGGTAAGAGTCCACAGTGGCAGGAAGACTCGGCAGCAAATGAAGGGCGTGGTGGCAGGAGGAGGAAGACAAGCGCTCACATCCCAGCTACAAGCAGAAAGCAAACAGGAAGTAAGGTGAGACTATAAATACTCAAACCCAGCAAGGCTACACCTCCAAAGGATTCCCAGACAGTGCCGTCAACTGGAGACCAATCATTCATGTGTTGGAGCCTACAGTGTTATGCCCAAATTCTGAACCCCCAAATCACCAGGAGGCCCATTTTGATGCAAAAGCAAAGTCTTTTATTGTAGATGTTTAATGAGCTAACTAACCCCATTAGCTCGGGCCCTTCACCCCACCACCATGGAGAATGGCTGGAGAAAGATCCCAAGCAACCTCGAGGCAGGGATCTTAAAGGGCAGTGCAAGGGGAGTGTCTAGGGGTATGAAACAGTCTCAGGATTGGTGCGCTTCCAGGTTTGGGTGACCTGCCCTGTGTTTATTGGTCAACTGGTTGTTATGGCCCATAGGCCCTCCCAGGGCGGTTGCTATATTCTGCAAGTCACTGTTGTGCACTGTCCTTAAAGCACACCCAGAGCCGTAAAGCACAGCTCCGCCAGCTAACTTCTAATTGGTTCCTTGCCACGAGGAGGACATCTGACCTTAGTGACCAGGACAGGAGCGGCAAGGTCATGCAAGCACATGTTAGCCTGTAATGGCTGCTAAAATGGGGGACTGGTCACTATAACAGGAGACAGTTTTCAGTCAAAGCACCACACTTGGGTACTAAGGGTGGAAGGAAATTGTTGGCGGAGTTTTCCCTTCCCAGAAGCCACTTCCCAAATTACCACACAGAGGCTTATATTGATTGTAAATGTCCGTCCAATCGCTCAGGCTTATTACTAACTAGTCCTTACATTCTGAGTTAACCCATTTTCCTTATCTACGCACTGCCACATGGCTGCCTTCATTAGCATGGCATACTCATCTCCTGCTCCCCTGACCCAGCCCTTCCTGGTCCCATCTCCTGCCTAACCGTATCCTGCTCAGCTATTGGCCAGTCAGCTTCTTCATTAAACCAATCACAGGGACATGCATTCACTCGTGTAAAGGAATATTCCATAGCCGGGAATGGTAGAAGGCGACAAGCTCTCCCTGGACTTTAAAGACTGCTTTCATTCGGTATGAAAAAAAAGGAAAACCACTGGGCAGAACTGAGCAGTAAGTGTTATCACCTGCCATCTGCATCTCTTCAAGGCAATAAAATACCGATTCAGGTGACGGAGCAGCACACTCTAGGGGGAATTTTAAACTACACTGGGTTCAGTCTGCAAAGTTATTGTATTTGTTGTAAGTTTACAAAGAGAGGGTGGAGGACGGCTTGGTGGTTAAAGCACTTTCTCATAAGCCTGAACACCTGACTTAGAATCCCCAGAATCCACGTAAACTGGATTAGCTGGGCAGGCTAAGCAACCTTCCTATAATTCCAGCCCTAAAGGTGGAAATGAGATCCTGAGAGCAAGCTAGCTTGGTTTGTTTGATTGGCAGAGCCTGCCTCCATGAATAAAGTGGAGAGTGACCAAGGATGATTCCCTGACACAGATGCACATATGACAAACATGTATACACACATGCACACATGAAGATGGGAACGTGTGCCAAGGGGAAAAAAGCATTGCAAATGAAGATAATTGAGAGATTTAAAATTATTTCAGACTCTGGTGAGTGAGAAATTCACATACTGTAGATGGTTCAAAACTTACTGGGCAGCCCAACCTAACAGTCCAAGTTGATGTCTGTTACAGCCACAGACTGTCCACTCTCCACACCAGTTTCCTCTGAACACTGCAGAAGTGACAGCTAGTGAGGATTCTCCAAACAGGGAAAACACAGACGTGAGTGACTTTCTCCTCCATAAGGAAGAGTACACACTAGTCCTGACAGTTATCAAGGGCATAGCTTTTTCTTTCCAGACAGGCTTTGAGAGTGAAACTGCAGAGTCAGTTGTGAGCAGGAAGCTGGGAGTCCAGTGCAGGTCCAGACAGGTGAACAGGTGGGTGGGCAGTGGAACAGGACGCATCAGCAGCAGAGGATGAGCCAAGCCAGAGCTCCAGAGACAACCAGGGAACCTGCTGAGTATAGTTCTCCCCGCCGGCCGGTTGTCTGGGCCCTGCCTCGCTGTTTGAACCCCCAAATAACACACAGGACACTATATTAAATATTAAGCTGTTGGCCATTTGCTTGGTTTCTTACTGGCTAGCTCTGACTTAAGTATTTACCCCATAATTGTTTTTTTTCTTTCTTTTTTTTTTAAGTTCAGAGGTTTTTTTAATATTTTATTTATTTATTGTGTATACAGCCTTCTGCCTGCAGGCCAGCAGAAGGTACTAGATCTCATTCAAGGTGGTTGTGAGCCACCATGTGGTTACCAGGGATTGAACTCAGGACCTCTGGAAGAACAGTCAGTGCTCTTAACCACTGAGCCATCTCTCCAGCCCTACCCCATAATTGTTAATCTAAGTGTTTCTCTTACCGGAGAAAAGGGTCTGGACCTCTTACCCCCATGGCGGCTACATGGTGTCTGACTCTGCCTCTCTTTCCCAGCACCCTCCTCAACTCCTAGTCCCACCTATCTTGTTTCCCTATTGGCCAACAGTGCTTTATTGACACATACACAGGACTTCCCCATCCGGGACCCACTGCTTGTCAATCCTTGATGCATGCACCAGGTATCAGACGAGAGGCTGGTGTGGGTCTGAAAAGTTCTTGGGGCTGGTCTTCATGATACAGCTTTAATACACCCATGAGCCCATACAGTTCTAATTCACCCCAGTAAACTGACCAGGGTAGAGCCTTCCTATGCCCACGAATAAGTCATGTATCACTCTCTGGTGAATTTCGGTATCCGACAGATGGTGCAGTTTCTGGGTCTGCCCCCAGGGAATGCAATTGTCTTTCTCAAAAGGAAGCCAAAAGTTCCATTTAAAATGGAGCCTCCTAGGACAAGATAGCCTGAAAAGCGACTGTTTCCTATTTAAGTGTGAATATTTTTGTGTATGAACACACCGTGTGCAACGTTGTGGGATATTTGTTCACTGTGTGAAGACGTATTGCTGTGATTGGGTAATAAAGAGCTGAATGGCCAATAGCTAGGCAGGGGAGGATAGGCGTGATTTCTGGGGAGAGAGAGGAAGAGGAGGAGGAATCTAGGTGTACAGAGTCAACAGTCAGACTCAGAGGAAGCAGGATGGACAGTACAGAGATGAGGTAACGAGATTAATATAAATGACTTAATTTAAGTTACAAGTGAAAAGTTTCCGTACCCTGATATTAAGTCTCTCCGCTGATGAAATAAAATCAGATCAGGCCCAAAGAAAGTGCAGGTTTAATGAGAAACTGTTCCCGAGTGGTCCCTGGGGAAGGAGAAACCACAAGGGAGAACAGGAGAGGAGGTCTGTGGGCCAGACCTTCAATATCCTCAGGGGTGGACCCACTGCTTGACGGGCTTTCTTTTAAGCGGGGGTCTGGTGAGGGCAGCTCCGGGAGAGGGAGCTTGGTGCACTGTGGGCCGGGTTTGGAATGAGCAGCTGCAGGGAGATTCCCCAACAATAAGAGCTAGTTGAGAACAAGCCTAAGCTAAGGCCGAGCTTTCACAATTAATAATAAGTCTCCGTTTCATTATTTGTGAGCTGCTGTCCCAAAGAAAAGTCCGACTACAGGGCAACACCCATGCCTGGCACTCATGGAGTTCAGGAGGAGGTGTCGGGTAACCTAGAACTGGGATGAAGGATGGTTGTGAACCCACCACATGGGGGCTGAGAACCAAGCCCAGGTCCTCTGCAAGAGCAACAAGTGCTCTTAACCGCTGAGCCATCTCTCTAACCCCAAACCACTGTTTTATACAACATGGAATAACACAGAGTAGGTAAAACCAACTAATCCCCCGCTGCTAAATGTCTCATAGCTCCCAGAATACAGCAACCGGCACATGAGAGTCAGGTAACAGAGGGGAGGCCTCACAACCCTTGTCGGTCTGGCTCCTGTGAGTGATGGTATCGAATCTAAAACCCTCCAGCAGACTGGAACCTGACCAATGTAGGAGAAAAGACACAGATACCCACTGTGGAAGGGCACCAGGCCTGTCTGCCCAGGCTACCCTCCCCAAAGCTCCACCATCACTCAAAGGCGGTGTCTCCGTTAGGGTTTCTGTTGCTGTGAAGAGATTCCATATAATGACCACAGCAACCATTATAAAGGAAAAACGTTTAAGTGGGGTGGCTTACGTTTTCAAAGGTTTAGTCCATTGTCATCACGGCGGGACACGGCGGCACGCAGGCAGACATGGTGCCGGCTCCATCTTGATCAGAAGGCAACAGGAAGTGTGAAGGCAAGGGGTGTAATGGTTTCACTAGGTCCAAGATAAATGAAAACTGGACGTTTATTGGGGGAACACTTACACAGGAAAATATACAAAGAACCGCCCAAGTGCTTCTCTGCCTTTCCTACCCGATCCACTGACCCAAGAGAAAGACCAGAGCAAGCGAGACCACGCCCTCTTTCCCGCCTCTGTCCCCCTGAAGCCACGCCCAAAGGGGTGTGGCCATCGGTCCAGGCAAGATTGCTAGGGAAGTGAACTGAGATTCTGGGTGTGGCTTGAAGCATGTCTGAGACCTCAAAGCTTCCACAGTGAGACACTTCCTCCAACACAGCCATACCCACTCTAACAAAGCCGCACCTCCTAATAGTGCCACGCCCTTTGGAGGCCATTTTCTTTCAAACCACCACAGGCTCCAACCACCCTCTCGGTACCTCACCACCACCACCCCCCCCACCCATTCCACCCCACCACCACCCCCAACCCCGCTGTGTCTCCCCTCCCCCCACCCCTCTACCTCCCGGCTTATGCCTCACTCTTAAATACACAATAGCAGAGGACTGTGTAATAATATTAATTTAGTCTCTTAGGAGTTAAAACAGGATAGAAATTGAGGAAATTTAGAAAACCGGAAGACCAGCACTAGCAGCCTAATATCCACGCACTAGGATTTGAGAAAGAATAAGGAGAGAAAAGGAGAGAGCTATTAAAGAGATGATTCAAGAGTATGCTCCATCTTAGGTGACGCACATTTCCAGATGTTTCCAGGCTCAGACGCAAAGTCCCTTGGGTCTGTGAGGAGACGTTAACACCCTTCGAAGAAGGGGCTCAAAAGGCTTGCAGGAATTTTTTTTTAATTTAAAGATGTGTAGTGCTCAGTGAATCGGGAATCAAGCCAGCATCAAATTTCCCAGTAACACAATGGAACAAGAAAAATGCAACAGTATTCAAATTCAGGGTGACATCATTTTTACCCCCAAAATGTCTACCTAACCAAGTATTCAATTTGTGGTAAAAGATGGGATAATGACCCAAGCTCCATTTCCTTTCTACTAGGCCTTATCTCCACCTCTTACAAGGTCTCTTCCACTGTGTGTGTGTGTGTGTGTGTGTGTGTGAGAGAGAGAGAGAGAGAGAGAGAGAGAGAGAGAGAGAGAGAGAGAGAGAGAGAGAGAGAGAGAGAATGCATGAAATTGTGTATGTGGATACCATTGTCAATCCTCAGGAGACAACCACCTTCTCCTACGGGGACTGAGGCTTGCCCATTTAGCTAGGCTGACCAGCAAGCTCTAGGGATCCTCCTCTCTGCCACCCCAGTGCTGGAATTCCAGCCATGCAGCACCAGACTTGGATTTACATGAGTTGTAGGAGATTGAACTTAGGTCCTCATGCTGTCAGCAAACACTCCCAACTGAAGCATCTCCCCTGCTCCTCCTCCTCTGCCTCTTAATGCTGCTACACTGGCACCAAGACTTGTATATGAACCCTGCTTGTAAGTTTTCTTAAAATTCACCAAAGGCCCAGCCGGGCGTTGGTGGCGCACGCCTTTAATCCCAGCACTCGGGAGGCAGAGGCAGGCGGATCTCTGTGAGTTCGAGGCCAGCCTGGTCTACAGAGCGAGTTCCAGGACAGCCTCCAAAGCCACAGAGAAACCTTGTCTCGAAAAACCAAAAAAAAAAAAAAAAAATTCACCAAAGGCACACAGCTGTGTACGGATTCCCTAGACTCTATGCTTCCAGGCAAGAGTAAGCCTGCCTTCGAATCATATAAATACTCCCTGCTGCTAGAGTGCCAGGGCTCTGAGCTAGGCAACACTGTCCTAAGACCTGTGGATTGTGCAGAAGTCCAATTGGTTTAGGGATCAGTGGATACAAACAGAATTGAGAATGTATGTAACACAGAAGAGATTTTATATCAGTTTGTGTATCATGCACAGTAAACTAGATGTCAGTTCATGATGAGTGTGTCTTACACACAGTAAACCACACATGTCAATCAGTGGTGTGTCTTCATGCACAGTAAACCAGATGTCAATCAACAGTGAGTGTGTCTCATGCACAGTAAGCTGCAGATGCCAGTTGATTGTGTGTGTGTATGTGTGTGTGTGTGTGTATGTGTGTGTGTGTGTGTTGTGCACATTAAGCCACAAATGTCGATCAACAGTGACTGAGTCCCGCACTAAACTACAGATGTCAATCAACAGTGAGTGTGTCTCATGCACAGTAAACTACAGACGCCAGTTGATTGTGTGTGTATGTGTGTGTGTGTTGTGCACATTAAGCCACAAATGTCGATCAACAGTGACTGAGTCCCGCACTAAACTACAGATGTCAGTCAATAGTGAGTGTGTCTCACAGCAAGCCACAGATGCCTCTAGGAGCTAGGGACCATTTCTGTGCACAGCTGCAGTGTCTAGCACAAACCTTCCTCTTCTTCCCACCATTAAACCCTTCCATTCCGGACCTAGAGTGTGTGCGTTCAAAGCAAAGTTGAGAACTGTGATACAGCCTTACTGATAACTTTTCTTTGGTAGTCTTGGTGATGGGAGGCAGGGATCTATGAGCACAAGTTATGACCCATAAAATTGACTTCCATTTCACTTTGCTCATATAAACATGGTTTAAAAGATTATATTTTTTAAAAACCTTGCAATAAACTGCATCTAAAAACCTCTGTTCAAAGGTCATCTTTATCTAATGACCATGCATAACAAGGCAGCAGTGACTGCGTATAGACTTGGCACTCCTGGAGAGGCCCTGCGGTGGACAGCACACCGGTTATGAGTTCTTACGGCAACCTCCGGGTCTTTCAGCCCGTCTCGTGCTGTGACCTCCTCAGGAATCCAGAGGAGCGATGAAGCCCTTACCTGAAAAGTCCCCAGATGTGCTAAAGAGTACAGAACGCTGAAGGAAGCCAATCATACTAAAATGCACCTAAGGAAGCATTTTTAAATCCGTGATCCCGTGGCACGTGCATCCCACTATCGGCATATTAAACATCAAGACGGTGAATGCTTTAGTCTCTGTGATGCTTTGTCTTGTCGATTTTGGCAGAATTTAGAATCACCCTGGAAACAAACCCCCCTGGGCACGTCTGTGAGGGGTTTTCCAGATAAGATAGGTGAGGGTGGGAAACCTTGCCCTCCTGAAACATCTGAATGTAGGCATCACTGTCCAGCGGGCAAAGAGGCCAGGTAGCGGTGGCTCATACCTTTAAACCCAGCACTCAGGAGGTACAGGCGGCCAGTTCTGCAGAGCAAGTTCTAGAACGGCCTGCTCTGAACAGAGAAACCCTGTCTTGAAGGGGGAAAAAAGAGAAATAAAGAAAAAAAAGAGACTGTGAGGACAGCCTGAAGAAAGAGACTCCGAGAACAGTGTGCAGTGTCCTTGCTCTCCGCGTCCAGACCGAGGATGCAGTGGAACCAGATATTAAACTTTCGCCACGCCTCCCCCACCATGACGGACCGGAGGCGGAATCTTCTTTGGGCCACCAACCAGTTCCCAAATGAAGACATGGAGACCTACTATTAGTTATGAATGCTCGGCCTTAGCTTAGACTTATCCCATTAGCTCCTTTTTAATTTAACCTGTTTCTATTCATCTACATTTTGCCTCATGGCTTTTTACATCTCTTTCATTCTGTATGTCCTGCTTTCCTGCTTCCCCCATGTCTGTCTGTCTGGCTGGCTGGCTCCTGGTGTCTCCCTGGCATTTCTTTTTCTTTCTCCCCACCCCCCAGCCTAAATTGCTCCACCTACTTACCCTCCCTGTGATGGGGTTGTCTTCTGTACATATGTTTCTTTTATTGGTTGATGAGTAAATCACTGTGACCAATAGGGCAGCAAGATAGGTGGGTCTACGAGATGAGGAGGATTCTGGGAGAGGTGTAGGCAGAGGGCCATTGCCATGTAGGATGCCAGAGGAGTAACAGGTCCCCCGATCATTCTCGGGTAAGATAAGACCATGTGGGAACACTTAGATCAATAGAAATGGGTTAGTAATTAAGACAGAGCTAGCCAATAAGAAGCCCTAGTCATTGGTCAACAGTATTATAATTAATATAAGTTTCTGAGTGTTCATTTGGGGATCCAGGCGGCTGTAGGACCAGGCTGGCAGGAGTTATCATAACACTCCCTGCCCAGAAGTCCCACCTAAACCTCCTCCCTCGCTGTTGGCAGTTCAGCTTTTTATTAGACCAATCAAGTACCTTAGGCAAGGTAAACATCAATGCATCTTTACATAGTTAAACAAATGCAACACACCTTTACATAGTTAAATGAATATTCCACAACAATGGGACTGTGCCTTTAACTTTGAGCCAACCAACCCAGACTTGAATAGTTGCTATATATTATATAGTTGTATAGTCTTTTGTCTCAACAAAGAGAAAATAACTAATACAATTACCATAATCTCAGAGTAGTGATGAGTGTAAACAAACCTCAAGATAATGGTGTTAGTGACTTTTCTCATTGCTGTGACAAAATACCTGACAAAGATAACTTGAAGAATTTATTTGGGTTTACAGTTTGTGGGGGGTTAGTCGTCATGGCAGGGAAGGAAGAGAAGGGATGATGGCAGGGGCGGGAGGTAGCTGGTCACACTGGGTGTGCATTCAGGCAGCCCAGGGTAATCAGGAATTGAAGCCCCTGCTGTAAAGCTTCAATTTCAATGCCTGCCCAAATGCTTTACCTTCCAAAACAGCACCACCAGCTGGGGACCAGCTATTCAATCAGGCCCACGAGTCTGTGGGAGACCCTTCATATTAAAATCTACAAGAACTGTTGACATGCACTTACATGTGGTTTCTGCTGGTGACAAAGCCACTAGTGTTGCCGCATGTAAAATGTTAGATGTTCCCCCACAAAAGCCAATCCAGGCAGGATGTGACCATGATCGATTTCTGGAGCAATGCAGCACCCCTTATTGGGTTCTGAAGAATACGACTCAGACCCTGGAGTGGCTGGAGTCTGGACTGGGTAAGGGTGAGGATCTGAAAGATCTGGAACCGAAGCTATGCTTTGTGCATCGTGGGGCCAAGAAAGCACTGAGCATGCCATGGCACCCATTTATTTATTCAACACGCATTGTCTTTTGGGAATTACTTGGTCCTGTCTCCAGACTTCAGAAGCAATCCTGAAAATTCCAAGGATCAACAAAAGCAAAATGCTGTTCATTCAAGGGAAAGCTACTCATTTTGGCTGGATTGGCTTTTCATATAGTATGTCTAGTCAATGCACGTATGTATGTGTGTATGTGTGCATGCGCACACGCATCTTTGCATGTATTTGTGACATCATGTTTTTTGACAGTCTTTTAACAGTTTGAGATTTACAGAAACACCAAGCGGAGATTACAGGCAGTTTCTGTTGTTATCCGCATCTTACATTAGCATGATGTATGTTACCTGTTCCAGGGATACCGGCTGGCATTTAGTCATCCTGTCTCCTTGGACAGCTCTTGGCTGGCGGTCCTCGAAACTCACCTGTTTTGAGGAGGACTGCCAGGTTCTTTGTGGAGAGTCCTCAGTTGGGATTTGTCTGTTGTTCTTCTCAGGACTGGAATGAAGTCATGAGTATTTGGGGATAATGCTGTAGGGATAAAAGCATGAAGTATACATTGCTACAACTGGAGTTACCATTGCCGACTTTAACCAGGGAGATCTGCATGCGGTAGTCGTTACTCTTTGGTACAGTCGTACTTTCCCCTGGCACATCTTTGTATTATGCATGAGAGCCTGCTCCCTTGCAGAGGCACAGAGCTACCAGAGATTTAGGAAGAGACTCTACTGCAGCCTCTTGTCCCAGTAGCCAATCCATAGATGAGTTTCTGGCTGTCCTTTTAAAGGCTTAAAAAATGAAAAAAGGGGGCTGGAGAGATGGCTCAGAGGTTAAGAGCACTGCATGTTCTTCCAGAGGTCCTGAGTTCAATTCCCAGCAACCACATGGTGGCTCACAACCATCTGTAATGAGGTCCGATGCCTTCTCCTGGGGTACATGCATGTACACAGATTTAAAAAAGTGTATGCATAATAAATAAATATTTTTTTAAAAAGCAAGTGCTTTCCATCATGAAAACATTCTGAACTCTTGACAACCAAGGCTGTGTACTCAGTCAACTCAGCAAACTGAGGCAGAACATGCACGGCACAGACTTAGGTGTAGAGCTCCATGGCACTGTCGCATTTCAGCTGTGTCTAATGACGGCACACACGTAAGTCATCCATGAGGTACAATGAAGTGCAAGGCACTCTAAGGTCTACGTTTACATCCCAGGCCCCTTGAATTAAAACATCAACTTTAGACAAGCCACGCGGCCTCCCTAAACCTCAGCTTCCTGAACTATAAAGTGGAAACAGCTATATCCACTGTCCAAAGTTATGCAAATCAAATAGCCTATAGGAGACGGGTTGTATGGCTCAGTTGTTGAGCATTTACCTAGCATGCACAAAGCTCTGCATTTGATCCCCAGCGCCGCATAAAGTGGGTATGGTGGCACACGCCTTTGAGCTTGCTACTCGGGCGAAGTGGAAACAGGAGGATTGGAAGTTTAAGGTCATCCTGAGCTACACAGCAAGTATGAGGCCGGCCTGAGCTACATGAGTCCCTGAAGGGAAAAAACAGAACGAAACAATGGCACACAGTAGGTCTTCAATACATGACAGCAATCATTCGTACATAATAGGTCTTTGTACCTGGTAATTACTGACCCTACACCATGGGTCTTTGGTGCATGATAGTTTTCCCATGGCGCTGCAGGTCTTTGGTACACGGCAGCTCTCAGCTGCACACAGTAGGTCTTCAGCACATGGCAGATACTGATAGCACATAGTGGGCCTTTGATGCGTGGTAGCTACCGGTGATGTGCAGTAGGGTCTTGGGTGCGCAGTAACCGTCAACGGCACGTAGTAGGTCCTTGGCTGACATTAACAGATGAGGGGACGGGTATGTGGTCATACCTTCCGGTTGTTGAATGGGTCTGATTGGAAGGGTCTTCCTCTGCTGACAGTCTCAGAACATACATTTCCTCTACCTCCTTCCCCCATTTTTATCTTATCTTCGACTCCATTGCTCCCTCCTGCTCTCTTATAGACTGTCACTGTTGCCATGCCTTCCCTACACCAGCCCCCCTTGTCAGTCAGAGAGGGAGCTGCTGGGTGGCTGGTAGGAACCACTTCCGGGGTGGTGGGAAGAGAGGGAGCTGAGGGAGCAGAGAAAATGTGCCCGTCACATGAAGACTAGATGCCCACATTTGTTTGTTTTGTTTTAAGTGGTTGCTTTCCTGATCCTATTACTGTAAAGGGTAATGATATTTGGGAATAAAAGTCTATGAATAAGTAATGATAATAGAAGTAAGAGCCAGAGCTGTGGGGTAGAACGCTCATGTTATAAATAGTCTGCAGCGTCCAACTCTGCCTACTAAGCCTTCTCCTTGACCGAGGAGACACAGACAGGGGCCTCAGTGGGACGAGCCAGCACAGGCTGGAGGGGCAGGGCACAAAGTCACCATGTTTAAGTGGTATTTTTTTCGGTTGGAGAACAACCTAATCCCATGCCAAGTAACCAGAGTCAAAAAGCAATTAGTAAAGATGTATCAGTTGAGAATGGAAACAGGAGGGCTACAAAGTCTACGGTGAGCACCCCTTGCTTCCAAGTGGTGCATGCTGACTAGAAGGGTCTTCCTCTGCTGACAATCTCAGAACCCGGCCTCCCCGGGTACTCATGGAGCAAGTCTGAACCCAAGGAAAGACAAATACAAGCTGCAGGCAGCAGCATCAGAGGCACCGTGCCTGTCATTGTGCAGAAAGACCGGCTACAAGGAAGCCCTGCCACCCCAGTACAGACGGCTGCCAAACCCTGATGTAGGAACCGAGGACAACTCTGCAAGCAGGCAATCTCTCCTCGTGCGGGGAGCACCCAGCTATAGTCCAGGAGTCAGGTCTCAGGCCTGCAAGCCAGGACCTTACAACCGATGTGAGCAACGCTCTGGGGTCAGCCGGGGCCTCGGATTTATTGCCTTAATGGCCAAACTGACAGGCTAAGTCGGTCTCCGGGTTTCTGCTGCTGAATGCAGGCACCGTGGCCCCTCCCGCCCACCCCCTCCTCAAGCACAGAGAGTCTGTTAAGGCAGAACCGCACAAATGGGGAACACCCATCAAATGCAGCAGGATATTAACTTCTCTGGGAAGCCTTTATATGCCATTACTTCAGAAAGGATTCCTTGTTAGTCCTACCATTAAACAATTAAATTGTCAGAGATGAATCTGTGCATATGTGTGCAGAGCGCCTGTGTGTGTGCGCGAGGGATGTGTGATTCCCCACTCAGGTGATGTCTGCGCCAGGTTCTCTCTCCCCCCCACCCCCGCCTTCCTCCCTCTCCATCTTTCCACCCTGATTTTATGCTTTTTCCTTTTACATGGTGGAAATAAATATATCTTCCCAGTGGCATAAGCAGGTTTTGTTTTGAACTTTGCCTGCATGCTTTCTGCCACTCACAAGCTTAGGAGGACAAAGAAACCCCAAGATGAAGCTGTCTACAGGTACACCCCCACACACACACACCTTCTTCCCAATGCTAATTGTTGGCATAGTTCAGCACACGTGTGTTGTGTGCATACACATTGCATCAAGAACTCTCAGTCCAGGCTAATATCTGCAATGAAGAGAAAGCATGAATTTGCAAATCCTCGCACGTTTTATTAAAATAATTTCCCCGTACATGCTTGTGAAAAGCAGATGCGTTTCAATAAACCTGGTTGTAATTATTTTAGTCAACAAAGAACACACTACTTGAATTCAATAACATTTAATACTTCATAAATATAATTAGGCCCACACTTGTTTCCTACTCATTTCCACATAGCTCAAATTGTTATTTCATTGGAACATATATTCCTGTAAGCTACTAAAACTCTTCTGTGGGATTAGATCTCAAAAAAAAAAAAAAAGAAAGAAAACAAACAACAACAACAACAAAACACCAGCCAAAAGCAAACATAGAGACTTCAACCATCACCTATGTATAAGGTTGTGAGCTCAAGAAAATACTGTTGGTATCTACAGGTCCTCTAGGCCCGGAAATAATTGTTGGTGCAGTGTCATATAAACACACATGGACGTATGAACACTGCAGCGCACGGGTGCACACACAGTGCCTAGGCACACACAAGCTCCTGCACACATAATCTTTGTCTCTGCCATTTTGGGCAAGACTAAGGATTGAACCCAGGGCCTCATCCACTCTCTAAAGATGCTCTGCACTGCTGCATTCCCAGCCCTCCACTGAGCTGACCTTGTTTGTTTTAAAACAGATGCTTGCTGTGTAGCCCTGGCTGCCTGGGAGCTCTTTGTAGAGCAGGCTGGTTTCTGCCTTACAGTTCTGGGATTGATGGTGTGTCAGGTCTCTTCCTATCTCCTCCTGGCGGTCCAGCTCCCAAGCAAATGACTTGCGTGACCAATGACGCATCCTCCCCCTGAAGTCTTGGGGTGAATTCTGGCGTTCCCAGTTACCAACACTTTAACTAAGACAATGTTGGTAACATCCGAGAAAGAGAGAGAGAGAGAGAGAGAGAGAGAGAGAGAGAGAGAGAGAGAGAGAGAGAGAGAGAGAGAGAGAGAGAGAGAGAGAAAGAAAGAAAGAAAGAAAGAAAGAAAGAAAAAGCGACACAGAGTATTTTTCACTGAAGAAGTTACTGAGTTAGAAGAACAGCCCTGTGCGGCTAATCGGCGTATTTACTGTAAACTGTTCCCGAGAAATCACTGACACAGGTCTCCTAAAGCAGCATCCTGAGCAAGGACCATATAAATGTGTTACAGGGCTAGCATTCAGAAGTAAAACCTCACCAGCTTACATCTGAAATCATGCCATTAATTAATTATCAGTTGCTTTGATTAAAGTTCTTGTAATGTTGTGACACTCCCATTAAAACACAAACATCCCCAAGGGAGACAGCACACAAAGCTCACTATCAACAGTTTCCATCTTTGGGGGGATTATTTCTGGATTATCTGATGAAATGAATCACTTTCTGCTTGCAAAGGAATGTGAGTAGAGACAGCCTCCAAGCAAGCACCTTGCAGAGTTACTTCCAAATTGCGGATACTACAGAGGAGAGGCCGCCTGCTGCCAGATTCTACCACCCAACCAAGTGCCTTCTAACCCAAAAGGGTCTCTGTATGCTTTGAGACACATGTCCCTTAAGAGAGTTTACTCATTAAACCCAAAATGTCATTTTCCGACTCTGAATAAATACATTTGCTAGGCTCTTTAACCAGATGACCCAAGTCTCTCTCTAGTTCTCAGAAAATACCTTTAGTTGACTTGTCATGACCAACAGACAGAAAAATGTTCATCATTTTTTTTTGAGACGGAGTTTCTCTGTGTTGACAACCCTGGCTGTCCTGGAACTTGCTCTATAGACCAGGCTGGCCTTGAACTCACAGAGATCCGCCTGCCTCTGCCTCCCCAGCACTGGGATTAAAGACGTGGCCACCGCCACCATGCTCAGCACACATCATTTTTACCTCTTTCTCTCATAGTATCTCAGCTAGTCAGAAAAATTGGCTGTCCCTGTGTCCCTCCATCTGTCTGCTCCCCGGGCAACTCATACTTATCAGACCCAGAGTCAACATGTCACAATCCTTTCCATCTCTTCTCATCTGTCGTGGATTTGCTTTTAGCCATGTGGTAACTTGACCTTAGTTATCTGCCATACTTCTTGTCCTCATAATCGTTGATGGCGGGCCTGAGCGTTCCCACTCTGGGATGTCTCACACCCTTCTCCTCCTCCTGGGGCTACACCTCTAATGCATGCCCAAGTCTTCCTTGCTATGCTGTTGAGAGAGTGGCCGAGTGTTCCAACACCACTGTCCCCTGGACATGGCTTGTCCTAAAGCTCAGCTTCCCTCCCGTCACTCTCCAGCTCAGAACCCTTCAAGACACTGCTTGTTGAACTCAACACCCATCCCATCCTCCAGTGCACAACGCGGTCTGGTTTCATCGGCTCTCCGCTCTCACAAACCCTCTGGTAGACCCGGGGCACTTACAAGTCCCTTCCCTGAAGTTATCTACTGTGCCTGGATGATGGCACAGTCCCGCCATTGTATGCTCCTCTTTACTGCTGACCACACTGGCAACTCCGTAAGTCTGGGATGGTGTCCTGCTCACCTCTCTTCCACACCTCTGGCTGCTTTGAGGACAGCTTTGCCAAGGAATGACAGAGTTCTTCAAAGCCACTTGACACACTTCTGAGATGGAAACTTTGGACATGTCTCTGAACACCGGGAATCTGTGCTGGGAAGAGGAGTGTGATCCTCCCGGGCACCTGCAGGAGACTCTCAGACTGGTTTTCTTACGCTGAAAAACAGTTCTGGCTTTCAGTGACTTTGCAGCTCAAAGCATTTTGAGTTTTATACTCAAAACCTTTTTCTTGCAAGTCCGCATGTACACTCATACTCCCAAATGATGACATCGTAGGGCTCAGCTGACTGTTGTTTATAAATCACACTCACTCATTCCAAACGCCTCACTATTGATCTGTGGTTCTTACGCCGTAGCCACAACTTGCATTTTAATGTCTCACGTTCCATAGGCACTTGACTGTCCTTTGCAGTGGTGTGCATGTTCGTGCGGTCAACAGTCAGGACACTGAGTGACACTAAACTTGGCATTGAAAGTGAGTCAAGAAAGCTGGCAGTGAAAACATGCTAACCTGGGTATCTGGACAGGACAGGATCCCGTTAATGTGCAGATCCACAGGGTGCCGGGTTTAAATGCAGGAGTGTGGTTCTTAGACCAGTAAAACCAAGAGTCTCTGTATACCCCAGGGTGCTGTGCAGCTACTGCCCCACCCCCCCACCCCTACCACTCCATCCCCCATCCCCCACCCCCCCTCCCGGAGACAAAGCTCCAAAGAGGCAAGGGTAGCTCATATGGGTTCCTAGTCTCCTGTCACTTCTCAATTTTATGCTTAATTTGCTCCTTTTGGTTTTATGTATTTTGACACAGCTAAGTGTGTAAGTGGATTCCCCATAGTCCTTTAAATGCTATAAAACTTTAATATGGGGAGATAAAAAACAATAATAAGCCACGCCTCCAAGCCCACATTTAGCTCTTTATCTGAGCTACATACAAAGTAAGCAGTTTCAGGTTCGTATTTAGATCCCCAGATGTCGCTGGGCTTTCAATGCAGTTGCTCCTCTCCTCGCCGTTCCCCCCCTTCACGCAGAAGGAGGGTAGACTCTACTACCCTCAGCCTGGACATGGGACTCTCACTGGATGAGGGAGAGTAAAGATGAAAAAGGGACATCTTTAAAACTCTGAAGTCACCGCCTGTCTGTATTTAACATGGTTTGGAATGAAGTCTAGATGGATGCCCAATGGGCAGTTTCAGGTCTGCAACCCTGGACTATCTTTCAGAAAGAAAAATGCGCCGGCCACAGTTTCCTGTTTTCAGAAATGTTCTCTTGGCGTCTCAATACCCTAAGAATCTCTTGGATGCACAAAGTTCAAATGGAAACACCTTCTAAATAGATTAGTCCTAATGATGGTTGATATTTGCTGCCTTATTGAATAAAGCACATTTGCTTTTTAAAAAAAAAGGAGGAAATTCACTTGGCTTGCATGTCAGTCACCCAAAATTTGAGTGTGCAAATGAAATGGAAAACATTTATTACACAAATTTAATTACAATTCTAGGAAATAAACATGCAAATCAGACGAAGCATGATCTGCAGGCGCTGATCCTCATCCCGCCTCCTGCCCCTCTTCCTCAGGCTTACAGTCCAGGCGCCTCATGGACTCGCCAGGCACTCAGAGGCCTGGCTCTCGGCTGGAGGACCACTGTTAAAGGGGCGCATTGGGCATAGCAGCAGTGTCCAGCCTTCCCTGCTCTGTTAGGTAGGTCCACCTCCTGTAAGCCTCCACCTTCCTTACACCTCAGGTGACCTCTCAATGATGGAGGGTCCCCAGACAGGATTTATGAATTAAATTTGTTTTTTGTTGTTTTGTTTTTTTTAAGAAAGAAGCCAGTCACGCTTAGTGGCGTCTGTCTTTCATCCTTGCACTTGGGAGGCAGAGGCAAGCAGATATAAGTTCAAGGCCAGCATGGGTTACACAGTAACACCCTGTCTCAAAAACAAAACAACAAAACCCCACACAAAAGCCAACTCTAATTGAATCCACCGCCAGGAGGGGGTAGGAGGACCACTATTTGCAAAATGAATTGAGCAAGCGTCTTCACTAGTTTTTGTTGTTTGGGTTTTGTGTTTTTTTTTTACTTGGAGGTTTTCCCCCACGGGGATCCTCACCCAGGAGTTGCTAGTTCAAGTGGACGCCGGACTAGTACTGCCTTGTTACAACCGGGCTGCAGGGGAAGGGACCGGGCGGGCGGGGGAGCGCAATGGCTCAGTCCAGCTCCGACATCTGCTTCTCATCTTCGCGTGCTGTACAGAGGGGGAAAAAGTCTCTAGTAAAGGGTGGGAAAGGCACAGAATTTATTTTTAATCACACGCACACACAATGAGAAAACTAAACCAAAATTTAAAAATTAGACAAGACGTCTGGGCAGGTCGCGGTGAACGCTTTGCGCGCTGCAGCCCCTGCCTCGGGCGGGCTGCGCGCGTGGGGTCCGGGCTGCTGGCGGGAGCAGCCCGCGCGGCCCCGAGGGCGGAGGCGGAGCGGGGGCGGAGGCAGGGCGGGCGGGGGCGCGGCGCCCTGCGAGCTGCCAGAGCTGAGGGAGGCGGGGAGCGCGCTTGTCAGGTTCCCTCTCGCCCCGGGGGCATCCAGCAGAACCCGGCTCGGAAATCCGCGGGGAAATGGCAAACAGGATTGACGGGTTTCTCGTGCTCCTCGCCAGACACAGCGGCTCATTTCCATAACCGTCTGCGGCGGCGGCGGGACCTGCTGGGACCTCGGCCGCCGCGCACCGGGCCACGCCGACAGGGCCGGGAGGCGCGTGGGCAGCGGCGGCCGCGCGGAGGACGGCGGCGGCTGGAGCGCGGGGCGCGCGGTAAGAGCTGCGACCCCAGGGCACGCGGGGGCCGGGAGGGTCGCGCGTGGGGCCGGGGCGCAGCTGGACACAGCGGGGCGCGGGGGCGGCGCGCGCTCTCCAGGGCCGCGCGCCCTTCCCGGGAGCAGCGGCGCGCACGAGGCGACCCGAGCGGTCGGCGGAGACCCCCGGAGCCACGAGTAGGGTGTCCCCGGGTGGCAGGAGGGTCGGCCCGGGGCTGGGAAGGTAGGGAGGAGGGCCTGCGGGTCTCAGGGGCGCGCGCTCCGCGGAACAAGGCGCCGCTGCCGAAGCTGACACCTTGTGTCCCCCGCCACCTCCGCGCCCGCCCCTGCTCCCGGGCGGCGCTGTCCTCGGCTCACCTTCCCGCTGGCTGCGAGGCCCACGCCCCCGCCTCTGCCAGCCTCCTCGGCCCCGCAACTTTCCCGAGCGCCCAGCCGCAGGAGCGGGGCACCGAGGTCCACCCTGGCCCCAGCGGCGCGCACGGCGCGGGCGGCCCCGGCTCGGCGTAGGACCCGGACAGCTGCGGGCTGGAGTGCGGCCCCGCCAGCCGCCGTGAGTCATAGCCTTGGAATCCCACCTTGGCATGTATTTCCCATAGAAGGAAACTTGGTTTTTAGGAGAGCGAATAATCATAGCCCTTATTCTTCAGGAGAGGCACTGGGCTCCAGTACCTTGGAAGACTACTTGCCTTTGTTCCCAGACACTTGGGCTGTTTACTTTTCCCTACGGCCTGCGGCTAGCCGGACGATGCCCTCTGTCCCGGAAAGGGGCTTAAGGGCATGGCACCAGTCTCCAGGGTGCGCCTGTGTAAGACCCTGGGTAAGGGACCCGTCACACACCAGCACCCCACCTTGGGCCTGGACTGAGAAAGCTGACTCTAAACCTCCCAATGGGGAACCGCTAACCGCCTTAGCCCCCCACACCTGCATTCCCAGCCCCAAAACCAGACCTAGAGCTCTTAGCCTCCTGGGACCACTGCTGGCCAGTGCACTTCCTGAGGCACAACAGGGACATGAAAAGGCACCTGTCAGGTTAGGAGTGTTGAAGCGTTTTGTTCTAACCATCCAACCCCTACCTCCACCATTGATTGGGCGAATCGGACAAACTGTTGAGACCCTATTTAGGGCCATTTGGAGCCAGTGGGTGAGGAAGTCTCTGGGCCTCCCAGGACAAGAGTCTGCAGTTCTCCGGACCACCCTGGGTCGCAGCGGTCCTCCCATGCTCTCCAGGGTTGGACTCTGCCTTCCAGCTGCCTAGATGCTCCTTAATAAAACGTTCGGTCTTTCATTCCCAGTGTCAGGAAGGCGAGGGATGATCCTTCTGCTGTCCTGTTTTATGTCCGATGATAGCCCTTGTGAGATTCCTGACACTTCCGACCACAGCAGCCGCTCCTTTTAGCACCATAATGGCTTCATCGGGGGTGGGGGCGGGGGGAGCCAAACGGTATAGAAATGCCTGCAAGAGGAGCTCTCGATGGAAACACTGACACTTGGCCTTCAGCCTTTTGAGGGTGCTGGGGCAGGGGCGGGGGTCATTCCAGAATATCGGCCCCAGTGACCAAACAGTGGCATAGCAGCCTGAGGGCTACAAGCTAGTGCATTAACACTCTCATTTGTAATCCACTAATTTCTGATCTTAAACAAGATCTCTATGCTGTGCATCATCGTGGCTGCATTTCATATTAATAACACTGAACTCGTGAACTTGGACTTCTGGATTCCATAGCGGAAGACCCATGCTAAACACGGATGCCTAGTAGCACACAGCCCCGGTGTCTCATAAACACTACGCCTGCCTCCCTAATTGGTTAGCATCTATGTGAGTTCCAAGTAGACCAGGAAGGCTCAGTTGCAGACTCTCCACCCCCGCCCCCCCAAATCGTCCCAGCTCATTCATGTTTTAATCCCAGCTTAAATAAATCACTTGCAGAAACCTAGCCTCTCCCATGTAGGATCTTGTGTGTAATGGCTTTCAATTTGAAGAAGAAAAATTTGCTGAAATTAGATGTTATAAACAAAAGAAACAGCCACGCTAAAAAAAAAAACTATTATGCCACATTTCAAGTTCAAATGCATTACTGATGGAATTTCATATGTTGTGAACAATGCTAACAAACAGAAGCCCTGAGAGCCTTAACAACACGGAAAAGCCGCTCCCTGAGTCATTAGAATATAAACAAACTCTGACTACGGTAAAGCAGCCCAGGGCCCATTAATGTCCTATTAAGCAAAGGTAATTGCTGCCAGGAGCCTGGCAGGGCTTTTCTTTCTTTGGGGGCACGGGTTTGTCAACCTGCTTTTGTTTATATGTAATAAAAGTTCCACCAGGCAAAGGCTTGGGTCCCCTCTTCTCAGCACCCACCACCCCCCCAAAATGAGTGTGAATTTCAAGCTGTGTCTTTTCTGGGTATAGGTGTCTTTTAGACTAGGTTAAGAGATCGGTGAGTGTTTCGATGATTCTGTGCTTTGGCTGAGGAGTTTGAGGGGGAAAGAGACCAAAGGGTTGAGTCTGTAAAATTGATCAAGACTGAAAGAGCAAAATAAACAACATTTCCCACCCTTTCTTGATAATTTATTTTACACACATTCACACAATGTAACACAGCACAGCACACACACCCTCTTTCCCTAAGGCATTTCTGGCGTCTCTTTGGGAAGGAAAATGAAAGGGAAGACTCCAAAGCCCAGGTCAGCTATACCCCCAATTCTACGAGTCGAGTAGAAACCCGGCCCGGTGTAACGCAGGGCTGAGGCCGAATTTGAAAACACAGGTGCCCGGTGAAGACAGACAGCTGCCAGCAGTTGCCCTGGCAGCCAGAGGACTTTACCAGCTTTTGAAGCTGAGATCTCTCCTTTCCTCCCAAGTGCACTAGTGTCATAGCATGTGGGGACTAACTCTGTCCATGAAACAGTGACAAGTCCACTCTTGCCCTAGCCCGAAGGCAAAAGAACAAACTGGGCCCTTGCTATACCAGAAAGAAAATCCATCAGCAAGTAAGCCTGACATCACTTCAGTAAGACAGGCACTTAGAACACAAGTGAGCCAGCCATGCAGGACAGCCTACAGGAGTGATTCTCAACCTTTGGGTCACGCCCCCCTTTGGTAGTCAAACAGCCTTTCACAGGGGTCACCTAAGACCATCCGAAGACAGATAAGCAGAATTACTTAACAGTAAGCAGAATTACAGTTACAAAGTAGCAATGAGATAATTTTATGGTTGGGTGGGTCACCCCCAACATGAGGAACTGTGTTAAGGGGTCGCAGAGTTAGGAAGGTTGAGAAACCCTGTCTGGAAGGAACCAGGAATCAGAGTTGCAGGGTCTGTCCTCTGGCCTATGCACCCCCAGACTCTTTTCTCCCTGAAACATACTCTTGACCCTATTTTGAGGGTCAACACTGAGCCCCCTGGAAGTGGCCCTGTAGCCTGGATTACACAGGGTCAGAGTCTGGGAAACAAACACGGAGCATCAGAGGCCAGGCTGGCTCTCCCAGCAGTCCTGAGGTCAGGGTGGGAGTCAGAGAGCAGGGCGGTGATGTGTTGACTCTTGGAAAGTTCCTGCCTTGCATCTGGCTTTGCAGTTTAAAGAGTTGCTGGCTGCCTCTGCCCGGAGCCCTGGCTCCTGTTTAATATTCTGCTGCCTGGTTGATGTTGTGCTTGGCTCCTGTGGGACTGCAACTCACGGCTGGAAACTGGAGCCAATTTTCTGTCTTCATCTCACAGTGTTTTGACTGGAGGCAGATCCAGTTCAGGCCGACGAGGGGCTGTGGAAACAACTACCGAGTGTCTGTCTGCCTCACCCCGGGAGGAGAGAGTGTGGCCGAGGAACTGGGAAGAGAGACCCTAGGGACTTCTGTTCTGCCCCTGCCCCCTCCCATTGATAGCAGATCTCATCAAAGGGGACTCCTAGGGGCTTGAATAGAAAATTGATTTCACCTTATTAATAGAAGGGAGGCCCAGGGCTTCTGGCCCTTCCTCTTAGGGGTGCATTTGTAAGGTGGGGAGGAACGTGTGTTTGGGATGCAGAGCGGCTTGTCTGAGAGGGGCTGAGTGGCTCTGAGAACAATAAGGAATGTGCTCTAAAGCCCCAAGATGCAGGCTGCCGTTCGCAGAGAGCAGCAGGAGTTTGCTAAGGTGTCCTCGGAAAGGTAGCCTGACTAGCCTGACGGTTTGGGATGAAGGGGAGGGACGATGGGAACGGAAAGCTTCCCCAAGCACAGGGAGACCATCATCCTCAGGCTGACTCCTAACCCCGGGCTGTCTGTCTGTCCGACCCACCCACCCCCTCTTTTCCAGGTCTAAGGCTGTCAGAGATGACGCTGGTTCTGTCCATGAATAGATTCTGCGAGCCCATTGTCTCAGAAGGAGCTGCTGAAATTGCCGGGTACCAAACGCTATGGGAGGCTGACAGCTACCGAGGTGCGAGCCCCCCAGGGCCAACACAGCTTCCTTTGCCAGGAGACCGGGGAGCCAGCCCTCAACTGGCAGGTATTGCCTTTGGCCTTCTCCTTAGGAGGTGGTGTCTAGTCAGGCCCTGGGACTGGGCTCCTTGAGAAATCCCACTTAACTTGCTCTACAGTCCATCTGCTGTGGGCATCCTGGAGCAGTGGGTGTTTGCTTTTTTTAAGGGACTGAACCAGATACCAAAAGTTTGGATTTGGGCTTTGTGCCCATCGGAAGTGAATGGTCCTCGGGGATGTATGCGTCACAGGGCCCACAAGCATAGCTCTGTCCCACAAAGTAAAAAGGAATCGGCACTCCTACCATAACTTCATGCTTGCTCCTCTTCATGAAGCACAGAGTTGACAAGAAAATAGAAATATGTTCTTCTGGGCTTTAAGTCTAGTTAGTCTCACATAAGTTCCTTTAAGTGTTTATGAAGCGATGGTTCTTCCCCCCCCCTTTAAAAAGAAACTGAAGTAAAAGCTTCACGAAGGTCTAGTTTCTGGAAAGGTTTAAAGTCCTCAGAGGGGGCCCTGCTGTATTCGTGGTTGACGTGTTAACATTTCCAGAGTGAAACAGAATTTAATCACTCCAAACGTTAAGCTCTAATATATAATAGTTTCGCACCTTAAAAAGAAAAGCTGTTATGCCTCCATGTCTGTGTGCATTTGTTTACTAACCCTGAAAGCCACGCTCTACCGCCTGTGTGAGGCGGAGTCTGAGTCAGTGCTCGAGTTGCTTCAGACGGGTCACACACACACACACACACACACCCCACCACCACCACCACCACCACCACCACCACCACCACCACCACCATCCGTGGATTCTGCTGCTTACCTGTACAGAGAGTTTAAGATCCCAAGCAGTTAGTAGATACTGAGAGGCGGGTGACATTTTCCTCTGATGCCGCCTGGAAATCTTTACCTTCCCAGGCTCACTCAGTCCGCTGCTAGCTGCAACTAGGAAGACAAATGTTTGTTTTTCATCACTGCGTGTACAGACAGGGACGTAGCCAAGCTATCCACTAGAGGGGAAGGAAACGAAAGCAGTTTGCTTGGAGAGCCTCTGGCAGGCCTCGTTGTCATTTGTCTATCTGATTTATTACCGCAGGATCACATTACAGGGGAATTCCAAATCCTGTAAGCACATCCAAGGTCACATACTTCAAGAGGAAGTACTCGGAAGAGGAGGATTCTCACCCAACACTCGGCAGCTGCAGCCGTGAAGTATGTTTACACAGCCGTTATTTTACTAACAGTTACAATGCCTTGTGGCACTCGCTTGAAACCATTTCCAGACATTAAAATTTGTCCCTTCCAAGCAACAGAAGAGAGCCACTTCTTTAAGAGATGACATGAATCACTGTCACTTTTGGGGGTGGGGTAGGGACTTGTAACGGATAGTATTAACTCAGTTTGTCTCAAGCTAAACTCATCTGAGAGGAAGGAACCTCAATTGGGAAAATGCCTCCGTAAGACCAGGCTGTGGGCAAGCCTGTAGGATATTTTCTTAATTAGCGATTGGTGGGGGAGGGCCCAGCCCATTGTGGGTGGGGCCATCCTTGGGCTGCTGGTCCTGGGTTCTATAAGAAAGCAGGTTGAGCAAGCCATGAGGAGCAAGCCAGTAAGCAGCACCCCTCCATGGCCTCTGCATCAGGTCCTGCCTCCAGGTTCCTGCCCTGCGTGAGTTCCTGTCCTGACTCCCTTTGTGGATTTGGAAGTGGAAACCAAATAAACCCTTTCCTTCCCGAGCTGCTTTGGTTATGTGTTTCATGACAGCAATAGTGACCCTGACTAGGACAGGGCCCTGTGTTACTTTTCACGAGTACTTGAAGAAAGAGCGAGAAAAGAGAAATCTGCCTGTAAATAACGAAAGTATATAAGGAAGAACATACCTTTTTGCCTGTAATTTAATACTCTGGGGCTGCTCTTTGGTATCATGTGTTGGAAGATGCACTTGGCTTTCCTGGCCCTAGACTCTGAGCTCTGCCCACGAGGCTACTCTGCGTGCTGGCTGGGTGGTTGTCCCGGAGTTTTCCTTGGGGGGGGTGGGGTCAGTATGTTGCCCCTTGGATACGTACGTAGAGCTGTTTGTGATGCGCTGTGACGTATATCGACTGTGTTGAAATTCAGAATTAATTCCCAAGGAAGGACCAAAGTTAGCTGTTTTTCTTTTCACACAAAGTAAGGTGTTAAGAGAAGCTTTCCTTGAGAGGAGCCTTCCCGCCCGCCTGGTTCCAGATCGGCATCAGTCCCAAATAAACACACAGGAGGCTATATGAATTATGAAGCTGTTGGCCTTGCTTGTCTCTTACTGGCTAGCTCTGACTTAAGTAATTACCCCATAATTGTTAATCTAAGTATGTCTCTTACCGGAGAATAGTTCCGGGATCCTACCCTATGGCGTTACATCTCGAACTCTCTGTGTTTCTCCTTCCCAGCATTCTCCTGGACTCCTAGTTCCCTCCTATCTTGGTTCCCTATAGGCTCAACAGTACTTTATTGACAAATGCACAGGACTTCCCCCAACAGTAAGGGAATTAGCACAGCGGAGGGGGGGGCGCAGGAGATGAGGTTCTTTGTCCTTTGTGGTCGGTACCTTTGCTCCAGAGCTCCACTACTGACCTCTTCAGTTCAGCCTCTACCAGCTCCCCGCCTGCCCCGCGCCCCCCCCCCGCCCGCCCCTCTCCAGTCCTTAGCAGTTTCTTCTGCCTGTTTGTCAGGGGGCACCCATGTGTGTGCTGTGCGTCAGCATCAGCTCTGGAGAAAGTTCAGAGCCTGCCTGGGCTGCATTGAGTTCCACACAGGCAGCCTAGGCTACACAGGCAAGGCCATGTTCACTGCTAAGTTAGCAATTAGTAACAATTGCTAATGGACCATCCTCCACCCGGTGTCAGCCTGACAGCCCAGGACTGCATCCCCCAACTCCAGTTTCTGTCAGCGTGTCTCTTTCCTGTCAGCTCCACAAGCCAGCAGGTCCTAACCTAACCTCACTAACCTAACAGTTGCCCTCTTACCAAACAAGACACGTTACAGGTGTGAACCCCCAGAAGTTGTTCCTTGGTGGTGTTGTAATTTAAGAAAAACAGGTGTGGGGGGAGAAAGATGCCATGTGACAGGGTTCAAGCAGAGGGTTTTTTTTTTAATTAGGAAAAAAGGATCATAAAAAGGGGAGGCCACACCGGCCTCCGTAGACAGGTGCAGCAGGAGAGAGGAAAGAGGGGGGAGGAGAAGGAGGAGGAGAGGGAGAGAGAAGGAGGGGACAGAGGGAAAGAAAGAAGAGAGAGAAGGATGGGAGGTGGGCAGGGCCCCTTTTAAAAGGGAACAGGGCGAATGTGCACAGGTGGTGCCCTTAGTGGCTGCAGCTGAGGGCGTGTCCGGTCAGAACCCCAAGGGCGGGCCAGTACAGATGCCCGAATACTAATAGGCAGCCCAGTCCAGCCAGACTTTGACGCATGCCCACTAGAACCTGCATCTCAAATCTCTAAAAAGCATGTGCTGGGGCTGAGGCGTGGCTCAGCAGTTAGGAGCACCGGCTGCCTTCGCAGATGACCTGAGTTCTGTCCCTAGCACCCACCTGGCAGCTCACAACTGTTTTATGATTCCAACTCCAGGGCATCCTACGCCCTCTCCTGGCCTCTCTGGGGTGGGGACCAGGTACTCACAGAGTACATAGACATGCTGGCAAACACTCAAAACACAAAAAAATAATTTTTCAGCCAGTAGCTCTACACAGCAAGTTCCACGACAGCCAAGGCCATCTCAAAAAAGTAAAATAATAATAAATTTTAAAAAATAGATAATAAGCCGGGCGCTGGTGACGCACGCCTTTAATCCCAGCACTCGGGAGGCAGAGGCAGGCGGATCTCTGTGAGTTCGAGGCCAGCCTTGTCTACAAAGTGAGTTCAGGACAGTCTCCAAAGCTACAGAGAAACCCTGTCTCGAAAAACCACAAAAAAATAAATAAATAAATAAAAATAAAAAATAGATAATAAATGCATGAGTGTGCCTCTGCACACAGACACACGGAGTGCAGGCTTGTTGCAGTTTGAACAGAGCACCCCTTGTCACCAACATCCAATCCTCCCTGTACTGCTTCGGGTCACCTGCCCCTTACCCCCCCACCTATCCTCTCCCCCCCCTCCAGCCCCCTGCACAGCAGCCTGGCTTCTGACAGCTCGGGCTGCCTCTCAGCTTCTCTTCCACTGTGACTTAAAGGCCTGCGCCTTCTGGCTGGCCCTTGTCTGTCACCCCAGGGAGTCAGGAAACTGGTGGGGCGCATCCACAGCACCTGGGACCAACCTGTGAACGGGGCGGGGACGTGCGCGGGGGTGGGCGGTGGTATTTCCACAAACGCCGGAGTTTCCTAAGCTTTCCCCTGTCCCCGACTTTCAGACCATCTCCGTTTTTGAGGAGCGAGCGCACGTCCTTTACATGTCCCTGGAGAAGCTCAGGTTCATCGACGACCCGGAGGTGTACCTGCGGAGGTCTGTCCTCATCAACAACCTGATGAAGAGGATCCACGGGGAGATCCTCATGCAGAACAGCTGGTGCCTCCCGGCCTGCTCCCTCGGCGGCGCCTCTGCCCCAGAGTGGTTCCTGGCCCAAGACTGCCCTTACCGCAAACGGCCCCGGGTGGCCAAAGAGGAGTGGGAGAAGCTCCACACTTGCTGCTTTTACCAAGAGTGTGGCGGTCACTGCCTGAATCTGCCCCTCTCCGTCAGTGCCGGTGTTGGAAGCACCTCGGGGGCAGCCGCTGCCTCCCCCTCGTCTGCCTCCTCCCCTTCCTCCTCCCTCTCCCCACCCGCCTCCTCCCCATCCCCCTCCTCCTCCCCCTCCTCCTCTTCCCCTCTGCCTAGTTGCTCCCACCACGTGGACTTCGACGTAGGCGGAGCACCTGTTTACAAGAGCGACGGCCAGATACCCGCCAATGAGATCTTCGTCACTGGCGTTAGGTCGCTTGGTGTCCAGGAAAGGGCCAAATTCAGCGATGGGAAAGTAAGTCATGACACCAGCAGAGACGGTGACGGCAGAGAACCTCTGGGAAGTGGCCTTGATTTCGAGTGCAAAGGCCAATTTTATGATTATTTTGAGACTGGATATAATGAGAAAAACCACATGAGTGAGTCTTGGAAAAAGTCTTTGAGGAAAAAGGAGCTTTCCCCAAGCAATAAACTGTGCTGCAGCAAAGGGAGCAAGATGTGACTGTCCTCCTACCGGCACCCGGCAGCACGCGCAGCAGCGCAGCATGACCAGTTTTCATTTCGGATGGGTTTTGTAGTTTTTGTACAACCGATAAAAATCACGCAGCGGACGCGCCATGTTGTCTCGCTGCCTGGAGAGGAGACTGCACAGAGCATCTGTATAGGAGGCATCCGCAAGCCAATTTACTAATGTGATTTTTGCCAAGGAAAGCCAACTTCATGTTTGAAAGAATATATCATAGTTTTCTTTTTTCTTTCTTTTTCTTTTTAAATGATGGCTAGATTAGGTTGAGGACAGCATGCCCTTGTGATATTCCCACGGTCCCTCCAAGGAGCCCGCCGCTTAGCCAAGTTCAACATGTTTGCCATTTTAATTAGGTGGTTATTTGGTTAGCAAATCAGTATGACCGGCGTGTTCAGTATGATACAGTATTTCTTTCTGGAGGCGGAAGGATAGGGGGAGATGGCTTTGTGAGTTGTGACGCGTCTGTCCTGGACAGGGTCAGACAAAACGAAACACACCGGGTGGGTCCGCGTTGTGGGAGTTGTGGAGACTGCGCCCCGAGAGCCCCTGGCTTGTCTGGGATGGGTAATGGATGACACTAGGGAGGGGGTGTGCGTGGGGCGTCTTTGATGGGGTGAGTGGGGAGGGGGGTGTGCGCGGGGGCCGTCTTTGGTGGGGTGAGTGGGGAGGGGGTGTGTGCCTGGCGGTCTTTGATGGGATGACAAGGGAAGCGGTGTACAGGGCGGTCTTGGGTGCCTTACTTTATCCTAATTTTTGCCAGTGTGAAAATTAAGGATGAATCAGAGCTACAGCAGGGATTTAACAAATAGGAAAAACAAAACACACACACACACACACACACACACACACACACACACACACAGGGTGGATCCATGGGGTTTGGAAACTTAACTTTGAGCTGTTGTGTTCAACTTTTGATTCTCCATCCTCTTCTTCCTTTGTTTTTGACGCCCAGTGGCTGTGGGTCTGACATTTTTGGGTGGAGACGCAGGAAGTCATAGGGAAGGTCCTTAGGAACAGAGAAGGCTGCCTGGGCTTCTCCATGGCAACGCACCGTTGTTGGGTCTGGGCTTTCTGAGCTTTGGGTTGTCTTGTTTTCCTGTCCAGTGACGTTCACAGACCGTGGCATGCATTTATACACGTTATACTTTGATCTGTTTTGCATCGTCCCGTACGTTTGGACCCCTAAGAGCATGTGGTTTCTATATATGACTCTCGCTGTTGATTGAGAAGCACAATGTTAATAGATGACGACGTGGTGATCAATAACGTTTTGTCTTAAAGAATGTAAAGACTGTAGGTTTTGGGACGTTATTTTGGAGAAATGGGACTCCCTCGTCATTGTTCCTGTGTGTTTGGCCAACGAACTTCCTCAAACGATACCTTGAATTTGCACACGGCCGAGAGTCAGTCCTTGGCGGCACTCTGGCCCAGTCCAGCCTGCTCCTCCTCATAAAGAGCGTTCCCATTTCCAAGGCCAAGGATGGCCTCGTTGACTTGGGCCTTTTAAAATGACTATTCACAGGGACCAAATGCCAAACGGAGGAGATAGGTAAGTTCTCCCAGTTTCTCCAAGATGAAGCTTTTTTGATCATTGCTATTAATATTAAATAGGCCTCATTCATACAGTGTATGAGTAGATCATTTGGGAAGTTGTCCGCAAGGACCAATTTTTAAAACATGTTCCTGTGTTATGGCTGAATAGTCTAGTAATGTTTTGTCCTTTATTTTCAATATTTGATGAACATTTTGGTGTTGAATATTTAGGTGATAGATGCTAGTACATGACTGTGTTGTAATAAAGTGAGGTTTTCTTGATATATATTTATTAAAATGATCAAAAATCATTAAGCCTTATTACAAATTTCATTTTAATGGCTGTTTCTGTTTTCCAATGTTTCACTCTATTTAAAACAAAACAAAAATGTCAAGAAACAGTGCATGGTGACCACGTGGGTGTCTAAATAGAAAACTTGGTTAGAATGAGCCCAGTCCTGAACTGTAGGTGATGGCCTCACAACGTGTCAGATTACGAAGATGACGAGCACGTCTATAAGCAGTTTTAATAGCCAGGGGATAGAGAGTGGCTTCCCCTTCAATCCTGCATCCACGTTTCTTAGGAGCTAATGTTTTATTTGATAAAGGGGGAGGTCGAGTTGAAGGCAAATTAATTTGTCAAACATATCAACTGTATTGTAAGTGTAGTGCTGTGCAGAGATTTAAATATGAAAGAATGGGTTTGCTCCTTTGCTTTTTTAACCCCGCCATTTCCAGACAGTGTGATGATCTGGGTGTGTCCATCCTGTGTTATTTGGGGGGGGGGTTAGCCCAGGCTGACTCAGGCCCTCACCCCTCACCTCCTCCCTCTGCCTCCCAAGGGTTGGGATCTCATGGGTACAAAGCCTTTGAGTTGGCAGTGTCTGAGGGTGCCCTCGCCTGAGCAGACCCTTCCTTCTCTGCATGAGACTCGGTTACTGTCATTCTTCCGGGTTTTCCCTTAGGACATTCCTAAAATAACGAAAGAAACTTCTTCTAAGACAAACAGCAAAAACAAAAGGCCCTAAACAGACATCCAGATTGCAGAAATTTTCTGTGGTCAGTGTGAGTGTGTGAGCGCTTCCTGTGTGCCTTGAATCTACCCAGGCAGCACTGGGGCCGGCCGAGGAGCTCCCCTTAGTGAGCGAGCCCCTTAACTGGGTTCTTTCTGAAGCCTCCACCGACCGTCCCCCGTGTAAATAGGCTGAATGTTGTGGCATGCACTTTTTTTTTTTTTTTTTGGTTTTACAACACAGGGGTTCTCTGTATTGTTTTGGAGGCTGTCGGACCAGCCCAGCCTCGAACTCACAGGGATCTGCCTGCCTCTGCCTCCGGAGTGCTGAGATTAAAGGCATGGGCCATCACCGCCCAGCTGGCAAGCACTTTTTTTTTTTTTTTTTTTTTTGGTTTTTCGAGACAGGGTTTCTCTGTATTGTTTGGAGGCTGTCTTGGAACTAGCTCTGTAGACCAGGCTGGCCTGGAACTTACAGAGATCCACCTGCCTCTGCCTCCCCAGTGCTGGGATTAGAGGCGTGCGCCACCAACGCCCAGCCTGGCAAGCACTTCTAAACCCAGAACTGGGGAGATGGAGAAAGGAGTATCCCTGAAATTTTTTTTCGATGAGTCTCCTAGCCTAACCAGTGAACTTGGGGTCACCGATGGACCCAGTCCCCTGAAGCACAGCACTTGAGGTTTTCCCTCTGGGCTGCACACAACCATCCACCCACGTGTGTGCCCCATGTGTGCACACACAACCATCCACCCGTGTGTGCATGTGTGCACACGTGAACACAGGCACAAAAGCACACACACACACAAAAAGACTCATTAAAAAAAAAACAACCAAATAACCAAAGTGGTCCTGGGCTGTTGAGTCGGACGAGCACTTGCCCAGCCTGTGCACGGTTCTGGGTCCGGTTCCCATCATTGCACAGCAGCGTGGCCCACACACCTCTGATCCCAGTTGGGACAGTAGAGACAAGAAGGTCATAAGTACAACTACATGGCAAGTATAGAAACTAGCCGGGGATACTTAAGGCCTGGTCTAATAAAAAGAAAAAACAACGCCTGCTCCCCAACGTCGCCGCCCCCCAACTTCTGCTTCCTCTTTGTAACCCAGTCATTTCTGTCCCTTCCTGACAGACGGTAGTTGTAGAAGATGAATCTACAAGGGTACTGTTTGCCCCAACTCTTTTTATTTTTATTTTTTATTTTAGGCAGGGAACTCTATGTACACAGACTGGCCTCAAACTCACAGAGATCCTCCTGCCTCTGCCTCCCAAGTGCTGGGTTTAGAGGCGTGCGCCACCACCAGCAGCTGTCCCCAATCTTAAAACCCTGTCACCCGCACTACACCTTGAAACAGTGTCAGGCATAGGATGCAGGGACCGGGAACTTGGAGGCTGGTGGGAAAGCTTAAAGCCAGTAGAAGTCACCGTTTAGCAACCTGTTGTAAGTAGCAAAGCATCTTTGATATGACCTTGCAAGTCAATAGTGACTTAGAAGGTTCTCCGTGCTACTTTGCCTCACAAGCGTCCGCGCATGCAAATGAAGACGTCTGTTTTCAGACGGCCGGCCGCAGTTCCGGGTGTCGGAAGCCACACAGGAAGCAGACTCCCCCAGAGCATGGCTACCACCGCTCCAGTCAGTCAGAACGTGTGGCACGTACAGCTGCGCCAATTGCTTCCTCTCTGAGAATCAGAGCGGAGATGGAGTGAAGGAGACCGGGGTACTGGGAGGTGCTCCCGTCAGGGCTGAGCTGCAGGACCAGGGGGCCGGCTTCTTCCACTGCAGTTAGGTGTCTGCATCCCTGATGCGACTGAGATCGGACGAAGAGAAGAGCAGCTCAAAGCCATGGCTTAAAAGAACCTGTAGTTACGGTTACCACATCTCTGCCCATCTTGCTAGGCAGGCCTTTGCAAAGTGTGATGACGGCTTCTCTGTCCCACGGAACAATCCAGCAAAGAAAGCAATGAAATCAGCGTCAGGTAGAAAAGAAGCTACGGATGTGTGACATTAGGTAGCCCATTTTAAGTGCTTGTGTGTGTGTGTGTGTGTGTGTGTGTGTGTGTGTGTGTGTGTATGTGTGTACAACGTGTGTGTGTGTAGGTCACACACACAGGGAATTTACAGGGCCACCTAAGGTGGTCTCACCCCAGTTAACTCTCCATTTTATCTTTTGAGATAGGTCCTATTGCCAACTAGAAGCTCACTGACTTGGCTAGATTGGCTAGCCCGTGAGCCCCAGGGCTCCTCCTGCCTCTGCCTCCCCATTGCTGGGATTACTGCAGGCGTGTGTTGCCATGCCCAGCTGTTACATGGGTGCCAAAGACAGAGCTCAGGTGCTTACGTCTGTGCAGCAAGCACGTTGCTGACTGAACCGTCACCCTAGACGTTCTTAATTTGAGCTGCTGTCTCACTGAACCTGAGCTTACCATTCCAGCTAGACTGGCTACCAGCAAGCCCTGGTGTCTCCTGTCTACTCTGTCTCCAAGCACTGGCATTGCAGGTGTTTTTGACACGGGGAGCTGGGTATCCCTAACTAGACCCCCATGCGTGTACGGTGAGCCTTTGCCCCTCTCCCCAGCCCCACCGCTGCCGTGATCCGATTCTGTGGTTTACACGAATGCGTGTGGGATCTTGTAATTTACTACCAGGCACCAGCTGTTGCTTTCTTGGGAGTTAACGGTTACGCATCCTGTGAGCAAGGTGTGTTCTCTTCGCGGTACTAAAATCTCCGTTTGAAACGCTGTGCTCCATGGCCTGGGGTGGAACTGTCTAGAAACTGCCTTGTATATTAGCGGGAGAGCTCCGCGTAGGAAAAGCACTTGCAGAGATGAAGTTATGAGCCCTTGAGTCTCACATCCTGCCATGAAGTGCATCCGCAAGTGAGTTTAATAAAACATGCTGTCTAAAATAGCCTGTAATTTCCTGCCTCTGCATTTCCCTTCAGTATCTGTGACGGGCTGAAGAACGATGGCTACACGAAGGGAACTCACAGCCTAGTCTGCTCTGCTGGTCCGCAAACCTTCCCGAGAGCCAGCCAGAGCGGCTGCAGCTTTTGTAAACAGCTCTATGCTGGGCTATGGGCAGCCCAGCCCCCCCTCCCTTAGTGTTGATCCAATTTGTTAATTTTGAAAATGCAAACTATTCATTCATAGCTTGAAACACCTGCTTTTGACCACAATGAAACTGGTAAAAAATATGAAGATGAATGAATCTTTTCTCATGCAATTTCCCTACTTCTCAGTCTTATTTTTTTTAACTACTGCCATGATTTAAAGTGACAAAAATCTGATTAGATGTTTTTATCTTTGGGGGCCAGGGATAACACACATAGAAAAGTATTGTTACAGATACCTGTTGTGAAGAGCCCGGGCAGGTGCCAGCTTTGTGGGGCAGGATCACACAAGCACCCTTTGGCTTGTGCCTGCTCAGGGCTAGCCTGGGCTCCATCCTGGCCGTTCCATGGGAGCAGCTGAGTCTTGGCATCAGACATGTGATAATTGTCACTTGAACCCAGCTTCCATGCTTCTTCTGGAAATCGGAGTGAAGTGAGGTCTGGTCTCCTGGCTATCAAGGGGTCAGCAGATTGTTTTAAAGCATACCTGGGGCAGCATTGGAACACCTCTACAAGAAGCCGTGAAGCAGGTGTGTGCCCAGGAGGAAATGTGAAGGCAGAAGAAGATAACTTCCTCCCTTTGTCAGCTCTCAGAAGGCAGGAGAAGATGGCAGAGGGGTAATTTTTTTTTCCATTGCCTTCCTTTTCCAGTGCTGTTCTCCAAGTCTGCAGATACCCTGGAACCTCTCAGTGCTGAGATGGAGGTGTCCCCCCAAGACACCTTCCCACTCAGCTCAGCCTCAAAGGAAAGAGAAGAGTGGCTTTCGTGTAAGGCTGGAATAGAGCAGAGGCTGCAAGCCTAAGAAGCCTGGATGCAGAGGCAAGCTCTGCCACGAGGGCCAAGGGGTGTGCCTTACAAGGGAAAAGATACAATCTCTTGACTCCTGACTTGTCACATAATTTGCCAAAGTTCAAGTTAATTCCGTTACCACATCGAATGGTCGGTTCCTTTAGACATGGTCTTTATCCAGGAAGAAAAAAAAAATAATCCCACCAAAACATGGTGCTAATTTAAACATTTCAGATGATTTAAGCTTGGTGGTTCTCCTGTGTGCCTGACCTCAGGGGAAATTAAAGCAGCATTCTAAAGAGTCAAAAGAGCAGGGCCATGGTGGCACAGGAGGCTGCCTGGTCTACAAATTGAGTTCCAGATGGCCAGGGTTACACGAGAGAGAAGAAGTGGGGAGGAGGAGGAGGAGGAGGAGGAGGAGGAGGAGGAGGAGGAGGAGAAGAAGAAGAAGAAGAAGAAGAAGAAGAAGAAGAAGAAGAAGAAGAAGAAGAAGAAGAAGAAAAACAAACTCGCTGAGGCCCTTCCCTATTACAAAGTAAATAGGATATATTTTGCACTGCCTGCCTGTTTTTTTTTTGTTGTTGTTGTTGTTGTTGTTGTTGTTGGTGGTGGTGGTGGTTTTTTGTTTTGTTTTTCTTTTTGAGACAGTCTTTTGTAATCCAGACTGGAACTCACCATGTATCTGAACCTCTGATCCTCCTGTCTCCATGTCTCCTGGGGATTGCAGGCATCCACACCACACTGGTTTATGGTTTATGCCATGCTGGGAGTCAAACCCAGGTCTCCATGCATGCTAGGCAAGTACTCTACCAACCGAGACACACCCCAGCCCTGTGTTTCCTGCTTGTAAGAGGGAAGTTGCAGTATCAGAGTGGATTGGTCCCTCCTTGACTCTCACCCTGTGGGGACACCAGACCTTGTTCAGAGACCCACTTCCCCATCAGCCTGGGACCAGGCAGCTGTAAGACAATGTTTACTAAAAACATGTTTACTAAAAACAATGCAATGCCCAGGGCAATAAGTTCCTGAAAAGGGCATGCCCATGGGAACCGCCCTGACCTCGACCTTTTCCAAAGACTAACCGCATCCTCAGACCCACCCATCCCCACCTCTGGTGTCAGGGTATATAATAACCAGCTAGAGTAGGAATAAAGGAGAGCCTTCTTGAGGACCCTTCGGGTCTATGTGTTGTCAATCCCCGACACCCTCCGCACGTCCTCGGACACAGGCTGCGCAGCGGACGCGGCACATCCCTTTTCATGTCATTTTTACATCCAGATGATGCTTCAGAATAGTACGCTACTCACAAAACCACATTTTCACCTGTTTCTCAACTGTATGACTTTCCCTAAGGTGGGTGCACTTCTAGTGATGCTTGATTGGTGAGATGTGAAAGGAGCCGGGAGGTGGTGGTGCACACCTATAGTCCCAGCACTCGGGAGGCAGAGGCAGGCAGATTTCTGTGAGTTCAATGTCAGCCTGGTCTACAGAGTGAGCTCCAGGATAACCAGGACTGTTGTTACACAGAGAAACCCTGTCTTGAGAAATCAACCCCTCCCAAAAAAAAGACCCAAACAATGGGGGCCCTATAATTGGAGGGTGAGAAACACCACCACATTGCTACAGCACCATAGCCCTGTGACTTGTCACCAAGAAGTAAGAGATTGGTCCCTGCACCACTAGCCTCAGGAATGGCATGACAAAGACCTCCAGTCTGCTGAGAGGCATTGACGAGCTAGGAGAGACTCCAGCTGCAGGTTTCCCTGGTAGGGTCCTGCAGAAATTCCTGTTCATCAACGAGTCAAGGAAACAAGGTCTCCAGGGAATTGTTCAGCTTGCTGAACCAATCAACTTATTGGAACTACTTTACAAGGGCATAGGTGACTAAATGCCCCACCCTGTAAGGGTACCTACACAGCATCACTGGAGTCCCCACCCCTAGTCAACCCAAAAGATCACGTACGGGGGTGGGGAGGTGGGGTAAGGGTGGCTGGAGTCTTCTGACCCTTCTTCCATAAGGGTATGTTATAGACTGGATCTCATGTCTTCTGGGAGCTGCTGGAGCCAGAGATGATGGGGTGGCCGGCCGGAGACACTCAATTTGCCCAGGGAAACCAGGATGGCCATCTCCAAGCCAGTCTTCTCACTGTTTGGAAAACCAACAGCAAAAACAGAACAGAATCCCCATTTTCCAGTTCCTAGAGCTCCCCACTAGTAAGAGCCTGCAGCCAGCTTGCCCTTCACTGGTTTTAGTCAAGATGGCTACACTCAATGTGTGGGGACACCAGACCCTGGCCAGAGACCAACTTCCCCATCAGCCTGGGACCAGGCAGCTGTAAGACAATGTTTACTAAAAACATGTTTACTAAAAACAATACAATGCCCAGGGCAATAAGTTCCTGAAAAGGGCTTGCCCATGGGATCCACCCTGACCTCGACCTTTTCCAAAGACTAACCGCCTCTTCTGACACACCCAAGTCACTCTCTGGTGTCAGAGCAGAACCAGCCATGGGTAAGGCAGGGAGTAGAAGCTTTTCTGGAGGGAAGCCTTTTTTGGGAAGTTTTCTTGAGCCTTTTTGGGGCCTGCTTAAAGTTTTCTGTACATCGTTGACTGGTCTCTGTGTCATCAATCCCGACACCCTCGCCACATTCTCAGATACAGGCTGCGCAGCGGGCGCGGCATCAATGGGAGCAGCATGGGTCCTTCTCTGGAAGTCAACTGCAGAAAGGACCCTAAGGAAACCTCTGGTCGTTTGTCCATCTGGGTGTTTAGCGAAGGAGTTAAGTAGATACACACTGGGATTGACCCCTGGCTTGAAAGTTGTATGAATTAATTCATTCACAGCTCCAATTGTTACAGATCTAAGCTTAACTCAGTCATCCTATATCTTCCAATCTTTTACTTCCCCCCTCTCTCTTGGGACTCTCTCTTGGGTCTCTCTCTCTCTCTTGGGTCTCCCTCTCTCTCTTGGGTCTCTCTCAGGTCTCTCTCTCTCTTGGGTCCCTCTCTCTCTTGGGTCTCTCTCTCTTGGGTCTCTCTCTCTCTCTTGGGTCTCTCTCGTGTGTGTGTGTGTGTGTGTGTGTGTGTGTGTGTGTGTGTGTGTGTGTGTGTACACACTGCCCATGACAGTTCTATAGTAGCACTACATTCCTGCAGGCAGATTCGCTACCCCAGCTCAATAGGTACCCCGCCCTCCCCCAGCCCATTAGCCCGGCACACGCGGAGCCAGCTAGGCACAGCACCGCTGCTCCTGGCACAAGAGCTTCTTCGCCTCCCTGCACCAGGCAGGCGGGGGACCCTGAGCCTCTTCCTCATGTTTGTGCGTAATAAAATAGCCCACGTTCCCTCTGCTGCTTTATGAAGACAGTCCTTGCAGCTGTGACTGTAACTGGATTTTTTTTTCCTTACCAGCTAAGATTATGGTCCCATAACCCAATTAGTGTCATTTGGTGGTGGTCCAAGTGCCTCTCCTGCCCGGGTTTTAATTTGGGGGATCCCCGGAGGCTGCACTACACATCTGTAGCGGGCCTGCTCCTCCTCTCCCGGTATTTGCTCGAGGTTTATGGCGGGATTAGCTGTGTGGTCTGGAGGCGGCTGTCCTCTTTCATCCTCGCGACTCCGGAGCCGCCCAGAAGCCTTTTACTTTCCATCTAGCCCTGGCACCTAAGAGGGCAGGCAGCCCGGGCGACTGGAAAGAATCAGAGCTCGCCCCGCAGGCCCCGGAGGCGCGGTGTCGCCTGAGTGGGGGGAGGTGCTGCTCGCTCCGCAGCGCTCGCTCATCAGGACGCGCCCGCCCCATCCACACAGGGCGCAGGGTCCGCCCCGCCCCCACTCACGGGCTGGCGAGGACTGGCGAGGGCTGGCGGGGCTCAGGGCGCCCATTGTGCAGGCAGCTGGCACCAGCTGGGAAGGGAATTAACATAACAAAGAGCCGGAGCAAGCGCCGCGCGCCCGGGCGGGGGGGCTCTGAGAAGCGCCCCAGGCTGGAGGAGCGCGCGCGGTCGCCTGCTGTCGCGTACTCGGGCAGCCGGCCACGCGGGGCGCAGACAGTGGGTGCAGGCATGTGTCCCTGACGCGTGTGCTCGTGCGTGCATGCGGGTGCGCGGCTGCCTGGAACCTCGTCCCAGGCCTGGGATACGGATACCTGTGCCCCAACCTCACCTGCAGGCGCGGGGCACTCACCCACCCGGCATCCTGGCGCCCATGTGGGCCTAGCTGTGCCTTCCTTTCCAAACGCAGTCCTTTGACTTTCACCGCCTGTTCTCAGCCGGGTCCGCACCTCGGAACCACCTGGGGAGCTTACCCAGCTCCAGGCCCGGCTTCCCTCTGCACTCCTGACTATGTGGCCTGGACGAGGCCCCCAGTGTTATGCACTGAAGCATCCGCAGCGGTTCTAGCTCTCCAGAGCTGGACACGGCGGGGCGCACCCTGACCCCGACCCTGGACCAAATCGAGAGACCTTCGCCTCCCCTGGCTGAGGGTCAAGGACACATTCCTGATTAGTGCTTCTGTCGCAAGCTTCCCACTAGCCCGCTTCACCTTGCTTATAGCTATATAACCTTCCAACAGCCAGCGGGTGGGAAGAAAGCTGTCGGGGCGGGAAAGCTCAACTGAACTAGGTAGACAGACTGACAAAAAGCTGCTGCCAGGCCTCCGGGTTCCTCGGAGGTCTCCTATGGGGACCATAAGTAGGAGTCAGGCTCAGCAGGACCCTCAACTCAAGAAGCAGACACTGCCCAGATGCTCTGCCTCATTTTCGTTCGACCTTGGTGACCCCTGCCTCGCGGGTCCCGTCCTCTCCAAACCCATCTCCCTGACGAGAAAGACGTAGGGGCGACCCCCACCCCCCACCTCATCCCCACCCCCCGCAGCTGCTGTCAGTTGAGCTGTCCGGGAAGAGTGGGGAGGAAGCGCTGCAGCGGGGACCTGGGCGAGGTCGGGGGGTGGGGTGGGGTGGCGGGGGTAACCACGATGTGCACCTCGGTGCCTCTGGCCTCAGCTAGTCCCGCGCTTCCTCCTGGTGCGAGCCGGGCGTCGGTGAAGCCCACTGCCGCATGCTGGCTGAGCGGCTCCCCAGAGGGAGAGCAGCTGCCCGTCTCTGCCATCCTGAAGCTCGGAGTCACTCACAGGGCCAGGTTCTAGGAATGAGCTCCAGGTGCCTTAGAACGTGCAACTTCGAAAGGTGCCTGGGCCCCCGAGGTCACCACCCAGGACCGTGCCCCGCTTCACCGTAGTATGGTAAGACCAGGAGAGTTAGTGGACTCCGTAGAGTTCACTACATACAGTTCAAGCAGCTACCCTTGCGGGCAGAGCCCAGAGAATGCTGGGTTCTTAATATCCTCAACCTTATAAATTCCCAGTTTAGGGTGCCAGATAGTCCGGGAAAGGGGAGAAGGTGGAGCCCCTGGCTCTCAACTTGAAAAGAATGCTGTCCTGCCCGAGGTCAGCAGCCAGGAAGGTGGCCTGGTGGCTTCGCAGGAACCTGGTGTTGGCTACTGTTGTTGAGTTCAGAATTCTCGCAGGTCCTAACCACTGTGTTTATTCCCAATAAATGGTTTCTTAATAATCGTTTTAATTAGCAAAAAGGCTGTCTTATTAAAGCTAATTAAAGGCAATTTGGGAACCTTATTTTCATACAATCATAAAATTAGAGCAACAAGAGGGTAGAGAAATGGGAAATGCTTCCTGCTTCCAAGCTGAGGGTGCATGGAGAAGCTGGCAGAGTCCCTAACCCCAGGCAGGCCTGAGTGGCGGGGTTGCAGAGGACAGTAAGAAGGGGTCCCCTGCCCATGTCTTCCTTGTGGCATCTCAGAGACACCGGAACCTCCTCTCCTTTCCTGCTCTCAGCCGTCTCCTGAGAGTTGTCTGTCTGTCGAGAAAGAAGACACTCTTCTTCTGTCCCCTACCACTGTATCAGCTGCTAAAGACCTCTAGGTCTCACCTCCGCCCAGTAGGGCGTCCTCCATCTGGTGTTCCCTCCCAGCCACTGTGGGGTGACTGCCCTGTGACCCACATTCCCCAGGTGCTGGAACCTCTTGGGCCTGGCTTTGTGTCCTCCAAGCCTTAGCCCAGGTTTCTTCCCAACCAAACCTTCTGCTTGCTGTGGGGGCCTCCGTATCCTCCACTGCTGACCTCAGCCTTGGCCTAGCTTTTCAATTAGCCTGAGATAACCTCCCCCTCCATATCACACACAAACAAAAAACAAAAACAAACAAACAAAAAAAAAAACAAAAAAGACGCCACTTCTTCTCACGGTCAACGTATCCATGACCTAATGCCAGAGTCCTGTTTGTCTGTGCTTGCTTCAAGAGGCATTATATAACTATAGCTTTGGGGAGCCACAGACCTCCCTCCAGCCTGGCCTTCACACGACTTTGAAGACTGACACCTGGCCTGCGGTGTCTTCTCAGAGCTCTGGTCCTTCCTTCACTGGTAGAGGAGGCTCACCTCAGGAGGATCTCTCCTGTTGTTCCCAGGGTGTGGGGCCACCACGCAGGCACACCTCTCCACAGTGCAGGCACTCATTGTCCTCGGCAGTTTCGGGACAGCTGAGGAAGTGTGAGTCTAGGTGGAAGAGGGCATCTGAACTGGCTTCAGTCTCACCTCTAGAGATTCTCAAGGCCTGCCTTCCATCCCTTCTCTCCGGCGCCCTTCCCCAAGGCTGGGACACACTCTTCGGGGTCCCAGTTTATTCGTTTATAGTCTCATGCTCTGTCCATGTTTCAAGTCAGAACTCTGCAAAGAAACCACAGGACAGGGCTTTTGTCCCTTGCTTTCATTTCTAAGCTTTAAAAAGAAATATTTGTGTGTGCCTTGTGTCTGTGGGTGCCTACGTAGGTCAGAAGAGTGGATCCCTTGCTGCTGGAGTTACAAGCTGCTGTGAACTACCTGATATGGGAACAGGGATCTGAACTCAGGTCCTCCAGAAAAACAGCAAGCATTCTTAATTGCTGTTTTCTCTCCAGACTCTCTTGCCTCCTTGTTTTGGGTTTTCCAACCTCCTTCCATTGAGGACCTCCTTGTAAAGGACTCATTCTGACAGAAAGCCTCCCTCCAACTTCTAAGTGCTCCCTAGAATATCCCCCTACAACCCCCAAAATTCTTGACAGTCCTTGGAAACAGCTTGGTGGGCTTTGCAAGGCAGACCTTGTGTTTCTCCTTAGGTGTTGCTTGGGGCCCCAGACAGAGAGTGACCACAGGTCAGCGAGGTCCTTTCCCCCAATCTACCCTACCTCCCCATCCAGGATTCTCTGGCTGAAACCTTAGTGGTGTCAAAACTGTCCAGGCAAAGTGTTTAGCTGCCGATTCTCGAAGCAATCATTAAATTAGAGGCCTTGGCCTCCATGGCAGCTGCTGTCACCTCTATGGCAGCTGCTGCCACCAGAAAATGTTTGGTAGGGGATGCTCACAGGAGGAAAATGGCAAGCCCGTGGCACTTGGATTCTGACCCGTGCATACTTTGACCTTCCCAGGGCTGTACCTGGAGCAGAAGTGCCACAAAAATAAACAGCATATGCATGCCCCGTGCTCCAAGCATGGTAGTCATTATTTTTTTCCTCCATCATAGGCACAAAAGAGCCATGGTTCCATCCCACCTAGGAATATTCCCTGCGGTGTCTGCCCACCGTAGTGTGCACAGGGGCTGGAGCTACTCCGGCTGACATGATTAAAGCCCGAGCTTCACTTTCAAGGAGCTGGAGAAACCACACAGGACCCCTGGGGCAGGACACAGGCTCCTCAGGATGCTCCTTTTAACGAAGTTGTCATGAAATCCAATTAACCAGCTGGAAGGCTAGCGTGGGCAGGCCTCCTCGGGGTTAATAAATAATAGAACGTGCCCTGTATTGGAAAGGGCCTCTCTGCAGCAAGCTTGGAGGCCAAGACAAGCACTCCCAGTGTGGAAACATAGGCACCATCACCCCTGCTCCAGCAGCGAAGGTCCCAGCTGAGAGACATATACATATCCCACCCCCAGGAACCACTCTCATCAATGAGCCCTGGGTATGAGAGGTTGGGGGCCCTGGGACAAGAAATAACCTTAGGCCAGGTACAGTGATGCAAGCCTTTAATCTCAGGACTCAGGAGGCAGAGGTTTGACTTCAAGACTAGCCTGGTCTACAAAGTGAGTTTCAGGGCAGCCAGAAACAGAGAAACCCTGTGGGAATGGAGGAGATGTGGGAGGGAGGGTGCAGGGGGGACAACGGACCTTATGATGGGTTAGCAGCCTTGGCTTAACTTTAGGTCTGACTCATTTTTCCATGAGCAGTTCAGAGACCTCCCCCACAACACACACACACACACACACACACACACACACACACACACACACACACACACACACACACACACCAGCTCTTGCCCTTTGCATAGTGAGAAGCAGATCTGAGTGGGCTTTCTGCTCTTGCTAGGTCAGACAGCACTGTTCAATGGAAAGCCCATCTGAACCACAGACATTGTTGTGGTTTGAGTGAAAAACATCTTAGTAAGGAGGTGTGGCCTTGTTGGAATAGATGTGGCCTTGTTGGAGGAAGTGCGTCACTAGGGATGGGCTCCGAGGTTTCGGATGCTCAAGTCAGACCCAGGGTGGTGCTCTCGTCCTTCCTGCTGTCTGCCTGGCTAGATGCAGAACTCGAAGCTGCCTCTCCAGCACCGTGTCCCCTTGCGTGCCTCCGTGCTTCCCGCCATGACGACAGTGCCCCAATTAAATGTTTTCCTTTAGAAAAGTTGCTGTGGTCATGGTGTCTCTTGGCAGCAATAGAAATCCCAACTGAGAGCCGGGCGTTGGTGGTGCACGCCTTTAATCCCAGCACTTGGGAGGCAGAGGCAGGCGGATCTCTGTGAGTTCGAGGCCAGCCTGGACTACCAAGTGAGTTCCAGGACAGCCTCCAAAGCCACAGAGAAACCCTGTCTCGTAAAAACCAAAAAAAAAAAAAAAAAAAAAAAAAAACACACACACACAGAAATCCCAACTGAGATAGACACGATTTTGAATTTTCAAGTAATCCCATTTTAAAAGAAGTTCAAAGAAAGAAGTGACTTTTAATTTTTAATTATATATTTTATGTCACCCAAACATCCTCCAGATGTCTTCACTTAGGCATAATCAATACAAAAATCTACAAATGAGGTTGTGTTGCACTCCTTTTTGGCTCCTAGGATCTGAAATGTGCTGTGAATCTTTAAAAATAATTTTTACGTACTATTTTCATGTTTTATACACTGCATATGTGTCATGCCTATGGAGGTCAGTAGAGAATCGGATCCCCTGGTACGGGGTACAGACAGTCGTGAGCTGCCATGGGGATGCTAGGATATGAACCCAGGTCCTTTGGAAGAGCAGCAAGTGCTCTTAACTGCTAAGCCACCTTCCCAGCCAGTCTCCTGTGTGTTTTACAACCATGTACATTAGAGCATTGCCGTGAGACTGTAGAGCATGGCTCCTACGTTGGACAAGGTCACTGTGCAGCACTGCGATCTCAGCTTCAGCTACAACCCGCCCACTTGTGCTCTGGGTACCGCTGTGAACCTGCTTCTCAGAGCCCCTCAGCCCAACCCTTGAGTTCAAGGTTATGGACACACAGAAAGGCACTGGAAACAGCTGCTGTCCCCGGTGACCGTCCTGTGCTGTCCAGGGGTCAACACGCTGGGCTGGCCCAACTTCAGCCCACCTGCATCGTCCCCAATGCATGTGACAGGGCCATGCTTGAGAGAGCAGAGGCAGGCTTGGGACCACCGACGGCAGGGATGTTGGCTGCAAACTGTGGTGTTCCCTAGGTGGTGAAAACTACTGTTAGGAACAGACAGGAGCTTCTAATCCTCTGCTAGCGGGAGAATGTGAGCAGCAAGTCAGGTCTCGTCAGGGAAAACACCAGCAGGAAAGGGGTCCGCCTGGCACGCCACCACTGCCTCTGCTGCTTCCCTCCCTCCGACACAGTGCCTCGGTGCCGTCAAGCCTAGCCCAGCTGTGGCAGACCCTGAACCGTCACAGGCTCTGCTGTTTTTACTCCTCTGATACCGTCCCTCCTCTGCCTCTAAGCGGGCGTGCTGTCTCTGCAGGCCCCACATCTGAGAGCATCCCAAGAGGAAGGACCCCTGGGCTCACACACTCACACTTAAGCAGAAGAAGCCTAAGGAAGGACCACAGACTTGGGGCTCATGACACTGCCAACACATCCGCCCTCTTCCTTGATGCTCCCTCCGACCTATCCCCTATTGTGGAATAGCAGCAGGTGTGCGAGGTGGACTTGCCTAGTTGTGGGGTGCATCCTCAGACTGTCTCCTTCCAAAGTTGAGCAGAGCAGTGGCTCTGGAGGAAGTAGTGTCTACTGAGAAGGCTACCCGCCTGGAAGGTACAGTCCCCAGGCCCCAGGTTTGCAGCTGGGACTCTGCCAACTCAAGTCGGCTATCACTACTCTCCTACGTCTAGAAAAGAGAAAGTGTGGGCCGCGCTTGCAGAAGACTCAAGTTCTGTTCTCAGCGCCCACATCTGGTGGCTCAAGACCACTTGTACCTCCAGCTCAGGGACTCCAATGCAATGCCTCTGGTTTCCACCAGCACACACACACACACACACACACACACACACACGCACACACACACACACACGCACACGCACACAAGTACATAGACACAGGCACACAACTAAAAATAAAATACATGAGCTGGGGGTGATGGCACATGCCTTTAATGCCAGCCCTCAGGAGGCAGAGGCAGGCAAGAGCTCTGTGAGTTTGAGGTCTGTATAGTGAGACCCTATGTCAACAAACAAACAATAAACCTCTCGCCCACAGGAAGTTCTTCAAGGCTTACACAACCCTCTCACCTGCATTTGGCAGCAACTCTACAGACAGCCCCTGAGGTTCTTATTCCAAATGTTTTCTAGAAAAACCTACCAAGAGGGACACAGAGACAGGCTTTTTAGCAGACTTTCCCAGGCCATCATATGAAGAAGACACAAGTACATACTCTAATCATTTGAAAGACACAGGGATCTCTGGCTTAAAACAAACAAAACAAATGTTTAAACCTTGCAATTTCAAAAAAGACACAGTCTGTCTTTTTTGATGGGGCTAGGGACAAGGAGAAAGAGGACCCGATTCTTAGTGATATGAACCCAAAATGTTGAGAATTTCCTGGAGAGATGTTCAATGGGTTTGTTGCACTAGCATATGGACCTGAGTTTGAAACTAAGCCCCCACATAAAAAGCTAGCCATGGCTATGATCCCAGCACTGGGCAGGTGGCATGGAGACAGGGGTGAGGAGGTTGTTACGGATATGGCGTGAAGATGAATACAGAGGGTAGTGGGGTCCTATAGCAGAAGGCTGGGACCAACGGATGGGAAACAAAAACCTGTAGATGTGACTTCTATAGAAAGTTTATTGTGTGTGGGGGGTAAGAAAATAAGGAAATATGAGATCAAGAGAGACAGAGACAGAGGGACACAGAGAGAGCTGCCTCCTCAGAGAGATGTCAGAAGAGGGGAAGTAGGGAGAGTTTTTTTCTTAAGGAGAACTCTGGGCCCGCATACAGAGCCACTGTGCCAGTTTCAATGGGCGGGGCCAGGTCTGCTTGGACTACAACCGGGGTCTCTGCAGGTGTCAAGGCAGGCAGCTTAGCGATCTTCAAATAGATGAGAACTAAAACTCGGTTCAGATCGACTTTGTCAATCTGGACCAAGCTTCTAAAGAGTCTGATGTCAGGCAGTTGGTTGTAGGCACATTTAAACATAGATTTTGGAAAAGGGCCGGGCGTTTTGTGGCGCACGACTTTAAACTCAGCACTCGGGAGGCAGAGACAGGAGGATCTCTGTGAGTTCAAGGCCAGCCTGGCCTAAAGAGCCATTCCAGGACAGGCTCCGAAGCTACAAAACAAAACAATATAATACAAAACAAAACAATACAATACAAAACAAAACAAACAAGACAAAATTTGGAAGAAAGGGTTTCCAAGCAATAATCATTCCACACAATAAAGCTTAAGGTGTGATACACAGAAACTCTTTCACAAAGTGGGCGTGACTGTGAAGGAGGTAGATCCTATAGCTAAAAGGCGTAGAGTATGGCGTGGTCTCTGATGGAGACAGAAGTCAGCAGACTGTAAAATACATGTGACATCTCCCCTAGGCATGAGTTCTATTAGTTGGGAGCTAATGACAAAAGTCTAAGGAGGGGAGAGTCTGGCAAAGACATTCTGGGGGATTACAGACAGCAAGAAGTGTGTGAGGTCTGACTCTACAGATAGCAAAAGGTCACCAGGTCACCAACTACAACCACTCCCAGTCTTCAGAGGAGGGCAAACCGGTATTAGCTGCTTTGAGAGGTGGCTCCTGATGCTTACATTCCTGGTTTCTTTAGTGCTCCGTGGGCGCAAGGACCCTTGTGCCCCAACACAGAACTCAGGAGACAGAGGCAGACAGATCTCTGTGAGTTCAAGGCCACCCTGGACTACAAGAGAGTGAATCTGTCTAAGAGAGAAACAGAGCTCACGCCTTTAATCCCAGGAGACAGGGGTTATAAGGCCGGGCAGGGAGAGGGATATAAGGCAGGAGGAGACAGGAACTCACTGAGTCTGAGGTTTGGCGGATCGCCCCTTCGGTCTGAGCATTGGTAGAGGCGAGAACTCCGTAGTGGCTGGCCACTTTGCTCCTCTGATCTTCACCTTTAACCCCAATGTCTGTTTCTGGGTTTTAATTATTAAGACCGACTAGAATTCGTGTTACAGGAACCACAGGAGTTTGCTAGTTGCCAGCCCAGCTCCAGGTTCAGTGAGAGATCCTGTCTCAGTAGGATAAGCCTAGAGTAACAGGGTAGATTGTGCAGAGACAAGAACAACTTGTCGGACTAAGTTAATCCTGGGGCTCAAACTAGGGTCTCCAGTCCTCATACCACCTGCCCAGCCGTGTCACCAGCCCTGAATATGTTTGCTTTCAGTGTGTACGGATGCTTCGCCTGCCTGTATGTCCTCACCATGCGAGCACAGTGCTGACAAAGACCAAGAGATTCCATGAAACTGGAGTCACAGATAGTTGTTAACCATCGTGGAGACGCTGGGAACTAGCTGGAGAGGTAGTTGGGAGTTCTGCATCTGGATTGGTGGACAATAAGAAGAGAGAGAGCTACTGAGCCTGGCTTGGGCATTGGAAACCCCTGAAGCCCACCCCAAATGACACACTTCCCCTAACAAGGCCACACCTACTCCAACAAAGCCACATATCTTAATGCCACTCCCAAAGCATTCAAATATGAGTCTGCGGGGGACTTTCCTATTCAACCTACCACATTCTACTCTCTGACCCCCCCATAGGCTTGTAGCCGTATCATAATTCAGCCCAACTTCAAAAGTCCCCATAGTCTGTCACAGCCTCAACAACGTTTAAAAGTCCAAAGTTCAAAGTCCCTTCTGAGACTCTCCTAACTGTCACCCCCCCATAAAATCAAAGTCAAAGAGGAGATCACATACTTCCAACATATATTCCAACACGGAATATCCATGACTGCCCCAAAAGGAAGGAAAGGGAATAGTGAGTGAGCACTGGACCGAAACAGGACTGCAAAACCAGAAGGGCAAACTTCAAACTTTGCATCTCCATGTTTTTTGATGTCAAAGCGCTCTTCAGATCTCCGTCTCCTTCCGCCTTCGTCGACTGCAACACACTCCTCTCTCTTGGGCTGGTTCCACTCCCTGCTAGCAGCTTTCCTTGGCAGGCTTCCCACGGCTCTGGCGTCTCCCAACATTTCGGGGTCTCCCAGGCAATCCAGGCTTCACCGTCACAGCTTCACACAGTGGCCTCTCTAGGGACACCCCTGACACACCCCTGGCCTCAGTGGCTCAGTTGAGGAGGAAGATCCCATAACCCCTTCCCTGTATCCTTGAGCCTAAAGCCAGAACCATGTGACCGAAGCTGCTAAGTTCTGCTGCTTGCTGGGGCTGGAACACGGCCCCCTCATCCAAATACATTCAAGCTTTTTTTGTTGCTGTTTGTATGTTTTCTTTTTTTGAGACAGAGTTTCTTTGTATAGCCCTGGCTGTCCGGGAACTTAGCTCTGTAGACTCAGACATCTGCCTGCCTCTGCCTCCTGAGTGCTGGGACTGAAGGTGTGCACCACCACCGCCCGGCTCAAATGCCTTCTTATTCAAACCACCACAGGCACGGACCAGGCCCATCCTAGTCAAGGTAGAAATCATGGAAATTCCAGGTACTAAGAGAATACTTGAAGGTAATCCTTTGGCCTCTCCCAGGACTCAGTTGTATTCGTATCCAGGCCTCTCCAGATCTTTGGAAGGAGTGACTGAATGTCCTGGTTTATCTGGACCATGTCTCATTTATGCCTGTGATTAACACGATCCCTTCCTGACCTGTGTCACTATTTAGATGATAAATTATATGGCCATCGTATTCCCACGAGCCAGCTGACTGTCTCCAGCCCCTAGGATATGCTGACAGGGATGTCACTGCAGTCTGACCCTGCAGTCCCAGGGGCTGGTCTCAGATCCTGTCAAGTGGTCTGTCTTTACTGATGTGTGTGTGTGTGTGTGTGTGTGTGTGTGTGTGTGTGGCAGGGGGGAGCACCCAGGCCCTGCCTCATAACCAAAACCAGTAGAGCTGAGTTCCCAGGGACATGGGTTCTAATTCCTGGCCACATAAAGAGCTAAGTATATGTAGGACACAGAGTCAGGGACAGGGCGTTGCCTAGCCAAGCCCAGAGTCATCCTGCTGTCCCAGACTCGGTCCCCTATTGTCACTGCAGAAAGGCCCAATGGTGCCAGATTTCAGACCAGTTTTATATGAATTTGATGGCTGTTTTGATTGCCACAGCCCTACCCCCCCCCCACAGAGCCAGCTGCCATCCACTAAGGGCAAGGTTGGATCATCCTGTCAAGGGAGGCTTCCCGAGAGTAGAACCATTTCCCCCAGCAGGGACAGGGCTCCTGTGATCTGAAGGACCAAGACTCTTTTTTTTTCTTCTGCTCTCTGTGGCCTTGTACCCAGCCACGGCTCCAGAGCTTCAAGGGAAAGCAGAGGTATGAGGCTTGTTCTAATTAGCCCCAAGTTGGGCTGCGGGCAGCGGTGAAATATCCCTGCTCCTCCCCCCTCAAAGCAACCCTGATGTTTCCAGGCCTCCAGGCTGCAGAATGGGACTCAGGCTTAATGAAGCATGCTCTCCATCTGTGGCCTGCCCTCTCTGGCAGCTCCAGCTGCCTGGGGCCTGGCTTTGGGGAAAGCAGTCAAGACAGTCCCTCCTCCCAGGCCCCCCAGTCCTCCACTCACCAGGGGGTCCACTCTCCCACCGCCAGTCTCACCCCACCCATGTAAAGCTAATGAGTTCCAGCCCCACACCAGAGCGGCTCTTCTGGTGCTGACCCTATTTAATTAAAGCACCAGCTTCCAAATATGGTGGCTCTGCCCCTGGACACAGAGGGGCTCTAGGCCGTCTCTGGCCAGTTTGGACTTTGGCCCTGCTCTATCCCCCCCCCCCCTTCTCTTCCTCCCTCCTCCTCTCTCCTGATTTTTCCAGCGTCTGTGTCCAGAAAGGAAGAAAAACCCCTGTTTGGACTGGCCTCCTTCCATCCATCGCACCCCCCCCCTTCAAACGTCTTGTCTCAAGTGGAGTCAGTTACATAAGCATTCCACCTCTTTCCATAAATTGTCTGCAGCCTCTCAACAATAGGGTTCCTGTGCCGGGGAAGAGGAGCCCACAGCCACACCCCTCGAGTGCAAGTCCCCCAGGCCAAACAGAACCAAAGACTCATTCTTTGAAAGAAGCCAAGAGGAAACCCAGACCGTTCTGGGGAGATCTTTGCTGTTGTGTTTGGAACACTTCCTTACCAGAGCCCTGGCCCCCACCCGCCCCTCTCTGCCGCACCCTTCCAGCCCTGAGCATCACACTGTTTGAACGGGTGCCCAATTTCTGCCGTTCCCTTCACTGCCTGACAGTATATGTCACTGTGTGCCCGAGTCCCGAGGGCAGACTGTGGCTGATGGAGTTGGTTGTGTGTATGTGTGTCTGTTGGCCAGATCCCTGAAGGCACACCCTGGAGATTTTGTTGCCCTTTTCTTTAAATAGAAGTAGTTAGACCTCACTAATTCAGACCAGTTGGAGAAAAGTCCAGAGCGGAAGAAAAGTCTGACAGCATAGTTATACAGAGAGGCCTTTTACTTCTCCCAGTGTGTCCAGTGGCTGGAACTGGTCCTAATCACATGGACAGATATGGTCCTGCAGGACTCAGTCCAGGTAGATAGAAACTGTTCGTGGAAGTCAGCTTGAATAGCTAGTTAACAGGAGGGGTTCTTGGGCATGAAAACATGGTGTACCTACCTTTCTTTATTTTTACTCTTTGTGTGTGTGTGTGTGTGTGTGTGTGTGTGTGTGTGTGTGTGTGTGTGTGTGTGTGACGGGGTCTCATGTAGCTAGCTAGCTCAGGCTGCCTTGAACCCAGGTCCTCTGGTGTCCACGTCCCAAATGCAGAGATTGCACATGTGTGACACCACGCCCAGCTCTAAAGGCACGCTTTTCCTGAGAGATTAGATTTCAACACCTACAGTACTTCTCATTTAGGTCAGTGAATTATCATACCTGGGTGGTGGTAAGGACAAGTTCTTGCCTCTCATTATCTAGTGTATCTTCTATCTCATAGTAACCATGAAAGGGTTTGTGGAAAACTGGATAAAAGGATGGGTAAGCAGATAGATGGATGAGTGGGTAGATGGGTGAGTGGGGAGATGGGTGGATGGCTGAATAGATGGATGGAGGAGTGAATAAATGGGTGAATTGATGGGTGGATGGGTGGGTGGATAAATGGGTGGATGGATGGATGGATGGATGGTTGAGTGGATGGATGGATGGTTGAGTGTTGAGTGGATGGATGGATGGATGGATGGATAGACAAATGATGGATACGTTTAGATGGATGAATGAAAGTGGAGACATTAGAAGAGAAGGATTGGAGAAGAGCCTTGCTTGGGAAAGTTTATTGACCTGCTAAGTGTGGCAAGCACATACCTGTGTTGTGCTATAGTCTGGAAGTGGAATATCCCTTAAGCTCTTTGGGATAAAGTCTTGATCCCCTTGTTGACATTTCTGGGAAACAATGAGGCTCTAAATGTGGCACTTTCAGACAGTGAGTTTTATGTTTTGGAGAGGATGTGGGGCTCTGTTCCCCTTCCTCTTCTCTCTCTGTCTCTCTCTCTCTCTCTCTCTCTCTCTCTCTGTCTCTCCCTCTTGTGTGTGTGTGTGTGTGCATGCATTCATATATGCATGCATGTAAACACCAGCAGTTGATATCAGGTATCCCCCTCATTGCTCTCTACCTTATTGTTTGGGGTAAAGTCTCTCACTGACCCTGGGAGCTTGCTGAGTCAGCTAGACAGCTGACTGTGGAGCCTCCAGGATCCTTTTGTCCCCACCTCCCCAGCACTGGGACTGTAAGCATGACCACTGAACCCTGCTTTTTGTGTGGGTTCTGGGGATCCCAACTCAGGTCCTTATGTATGCATGGCCAGCACTTTGGGCTGAACTGCGCCTCCTCCCCCCCCCCCGTCCTCCTTCCCCCTCAGTCCCAGTGTTCTTTCTCACTCTTGGGTGCAGCTGTGAGCTTGGGTAGATTTGCTTTACCACATCACACCTAAAACCATGAGTCGGAGTAAACATTTCCTCTCTGTAAGACGGTCGCCTAGGGCGGGTTGCAATGGTAACAGATGTCTGACAATGAAGGACAGGAGCTCCGTGAGAGAGAGCGCTGTCACCAGTCCCCACCATGCATGGAATGAGAAACTGAGCACTGAGTTGTGGTGCCGAGTGATGGGAGACAGCAGGACACAGAATCAAGCGGTGTCGGTGAGAAAGTTTCAGTGTGTGAATAAGCTGGACCCAGAGACCAGCAGAGTTAAGCAAGGCTTAAAAGGGGCTCAGCTGTGGATCGTAAGGGCGCTGCACGCAGCGGTTAAGACCTTTTGACCGAGGGAGGTACAACATGGGTGTAACCCCAGCGTGGCTGGGGAGGAGGGAAGCAGGCAGATACTGAATCTGAGGCCAACCTGGGCTACACAGTAAGAACGTCTCAAAACAAAACAAGCAACCAAACAAACCAGACGTTTGCGGCAATGCTGCAGAGAAGCCTCGAAGCTACCGTCCTACACAGTGAGCAATTCGGGGTTCGCTGACTAGTTTATTGGGTCACAGAGGAGTAAGGGGCTCTCCTGGGATTTGCTCTTGACACGCATGGAGTCTCCATCAGCTCAGGGGCCCCCAAGACTCTGCTACATCTCTGAGTGTCACCTCTTTAATCCATGGATCACATGCCTAGTTCTAAATCCACCCTGAGCAAGGGAATGGCTGCCAGGTTAGTCAGGATCCTGCGTCCCCACGTCCCCACTGACCACTGGGTAGAGAAGCTGAAATCTGAAGGATTTCATATTTGGTTAGAAGATGGTTTGCTTCCGCAGAAGGAAAAGGAAGGTGCTGTTCCCGACAGAACGGCTCCTGCTGGCTGGACATTGTAAAGCAATCTTGTGACCTGGCCCTCCAGACCCGACCTTGCTGCTTGGTTGCTCCTGTGGACCCAGCGCCTCAGGCCAACACAGCCAGTTACAGAGCACATTTTCACCGTGCTAGATTCACCCACAGACACGGTTCCTGCCAACCTAGAGATTTGGGCCTTGTAAGAGGGAAACTGATCAAACTACCTCACGATCACAGAAATGTATTTTTAAAAGGGATGTCCTGTGGCTAGAAAAATGCAGTGTGTTAGGAGGTCAGATGAAAGAGCTCTTCCATTGTAGTTATGATGGCGGAGGAGAGCCTTCCACAGGGGTATGAGAAATGGGGGCATTCCTTATTGACCCAAGATCTGGAGGACAGGGGGCTGGAGAGGTGGCTCAGAGGTTAAAAGCACTGACTGCTCTTCCAGAGGTCCCGAGTTAAATTCCTAGCAACTACATGGTGGCTCACAACCATCTACAATTCAATCTGGTGCCCTCTTCTGGCAGGACAGTGCATATGTAATAAATAAATCCTTAAAAATAAATCTGGAGAACAGTCAAAACTTAACCAGATAAAAGGCAGGGATCAGAGAACATTCCTGAAGATCAGACGAATCACCAGAAGAACAGAGCGTGATCTGGGGGTTTGGCCAAAGGGAGACCTCCTGGTCCTTGCCATGTTATACATGTTAAAGATTTTGTCTTGATTTTAAAAGCAAGGAAAAGTCAATGAAGTGTCCTGAAGAAGGCTCAGTCTGAGGTCAATGGCAAAGGAGAGCAGATCAAGCCCTCCCCTACCCCAGGAGGAACAGGGAGCTGCTACAAACATGGCCGTGTCAGTGACTGGAGTATCATGAGAATGAAGAGACACTGAAGAGAAGACCGAATTCATTGCTGGAGGAGAAGGAAGGAGTAGGGAGGGCTAGGGTTTTGGCAATGGAGCCATTCCCAGAGGAAGAAAACACTGGATAAGGGTCAGAGCTGTGGGGAAATCAGCTTAGACTTGGTAGTGGTGAGATCAGTTCCTTTGAAACCAAATGGAGATGGTGAGCAGGCAGCCAGACACACAGATCAAAGCAGAAGGCCGGGCTGGAAACACAAACCCGGGCAGTGTCAGCATCCAGATGGGACAGGATAGCGGTTGTTTCTTGTTGAGTGGTGAGTTACCTCGAGGCTTGGTGACAGCACAGTCTTTCTTTGTTATGTATGGTTTGGACAAGCTGGGACATCGGCCAGGGCTCAACGGGGATGGATGACTTCACTCTGCTCTACAGTGTCTGAGGTCTCAGTGGGAAAGCTCAGTGGCTGGGAGCTGGGGCTGTCTGCTGTTGATGTTGGCTGAGAGCTTAGCTGCAGTTGTTGGCTGCAACGTCTCCATGTGGCCTAGGTTTCCTCACAACAGGATAGATTGGTTCTAAAAGTGAGAGTCCCAAGAGAGGGCCAAGTAGAAACTGTGTCCTGTGCACGGCCTAACCTTGGAAGTCAAGGACTGTGAACTCTGCCATACTTCCTTCCTTGACTGAAGAAGTCATGATCCGCCACCTGGATTGCAAAATTTAGACTCCATTTCTTGATGGACAAGTATCGGCGACACTGTGAAAAGAGTGTGTGGGAGGGGACTAGCATCTAGCTGTGGCCATCCTTGGGTGGTATAATTGACCACAAATGCAGATTAAAGGCAATGAATATGCTTTCCCAAGGAGAGATTGCCAGTGGTGCCTGCCTCAAGATGGTTTATGAATCTTTGGCTTTGCAATAGTGTGTGTTGCATGCCTTTTTGGTTCATGCCACATGCAAACAAAAGAAACAATTCCACTTTAGTCTGTTCAGACAGCCAGTGAGTGTACCCAGCTTATTCCAAGAGAGCGGCTAAGGGATTGCTTCTGCGAGCTTGGATGACTTGAAGGAAACTGCATCGTTTTTCAAAGCCCACCCCAGTGTGGGTGATGATTCACCAAAGCTGCACCCCTGGGAACTCTCTGCACAACTTGCAGGAAGCTCAGCCTCCAGGGAAGTTGGCTCTCTTGACTGTGACTGCTTGTGTGACCTTGGAGCGGGCCTCCTTGTGTCGGAGACTTGTTGAGACTTGTGAGCTGTGTTCATTCTCAGAGTCTTAGGAGAATGTTTCAAGTGGAAGGGATGATCTACACAACAACGCAAAAGCATATCACACAGCCCTTCTTACTTAACCTTCAGTACCTTCGGACATCACGTGACATAGTCAACATTTAGCAAAGTCTGCTCTGCGTCAGACTGCCCAACTGTGGACCAACAAAAATGTTCTGAGTTCCTAGCATGCTGAAGGTTGACTTGATGTGGCTCTGATGTTCTGTAGGAGAGTAACTGAGAATTAAATGTGCCTTCCATGTACACTGCGCCTAACCTAGCATGAAATGAGAGGGAGGCAGCCCTGTCTGAAGTCAGGGCGAATCCGCATAGAGAAGAAAGGGGAAGAGACCAGGATGGAGGCTGGGTGATGGGGGACATCCTTCTGTACATATGTGTTTCTTATTGGTTGACGAATAAAACACTGTTTGTCCAATAGCCAGGCAGGAAGCATAGGTGGGGCTACCAGACCAGGAGAAGGCTGGGAAAAGGAAGGTAGAGGGAGACAGCGGTAAGAGACACCATGTAGAGACCAGAAGGTAGGGTGTGCCAGGCGTTCTCTGGTAAGATGAGGCTGTGTATAAATACATAGATTAGTGGTTATCGGTTAATAATTAAGACAGAGCTAGCCAACAAGAAGCCCTAGCTATTGGCCAATGGTTTTATAATTAATATAGTGCCCATGTGCTTATTGGGGCAAAGTGGTTGCTGGACCAGGCTGGGAAGAAACTCCAGCAACAGCTGGGTGATGACCACACAGCCAGATGGAGGAAAGGAGCCAAGAGGGGGCACTGGGAGTTCATGCTTCTGTCTACTGAGCATTGGTCTAGCATTTGTCATACCAGACTATCCTGGGCTCTGGGAGTGTCAGAGTGAAGGCTTCATTGTCTGACTTCGTGACATTACAAGTACTCAGAGAATCGGTCAGCCCGAAGAAGCTGGGTTTGCTGACGTAACACGTAGCAGGGTGGCAGCATCAACAGGGTAAATGAACTTGCAAACAGGGCAGATGAGCTAACCAGCAAGACAGGAAGGCAGCAAGACAAAAGGCAGAGTCTCCCCCTCAAACCTTTTATATCCGGGCTAGGTTTGCCACCAAAAGGTAGCGACCACATTTTAGGGCGGCTCCTCCCACTTCAAGTAACCTGATAAAGGGAGTCCCTCACACAGGTGTGCCCAGTGGCTTAATTCTACACTGATTCTAGAGCCAGTCAAGTTGGTGTCCATAATTAGCCATCACATCCAGCTACGTGATAATGATGATAGCCGATGCTATAGGGAATACAATATATTTATTTTACCAGAGAGAGAATCACACAAGCTGGGAGTCAGAAGCGTGGCCGGCTTCCAAAAGAGGAGGTCCCTTTTCCTTTCTCTTCCTTTTATCTCTACCTGTGCTAATTAATTTACTTGTCCCCGCCCTCATGGGCGGATAGCTTTGTGGTGTTCACTCCTACAATGTAAGGCGTGAACGAGTGTGGTACCGATGTGGAGGAGAAGGTTACGCTTAGAAGTGATTGGGGTGGAGTAAGGGGTAAACTGGGGTGCAGTGCTTGCGCTGAGACATAAAGACAGCTCTGGGTCGAGGGTGGATAGGACCCCCATCTGTCAGGACATTTCCTCTCCTCTGTAGCATGCCCTGCTGCCGCGCTAGGGGCTGTTCTGCCATCTCTGGCCCCACGACCAGAAAAGTAGAAAAGACTGAAGCCCTGTGTGTCTGGCAGAGAACCCAGATGGCATTTTTCTGGGCTCCCTGGTGTAGTTTGGGAGGGGAACTGAAACATAACTGTGGCAACTGATCTCTGTGGTCAACTTGATCTATCACCAGCTAGGGGGACAAGGCCCCCCCCCCCCCCGCCCATCTGTGAGGGAGTTTTTAGATGGGGTTCATTGAGATGTGAAGTCCCACCCTAAATGTGAATGTCACCGTTCCGCGGCTGGGGTCTCTGGCTGAGTAAAAGAGGGAAAGTGTGCCTAGCACTGGCATTCGCTTTCCCTGCTTCCTGAGAGCCCCATTGTGACCAGCTGCCTCGGGCTCCTGCTGCCGTGACTCCCTGGCCCTGACAGATGTGTCTCAGACTGTGAGCTGAGAGGTACCCTGCCTCGAGTTGGTTTTGTAAGGCATTTTGTAACAGCAAAACAAAACAAGGCAAAACCAAACCAACCCGAAAACTGGCGTGATAGCCCTCTGCTCGATGTATCTTGGCATCATAGCCCGTAGCCCCGCCCCCTCCTCCATCCTCGGACGCCTAGCTCCCTCTTCAGATGCCCACTCCTCCTCGGGACCCAGCAGACTCCCCTCACTGGCTTTGACTAGGCTTCCCTTACTGTTGCGTGCATTCCAGCTTGCCCTCCATCTATCCCACCTTACCGCTGTCTGTCTCCAGGAAGGAGTTCCCGCCTCAGCCTTCACAGACCACCTGAGCTGCCAGAGGCCACCCCAAACTTGGCTCTGCACTGTGCGTGGTCCTGATACGCCCGTGATCTGGCCAGCTTCCCACCACCAGGTGCCTTTCCCTTGAAAGAGGAGCAGAAGGACTGACTCCTGTTTCCACCAGTGTAAACAGCAGGGGTCCAATATGTGTCTTGCTGCTGTTGATTTGCAGCCTCCAGGGGCTCCCATGACTGGCCTGGATGATGGCATGTGAGCTGGTAGCAGCAGCTGGATACACAATAGGTTTTTTTTTTTTTGAGAATTGCGGGAGAGGTATGAGGGAAGTTTAGAGCCTATTATGGGATGGGGAAAGAAAGAGGAAGATCCTGCCCCCAGAAGCATCCCCACAGCAGTTAGGCAGAGCATGCCCGTGTGTGGTAACAGCTGGACAGGTCCACTTAGGACCATGGCCAGACAGATGAGGGCTGGGTGGTGTGAGGTGGTCCCTTTGGTAGTGTTTTCTTCAAGCCGAATGCTTGATGCTTGAAGTTTATTTTAAATTATATATATACATACATACATACATACATACATACATACATATACATATATATATCTCATACCTTTAATTCCAGCACTTGGGAGGCAGAGGCAGATCTCTGTGTGTTCAAGGCCAGCCTGGTCTACAGAGTCATTTCCAGGACAGCCAGGACTGTTATATACAGAAAACTTGTCTCAAAAAAAAAAAAAAAAAAAAAGGAGAAGGAGGAGGAGAAGAAAGAGAAAAAAATTAAGGTAGAGAGGATATCAGCCTCTGCCTGTTACCCACAGAGCACACAGAGTCTTTTTTTTTTTCCGAGACAGGGTTTCTCTGTATTGTTTTGGAGCCTGTCCTGGAACTCACAGAGATCCACCTGCCTCTGCCTCCTGAGTGCTGGGATTAAAGGCGTGTGCCACCAACGCCCGGCTGAGCACACAGAGTCTTATGTTACCTCTGTCCTCTTGTACAAATCATAAAACCGCCTGGACCTTAGTTTTCTAATCTTTAAATCCCCTGCTGCTATGGGACACTTTGAAGATTGTGGCTCATGTAGTCAACTTTGTAATTTAGGACTTTATGTATCTGTGAGAGTGATTACAAATTAATATTTGTTTGTAATCCAAGTCAATATTTGTTGAGCTTTGCACACCTGGGTTGGTAGTGTGTATGCGCGTGTGCATTTTTGTAACGTGTAGTCTTCCCGCCAGCTGCCTGGGTCCAGTTGCCACTTTAGCCCCCAACAACACAAGAGACACTATAGTAATTATGAAGCTGTTGGCCATTTGTTATTGCTTCTCATTGACCAGCTCTGGCTTAATTATTAGCTCATAATTACTAATATAATTACTTATATTTCTATAAGGACTTACCTTTCCGGGTATGGTATTCTGACCCATCCTCTCTTCCCCGGGATCACATGGCGATGAATGTCTTCGATACATTTCCCAGAATCCTCCTAGACTCCTAGTCCCACCTATCTTGTTTCCCTATTGGCCAACAGCGCTTTATTTACATATACACAGAAGGACTTCCCCATCATCTCCTCTTTTCTGTCTAAATAAAAAGAAAGGTTTTAGCTTTAACATAGTAAAATATATAACAAGGCAGTTATTGGACAAGAACTATAGATACAGTATTTAGTTCAATAACATTTAGTAAGATTTAAAGAAAGTATTTTATCATATATCCTATCTGTGTGAGTCTAATGTCTTATATGTAGCTTATCTTTTATTATAACTAAGGAAAACTATAATTATAACTGTCTTCAACTCCAACAAAGACCACAGAAGGATAATATATAAACATTAGAATTGACAGAGACATCTTACTACGTGGACAGTCACCCAAAGTTCCTCTGCAACACTGGGGCATCCAACTTCAGCCCAAAGGCTACAGTGTGCCTCGTAGAATTCTCAGCAAAGCAGGAAATTTTAAACGGTCTGCCTGCATTGGCAGTTTGTCAGCCATTTTTCTGCATCCTGCAGAATGTTTGGCAGACTCTTCCATGAATCAGGAACCCTGAAGGACTGTTTGAATTCAGCAGTCACTTTCCTGTGGGTCCTGAACATCCAGTTTATACAACAACAGTCAAGCAGTCCAGGCAAGAGCAGGGTCTTGCCCAAATTGCTAATCTTTCCATGTTGAAAACAAACTCCATAATGAGTTTCTTCTATGCCCATCTTCCTCTCAGACATAACTGGTGTTGCCAGAAGCACACATTTCTCATTGTCAAGAAAAACCTTAAACCATTTTTAAATGCCATTTTCTGAAGGTCTTTGAAAGGTTTGAAGACTATCTGGCTATCTCAAATATATCTCTGTATATCTAGAAAACGTAACTAACCTAACTATAAGTTTTGACTATTATAGGTACAATCTGTATTTAATTATGTATTACATTTTAGAAGATCAGTATAAACACAATACTTAAACAAGAGGAGAAATATACATATCACAAAACTGACCTTAAATTTGTATCAATAAATGAAAATCCATACCAACACAAAGTATTCACTTCTATATCATATTCCCTTTTTTCCCTTTAGAAAGAGATTCACTGTGATCATTACCATTTATAAGCAACCCCATTTAAATGAAAACAAAATTTTATAAGCAATATTTGGGAATATGGGCGTTGTTTATTCCAAACTGCTTCCTGCTGATTGGGGGCACTGTCCATACTGTGGGGATCATGACAAAGCACAGAAACCTGGCTAAGTCCTTGTTTTTGTAGTCTGTATGGCTGCATCATCCCAAGTGTTTCAGATACTGGACTGCCTTGGCCACTGCTTCAGGAGGCCTTGCTTCATCAAACCATAGAAGCCTGGAAGGAATCCACAGACTTTCATTTTCTGTGGAAACAGAAACAAATTTTTTTCCCTAGTAACCTGTCCTTATGTTTAAATTTAGAAGTGAAAGCAGTTTTTAAATATATAAGTTGAATTAATTTAGCAGCATTTATAAACAAGTATATTTCAGCAGTTATTCCTTCCTTAGCAATTGAACAACTGAAAAACACAATAGCACACAGTATCCAGACTCTCTGGGTATTTTCCATCTTTATGTGGCTTATATTGCTCTATTTCTTTTACTTCTATTCATTTATTTTTTCTCTGAGACAGGGTTTCTCTGTGGAAATTTTCCTGCCTCTGCCTCTGGAGTGCTGAGATTAAAGGCGTGCGTCACCACAGCTCAGCTTCTCTATTTCTTTTTCTCTCCCAAGCCTATGTGTATTTTTAACACACTATAAACCTTTTAGAGGTTTCACTTCATCTGAATCGTACTTTACTGTAAATCTTTTGTTTTTCTGGCCACGTGTCTGTTATCTGCTGAACAACATTGCTAAAGTTAAAGTGGAAACAACCACAGGCTTCCCAACATGGCGGGCGTAAGTTTGCCACCAGCACTGGGAGCTGTGCTCACTGCCTCAGTCTATGTCAGCTTGGAGATGTGGTCACTACCACTGCCAGCTGCTTGAACACCCATTCAATTATTGGCAGAACCTCTTAAAAAAGCCCTACAGGTTTTTGTTTTTGTGGGTTTTTTTTTTTGCCACTTATACTGAGTCAGGAAGACTCCCTTGAGGGAGTTGCATGAGTCTCTGCTTGTCTCTAGCAAAACAGAGCCCACCAGAGAAAACTGCTGCTACCAAGAAGCCATGCTTCTCCCTTTTCTTTTATTTCTAAAATCCCTTTTACACTTTTGTCATTCTACATGGAAATTCATATCCCACTCTGACACCATACTTAATGTGTAGTCTTCCGCCAGCTGCCTGGGTCCTGACACTGTCTCAGCCCAATAATAACACAGGAGACACTATATTAATTATAATGCTGTTGGCCATTTGCTATTGTTTCTCATTGACTAGCTCTGACTTAATTATTGACCCATAATTTCAAATATATGTTTTTATAAGGACTTATCTTTCCAAGAATGCCAGACTTGCCTTCTCTCCTCCAGGGATCACATGGTGATGACGCTCTTCACTGCATTTTCCAGAATCCTCCTAGACTCCTAGTCCTAACCTATCTTGCTTGCCTATTGGCCAACAGTGCTTTGTTTACATATACACAGAAGGACTCCCCCATCATCTTTATGTATCTGTGAGAGTGGTTACAAATTAATATTTGTTTGTAATCCAAGTCAATATTTGCTGAGCTTTGCACACCTGGTTTGGGAGTGTGTGTGCATGTGCATTCATGTATGTGTTTATATATGGTATGTCTGTGTGTGTGTGTTTATGTATCATGTGTCTGTGTATGTGTGTGGTATGTCTGTGTGTATGTTTATGGTGTGTGTGTGATTCACAGGAATGTGCAGCAGTAATCTGAATCACCTGCCACATCTTCCTAACTGAGGTGAAGTCAGGCTGGTTCTGCTCCTCTCAGGTCTCTCCCTGTCTCCAGACAACCTTCTCAGTCTACTCTGTGCCATATTTAACGTTTTTTTGAGAGTTGGGTTCATGTCACTGTATAAAGTGGTCCCAAGGTGTCGAATGGAAATAGTGCCTGTACAGAGGGGTGTGACAAGGAACCTGTTTCTTGTGAGTGACAGTGCCGGAGGGCTATGAAGTAGATGCCAATACACATGTGCTAAATGAATCAGAAATGTGCGAAGAGCAAGGTTAGGTATGGACTAAGAATCTTTTGACAAAATGACCAAAGGCTCAGAAGGAGCTACCATTCAGTATGGAGTAAGTCAGGGCTCACAGCTTCAGTATGGAGTAAGTCAGGGCTCACAGCTTCAGTGTGGAGTAAGTCAGGGCTCACACACTCAGTGTGGAGTAAGTCAGGGCTCACACACTCAGTGTGGAGTAAGTCAGGGCTCACACACTCAGTGTGGAGTAAGTCAGGGCTCACACACTCAGTGTGGAGTAAGTCAGAGCTCACAGAGACTATGTGACCAGGACCACTGTGTATAGCAGCTTGTGAGGCACCCAGGAAGTACTGTCTGATCTCGATGAGGAGAGGACTTTCAGAGGTGCTCATGCTCTGCCAGGAAGGTCAAAGGCATCTCACACCCTCTCTCCACCCTCTTCCATTAGAGGCAGCAGCAGCAGCTCCTCCAGATCTGCCTGGCTGTGTTTTTGCTCTTAGTTTCTTCTCTGGCACATGAAACACAGGCAGGACCTGGGGCCTATAGGGAACATTGTCTTGCTTTCCATATTTTCTACCCCTTTTCTCTCTGTGCCAATGGTTTGGCCTTCAGTTGTCCACTCTGCTTTGATTTGTGTTCCCCTGCAGTGATGGGTGGTGAGGTCCCTAAGCCAATCCCTAGGTGGCTGGTAGGGAAGCTGCCCGCGCTCCCCCCCCCCCACTGTGGGTTACTCTTGCATCTTCTGGGTGAGCTTGGGAGGAGCAAGAACAAGAATCAGGGTCAGAGGCTTTCTCCACGCCTGGTTCTGATTAGATGCTGTTCCTGAGGCCTTGAACCCTCTCTCCACAGGAAGCCTGTGCAGGCCAGGGCTGAGACTGGGTTTAAGGAGGCAGCCTGGGGCAGACAGAGGCCTGTACATTTGATCTTTATCAGACCTCTCTCCACCTCAGGCCTCCTACCAGCTGCCAGAGCCCCCAGTCAAAATCCTCCAGGAATTCAGGATCCAAGGATTGTGTTACTTTCTGATTCTATTAGTAGTGGGGTGGTGGAGGGGATCTGGTGGGGCACGCAGAGAGCTTGGTGCTCAGCAGACGTCTTTGGACCTTGTGCCTGCCTTTCCAGCTTTGGCTTCCCCCAACCCCTCTCTCATGCTCTCTGCAGGGAAGGATGCAGATGGTGCATATATAAGCTAAACTGGTCCAGGGTTTTGCAGCTGTCTTTAGGGAACAAACTTGAGTAGTAACAGTGTGAAGGCAGCAGTAACAATGTAACAGTGGGGAGGGCAGCAGTGACAGTGTGACAGTGGGGAGGGCAGCAGTAACAGTGTGACAGTGGGGAGGCAGCAGTGACAGTGTGACAGTGGGGAGGGCAGCAGTAACAGTGTGACAGTGGGGAGGGCAGCAGTAACAGTGTGACAGTGGGGAGGGCAGCAGTGACAGTGTGACAGTGGGGAGGGCAGCAGTAACAGTGTGACAGTGGAGAGGCAGCAGTAACAGTGTGACAGTGGGGAGGGCAGCAGTAACAGTGTGACAGTGGGGAGGCATCAGTGACGCTGTGACAGTGGGGAGGGCAGCAGTGACAGTGTGACAGTGGGGAGGCAGCAGTAACAGTGTCACAGTGGGGAGGGCAGCAGTGACAGTGTCACAGTGGGGAGGCAGCAGTAACAGTGTCACAGTGGGGAGGGCAGCAGTAATAGTGTCACAGTGGGGAGGGCAGCAGTGACAGTGTCACAGTGGGGAGGCAGCAGTAACAGTGTCACAGTGGGGAGGCAGCAGTGACAGTGTGACAGTGGGGAGGCAGCAGTAACAGTGTCACAGTGGGGAGGGCAGCAGTGACAGTGTCACAGTGGGGAGGCAGCAGTAACAGTGTCACAGTGGGGAGGCAGCAGTGACAGTGTGACAGTGGGGAGGCAGCAGTAACAGTGTCACAGTGGGGAGGCAGCAGTAACAGTGTGACAGTGGGGAGGGCAGCATTAACAGTGTCACAGTGGAGAGGCAGCAGTGACATTGTGACAGTGGGGAGGCAGCAGTAACAGTGGGGAGGGCAGCAGTGACAGTGTCACAGTGGGGACTGCAACTACCCTTTATCTAAGTGCTTAGGACCAGAAGTGCTAGAATCTCGGACTTGGGAATATTTTCAGACACACAGTAATGCATTTCTGTTTCTTATATACCTTATTGTTGCAGAGCCCGGTCCTCAGAGCAAAACAGCTGCTGTACACATCAGCTCGTCTGCCCCCGCCTGAAAGAGCCCATCAGGTTGGACTTGGGGACTGTTGACATTTCCTCGGAGAAGGAGGGATGGAGGGGGTCTCGAAGCCTCACCTGAGCTTACAGCTGCTCCTGCCAGCCATCGGTATGCAATCCTGCCCTAACTGCATAGGGAGGTGCTAGGGTATATAGGCTGGGCGGTCAATTGAAGCTGTCTGTGTGGCTTTGGGGAATCCATCCTCCACATTGCGTGAAGGCTTTCCAGAAAGACTACTTTGGAGCCACTCTGCCTTCTCCAGAAACCCCTCACCCATGTTTTGTAAAAGAGACCCCCAAACTCTTCAGTTTTCTAGGTAAGCTTTGGTGGAATCATACTTTGGTTTGTTGTAAACAAAGACAGATGTAGCTTCTGTCTCCCCAGGGAAGGATTTCTTGAGACACTTGTCCACAGGCCCTAAGGGTCATTTTATGGTGCTTTTGGTGCAGTGTAAGGGGTCACTAGTAGTTTTCTAGGGGTTTGCTGTGTTCATTTTATGCAAGGACAAAGAATTGAATGTCTGGGAAAGACAGAAGACCAAGGCTCAGAGAAGAAAGTAACAGCTTTACTCTTCCAGGATGGGAGAGGCCCAAGGCTGGGAGTCTGCTGAACAGATGGGTGTTTTATAGTGCTCCTGGGTCTTCCCCTTTGCCCTCCTTAGGTCTTCCCCTCCTTCCCCTCCCCTGTTTACATACCCACCCCCTGTCCTGTCTCCTTGTAACGTCTTCCAGGAACAAGAAGCTACCATCTCAAGGAGTCCACTTTGTACATCCTTGGCTACCCACATCCCTCTAATTCTTCATTTTGACTGCAACCTGTCACTCAAGGTTGTTGTGTGGTGTTGGAAAAAAAAACCTGGCATTTGGAACATTTTATATTTTCAGGTTAGGGAGGCTTGACCTGGTTTGGCTTATTTGTTTGAGACAGGGTATCTTAAGCTGTCCTCACACTTGCTACATAGGACAGGACAGCGTTGAATTTCTGATCCTCCTGCCTCTACCTTTCCAACACTGTGGTTATGGGCCGGTGTCACCACACCCCATTTTAAGAGTGCTTAACCTGCAATAGCAAAACAAACGTATCTGCACGTGGTGGCTCACACCTGCATTCTCAACATTTGGGAAGCTGAGGCAGGAGGATTGCTATGGACTGTGTAGTGAGTTCCAGGCTAGACTGTGTTATCACAAAAAAAAAAGATGATGATGATGAAGATGATGGCAACAACCACCCATGTGTTACCACTGTTACAACCACTTAATACCCAGGAAGGAGTCCATTGTCCTCAAAACAGCTCTGCTGAGTAGGTGTTGTCTCCACATAACTGTAGAAAGACCCAGCAACGTAAATTTGAAGTTTCTCTTTCTCCACTCTCCTTTGTCCTCAAGCTCTTTCCTTAACAAGGAAGAGGAAGTGGAAGAGAGTAGGTGTTGTTTAAATGTTTAGGTTTATCCAGTAACGAGACACAAACCGTGACTCAACCACGTGGAGTTTATTGGTGGACAGGGAGGGAAAGGGGGGTGAGAGGTAACCAACCCATGCAGAGCAGAGAGAGATAATATGAGAGAGAGACAGAGACAGAGACAGAGACAGAGACAGACAGAGAGAGAGAGAGAGAGAAGAGAGTAAAAGAGTAAGAGAGAGAAAATAAAAGAGAGCCTAAGTAGGCAGGGGTTAGTCCTTTAACTCTGGGCTGGCCAGAGTGTTGCCTGAGTGCATCCTGCCAGGTAAAAGGGCAGGCCAGTGTAATGCCTGAACCTTTCAGTAGGAGAATGAAAGCTTGCTTTGGGAAGACCAGAGGGCAAATACCTTATGGACTGTGTTTCCTACAGTCTCCTCCGCCTCAACTGTCCAGACCCCCTTTAGCAGGGAGTCTGGGAGAGGGTCCGTGAACTGGCCCAGGCACGGACACGGCACTACACACCAAGCTCCCCGATTTCAGCCATTCATCCATCCCAAGGCCTTTCGGGGGCTGGGCAGTCCTGATGTAGGGGCCATTCCCCGGCCCCCTGCTGTGTCCTAGACACTCTGCTTGGAGCCCTTTCTATGTCATCTCATTTCGTCCTCCACCCACAGGAAGTGGGATTTCTGTTTTAGTGTGCAAGTGTGGTCAGGTCGGCCTGTCCACTCCAGGATGCTGGAGGTAGAGTTGGGGCCTTGCATGTTGTGCCAAGCTCTACAGGCTCAGCTCTAGCCTGGGTTTGGATTCTCCTGAGGCCTCGTCCCTTGACTTGCAGTGAGCTTAGTCTCCTCCCTTCTCTTTGTCTTAGCTCCTTTGTCAAGGTCTGAGAAGTGTTCTGTCTGCCCTCTTCCCACTTCCTCCCTCCCCCTCTCCCGCCCCATGCAGTATTTGGAATCCTCACCCTCAGCCTGGATTCGAGGGGTGTGACTTTGTGTAGGCGATGAAGGATTAAGTTCCCTTTTCTATGAATGGATGAATGGTAGGCAGCCTTGCAGAGGCTGCCTGCCCGGAGCTTAGAATTCCTAGCCTTTGGAGCGGTAAGAAATCAGTTTGTTAATAAGTCACCCTGACTCTGGTGTTTTGTCATAACACCAGTGTGGTGGTTTGAAAGAAAATGGCCCCCAAAGGGAGTGGCACTATTAGGAGGTGTGGCCTCGTTAGAGGAAATGTGTTACTGTCGGGAAGGACTTTGAGGTCTCTCGATCAAGCTTCCCTCAGTGTGACGGTCAGTCTACTTCCTGTCTCCTGCAAGATAAGACACTCTCAGCTCCAGCACCGCGTCTGCCTGTATGTCCCCATGCTCCCTGACATTATCATAATGGACTGAATCTCTGAAACAGTTACGTGAGCCACCCCAGTTAAATATTTTACTTTATAAGAGTTGCCATGGTCATGAAGTTTCTTCACAGCGATAGAAACCCTAAGACAACCATGAATGCACAAATTGTCTGCATTCTAACCCTGTTTCTTATAAGAACACTTTTTATATTGGATGAGGGCCCACCCATAAGGCCACATTTTAACTTAATCACCTCTTTGAGAACCCTAATTCATCCAACACCCTGCAAGGGTCCTGGGGGGTCAGGTTCCTGACAGGCAGATTCCTGGAGGGAAACTAATCGACCCGCAGCAATAGTAGGTGTCCCAGACTCTAAGAGGCCAACTATCTGCCCGAGGTCACAGAGCAACTTGAATGCCTTACTCCATAGCCCATGTGGCCACATGTGTCCCTGTGGTGATGGTGAGTATTAATTATCAATTTGGATGAACCCAGAAACATGTGGGATCAAGCCTCTGGCACCCCTTTGAGGGGTGACATAGGGTTTTGATCTAGGAAGACCCGTCTTGATCATGGCCTGTATAAAACGGAGAAAGCTGGCTGAGCACTAGGACACGGGCACCTGATGGGGGAACTCCTGTGTATATGTCAATAAAGCACTTTTGGCCAGTAGGGAACCAAGATAGGTGGGACTAGGAATCTAGGAGGACTCTGGGTAGGAGAAACACAGGAGAAACTAAGGAGTCAAGATGTAATGCCATGGGGTAGGAAGCCCGGAAAGTTTTCCGGTAAGAGAAATACTTAGATTAACAATTATGGGGTAATTACTTAAGTCAGAGCTAGCCAGTAAGAAACAAGCAAGGCCAACAGCTTCATACTTAATACAGCCTCCTGTGTGTTTATTTGGGACTCATGCGGCTCTGGAATCAGGCTGGCGGGAAGGCTTCTCTCAAGGAAAGGCTTCCCTTTACAGGCACCCATCTCTCTCTGCTTCCTGCCTGCGCACACAATGTGACCAGCTGCCCCAAGCTCCTGGTTCCTCGACTTTCCCTCCATGAAGCAGTGTGCCCACAAACCGTTAGCCGAATAAGTTTTCCTCCCTGATTTCTTTACTTAGCAACAGAAAAGTAGCTGAGACAACTGCTTCCTTATATCTGTTTATTTTCCATTGGCAGCCCATTTGTGTCAACGGGAAGCTATCGTGAACCAAGGTCCCGTGGACATGTTTATGTTGGGGACCTAAAATCGAGGTTTCCTTGTAATCGTTGTGAAGTGGGTTTTCTCAAAGCATCTGTACTATTTACCGTTTCCATTCGTAATCGCCAAGTCACGGTGGTTCTGACTCCTCACCGTTTGTAAGTGGGTGAGAGGGTCCCACGCATCTTTCTCAGTGAAGTTTGGGCTGATATAAGGAGCACCGCAACTGTCTCCCAGAGAAATGGATAGAAATGGGGGGACTGGAGAGATGGCTCAGGTGTTGAAGCGCGTGCTGTCCTTGCAGAGGACCTGGACTTGGTTCCCAGCATCTGGTAGCTCACAACTGCCTGAAACTCCAGTTCCAAGGACTCCAATACCTTCTTCTGGCCTTTGCAGGCAGCGACGTGCATGCTGTATAGGCACTGACATGCATTCGGTATCCATGCCAACATTCAGACACATGTAATATAAAAACAAATAATAGTCTTCAGCTGAAAATGTAAGGCTTCTGGGTTAGGGAGATGTCTCAGCAGGTGAAACCCAGGCTGTGCAAGCTCCAGGTCTGGAGTTTGAATCCACGGCACCCACGTAAGACCTGGGTGGTGAGGTAGCTCATAATCCCACTGCACAGGAGGCAGAAACAGGATACCCAGAGCAAGCTGGGTAACTAGACAAGCTGAAGCGGAGTGTTCTGGGTTCAGTGAGAGGCCCTGCTCAATGTATAAGGCAGAAAGCAACTGAGGAAGACATCCAACATTAACCCGGGGCCTACACACACACACGTGTGTGTACGCAGAGAAAAATAAGGGTTCTGAGTTGGGCTGACAGCATACTGTAAATTAACATCTGTTGAAGAAAACATGCAAATATTTGGTGTCAGGACATCAACATGCAAATCTGCAGTATTTGGGGTCAGGAATTCTCTCTCTGTAGACGCGGAGAAGCTAGTTAGTCTTAAGGCTCACCCAGACTTGCAAAGGAGCTGGAAGAGCTACAACATCATTGAGGAAGATCTACCAAAGCAACAAACAACCGAGATTGGTGCCACTGGCCTGGGGAACACAGAAGGGAGACCTGGCCCACATCTGTGACCTTGTGAATGATGCGTTCAGTACTCTGCCTGGCTGAACATGACAGATGTGGAGTCTTTCTCAACAGTGTTGCTAAGCTTAGTACTTAATGGCTAGGGTACGGATGTCCAGCTGCATGTGTCTGCCTTATATTGTCTTGACACAATACCATGACAGTGACAAAGGCCTTCCTGGCTGAAGGTGAGAAGTCAAATATAGGTTTCCCTGGCTCCAAATCAGGGCCACGCTCCCTCAGCAACTCTGGTGGCTTCAGTCCCTTTGCCCTCCTCCAGGGAAAATGTAAGTGTCCCTACTTTCTCCATGTTCGAAGCTCACCTGCCTCCATGCTTCGCCTTTTCTCCTCCTCTGACAATTCAATAAAGACCAGATGCTCACACTGGACCCACCTGAATAACCCATGGTCATCTCTCCATCTCCAGATCCTTAGCTCCATTCTCTCTTGTAACTTGCTTTTGTTAAATAAAGTAATGTGTTCTAGAGAGTGGCATTGTTTGGCCCGGAACCAGTGGGAGCATACACAGGGAAGTAAGTCAAAATTTTCTCCTATGGTGTGCCCATCAGTTTTTTTTTAAACTAATGTCTTTAGTTACCAAGCTTCTTTTGGTAGGACTAGATAAGTTGTTTCCAAAGTCCCTGTGAAAATACCAGGGCCCCAGGGTAACTGTAACCATCTTAGAGAGAAGAGAGCTTAGTTTCTCTGTCCTGTGTTACAAAATTACATTTGCTAATGCAGGACGGCAGAAAAGAGGAAGAAAGTTGGGATTGACTAGTGAAACAAGCTTGTTTCTAACTTAAAATTTTAAAAAAAAGGGAAGAGAAAAAAGAGTAAAAAAACAAAAAAAAAGAGGAAGGGAGGGAGGGAGAGAAGAAGGAAGGAAGGAAGGAAGGAAGGAAGGAAGGAAGGAAGGAAGGAAGGAAAGTTTTTTGAGACAGAATTTCTCCGTATAATAGCCCTGACTGTCCTGGAACTCACTCTGTAGACTAGGCTGGCCTTGAACTCACAGAGATCCAGAGTGCTGGGATTAAAGGGGTACACACACCATCACCTCCAATAGTTAGGATTTTTGCAACAATGTTTATAAAAGGTTTTGGTCTGTAGTTTTTCCCTCTTCCTCCCCACTGCCCCACGCTCCACAAAGTCTTTCTGTATAACTGCCTGAGTTGACTTTGAACTCTCCAAGTAGCCCAGGATAGCCTTGAATTTGCAGTGCTTCTGCCTCAGCCTCTCAAGGGCAGAGATTACAAACGAGTATAGCATCCCTACCAAACTCCATCCCATCTCCTTCTCCTACAATGCCATGTCCAGGGAACTCAAGACGGTGTGACTGGCAACAGCTTTACGGAAAGCTGGGAGGCTGAAATTGAAGAGGCCTGAGAATTGGGAACCTGGGATTCACTGTGGAGAAACCACTCAGCTCTGTCAGTCAGGGAGAAGCCCAGATCTTCTTTATTAAGCTACAGAACGGGTAGGGGAGGACGAGAGGGGAGCTTGCAGTGACGCCGGCCCCCCTCGGCTATGGAAAGCAGCGAGAGTGTCCGGATCATTCTCAGTGCCTCTCAGCACCTTTCTCTGAATCCAACAATAACTCTACAAAATATTTGTGTCAAAGTTTAAAAAAGAAACTTGGCATGTTTCGTCTTTTTTAAAAAAATCCCTTCTCGGAAGAGGTGAGCTGCTTAGCAAACCTCAATGGTAACAGAATCCGATCAAGAGGAGGATGTTTGCTTCATAGCTGCGTGACTTAATTAGACTCCAAAAAAAATTTTTCCCCTGGAGCAGAATTGGACAACTGAAGTCATTTTCCCACCCATGGTGGTAAAGCTGTGTTATTTCGGCCGTAGTGAGGACTCCGTGGGAAGCTTCCAGCATCCACATCTTTGTACGATTTGACCTTTTGAACACTGGCCATGGGTAGTATGGAATTGCCGGCGTTTTTGGAGATCGTTAGAAATGAAGGTTCCACTGGATCCGCAAACACACACCAACCCTAGTGTAGACGCAGTCTGTTGCCCCTGTCTACACTCTACTCTTGACCGCCCATCTCGGAACCGCTTTCTCCCCACCGGGTGCAGCTCAGTGAACAAGCATCTAAGCGTTGCCCCCACAGGATGTGACTGGAAGCGGTCTGTGTGTCTTCTATGGCACGTCTTAGGAAAAGCACGTGGCGGCCACAATGGCCTTTCTTCTTTTCCACCGGCTGGAAGGCGCCGGGTGAGGGTGGAGCCTTCACCCTAGATGAGACGGTTCCCAGGGCAGAAGAAACCCAGACCTTCAGCATAGTAGATCCAACTGCCCAGAATTTTTTTGTAAGAGCGACAGAGACACCATCATTCTGACCTTTATGCGGACACCTAGTCTAGCTTGTGTTGGCTCCAGCCATGTTTCTTTATATACTTGGTGACTTTCGCTCTCTTCTAGGTTCTGTCCCCCCCCCCATTTGCTGTTATTTGCTGTCATTTCTTCACCTGATCTCCTTCCCATCTCCCTTCCCCCCACCCCCAAGCTCCATCATGGCCTGCCTCTAGATAGCCTGTGATACCCAACTTCCGAAAAGAATTCGTCACAACAGAACAACGGAGGTTGACAATATTTACTTAGCACCAACGCTGCTGTGAGGTAATTTATATCAATGTGTGTGTGTAATCTAATTACATCTCATTTAACCCTTGGGTGACCTCTGGGAAAATGCGTAGTTTTATTCCCTCCATGTGTGTGAAGAGTCTGGGGTACAAGGAAGTTCCACCCACGTATTCTGACATGGACCCTGACTCCAGAAGCCCTGCATGAATGAGGTAAGCGAGGACGGAGAAGCCCCTAAGGTCACCGAAGACACAAAGGCAAGCTATCTAAGACCAGGAAGCCTGCTCCATGATGGCCCCAGAAGCCACCTGAGTTCTGCGGCCTCCTCTGGCCAGAGTCACTGCAGCTACGGGATAGATGAGGAGCTGCCGAATCTTCTGAGCCAGGTTGTTGAGTTCCTTAGGACAGGGTGAAGGACTTCCCACACATGGAATTCCTGCCTTTTCATGTCTCCGTAACTCCTCCAAACTGAATCTTACCTTGACCAAGCCACAGTTTCTCCCCAACCTCTGTTCAACCTTTGACCCCTGTCCTGGGGTGGCTCTTATTTTAGCAAGCAAGATTCACCACCTTAATCCAGGGTGGATGTTCTCAGCCCACCTTGGTTGGCTGCCAGCCATGGATCTGTTGAGGACCCCAACTGAGAGGTGCAGCCAGGCTAAGCCGGGAAGCTGAGGGGCCTCCTAAGTCTGCCCAACCTCTGTGGGGTCTTCTGCCATTCATATTTCTTGTACCATCCCCAAACACATGCTCTCCAAGTACACCTATGTCACAGGGTCCTCCGCGAATGGGACTTCCTCACGGTCCTTCAGCCTTCTCCGTCTTTTCCTGTTTTTCTTCTGTAAAGCTTTATGTTTAATTAAAACACATTAGAGGAGACAGTGACTTACCAAGGGGGAACTCTCAGGATCCTTGTGAAGAGGACTGGGGTCTCACCTCACCCTGGAGACAACCCTACGTACAGACTGGCTAAAGGCATCCGGTGTGACCACACACAAAAAAATTAATCCAAAGCCACAGGTACCAACTTGAGATGGAGACTTCTTTCTCTCATGGTTGCCTGCCCTTCTCCTGCAATTCCTCTTCCTCATAAGTGGGTGGTTGCTGCTCATTGGGGGAGTTTCATGCTCCATGCCAGGGGTGTGGGCGAGACTCTTCACTCTCTGAACTGGCCACCCAGTGGACGACGGTATGGCCACTGGGCACTCAATACCACTCCATCCTCCTGAGTGTGACTTCTTATATGATTCATGGACAGTGAAATGCACTAATGGACCAAAGACAGGTCCTTCTTCCTGCCGCTCCAGCTCTTGAGTACCCACTAGAGAACAGAGCAGCTACTCACACAGATTCCTGACACTTGAATCTAGCTAGAGCCCTGGTAGCTTGGTTTTTGTTTTTGAAAAGGGTTTGCATTAGTTGCTTTTTGCTGCTGTGATGAAACACCAGGGTTAAGAGTGATATTTGGAAGAACATTGATTTGGTTTTTGCTTCCAGAGGGCTAGAGTGCATAAACAGGGTTTTGGGAAGGGGAGATCTTTTCTCCCATTTTTATTTGTAGAAGACTATGAAAGTAGACCCTAGCATGCAGCTGATCTCAATACATATTTTTATAGGTTGAATTCATTTTTTTATCCAGCATTAGGAATTGAACCCAGGACTTCATATAATGTGGGACCAGAGTTCCACCAATGAGCCATATCTCCAACTCTCTTTACTTTTTGTTCTGTAGACAGAAGTTTCTGTCCTGCCCGGTCATGCAGCTGTCCAGTCCCAAATAAACACATAGAGGCTTTACATTAATTATAAACTGGCTCAGGCTTCTTATTGACTAGCTCTCTCTTAAGTATTAACCCATTTCTGTTAATCTATGTATCTCCACGTGGTCTTGGCTTACCGGAGAATGCCTGGCATCCTATCTTGCCAGTAGTTACATGGCCTCTCTCTCTCTGTGTTCCTCTTCCCAGAATTCTCCTAGTCTGGTAGTGATGAAATGTAATAAGGAGAATAAAAGTCCCCAACTAAGCGAGGGGGGTTACATGATCAGAAGCTCAGACCACCAGCAACTGCAACAGCATCTGCAGCTGCTCCCTTAGCCCACAATCGTAGGATGTGCTCCGGCCTGGAATCCCAGACCACAGATGTGCCAGTTAATTCTATCTGACCAAAGGCAGTCATTATCTTCTTAAGGCCCTTTGTCGTCTTGAGATAGCTTTGTATAAAAAGTTAGTGTGCTAAGTAATCTCTGTAACTATGAAAACCCTACTGAGACTTACAGCCTCAGGACTCCTCCTCCTCTTTTCTCAAGGCCTTCAAGTCTCAGGATAACCTCTGGTATGTTAAGTAATCTCTGTAACCATGGGAACTCTGTGGACTGGGACTTGCAACCTTGGGACTCCCCCCTCCCCTCCTGTTTTTCTTTAAAAGTGCCTTGCTTTTGGGGCTCGGGGCTTCAACTCTCCCGACAGAGTTGAGCCACAGCTAGCTGGTTTTCCAGAAATAAACGGACCTTCTTGTACTTGTATTCGGTGTCTCGTTAAGCGCCTTGAAGCCTTGGGGTCCTCTCTGGTTAGACACAACAGTAGCCGTGCCTATACTTCCTGCTTGGCTGCATCCTGCCTGTACATTGGCTGAAACAGCTCTATTCATCAGCCAATAAGAGAAACACATATTCACAGCGTACGGAAGGACATCCCCCATCATTATTCATTTTTCAATTTGATTACACTTATTTATTTGTGTGTATGTATGCTTGTGGGCACAATCATATCTCAGCATGTGTGTGGATGTCAGAGGACAGCTTGCCAGAGTCAGTTTTCTCCTTCCGCCATGGGGGAGGAGGCATGGGGGTTGAACTCAGGGCATTAAGCTTGGCAAGCTAACATCTTTGTCTTCCTTTTTATTCCGAGGCAGGGTCTTATCACTAAGTTGTCCAGACTGGCTGTCATCCTCTTGCCTCCCGCGTGTTGGGACTAAAGGCTCAAACTTCCACTCCCAGGCAGAATACATTTTAAAAGGAGGATTATTTTACCTTCGTGGCGCAGGATGTCAGGCGGGCTGTCTGTGCCCATCCAAAGAACAGTGGCGGTTCGGAGCAGAGGCCCCTTGGCTCAGGAGCTAACCTCTTTAGCAGGGACATATGTCAGGACTTGTCGGTGGACTGTCTGTGGAATGTGAGGAAAAGGATCGGCATGAATCGTGGTTCATGAATCGTGGGAGCCCCAGGGCCTTGGAGTCAGCCCAGGCAGCTGTGTGCAAGGTGTGAGCTTGGCTTGTGCAAGGCTGAAGGAGGCCAGAGGCAAGGACTCGCGCCTGCTCCCCCCCCCCCCAGGTCGGAGAGATGGCTGGCGGTGAAGAAAAACATACAAGCTCCGGGAGGCTTTTGCGATGTTCTGACATGATCTCATTTGCATTTGAGAGGGATCACCAGGGCTGCCTGTGTGGAAAGTCAACCACGGAAAGCAAGAGACAAGTCCGGGGAGGGGCAAGGATTGTAGAGGCTGGGGGCCTCAATGGTTTGAGCCGGGCGGGCAGGACGCTGAGGGATGGGCGGGGCAGAATAGCTGTCTCCCTCTCCCACCTGCCAAATCATTCATCTTCCCGATGAGCGCGAGCTTTGCCCGCTGTCTACTGCATGTGTGCCTCCTCGAACACATCCCCCACCCTCTTGACTATAGCACGGAGTCTCTCTGCATCGCCTACTGTTCTTATATTTTCACTCATTGTTTTTTGAGATCATTGTCCTAAGAGGGTAACATCAGGCTCAGCTTTCTCCAAGTTTGCCTGGATCCCTGCAGATTCCTGACCTGACTGAACACACATCTTCTGCACGAATGTGCCGAATACAAACGATGTTGGGTAGGTGGTAGGACGTCCCTGGTATCAGGGAAAGGCTGCAGACACAGCAGACAGCACAAACATAATTAAGATACTGTAGAGAACCCTTTTACATTAGTTAGCTGTCCACTGGGGATAGGCAACCCAGGAGGATGATGCTATGAAAGTGACCACTTGCCTCAAGACGCGGGTCTAATTGAAGCAATTATTATTGTTATTATTATTATTATTATTATTATTATTTTGTCCTTTGAGGCAGACTCTTACACCAACCTGGAATTCACTATGTAATCTACTATGCTTGAGATCCACTCAAAGCTATTCCCCTGTCTCAGCATCTCAAGCGCTGGGATGACAGTTATGAGCCGTCACGTCTTTTATTTTAAGTAACTAAAGAGCGATTCTTTGAATTAAACAAATAAAACACACTTACTGCATTCCTTACTTAGTGTTGCGACTAGATCCCCCCTCCCCAACCAGAAGCAACTGGGTGGAGGGTGGGTTTGTTTGGTCCCACAGTTTAAGAATATTGTCCATTATTATTAGAAAAAACACATTGAAGGAGTCACTCTCGGCTGTGGTAGAACACAGGACTGCCTGTTCACATCCTCATAGGTCAGGGACAGAAAGAGACAAAGGCTGCCACTCGGTTTGTTTGTTTGCTTATCTGCTTTTAAATTCAGTATAAGACACCAATCCAAGGGATGGTGCCACCCAATGCAAGAGAGGTCTTTCCTGCCCAGTTAGCTCTGTGCAAATTCTTCCACAGACACACCCTATCTAAGGCTTGACTCCTTGGTGGTTTTGTTTTGTTTTTTAATTCAATCAAGTTGTCAATAAAGATTATTCAATGTTCACCCCCCATCACATGACACCTGATCACATCACTTTAAACCACAGAGGTCCACGCCGTCCCACAACTCAAAATGAGTTCAGCTCCCCTTGAGAGCGTGGAAAGCCTCACCAGTCCCAGCAGCATTCAGAAGTCTTTCCCGACACCCCATCTCTTGATTGACAGTCTTTGTGAAATAAAATAGAGCAAGTTATGGAGGTCCAACGTCTAGTGGCACAGGAAGCATCCCTGCACTAAGAGGGAGGAGTGAGTGACAGCAAAGACAACTCAAACTAAAGCAAGAACAGAAGTCAGCAGGGCAGACATCAGCCCAGCAACTCCTTGTCTGGGACCTGGAGCTTGTCCTGGAACCCTCTGGGCTCCCATGGGTTCTATAGCTTGCAGCATACATGGCTTCTCTCTTGGGCCAGCTGCCGGTAATGCCTACCACTTTCCTCAGGGGATGTCCCAAGCTTTGGCGTTTTTCAGTATCCTGGGGTGTCCACTAACACTGAAGTGTCATCCTCACAGCTCCAAGCACAAGCCCCGTCGAGAAGCTCCTGCTGCACGTGCCTTGTCCTCTGAGGCTCTCTGGCGTCTTGGTGGAAGCCTCAAGGATCCTGTCACTCCTTCGGCTGCCTGCCTTCAAAACAAGCCCCACGTGGATAATGCCAAGGCCTGCTTCTGGCTCAAGAGACAGCCTGGCCCTCTTGAACAACAGCCTGCAGTGTTTTCCAAGTACTTGGCTGGCTGCACCTGGGAAACCATTCCCCTAGGTGGTCCTCCTGCTTGACCAGAGTGACTGGAGATGTCTGTGTTTAGGTGCTGGCTTGCCCAGTGAGAGGCTGTCAAGTGGCTCTGCACTCCTCCACACCGAGCTTTCAGTAGATGTAAGTCTGGGGGAAACCAGCAAGCGGTAACCACGCCACAGCCTGAACATCACGCTCACTTGAAACTTCCTTCTTCAAAGAGCTCAGCTCACTGCTTTTGAACTCAGTCTTACCCAAGTCTTCAGGAATGGGACAGAGCACAGCTGTGCTGGCCAGTTTCGTGCTAGCTTGACACACACTAGAGACGTCTGAGAGGATAGAGCTTCATCAGCTGAGAAGATGCTTCCAGAAGATTGGGTTGTAGGCAAGCCTGTAGGCGTTTTCTTAGTTAGCAACTGATGGGGGAGGGCCCATGGGGGAGGGCCCAGCCCATTATGGGTGGTGACATACCTGGACTTGTGCTCCAGGATTCTATAAGAACACAGGCTGAGCAAGCCCCGGAGAGCAAGCCAGCAAGCAGCTGGCCTCCGTCTGCATCAGTCTCTGCTTTCAGGTTCCCGCTGTTTGAATTCCTGCCCTGACTTCCTCCAACGGTGGATTACAATGTAGAAGTATCAGCCAAATAATCCCTCTACTCCCCAATTTCCTTTTAGTTACGGTGTTTCAACATGGCAATAGTGACCCTAACTAGGACTCTCAAAGCAGAGCTGCCACGGCATCTCTCCCTGGAGTCCCTGCTCCCTTCGGAAGCTTCATGAGCACAGTCTGTATTTCTCTCTGTATTCTGGTCTTCCACCCAAATAGCCAAGTAATTCTGCCAGCAGCATCTGGGGCTTCTCAAGTCCAGAGCTCCAAATGCTTCCGTATTCCTTCCGCAGACTGGTTCAAGGCCCGTGAACCACACGGTCAGGTAGTCACTGAAGGCCCACCCCACAGTACTAACTCTCTGTATCAGGTGCTTTCCAGCTGCGTAGGGGAAGAGAGGTCCATGTTCACTCAGGATTCGAAGGTGCGACTATGCCATCATGGCAAGGAAGGCGCCACAGCAGGAGCGTCCCACGGCTCACACACATCGTTATGGTTTGGGAAGCAGGGAAGAGACAGCAACAGTGCTCTACTGACTTGCTCTGTGTTTTTTTTTACCCCGGTCAAGGACATCAGTCAACGGTCGGCGCCAACACATTCAGGACAGGTGCTTTTCCCCTGCTGGGTTAAAACACCCTCACGGATACGCCCCACGTGTGCCTCACTCAAGCTCCGGGTGTTTTTTCATCCAATTAAGTTGGTGTGGTGGTTTGAATGCTTGGCCATAGGAAGTGGCTCCCACAGACTCCTGTGTTTGTTTGAATGCTTGGCCATAGGAAGTGGCACCGTTAGGAAGTGTGGCCTCGTTGGGGGAAGTGTGTCATTGCGGAGGCAGGCTTTGAGGTGTCCTGTAAGCTCAAGTCTGGCCAGTGTGACACAGTTTTCCTTTCTGCTGCCTGCAGATCAGCTACCCTGCGTCCCTCCCCTTGCTTCCCACCGTGAGGATAATGGATTAAACCTTTGAAACCATAAGTCGGTCCCAATTAAGTGTTTTTCTTTATAAGAGTTGCACGGTCATAATGTCTCTTCAGTGATAGAGGACCAAAATAAGACAGTTGATGGTGAAGATTAACCACCACCCCTACTTGTGGATGTCTCTACCCAATTCCATGTGCTGAGGAAAACACATGCTGTCTAGCTGTTTTCAAGGACAGTCTCTCCCAACGTCCTTTACAATGACCCGCATCAGTCCTGTATGTATCTTATCTACCTTGCTCTGCTAATATGGACGTTTCCTATGTTATTTCCTTGTCCTGGAAATCCCTGTGGAATATGGGCCTGTACACATTCTGGGACGGAGCTGCAGTTGGTTATTTTGCAAAGATGGGATCATCTACGAATTTACGCGCCTTTCCCATATCTTGCTTTTCCTCACAGAAATTCCCCCGAGCTGTGTGGCAAAGCTCTGCCGTCTCCCCCCCAACCCCCCACCCCTGCCCGACTCACTGGTGTTGTGCTGTCCCACCATGCACCTGTGTGACCATGACCACGCATTCCGTCGTCCTTCTGGGAAGACACCCCCTCAGCTTTCCCAGCTCGCCCCTGCGAACCATGTCATATGCTCTTCATGGACTGCAGCATATAGAGCGGAAAGGTGGAAATCGTCTTTGGTCCATCCTTACAGTTTTATAGTTCAGACAGGCGAGGTGAGTTCACGGTCACACAGTTATTTGAACAAAACGGGAAGATTTCAGATACCGCCACCATTCCGACGATCTCTTCACGAGCCGTGCAAACGCTGTGGCGCCTGCCTTAGAGGTAGAGAGAGTGAAGACAAAGAGACTTGGTGCTTTTCTTTCACGGGTGGGGAGGGCTCAAGCTAGGGCACAAAGCCAAGACTTGATTCTTGGATGGAGGTGGGTGTGTGAGCATATGGAGGCCCAGGGGTCAACCCTGGGTGTGTTTCCTCAAGAGCCATTTCCAGGTTTCTGAGACAAGATCTCTTATTGGCCTTAAACTCACCAGGTGCCTGGGGTGCTGGCCAACCAGCCCCATGGATTGACCTGTCTCCCCCTCGGTACTGGGACCGCAATTGTACACAAACCCTGTCCACCTTCTTCTAATGGCTTCTGGGACTCAAACTCAGTCTCAGTATCAACCACACAAAACTGTACCAAGGCGCTTTTTAATATATTTAGTCATTAACTTTACACCTTGCCTGCAAGAGATAAAAATAAAACAGTTTGTCGAAAGACTGGCAGAACTTGGATTTGCCTGTAATTCGCAGTATAGTTGTCAACAAACAAACGAAAACAAGTCTTTGAGATCAGACTTGCTTTTGAATGTTGACTCTGCCACTAACTGTGACCTCCATCAGATTACCCAACATTCCTATGGTCCGGGTCTTTTCCTCCACAAGCTAGGAATCCAACGGTTGCACATTATCAGATACGGTCAGGAGTATGACTCGGGCAGGGCGGCAGAAAGGGCTGTGAAGGAGCGAGATCTCAATAAACATTCAGTCCTATTGTATTTTACTAATTTTTAAGGTTTTTTTGTTTTTACTTTATGTGTGTCATTTGCCTGCAGCATGTATATTTTTACTGTGTGTGTGTATGTGTGTGTGTGTAACTAGTACCTATGGAGGCCAGAAGAGGGCATTGGATTCCCTGGGGCTGGAGTGACAGGCAGTTGTGAGCCACTACGTGGGTGCTGAGCACTGAACCTGGGTCCTCAGTAAGAGCAGCCAGTGCGCTTAACCCACTGAAGAACTGATTACAGAACAGTTGAAGTGGTGGCATACGCACCAGCATTCGTGCCGCTCCAACCCCGCCTCCTCATTTAGGCACCATGGATTTCCGTTGCTGTTGTTGTACTTTGCTGAGCTATTAGCTCTCCTTTCTTCCTTCTCTGCCTGAGGTGGAGAGGCCTTCGGTACACAGGCTCGGGGTACTTAGACATCCTTGTCTGTGGCTGCCTGTTTCTTCATAGATGCAGTGTACCTGTCTAAGACACCTGGTGTTCTAATAAAGAGCCGAACGGCCAATAGCGAGGCAGGGGCAAGGATAGGTGGGGCTGGCGGGCAGAGAGAATAAGTAGGAGGTGAACCGAGGGAGAAGAGAGCAAGAGAACAAGAAGAGGAGGATGTCAGGGGCCAGCCCCACCCAGCCCCCCAGCCCCCCAGCCCCCCAGCCCCCCAGCCTCACAGCCACCCAGCCACCCAGCCAGCCCTGTAGTAAGAAGGAAAGTAAGGTTTGCAGAAGAGAGAGAGAAAAGCCCAGAGGCCAAAGATAGATGGGATAATTTAAAGTTAGAAAAGCTGGCAAGAAACTACACAAGCTAAGGCCTGGCATTCATAAGTAAAAATAAGCCTCCATGTATTTATTTGGGAGCCGGGTGGCACCCCCCCAAAAGCCAAAAGAGTAAAACATCACACAACAATATAGAATCAAGGAGGCATGTCCAGGTCAGGATTTGCGTACTGGACCTAAGCACTGGGACTCATCCATCCCTTAAGAGGGGTAAGGCAGGAACCTCGGGTGCCTCCTCTGGAGTGAGCCTGCCTGTGTGAGACAGGGCAGGCGCAGACTTTCCTTGGCAGCATAGCTGCCGATGGGTGTGCTACAGCTATTTCAGTGGCTTGTCTGCTCCTGGAGAAAAAGCTGGCGTCAAAGCCGTCCTCTCCAGTGCATCAGGTGATGAAATATGGATAACAAACTGTGCATTCATTTGGCTTTGCACATATTATGCCCCCAGTTCTGGGAAAAAAAAATCGCACTTAGCCCCTTAATAGTCCCTCTCTCGAGAACAATTTCCAGGGCTTATCTGGTTCTTTGAACATAAAAACATTTTAGTTAATTAATTAATTAATTAATTAATTTTTTTAACTTTTGCTCCAGGTGAGATGTAAAGCAGGGTTAAGGGACCTGTTGCCCCAGTGACAGTGCAAAGCTTCAGGTCCCTAAGTCTTGGTGGCGCTTTACCTGAGGACTGACCCGCTCCCCCAGGCCTGATGTTCTCAATAATGTTTGCATTACTGAGAGAGAGAGAGAGAGAGAGAGAGAGAGAGAGAGAGAGAGAGAGAGAGAGAGAGAGAGAGAGAGAGAGAGAGAGAGAGAGAATATAGGTCTGCAGGTGCCTGGAAAAAATGGGTGCCCTACCAGGGAAAATCGAGGAGGAGAGAGCCACGTTACCACTGCAGACCAAACTGGTTTTCCTCTAGAATTTCACTATAATCCAAGCCAGTCGAGCTGGTTGAGAAGAGGTAGGTACCATGAAAAGGGGTAATGGAATTAGCTTTCATGTTTTTCCAGGACTCTAAACCGTATTTCCTGTCACAACTGTACATTATTAGTACAAGGCATCTGTTAGCCTGGAAAAAAAAAAAAAACGGGCACTCGAAACCTCACATCTGGTTTTGATAGTTCACTTCTGACATTTGTAGTTTGGGGGTGGGGGTGGGTGGAGAGTGGCAAAAAAAAAAAAAGGAGGGAATTAAACCAAGATGTTGCCTTTAACCCATCAGAAGCGCCTAGATGGAGCGGAGAGCCAGCCTCGGTTCTGAACGTGGTTTCTGTATTAGGTAATATAATTATATTAAATTAGCAGCAAATAGCAAGACTCCAGGCCTGGTGCGTGTGTGGGTCCCGCTCCTGGCTTTTATCCCGTTCTTCCCAGCTGCAGTAATTAGCTTCTTCTTGAGCAGAGCTTAGCATGGCCACCCCCAGTCTGGGGGTGGGGCTCCCAGAGCTGTCAAGTACGTTGGTACCTATGCCTCCACTTCACCTATTCTGCAATCAGTTACCCTGCCTGCTTTGCCTGCCCCCTACTCCAGCTGGCAAAGAGTCCGTCCCTCTGGGGCCCAGCATGGGTCCTGCAGCCTTCATTTCTGACACTGGTAGCCAGCCCAGCCACACGGCCCGAGACCTACCCCAGACATTCCACGGTCAGATTTCAGTTCTGGCTTCTGGGGGCTGCCAGCCTGTATCCTTTGCAGGCTGGGCCATGGCAAGCTCTGGCCTCCATCTGGGTCTACTTGGGGTTGGCTGCAGGGCTGGGTCAGACTCCAGACTCATGGGTCCCAAGAGGGGTGCCCTATCTTACTGCAGACCTCTGCGGGCCTGTCCTAAAGAACACTCCAAAAGTCCTGCCTGCCCTTTGGCAGAGATCCCTGTGGGAAATGAACAGAGAGTCTGTCCAATAAAGACAGATCCTCATGACCAGTATGTAGGGGACAGCTCCCAGGTTGGCCTCAGCGGACTTGGAGACGACTGGCAGCTGTTTTTCCCAGCATGCTGTATGGCTGCACTTTCCCGGCCCGCAACAGCTGTCCACGCCGCCCCCATCCCTCACCCCTACCCCTCCAGCCCAGGGAACTACAAACTAGAAAGGTTTAGGGTTGTAGTCAAGGACACAAGGTCAAGTCTGCTGTGTTGCTGGGACTGGAAGGGTCTATCCTGCCCAGCACACTGCTTTCTGCAGCTATGGGATGAGAAACATAAACCTGGCTGGGGTGAAGGCTTCCAGGCCTGGACGGCCCTGGGGAGGCTCAGTCAGGTTCCAGAGTTTCCTGGAGCCCATCCACCGTGGTCAGGCCACATGCGTGTAATAAAGGGTTGAGTGTTGTGTGATTCAGCGGGGCCCCTTTCTCCTGGCCCCCTTCCCAGCCTTCACTTCCTTCTGGACTCCCTACTGACTTCAGGGTGTCCACCCTGGGTCCTGCTGGAAAAAAAAATTCAGCTCCATTTCAGAATAAAGGGAACGGAAACCTGGGGAAGGCAGCCAAGGAGGGAAGCCACAGACTCACATCTGGCGGAGGCCCGACGGCTTAGCTCTGAGAAATACACAGAGTTGCACAATGAGGCCCTTGCAGATGCTGGGCTGTGGGGCTTCAGAGCCTTCCTGGCCCCATTCCTGCCACCCCAGAGTCCTTCAAGTTTCTGCAGAGAGCAGTGGAGTCAGACAGCTTGGCTAGGACCAGATCCCACAGCCAGGGAGCTGGGCCTTCCGCAAGTGGCTTTGCCTGCCTGAGCCCATCTCTGTACCCCTGTACCCGCTCCATGGCGAGGCTAAAAGCGGGTTCCAGATTCGGAGAGCGTAATAAGATGCTAAGTGTGGCTTCCTCCCTAAAGACCTGCAGCGACTTCCCAGGCATTTTTGGCTTTGTGACCATGAGTCCCTTCATGGAAAACAAGACCACAGCAAGGCAGGTGTGTCCACACGTGTAATCCCAGCCCTTGGGAGACTGAGGCAAAGAGAATTGCTGGCAGTTCTCTGAGTTGCAAGACCGCTCAGGATACAAAGTGGAAGGGACCAGACCCTCACCCAGCCCCCTGCTTTGGCAGCCATGACAGGCTGCAGAAAAGAATGAGCAAAATGTAGGCCTCTGACTCAGCACGTGTCTGACGGACCTGCCCTAGTCATTAGGAGGTCAGATATCCTCTATGTGGCGAGGAACCAATCAGAAGTTGGCTGGTGGACTCTGGGTATGCTTTATGGTAACAGTGGCTACAGAGCATAGCAACCACCCTGGGAGGGCCTATAGGCCTTAGCAACCAGCTAACCAATCAACAGAAGACAGGTTGCTCAAGCCGGGAAGCGCACCAATCCTGAGATTGTTGCATACCCTTAGACACTCCCCTTACACACCCAATAAATCCTGCCCCCCCACCTCAGGGTTCCCCCGGGGGTCCTTCTTGCTCCCTCCCACAATGTCAGAAGGACAGAAGACCTAAGTTAACTTATTAAATAATAAAAAGACTCTTTGTTTTTGCATCGGAACGGGTCTCTTGGTGATTTTGGAGTTCAGAATTTGGGCACAACACCAGCATTGCATAAACCAGGCATAGCAGATTATCAACCCTGTAATCCCAGCATGCAGTAGGCTAGGGCAGGAGCGTTGCTGTGAGATCAGCCTGGGTTATGTTGTGAATTTCAGGACAGCCTGAAGCATAAGCTATGCTTACGCATACAGACATATACACTCAACAGAAATAAAACACTCCCCCATAAGAATACAGCAAATATTAGACATGCCATAACTGTAAAGATGACCCTATTGATATTATTATTAAAGCATTTTGGATTAGAAATTTCTTTCCATATCTGTTTCTAAAAATAAATCAAACTGGAGGGTGGTGTGGGTGGTGGTGGCGCACGCCTTAAACCCCCAGCACTCAGGAGGTAGAGGCAGGAGGATCTTTGTGAGTCTGAGGCCAGCCTGGTCTACAGAGTGAGTTCCAGGACAGCCAGGACTACACAGAGAATCTTGTCTCAAAGAAAAAAACCCTAAAAAAACAAAAAAGAAAGGAAGGAAGGAAGGAAGGAAGGAAGGAAGGAAGGAAGGAAGGGAGAGAGTGGGAGGGAGGGAAGTGGGAGGGAGGGAGGGAAGGAAGGAAGGAAGGAAGGAAGGAAGGAAGGAAGGAAGAAATTAAAACACATCATAGGCTTCCATGGGCCCTCAGCACTGTGGATGAGTCAGTCCTGTTTGTAGTGTGCTTGTTTGCAAAAGTTCAAACCCCAGCTGGAAACCGTGGAGGGCATGGCACCGTTGAGTGTGGGGAAGCAGAGGAACAGCCTTTGTAAACTCAGGCCTTGTCCTCTGATTCCTCTCCTCCCTGTCGGGGGCGGGGGGGCGGGGGTAGGGGTGGGGGTGTGGCAGGGGCAGAAGCTGCCTTGGCCATGCCTCCTGTTGGTTCGGTGTACCCCGGCGGCAGCCCTCCATCTCCACTCCTTCTGCTCCTACCCAGGCTGGTAGACTGAGGCCTGCCTCCACCTATAGTCAGCCCTCTTCATAGACATTTGCCATGCAGGTGTTTTGGCATCTCCTGCCCTGGCAATCCTTAGGCCCCTGAAGCACCACACCTGGAATACATGGCCATGTGTTCCCTCCTTGGACTCTTCAGCTCCAGAGAGTGGACAGGAGAGAGAAAGGGGGGGGGGGGGCCTGGTACACACTCAAGTTTTCGTCCTCCGTGTCACAGGCTGGGCTGAGCAGTCTCTGAGGGCTCCGGACTCTTTAGGACTCCTTCCTAGCCAACAGACGAAAGAGCTTGTCTCTGAAGTGGGAGTGGCAGATGCTTATCAAAGAGCGACGTCCAGTTTCCCTCAGCTGCTCCAGATGTGGTGGAGTAGAGTTCAGGGGAAGCAGGAAGTCCCTAACTGGGTTGGCTCTGCAGGAAAGCCCAGCGGGATTGAGGAGAGCATTCTTCACCAGTCTCCGTCCAGACGGCCCGGATTCCTTAACAGCTAATTAGGGCTGACCTGGCCTTCCTCTACCTCCCCATGGGGTCGAGGCCTGCAGGGTTTCACCTCAGCCCTGCTTCCCTCCTTCAGCAGACCCTTCAGGAACCCGCTAAGCCTCTCTTCTCAGAAGCCAGCTTTCCCTGACAGGTCTGCCGCCCAGAAGAACCCGCTTGACTCGCCCTTGAAATCAGGAGCATCTGGAAGCAGTCAACTTTTCAACAGGCTGAGGGAGAAACATGGACTGCAGGGGACGGGTTCACCTCTGGGACTAATTATTCTTTATACTTCACCCGTCACATTTACTGTCTTCCTCAGAGCAAGGAGACAATAAATGATCTCATTAAACCCAGAAAAGCTGCCTCTGCCTTCAGGAAGAGCCTCCTCGACGCCCTGTTCCTCGGCAGGGGCTGTGCCATGGAGGCAGGCACGGGGCCTGGGAACCAGGGGTGCACGGGGCAGAGGCTTGCCAAGTGCCTGCTCTTTGTCGACCACAGGGTCTGTGCTGCCCATCTCTGGAAGTACCCAGTGTGTGAAATCAACGTTTCTCTGAGCGCGTTCTTGCAGAATCAGGATGCCCGGAGAGAGATGGTGACAAAGAAAGGAGAGGACGAGAACTTACGGGGTTAAAGTGGTTATTTGAGGGCATTCTGTCTGTCCACCCCCGCCCCTTTGCATCAAACACGCTCTCTGAAGCCTCACACACGTGTGGCACAGTGACAGAGTGCTCGTTTGGTCCCCAGCGCCACAGAAGTAAACCGTGTCCTAAAGTGAATTTAGAAGTGGGTGCTGACCGCAGCACTTTGAGGACCAGGTAGCAGCATTCTCACGAGCTCAAGGCCAGCCTGGTGTACATAGTGAGTTCCCAGATAACCTGGGCTTACAGAGTAGACCCTGATATTCAAAAACCAAGACGGATGCGCTACAGAGAGGGCTCAGCGGCTTAAGAACGCTGGTTGCTCTTCCAGAGGGCTCAGGTTCAATTCCCAACACCAAGACGGCGGCTCACAGCCATCTGCAACTCCAGTTCCTCAGGATCTGCTGCCCCCTTCTGGCCTCTGCAGGCGCCAGGCATATGCGTGGTACATTGCTATACATTCAGGCGAGATACCCGTACACATACATATTTCTTTTAATTAAAAAAAAAAACAGAAAATATTCTAGGAGGCAGTGGCCACCTTCTTCCGGGAGGAAGAAACAAAGCAAGTGTGAAATGAAGGCAAGGGGGGCCTTGAAAGATATTGTCACCACCACCACCCTGTCTAATCTCATAAAAGGGAAGTCAGGGTTACAGCATGGCATTAACCTTTTTCCAACCTTACTCCGGCAGGCAGAGGCTTCTGGGCAACTCGGGAGAACACTGCCAAACCTCCACATGACAAGGGTGTGTGTGGCAGTGACTAACTGTCTCTGATGTTGGCCTGAGGTGGCCGTGAAGGGTGGGAACCATTACGCTGAAGGGCTCCAGTGTCTTCCAGCCCCACGCCGCTGCTGAAAATGTGGTGGTCATCTGGGAGGTGCCTTAAACACAGCCTCTTGTGTGCGTTCCCTGTAGCTGGCTCCTGGCATATTATCGTCAAGGCCTTTGGGGAATCAGCACAGAGTCTGCTGCTCCGGGCCACAGTTCTTAGTCTCGTGCGGTCGGGAGGCCCCTGTCTGTTGAGAATCCAGGCCCTTTAGGTAATGAGGCCCTAACCAGAGAGGGTTGTAAGAAGGGTGGGAACCCTAGATTCTCTGCTCCTCGGGAGGTTATAGGTAACACTGACCGCTGCCACATTTCGTAGACTGCACATTAAGCTGCCTGAGTTCTATACCCAGAGAAAGAGAGAATGCCTTCACATAGACTATTACATGCGCCCCAGCCCCCTGCCTTGGCGGCATAACGCAAGTCACATGTTAAGTAAACTTGCTTCCTTGCCATGTAAGACCTTCCCTCACTGTGGTGGTTTGAAAGAAGGGAGTGGCACTATTAGGAGGTGTGGCCTCGTTGGAATAGGTGTGGCCTTGTTGGAAGAAGTGGTGTCACTGGGGGGTGGGCTTTGAGTTTCCCTATGCTGAAGACACCACCCAGTGTCTCAGTTGCCTATTGTCTGCAATATGGGGGACTCTCAGCTCCAGCACCATGTCTGCCTGCACATCGCCATGCTCCCCGCTACGATAATGGACTGAACTTCTGAACTTTAAGTGAGCCCCAGTGAAATATTTTTCTTTTGTAAAAGTTTCTGTGGTCATGGTGCCTCTTCACAGCAATAGAGACCTTAGTTAACTAAGACACTCACCTAGGAAACCCCGTCTGGTGACACTGAAGCCATCATCCTTCAGACACCGGCTGTACCGTCTGAAAGACGATTGCACTCAGATTCTCTCAGATCCTCCCTCTTCTCTGTCCCTAAAACGCAACACCAGAGAAACCAGGGCCTCTGCTGAGGTACTTCATCTCTTAACAAAAGAACTTAAGAATGGACTCCAGGGCAGGCAAACTCCATATTTGAGCAGCATCTTAGAGGAGGAGAATGCAGGGGAGGAGGTGAAAATCCCGAGCTGTTTAGGACAGCACGGAGGCCAGCAGCAAGACGGGCAGCCACACGGTAGGGAGAGGCCTTAGAGAGTGAATCCCAAATGTTAGGGGAGGACTTACTCTTCTCTGAGTAGCTCAGAGAAGTGGACGGACTTACAAGGCCGTAGCCAGCAGCTCTATAACAGACTGCCCTGTCGCAGGAATTCTGGGAAGGAAAAGCACGTTATCTCACTCAATGGGTATTCATTCCATCTATCTTTTTAGCGTGGCTTAAGGTGGATCCACCTTCCGGAAGGATGTATGTTCCCCTGGCCAGGTGATTGGCCAGCTCAACTGGATGCTGATGCTGTTGAAGACTATGATGATGTTGAATATGATGATGAGGATGATGATGATGTTGAAGAAGATGATGATGGTGATGTTGGTTTGATGATGATGATGTTGACAATAACAATGGTGTTGAAGACAACGATGTTGACATTGATGATGATGTTGAAGATGATGATAGTGCTGATGAGATGCTTATGTTGTTGATGCTGACGCTGATGACTTTGAGACAGGGTGTCACTCTGCAGTAGAAACTGACCTGCAATTTTCCCTGCAGATCCGGCAGCCTTCCTCTGCCTCTTGAGGGCTGGGATTAAACACAAATGCTGCCATCATCACCACCAGCTAAAGTCACTTTTTCCTCCCCCAAGACAGGGTTTCTCTGTGCAGTCTGGTCTGTCCTGGAACTCACTCTGTAAACAAGGCTGGCCTTGAACTCACAGAGTTCCACCTGTCTCTGCCTCCTGCATACTGGAATTAAAGGTGTGTGCCACCATCACCCGGCGGCTAGATCCACAGAGTCAGATTCCATTACTAGGAGGCAACAACTTTCCTTTAGTGGGCTTTCATTGTTGTCCTTTACAACTCTGAGTGGCTGATTCCAGAGTCAGGTGTGGCTGAGATTTGCATTTCCAGTAAGTTTGCCATCCAGTGACCGGAGTGTTTCCCCACAACAAAGGCCCCAGTTGAGGTATAATGTTGAAAAAGATTCCTAAATACCGAGTTAGGAATTGCCGGTTCAAAGGCCTCATAGCTGAACAGTCTGGAACGAGGAAGCTCGGGCTCTGGGAGGTAATTTAGCTAATGTTACACGGACATTGACGGAGTGAGTGAGCCAGGATCGCACCAAAGATGCTGAATTTCTTACAAGTGGCCTCTGCAGGCTCAAATGCGGAAGACTTGGTCGCCAGCTCAAGACCCATTAGGAAGAAAACTGTCAGTCTACTAGGCCTTTGAAGAGCCGTTTGGATCTTGCTCCTTCCTGCATCGGGCTGTTCAGGGCCTGCCCCTTCCCATCCCGGGCTGCGGAATCCGGTCCATTGCTCTTGTTCATTTCTTCCCAGGCACCAGAAGGTGGACGTGTCTCTGCCTGTGTTGTTGCCCCAGCCGGAGCCCAAAGCAACAGAGCAAGCAAACTACCTGAACATACAGAATCCCAGTCACGACTTAAATACATTTCAGGTATTCTTTTTTGTTGTTGTTGTTTTTTGTTTTGTTTTGTTTGTTTTTTTAGTTTCATGATATTCTTCCTTGGTGCCAAGACATAACCACTGAGCCGCACTGCCCATGATCCACTTGTGCTAACTGCAGGACTTCTGGGAGAGGCCTGTGGCTCTGTGGAGGTGGATAATGCACTGAGCTGTGCTGCTTCCTCGAAGCCATGCTGCTTAGAAGTAGGCTCTGTAGGTTGACCACGCCTTCTCCCACCTTGCCTGTCCCCCCCCTTCTGCCCTGAGACCAATCTTTTACAGTCCAGGCGGGCCTTCCTCAGTCGTTCTGTGTAGCCGAAGCTAACCTTGAAATTCTGATCCTCCTGCCTCCACCTGCCTGGTGCTGGAGTTATAGCCGTATACACCACCACACCTGGATCAATGCTCCGAGGTCAAAGATAGAGCATTGTGCGTGCCAGACAAACAGTGATAACAGTGAGAGCTACATACATTACATACATTAGTCCTTTAGTTCACCTTTAAAAACAGGTTAAAAAAATAAAGGAAGGAAAGAAAGAAAAATAAAAAAAAAAGAAGGCTAAGAACACCCAAAAACTGAAAGGACCCTACGCTTTCTTCAAAGGTCCAAACACTTTGGATTTGCGCTAGCTGCTTCGGAGTCAGTGGTCTTCTGCTTAAGGAGACCCGGACCCAACCCCACCTCAATTTCTCCTTGAGCTTTCCCAGGCAGACAGGCATCAGCTGGCATTGTGGGCACCAGCTGTTGATGAGAAAGCCTACAATCATTGTGTGCCTCCGGCTACACCTATGAAAAACATTCTTCTCTGAGTCTGTCCTCAGATCCTTTTAAAGCACAAGTTGAGACCAGAGGTTCCCTAGCTGGCTGAAATAAAACCCTGTGGCTGTGGGCGTGGGAGGGGGCGTGGCTTGTCCTCCGGTAGTTTTTGAACAGGTGTCAAAAGAGGCCATTTTAAAATAAACGCTTCAGTTGCCTCAAAGAGTTCAGTGCAGAGGCCACAAGTGCCCAGAGGTCTCTGAAAAGAAGGCAAGAAGCAGCTTCCCCAGGCCCAAGCATCCGCCCAACGGCCTGCTCTCCCATTTGCCCGCCCGCTTGCCTGCCCTTCCCAGAGGTGCTTCTGGAGCCGCTGAGATCAAAATTACTAAAACCATCTTCTGCTTCTTACTTACCTGGATTTTTAACTTGTAAAATTTGCTGCTATCAGAGTCTGGAGCTACACCGATCCCCCCTCTCTACCAGTGTGAGGGTGGGGTGGGGGTGTCTGTGCCTCAGATCACATGTCAGAACCAGGAAGTATTTTTAGAAACGAGGGGAACAGAATAAGAGAAAGAAAACCCTCTCTCTCGTGAATGGTATGGGGTCTGGCGCTTTTGGGTGAATGGTGTCGATCTCGGGGAAAGTGGCTCATCAGGGCAAACGCCATTTTCTCTGATGCTTTAAGTGGCCTCAAACGCGCAGGTTATTAAGGTAATGCTACCCTTTATTGCTGAGAAGCAGTGTAAACAGACACCCAGGCTACAGAGATTATCTGCTTTCAAGCCTCAGAAATGAGACACTTTCTCTTACAATTCCCCCTTTCCACCAAATAGCACCTCTTATTTACTGAGGGGAGCAGTGGCTGCGGGCTCCTGATGACCACACCCACCTGCTCAGGCAGAAAAAAAAAAAGGCAGCGTGCAGCTATTGTTAGCATGGGCAGAATTTCCTGCCTACTGGGTTCTGCATGTACTGTTGCCCTGAAGTCCCACAGGAGCCAGGGGAGGTGGTCCTCACTGATGGAGGAGGAATATCACTGTCCCCCTAAGGAGGGACACTTCTGGAACCCACCAGAACCTCTACGAAGGTCCAAAGGAGAAGGCCAGCCAGCTGTCTCCAGAGAGCTGATGGGGAAGACACAGCCCTAATATGAGGAAACTCACACATGCATATACACATATATGCATATACACATATACACATATGCATATGTACACATGTGCATGCATGTACACAGTTGAATATATGCACATACACATGTATATACAAATGTATACTAATGCATACACACATGCACATACAAGAACATGCATACATGCGTATACAGATGCATGCATATACACCTTGCACATATGTTCACATATGCACACACTTGAGCATATGTGCTCATGTATATATATATATATGCACACAATGCATATATGCACACACATGCATGCATGTACACACGTGTCACACATTTTCACCAGATATGTATTCACTTATTCATCAAAAATAGGAGCATGACATTTGATACACAAGATGAGACTAGGAGACAATGCATACATATTTGGTGACTCAATCCGCAGGGCTAATTCTGGATAAAGAGGTCTTTTAAAAAGATTTCATTTAGTTTTATTTCATGTATGAGTGTTTTGTGTAAATGCATACTTGTGCACCGTGTGCATGCAACTCCCATAGAAGCCAGGAGAGGGTATCAGATCTCCTAGATGGTTGGTTATAGTTGGAGTTACAGTTACGTGTCACCCCCTGTGTAGGAGCTGGAAACTGACCCCAGGTCTTCTTGAAATGAAGCTGGTGATCTTAACCACTGAGTCTTCCCTCCTGTCCCAAGAGATCTCTTTAAAAATCAAGACAAGAGCTCAGAACACAGCTCAGGCTGGCCTTGAACTCATGATCCTCCTGCCTTCAACTTCCCAAGTGCCAATACCGTAGGTACTTGTCACCGTGCCTGGGTAAAGCAGTCCTAGAGTGTCCCGCTCTCTGTGTATGTACATCAGAAACTCCTCCTGCTCCTTCCAGACAGGGATCCTCCCTACCCAAATCACAAGGGCTTTTCCCAGCCCATTCTCATAGCATGAACAAGTTTGCTGTAACTTCCAAATCACTTTTCTATTGTAGGTTCTGTTTATCGAATAAAATAGCAGTTCACCACGTTTGCAAATCTCACCACTGCCCGATGCCAGTGCTGGCAGAGGCTCGTGTGTTTACTGTGCAGCGAGACCTAGTCTGGGCAGAGAGGCAGAGCACAATTCCAAACAGCTGCAAGCAGTAAGCTGAGATCGAGTTTGGCTAATGTCTTCTGGGGGAGTTATGTGACGTGGCAGAAACTGGTTCCAGACACCAGAGGTCCTTGCTTTCACTGTCAGACCTGGATCGGCCTCCGGGTGCTTGTTGCTCCGACTGGCGGAGTCCAAGAGTGAGGCCATTGTGATTTTACGTACCTACAGCTGGTGTGACGACCGTAGACCTGAACTTGTTCTTCCGTGAGGAGACATTTTCTTTTTCGGTCCTGGTCCCCAGGCTTTGTGAAGAACACAGAAGCAAAGCCACGGTGTGCTTGGGGAGGTGCACACAAGTACAACTTCCTCAAGTGTTTCCCAAGGACTCAAGAGCTCTTAAAAGCATTTGTTCCTCTGCTGAGCTGAATACAGAACCAAGCTTGCTTGCATGCAGTCAAAGATTCGGGAGTTGGGGGCTTTGGTGATGCTGTGCCAAGAAGAACAAGCACACTTTTTTCCTGTGAATGGCTATTCTGAAAATCTGGGTTTTCTTTTTCTTTGCTTTTGTTTTGAGGTATGGTCTCACGACGTAGCCCAGGCTGGCTTCAGACTCACAGCTTCCCCACCTTAGTGTCCCCGGGTGCTGGAATTACATGCACATGCTACCATGCTCAACTCAAAAATCAGGATTTTGCAGACCTATCCTTGCCCGTTAGAATGGGCTGTGAAGGCCTGGGGCCCCTTACCGCTAGCCTTTGTCTGAGTAATACTGTGAGCATAGACTCTCAGTGGGCTGCCAGGTGCTATGAGGGTAGCCAGGCTGTCTGCTCAGGGCCCTTTGTGCTGTGTCTTTGGCACTGAGGTGGGTCTCGCCTGGGTTCCAGCCATCCAACTGGCTGCTGCCAGTTCAGATTCCCAGGACTTGGGCCTAATCCCAGTCTCATGCCTCACAAGGGGCTAGCTGGCTTCTGTGAGCTGTTCACTCTACCCCTAACAGCGAGCACTGAGGCGGCCAAGACCTCATGAAACCCAATTCCCACTTGGCCTCTTCCGATCAGACCCTCCTGGATAGCTTTGCCGGCTTGGAAACAGATGGTGCGTCCCTTGGACTTGTCTGTGGTCGCCTGGGGGAAAGGCTGATTTGCTTCATAGCTGGGGGGGGGGGCACCCGCACCAGCCTCTAGCGCAACTGGGCTCTCATCTGGAATTCTGGTAATGCTAGCCCCCTTTTGGAATAGTTGCTAACGGCCTTGACACATGCTGAACAAAACAAAGAAATCTCATCAAGTGGGGAGGGGGGCTTTTAGTGAACTTTGTCTTTCAAAATCTTCAAAGTAAAAAGTTACCAAGAACATTTTAGAAGATCGCTTACCCATCCTGCTCCACACCTCCCAGCAGCTTAGCCCAAGTCACAGAGGATTTGAGAGATTTATAACAAGGCCTTTTTCAAAGGTGTTGATCTGGGTAGCTTTGGGAGTTGCAAAAGAATGCTGTAGCTCAGAGTAGGCCTGTCTGGTTAGATGCAGTCGCACAAATGGTCGATATAGAGACAGACCTCGGCTATGCCCCTGAGTGCTCTTTCGTTGAGTCCTTCCTCCTGGAGGAAAGCACTTGTTATGCAGTGTGTCGGGCTAGTGACACCCAACTGTTAAGGGCCTTCCGATGGCTGTTACTTACAAACGGAGTTCAGTCCTTCAAGACTCCTTTTTTTTGGATCACTAATAGTTTCTACCCATCAAAATCTTGCAGAAACATAGTTTATGAGCTGGCCATTGTCTTCTTGCTATGGAAAATGAGCGGCAGCTGTCAAACAGACCCACACCACCAGAGATGACTTTGAAACGCACCGTCTTCTGCTGTTCTGTTGGCTTCCCGTAGAATCGATATAAACGCCCTACATCAAGATTTGTGTTTGTTCATTTCCCACACATGCAAAAGAAACAAACTGGCTCTCCCAACAGACTATTCTCTTGGTTGCCGTCAGAGTGTTTTAGAAATAAATCACTTATTTTGGTATTATCATTAATAAAAAGTTATCATAGATTGAAATTCTCTTCTAGTTAGAGTAAATGTACAAATAAATACGTGATTCTCTGAAAAATCTGTGAACAAGTGTCTGGGCTTAGTCAAGGGAGGCCTAAAGCGGCCCAGCGGCGGCCTTTCTCTTAAGCTGTGAGGTCCTTTTCCTTACTGCTAAGATCCCGCTAAAGGGAGAGAGATGGGGCGGCAGCTGTGTGGCTGAGCTGGGGGTCCTTAGGATCCATAGACTGTACAGCTCAATCTGAAAACTGCAGAGCTGTAGATGGTGTGCGATCGTAGCCCTGAGGACACACACCTAGGTTCTTTAAGCCATAGTGGAGCCCGACCTGTGTGTGCCATGGACTCAGGGACGATTTTTTGGATTCAGAGGGAGTCTTTTCACTAAAACATGCATTTTATTTAATCGCATGTGCGTGTGCATGTGTGTGTGTGCACGTGCGTGTGTGTTATGTGTGTGTGTGTGTGTGCACACACACACGTTGAGACCAGAGCACACCTTGCAGTCAGTCCTCACCGTCTACCAAGTGGATTCCAAGGATCGAACTCTGGTTACTTCCTTGCTGTCTGAGATTTCTCATCGGCCCCAGCAGGGTCATCTTAACCGTAATAACCAATGATTTGTAGGTTCTTCTTGCCACATGCTGGAGTAGGGTCATCTATTTCAGCAATGCTCCAGCCGGTCTCTGCAGGGCCGTCCTCACCGCCCTTGTGCACAGTGTGGCCTTGTTCTCACAACCCAAGCACAGCGTCCCCTAAGCTCTTCTCTGGCCTGATTCCGTCCAGTGTCCTCTGTCCACACAAGAACTTTGATGGCATCTCTCCCTTGTCCCATCTTCTAGCTGCTGCGTTGGGGGTGGGGGTGGGAGGTGCTAACATTCAGGACAGCATGTCCAGATCCAGATAAACAAATCGAGGTTGAAACTTACGCATTCTTGTCCATTCAGAAGAGTGGGTACATTCACCGACATGTTTGAGCTTCAGTTTGGGCTTCAAATGGCACTCATCAGGCAGCATTGTTCTATCCATATTTGATACCAGCTGTTGTGATTTTCATGGGACATTGCTGCTTCTCCTTCCATTGGTCCCAGCGCTGCTGGTGTCTAATGTTTTCCTATCCACCTTACTTTTTGCAGAAGAGTCTCTCAGTGACCCAGGTAGAATAGGAATTCTGTTCTAGCCCAGGGGATCCTCCTGTCTCTGCCCCGAGTTCTGGATTACATGCTGGGCACAGCCTCTTACCCGGGTGCTGGGGCTCCAAACTAAGGTCCCGTTGTTTGTGCACTGAGCAGTTTACTGACTGAGCCGCCTCCCCGCCCCACCCCTGGCTTCTTCAGGCCACACTTAGAGCCTAGCCCGGGAGCGCCATTAGTTCCTATGGGGAGACCTACTCAGGATGTGAAGTAGTTTCAGCAAATGTGTCAATCTCTTTGACTGCTGGGACGAATGTGTCACCGAAAGGTCAGCTACAGTCTTGACCAGGGTGTTTTGGAAAACTATTAACACAACACACACACACACACACACACACACGCACGCACGCACGCACGCACGCACGCACGCATGCACGCATGCACGCACTTCTCCAGCTACTCTGACCAGTCTTGAGTGTTTTTTAAAATGTATTATTCCTTCATTTGGAGAAGAAATTAAAGTTGTGTGCTTACTTCTGCAGGATTGGCAAACAGAGAAAGCCTCCTGAGAGGATGGCTCTGTTTCCTGTTGTAGACACTTGCCAGCAACCACACAAAACAGAGAATGTTGTTCAAAGCACGGCTATGTGAGAGGGGTTTGCCCAGACCACTTCTTTACATCCCATTTCTCCCTTAAATTCCCTCAGATGATGACACCAAGCACCGTGTAAAATTCGCTCAGGTAAAGGGTGTTCACACAGACTCTCCTTTTATAGAACGAACACAGCTCCAGTGAAGGCCGGTCACAAACGCTCTGTTCCCAGGTTGGGGAAATCTTGTTCTGCTCTCACCCTGCCTCTGTTTGGGTCTTCCTGGAGACAGCTGTAGGACATCTGAAAGGCCCTCCCTGTGGTCCAGCAAGGGGTGGCTTCGGTCCATGGCTGAGTCCAACATTTTTACTTCTTGTGAGAGGACTCTTCTTGAGCAAACGTTTGTCCGCAGACCTGGTCTCCCACAGCTCTGTGTCCCATGACGGTGAACTTCCCACTCCCATGTGAGGAACAAAGCCAGAACTGAGAAATGCATGTTTACGAGTTTCCTACGGTGACACACACAGTGCTACATGCTCGGTAACTTAGAGGCAAGAAGCCCAAAGTCGGGTAACTTAAGAGTTCTGGAGGCAAGAGGCCCAAAGTCAGAGGTGGGGGTCCACCCCGCATCCCAGCTCACGGCTTGTGGATGAACCACCCCATCTTTGTCTCCATGGAGAACGTTTCTCTGCCTCCCTGCCCCTCCTCTTCCTTCCCCCTCCTCTCTGCTGCTCTTCTCTTGATATTGAATTCAGATCCCACCATAATCAAGAACGATTTAATCCTGAAATCCCTAGCAATTACACCTACACGGACTCTTACAAACAGGCCCCATCACGCCGGTTCCTGAGTTCCTGTGTGGCGCTTAGCAGCGTGTCGTCGGGACAGGTCAGGGGAAACCTAGAAAACTCAAATAAAGAAGAAGGCAGGAAACACTTGGGTAACACTGTAGGAACAGATGAAGCAGTCGCTATTACAGTCCAGGGAGAGGCGCTGGCTTCCCTTTCAGCCGAGGCGGCCTGCACTTCCACAGAAGCAGTCAAGTCTCCCAGCTGAAGGTTCTCCTATGTACTTGTGAGCATGCCCGGGAGGGCATAGTGAGTGTCCACCTCCCTGCAGCTCAAGCCAAGACACCTTCTTAGCCCCAGCTTGAGTTTAGAATGCCTGAGTCTCCCTGTGGGAAGTCTGAAAATCAGCATACATTGTGTCAGGCTTGGCTGGAGAAAGGGAGAAAGTTGGCAATGCCTAGGAAAGCCAGACCTTTAATTTCTGAGAGTTTCGACAGTCTTCTTGGTGTCCTGGGTTTGGGATACTTTCCCTTTGTATTTCCCAATGCTGTGTTTAAGCCTCTGGTTTTCAGTGCGTCCGCTCAGCTCTCTGTCCGGGAGTAGCCCACACGCCGTAGATGGTATGCCTTACTTTGGCTCCCCGTGAGCCAAGAGGAAGATGATGGGGCGGAGATGAAAGGACTGGAAATTCCACCACAGCCCCACTCCAGGAAACCTGTGTGGCATCTAATTGTGGTGGATAAAGCCAATCTTATTACCCCATACTTCTGTATATGAGGGCTGGGCAAAGGAGGAGCGTTGCCACGGAAACGCAGATCGGGTTCCCAATGGAAAAGTTGTACACATTTTTCTCTGTGAATATCAATTTATCTAAAATGCCAGTTCTGTTGAGAGCACTGGAGGGTGGGGGGGTACGGGGGGACTTGTCACCGTTGCTCACAGCTGTGTCCTCAGCCCCCTCCCAGGTGTGGCCTGAGGAGGCACTCATTACGCTTCTGATTGTGAGTGAAGATGAAGATGAGTCAGCTTCTAGGAGCTCAGCTTTCCAGAAACATCCATTTGTGATCTATCTCCGGTAGCCAGAGGCGTGAGCAGACCAGCACTTGGGTTTCTCTGCTAATGACTACCCAATGAGCTGAAATAAGGAGCACCAGCAAGGGAGTCCTCCCCTCTGTGCCTCTGTGCTCCTTCCAGCCTCGGGGCTTAGAAGGTCCTGCTGCTAGCTTAACCTTCTTGGTAAATTCAGGCATTTTGGCATCATTTTTTCCTTTTTTTTTTTGTAGTGTATATTAATTGTATAAAATAATAGGATTATTATGACATCTTCATTTTTGTAGATGCCCTCATCTTCCCTACTGGAAAGCTTCCCCCCAAGGGTGTGTACACACACCCACACAGACACGCAGACATGCAAACACACACACCCTGCCCATGACAAGTTTGGTCTGGGCCGCCAGCTAAGCGCCTACAGAAACAAACAAGGTCTAGGGTAGCCACCTAGTGGTGTTTCTTCAACCCTGCAGGCCTTCCCGCTTCTCAGGGAGCTGCTGGAGGGACCGGCAACCACAGGGCCTCCTCAAGGCAGGGAAAAGGAGGGTGAGCTTAAGGTGTGGCCAGCTGTGACTGAGGTTTTCAGAGAAGCCTGTGCCAAAGGCTTCTCAGAGCGAGGCTGGATAACCCAGAGAGTCGCCAGAAGGAAGAGATAGCACAGCTTCTTTTTTAGAGTTGCCCTTGACGTCGAGGGGGTCAGGTAGGGTGGGAATACAGGACTGAGTGCCAACGTGGGGCGGAGCCCTTGTTTTCCGGGAAAAGTCAGAATTTGGGAGGTTTATTCGGTAAAGATCCTTTGCCTCCGTTCTGATCTCTCCATCCAAGTCCCCGTGTAGAACGACGAGAGCACCTTTCGTGAGAAAAACCCACCGGCAAAGAGGGAGGCGGGAGTCTGTTAGAAATGGCTGCAGTGGCCTGGATCAGGCACCCAGCGGCTCACATGACCCCCAGAGCATCTGAAGGGGGACTAGGCACGTATTCTAAACTGACTACCGCTGGGTGTAGTTTTAAGACGCCAATGAGACACCCAAGAAAGAGGTTGTGTGCAGAGCTCCGTGTAACAGAGAGAGCACGTGTGGGAAAGATCACACTGCGCAATGAGCTGGACGCTCTACACCCCGTGTGCAGCATCATGAGTTGAGCTACTGAAACATTTTTCTGTGCTCTATCCTGTTTCCCTTCCGTAGAAGTGTGCTACCTTCTAATGTACTCTCTTCAGCTTCTTCTCCTGCCCGTCTGTCTCCGTCCAGCCTCCTGTTCCAAGAGCCCAGCACCGCCGTCCTAGAGGAACCCTTCTAGGGGGAGACCCTGACTCCTGCCAATACCATGAGAGCAAAGAACTGGAATGATTGTGTTACAGGGGGACGTTAGGGTCCCCTTTCCGGTTCTTACTCTAGTTAGTAAAAGAATTTAAAAACAGGTTTAGAGGGAAGCTTAAGGATAATTTTTATCAGAATTTGATAGAAAAATAATAGGAGAAGTGTTGTGGTTTGAATGAAAATGCTCCCCCCCCATAGACTCATAGGAAGTGGCACTGATTAAGAGGTGTGGCCTTGTTGGAGGAAGCGTGTCACTGTGGGGGTGGGCTTTGAGGTCTTCTATGTTCAGGCTACACCCAGTGGGTCACAGAGTTCACTTCTAATGCCTGCGGGTCGTGATGTAGGGCTCTCGGCTTCTTCTCCAGCACCATGTCTGCCTGCACGCTGCCATGCTTCCTGCCACAATGACAACGGACTAAACCTCTGATCTGTAAGCCAGCCCCAATGAAACGTTTTCCTTTATGAGAGCTGCCATGGTCATGGTGTCTCTTCACAGCAATAGAAGCCCTAACTAACACAACAGGCAAGCTGTAGACCTTGGCAGCTTCCCAGAGGAGGAGGATGGAGGTAGAAGAGGAGGAGGGAGAGGAAGAAGAAGGATAAGAAGAAGAGGAGGAGGAGGAGGAACAGGAGGAGGAGGAGGAAGAGGAAGAGGAAGAAGAAGAAAAAGAAGAAGAGGAAGAAGAAGAAAAAGAAGAGAAGGAGGAGGACGGGGAGGGGGAAGGGAAGGGGGAGGGAGAGGGGGAGGGGGAGGAAGAGGAGGAGGAAGAAGAAAGGGAGCCACATAGCGAAAGCAGGGAGGGTAGTTTTTAAAAGTGAGGGATCCCAGCCTGCCAGGGAAAGCATACCTAGACTTTAGTTAGTATCCAGAGGAAAAGAGAAAGGAAAGAAGAAAAATCTGCCTTTTCTGAGATAGGGTCCCCAGAAGCTATGCAAGTGACTGCACCAAGGGTGGGGTTCCAGGAAGGAAAAGCAGATGATCTCATAAAGCGAAAAGTATCCCTTCCATCTCAGGAGTGTGTCTTTAAGTACGTTAGCCTTCCTAAAAGGTGACCTCTTGTCCAGGTGATCGACAGGCCTGGTTGAATGAACACTTATAAAAAATTATAACATTTATGCATTTATTTTGTATGTGAGCACACCTGGGCTTGCACAAGTGCCTCAGCATGCACACAGAGGCCAGAGGACAACTTGTGCAGCTGGCTCTTTATGTTCAGAGCGTTGTCGGGCCTGGTGGTAAGTCCCTTGGACTGCCGATCCAACTTTCCATTCCTGAATTAAGTCTTAAGGGAGGAGATAATGGTTTATAATGTTTTAACCTTAGCAACAGATCAGAATGCGTCCTTTCTAATCTCCCTCAGAGGTAGTTTCTGACCTTCTCACTGGTGGGAAACGCTTTTCCTTAATGGGCCTGGACAGAGTCCCAGTGCCCACCCTCAATAGCCTCCCAGAGAACTGCAGTGATTCCCCTCAAGGGTCTCTAAGCATCTTTAGAGATAAGCTGGAGCTGGGGAATAGTATAGCCCATGAAAACCTGGAGATCCTATGCTGTCCCGAGGGGTCAGCCTCACCTCCGGGCAGGAGCTAGGACAGGAGGGACGAGGCACCTGAGTGCCTGCCCTTCTATCATTTCTGGTCTCTTCCCAGGACAGAACTGAGGACATTTGCTGCTTCTGACCAAGGACGAGTGTGTGATGGTCCAGTTTTGGGGTCCCGGCCCCTTTTTCTAGCTAATTTATGTCCCTGCCCTTATCAGTCATGGACAAAGAAAAGGCTTATCCAAGACAGGATGGCTGAGAAAAATCCATTGCCACAGAACTGCTCCGGGCAAGGAGCTTTAAATAAAGTGGAATGTGGACCGGGCTGCGGTGGCACACACCTTTAAACCCAGCACTCGGGAGGCAGAGGCAGGCGGATCTCCGTGAGTTCCAGGCCTGCCTGGTCTGCAGAGCGAGTCCCAGGACAACCAGGGCTGCACTACACAGTGAAACACTGTCCTGAAAAACAAACAAAAACCAAACAGCAACGAGGAATGTGGGCTGTCTCGGGACTGAGGCTTATAGGAGGGACTCTGAAACTTTCCAGAGGGCCAGGGACCTTCCCGAGTGCCCATGATATAGGAAGTGCAGAAAAATGGGAAATAAAATACCAGCACTGGGACCTCCAGTGATCTAAAGGGCTAACACCAATTGGCAAGCTAAGCAATAGTGGAGAGACCACCTCGAATGCCCATTCCTGATAATGAACTTGATGTCTATAACCATCTGGGAGCCTTCATCCAGTGGCTGATGGAAGCAGAGGCAAACACACAGTTAAACACTGAACTGAACCCAAGGAACCCAGTGGCAGAGAGAGAGGAGTGATGAGCAAATTGGCAAAGAATGGGCTGGCAAAACCAGCAGAGACAGCTGATCTGAACAGGGGAGAGCTCTTGGACCCCAGACTGACAGCGGGGAGGCTAACATGGGACTGATCTGGACCCCCCCCAAATGTGAGTGTCAGTGAGAAGGCCTGGGCAACCTATGGGGCCCTGAGCTGTGGATCAGTGTCTATCCCTGGAATACAAACAGTCATTGTGTGCCCATAGCACAAAGAGGGATGCTCTCTCAGCCTGGACTCTTAGGGGAATGCCTAGACCCTACCCGGCGTGAAATGACAGACTCTAGATATCCCCTATGTGGAAGGAATTGGCAATAGGGTAGGAGGCTGGGGGGGGAAGGGGAGTGCGGGAGGAGGGAAGGGAGAGGGAACTGGGATTGACATGTAAAACAAGCTATTTAAAATTAAAATAAAAAATGATATAAAAAAATACCAGCACTGGTCAGACACCCATTTCTGGGAATCTCTTCCTTCAATTCCACCCTTTCTGTGTGCACAACTATAAGAGATACCTGTGTGACATCACATTCCACCACGGGTGAGCACCCACCGTGAGAGGTGCCTCCATGTGACACCACAGAGTGACATCACAGAGTGACATCACAGAGTGACATCACAGAGTGACAGCACAGAGTGAGATCACATTCCGCCACATGCCCTGGCTCCGATAGGACCAGGCACAGCTCTGCGCATTCCTTTCTCAGAAGCCTCCAGACTCCCCGCTTTAGACTCTGGGCTTTCCCCACTGTCCATATCCGTCCCCGCAGCTTTACCCACTAAAGTCTGACCACACGCGTCCTGATGCCTTTCTAGCTTGGCTTGTGTCCTAACTGCTCCATGGAAAGTGCCCTGTGGGGACTGCTCATTTTGTCTCCAAGTACCAGGTCCAAAGGCCTCATTAATAACACGCCAGACTTGAAGTTTTAGACAGTCACAGTCCCTGGTGTTCAGAAACGTAACTTCATTTCCTTAGAACTGATCCCAGACCATGAACTTAACCCCTGCCAGCTTAACCTTCTGACTCCAGCTTTAGACAGCCCAGCCGAAAGCTGGAGGCCCTCTTCACTCGGGGTAAGTTCTGTTGATTCTGATGGAACACTTACTCTCTCTCAGCACTAGCTTCTGAGGTCCCTGATGTTCCTTTGGCCTCTGAGTGCAAAGGACATGTGTCTGGGGGCAGAGCCTGTTCCCCATGCCAGACAGGGGTAGAGGGCTGTAGGCAGCCCATTGTGGCGTCCTGTCCATACCAGTTAGTGCACGTGGGTGCCTCTTCTCACTCAGTTCGTACTCTGAGCCCTTGTGATGTTCAAATGCGCCTGACTGCAATCATAGCAGGAAACCATTTTCATCATGGCTGAGGACACGCCGGCAGCACAGACAGACGGCCTCAGGTGGCAGGGTTAGGATTCTCGCCATGTACTCACCTTGTTTCTATCCCATTATATTTTGCTTTTTTAAACTGTGGTTTTATCCTGGTAAGTCAACTTAATGTCCCAAGAGTAGTGCACAGTTTGCAAACCATTGTCTTCCTAATAGTAAGCTTGTCGGGTTCAGGAGGGTGGGTGCGGGGACTGTACCAAACGTTTGGAGACACACGTACACTTGTTTTGTTCTTTCTCAAAATGCACAGCTTTGGGAATAAAAGGGAAGTCTTATCTTTCAAGCTGTTGTCTCTACTCCGTGTTTAAAATAAATCCTTTCAGACATTCAGCAGATTTTCCTTTTCTCCTCAGCCTTACTACTCCCTGGATGGGCACAATGTGCATGGGATATTACGGAAGGACATGGCAGTGAGTTTGGAGAATGTAGCGATACTGTCCACAGTTGCACACACTGGATAGTCAGCCTCACGGTAGTTCTGGTGGTGAATTGCGAGCAAAATGATTGATGACAAGGTCTCTCCGGCTCAGAGAGAGCTCAATAGCCTTTTAAGGGCACAGCTGTTGGCCACCAGTTTGAAAAAGCGATGGTGTCCTTGAGCAGGCCAGCAGCTGGGCCTGCTGAAGCCTTTAGCTGCTCTCAGAGACCCCCCCCAACTCTGGCTCCCCTGGCCTAGAGCTCAAGGTCACCCCATAGTCCCTTCCCTTACCCAGGGGTCACTAGGAGACCCTCCTAGTTCCTAGCAACGGACAGATGCTCACAGGAAATGGAAAACCCACAGGACCCTACGCTCCCCACTGTGAGAACAATGGGCTACGCCTCTGACACTGTAAGCCAGCCCCAGTTAAATGCCGTCCTTCATGACTGTTGCCTTGGTCACGGAGTCTCTTCACAGCAACCGAACAGGGATTAATAGTCACCCTCCATGGCCAAAGAACGAGTTACACGCTTTGAACGCGCAGTGATGGGACAGGAGCAGAGGAAGCTTTTTTTTTTTTTTTTATCCCAAGAGGGAGAAATGGTTAGTAGGAAGGAAGCAAAACCGAAGCTGGCAAATGGGAGCTCCTACAGCCCCCTGTACGGCAGCCAGGGCACGCGGCGCCAGGAGCAAAAGCTCTAAGAAAGCCTTGCGGGCCGCAGTCCACACAGCCGAGACTTAGGCTGGCTCCTCTTGCTGCCTGCACCCTCCCTCGGCGGATGGGTGCCGCACGAGGTCTCCATCGCAACATTGGCTCTGCAGTCAGGGAGGGCTTCGTGCGTTGCTCTCACAGGGCTTCTGGAGAGGGCTCTGCCTCTGCTACATACCTAGGTTCCTAGGCATTGAAATCTCAGCCGGAGCCTCCGTGATTCTTTAACTTTAATATTCGCTAGGCCTGGGAAACCAGCACCACATGGACCATGCCAGTGTCTGCTGTCAGCAGGAACCATAGAATTGACGCCCACCTTAGCTGCGGTGGCGCCTGGGTGTCTGGATAGCTCATATCCCCTCCCCTCCTCTTTCCTATCCCTTCCTTCCTTCCTTCCTTCCTTCCTTCCTTCCTTCCTTCCTTCCTTCCTTCCTTCCTTCCTTTTATTCTTTCTTGAGAAAACATGCTACTGCAATTCAAATAGCCTAAAATTCACTTTGCAGCTCAGTCTGGCCTCAGAATCTCATGGTAATCTCTCTGCCTCCCAAGTGTGGGGATGGCGGGTGTTGCCATCAAACTTGCCTCCCGTCTGATTTTTGCTAACAATTCTCATACGGTACATATGGCGAAAAGCAGCCAGCAACACCTGTGCCACCGACCAAATGCTGGACACCTTTAAAGTTCCTCTCACCCGTAAACTAGCCCATCACCCTTAAGTTCAGTGTCCCACAACGTCTTGGGCATGGGCGCACTGTAGACAAGGCCTCTCTGAGAACGTAACACAATATCCGGCCCAAGGCGCAATTACCAGCAGAGTCTTTGCTTTTGCTCAGTCCAACAGTCCTGTCACTCCCCTCCGCCTTCCCCTGAGCTCTGAGCTCCCGCTGGGATCACTGAGGAGCCAAACGCAGCCTTCAAACCCTTCCCTAGCCTGCTTCTCTAAACTTCTCTACATTCCTCTGGCAAACTACTTCCAGAAGGTTCGGAATCTCATGGCCAGGTGTAGCCGCAGCACTATGCTTTGTGTCAGTAATACAGAAAACTAACCAACTAAAACAACAAAACCAAATACAACCAACAAATTATAGTCAAACAGCCAAAACTAACCAAACCAACTAATCACACACACTCACATATATGTACACTTACACACTCACTCACATTCACTCATGTGCTCACATAGACAGACACTCACAGACACACAGACACCCACACACACACTCATACAGGCCCACATGCTCACACTCTCAGATGCCCTCACCTCCCCCTAACACTTAACCACATGCACACTCTCACACACACACACACTCACACAAATACACACCCACCCTCATCCACACACATATTCTCATACACACATTCTCACACGTGCTCACAAACTCAGATGCTCTCACCTCCATGCTTATCCACTCACACACACTCACATTTAAACACTCACATACATACTAACCCTTCACATTCAGTTACACTCACCCTCTACACCTACCCACATACATACACTCTCTCACACACACTCACACTCACCCACATACATACACTCTCTCACACACTCACTTACACTCACCCACATACATACACTCACACATACTCACATACATATACTCTCACACACACCCACAATACATACACACTCACACTCATCCACATAACTCTCTCACACATACTCACACTCACCCACATACATACACTCTCTCGCACACACACTCACCTGCATACATACACTCTCTCACACACTCACACATATACATATATTCTCTCTTACACTCACACACTCACCCACATACATACACTCGCTCACACTCACCCACATACATACACTCACACTCACACTCATCTGCATACATATATTCTCTCACACACCCACATACATACACTCTCTCACACTCACACTCACACATACACTCTCTCACACACTCACTCACACTCACCCACATACATACACTCTCTCACACACTCACACACTCACCCGCATACATACACTCTCTCACACTCACACTCACACATACACTCTCTCACACACTCACTCACACTCACCCACATACATACACTCTCACCCACATACATACACTCTCACACACTCACACACTCACCCGCATACATACACTCTCTCACACATTCACACTCACCCACATATATGCACTCCCTCAGACACACACATGCACACACTCGTGTACATCTTGTCATTTTGTAAACACTAGGAGGCTTGAATAGCTGCAGTATCTTGGCTCTTTAGGGTGGAGCCTCAAAGTCTACACTGGTTTCCCCATATGAAAGCATGACTGTGGGGCTCTGTTGCTGGGCAGATCTGACTAGGAACAGTGTTATCCTGCATAATTGGAAATTCTCCTTTATCAGCTGATTTAGCCTTAAAAGCCATGTGTGCCAGTTCCTCTCGTGTTAGGGGAGTGATTTCCTAACTACTGAGAAAGCCATCTTTTCTTTTCCCTGAAACATACGCAACAAAATCTCATTAATAGTTCACAGAACAACCTAGAGGTCAAGCCCATGAATTTTGGTCCTTTAGTTTTTATTTAAAGATGTCTGTGGGCATTGTGAGCAGCATAGTACAAAGTGTGCTATATCCTGCCAGGACAGACGGCCACCAGCCGTTCCCCAACACCCCAACAGTGGGCTGCTCAGTCCTGCCTGCACCCCCATGCTCTACTTGGAGGCTTCTCTAGTGGACACAGTCTTTGGCCCAGATGGAACGGCAGTCCCAGAAACACAGTGGATGAGTCAGCCTTGCTGAGGGTGAACACAGCAGACCCTGGAAACTTTGCTGAAGCTACCATCTTTGGGCAGCCCAGGGCATAGAGCGGCATGAAGAACTTCGAATTTGGCTGCACAGCACATCCAGTGAGCTCAGAAGACAAAGTAACGAAGGAGTTCCTGGAGCATGTTGCTCTGCCAGACACTCAGAGGCCTGTGCGAACAGTGACTCTTTGAGAGGCAGCCTTGCAGTTGCTGGATTTGAAATGGGACATGGAGTCTTAAGACTCAGTCTTCATTCCGTTATGACCTCTCCATGGACACCTTTTATTTGTTTATTTTTGCATTTGCAAATATCATTTTTTAGAAATAATCCAGTATAAAAGTGATTTTTTTTGTTGGATGATATATGGCTTTACTCACACATAATAAAGCAAATGGAGAAGATGAGAAGGCCTCCTTTGGTTTTAAAGATATACTCTCACCACGACGTGTGTTGTGTACATATCTATAATCCCCTTGGTTCAGAGACTGGGGTAGGAGGATTGTTAATTCTTTTTTTTTTTTTTTTTTTGAGACAGGTTTCTCTTTGTAACCATTCTAGCTGTTCTGGAACTCACTCTGTAGACCAGGCTGGCATGGAACTCACAGAGATCTGCCTGCCTGCCTCTGCCTCCCAAGTTCTGGGATTAAAGGCATGGCCACCACTGCCTGGTTTAGGATTGTTAGTTTTAGGCTAGCCTGGGCTGCTTTTGAGTGGGAATTTGTCTCAGCGTAGAGCCTTGCCAAGTATGTGTGTGAGGCCCTAAGGTCAGTCAATGGCATTTCAAATTTCCCCTTGCTTATAGTTCCAGAGAGTAGATAGTTGAGTTTGAGCATTTCTCTAACGCTCTGTGTAGCCTTGACTGCCCTGGAACTAATGCTTAGGCTGGCCTGCTTCTGCCTCCTGAGTGATGGCATTAAGGGTGTGTATTGCCACTGCCCGGCCTTCGTTTCTCTAACTTGTAAACATTTGTTTATTTGCTCATTGTGCGTGAAGGGGCAGGTGTGGCCATTATTGGACAGCCCGCAGAAGTCTGTCTCCCTCCACACAGCCATGCAGGCTTGGTGGCAGCCATCTTCGCTCACCGAGACATCCTGCCAGCTGCTGCAACCCCCCAGCTTTGACTCGGTCGTCCTTCCTTCCGACAATAAGGCGAAACTCTACTAAAGGGAGACTTGGGGTCATCTAACTAACTGGAGGAGGTCCTTTCAAACCGGTGTCTTCTAATGAGATACGAGTGGCGTCAACGTGACGTATCAGCTGTCAGCTGTTTCCCAACGGTGGTAGCTGTACGTCCGCTACAGTCAATCAAATCCATTCTAACCGTCCGTTATCTCTCTTATCTGGTCCATAGTAACCAGATGCACCGTTTCCAACGGCGGCCATCGTCCCTGATAAAAGTCCAGTAGCGTGTTTCCTTCCCTTTTCATTTTGTTAGAAATTGAGCCTAGCTGTGGCCCACTGACTGTGTCTTATAATCCACTAACGTATTGTCTTGCCTGTAGTTTGAATGATGCTGACACAAACTCGATAAATATGCAAACAAGAGATGTGCACAGAGTGGGGAGCCCTGGGGTGCATAAGAGGAAAACACGGGAGACAGCCGTGGGGGGTGGCGGGAAGCCCTGGGTGAACGCACATTGTTGGCATGAGCAGGGCCATGCCACCGAGGGTGCCTCAGACCATTGGGAGTGGCAAAGCCTCTCCTGGGACAGGTGCAGATGAGCGTCGAAGCCCTCCTCCACCCAACTGAGCGTTGAGGAAGGAGAAAACGTTTAGCTCTAACCGATGAAGGCAGAAACTATCATCCACATCTTCCTCCTCCAGGACAGCCTGAGACCCCCCCCCACTGCAGAGACCTCCCACCTACATGAGCTGACCCGACTCCTCATTGTGCTGCACACAGTAAACCTCCCGCCTCACTTGGTGCTAGATAATAAACACTGCGCTCTGGGTCTGCTGGTGTCTCTGTTAGAGCGCACGGTCCTCTCAATCCCTGCTTTCCTGTACACGTGTCTTTATGACTATCATTTCTTCATTCCCTGGTCACCCCAGTCAGGTCAGTCTCTACAGATTTGTAGGGCCTGGGGCCAACAGCAACTGGACAACTTAAGATAAACCGTCTCACAAGGTGACTGTAGTTCATAACATTATCCAGACGTGGTGGTGCATGCCTGTAACCTCAGCACTCAGGAAGGTCCAGAGCTCAAGGCCACATTGGAGAGCTCAAGGCCATATTGGGGTTTTAAGTCAGCCTAGGTCTCAAGAAAGTGAAATAAAACAAGCAAGCCAGTGAAAAATAGTGCAGACTTGGAATTTGCTGAGGACGGGTCTTAAGTATTACACACACACATGCACACACACACACACACACACACAAGCACCCACAATGGTTCCTGCAAGATGAGAGACGTTAATTAGCTCAGCTGTGGTAATCATTGCATAAATGTGTCCATATGTGAAGACTTCAAGTTGTACCTTTTAGATAATGCAGTTTTAGCAATTCCACTTCAATAAAGCTGAAAAGTATTTTCTATACGATAGGCTACTCCCATTATATTTATCCCTATTGAAAGACCTCAGCATCAAAGCGCTGGGCACTGAACCGAACCCTCTGCCCAAGAACCGGGGCCAGACCACTGGCTGCAAATGCAAGAGGTGATTTATTGAGTACACAGGCGCCTGCGGATGCTACTGCAACTCGGGTGCAGAGCATACCGGGCTTTCAGGGAGTACAATATTTATAGAGTTTCAATGGTTACATAAGTAACAGGCATTTCATTGGCTCATCTTGGGGGCAGGGGTAGTTCCCACGGACTAAGTTTCCTGGTATTACTTTATAAAAGACCCAGGCATACTTTAGCAATTATTATCCTGGTCCCATGACTACTATGGTGATCATAGACACAACTGGGGGCAAGGGTAGTTGCCAAGGACTAGGTGTCCTGGTATTGTCATATGAAAGTTCCCAGCACGCTTCAGCAATTATTATCTGGGTCCCATGACTGCTATAGTGATCACAGACATCCTGTTTTGAGGGTGAGATACCTGGTCTGGGATTCTTTCATTAGGCAACGGCCTGGCCTTGCTTTTCTTTTCCTAGGGGGTCCTGGGTAGGGGTCTTTCACTATAAATAGAACCAACAGCCAAAGTTGAAATGTTTTAAGGATCTTGGCTCGTTCTAGCCCATTTACTGGTGGAATATTGCTCACCCATTCCTGTGTAGCAGAGGAATTGGTCCCACAGGCTCACGTGTGTAAGGCTTGATCCCCAGATGCTTGAAACTGTAGTCCATGGGGTCTAGCGTGCAGAAGTCTATCACGGGGACATGTCCTTGGGTCCCTATTGTAGAATGTAGTCTTCCTTGCCAGCTGCCTAGGCCCTGCCACAGTTGCAGTCCCCAAATAACACACAAGACACTGTAATAATTATGAAGCTGTTGGCCGTTTGCTTGGTTTCTTACTGGCTAGCTCTGACTTAAGTATTTAACCCATAATTGTTAACCTAAGTATTTCTTTTACCAGAGAAAGGGGTCCGGACCTCTTACTCTGGCAGCCTATATGGTTGCCTGACTCTGCCTCTCTTTCCCAGAATCCTCCTTGCCTCCTAGTCCCACCTATCTTGCTTCCCTATTGGCCAACAGTGCTTTAGTCAACAACCAATAAGAGAGACAGATTTACAGAATGACATCTCCCATCACCCTATCATGTTTTGTTCCATTCTCTGCCCCTTCCCACCCCCTCAGTGCCTCTTGTCAGCCACGAGGTTTTTCCAGTTTGTTCTACCTCGAGCTTCCTACACTGCCATTCTGCCTCGAGACGCAGAACCAAGTTCCCGAGCGACTGTGGACTGCAATCCTGACTTTAAAAGCTGCTTGAAATAGTTTCTCCCAGGTACTTGATGAAAGAGCTAACACACCCGGCAGTCCCTTGAGACCATACACTTGCCAACCTTTAAAATTATTTATTTACTTGCTGCAACTTTCTTTTCCTGTAATACTGGGGATTGACCCCAGCACCTTGTACATACTAGGCAAGCCCCTTCCTGTTGAACTTTCACACACATGGGGAAAGGGGTCTACAGCTGTATCCTCAGCCCTTTTTTGCTGATGTCTTTTACTTTTAAGTTTTTGCCAAATTTTTATTAGAGAGCTTAAATTTATGTGGTGAGGACTAATGAGAGATGTAAGGGACCTCAAGATCAAAATCAAATGAAATTCAGCGGAAATAATTGAACAGGCAGAAATGTGCTTAAACAGAGAACCGGGTTGTTTCCAGTACTGATCAGCGGAGAAAAATCACACCTGGAAATGCATTTGAGCAGCAGTTCTGAAGAGGACACATTTGGAAATTTAAAGTCTCTCATACACGGTCAGATTGCTTTTAAATATTGACACGGTTTCACTAAATTGTCCAGGCTGGTCTTGAACTCGCGTCGTGGCCCAGGTGTTGAACTTGTGGCCCTCCTACGTCAACTGTATAGCTGGTATCATAAGCCTGGTTACCCGGCTGGATTATAATGCATTTGTTTGGTCCTTGCAGACTCTCTGTCTCCTGACTTGACTTGTCTGTCTGTTGTATGAGTCTGATACTGTATCTGCCCTAGGGCTGTCATGTGACTGTGTGCCCATGTGTCTGTCCCTAACAAAGGGCTTTGCTCTGTATTTATTGAACACAGAAGGCATCACACAGGGAAGGAATGGGGGACACTGAAAGGGGTAAACTGAACTCAAGGGCTTCACTTCTAATAATTTAGAAATAAAGGGACCAGACCCTCACTCAGCCACCTGCTTTAGCAGCCATGACAGGCTACAGAAAAGACACATAGGTCTCTGACACAAGGAAACTCCAGATCCTCTGGCCTCCCAGAGTCTAGGGCCAAAACTGAACACAAAGAAACTCCAGATGACTCCTCCTCCCCCCATAGCCTCCTAGATGCTTGGTTCCTGGGAACTGTTTGACCACAAAAGAAACTCCATGGGGATCAAAACCTCCCCTGTGGTCTCCAGGATATAGTTCTGAAAACTATTGGTGTCTGCATACAACAGGCCACCTGCAAGTAGCAAGACAAAGCCATAGAAACCACAGAATGTTCCCTCTCAGCACTGACCAGCGAGAATAATGGATACACAGGTATTACACGTCAAAAACATGACTTTGAAAAATTTCTTGATTGTTCCCCAAATGCCAACCAATCAGAAACCAATCCGCACCTACTGATGTAATCCTGTAACTTTTGCCTCTAAAACCTAGCAGTAGACAGGGAACTTCACTCCCTCTGGAGGCTGCTGTATTGGCTTGCCAGAGGGGGGTCTTTGTCATGGTTGGATGAACAATCATTAAACCTTGCTTTTGCTATTTGGTGGGTCTTCCTGGTGGTCTCTGGGAACTTTGCAACTTGGGCACAACAGAGACTATGCAGAAGTCTTTAACAGATTTTTACAAGGGATTACGTCACTGGCTGTAGCTGACCCAGATAACAAAGAGTAAACAACCAACATCGGAAAGTTGTGTTCAACTCTTGTGGGTGAGTATTCATTTTATGGGATTACTTTCTACCTCTGTTTCTGGGGTTTTCAGCACAATTATTAGAACACACAGGCATTACTCTGGATCACAGTGTGGAAGGGCACATAATTTAAGGTTATGGCTACGCATGGGCTTAGATTGTAAGCGTTGATTACACAGGAAAGCCAAGGTAAGCAAAGCTGATTGTTACATTGTTCTCTCAAAAGCAGGTTAAACAAACAGGGCGAGTACACAGGAGGCTATCAGTCTTAAGGGACCTCAGTGTATATTATTAGCTTAGGCTGTGAGGCCCAGCAAAGTTTCCAATCTCTTAAAATATAACATAGTTTTACCATAACGCATTGCTGCACTCAAGTCTCTTGTCTGCCTACAACTGAATTCTAATGTTTCCTCAACTGCATTGAGTCTGTGGGTAATAAAAGGAAACACTTCTAATATTCCTGCAAGCACATTCTTCAGTTCATTGCTTAGCCTTTTTTTTGGCGGGGGGGGAGGGGGAAGGGAGGAGTCTTCTGCAGGTGAGGCCTGAGCTCGGTCTCCGGCAGTGCTTAAATCTAGGACATTTTCTCTTCAACCCATGTTTCTGATTTACTTGTATCCAAACCTGTCTTTATTTGGTGTCTTCAGATGAACACTGTGATCTTGTGAGAGGGGTTGTGCATAAATGATGATGAACCCTTGTAAAGGGGGTTGTGTATAAATGATGATGACCCCACCTTAATGGCCACGGAGATCATTTATAAACATAGGGGTGCCACGGGTGTCTTGGTCTGACGGTCCCACACTTTGCCACCTTCCTTGCCAAACCCTGGGATTTACTACAGGGGCCAGACCCCAAGACACCAGCTATTGCAGATAAACAGGACGTGTGCATTCTGAGTGATCTTGAAGCAAGCAGAGCAAGACTCCCTTATCTTCCTCTTTTCCTCACCCGGTTTCCTGGGTGCAGGGTCTCTAGCTGAACCGGAGGCTTCCTCTTTAGGCTAAGCTGGCCAGGGTCTGGGGCGCTGATCCTCACACTTGCAGAGCAAACATCTTACCCAGCCCCAGAGCCACACCTCGCCAGCCCTCTGGAACGTAAAAAAAAAACAAAACAAAACAGTAGAAGTATGTCCCCATATGACACAGGCCATATAGTAGCCAAGAAAGTATTCGCCGTTGATGTGAACTCAGTATTCACCGGACACCCTGTGTTTTGATTTGTGCAGCCTGGCACTCTTGGTACGGTTGTTTTAGTTGGTGCTGGGGAAGGTGGAACTGAAGATGTTTTAGGTCTCACAGAGTGCAAAGCCAGGACTTCCAGAGATTTCCCCCGACTCCTACCATGACTGCTAAAACCCATTTACGGGCCTAGTCGGCTTCCTGCTTGCTGCAGGGCAGGCCGAACACACCACCACCCCAGACTCAACACGGGAAAAATCCAGACGCCTGAGGCTCTGGCAGGATCTGGGTGATTTTGCTACGGTAAATGTGCAGAGCGCCGGCCAATCCGGTGTCCGAGAACCCGGGCGCGGCATTTCAGAGCCAGGCGCTCACCCCCACGGCCTCCGAAACCGCGCTGCGCTCGCGCGTCCTTCCCGGGCCGCGGGGGGTGGGGACACCTACTTCCCCGCGTGCCCAGCTCTGCCGGCGGCGACTCAGGTGACTCCGGCCGCGCTAGGCAAGCCCGGCCAGCGGGGCGCGCGTGGGGACGCGGAGGGCGCGCGCGTAGAGCGGAAGGTGGGGTGCGTGGGCGGCGGCGGCGCGCGCGTAGAGCAGGCGGGAGGGCTCGCGTGGAGCTGGAGGGGGCGCTGGGGTTTGCTGGTGCAAAGGCCCTCCACTACTTCACCAGCGCGGAGGCAGGGGGCTGGCCCGGGTGCCGCAGAAGGTCGTGGGAGGCTCGCCGCTGACGTGGGAAGAAACGCAGCGGCGCTTCCGCTTCCCGTGTCCTCGAGCCCTAGGGCGGCAACACAAAGGCGCAGAGCCCGGGGAGCCTCAAACTCTGCTGCTCCGTGCAGGAGAGGGCGCCGACAGGGCCGTTGCGCCCGGGTCCAGCGCATAAGATTTCTATTTCCGTGTGTGTGTGTGTGTGTGTGTGTGTGTGTGTGTGTGTGTGTGTGTGTGTGTGTGTGTGTGTGTGTGTGTGTGCTTGTGCGTCCTTATGCGCAGGAGACCCAGACTTCCCACTTACACCGTGTTCAGTGAGGCAGGGTCTCTCAATCAAACCCAGGCTGGGCCCCTGGAGACATGGCAAGGATTACAGGCCCTGGGGCATTTTCTGTGCATCCTGAATCTGTACTTGGGTCTCTAAGCCTGTGTTCAACCACTGAGCCTAGTTCCTAACTTAGAACTTTTTCTCACTTTCCACTCTCTGGACTCAGTTTCCCTCACCTGTTCATCAGCAAGACTGGGAGACACCTTCTAAAATCTAGAGGGAAGTAGGGAGGGAGGGAGGCGCTGTGTTGGTGGCTTTTGAATCAGGGCCTTCCACTTGGGGGGGAGGGGTTGCTGTGTGCCTGCCCCTTGCAGTCTTCATTCTTAGGCATTGACTGACGGGGTGGGGGCTTTCAATCCGGGCAAAGAATCCCACTCCCTTTCCCATTTCTATTCTCCACCTTCCACTGTCCCTGTGATTTCTCTCTCCGTATGGATTAAGTGTTGGCTAAAGACAGCTCTCACCTGAGAGATGCAGTTAACAATTGTCTGGCAGCAGCCTCTAGAGACAGTCTGTGTTCTTTCCCCTCTAGCAAAGAGTGTTCAAGGCCACCAACCACACTGACTAGCCTGTTCGAGGGCTGCGGTTTGGGCGCTTCTTGGGGGTACAAAGACTTTACCTGTTCTTGGCTTTGCTTCCTTTTGGAGGAGAAACAAGACCTAGCTAGGGTGAGGTCAAGGTCCTGGTTGGCTGTTTGCAGGATATACTGGTGATGGGCACAGTCACTGTGGCCCAGGGGCAGGTGTGTGGTATATGGTGCTGCTGTGCTTCCCTGCATGGGGGAAATAAAAACAAAACAAAACAAAACAAAACAAAAAACCTTTGGTTCTTGCCGTGGGCCTTTTTGGAGACTGTTTAAAAAGTGTGAAAAGATCTCTGGATGGTGCTACATGGGACCAAGGGGAAAAAGAGGCCAAGACCAGCCATTGCTACATGAGACCCTGTCTCAAATAACAAAACAGAAAGTTTCAAAATAAGTAAAAGACATAAAATTACAGGGATTATAAATGGCATTGAAACAATTGCCAATCCAATGCAATTAAAACTCAAATTGATACAATGTACTTTATTAGCGGCCTTCAGTAGCAAAATGGCATCTGAGGCAGTTAACTTCTTTCCCTTGAGAATGACCCACACCTCCCACAGCCGTTCTTGGCAGACTTAGGGCAGCGCTGTATGGCTTTGTGTTGAGGAGTCTCTAGCATGCTTCCCCAGACTCACTACAAGTTTACCGTCCACATTTCCCAGCCCTCAGGAGGCAGGGGCAGGTGAACTCTGAGTTCAAGGTCAGCCTGGTCTACAGAGCAACTTCCAGGACAGCCAGGGCTGCACAGAGAAACTCTGTCTGGAAACAAAACAACAAAATAAAATTAAAGGCTGGGTTTTTTTTTCCCATCTAGTGACTCATGAAAATAGAGATGTATGGGCTGGAGAGACGGCTCAGTGACTAAGAGCACTTGGCTGCTCTTCCAGAGGTCCTGAGTTCAATTCCTAGCAGTTGTTTTAAGAGGTTTACACACACACACACACACACACACACACACACACACACACACACACACACAGAGCCAATCCCCCCCCTTCTGTGGGTGACAGACTATCCCACTCAGAGTGGATGTGTCTGTGACTGACTGATTGTAGCTTCTCTCCTTACAGTGATGGTGAGCATTTATGTGTGTGAGTGTTTTGTCACTGTGACTAAAATGCATACCAGAAACCACGTGGGGAGGAGGGCATCTTCAGTCTATCCTGGCAGTGAGGACATTCTGCAGCAGGATGTGGTGGTCAGGAAGCAGAGAGGGGAAGCATGGGCCCTCAGGTGACGTTCTTGTTTTACTCTGCCTGGGCTACCCACATTCAGGTGGGTCTTCGCCCCTCGGCTGACCCCCATGGAAGGCCCCCACTGACAGGACAGGGCTGGTCCCCACCTGCCTCACAGTGATTCTCAATCCAGTCACGTTAGAGCCAAGAGCCGTTGTTCTGAGTTTCAAGGCATCACCAGCTGTTTCAGCTACTTTTTTCCTCACTCTGACCAAAATGCTCCACAAGAAACAGTTTCAGGGAGGAGGGTTATTCCCCTTGCAGGTCTAGGTGTTCATTCCATCAGTGGGGAGGGGCGCTGGAGGCTGTCGGGTCACCTAGTGAACCACATCACGCTGATGGGTTTGAAAACTCAGGCGAATTTCCCCAGGCTTTCAGATAAAAAGACACAAGAACCAGAAGAGTTGAGTAGTCCTGAGAAACCGAGTGTAGCTTAAGATCCTTCTCATTGCAAAGTTTGCAAGCCTAGCTAGCTCCGCAGTGAAATCCACCAAACATCACAAAAACAATGAGAAAAGAATACTGCCTACTGCTTGTTTTTTTTTTTTTTTTTTTTTTACGAGGCCACATAGCATCATTGTGAAACTTGACAAGGAAATTACCAGAAACTATGGGACCAGATGTCAGTAAAACAGGTACAAAGGACTTGAAACAATGTGTCGGTAAATCGAGCCAGATAACCTGTAAAAAGGACAGCAGGCGATGATGGCTTGGGTTTACTCAAGGAAGTTAGCTTTGTTCAAAAAGGGATGAACCAGCCAGGGCGTTGGTGGCATACACCTTTAATCCCAGCCCTTGGGAGGCAGAGGCAGGCGGATCTCTGTGAGTTCCAGGCCAGCTTGGTCTACAGAGTGAGTTCCAGGAGAGCCTCCAAAACAATACAGACAATACAGAGAAACCCTGTATCGAAAAACCAAAAAAAAAAAAAAAAAGGAATGAACCAGTTAAAGCCCAATTATGGAATAAAGGGGGAAAAATCTTCGATGCATCTTCCACCTATGAACAATACAACCTTTTTGCAAGGGGCTGTGGCTGTGGCTCAGTGGGTAGAGTGCCTACAGTACGTGCTCTCAGCCCCGGGTGGCATCCTCCATACTGTATTAAAAGGGCGTGGTGGCATGTATTTCTAAGTCCAGCACTGGGGATATTCAGTCATTCAGTTACATCACTGAAGGCTGCCTGGTCACAGGAGACGTGGCCTAAAAACAAACAGACAAAAAGCAAAGCAAAAGCACCTTTTTATGAAAGGGAGGGAATTTAAAATGATGGCAGATAAGTCATTTCTTTTTCAATCCAGATTAGAATTCAATCTCGGGCTGACTGTGCTGGGGCATGCCTTTAATCCCAGTGCTCCAAAGGCAGTGGCAGGAGGATCTCTTTGTGTCCTCAGGCCAGGCTAGTCTAGTTTACATAGCAAGTTCCAGGCAAGGTAGGGGTACAGGGAGAGACCCTATATAAAAAAAAAAATCAAAACCCAGGAGATTATTTCTCAGACAGATGGGAGGAGAAATGTGTGGATGGACAGCAACCTGGGTAGGCCACACAGATAGGCAGCAAGGAGAGGGCCAAGCTGAAGCCTCTGGGACAACAGATTCCTTTAGTGTATACTCCTCTTGGTGAGGTGACAGGTTGGTGGAGCCATCGGCATTGAAATATTGGATGACCTCTTCTTGGGGCCCAGGTGAGGGGTTGCACCCATATCTCTGTCCGATGTGCTTGGAATGTTCTTGGCTTAGTTTCCTGATATGATTTTAATATGCTAATGTGATCCCAGTGTGATAAGTGGTTTATCAGTCCGAGCCAAGAGCTGGTCAAATAGTGGCATTTATGGGCACAACAAACAGGTCAGAGTCACCCTTCTCAAGTGGAATGAAAGCTGCTTATAGAACAGAGTCTCTCAGGACGAGGCAACAGCCTGGGGGGAAAATGGTTTTAAACAACATGGAGTAACTTAGGGCAGAGAGCAGCCTGACCTCAACAGCAAGCCCATGTCTTAAAAGCCTGTATTTTAACAAGTATGCTTTAATAAAAAAAATATGTAAAGTGTTCTACTGTAAGAGAAATTTGGCTTGTTCAGATTTCCCTAATCTGGGGAATCTGAAATACAGAGGGTGTATTATTAGTGATTAAAAAGCCTCGAGATAGGGGAAAATGCAATATCAGATCAGTATATTTTTTTGTTGAATTAGGGACTTGTAAAGTTGATTCCCTTTTGTTGGTCTGTGGTGCTCATATAAAAAGACTTAAGAGTTGTGTTTGATGATAGGATTGGGGTGACGTGGAAGTCAGGGAATGCTAAATTGAGGACCCAGCATAAAATTTTGCTTTTGGATTAATTTTCTTCTGGTTTGATTTTTTTTTTAAGTTTATAACAATTGGATTAAAAAACAGCTCCCTGGAGGGGCTGGAGAGAGACTCAGTGGTTAAGAGCAAACATTGCTCTTCTGGAGGATCGCAGTTGGGTTCCCAGCATGCTTTACAACTGCCTGTAACTCAGGCTTCACCCTGCTGGGGGAGCAGCACCCACAAGTGGCACCTATCACCTGCTAACACAGAGAAAGCCAGCCATAAGTGAGCAGCACCTGCCCTCCACCATCTGCTGAGCTACGCAATGACTCTAGCCACACAGGTGACCCCAGGGTGAGGACAAAAGAGCCACCACACTGTCCTTACGTGGGACCCCATTCAAACAGCACATGGTGGAGGTCGGGTTGCCGAGCTGGGAAGTTGTGCCTCTGGCTGCAAGGTTAGAAGTCCCCAGTTTGTGTTAAAAGACTTTCTGCTGAGTCCTGGGGTCACCTCCGGTTAGCCACCCCCTGTATTCATGGTGGCACTAGGCTTGGAGGATGGGCTCCCTTTGTAGGATGTGTTCAGAAGAGTCAGATCTATTGGTGGGCCTTGGAGGGGTCCCCATGAGTCTGGACTTAGTTTTCTAGGGGGGAGGGAATCATGTAAATTTATATTCTGCAAACAAGGCTTCCTACAAAGGGAACCCATCCTCTGTGTTAGCAGGTGATAGGTGCCACTTGTGGGTGCTGCTCCTCCAGCAGGGTGAAGCTGGAAGCTCTGGTCCTCATTTCTGGTCGCTGCTGGCTTATGCCTGTCCCCGTGTGGACCCCTTCTTCTCCCTCAGTGGAATTCTGACTCCTGGAAAAGAGAAAAAGAGTTGTGAGGGTCTGTGGGATGGCATCTGCGAATCAGGTGTTAAACAGCAAAGATGAGAGTGGGAGGTATTCTAACACAAACACTGTGGGCAGAGGTCTCAACATTTTGTGGATAAGATTTTTTTTTCCTATGGGTGTGGGTCTCTTTGATTTTATTAACCCCAGATACTTAAAAAGCATTATCAACCCTAGTTCTCTTCTCTCCAATATGTAATATGGAATCAATTTCCTGTCTGTTTCTCCTGCCTTCTATCTACTTCATGCTCTTATCAGTAACATTATGGGCTGGGACCCTGGCCCTGCAGCTTTGGACTTAGAAGTTTGTGTTTGATACCCAGCCCACTGGATTAGTTTGTTGGTAGAATTTGATCTCCTCCCCCCCTCATCCCTCCCCGTGTTTGGGCTTCTGTCCCCATGGCTTATTAAGCCCGGATTACCTTTCCTTGCTGTCTCTTAGAAGCATGTAATGGATTTGTGTATAGCAAGTTCTGTGGCAGGCTCTTAGGAAAAGGGATTCTATATACTAGCCTGCATAAGGCTGGTCTTGGCGGCGGCAGGAAGAAGCAGGGGTTGACCTGGGTTTCGTTTAGGACACAGTGGTTCATTTCAATTTGGAAAATTATGTCTACTTGATGTACAGTGTGCTGTTTGGACGAGAGTATCCTCCGTGACGTATTGAATACAGACAGCCCACACAGCCGTTACCTTCCACACTTTCTTGTCCCACTTGACTGCAATGGGGACTTATGGATCATTCACCCCGGGACTTGGCTTTACTACTTGCTTCCATGAGTGTGACTGTCTTGGACTCCACAAATATGTGAATTTAGAGTATTTGTCTTTGGGCCAGGCTCATTCTCACATCCGTCACCTGTAAAATGCTTCCCTCTTCTGCCCTCCCTACCTCACGAGCCGCCAGGGAAACAGACTCAGAGAATGAAAGTTTGGCCCCAGCTTAGTGTTCGGCATGTTTGCTTGGGACTTAAGAATTTGCACCGTTTAATTTGGTGTTCACCGCAACAAGTGTTTAAAATGTTTGCACAAATTTGGTTAGTGCTTTGTTGCTTGTTGACACTCCGGGTCATTTAATTTGCAGGGTTTTTTTTAAAGATTTATTTATTCGTGTATTACGTATACAGTGTTCTGTCTATCTGCATGCTTGCACGTATGCCTGCAGGCCAGAAAGAGGACATCAGATCTCATTACAGATGGTTGTGAGTCACCATGTGGTTGCTGGGAATTGAACTCAGGTTCTCTGGAAGAGCAGCCGGTGCTCTTGACCTTTGAGACATCTCTCCTGCCCTAACTGCGTAATTTAGGACTCAACTTTCTGTTACTTTCTCTGTTATCTTGGATGTAGACTTTTCCACCACAATAGAGAGCGATGGACCAGTGGAGACTTGACAGTCAGGAAGTGTGTTTCTGTTTCTTGTGACAGTTTTGCTTGGTGTGGTCAGTTTAGCTCTGGGGTGAGGGGGGTCTGTGGAGTCATGGGCTGGAGTGCGCCTTCTACATTGTCTTCTTACCTCTTGGTTCAAGGGGGACAGTCCCTATTTTGGTCAACATAAAAGGGAAGAAAAGAGGAGGTTACCCACAGCCCCAGCCTCCCTTACTCATGAGAGGATAGGCATGGTGTCATGTGTGGAGTTCATGTGTCCAGACAGAAATCCAGTTCCTTTGTGAGAAAGGAGGTTGCGCGTGCGTGCACGTGTGTGTGTGTGTGTGTGTGTGTGTGTGTGTGTGTGTGTAGGAGAAGAAAGGGAAGAGGAGAAGAGAGAGCTGGAGGAGGAAGAAGAGAAGGAGAACGGGGGAGGTGCGCTTTTCTGTTACTTGGTCTTTCAAAGGCATCGCTATTCATGGACATGGTCACCCCTTATTGCTACATCCTAGGCAAATTGCTCCATACTGGGACCTTATAAATCATGTTTCTTTTTTTTTTTTCTTTTTCATAAGGGGAGACAGGTGCACCGCACAAGAAAAGGGAATTCTTTGATGTATTCTGTGATACATCTAGGTAGAGACATAGACAAATGGGGAAAATGGGGAGTGTGTGTGTGTGTGTGTGTGTGTGCGCGCGCGCGTGTGTGCGAGTGTGTGTGTATGCATGTATGTATGTGTGTAGGATGTAGGGAAGGGGTAAGGTCAATGGGAATGGGAGTTGGTTTGTTTGGGATTATGTTGGTGTCACCTTGAAAAAGAATGTCCTTGAAAGTGCCACCTAACTCAGTTGACATCAGGATGCCATTGTTCAGTGTCACCTCAATGGCCCTTTATCTGTTTCTCTCCTAGAGACTCTCCACGTCACACTGGGAACCAGTGGCGTCAGCAATGCTGCCCCGATGGGAACTGGCTCTTTGCTTGCTCGCGTCCCTGGGCTTCCACTTCTACTCCTTCTACGAAGTTTACAAAGTCTCCAGGGGTAAGACTCGAGGGCTTTCTGATGACCCATCAAGAAAGGAGCGGGTGGGAGTGTCCAAGACACGGAGGATTCAGGAGGACATTCCAGCCGCAACGTGACCTATACTGGGCTCTGGTTTCCCAGATGTGTGCACTTTGAATCCACGGCAGAGCCCTGGATTGTCCCTCCGAGTTTTTTACCTGAGCTGGTAGCTTGTCTTCTCCAGCAGCTGCCAGTTTTCTTGGTGGTGGGAATAACCTCTAAGTACCTGACCTGCCCTACAGGAACATTTGATACAATGTAAATTCCTGTTTTTCTTTCAATGGTTTCCTTTGCAGGCTTATGTCAGAGTCTGAGGTGTTAGCCATTCCCACCATTCTGCTTCTTCTTTCTCTTTGTTTCTTTTATCATGCTGTGTTGCCTTGGCTAGCCTCACATTCCAGGATTTCCCCCTGCAGCCTTCCGAGTAGCTGGGGCTACAGAAATGTAGCACCACCACACCCCACTTCCATAGTTTTAATTTGTTAATTTTTTTATTCCTGTGTTGGGAACTGAACCCAGGATGCTGTATCACATGCTAGGAACATCCCTCCACATCCTTCTGGTTTGCTTTTTACTTTGTACTTTGAGATAGGATCTTGCTAAGTTACCCGTAGTGGTTGTGAAACCCCTTGGCAGTCCAGGTTGGCTTTGAACTCACAGCTGTCTTCCTGCTTTGACGTCCTGAGTGATGGGATTGCAGTTGGAGGTACCACGCAGGGCTGCTGAGCAGGTGTTTAGGGGGAACAGAAAGGGGGCTGGGGAGATGGGCTCTGTGGATAAGGCACTTGCCTGGCTTGGCTGATCACCTGGGTTTGGTCCTCAGCTCTCACAGGAAGAAGGAAGGGGAGAACCGACTCCTGAAAGTTGTCTCCTGACCTCAGTGTGTACATCGAGATATACACATGCATGCGCATACACACAAGTATAATAACAGACATAATTTTTAAGAGGGTGATAAGGAGCTAGCCAGGTAGCAGAGGATGTTGAGGACCCTGGACAGAGATGAGGGTGTGGGCTGTAGACAAACTTGGATCTGCCGCGGGATGAGAGAGATCAGCATGGCTGGAGACCCAGGAATCGCTCAGCAGAACTGGGGTGCAGAGAGGTGGGTCATGGGGAGTCCTGACCTCGGCATGAAAAACAGGTGTAGGAGTGTGACAGCTGTTAAAGTCCACTAAGAGTTTTGGGCTCTGTTTTTTTAAAAGATACTTTAAAATTTTTATTTTATGTGTGTGTGTGTTTTCCCCACATGACATGCTCAGTACCCATGGAGGCCAGAAGAATGTGTTGGATCCCCTGGAACTGGAGTTATAAGTGGTTGTGAGCTGTCACGTAGTTGCTGGGAATTAAACCCAGATCATTTGGAAGATCAGTCAGTGTTCTTAATCACTGAGCCATCTCTACAGCTTTTTTATTCCCCCTTAAAGGCAGGAGCATGTGGGGGAAAACTGATACAGTCACCTAGAAGGTCAAGGACAGGGGGATTGGGCTGTAGCTCAATGGTAAGCTTAGCATTTGTCAGGTCCTAGGTTCAATCCCAGGACCATAATAAAATACAATAGCAGACAGGCTGTGGACAGCCTCTCCCACCCCTGTAGCTCACCGGGGTCCATTTTGCTGTCCATCCTCCATGCTGGCCATTCAAGGGGGTTGAGAGCTGCTCTTTGGCAGAGACTAGACAAGTAGCTTCATTCTTTCCTGGAGCCTTGAGCTTTCCGAGACACTGTAGAAGGAACTCCAAGTCTGGCTTCACCCTGGGTCCTTTCCTACTTGTCTCACGGACTCTTGAGCTAAGCAGACTGAAATGGAGGGTTATTCAGAAGTCAGGCTTGGCAGCAGCAGCACTACACCCAGGATAAGCAGGTCCCTGGTGTAGCCAGAAATTTTCTGTCCCCTCTACCAGTCTGGTACTCGCTTATAAAACAATCACCCAGAGGTTTAATTTTAATTAAAAACTTTTTTGGCCCATTGGCTCGGGCTTATTATTAACTAGCTCTTGCAACTAAATTAACCCCGTATTTCTTGTCTATGCTCTGCCGTATGGTTTGTGACTTGTTACCTTACGTCTTGTTTCCCTGGCAGGTTCTTGTTGCCCTCCACCCTTCTCTGTGTATCTCTTCTAGGATTTCCCGCCTGGCTGTATTCTGCCTGGCTATTTGAGTCAAATCAGCTTTATTTATTCCTGTATTATTTATTTATTTATTAACCGCCGGCAATAGAACATATCCATAGCACGTGGAGTTTGGTCAGCATGAGATACCCCCCCCCCCGTTCCTCTGCCAAGGGACTCTGAGGGTCCTTAGAGGTGGCCCCGCCTCCTGTGAGGCCCCGCCTCCTGTGAGGTCACCGCTCCAGCTGTAGCCCAGGAGGAGAGATGGACGAGGGAGTGAAGCTGCCCTTTCCTTTGGAAAGAGCAGCCCGTGGGTTGCTTCTGTCACAATTGTTTACATTCCTTTCCTTAGTGCTCCTCCTGGGGGCCTCATTAGCTGAGAGAGAAGCTTGGAGCGGTTCTCTTGGTGGGGAGTCATTTATCCAACACACTAAGGTTGCAGCAGAGAAGAGCCAGGGTAGGTTTGGTCAGCGTCAGGAGCGAGCGCTTACTGGTCTTTAACCCAGGAGGAGTGACAGACTCAGCGTGTTGGTTTTGAGTATATTTTACATCACACTTATAGCAAAGCAACACACACAAGGGATCATAGCCACTAGGTTCACAACTAGAGAACCTCTCCGATGCAAATTCATGGCTTGGGGCTATCAAGGTTCCTCTGGATTCAAGAAGTCTCCTGAGGTCCCCAGGGTCTGTGGTGTCGGGTTTCAGATGGGTGGGCGGCCTTCGGGTTAGGGAGAGGAGACCCAGGACTGCGTTTTCACACTCTCTCCTTCATTATTATCTCTAATAGTCGGGTAGTGGGTCTAATGCTCACTTTCTTAATCTCCCTCCAGCCGGGCCTCTCTGCCTGCCTGGTTACAAACTCCTTACAGTCAGTGAGTGAGCAAGTGTCTTCCCTAGATGGCTGTATTTTGCCAGTGAGTCAGTCGCTTCCATAGATGGCTGTCTTACTTGCCTTCTGCTAAATGATAAGCTATCTTGAAGTTTTGTGGTTTAAAAATAATAGCTGCCATTTTTTTTTTTTTGGATAACTCACTCTGGTGAAAATTTCCCCCTTTTCGAACGTCTTTTGTTTTGTAGCAGTTTCAGGTTTGTGTCAAAGACGGGCAGCGTGCACAGATTTCCCAAAGGCCGGCGTTCCGGTGTGTGCCCCCTTCTGTCAGTGTCAGGTGCCCCAGGGGGTGCGTTCATCCGGTCGAACCCGTTTGGCGTAGCATTGTTGGCCAGTGTCCTCAGTCTACATGAGGTATTATACACCTTGTGAATTTGAGAAGTGTCCCATCGTTAGAATATGACACGGCAGTTTGTCCCCTCAAAAACGCCCTGTCCTGAGAACTCATCCACCAGACCTCTGGTCTCTTTACTGTGTCCGTGGTCTGCTTTTCCTAGACTGTCATACAGCTGGAGTCCCATAGTTTATAGTCTTTTCGGCATAGCTTCTTCATCTAGGAGAAGCACTGAGGGGACTGAGGGGACTTAAGTTCGTTTCACGCCCCTCACCCCCCCAGCCTTTCTTCTCTCCTTCTAGAGACAGGTCTTATGCAGCAGCCTTGGAGAGGCTCTGAAGTTTTTGTTTTTGTTTTTGTTTTTTTTGGGGGGGTTTTCGAGACAGGGTTTCTCTGTATTGTTTTGGAGCTCTCCCGGAACTCGCTCTGTAGACCAGGCTGGCTTGATTGAACTCACAGAGATCCGCCCGCCTCTGCCTCCCGAGGGCTGGGATTAAAGGCGTGTGCCACCACCGCCCGGCCTGAACTTTTTTTTTTATGTATCTGAGGATGACCTTGAACCTCTGGTCTTCCTGCCTCCATTCCCGAGTGTTGAGATTAGAAATGCAGGCTGCCTGTCCTGCTCATGCGGCCCTGGGGAATCAAACCCAGGCATTAGGTTACAACTCGATTCTTTGTGAGCACTGAGTAGCATTCCACTATCTGGAGTTATTTTAATTGGAACTATCCCTCGGCCACCGAAGGACACTGTAGTTGGCAGATGCACGTAAAGCCACTATGAACAGGGGTGTGCAGTTTTTTTATACCGGTGGTGGGTCCCTAGCTTGTGAGCTAACCAACGCCGTTGCTGGTCCTGTGGCAAGTGTGGTTTTGTTTTTTGTAAGGAACTGCCCATGTTCAGGGTTGCGCCTTCAGACTCAGGAGAGGTGGGAGCGTTTACCTGGGATGCAGGGAAAGCATTCCCTACCTGCCACGCATTTCAGGTTTTGCTTTGCTTTTGTGCAAAGTCTCACAGTATAGTGCAAACAGATTCATGGTGATCTCCCTGCCTCATCTCAAGCTGCACCACGCCTGCCCTGCCATGCATCCCAAGGCTTGGTTAATGAGCCTTGCATTACTGCCTTTCTCTAGAGCAGGCCATCTGTTTTCGTGGCTGTATTGGTTTAATATATAAACCTTTCTTTTTTTATTATTATTTATTTTAAAATTTAAATTTAGATTAGAAACTAGGTTGCTTCACAAGTCAGTTCCAGGTCCCTCTCCGTTTCCCTCCCTTCCTCCCGTGCCCACTCCCCAACCCCCCCCCAACATCCCCTCATTTCCCCAGGGAGGGTGAGGCCCTCCATGCGGGTGTCCATTGTCTGTCATTTCATCCAGGGCAGGGCCTAGACCCTCCCCCAAGAGTTCAGGGTGAGAGTGCATCTCACAGTGTTGGATGGGAGTTCAAAGTCCATGTGTAATTTACACAATGGAGTATTACTCAGCAGAAAAAACCAATGGAATCCTGAGATTTGCAGGCAAATGGATGACACTAGAAGAAACCATCCTGAGTGAGGTAACACAGTCACAAAAAGAGAAACATGGCATGTACTCTCTCATATATGGAATTTAGACATAGATCTGGGGAGTGCCAGCCTACAATCCCATGGCCAAGGAGTTTGGGAAACAGAACCTTCATTCAGTGGCTGATGGAAGAGGAGGCAGACTCCCACAGCTAAGCACTGAGCTGAACTCAAGAAAGCCAGTAACAGAGAGGGAGGACTGATGACCAAAGGGATTAAGACTGGGCTGGTTTAACCCCCAGAAACAGCTGACCTGACAAAGGTTAACTCTTTAATCCCAGACTGATGCCTGGGAATCCAGCATGGGACTGATCAAGACCCCCGAATGGGGGTGTCAGTGAGGAGGCCTAGGTAATCTATTGAGCCTTGGGCAGTAGATCAGTATTTATCCTGCATATACACATGGAATATATAAACCTTTCTGAAGACCAGAGCGGTCGCTGGATGCCAGCTGTGGGTGATGGAGGCAGCCACCTGGGATGGCACTGAAAGGGCTTCCTCTTCTGACTGTATTCCCTGCTATTCATCCCTAGGGTTTCCGGTTCTTGTGTCCATTCTGGCTGCAGCGCTCTGCCCGTTTTATGTAGTGTTTCAGTTCCATGTGTCGTGGGTGCATCCTTACTGCTTGTCTCCTCTACCATTTCCTTCTCTTCCAACTTAAAAATTTGACTTTCACTGCTCCTGTCCCTCGTTCTCGGCTCTGCCCCTCACCTTACTGTGTACGTTAATTTCTGTCTTCGCTCTCCTTCCCTCTCTTGTTCTGCTTTCCCTCCCCCCAGTGTCTTTTTTTTTTTCTTCTTCTTCTTTCGATCAGCTATGCAGGAGTGCCCGTGAATCCTCCTAGCTTTTGACTTCGTGAGATCACTCCGAGGCTCCTTCTGTTTTCCCAGTGCGCTGGTTTCCGGATTATTATTTCTGTCTCCCTTGTTTCTTGGGCTGTTTTGTTCCTTTTTGTATTGACTTCATGGGTGGGGGGTTTTTAGCTCATTTGTTTCCTAAGGAATGTGTTTGTATCTTTGTATTGTGTCTGACTGCTTTTCCCAGGAGGATTCCAGAGTAGGAATTATAAAGTGAAACTACACTGTTTTGTTGGTTTAAAAAAAAATTATTGGCTGGTGCCATGCCTCAGTGGTTAAAAGGGTTTACTGCTCTATCAGAGGACTTGGGTTTGCTTCCCAGCATCTACCTTGGGTGTCTTGCAACTGCTTGTAACTCCAGTTCCCAGGATCCAAAGAACTCTTCTGGTCTCCGAGGGCACCTGCATGTACATGGTACACATAAACCCATGTAGTTTCACACACACACACACACACACACACACACACACACACACACACCTTGCCATGCATGACTTTGAGCTCCTGATCCTCCTGTCTCTACTTCCTAAGTGCCAGAATGGCAGGTTGGCTTGTACCACCATGCCTATTTTTTTCCTGGGGATTGAGCCCAGGGCTTCACGCATACTGTGCAAACAGTATATGGAATAAGGTAAATCTCCAATTGATTTTTGTGTGTTTGTTTGTTTGTTTTTGTTTTACGAGACAGGGTTTCTCTGTATTGTTTTGGAGGCTGTTGGTTCAGCTCGGCCTTGAACTCACAGAGATCCACCTGCCTCTGCCTCCCGAGTGCGGGGATTAAAGGCGTGCTCCACCACCTCCCGGCGATTTTTGTGTTTTTTGAGACAGGGTTTTTCTATATAGCCCAGGCTGTCCTTGAACTCCTGACAATTCTCCTGCTTCAGCCCCTCTGTACCCCCTACCCCCCAAGTCCTGGGATCACAGGTGTGCATCATTGTATCTGGTTCTTTTATTGTTACTATTTTGTGAGACAGGGTCTCATTAGGTAATCTTTACCGACCTGAAACTTGCTCTGTAGACCAGGGTAGCCTCCAACTAACAGAGATCTCCCTGCCTCTGCCTCCTGAGTGCTGGGATGAAAGGCTCATTGTTTGATAGAGAGTCCTGGGCTGCCAGTGAACATTTCTTAGCACAGTGTCCCGTGATGCGCCCTGGAAGTCAGTCATTCATCTCAGATGTGCTTGGTAGAGGACATATCCAGCCCTCCCCAGTCACTGAACACCACTAACCATTCCCCGCTGGACTGCGACATGGTCTGGATAGTGTTTGACTGGCAGACTGTTGTCTGTGCATTTCACTGACCTGTCAGTCATCCTTGGACCCTGGCGCACAATTTGGGAGAAGTCCCTCCCACCTCCCCCACCCCCGTGACCCCCATTAGACTGCAGTTCTAGCCTTGGAGATTTTGACATGGCATTCTGCCTCTTTGTTCCCAGTGGCTGCTGTGAACCCACTGTAACTGGTACCTGAAATCTCTGTCCGCTTGGTATCACTCTCTTGTCAGCATGCGGAGGCCCAAGGCTCCTCCAAAGTGGATAGAAAAGTTCCGAAATCCTGGGTTATTAGCATGTTCCCATTTTTCTTTTTAAGGCAGTTTGATGGTAATATCTTTCCAGGTCACGGAGCTTTTCAAATGTGTCAACTACAGTCATGTGTCTTTTTCTTAGAATGTTCAGCACACACCTCGTTTCGCCGTCTTAAGAAAACGTTCGGATTTATCCCTTAGAGGGTTGGTTTTCTTCCTCGAGGAACAGACTTTGGACTTAGGTAACCTTAGCAGGTCTTCTGTTTTCCTTGGCAGCCATTTTTCTAATGAACAGTGGTCTGAATGGATCCTGCTGACCCCACGGTCCCTAAGCTTGTCCTTCTTGCCCAAGGGGCCTGTTACTGACATTTGCATAATTGCAGTTATGCTTTCTGTTGATTTGAGTTTTCACTCCACCCGGTTTCCTCCCCTTGCCAGTCAGTGATCTGTCACTAAAGTCTCTTTACAGGAGCATTAACACCTGGGTAATCTCAAGAGCCATTTTACACGGTGCAAAGTTTCTGTCTGACTTGCCACCTCCGATTTCTTTGATTTTTTTTTAAAGTACCAGTTGTCTCCAGAGTAGGCTGCTGCTGTAGTCACGCACACTTGTCCCATGCCTCCACTCATCCGCTGGGGGGGGGGCGTTTGCCCTGCAGGCACAGCCATTGCTAACCTCAGTCTGTGAGAGCACACAGCAGCCCCTGTAAGTGGGTCTTTTCTTCTATTCCGTTCATGCAATGCACCGGCCTCTCACAGGACAAGGGCCTGGTGAGGAGGCGAATGCTTCCTGTTATGATTCACTGTTTGCAACCATGCTGGTGACTCTAGAGAGCTCAGGCTGTGGTGAGGGGAAAAGGCAAGGGGGCCTGTCCTTGAACAGGTGGCCTTGTCCTGGGAGCTTGCTGAGGGTGAGTGGGGCCTCCAAGGGGCCCATTGTTCAGTAGAGCCCAGTGATGGGACTTAAGTGCTTTGCCTGGTAGGCTGCCAAGGACTGACAGTCTGTTTCCCAGTGTCCTCACAGTGACAGTCAAGGCTCCCAGTGTGCTAGGTGGCAAGCATCCTACTCATGTACTTGACCGTATCCTTGTCACTCATGACATTCCTACAGGGATGCCATATATATATTTTAGATTTATTTATTTATTATGTATACAATGTTCTGTCTGCATTATGTCCCTGCATGCCAGAAGAGAGCACCAGATCTCATTACAGATGGTTGTAAGCCACCATATGGTTGCTGGGAACTGAACTCAGGACCCCTGGAAGAGCAGTCGGTGCTCTTAAACTCTGAGCCATCTCTCCAGCCAGGGATGCCATATCTTTAGCCTAGCCCTATCTGGGCTGGGTGTCCAGCCTAGGCAGTGGTACCTCCCCCTGTATTGATTCTGGTCCTTGAGGTAGATGATGGTCCAGGGACATTAGGCCATCACAGCAACACGGTGGTTGAGAAAACAGCAAATAACGAGGAGTTTAGTATTCTGAGACAGTGTCTCTCGCTGACCTGCAGCTTGCTGATTAGGCTAAGCTGGTCTGCAGCCTCTGCTTCTACCTCCCCAGTGCTGGGCCCCGGGGATTTGAACTCACGTCTCCATGCTTGCTTAGCAAGCGCTTTATTGATGAAGCCGTCTCCCCAGTCCTGTCTGCTGAGAATTTTTAGTAAGCCTTCCAGAAAGGCCTTAGGTACAGTTCTAAGGGGGCAACCTCTAGTTTCGGTGCCCCAGCTTCTTAGTCCTGTCCCTGCCCCCAGTCTGTGATTTGTGCTGGTGACACGCCCCTCCCCCAACAGGGCCCCATCCCGAGATTGGCCTTAGGGGTTCAGAGTGTGGGAGGAGTGGCCTCTTTGAGAGGTCTCCCTGAGGCTTGCTGTTCTGAATCCTATTTACAGGTCTCACCTGTTTTTTCTGGGTTCTCATTCTCTGAGAGGAACTGGAGGAGGGAGGAAGCCCCAGGCTTGGGCTTCAAGTGTCATGGAAAACGCATTCCTTATCATGCGCCTCTCTGCTGTCACAGAGAACATTTGAGTGTGGCTTTCCATTAAGTTCCTCTGCTAGCTAGAAGCCCGTCTTTTCTGTTCCCATTTATTGCCACAGTCTGCCATGTTCTCTCAGGGAAATAAGGTTCAGTGGAAGCTGCCTGGAGTTTATCAAATGCATATAAACAGCAGGGTGTGGTGTGTGTGTGTGTGTGTGTGTGTGTGTGTGTGTGTGTGTGTGTATCTATGTGTGTCTGTGTGTGTTTGTGTCTGTGTGCCTCTGTGTGTGTGTCTCTGTGTGTGTCTGTATGTGTGTCATTGTTTGTGTGTGTGTTTGTGTCTGTGTATCTGTCTGTGTGTGTGTGTGTATGTGTCTGTGTAATGACCTCTAAGGACCCTACTCCAGAACTACTTCAGATTTTGTAGGGTGAAAGAGGAAGGTTGTTGGTGGTAAGTAAATGACTTACACAACAGCTCACTGGCAGCGATCGAAGTGCCAGTCTCCCCTTTAGTAGGTAGATGGGACCCTGATGGAGCCTTCTGTGAAGGGGGAGAGTGAGCAGCTGACCGATAACCGGGGCTCTTCCATGGAAATTGCTCTAGCTCAAATGTTCTCAGGCTGTGTTTTGGGAAATGGAACTGGACCTTAGCAGACATCCATCTCAGCTGCATGTTCTCAGGCTCTGTCCTCAGGGATGTGGATGATTTCCAGGTTTGGTCTCCAGTGGTGTTGGGATGGGGGACTCCCCAGGCTCCATTTTCAGTGGCATGGGAAGAATTCCAGGCAGAGGGGCTTCTATGAGCCCCTCATTTAACTGCATCTGGGTCGCAGGAACAGGCTGCCCAGAGTGAGGCGTGGGCTCCCTGCAGGCGAGGTGTCCGTCCTCACAGAGTGCTGAAGGCCGTTGCTCTTCTGGGCAGATGCCTTGCAGCAGGGTTTCAGCATCTGTTCTCCATCGGGCAACTCAACTCTGTGGCTGTGAGCTTTTAGCTAATTTTAGTCTGTCTGGATGGTGGCTCACATCTGTGACATCTACGCTCAGGAGGCTCAGGCGAGGGGTTGCTGGGAGTGCGAGGCTCAGAGTGACATCTATCTTTGTTGCTACCGGGGAGCACACTTTCTCCTCTTCTCTGCTGCTGCTGTTTGGAGACAAGGTCTCAGCTTTGCTGCGTGTCTTTGTTATGTGTGTCTGTGCAGTAGTCGTATGGTACTGGTTATCTACAGGCGTGCTTACTATCCTGACACGAGTCTATTCTATAACACCTTGTTAGCGCCTATGTAATGCCATGCCAGTTTTGAGTCATGGTCTATGGTAAAAACATCCCATACCTGTTCAGCCTCTCAAGTGTGGGGATGACAGACATGAGCCATTCCCCCAGTCTACGAGTATCTAAGAGATCACAGCTGCAAAAATTGAGTTGCTCAAGAAGGAACTGCTTGCTGAGAGCCTGCCACTGGGTATCTGTCCATGAGCAGTGACAACCCTTAGGGCTCTGGGAAGACACCTTGTCTGCAGGGAACCCACACCCTGCTGTTTGGACAGCCTGTTTCTGTACATGGAGCTTTGCAACCTTCCCGGACTCTCTGTGTTAGTCACTTTTCTGTCACGATCTCTCTCCTCTGTCATGGCATTTATCCAAGGTGAGGGGCACAGATCCATCTGCCCCACCTTGCATTCCCTGGAGCACAGGTCACGGCTTAGGGAAGGAATTACGGGGATGTGGCAGGTCTGTCCACTACCGGGTTTGCGGGACCTATCTTAACTTCTTTGGGTACTTCTGCTATTGAGACCCAATTTGGTTAAGACGCGATTAATGGAATTTATCTTCTCTCACTAGAGCATGAAGAAGAGCTGGGCCAAGAGTTTGAGCTGGAGAGGGACGCCCTGTTTGGAGGAATGAAGAAGGTACGGGGGTGGATAATGACCAGCCTTTTTGGTGTTTAATAAAACTGCCAGTGTTTTTGCCTTGCTTTGTGTGAGGAAGAGCGCTCGGCGGCAGTCTGGAGCTGCGGGCCTTTGCTGTTGAGAAGTTAGAGCGTGCGTGTGTTGGACGAGGTTTCTGACTTGTGTTGTCTTCTTTTCTGGAAGTGCTTGGCCACCAACTCTTCTTACACTAGAGAGATGCCGCCTTTCCCCTTTGCCCCCGTCACAGCCTCTGTCTTAGTCAGTGTTCTGCCGCTGTGAGGAGACACCATGGCCAGGGCAATTCTTACAGAGGGAGGTGCTTAACTAGGGGCTTGCTGGCAGGCTCAGGGGTTAGTCTATTATCATCCTGGCAGGATCCTCGGTTGCTGGAGAAGTCACCGAGACCTCTACATCCTGATCCAAAGGCAGAGAGAAAGACCCTGTGCTCGGCTTGGACTTCTGAAACCTCAAAGCCCAGCCCCAGGGACACACCTCCTCCAACAAGGCCACACCTCCCAATCCTTCTCAAATAGTGCCACTCGTGACGACCAATTGTTCAGATATATGAGCTTATGGAGGCCATTCTTACTCAAACCGCCGCACCTCCTTCCCTAACAGGACCTCATGTCAATGTTGACGTGGACGTGGGAGACTCAGGGCAAGCTGATGGTGGGGTTCAAGCCAAAGCCCCATCTGAGTGGTGTAGTCATCTTCCTGTGTTCAGTGTTTAAGTGTTCAAAGTGCTGAAGTGTGTGCACAGTGTTTAAGGAATGTCACCAGGCACTTCTTCCACTTTGCTCCCTGAATGTAGCTGCTCTCCTGGGCTGGTTTGGGGCATTACATGGCACTTCACCTTCTGAATTCCCCATTTCCCTACAAATGCTGGGAGGAAGTCATTTCCACGGGCTGCTGTCTGCCTTGTCCTGTACCCAGCTCCCACTCTGGCCGTGCAGAGGCCAGGTGTCGGATGCCAGGCTGGCGTTTGCCTCGGCCTGTGTGGGGTGTCCCTTTCTGGTGTTTGTTGTCCTACCCACTGGACATTTCCATGAAAATCCAGATATGGACGGCAGAGACAGCTCAGTCAGTAAGTGCTTGTCATACAGGCACGAGGACGTGAGTCGATTCCTTAGAGCCTATGAGCAAAGGTGGCTCAGCATGTAAGGGCATTAGCTGCCAAGCCTCATGACCCCAGTTCAGGCCCAAGAACCCACGCAAGACAAAACAAAGAAAAACCTGGCTCCTACAAGCTGTCCTCTGACCTCTACATATGTGCTATGGTGTATACACACACACACTCACACACACACACATACACACATGTTCACTGGACTTGCATCTGCGGCACCTCTTCTAGATGCTTACACATCGTGGCAGCTCTTGTTAGAGCCATTAATGAGATTATAGGATCAGTAGCTTGTGCAGCTTAAAAGACGAGGGGCCTGGGGAGTAAAATTTTGTCCCAGTGGGATGTGAGAAGTCAAAGAGAGGTTGCCCTGTGGCTCACTTTGGATCACAGCGTGACTGCGTCTGTTTACAAAAGCATCACGGGCATTTCACATGACACAGAGCCCTTTGCTGGAGGCAGAAATGAGCAGACGTACCTCTGAGCAGGTGGCTCAGCGGAAGAGCAGTGTAAGGAGATGAATTCAGGGTCAGGCACGGACAGGTTTCGAAGGGAACACAGGCTTTGTCGTCGGGACCAAGCTCAGCCCCGTGGTATGTTGCTATTTCTAGATGAAGGGGCTTTGCCCCCACAGCTTCCCTGGTTCCCACCATTCCATCAGGTCCTGCCAAGGCTCTAGCTAGGGTCTGGCTCCTGACAGCTCTCATAACGAGGTCATTATGGGGTACATGTATGTAAAACCCTGGCCTTGGCGGATTCCTCGGTGCTCAGAGTCACCCCATGGAACCACCCGACAGCCATTCCTTTAACTTTCCGTCCTTCCGTGGCCGGTCACATTGCGCATCATGTAGGTGGCTTGGAGTCCTAGAGTTAGGGAGAAAAAAATTGAGGCCTGGTAAGTTTCCAGAAGACAAAGGAGGTGAACACTTGTCGTTAGCACATGGGTCCCTTGCTGAACACCTCCCTGCCTGAAAGCTACAACACATGCCAAACAAACATTGACCGTAAGCCAAACAAACGTTGGCCATAAGAAGGTCTTAGGGCTTGTCATGATGGCATATGGCTGAAACTAGCTATGGTCTCAATGGACGGAATGGTTCTTGAAGAAAGGCTTATGACCCTACATAATATCTAAGTAGTAAGCTGGATACTCAAGTCTTACTTTTAGGACCAAAAAGATCAGCCTTGCTATAGAGCAAGGCCTTCAAAAAATTAAGGTTTACTCAGGTTTGTTCCTCTCCACGGAAATCTTTAGTAAAAGGCGAAAGATTTATACGATCTGAAGAGAAACTAGAGTGTGCCTCAGTGGCCTTTCGCTGTGTTTGTTGGTAAATGCAGCTCCTAGCACATTGATGGTGACTTTTTCAGCCCCAGAAACTTTAACCACCTTGTTCATAAAGCCAACCAAGTTGTTTTAGATGGAGATGCCGGGTGGAAAAATATGTATACATTATAGGAATTTTAAACTTCCAAGATTCTATACGTGCAAGGGATTGTGGGTATGCAAATGAGGAGCCTGGCTCACGGGGCTTGGAGGTTGCACAAATGACTGGTTCACAGCAAACCTCCCGGCAACCGCTAGGGGGCAGAGCGGAGGGAGGTCTTGGGTTTACTGGTTCAGCCGCAGGAACCTGCTTGCATTTCTTGTGATTATGGGGACCTTGGGTGGGATTTCTGTTTCTTTTCTATAAAGCCTACTCATTTAGGAGTGATGATACACCTAGAAGTTGCAGCAATAGCAAAGCTTACTGGGGAGTTCATGCCTCTATAGAGGAGAACTCTGTAAACCAGGGAACCCAGCGAGATCCTCGCAGCTGGTGTGACAGCCGCAACCTAGGCACAGACGCGTGAGGAACTGCTTTAGACTTTCCTTCCTAGACGGTGTCTGACCACCTCAGACTCGCAGACTCACTCTCCAGCCCGGGTTGGCTTCTATCTAGCTCATGGAGTCTCCTCGCCTCAGCCTCCCAGATGCTGGGATTGCAGGCATGTATTGGACGACTTTCGGAGCGGAAACCAACTTCTCTGGACGTAAGGGCCCGAGTGAGAGGCTGCGACCCCCAAAGGACTGGAGATGTTTGTTTTCTTCGTGTTAGAGGAGGCACTGTCTCTTTGATAATACATTATGACATGAAAATCAACAGCACTTTTTTTTTCTCCCTGAGACAGTGTTTCTCTGTGTAGCCTTGGCTGCTCTGAAACTTACTCTGTAAACTAGGCTGACCTTGAACTCGCAGATCTCCGCCTGCCTTCTGAGTGCTGGGACTAAAGCCGTGCATCACCACCGCCCGGCTCAACAGCATGAGTTTGTGTAATATGATCTTTGTCATTCTTTTTTTTTTCTTTTTAAAGATTTACTTATTTATTACGAATACAACATCCTGCCTCCATGAACATCTACACATCAGAAGAGGGCACCAGATCTCATTATGGATGGTTGTGAGCCACCGTGTGGTTGCTGGGAATTCAACTCAGGACCTCTGGAAGAGCAGTCAGTGTTCTTTTTTTTTTTTTTTTTTTTTTTGGTTTTTCAAGACAGGGTTTCTCTGTATTGTTTTGGAGGCTGTTGGTCCAGCCCAGCCTCGAACTCACAAGAGATCCGCCTGCCTCTCTGCCTCCCGAGTGCTGGGATTAAAGGCATGCGCCACCACTGCCCGGCCTCAGCCAGTGTTCTTAACTGCTGAGCCATCTCTCCAGCCCGATCTTTGTCATTCTTACTGTGTTTCTATTTTTTTCTTTTCTTTTCTCCTTCTCCTTCTTCTTTTTTTCTTTTTGAGACAGAATCTCATGCAGCCCAGGATGGCCTCAAGTTCGCCATGTAGCCGAGGAAGTCCGTAAGCTTCGGATCCTTTGCCTGTGTTCCCTAGGGCAGCGGTTCTCTGCCTTCTTCGTGTTGCGACCCTTTGCTACAGTTCCCCAACCATAAAATTATTTTCATTGCTACCTAAAGTTTGCCGCTGCTACGAATTGTAATGTAACCCGAGGCCCACAGGTTGAGAACCGCATCACCACCCCAGCTGTCTTAAAATGACATATTTTGGGTCGTGATTCCCAACTTTTGTATCAGTGTCATTCGTGTCTTAGACTTAACAATTCCTCTCTCCAAATGCCCTGGAGAAAACGTGGTCAGTGGAAAGAGTGTGTGTGCGTGTGTGTGCGAGCGCGCGTGCGTGCATACATGCGTGCATGTGTGTGTGTGTGTGTGTAATGCCTTCTCTCTGGGTCACACTCATGGCACGGTCCCTCTGGTAATGCCACCTCTCGTTCTTCCCGTCTAGGACCTGACTGACTTCGAGTGGAACTTCTGGCTAGGATGGGGGAGGCGGAGGCTGGCGTGGCTCTTCCTTGGCCATGCAGCTGTGTCTCAGCTGGCCGGATTGCTCGCAAAGAAGGTACGCGTGAGTCCATTTGTCATATTCTTTTAAGCCCCTTTCTCCTTTGGGTTTGGCGAAGAGGCCTTAAGCTGTGTGAATCAGGAAACAGGGCTCTCAATGGGGAAGCCTGGGACCATTGTTAGCCAAAACGACACTTTAGTGGAAGATGTCTTTCCATCTCGGCCTTCGTGGACTTCCTTCAAATTATTTCCTAAAGCCATCGAATACAAAGGTTTCAGGGTGAACAGACCTTAGCTGATAGACTGGAACAGTGAAGACCTGCTTGGGAGAACATGCCTGGCCTCACCCACAGTTCAGAAGAGAGTGGGAGATAATGTTGTTAAGAAGTGGACACAAGTGGATACCAGACATAAAGCAAAAGATACCCAGCCTGCAATCCACAACCCCAGAGGTGCTAGAACCCTCTTCCAGAAACAGATGGAAGCAGATGCAGAAATCCACCACTAACCAATGGGCAGAGCTCCTGGAGTACAATCGATGTGAGAGAAGATCGATAATATGAACAAAGGAGTCAAGACCATGATGGGGAAACCCACAGAATCAGCTGACCCGAGCCAGTGAGAGATCAGACAAACTGGGAACCTGCATAAGAGTGAACTAGACTCCCTTAATGTAGACAGTGGCGTGACTAGGACAATATATGAGGCCTCTGGCAGTAGGTCCAAGATCTAACTCTAATGCACAAACTGACTTAGTGGAGCCCATTCTATATGGAGAGATCCTTGCCCAGCCTAGACACAGGGGTGTAGGGGTGGGAAGGTGCCTTGGTTCTGCCTCAACTAGATGATGGGACAGACTTAGTAGACTTCCTAGGGGGAGGCCTTACCCTCTCTGAGGAGCAGATGGAGGGGAGGGGAATGGGGGGGGAGCGGGAAGAAAGCATGGAGGGGGAGCTAGAGTTGGAATGTGAAAATAAATTAACATAAAAATGTGATCAAGAAGAAGGGAGACAAATGATCTGGAGAGATGACTCGCAGTCAAGAGCACTGGCTGCTTTCCCAAAGGACCTGGGTTCTGTTTCCAGAACCCACACGGCGCTTTGCCGTTTTATGTGAGCTTGACACAAACAAGAGCCACCTGAGAGGAGGCAGTCACTTCTGGCCTCTGAGCCTGTGTCCTCCCTCGGGGCTGCAGTGGAGATGGCCTCTGGGGAGTGAAGGCCAAGTAGTGCTTTCCTGGGTCATGACTGCAGGTGGGCAGAGCCAAGGACCTGGTGGCGGCTCCCCTTGTCCTCTGGCTCCTGGGAGTTTTCTATGTGGTATTGAAGAAGTGAGTCAGGCTGGGTGCAGCTCGGTCGCAGAGATGTATTTGTGTGGGGGCCTGGGCTCAGTCCCTTGCACTGGAGCAAGAAGGGAGGTGCCGACAGGTCCCACAGTCGTGGAGGACGGAGGCCGGGTCTGGGCGTGTGACAGCGTGCTTCTGAACTGCCCTGGGCGCAGGACTGGGAGCTAGGCTGCTTTCGTGGTGTGTGTGTGTGGTGTGTGGTGTGTGTGTGTGTGTGTGTGTGTGTCCGTGCTGGGGAGGAGGAGGAGGCATCTCGAGAGCTGAGTCATCTCCCTGTGTGTCTCACCCTTGTGTGACCAAGGCTGGACTGTGGGTGAGGCAGCTGCCTGGCAGATCTGCTTGCGGCTGGGCCACAGTTGCTCCTTTGTCCGTCGGCTTGGCTCTTCTGTGAGTCTGGGCCGCAACCTTGACCTCCTTGGTCCCAGCCTCTCGCCACCTGGACCCAGTGCTCCTCAAGGCCTTCACTGGCAGAGTTGGGTTTTGGTGCCTTTTCAGGGTGGAGGATTTGGGCTGCCTCTGCGTCTGCTTTGTGGTCCTGGGGGGGGGGGGGGTTGTGGGAGTTTTGAAGCTGGGCAGTGCAGTTGGGGGTGGGGGGGTGGGGGGTGGGGCGGGGCAGGCATCTGTTGGCTTCTGGTGATAGCCCTGACTCCTGAAGAATGCTTCCCACCTCCACCCAGGGTGGCCACCACCTCCTAACGAGGGCAAGGCTGCTTCCAGGAGCATAGTCCTCCCTCCTCCTCCTCTTCCTCCCCCTCCTCCTCCCTTGAGCCCCTTGGCTGAGATTAAATACCTTCCCTCCAGGTCAGCCCCTCTCTGGGTTTCTTCCAGGCTCTGGAAGGAGACGGAAGGAGGCTGAGTAACGGCTGCGCTCCTGCTGCGGGTCTGTTACGGTTGGACATTGGGGAAGCAGGTCACAGTTGCCTCCATTCTCTAACGCCTCTGTGGCTTCCCGCCACCCGAGACACCGTGTGCTCTGCCCTCAGAACTAAAATGACTCTGTAGGAGGTCGGAGAAGGCCGTCCTGCTGTGGGTCTCTGTGCTTTCCTTGGTGTGGGCTGGCTCGGGAATGACAACATGGTTAGTCGTGGCCCCATGGCTCAGGACCTCACTGCAGGGTGTGCGCAGGCTGAGCAGCTTGGTCCTCTGGGGTTGGCCCTTCGTGGGGTGAGCGGCCTCTCCCCATAAGTCAGATAGATAGAACCGCGCGCACTGATGCTTCTCCTGGAACCCGCTCTACTCCCTCAATTAGCGCTGGTCTAAGTGAGATGAGGCTTCCTGGATAAGGGCCCACTGCCCATTATTCCCACGAAGAGCCGGGTGGGGTGCTCCGTCTGGACCCGGATGGGGGCAGACTGCTTTTTCTTCTTTCGGGGAGACTTCATACATGTGTATACTTTTCTTACGAAATATAAATTTATATTTACTTATTTCAGTACTTAACTGCAGTCGACGTAAAACGTAACAAGCACGTCCCCCTCTTCACTTCTCCAACGGTGCTTCACTGAGTGGTTTCTTGGCAGATGTGGCCAGGGGGAGCGCTGCCCCAAGCTTTGAGCTCTCACTGTCCCACACAGACAGAAGCACACAAGGGAATCTGAGGCACATCTGGCTACCACTTCGTGCCAGGCTGCTGTGGACTGGTGGGCGTGAGCAAAAGCAGCTGGCAGGCCATGAGCTGTGGGGTGATGCCTTGGTCTGCACTGGTGGGGAAGAAAGCCTTTCTAGAGAGGAAGGTGGAATGCGAGGCGTGGAAGATGGTAGACTTCTGCTTAGTGGGTCAAAGTGCTGCTGGCTTTGCCTTCTGTCGAGTTAAATCTGAAGACTTGGGAAGCTTACCCACCCACCTATCTATATATTACCACATTCATCTGTTTTTATGCGTTCACCTCCCCACCACCCATCTGTCCATCCATCCATCCATCCATCCATCCATCCATCCATTGATTCACCCATCTATCCATCCATCCATCTATCCATCCATCAGTCATCCCCCATCCATCCATCCACCATCCACCATCCATTCATCATCTACCCACTTTATCCATTTCATTGATCTGTTTGCACCCACCCATCCATTTACTCAGCCACCCATCCATCTACCTGATGGGGTTGTCCTTCTGTACATATTTTCTCTTATTGGTTGATGAATAAAACACTGTTGGCCAACAGGGCAGCAAGATAGGTGGGACTAGGATGTGAGGAGGATTCTGGGAAATGTAGGAAGGCTGTCGACATGTAGGACGCCAGAGGAGTAACACCATGCTGGGCATTACTGGGTAAGCCACAGCCTTGTGGCAATACATAGATTGATAGAAATGGTTTAATAACTAAGACAGAGCTAGCCAATAAGAAGCCCTAGCCAACAGCCAACAGTTTCATAATTAATATAGCATCCATGTACTTCTTTGGGGGGCTCTGAGGTGACTGTGGAACCAGGCTGGAAACACCGCAACATCTACCAACCCTATTTATCTGTCCATGCACCCCTTGCCATCTGCATACCCATATCATACCCACCACCCACCCACTCGTCCATTTTTCCATCTGCCCACCCATCTTCTACCACCGCCCACCCATCCATTTTTCTGCCAATCCCCACACACTTTCTCCAACCATTTTTACCCACCCTAACTTATGCGCTCACCAACCCCTTTCTATTCTCTCATCTATACATTTGTCCATTCACCCACATCCATCTACCCACCCTCCCACCCAATGACCTCACCCACCAACAACTACCCATCCTCCCACCTACCCACCCCTTCCTTTCTCCCACTCAGCCATTTGCTCTGCCATTTTAGTATTTGTTTGCACTGGGTGCCGGGGTAGATTCTGGTTTGCATTCGTGCCATTTGGACAGAAAGGGTTTCAGCTTACTCAGGAAGACTACCCGCTGGGGAACTGGTCGTGTTCCATCCTGAGAAGTGGTTCAGCCCAGCTTGCAGTGGAACATGCCCTGGTGTCCGCTTGCCTCCGTTTTCTGTGACGCGCATTGCATGCCACCCGAGAGGCCGCGGCGCTCTCTGTCTGGCTTCAGCTCTGTTTGTTACAAAAGTCCTGTTTTTTTTTTTTTTTGGTTGTTTGTTTTTGTTTTTGCTTGTTTGAGTTGTTGTTTTTTTTGTAACATCTTGAAGTTTTGAAAATTTCCCATTTTACTTCTCGTCTGTCAAAAACTGGAAGCCTTGGAATCCAGAGAGCTAAGTGGGAGTCGTTGTTTGCTCCCCATAGAGTTCTCCCAGCGCATCTAATCAAATGTCACATCACTCGGGCTCTTCTCCCTGTTGTTGGAGAACAATGAGGCAGCACTTTCTGGAAAGGCTCTGCCGAAACATGGGAACCGCGCAGATGCTTGTGGGGTGCGGGAAGTTGGGTTCACACATGTGCCCCTGTTGGTGATGGACGGAGGCAGACCAGAAAGCTGTTTGTACTGCTAGATGTGTAAGTGGCAACAAGAAGCAATTTTTAACACTGAAAACCAGTAGAGATGTGTTGACCAGGTTTACTTGGCATAACCCTAACTCCAAACATCGGAGATGACCTTCAGCTGGGACACAGTTAAGCGAACCGTGGCTGTCCGCACCATGGGAAACACTGCGAAGAGTGAGCTTGGTGATGCCGTGGAAACCGCTGTGGTAATGAGTGAGCATCCTGGTGCCATGGCAACTTACTTGACTCTTTGGCAGCATGCTGCATGACTTCTAGGAAATGAAGAGTTATGGAAACGGAGAGGAGATTAGTGGACGGGAGGCAGGGATGGTGAGGGGAGCGCGAAGTGGGTGCAGATCCCAAGACTGTTCCGGGTGTTTGCTGTGGTGGGCACTGAGCCTACACATGTGGTAGAATTGTGTAAAAAGTAGGGGCAAAACTGGAGAAGCCAGTATGCTTGGTGGATTGTGGTTATATATCCATGTCCTGGTTATGATAATATCGTTTGGTTTTGTAAAAGGCTACTTTCGGGGAAAGCTGAGTGAAATACATAAGGCACCCGTCTTTGTTATTTCTGAGTGCACATGACCCTATGACTATCTCAGTAAAAATCCCGATTAGAAAAAGCACAGTATGAGCTTGGGGACACAGCTCAGTAAATGCTCATCTTGCAGGCCCAAGGACCCGAGTTTGATTGACAGAACCCACATTAAAAAAAAAAAAGCTGGATGTGGTGGTGAGGGAGACAGGGGAATTCCTGGGGCTCCCTGGCTGGTCGGTCTTACCTGCTTGGCAGGCTCCAGGCCGGTGAGAGACTCTGTCTCAAAAAAACAAAAGTTGTGAGCCAGTGAGAAGTCCCAGCTGTTGAAGTTGCTGGGCCCCAAGTCTGAGGACCTGAGTTTGATCCCCGGGATCCACATAGTCGAAGGAGAAAACCAACCCCCGCAAAGTTACCTTCCACCTCCACACAAGCATCCTGGCAGGAGCACATCTGCACACACCAGTAATAATAAATGACATAAGAAAATAAGAATATAAAAAAATGAATCTAGGTAGAAGGAACTTAAGGAACGACACACCTAAGACTGACTTCTGGTTTCCAAACATATGTGCCTATATGGGCATTTGCACCCACAGACATATATGCACACGCATATAGACACAAAAGGAAAAATATATAAAGTTGTATTTTCTTAAAATTCAAAGTTCTAAACTAGAAGCATTGTAACTCAACACTGAGGTTGGTTTTCTTTTTCCCCTCACTTTCCTTGGTTGGTCAAGTAGGTGGATGTCAGTCCAGAGCTACAGAAGTCCAGGTGTGTGTGTGGGTGTGTAAGCTTGGGGCAGGTGCTGCAGGGGGGTGACAGAAGCTTGGGGAAGGGTTTGGGTTCTTGTGCCTCCTTTTCCAGAGATCAATAATTACTAACCACAGATATCACTTGAATCTCATTTAAATGAACTGGGCCATTTTGACTTCTAGGTGGGTGTGTTGGATAGTTTTAAATCAACCTGTCACATGCTAACGTCATCCGAGGGGTGGAAGCCTGGATTGAGAAGTTGCCTCCATGAGATCTGGCTGTACACAAGTCTGTAAGGCATCTTCTCAATTAGTAATTGATGGAGGAGGGCCTAGCCTGTTGTGGGTGGTGCCATCCCTGGGCTGGTGGTCCTGGGTTTTATAAGAAAGCAGGCTGAGAAAGCCATGAGGAGTGAGCCAGTGAGCAGTGTAACGTGTAGTTTTCCTCCGCCAGCCCCTTTGGTTTTTCCCCCGGCCAGCCGCTTGGGCTCTGCCACAGTTGCAGTCCCCAAATAACACACAGGAGCTATATTAATTATTAGCTTGTTTCTTACTGGCTAACCCATAATTGTTAATCTAAGTATTTCTCTTACCGGAGAAAAGGGTCCAGACATCTTACTTCTCTGGCAGGCTACATTGTCTCTGCCACGTCTTTCTTTCCCAGAATCCTCCTCAACTCCTAGTCCCACCTATCTTGCTTGCCTATTGGCCAACAGTGCTTTATTGACATATACACAGGACTTCCCCATCAAAAGAAGCACCCCTCCATGGTCTCTGCATCGGCTCCTGCCTCCAGGTTTCTGCCCTGCTCAAGTTCCTGGCTTGACTTCTTTCGGTGATGAACAATGATATTGAAGAGTAAGCCTAATAAACTCTTTCCAAGTTACTTTGGTCATGGTGTTTTATCATAGCAGTAGAATCCCTAAGACAGTCTGCTTTAACAACCTGAGTCAGGGGGCTGGGGAGACAGATCCAGGGGTTAAGAGTACTTGCTGCTCTTGCAGAGGACCTAGGTTTAATTTCCATTGCCCACAACCATTCCATTCCCAGGGGGATCCAACACTGTCTCCTGGCCTCTCCAGGCACTAGGCATGTACATGCCACACAGACATACATGCAAGCAGAGATTCACACACATAAATCGACCTTTCTAGAAACCCGAGACTGACATCCTAAGTATGTGACCAAAGTCCTGCATATCTGCCCAGGTCCCTGAGAACTTAGAAAAGAATTTTCTTGCCTATTTAAGGACAAGTTAGAAACATTGTTTCGGGATTAAAACATCATGTGTGTTACTTTTTTTCACTTTTGAAAAGCTGAAACAGTTCTGTCCTGGTTCTCGTGACAGGCTCCATACTTACATGTGTGAGAGGTAGATAAACCCTTGATCCACACATACACACGTCAGACGCACTTGTCAGAGTGGAGATGGGCAGGGGACGGCTGCCTGAGTCTCTTCTCATGGACCTGCCACTCTGGTGTCCCCCCCACTCCCCTTTCTCTGTACCATCAATTCCAGAGCTCAGCCTGTGTGTGGGAGGGATTATGGTGATGGGAGTGGAGCCTAACCCTCTCTATCCTGGTGTCAGTTTAGGGCCGGCCATGCTGTATACTGGGTTTTAGTGATGTTTGCAGTGGGCGGGGATCCCAATGCCATCCAACATTTTAAATTTGGGCGTGAGCATTTTAGTGGCATTCTGGTTCACGCGTCAGTTCTGCGCAGTAAGAGGGTGTGTTAGCCAACCTTTCTACTTTGCATCCTCAGGATGTGTATGGTGGGGAGGGCAAGGGCAGTGAGAAAGTTCGGGGAGCCCCAGGGCAGCGGGAGAGTGTTTCCCCGTGCTGTCTCAGGACAGCAGCCGGTGTTGTCTGCCTGCAGGAGTGGGGTGAGCTTGTCTGCACACAAAATGGCTGTTGTGGCCGCTGTCAAATCCATCACAGGCTTGCTGGAGCACAGCTGTTTTACACAGCGCCGCTAAGTATTTCTGAAGGCTCTTTCAGTCCCAAGTTGGGGCAGCTCCCGTCTGTGGTGGGTTTCAAACGAAGCTCAGCAAACAGGCTTTTCCCAAGCAGATCAAATAGCACTCACTGAAAGTGTGGCTGCATACGTGTGCAGACATGTGCCCACAGGCTCCATAGCACTCACTGAAAGTGTGGCTGTGTGTGCATGCGTGTGCAGACATGTGCCCACAGGCTCCATAGCACACACTGGAGGCTGTGTTGAAAAGCGCCTCCCCACCACACACTCGTTAAAACCATGTGCTAAACCAGTGTTCGGCGACCTTGTTTCTGGAAATTGGACTCTGCCCAGAGGTGGGAGAGTTGGGGAAAGTTTGAGGCAAATTTATGTGGCTGTTTTCTGTGGTGAGCAGGATGGAAAAAAATCCATAAAAATGAGCACCACATTTCTCTGGTTTTCTTGGAATGTGAAACCACATTTCTCTGGTTTTCTTGGAACACAAAAGTGGCTGACTTTGTCTCGTGCTTCAGAAGTTCTCTTGGGCTGGATGGTATATATGTCTGGAATATAGGAAGAGTGGGTGGGCTGCAGTTTCGAGGGGTCGACATCTAGGACAAGATGGGCAAGCTGCACTCCAGGCCTGTCCTGCATCTGGGTCTGTCTGTCTGTCTGTCTGTCTGTCTGTCTGTCTGTCTGTCTGTCTGTCTGTCTGTCTGTCTGTCTCTCTGGCCACACTGGGGACTGAACCTCTGACCTCATGCGTGCCAGGCAACCCTCTATCCACTAAGCTACACTCTCAGTCCTGTTTCCACTCTTTGTTTCTAGACAGAGACTCACTAAGTTGCCCAGTTAGGTCTTCAATTTGTGATCCTCCTGCCTCCACCTCCAGAGGAGCTGGGAGGGCAGGCCCCAGGCCACCAGGCTCAGATCACCCTTTTCACCAGAAGATGTAAGTTCAGTCATCTGACTTTTCAGCTTTGAAAAGTTCCCGAAAACCATCATTCAAAATCACACTTACAACATTTGCACTGTTTTTTGTTTTTTTTGGGGATTGTCCCTACTATAGCTCAGGCTTGCTACGGTCTCACTATATAATAGAGGATAACATGAACTCCTTACCCTTTTGTGTCTCTGTATGAGGATTAGATCTACAGGCACGTGTCACAGCCTGGGGCTGGAAGACAAGAGCCTCACGCATGCTGGGCAAGCTCTCTGTCAGCGGAACTGCAGACACAGCTCAGGAGGACACCTTACTTTGCACGTGTATACTAAACGTGGCTCACGCACGATTCCATTATACTCATGGTGACCTTGAGAAGCAGCCACTGCTCCAGTTTCACGTGCAAAGGACCGGTGACACAGAGCTCCAGACGTTAAGCCGGGCTGGCGCATGGCCGTTTAATATTAAAGCCCAAGGGCTGGAGAGGTGGCTCAGCAGTTGAGAGGACCCAGGTTCAGTTTTCAGCTCGCCATGGTTGCTCACAACTGTCTGTGACTCCACCATCTCCTGCAGGCACTATACACACACACACACACACACACACACACACACACACACACACACGGTGCGCATGTACATATGCAGGCAAAAAAAAGAGACTGCACATATAAAATAACATGAAAAAAACCCTGCCTTTTTCCTTTTCTTTATTTTTGGTAGAGCTACGGATCACACCAAAGGCCAGGCACACGCCAGGGAAGCTCTCTCCTGTTGAGACATGTTCATCTCTTTACGGCAGTCTTTTGCGTTGCGTGTGCTTATGCTGAGCGTGTGGGCATGTGCGGTCAGAGGGTAACCTTGTAGAGTTGGCTCTCTCCTTCCACCTTCACGTGGCGATAAAACTCGTATCCCAAGACTCGCAACACTAGTGACAAGCGGCTTTACTCACAGAACCATCTTGCTGGCCCTTTATCGTGGTTTGAAAAAAAATTTATCTTTGTATGGGTTTATATGCATCTGACGCATGTGTGCCTGTGTGTATGAGTTCAGGCACTGCTGCGCCACCGGGGATGTGTAGACGTTAGAGGCTAACCTCCCGTGTTGGACCTCGGGTTCCGCCCGGAGTAGGGTCTTTTGCTCACTCCTGTGCATTTCAGGGTAGCTGGCCTTCAGGCTTTTAGGGATTCCCCTGCCTCTGCCTCTCCCCTCTCCGTAGGACGCTGGGGTGACAGATGCGGGCTAGCATGGCTTTATGTGGGTGCTGGGATCTGAACTTGGGTCCCTCATGCTTCCACAGCAAGTGGTCTTGTCCGCCGAGTCCTCCCTCCAGACCTATTGCAGTGGTAAGATGAGGATTTAGCACCTGGATGCAGGAAGAGGCACCGTAGCTGCAAAGATCTGTTAACCCACTGTCTGGTTAATCGGTGGAACAACTAAGTTACTCGCCAGTTAAACAGAATAATGTGCAGATTCTCTTGAAATGGGGCGAACGCGTCGATCAGTTAAAGATCTTGACATCACAAAAAGCTGAGAACATGCGATTTTCCTGTGACGTAAATTTGACTGTGACTAATAGGCCAAGGGTGTTCCAGCCTTTTGGCTTCCTCTGGGCCACACTGTCATCTGGGAAGTTCACACCCAAGGGCTGCGAAGTTGAGTTATGAAGGGAAACAGAAAACAAAACAAAACAAGCCTCACGATCCTCAAGTAAGTTATGGTTTCGGTCTTGTGTTGCATCCCTGGGTGTTCTCAGTAGAACAGGCACCAGTTGGATGCTCCCAAAGGAGATGTAGTGAGATACTTGATTTTAAGTCTGAGACATCAGAAAGCCTTGGCATAGACATCCCGGGTTTTTTTTCCCTAAGGTTCTCAGACGTGCCCTTGAACCCTCATTCTCATTTTGGCTTCCGAAGGGCCATGTCTGTAGGGTGTGGGCGTGTGGCCTTCCCAGCTGGTGGGGTCCCCCTAGGTCTGTTCGGAAGTCAGCTGAGCATCTCACCGTTGTGGGATACGGTCCAGGAGTCTCTGAAGGCGGGAGAGTGTCTGCTCGATTCCTGGCGGACCTGGCAGGGCAGTGAGGACGGGGTTTGGTTACTGGTCACAAAGGCTTGCCCTCATCCACACGGGTGCCGTCCTGGCCACACTCACCTCCTGTCCTTCTCTTCGGAACACCCTCCCACAGCACAGGCCCTGGATCCTCATGGTCTATGGAGTGTGGGCCTGCTGGTGTGTCCTGGGGGCTCCGGGCGTGGTCACCGTCTTTCTCCACACCACCATCGCCTTCTGCGTGGCCCAGTTCCGGTCAGTGCTCCTGTCCTGGCTGTGTTCTCTCCTCCTGCTCTCCACCCTGAGGCTGCAGAGTGTGGAGGAAGTTAAGGTAATTGTCTGCCTCCTGCACGCCTTACCGAAGGGCCCGGGAAAGGCTCAGATCCAGTAGCTGTCCAATCTTCACTCACAGAACAAGAAGTAGCTTCTCCGTGGGGGCTCCGCCTAGTGGCCATCCAGGGTCATTGCACGATCAGTCTCGGTTTTTAATGTCTGAGCCTTGTCAGGTTGTCCAGGGTCACTTTTTTTTCCTCCAAGTTTGGATGCTAATGGAGGATGACAGATGTCAGAGGACCAGAGGGATAGAAACAGTACTCCCATATACATACATGCATGCATACATGCATACATACATACATACATACATACATACACATATATATGCTTAACCCTGCCTGTTGAGTGCTCTGTGGTTTTTAGGGACCATTTTCACTCATCTTCCTTCTGACACACAGTGTCTACAATGGCCCCAAGACAGTCAGACACGTGTCTTTATTCTCATTGGACAGTATTACTTATCCACTCATATGGCTGGTCACAGAAGCGTTTTGTATGGAAAGTGTTTTCCCTTAAGGTCCCAGACCAAGCCTTGGCATCTTGACAGACACAACAGTTTGCCAGTTATGTGTTTGGAGGAGGTGGGCATTGGGCAAGAGGCAGTCTGTACGGCTGTTGAGCGGTCAACCTTGTGTGCAGCCAGCCCAGTCCCGTAGGGACCAAATTAAAACTCCGTCCTGTGTCTGGAGCTTGTGCATATACCCCCAATAACGTGTTTCTTTTGGTGCCCGGGGTTGGATCTCGGGTCCCAGATATGCAAGGCACCTGCCCTGCCACCCAGCTACGCTGTAGCTCACGCCGCTTTGGTTGCCGGTGGGATTCACTCGACACCGCTCTGTGCTCAAGTCTCTTTCACGGCTTCTGTCCTCGGGGAAGCCCAAGTCGGGGTCGCCATCTAGCCCCTGTGCGGATTGATGCTGCCTTGCTGCTCGCTCACGGGCTGTCCCCCCCCCCCCCCGTTGCTTCTGTAGAGGAGGTGGTACGAGACAGAAAACGAATACTACCTGCTGCAGTTCACCCTGACTGTTCGCTGCCTGTACTACACCAGCTTCTGCCTGGAGCTGTGCCGGCGGTCTCCACCTGCCCAGCGCACCGCCTACGCCTTCCCGTGGTTGCTGGCCTACGTCTTCTATTATCCTGTCTTCCACAATGGGCCCATCATCACCTTCCCAGAGTTCTTCAAACAGGTAGAGTCCTCTTGGTGGGCTGGGATGGTGTCGTGTAGGCCTGTGCCTCTTAGACTGTGAGTTGGGAACTCCCCCCCCCCCAAAAATGGTGTTGCATACTGAGTGCGGGGTTCACCAAAGGTTTGGGGCCAGTGAGAGGTTTATAAATATACAACCAAAAATCGCTCAAAGTCTAACAGGCAATGAACTGGTGGTGTTTCTGGCAATGGCCGCCCCCTCTCATGTTATGAATGTGGAGTAGAAAATGGCTTTAGACTGTGACACCCTCCTATGCCGTGCTTCCCAGAACACCTTGCTCAGGCCCCAGGCTATCCTGTATTGTGAGCTGCAGGCTTTTAAGAAACAGAATGGTGTAATAATGAAAAACAAAGACTTTAATATCTTTCTGCATCATTCCTCGGGATGTGAGTACTGAGTTAGTCTCTTTGGACTGGATTGCATTAGAATGTCTGACTTTGAACTTTTTGCTTATTTATATGTGTGTGTGTGTGTGTGTGTGTGTGTGTGTGTGTGTGTGTGTGTGGTGTTTGTGCGGGCACACATCTGCTACAGCATGTATGTGCAGGCCAGAGGACAACTGTAGGAAATTGGTTCTTCCCTGTTGCCTCCAGGATATGGGCAAGTGTCTCTACCCACTGAGCCATCTCACTGGCTCAGTGTTTGGTTTTAAAAGTTGCTGTTTGGGGGCCGGAGAGATGGCTCAGAGGTTAAGATCACTGGCTGCTCTTTCAGGGGTCCTGAGTTCAATTCCCAGCAACCACATGGTGGCTCACAATCATCTACAATTCAATCTGGTGCCCTCTTCTGGCATGTAGGCAGAACACTGTATATGTGATAAATAAATAAATCTTTAATAAAACGTTGCTGTTTGATTTGATGGCTAGAGTTTCTAGCAAATCGTATTTGAATGAATTTTATAATAACTTTGAAATGGCCCTGAAGATACTTCTGCAAGCCTATCTTGCCAAAGGAATTTTTTTTTTACTTGAACCTGGGTGTGTAGATATAAAATAGGCATATCAAACTCTATTTATTTTAAAAGGATTATCTGTTATACATACAGTGTTACCTTTCACTAAAGACAGAAGCAATTTTGCATACTAATAAGTCGGATTATGTGATTTACACAAAGAATGAAGTCATGGTGAGCATGTGACAAGACCTGGGGTGTTGGCTGTGCTCATCTGTGCCTCATGTGTCTCCCCGCTTAGCTGTGCTGCAGACCTGAGTACATGCTTATCTAGCTTTGAAGTACCTCTCAGGCTAAAGGGGGGCCGGCTCTCAAGGGGCAGTGTCCACTTGGCTCATACCTGGCTACCGTGAGGTTTGGGCGATACCCACTGACAGCCACCGAAAGCCACTGCAGGGAAGGCCAGGGAGGAGGAGGCTGGATTCTGACATTTCACTCGGAGACGTAGGGAGACAGACGCCTGCCTGTGGCTTGCAGATTGTTTGCCCTCTTACTCACAGAGTGCTCATGAAGCAGCCCTGTTGTGGCGTCGTTTGTTCTGGAGGCCAAGGTGAGAAAACAAACCTAGTTGAAGCATGTTGGCGGGTGACACGTGTTCTCACTCTGTCTGTGCCTTCTCTGCACAGCGTTCTTGTCTTAGAAATCACGTCAAGCCACCTTTGTCCTTCTACTTAGACTTCTCCCCCGACCCCCAGCTAATCTCCTGGGACATACTTAAGGGAGTTTAACCCACGTGTTAGTACCTAAAAGAGTGGTTTTCAAGGGACGTTACAAACCAAAGCACCGCCATCTTGAAGAAGAAAATATGTACAGACACACATAAACATACATGTATACACAACAATGCATGTAACATGTGTACAACACACAGGCACACACAGCACATCCATGGAATCACAGATGTATTCACAACACATGTATGCACATGTGTACATACAGTACATGCTTATAACCGCATATAACACACGGGCCTGCACATGTGTTTAGCACACCTGTGCATGTATACATACAGCACACCACACACACACACACACACCACATTGCCTGCATTCATATAGCTCACACATTTGTGCACTCACTTACAGCACACACACACATGCATGCACTCACATACAGCACACGCATGCATGCACTCACATACAGCACATACGTGCATGTACTCATGTACAGCACACACATGCTTGTACTCACATACAGCACACACGTGCATGCATTCACAGACAGCACACATGTACATTGCACATGTACTCACAGACAGCACACACGTGCATGCACTCACAGACAGCATGTATGTGCATGCACTCACATACAGCACACACGTGCATGTACTCATGTACAGCACACACATGCTTGTACTCACATACAGCACACACGTGCATGCATTCACAGACAGCACACATGTACATTGCACATGTACTCACAGACAGCACACACGTGCATGCACTCACAGACAGCATGTATGTGCATGCACTCACATACAGCACACACATGCTTGTACTCACATACAGCACACACATGCTTGTATTCACATATAGCACACACATGCATGCACTCACATACAGCACACACGTGCATGCACTCACATACAGCACACATGTGCATACATTCACATACAGCACACACGCACATGCACTCATATACAGCACACATGTGTATGTACTCACAGACAGCACGCACGCACATGCACTCACATACAGCACACACGTGCATGCACTCACAGACAGCACACACACATGCACTCACAGACAGCACGCACGCGCATGCACTCACATACAGCACACACATGCATGCACTCACATACAGCACACACGTGCATGCACTCACATACAGCACACACGTGCATGCACTCACATACAGCACACATGTGCATGCACATGCCTGGAAGTGTGGTTTAAAGCACAGGACCAGAGTCGTTGCTATTTCTATGACAATGTGAAAGATACCCAGTGAGGAAAAAGAAAGGTTTTTGGAAACTGTTTACTTCATCTTAAAAACTCCAGAGCAGCAACAGCAGCTTTCTAGACTTGCCCGTGAAAGGACAGGCCTTTTCCCTGAGGACATCTTCTAGTGTCACTGGTGCTCCTGGCTGGGGTAGGCTTGCTCCCACTTCAGTCTGGTTCCCCAGGATCATTCCTTGGACTCCAGATGATTTTAGATCTGCATTTGAGATTACTCTGTAAAAGACATGTGGGCTAGAGATGGAGCTGACCTCAGAGCATGGTCGCTGGTCTGCAGTGTCAGACCTCAGAGCATGGTTGCTGGTCTGTAGCTGACCTCAGAGCATGGTCGCTGGTCTGCAGCTGACCTCAGAGTGTGGTTGCTGGTCTGCAGCTGACCTCAGAGTGTGGTCGCTGGTCTGCAGTGCCAGACCTCAGAGCATGGTTGCTGGTCTGCAGCTGACCTCAGAGTGTGGTCGCTGGTCTGCAGTGTCAGCACTATCAGGGACTTGCGATGAGAATTCTCAGGCCCTACCCAGGCCTGTGACTGACCAAGCCTTTGGGTTGGGACTCAATGTTGTGGCTTGCCAGGTGCCCCAAAGGGTGACTCTTGTTCTCGGGGAGGCTGAGAGCCACTGTCCTGAGTTTGTCTGAGGATTGGGGTGGAGGCAGAGCTGGCACAGGATTGGCCGGCTCAGACCTTCCGCATCCTGCCTCTTGCCGTTTCCTTGACATTGTGAACTTGGCTTCTTCCCAATTTTCCAGCCAATAACTTTTGAACTAAACCTCGGCACCATCCCTCCCCTGGGATGGATAGTAATTCTTGGGGAAGTAGACTAAAGCCACCCAGAGGAAAGAGACTCTCCCCAACCGCGTCATGCATGGGAGCTTTGCCCAGTGGGAGCTGTGCTTTGTTGGGATGCAAAGCCATTCTTCACATTTATCATCTCCTCCTTTCCAAATGCAGCCTTTAGGATCCAACGGGAACAGTGGCAGCGTGTAGTCAGGCCCCGTGCCTGGTCCTCGGGACCAGACTGGAGGCTGTGGTTAATCCAAACCAAGGACTGCCATTCCCCTGAGCTGCAGTCTAGAGAGCATGGCTGGGCTCACTTCTCGGGCATTAGTCTGGAGAGGATGGGTGGGCTCACCCTGTAGAGGCTCAGGGTCTACTCGGGTCTTATTTCTTTCTGATATGTTCCAATTGCTAAACGTAGGGACTTTGGAAGGGCAAGTCAAAACCTTCCTCTAAGGCCTGCCTATATTCATTAAAGCCATTCCAGAAAAATAAAATGCTCAGTAAGCCACAGGACAAAATAAATACTGAGTGAAAAGCCAGGGAGGGCCTGGGGGAGGTGGCCCAGTGGGCAGGGCACTTGCTTTGCAAATGTGAGACCTGAGTTCAGAGCCCACATAACGCCAGACAGGCAGTGCACATCTTCAATGCCAGGGCTCGGTGGACTCCCTGGAAGCTTGTGGTACAGCTGGACCTGTGTACCCAAAGGCGAGCAAGAGACCCCGTCTCAAGCTGGAAGACAAGGACCAACACTTGAGATTGTCTTCTGACCCCTTCATGAGTGTGAAGACATGTACGGTCCTGCACTCACAGGAACACACACACACACACACACACACACACACACACACACACACCACACATTATACTCACAAAGAACAAAAAAGCCATGTGATTTCTGCATTTGCCGAGGGAGCCTGTGGGCGCGCTCCTCCTCCGTAATGGGGTAATTTAAGAGGGAAAGACTGGGAAGAGAGGAGAGGAGGATGAACATTAACACGGAGGAACTCAGGCAGTGCTGTGTGGATGAGCAAGAGGAGGCTTCACCACCAGGGGGCAGCAGCGTCTCACGTGGAAAGGAACCCAGAAGGGATGAGCGTGGGGTCTAGGTGGGAATCTCAAGTATTAAAACGAGAGAGGAGCACCTCTGCAGATTACACGCTACTTCAAGTGTTAGCACATACATTTACATGTGCCAGTGAGGGAGGCGTGGAAGAGGTGTCCTCTATGCTGCGAAATATTGGCTCGCCATACAAGACACCGTTAGTTACTTGCCACCCGGCCTCCCTATTGCCTTACCCGGAAGGCCGTTCCTGGCCCGCGGAGTGTCGGGGAACCCAGGCTTCAGCGGCTTCCCTGCTGTCCTTCTGGGGAGTTAAGATACTGAACTGCCGTGAGGCAGAGTCCAGTGGGGCCCGGGCCAAGCAGGGTGGCCTGCTGATTTGCCTTGCTGGAAGTCTGGGGCCTCAGAGCCTTCCTCGAGTGGTGGAGTCTGCAGCGGGGACTGGATAGGGTGACAGGCAGGCTGAGTGGTGTACTTTGGGACTTTGCTGGCCAAGGCCGTGTTCCCCACCCGTTGGAGACAGTGTCCAAGTGGGGTCCTCAGTACGGAGGGGTCCGGATCCCTGTTCTGTTTAGGCGAGCTGCCTTTTCTGTGGGATGAGGAGGTCAGCAGATCGCTGTGGGGAGCCCGTGGTCCCAGGAAGTGATGAGGCTTGACACATGGAGGCTGTCACCCTCACACCCGCTGCTACTGTTATGACTAGTCAGAAGCATGTGGCAAGTTCGGGGGAAGTTTAGGCTACCACAGAGGTCCCCTCCTGCCCACCCCTGTGTCCAGCCTGATGGGCACCCCAGCAGAGGGGTCCGAGCAGTGGCCATCCTTGGCCTCTGAAGAAGCCGTTGCGTTAGGCTGTCGGAAGGGACCAGACAGTCGCCGTAGGCAGGGTGTGCCTGGCTGAGAGCAGCAGTCAGGGTGGGTCAGGAGGTCGGTGTTGGTGTCTCAGAAATGCTGCGGAGAGCCTGGGGCCCCTGGGTCTGGAGATCACCCGCATGACACTGATTGCAGAGAGAAGATGAAGTCAGCTCTACAGCTGCTAGTTCATGTAAGCTTCAACTCCCGAGAGAGGCGTGCAGAGGGCAGATGGAGCAAGGGCAGGCTCACGGAAGGCAGGCTGGGTGGATGGAGTAAAGACAGGAGCACCAGTTGTTAGGGTGCTTACTTAGCATACATACACTAGGCCCTGGAATCCCAGCCTGGGAAGTAGAGACAAGATGATCAGAAGTTCAAGAGCAAGGGCCGGGGAGATAGTTCAGTAGGTAACGTGCTTGCTGTGAATGCATGGGGGCCTGGGTTTGAACCCCCACAGCACACAAAGGATGGGTAAGCCAGCGCACCTATGTAACCCCAGTGCTGAGGGAGGGCAGGTGAGTCTTGGGTGCCATAGGGGTATAGCCCAAATAAGGGCAGTGAGAGGCTCTAACTTAAAAAAAATAAGGTAAACAGTGCTGGAGGAAGACAGTGGGCACTTGCCTGTGGCTTCGCAGGTGCACGCGTGCATGCACGTGCGCGCGTGCGCCTGCACACACACACACACACACACACACCCATCCTTGGCTACATAGTGAATTTTGAGATATTGCTTTGAAAATAGAAAACAAAAAAACAAAAAACAAAGACACACCCTTGTCACACTGACTTGGTGTGGCAGGAGCTATCGAGGACAGTGTCTGGCAGGTATGAGGGCCTGGTGGCTCTTGCTGTCTAGACCAGGCGCTGGCTTGCAGCATCAGCAGCATGAGTTGTGAATTGGTCGTCTTCCCCAGAGAGAGCTGTGAACTTCACTGGCCCTGCTGTGGGTGGCTGGGTTCAGCCACCAATGCTGGGCTTGAGTAAGAACCTTTTCGTAGAGCATAGGCTAGGGACTTGGGTGATACAGAGAAGCCACCCCGACTCTGAAGGAATACAGCTTGGGTCCACGCGCCCCTGGACCCTGCAGAGGGGCCAATGAGGACACTGGCCCCAGGAAGGGCCTTTGTTGCTTTCAGATGTGCGTGTGACTCCTGTGGGAAGGAAGGACCTTTCATCATTGACAACTGTCATCTTCAGTCTTCAGAGTATCTTTGAGGGAGGAAGGCGACATTCCCTTTTATGCAATTTGCATGAAATGAGGTTTTAAATCGTAATGCGCTTTTAAAATACAGTTGTCAGACGGGTTAATGAGTGTTTTCCAGTGGCGTCTGGGCTTGAAATTCCCACCATGGCAGCTTCCAATGATCTTAAGGTTGACAGTCCCCTCGGCTGGAAACACCTCAAATGGAATGCTTTCCGAGCAGCTCTGAGGATAAGCACTGTGCAGCAGCCTGTCTCTCCTGCTGTGAGACAAGGGACAGATGACTTTGAATAAAAGGCCCCATTACACTGATGTGTACCTTCCAGAAAAGGCAAATGACTACTCGTGCGTGCATGTGCCTGCACGTGTGTGTGTGTGCGCACGCGTGTGCATGTGAGTGTATATGCACGTGTGTGAATATGCATTTGTGTACATGTGTCACATGTGTGAGTCTGTGTATGAGTGCATATGTGCACATGTGTGTGTTCTTGAGCATATGTGTTTACAACAGGGTCTCTTGTCAGCAGCTTTCCATGTAGGCTAGGCTGACTGGCCAGGGATGGACCCTCCTGTCTGCCTCCTCAGTTCTAGGATTAAGTGTGTATAGCCATGTCTGACTTTTATGTGGGCTCTGGACCATACTTGGGTCCTCCTGTTTTATTTGACAAGAGTTTTACTCACTGAGTCAAAGTCCCCTGATGACCCTCCGCCTTTTCTCTTTTAGGCAAGGGTGAATTGACAGGAGTTGGTTGAGGACCTTTCTGTGTGCACCTGTGCAGTTAAGGAATCTGCATTTCTGTGGCTCCAAGTATGGAAGCACATCTATCAAAAGGAGCACTACAGGAGATGCTCTGTCTTTCCTGGCAGTGGTGGTACAGACATATTCTTCAGAAAGTCAGTAGGAAAGGATTAGTTAGGTTCTTGGGAAGTAGGTAGGTCATTATCAAGAAGCCAATCAGCTACCAGGTGAACTTCACACTTTTGATTCATAGACGTTCGCGTCATTTTGAAGTGCCTGTGGTTTGGGGACATCCAGGAGGGCCTCCAAATTGGCCTTTTGCTGAGAGGCAAGCTGGGAAGGTGGATTGTCTACCATTGCCCATCTGTTGTCTCTGTTCACCAGGTCGGGCCTGTACACCAGCAAGGGCCTAGCACCCCCAGATGCAGGCTGGGTTTCTGGGGACCTGAGCTGCAGACTGTGTGCCCAGCACCTGTTAGCAGCTGGACAGATTCAGCTGTGTGAGCATTGCTGTCTGCCAACACAGCTCTGAGGCTGCTAACATTTTCGTCTAGACAGCTTGCTTCTGGATGATGCTACCATCTCCATCTAGAGGGAGCTTGGAGCCTCCTCATGTTTTCTCAGTTGACTTTGTGTGGATTCTTACTGCCTTGGTGTGAATCCACAGTAAGGTGACCCCACAGTGGGGTGACCCCCACAGCTAGGTCACCATGGTAGAAGGGGTTTTCTGATGGCTTCAGCTGCACACCAACTCTAGTGTGAAATTCTGAAATGCTGCAAGATTCCAAGGGCTTTTGAGCAGTGTCTGGGATGCTCGGGCGGTATAGAGTCTGGGGTGCTCGGGCGGTACAGGGTCAGGGGTTCTCGGGCGGTACAGAGTTGGGGAAATATCCAGAACCCCAAGATCTGCAGTGCTTGAACCAGATAATAGATGCTTAGGGTAGCCACCTTCTGTGTTTCTGTCCATAGACAATGGAGACACCTACTTCACCACATTTGGTGTGGGGCTCTGCTGTAACACTCCCCTTGTTCTGGGGCTCCTTGAGGAAACAAGGAGAAGCCATGTAGCTGCTAGTGACGGCTGCTAACACTTTAAACGTGCAGGTGCTGGACTTAGCACTCACCCTTCAGTTGTGCAGGTGCTGGGCTCAGTACTCACACCTAACCACCACCACCACCACCACCACCACCACCACCACCACCACCACCACCACCACCACCACCACCACTATAATTTTCACTTTATTTTAAGGAAACCCAGACCCAGGGGGTTGATCATGGAGTTGTGTGGTTGATGCCAGGATCCTGCCTATCTCCTCTGAGTATTTATTCTGTTCTTTTTTGTTTTTAAAGGTAGACTGACAGGCATCCTTCACCCTTCCACCTCACTCACACTCCATACCCGGCCGTCCTCTCCTGTATCTGGTGTTGCCTCAGGCTTGAGTGAGGGGATGAGTGGGAACAGCCAAAGAGAGGCGCAGTTTCAAGGGGGCAGAACACCCGAAATCCTGGCCCAGCCTGGGCTGTCTTGGGTCAAGGCTGGGGTGGAAGGGTGCAGAATCTGGCACTGTTCCTGGCTTTAGGGTACTGCACGTTGCCACACCCGTTCTTGTTCTGGGGCTGTTTCCCAACTGGGGGGTAGCTTTCCTACCCAGGAAAACTGGGTGTCCTTAAGGCAAGCAAACTCCAGTTCATAGAAATGGCAATGATAATTTGTACAGACCTCATCAGAAGCATCACAGGAGAGACATCCTGCATGGCTTGGGACCGAGCACCATCTAACACCGCCTTCTCTGTTGTCCCCTCTCTAGATGCAGCAGCCAGAGCTCAGCTCTCCGAAGCACAGCCTTGGCATTCTAGCCAAGGGCCTGGGCCGCCTGCTGTGCTGGTGGTGGCTGGCAGAACTGATGGTCTGCCTCATGTACATGCACGCCCTCTACAACAGCATCCCCCTCCTGGAGAGCGTTTCCTGCTGGACTTTAGGTAACCATGGGAACCGCCACCAGCAGGACCAGAAACAGCTGTTGGGTCTAGAGAGACCCTGTCCTGTGGGTGTTTGGGGTGCAGTGGCCCAGAGCCAACCTGCTTTACTGTTTAACCTTACTCCTCTTGTGGCCAAGGTTTTACATGCGTGGGCTGCTTGGTGTAGTTGATGGGGGTGTGCGTGTGTGCCATGTGAACTGAGAGTCAAGGATGAGTGACCCCCTCCTTGGACTGGAACCGACCGAGTATGGCTGGACCGACGCCTTTACCAGAGGCAGCATTGAATAGCAGGAGAGAGTGGAGCTGCTGGCTGGCACAGGGGGCTGGCTGTTCTGAGGGCTGGTGCTCCGAGACCCAGTCAGGCTGCATTCTTCCTTTTCCCATGAGCTTCAGAGTTGTGGAGGTTTAGGCTCGTATCCCAGCTTTCCCAGCCAAGGGTGGGCAGCCTTTGGTGGTGCTAACACCTGTCTGGACACCTTCGTCTCAAAAACAAGGCTTGCCCTCGAGGAGCTACTTTGAGGGTTCAGTGAGATGGTGGGCCTCATGATTCCTCTTGTAGATACAGTAGATGGTGTGTGTGTGTGTGTGTGTGTGTGTGTATGTGTGTGTGTGTGTGCATGCAGTGTGCATATGTCCAGTAGATACAGGAGATGGTGTATGTGCATGTGGTATGCACATGTCCTATAGATACAGTAGATGGTGTATGTGTACATGTGTGTGTGTGTGTGTTTGTGTCTGTGCATGCAGTGTGCACATGTCCAGTAGATACAGGAGATGTGTGTGTATGTGTGCATGCAGCATGCACATGTCTAGTAGATATAGTAGATGGTGTATGTGTACATGTGTGTGTGCACATGTCCAGTAGATACAGTAGATAGAGTGTATGAGTGTGTGTGTGTGCTTGTGGTGTGCAAATGTCCTGTAAATACATTAGATTGTGTGTGTGTTTGCATGTGGTGTGTACATGTTTTGTAGGTACAGTAGGTGGTGTATGTGTGTCATGTGGTATGCACATGCCCTGTAGATAGAGTAGGTGGTGTATGTGTGTGCGTGTGGTGTGTACATGGACCTGCATTTCTCTGTTGGTCTCTTTTGCTTGCTTGCATCTTTGTCTATCCTGCAGCAAGGTGGAATGGTGGTCTTATTTTCCCCAGAACAGTCTCCAGTTGTAGGATTTGTCTGTGAGGAAACTATTGTCCTTTATTCCTTTGCCCCTAACAGCAGGGGCCACACATTCTGATCTGATCTCAATCTTCCTTCTTACTTGTCCTGTTCTGTTCCTTTGAGGACTCCCGTCTTCATCTGTTGTCTGACTTCCAGACTTCAAGAGTGCATGCATGTGTGTGCCAGAAAGAACTCCGTTTAAGTGTGTGTGTGTGTGTGTGTTTGATGCTCCAGGCAGATTAAGCTGCTGAAGGCAAGTGTATAAGCCTGTCTGCTTATATGCTGGGTGATTTATAGGTTTTTCAGAATCTCTATTGTCCTTGTCACATGTGCTTAGTCAGAATGTCTCTGAGACAGGAGCCTCACAGGACCCAGAAAACACTGAGATGTTTTAATAATAACCTTTTCTTTCTGAGTGGATTTAAAACCTCAAATGACATTTTTGCAGATAGTAACAGCATTTTCTTTGGTATGGGGGATTCTTAAGAATTGTTTTTATCAACATGTCCCAATGGCACACATCCATGAAGCACAGTGTGATGTTTCAGTGCGTGTTCACCATGTGCTGATGAAGCCAGGGTGTCTGTCTCATTGTTTCAGGCTCCTCTCCTACACATGGTTGTAGCTGGAGGTCACTAATACCGTTAAGTTTTAACCATACAAGGAGACCAACAGGATAGGACTGAAGGTTTATCTATAGAGTCAGATTCCTGTTACTGAGCCTGCTTCAGCTTAAGGATGAATGGTGGAAAACAACTCAAAATGTGATTTAAATAGCAAAGAAACATTGTCACATGTGCCGGTCACACCTAAGAGCAGCATGGGGAAAAGATTCAGTGACTCAGATTCAGCCAGGGAGCATCCTCACCTGGCTGAAGAACTAACTAGAATTTCACAAGTGCTTTGTGACCAGAACCCACTGACTTTTCTCCCTAGCTCTTCAAAGATAACGTGTGTGTGTGTGTGTGTGTGTGAGAGAGAGAGAGAGAGATGGAGAGAGAGAGAGAGAGAGATGGAGAGAGAGAGAGAGATGGAGAGAGAGAGAGAGAGAGAGAGAGAGAGAGAGAGAGAGAGAGAGAGAGAGAGAGAGAGAGAGAGAGAGAGAGAGAGAGAGAGAGAGAGAGAGAGAGAGACAGAGAGAGAAATATTCTGGTCTCTTTCATGGTACTTAGACCATAGTTAAGTTCCAGCAATTGCATATTTTAAAATGTTGTCATCTAAGCAGGTTCACACTGTTTTTCTCTGAGATGTGACCTTTTGGGTTGGAAATGTTTCTGAGACACATCCTTATTGATACACTGTAGCAGTTACTTCTCTATTGCTGTGATAGAACACCACTACCAAGGATTGATACACTGTAGCAGTTACTTCTTTGTTGCTGAGATAAAACACCATGACTAAGGCACCTCACAGACAACAGAGTTTATTTTGGCTTATGGTTCCTGAGGGATCCTTCATATTGGGGAGGCAGGGCGGCAATTGACAGGGATGGAGGAAGGAACAGAAAATTAAACACCCACATCTTGACCGGAAAGTACAAAGAGAGAGAGAGAGTGAACAGGAAGGGCACAAGACTATACACTCTTAAAGCTCACACCCAGTGACATGCTCCCTCCAGCAAGTATGCATCTCCTAAATCTCTCCAAAGAGTAACACCAACTGAGTACCAGGTTGTTGGGCCCCAGCCCCCATGGATCTCTGGGCATTGCTTGTCAGCTGATAGCCACAGGTGCATCCTGTTCTCTAGTCCTGGTTTGCAGCCCTAGCCTTGCCCCACTGACATCAACATCTAGTACAAGGAAAACATGGGCTCTTAAACCTGGAAGTTTTCCACTGTGCTGTAAGTCTGTATATAAGGCTGCTCCCTCCTTGCAAAAAAGGCATGCAGGCATGCACAATCACTCTCTTAGCACAGACGGCCAGGATGGCTCATCTTTTAGTTAAATCTCTAGGCTTTGGCCCGATATGTTAGACTTGCATGTGGCATGGGCACCACACCAGGTGTTCAAATTTGAGACATTTCTCATTCTGACCACCATGCACATGTATGGTTCATCACCTGCTTCTGCTGGTGGACATCTTTCCAGTGAGTCCAGATGTCATGTGTATCTTTCCCACAGGTGTGTGTGTGTGTGTAGCTTTGTGTTTTCCCGGGGTTTGCTCTGCCGTATTTGCATTTCTGAGACTCCTGGGGCTCACATGTGTGAGTTTCCCTGTAGGGCAGTAGTGTTAAACACTGGGACTTGTTGCACAATAAGGGAAGCACTTTGCATCACCCTCCCCCCCCTCAGAGGTAGTGAACTCTCACAAGGCAATCCTCTATTCCACCGATAGTGTGTTCTGATGTTCTGTTTCATATTATTAGATGCTGGCCAGGAACCAGCCTGCTGGCCAAGCCCTTCCAGGGTGTGTGAGAACCTGCTCTTATGCATGTGCCTAGACAGGAAATGGCTGGCTCCCATGCAGGACGGACACTCAGACTTACACACTAATACCAAATCAGTGTTCTGGCCAGCTAAGATGCCTTTTGCTCCTCTGCGCAGGGTTTGAGTTTCTACTGCTGTATCTCATTGACACTTGACTTTGGCTTTTGGTTTTGAAAGTCTGATGAATATGAATTATGCTGTGGCTTCTATAGAAATGCATGGGGCCAAATGGCTAGGGACCAAAACCTCTGAAATTATGTGAGAAAACAAATCTTCTGGTCATGACTGCAAAGTCAAACAATGTACTTCACACCCATTTAAGGTCAAGTTGTGTTTTGCACTCATCCCTGTAGTTCAACCACGTGGTTCATGTGAAAATCATGACAACTTTGCCTTGGTCTTTACATTGAAATGAAGGATGTTATTGTCCCCCGGTGGCATCTATGTCCCAGAGAATGACCTCATCAGCACCCTTTCACACCTGATAAACCTACCAGCATTCTTACTGCCTGGAATCATTCTATTATTCCTCTATGATTTTCCAAAGAGCATCAGGAACGGGTGGTGTGGTGTTGGGGTTTCCAAACACCCCCTAGACAGGCAAAGCTCCCAGCTCCCACTACCACTGTACGAAGTAAAATTGAATTACCGATATATGCACCTGCACTGATAACCAGAGTTAGATTCTGTGGAGGTATTTTCTGCATAATTTCACTTTTATTTATAGCTGAATAGTATTCCACTGTGTATATGTACCACAGTTTCATCGTCCAGTCCATTCATCTGTTGAAGGGCATTTATGTTGTTTCCATGTCCAGGTTCTTGTGAATATAACAGCTGTGGACATTGCTGAGCAAGTATCTGTGGGGTATGATGTCGAGTCCTTGAGGCGTATGGCAGGGAGTTGTATAGTTGGGTTGTATGACAGACTTCTTTTCATTTTTTTGAGGATTTTCCACACTGATTTCCAGAGTGGATGGACTAATTTGCACATCCTCCAACTGCAAGGCTTTAGGCTGTAAACTTTCTCTGTAGCCCCTCCCCCTTTAAATGCAAAGATTTCTGCTTGGGAAGCTGAGAATTTTCGTACCCCCTTCTCTGTGTTTTGAGTTTCTTGCCCTGCTCCTTGACTCAAACGTCACTTTGCTCTGGGTGCAGATTTCGCGTCTGGAGGGCACTGCAGTTAGGTGGCTTTCCTACTGGTGACTGGTGGGAAGGACAGGCTGGCCCAGAGTCCCCGGGGTGTGGCTCTGCCAGGAGGATTTGTTGGGAGCTCCAGCTGTCTCCCCCACATCTTTCTGAGCTGAGCCATCCCACCAGACTGCCGGGGGCTTTGCAAGAGCCTTGCAGAGATCCCATTAGCTCTGCTATCCAGGCTACAGACCCACCACTTACACTCTGTGTGCTCAGATGGGATGGACCCTCTTAGAGCTGAGTTATATTTGAAACCTTCCAAATACACGTCTTTTTATGGAAAATTGTAGACTAAAAAAAGACTCAAACCACAGCGTACTATGCGGAATGGGCTGACTGGGATGTTAGCATCTTGGATAAAGCCTGTTCTAGAATGGTGTGACCTCATTGGAAAGCAGTGCACTTCCGATAGCTGGGCGGCTTCCCATTGCCTCTTAAGCAGATGGGACTTCCTAAGCCAAGTGCCATGTTCTTTCATGTCTGTCTGTCTGTCTGTCTGTCTGTCTGTCTGTCTTCTGCCTGCCTGCCTGCCTGCCTGTCTGTCCCCCAGCCATTCTCCTTGCCCCAGTGCTGGAGCACACAGGGCTTTGTCTTTAGACACAGCAAACGTGTTCTCTCTCCCGATGCTCTCACTAGCTGTCCCTTCAGGTTGGAAATGCCTCTGCCTTTCGCCATCATTGCTGCCTTTGACTTCTTGTCATTCCCATGGCAGTTTAAATGGCACTCACCCCGAGAGACTTTCCCTGTGACCCAAACAGAAATAGCTTCCCTTCAGGTTCTCAGCACAGGGCTTGTCACAACCTGAGGTTTTCCTCGCTTCTCTGCCTCCCACCACGCACACGAGTTCCACACAGAAGGAGCCTCGTTGGGCTCACTCACCACGGCGCCCCCCAGCACCTCCAGCAGTGGTGAGCCGGTTGACTCCACACATGATTTGGCGAGTGTGAACAGTGCATACATACACTCAAACCACAGTGTACTATGAGGAATGGGCTGACTGGGATATTAGCATCCCGGATAAAGCCTGCTCTAGGATGGTGTGACCTCACTGGAAAGCCGTGCGATTCCGATAGCTGGGCAGCTTCCCGTTGCCCCTTAACAGCAGGCGTTCTGGGGCTGGGGGCGGCTCAGGGAGGTGGTAGGGGTGCGGGTATGACGCTCTGAACTTTGGCCATCCAGCACTCATAGAACACCTGCTATGGCTGCATGCATCTTAACTCTGGCACTGCGGGGTGAAGGGTTGGCATTTTGGTTTTATGAGTGCTCCACTAGCTAGGCTCTCGTGTATCTGACAACCATATGGTAGTCCTGGTAGTCCTGGCTGGAGGGCAGTGTCTGTGTGCCAATCCCTTGACCAGCATCCCCAGTCAAGTAGCACAGCTTCATCCGGGAGGTGATTAGTGTTTAGTTCAGTGCTTTCCTGGTGGAGAGAGGGAACAGAAGAGGGGAGGAAGTATAGAGAGAGGAAGAGGGAGAGAGAGGGGCACAGGGAGAGAAGGAGGGAGAAGTTATCTTTATTAGTGGTTCAGGGGAGACATACTAGAAAGGGCCAGGAGGTGGCAGTAGAAGCTTGCTAATCTTGAGATGAAAATTTCTAGACCACAGATGAAAATTTTATTGACTTTTCCTTAGAAATTAACACAGCATATTGATGTGGGGGTGGGGTGGTGATTGTAGTTGTGGTGGTGGTGTGTGTAAGTGTATGCATTATGTGTATATATGCATGCATATGTATGTGTATGTATATGAGTGTATGTATGAGTGTTGCACATTTATGTGTGTATGCGTGTGTACAAGTGTGCATGTATGCATGCATGTGTTCGAGCATATGCACATATGTACGTATGTTTGTATTTTTATATTTGTTGATTCTTGAACCAGCGAGAAGAGTTTCCATTCTCATTCCAGCTTCGAGATGTCCCTGAATGTCCTTGGGTTATGACTTTAGACTCGTTTTCATGAAATGCCCCTGTAAAATCAACAATTCTGTAGTGAAATATATTTTTAAAAATTTCTCACATCTGTAGATTTCAAGTAGAACACGTTTTTGCATAGAGATCGCAGACATGGGTGTCACTGGTCTCAGCAGTGGGGGCTCCCCAGTCCCTTTGCTTCTGGATGGGGGGCCCTGATACTGTTCCCCAGTGCTCTGCTCAGGCATCTGGGCGGTGGCTGTCTCTGTCTCTCACCTCAGTTCTGTTGTGAGGTTGTCCCGCTGGCGTCTCCTGACTGTTGTGTGGTATTCAGTCATTTCATCAGTTTGGGCACATGTACCAGGAATGACACACACAGTCATCTGCTCCAGATAGAGGACTGTTCAGGTGTGTGTGGCAGAGATTTTGGTAAAGGTTTGGATGGCCAGGCGGTGGTGGCGCACGCCTTTAATCCCAGCCCTCGGGAGGCAGAGGCAGGCGGATCTCTGTGAGTTCGAGGCCGGGCTGGACCAACAGCCTCCAAAACAATACAGAGAAACCCTGTCTCGTAAAACAAAAACAAAAAACAAAACAAAACAAAACAAAAGGTTAGGATGTCAATGCAGACAACCTGACATCAGGGGTCTGACCTGGTTTCTCAGCTAGGCTTCTCCTCCATACAGGGATCCTTACTGTGTGTCTTCTTCCCACCCCTGTTTTCTTGCAGACTGGTCTACCTTTTTATTTTTTATTTTTATTTCTCCCTGAGACAAGGTTTCCCTGTGTGGCCTTGGAGCCTGTCCTGGAACTAGCTCTTGTAGACCAGGCTGGTCTCACAGAGATCCGCCTGCCTCTGCCTTCCCAAGTGCTGGGATTAAAGGCATGCGCCACCACTGCCCAGCTGCAGGCTGGTCTTCATAAATCACAGAGATCTCTTTGATTTCGTAGGGCTGTCACTGTGTGTCAGGGGCTCACGTCTCTCCCATTGCCACCCCTGAACCTGCTACCCTAGCCATGCTGGGCTGTGGCCTTTGCGTTTATACAATTTGTGTAGGTTATTATTTAGCCAGCTAAGTCATGCTTCAAAACTTCATCTGGAGAGATGGTTCAGTGGCTAAGGTCACTTATTGCTCCTGTAGAGGACCCAGGTGTGGCTCCAGAGCCCCCCCATGTGGTAGCTCCCAACCCTCTGTAACCCCAGTTCTAGGGGAGCCGATGGTCTTCCTGGGCACTAGGCACACATGCATGCACACATGTGGCGCAAACGTGTATGCAGGCACTTACACATATACATAAATAAAAATAGTGCTTTTTTTACATTAAAAGGTACCTTGTAGAATTGGCCCCCGCGTCTTCATCCCCAGCTACAGCTGTGGTGACTTCCAGGCAATTTCCTTTCATTGTAGCCTCTCCCTTGCTGTCCTGAGGGTCATGCAGGCATTGTGTCAGTGTTTGTAACACCCCAACTGTATCTCCAGGAGATAAGCCCCAATTTCTTTGGAACTCTTTTTGGAAGCCTGACTGGAGCCATTTGGTGTGGCAGAGCCCGGGATCCAGGGGAGCAAAGGAGGCGTCTTGTGACTTTTCTTGAGAAGAACTCAAGGACCCCATTTCTTCAGCTCGTTATTGAGCAGTATTTCTTCATACCGAATGGGCGATAAATCCAGGCAAACGAGATCGGAGGGTGACAAGGGAGGTCAAAGCAATATGGAATATAATATATTTACTTATATACAAGCTGAGGGGACAGAAAGCGTGGCAGGCTTCCAGAGGAGAAGAGAGAGAGCGAGCTTCCTTTTCTCTTTCACTTCCTTTTATCCTCACCTCTGCTAAATTTCTCTATCCCCCCCGTTATGGGCGTGAAGAGTTTTGTGGGCTCACCTTACAGGAGGGAGAAAGGAGCTTTGGCAGTGGGCGAGGGGAGCTCGGCTTTAAACGACGGAGACGAAGCAATACCTGGGTGTCCTGGAGTCTCTCGGAAGCCGTAACTACAAATTGGTCAGAGTGGTGTGTGGACACGCCCATCTCCTAAGAGTTCCTGGTCCGGGGTTTTGTAGCTCAGGGTTTAGGCTGAGATGCTGTCTGTGTGCCTGTCTAAATGGAAATGGAATGCTTCAAAGACATCCACTTGCTTTTGCTAATTCTGTAAAATCTCGAGGAGAAAGGAAGATACTTGATACAGAAAAGTTGTTTTGAAAAATGAGGGCACACACATAAGGCAGACAGCACAGGGCCCTTTCCCTCTTCCGTCTTTTTGAAATATTAAATATTTCAATACTTGTTAAGATATGGCAGAAAAAAATTAGTTTTTCTAAATTCCCTCCCTGGATTAGAATCCAAAGGTTATTTAAAGTTAATGCAGCGGGAGCCTGGAGGTACTCTGGGATTCACCACTGAGGAGCGTGGCGTGAGGTTGGTTTCAGAGTGCATGCTTGCAGACCCAGAGGTGCCCGCTTGGTGTAGCATTGGAAGGGGTATCAGGTTCTGCCTGCACCAGCTATTCCCTGCCACCATGACCCCTTCCCCCAACTGCCCTCAGGACATCATGATTTTCTTTTTGTTTTTTAATTAAAATTTTAAGTTTTCATACCAACCACAGTTTCCCCACTCTCCTCTCCTCTCATTCTATACCCCCTCCTTTCTTATCCCCCTCCCTATGGATAGATGGAACTGATCCATGCAACGAGTATTGGAAAAAGGGGAGTCTAAGATATTTATTTAGAGAGAGCTGTCACTTACATTAGAAGCTGGGGATCAGTGCTCTAAGGTCTCTGAGCCTCAGCCAGGATCCAAGGCAGAGCTTTTACTTTCTTTCTCCCCTCATATCTCTCGCCTTTCCCAAGTCCCTCTATCTATGCCCCAAATGGGCGTGGCCAGTACCTCAGGTACATGAGATCTGCCCTACACCTATTTACTTCTCAAAAAGGATAAGACCTCTCACGGGAGTCAACAAAGTTGAGACAGGACTAAGCTCCTCCCCACTGCATCAAGACTGAGCAAGCCATCCCACCATAGGGAATAGGTTCCAAAGAGCCAGCTCATGCACCAGGGACAGATCCTGGTCTCACTTAGGTCCCCACAGACCAAGCCACATAACTGCCACCCACATGCAGAGGGCCTAGGTTGGTGTCATACAGGCTCCCTAGCTGTTGGTCTAGAGTCCATGAGCTCCCACGAGCTCCGGTCAGCTGTCTCTGTGGGTTTCCCCATTATGATCTTGTCATCTTGCCCCCCTTGTTCCTATGATCCCTTCTCCCTCTCTTCAGCTGGACTCCCGGAGCTGGGCCCGGTGCTTAGCTGCGCGTCTCTGCATCTGCTTCCGTCATGATTTCCATGTGTTGTGCCCTGGAGACCTGGACTGCGGTAACTTCTCAGATGCATAAAACGGGCAAATCTTCCCTTTTGTGAAGCAGAACTGACAGGGAAGTCTGAAACCATCAATGCTGGAGAGATGATATTTCCTTTTGTGGAAGAATTCTTCTCGACAGTTACACAATAGAGTCCTTTAGTTTTGCTAATTTTCAGTTCTTCGCACACAGAGGTTTTGCACGTTGCTTCTCCTAGGTAAAGTGACTCATCGTCTCCCGTTGAAAATTTACTTTCTCAGAGGACTTGGTCCTGCGTAAAACTCTCTTCTCATGCCATGCTATTTCCTTGAGCCCGGCTTGGCTGGGTGTATGGGCTGTTATTCTGTGGGGTCTCTTTTTTTTTAAATTAAAACTGAAAAAAATGATTCGACAGTCTCATCTCTGTACATAGAGAATTTTAGTCATTTCGGCCCCCACTTCCTTCTTTTCCAACTAGTCACTGTAGCGGCATCTTGCCCTCTGGGTGTGGCTTCAGGCGGAAGGCAGCAGAAAAGACGGAAGCATAAGGTGTGGTCTCAGTAGTGTTTCTCTCTCTCCCAGGCCAGGCGATCCGATAGGAAGGGCAGAGGAGCACTTTTTATTATTATCTGTGTAATTGCTCCCCAGTAAGCACCCATTCATCACTTATCTTGGGTCTCATGAAATCACCCCGCCCTCGCCTTCCAGTCGCCCTCACACCTTCATGTCTTGCGTGTGTGTGTGTGTGTGTGTGTGTGTGTGTGTGTGTGTGACTGACTTTAACTGGGGTTGCTCCCGTGAGCACAGGGAGGGACTTGTTTGCCGGACCACCAGCCGCTTACCAGTGAAAGCCGAAGAAAAGGACACCCCACTTCCCAGCAGCCGTTAGCTGTCCCTTAAGGAGGAGTGCGCCCTGTGAGCCCCGCCTGTGTTGGAATGTTGATGGGCTCAGCGTTGTGCAGGCCTTGCGAGAATAACCATGGCTACAGTGAGTTCAATGTGCAGCACCCACACCGTGTCCAGGAGACATCTCTTCATTGTGCACCCCTCCTCCCCAAGCTCTTTGAGTCTTTTTTGGCCCTCCCCCTCCTCTGTGGCGTTCTCCAAACCCCAGGAGGGGTGATACAAGCGCCTCTCAGAGATCCCCCCACCCCCGCCTGCTGCGAGTCTCTGCACCAACTCTGTCTCCTGCAATAAGAAACCTCTGGGTGGGGACTGAGCAACCTATGAGGGGGACGTGAGGTTGACCATACATCCATTTAGTACGAACAATAGCGGTTGGTTCTATTGGGGAGGGGGACACCCTCTTCCTCCTTCTCCTCCTTCTAAGTTTGCATGCGTGTGCCTGCTTGTCTGTATATGTGCCACGCATGTGAAGTGCCCGTGAGGGCAGAAGACGGCGTCAGAACCCACCTGAAACTGAACCCGGGCCCTCTGCAAGAGAAACAAATGCTCCAAACCGCTGGACCTCCTCCCCAGCCCTCTGTGGGGGTCTCCTTAACGGGGTATGTTCTGGATCAGACCTGAGGTGATGTCAGGAGGGCGTGACGGTGTCACGATGAAGATGGGGAGCCGCACTTATTCCCCTGGACTCTTAATTTAGCATGCCCGTTCTGTTTTGCTTCTCAGGGTTCTTGTTTGTGTTCATACTTTCCCGTGTTAAGATGCTTTTAGAACACACTACGATTTAAGGAAAGTTTGGTGGAGCCTTCTTTGTATTCATCTTCAGCGCTACATACGGCGGCAAAAGTGATCGATAAAGGGGGGGTCGAGCAAACGGGATTCACTGTCCTACAGAATGGCTCTCTCCTCAGCAGGACACCCTTTCTTTGGAAAGAGAAATTGGTTGCCCAAATCTTAAAAGAGGAGACGCTATTAAACCCAATTTTCTCACGTTTTAAAGTGTCCAAAGAGTGAGCTCCTTGGGAGGTCACACTCCTCAGAGCCTATCTAGCCCCTTTTGACCCTGAGGTGATTAGCTGGAGAGTTAGAGATATCTTGGCAGAAGACACAGTTACCCGGGACAGGTTTGGTTTTCAGCTGCCAGCTTCCGTTTCCTCGATGTCTCCTGTCACTTGGGGAGAGTGACAGCAGGCTGGGCAGGGTTAGCTGTGGCTGCTGAAGTCCTGTTCTGGAGGGACTTCCTGAGGCCCAGCTGACCTTGACCTTGGCTGGGCTTTTCCTTCGTGGTGGCCGACAGGCTTCTGAGATTATGGTCGGTCGTTGGTGGCTGAGGCCCTGTTTATCCTCTCTGAGCATCCGCTTCTTCTAGATGAAGGGACGGTGAGCACCCTGCCCAGGCCTTGTTGAGCTGTGAGGGTGACTCAAATCACTGAAGGGTACAGCTGGTTTCCTAGGTGCTTTTCCTGCATTTCCCTTGTGTGGCTGGTGCATCTCATGTCTGGTGAAGTCATTACCCCCCTGCCTTCCCCCTTGTTTCTCCTCTCACATGTTTGGTTAGCAAATGTTCTTTGAGGCTAGCTTGGGTGAGGATCCCCAGACTTTCTCTGCGTATGCTATTTTTTTTCTTCTATGTGCCGTAGCCTCCTTTGGCGTTAAAGGCTGCCCTGTCCTCCGGGTCTGTGTTTCCACAGGCTCAGGCTCTGTGTCTACCGGGGGGGGGGAGTTGGGCCTGAATTTAGCAGGCTGGGCAGCTGAGATGCGGTAGGCCCCTCTTGTCTGGCAGGCAGCTTGTTCATCTTGCTCTCTTATATACACTGGCCCCGCCCCTCAGCTCTGCCTACGGTGGGATGGGCCCCTCCCACACCAGTTACTGTCCCTGAAAATACCTCATGGGCAGACGCACAGGCCAGCCTGATGGAAGCAGCTCCTCAATGGAGGTTCCCTCTTCCCAGGTGACTTTACTCTGTGCCAGGCTGACAAAAAACCAGCCCAGTGCAAGGGCAGATGGGAAGCGCCACGGGTGTGGCCGAGAGAGACTCAGGGTGGGAGCGTGGAGTGGGCCTGCCCTTGCCGCTGTCCCCACTGTCACCGCTGTCCACCGCTGTCCTCAACCCCCAGGGCAGATCTCTTCACAGCTCGTTTTAGGACTAGAGGGCTGGGGGGGGCGGTTTTGGTTCCACGGGTAAAGCATTCGCTGCTGAAGATGTGAAGACCCTGGTTCAAATCTCCAGGGCCCTCTTAAAGCTCCCACTTTAGTGACTGGAGAAGGGAGGTGGGGGTGGGGGCATCCCTGGGAGCTCACAGGCCAACTGGGCCTGGCATGTGCCATGGGGAACAGAGACCTTGTCTTAAACTAGGTGGGGCGCAAGGGCCACCATTTAAGATTCTTCTCTGACCGTCACGCGTGTGCTATAGCATGCGTGTGTCTAAACAGAGAGCAAGGAGGGACAGAGGGACAGAGGGGTGGGGGGGACGGAGAGGGAGGGGCGGAGGCCGGAAGGGAGGGGGAGAAGCAAAAGAAGAGGGAGAGAGGGAAGGGTAGGGAGAGTGGGAGAGAGGCAGGGGGAGGAAGAGAAGAAAGGAAGAGGGAGAGAGAGAGGGAGGGGGACACATTAGAGCTGGAAGCTGGTTGCTGACTGCTTTATTGACAGTTAAAATCATTATAGGTAAATCTAAAAGAGAGGCCAAGGACACAGGTGTGTGGTTTGGGAAGGGCTGTACTCCCGGGAGCTGAGCCGAACCCTTTCTGGGCCAGCATTCTCCTCTGTAGAACTTAACAGTCACCTCCTGCCATCTTGAAATCAGCCCCGCTTCTCGTGGGGGCTCCGGGAAGCCACATTCTTTCCTGGACAGGCTGAGTCGGCAGCACTGGCGGCTGGCGGTGGCCTGTGGCTAGGCCACAGGGGCACACTGAGTAAAGGGCGGGCGCCGGGCTTCGGGCGCCGGGCTTCGGGCGCCGGGCTTCGGGCGCCGGGCTTCGGGCGCCGGGCTTCTGTTGGATCTGCGCTTCCAGCTTGCATTCTTTTCACAGGGAATGCAAAGTGCCAGACCCACAGGGAACCAATGTGGCGGCAGGTCTGGGATTCAGTAGGCACTCAGCGCTTTGAACTGATGGTATCGCTGTCAGTACAGTTTCCGCAAGTACAGGATAGGAAAGTCTTTGTGACTCGCTTGGGTAGCGCTTCCCCGGCGGCACAAGCTCCCTGTCCGATACCAGGCTCTGGGGGTGCAGGGGTACGAGGCATTGTTTCTGATCTGAAGGGGTTCCTGATCTATTTGCATGGCTGTTGAGTAGGCATGCAGAACTGTGGACTGATGGGACAGTCATGGAGCAGCGTGTGGCAAGAACGTGCTGTAACGCGTGTAGTGAGAGCCTGAGAGGAGACAGCGGGCTGTGCAGATGACCTTTAACCCCCTGCACTGAATCGATTCCGTCTTCCTCAAGACTGCCCTGACCCCGTGTTAGAAAGGTAGCCCCTGCCACCTCCCCATTTCTTTCTCCCTCCCCTGTGGCATTTTCATGTTCCATTTCTTGTCTGCAGCCCCAGTGGCTGACCTGAGTCACCATCTCAGAGCTTCCTAGCTCAGAACAATAGTTTTCTCCCCATTCTGCCCCAAGCCTGGGCTAAAAATCCAGGTAGTTCTGGGTGCAGCCAGACATCAGCTGAGCCTGCTTGCCCGCTGCCTTCGGTAGGACATCCAGGATGGCTCTCACACAACTGAGGCTGCCGTCGGCTAGAAACTCAGCTGGTGCTGCCCACCGACACATCTTCACGCCATCTCCCTATGAGCTGCGCTTCGTGTAGTGTTGGAAGCTGGATCCCAACCAGAGCTGTCTCGTGAATTGAACATTTTAAGAGACGGAAAGCGAATGGACCAGACCAGATGAAGGCTACAACATAGTTAGTTACTATGATAAAATACCCGAGGCGGTCTGCTTGGAAAGAAAGGGGCCTGTTTTGCTTGTGTCTATGGTTTCACGGCCTCATTGCATTTGGAGCCATGGTGAGGGAGTGCGTGGCAGAGGAAGTTACTCAGTTGGTGGTGACTGGGCAAGGAGAAGGAACAAGAGTAGAATGAGAAGACAGTAGGAGGAAGAGGAAGAGAGGAGAGGGCCTGGAGTCTCAACATCGCTTCTAGAAAATGCCCAACGACCTAACTCCTCTCATCTCCTAAATGTGCAACCACATGCTAGTCATGCTCCCGGCTGGCAGCTGACCCCATAAAGTACGAGCTTTGGAGTTACACATCTAATCTCAAGCTGAGGGAGGTGCTGCCACTCTTGTTGGAAAATGCTGTCTGCTAAGCCTCCCTCAGCCCCGGTGCAGAGTTCACTTTCCTTGTCCATTTCCTGTTGATTCTTGGTAGGTGTTAAGCCCCAGGAAGGCATGACACCCATTCATGTGTGTTAGGCATCTAGAACCAGGCCGGACACACAGCAGAGAGCCAGGCGACGTGACTTCTCACATGGCTCTGTTTTATAATCCTCTAGTGCTCTGCAGGCAGGCACGGGGCTTCCTGGCTCACTCCGGTGTTTCTCAGAGCACAGCAGGGGGTCAGTGCTTAGTTGTTACTTAATTTAACACAGTGCTCAGTGTTAAATGAATTAAGACAAGGTCGCCTGGGCTTTGAAGGACAGGTGGGGTTTTGCTAAGAAGAGGAGAGGCCAGGCATGAAGGCAGAGGAAAGCAAAGGATACGTGATGCTGTGATGTGCCATGGGTTAACCCTCCGTACACCGTGAATATGTTTTATTGTCATTGGTTAACAGAGAAGCTGATTTGGCCAATAGACCAGACAGAATAGAGCCAGGGGGGCATCCGAGCAGAGAGACACAGGGGAGAAGAAGGGCGGAGTCAGGGAGATGCCAGCAGCCACCGAGGAAGCAAGATTTGAGGTGACAAACCATGAGCCATGTGATAAAGCAGATGGATAAAAATGGGTTCATTTACTTGTAAGAACTGGTTAATAGTAAGCCTGAGCTAATAGGCCAAACAGTTTGTAATTAACAGTAAGCCTCTGCGTGGTTATTTGGAAACTGGGGGGTGGGAGAGAAACATCCAGTTACAGTAATGAAATTGGCTGTGAGCCCTCCAAGTCTGGGCCTGCCTGATTTGCCCTCTAGTCTGTCTCTCATAGGCTATAGCTGGTGGCCCTGTCAATCCTTAGCCTTGGACTAGATCTGACAAGGGGAGGCTAATTTTTAGGTCAGGTGGAAAGCAGGTGTGCCACGCAGGCAGACACCGTGAATCTAGACTGGGGTGACAGAGGGGTGCAAACACAACTTTTCAAAAATCAGCATTTGCAACTATAATGCCTTAAAAGCGCCGTGCCCTTCTCCCTGAATCTGCCGTGAAACCAGTTAGTAAAATCCCTAGGGACATTCTGGTTCATCCTTTCATGTATTTAAAACATTTTTTGCATGTTTGCATGTGTGCACACCTTGTATGTTGAACCAAGGCCTCTCACGGGAACCCAGGGCTCGCTGACTGGTCTACTCTAGCTAGCCTGCTTGAGTTGGGGATCCAGTACCACCATCCCCTGAGTGGCTCGCACTTCAGGCACTTATGTGGGTGCCGAGGATACAAATCCAGGCACTCACGCCTGCATGGAAAGCACTTCAACTATGCGGTCATTATCACAGTCCCGTTGCGTCTTTTCCTTTTTTTAGACAGGCTCTCACTAGGCAGGCCTGGCTGGTCTGGAACTTGCTGTGTAGACCAGGCTATTCTCAATCTCACTACCTGCCTCTGTCTCTACCTCCTGAGTGCTGGGGTTAAAGGTGTGCCCCACCAAGCCCCCCCCCCCCCCGCAACACGCACCATCTTAATCCATTAGAAATATTCACCAATAGGTAAATAGAGCTTATGGGGCATGGTTATAAATACATGCAGCTCATGTTTTTTCATCCATACTGAAAAGAAAAAAGAAACTACCCAATTATCTTCAGTTAGATTCAGCCACAGTTATGTTAAACGCCCACACAAAATCCTTTCTTTAGGCCTGTTGTTTGTGAAAAGTACCAATAAAAGATGGAGATTTTGTGCGAATGATGACTCATAAAGGTGTATACTCAGAGACTGACTTTAATTCCTCAGCCTCAGAACGCCACCTGCATGAGCCGGTGTTAGAAATGAAGTCAGGACTGGAGACATGAAGCATCCCACCCTTCCTGAGCTCTGGTCACCTGGTAACCGCATAGGATATTCCCCTGGTAACCCTAGGACATTCCCCTGCTAACCCTACGATATTCCCCTGCTATCTGCCTAGGGCATTTCCCTGCGAACCCTATGATATTCCCCTGCTATCTGCCTAAGACATTCCCCTGCTAACCTTATGATATTCCCCTGCTATCTGCCTAGAACATTCCCCTGCTAACTCTATGATATTCCCCTGCTATCTGCCTAGGACATTCCTGTTAACCCTAGGACATTCGCCTGCTAACCCTATGATATTCCCCTGCTATCTGCCTAGGACATTCCCCTGCTAACCCTATGATATTCCCCTGCTTCCTGTCTCTGGGAGCTGGGGGTGGCCTTGAGCACCTGACATTTGTGCTTCTACAGTTTGGTCATCTTTGGCTGTGGGAGCTTGAACATGTTGTCACCCCTGCTCCGGACTGTCCCTGAGCAGAGCCTGCCTCAGAACAACACCTTGCTGCTGCCATTTCATCCACCGGAACAGATGTCTTCACGGTGTCTCTCACACTCAGCTGTGTCTAAGACGGTGTGCCTGGCACATGTATCTTACCTCTTGACGAAAGTGTAGTGTCTTGACTTGGGTTTCTGGTGATGTGTTGAAATGCCATGGCCAAAAGCAATTTGGAGAGAGAATGGTTTATTCTGCTTACTCTTCCATATTACAATTTATAGTCAAGTGCAGTCAGGGCAGGAGCTCAAGCAGGGCAGGCACTTGGAGGCAGAAGGCCACGGCTGCTTACTGGCTTGCTCCTCGTGGCTTGCTCAGCCTGCTTTCTTATAGAACCTAGGACCATGGACCAGGGGTGTCCCCATCCACAATGTTACACCCATCAATCCCCAGTTAAGAAAAATGCTCTACAGACAACTTGCCTGCAGCCCAATCTTATGGAGGCATTTTCTCAATTTTTCCCTCCTTTCAGATGACTAGTTTATATCAAGTTGACATAAAACTATCCATCACATACAGTATATATGTAATGTACGTGAGTGGCGAGCATTCTTCCCGCCAGCCTGGTCCCAGAGCCGCGTCAGTCCCAAATGAACACGCAGGACACTGTACCAATTATGAAGCTGTTGGCTATCCTCTATGGTTTCTTGTTGGCTAGCTCTGACTTAATTATTAACCCATAACTCCTAATCTGAATATTTCCACGTGGTCTTCTCTTACTGGAGAAAGGGTCTGGACCTCTTACTCCTCTGGCATCCTGCATGGTGACTGACTGTGCCTCTGTTTCCCAGAATCCTCCACCTCTCCTAGTCCCACCTATCTTGCTTCCCTATTGGACAACAGTGCTTTATTCATCAACCAATAAGACAAACATATGCACAGAAGGACTTTTCCTATCATCTCCTCTTTTATGTCTAAATAAAAAGAAAGGTTTTAACTTTAACATGTCAATTTATATATAACAGAACAGTTATCAAGTGAGAACTATAGTTATAATATTTAGTCCATTAACATTTAGTAAGATTTAAAGAAGGTATTTTATCATCTATCCTATCTGTGTGAGTCTAAAGTCTTATATGTGGCTTATCTTTTATCATAACCAAGGAAAACTATAACTGTCTTCAACTCCATCAAAAATCGCAGAAGGATAATATATAAACACTAGAAAACACTAGAATTGAGATAGACATCTCACTACCTGGACAGTCACCTGAAGTTTCTCTGTAATGTTGGGGCATTCATCTTAAGCTCATAGGCCACAAAGTGTCTGGCCGACTTCTCAGCAAAGCAGGAAATTTAAACTGTCCACCTGCATTGGCAATTTGACAGTCAATTTTCTCTGTGTCCTGTAGAATGTCTGGCAGACTCTTCCATGAAGCAAGAACCCTGTAGGACTGCCCTATCAAGTTTAGCAGTCACTTAGCTGTGGGTCCTGTATGCCCAGTCTATCAAACAGTAAAGGCAAGAGCAGTTTCTTGCCCAAATGGCTAATCTTGCCATGTTGAAAGCAAACTCCATAACGAGTTTCTTCGATGCTCATCTTCCTCTCAGACATAATAGGTGTGTCAGGAATAGTTGTGTCTCACTATCATGAAAAACCCTAAACTATTTAAATGCGATATATTCTGTAGGTCTTTGAAAGATTTGAAGAATATCCATCTCAAATACATCTCTGTATATCTAGAAAACCTAACTAACTTGACTATAAGTTCTGACTATCATAGGTGACTACATACAATCTGTATTTAATTATGCATTAAAATTTAAAAGACCAGCATAAACACAATACTTAAACAAGAGAAGAAATATACACATCACAAAATTGACCTTAAATATCAATAAATGAAAATCCATACCAATAAAAAGTATTCATTTCCATATCATATTCTCTTTTTCCCTTTAGAAAGAGATTCACTGTGACCATTACCATTTATAACCACCCTGTATAAATGAAAACAAACATTTATAAACAATATTTGGGAATGTGGGCATCGTTTTCTCCAAACTACTTCCTGCTGTTAAGGGGGCACTGTCTTGGGAATCCTGAGAAGACCCAGAAATCCTGGCTGTAGTGGTCTGTAGCTGTATTATCTCAGCTGTTTTGGGATGTTGGATGACCTGGGCCATTGCTTCAAGGGGTCTTGCTTCATCAAACCATATAAATCTGGAAGGGATGCATAGCTTTTCATTTTCTGTGCAAACACAAGCAAAATCTTTTTTCCCAAGTAACCTCTCCTTATATTTAAATTTAGAAGTTAAAGCATTTGTAAAATATGTAAGTTGGATTAATTTAGCAGCATTGATAATCAAATGTCTTTTAGTAGTTGATGCTCCTTCCCCAGGAATTAAACAATTGAAAGACAACACAATAGCACACAGTATCCAGACTCTGTGTGTGTTTTTCATCTTTACGTGACTTTTAAATTTATCTATTCATTATTATTACTCTATTTCTTTTAATTGTCCCTTTTTCCTTTTTTGAGACAGGGTTTCTCTGTGTATTTTGGCTGTCCTTGAACTCCCTCTGTACACCAGGCTGGCCTTGAAATTACAGAGATCTGTTTGCTTCTGCCTCCTGAGTGCTGGAATTAAAGGTGTGAGCCATCACACCCAGCTACCCTTCCTTCCTTCCTTCCTTCCTTGCTCCCTCCCTCCTTCCCTCCCTCCCTCCCTCTCTCTCTCTCCCTCCTTCTCTCTCTCTCTCTCTCTCTCTCTCCCAGTATCCTGTTTCTTTTTCTCTCCCAAACCTATGTATATTTTTAAACACACTATAAACCTTTTAGAGGTTTTACTTCATCTGAATCTGACTTTACTGTAAATCTTTATGTTTTCTGGCCACATGTCTGTTATCTGCTAAACAACATTGCTAAAATTAAAATGGCAGCTGTTTTAACTGCTGGCTTTCCATCATGGTGGGTGTAAGTTTACCGCCAGCACTGTCTGCACAAATCTCTGCTTGTCTCTAACTAAACCTGAGAAAATGCTAGTACAAGAAGTTGTGCTTGTCTCTGTTCTTTTGTTTCTAAAATCCCTCTTAAGCTTTTGTTAGATTTATGTGGAAATTCTTGCCCCATGTTGAGGGTGTCATATGTAATGAGCATTCTTCCCTCCAGCCTGGTCCCAGAGCCACGTGAACACATAGGATGATATATTAATTATGAAACTATTGGCCATTTGCTATGGTTTATTGTTGGCTAGCTCTGACTTAATTACTAACCCATAACTACTAATCTGTATATTTCCACATGGTCTTCTCTTACTGGAGAAAGGGTCTGGACCTCTTACTCCTCTGGTGTCCTGCATGGTGACTGACTGTGCCTCTGTTTCCCAGAATCCTCTGCCTCTCCTAGTCCTACCTATCTTGCTTCCCTATTGGACAACAGTGCTTTATTCATCAACCAAGAAGACAAACATACACAGAAGTATTTCCCCCATCATATGTATATATTCACACACATGCCAGCTTTTTCCTTGGCACTTTTGGTGTGTGCATGTATATTTGGATGTATGTAGGTGTGTGTGTGTGTGTGCGTGCGCGCTCGGTACATGCATTAAATAACAGGGGTGCATGCTTGTGGAGGCCAGAGGTCAACCTTGGGAGACATTCCTCAAGAAGCTATCCCACCAATTTTTTTTAAGTTTAAAAACTTGTTTTTATTTTATGTGTGTGTTTGCCTGCATGTATGTAGTGTGCCATGTGTGTGCCTTATGCTTGAAGAAGCCAGAAAAGAACATCAAACACCATGGAATTGAAGTTATAAATGATTGGCAGCCCAAATCAGTTTTATTTTAATGAATAAGGCAGGTTGAGGGTCTGGTCCTCAAGGGTCACTTGGGCTTGGACTCCTGTAACCTTTTTTTTGGTGGTTTTTCCAGTCATTTTGTCTTGGAGCTACTGAGGATATTCCCTCTGTATTAACATTCCCTTTGCAGAGTGTATGCTAATAAGAGTCCACTCAGTAGGGTCCTCAAGGCTCCCCAATCAAGAGAACACGTGACTTGTCAGACCTTAAAGACATTTTAAGAAGTCTCCTGGAAGCTAGTTGACCTTGGAGGTCAAGGGTCTGTCACTGAACTCGAAACTCTCAGATTTGGCTGTGCTGGCCGTGGGAGCTCGAGGGATCTGCCTGCCTCTGCTTCCAGCGTGCTGAGATTGCAAGTGCCTGCCACGGGAGAGAGACATCACTGCTTTCATGTTTGACCCACCTTGATTTGTGGCTTTCCTGTGTTCTGTGATTGTAAAAGTTGATGTAACCATTTCCATGGAAGAACATGTCATCTGGGACAACCTGAGTCTGCGTTGCCAGGCAGCACTCATTCGTATGTGACTCAGTGTAAACATGAAGCAAAAAAAAAAAAAAAAAAAAAAAAAACCAAAACAACTGAGGAGCAAAGGTTCTCTGGCCTGTGACAATGGGTGAGGTTTGGTTTTGAAGTGGTGCAATATTCTGTGATTGGCATGAGATGGTGGTTGCTCACATTTGTAAACATGGTAAGATCCCTTGAGTTATACACTCTAAGTGGATTAATCCCACGATATGCAAACAACATCCTCCCCCCAAAATGACAGGAATGTCTGGGGAGGTGGTAAAGATCTTCCTGTGAAAATCCCTGGGGCTTACTGGCCAGCCAGCCCGGTTTGCTTAGCAAGCCCCAGGTTCGGTTGACAGTGCCTGTCTCGAGACCAAGGTGGGGTTATCCCTAGGGCTCATGGATAAAAACACTTGCCATCAAACCTGATGACCTGAGTTTAATCCCCAGCATCTACATATATTCTGTGGCACATACGAGCTTACACAGGCAAGCACACTCACAGAAAAAAAAATCCTTTTTTTTTTTTTGGTTTTACGAGACAGGGTTTCTCTGTTTTGGAGGCTGTCGGTTCAGCCTGGCCTTGAACTCACAGAGATCCGCCTGCCTCTGCCTCCCGAGTGCTGGGATTAAAGGCGTGTGCCACCAACGCTCGGCCGAAAAAAAATATTTTTTTTAAATTAAAATGTGACTTGAGAAGAGGTCCTCTTGCCTGTGACAGTGATAAAGGTGCTCTCATATTTGCTGGTTGCTTTTCAGTTGCTGTGATGAAACACCACAGTAAAGGCATCCTGTAGAAGAAAGGGTTTATTTGGGCTCGTGGCTCCAGAAAGTTAGAGTTAATGATGGTGGGCCAGCATGGAAGGAAGTAGGTGGCGGGGCGTGGCTACAGGGCAGGAGGCGGAGCGTTCGCACCTCGAATCACAAGCAAGAAACAGTGAGCTAGAAGGACTTGGCTTTTCACTCTCAACCGTACCCCCAGTGACACACTTCCTCCAACGAGGCTGCAGCCCTTAACTTTCCCCAGACAGGGTCAACCAGGGGCCAAGTGCAAATACCCAAGACTGTGGAGGTCAAGGAGGGACTTGGGGGCGGAGGGGAGACAGGGCAGCCTCGGCCGTCTTTCATTGGTGTGGTTGACGGGTCTCTTTGTCCTTTAGGAGGACTGGCCCTGGCGCAAGTACTCTTCTTCTATGTGAAATACCTGGTGCTCTTCGGTGCTCCGGCTCTGCTTATGCGTCTGGACGGACTCACACCGCCGCCCCTCCCCCGCTGTGTGAGCACCATGTTCAGCTTTACCGGGATGTGGAGGTGAGAGTCTCATGGTTTGCTTGGATCTTTTGGGTGTGTCCAAGTGGCCTTGCTGCTGTTCTTCCCCTAAACCAAAGCCGCATTTGGTACTACACATTCTTTATCCTGCTAACGCGTGATGGCAGTCCGTGCTGTCTGACCCTCCCCGGGGTTATCGTCAAGCTACGGAGGTTAAGTGAGGCAGGGCGCACACAGGGCTTGTCTCGTGGCTTGTGATAAAAATACTCCAACCAAAGCAACCGAGGGGAAAAGGCTTCGTTTTGGTTCACGGTTCAAGTGTAAAGACCAACGTGGAAGTCCTAGGCTTGGGGCTTGGGAGGCAGCTGGTCACATTGCATCTGCACCCAGGAAGCGGGGTGCAGCGAATGCTGGGGCTAAGCTGTCTTTCTTCTCCTTTTCACGCAATCCAGGACCCAAGCCCAGGGAATGATGCCACCTGCTTTTAGGGTGGGTCTTCCCACCCCAGCTAACCTACCCATGACAGTCCACCTGGTGGCTTGTCTCCCAGGTGAATCTGGACCTGGTCAGGTTGACAATAGGCGTCTTCACAGACATCCTATGATGCTTTCCTTGAGAAGTGACCCTGTAAGTCACACCATTGACTAAAAATGGACTGAGTGTAATAGCTTAGGCCAGCACTGCAAACATTTGTCTCCAAAAGTTCTTTTGGAGATGGAACAAGCCGTGGCAGTTGCTTTCCGATGTTAGCCCTCAACTTTGTATTGTTCCCGTGCAAGGTTTCACGTGATAGGCTGATGTTTCCTTTGGGTTCTCTTCGCCGTTACTGATTTTTGTCCCCCAAACTTATGATTGGCCTGGGATTTCTGTTCCTAAAGACTCCAAGTCCCTTGTCATTTTTGTTGGCTGTTTTACAGAAGGGCTTGCTTGCGTCTGCGTTTTTCTGAGCATGCCCAGTGTGTAGCCAGGGTCGGGACTGCTGTTGCGATCACAGACCCAGTGGACAAGCTCAGGGTGGGCACTGGCTCCTCAGGGGGAGTCAGCGCCTGCTTACAACCTGGGCTCTGTCCCCTTGCTTGCCCCTTTCTAATTCTGGCCCTGTTCAGAGTTACTGTTTTGCCTCGTTCATCTCTGTAGGCACAAGACCTAAGGCAGAGATAGCTGGAGAACTCAGCGGATGTTGCCGTACCCCGTGTTGCCTTTATGAAGGGCACAGGCAGCATGCAATGTTGCTTCTCCATAGTTGTGGGGGCACATGTGGAGTGACCTGGGATGCTTCTTTTTTTTCTTCCTTTTTTTATTATTTTTTTTTACATTCCAATCCCAGTTTCCCCCTCCCCCCTCCCCTCCCCCCTCCCCCCACTCACCCCGCACCTCCCATCTGCTCCATGGAGAGGGTAAGGCCTCCCCTTGGAAGTCTACTAAGTCTGTCCCATCATCTTGTTTAGACAGGACCAAGGTGCCTCTCCACCCCCGCACCCCTGTGTCTGGGCTGGGCAAGGCATCTCTCCATATAGAATGGGCTCCACTAAGTCGGTTTGTGCATCAGTGTTATATAGGAGACCACTGGCAGTGGGTCCAAGACCTGGGTGTCTTTACGAACATTTCAGTCGTGTTCCGGCTTGCTCTATGGGGTCGGAAGTTTCCTGTGGCAATAGTAGGACTGTTAAGCAGCTCCCTTGCGTTTCCTCTGTCATTTCATCAAGCTCCAGGTTGGCCTTTGTAATGACAAGACCGGAGAATGATGGCAAAAGGGGCTCTTTTCAAGGCTGGGTAGGTTTTGTTGAGATGGACCTCACTGGAAGCTGTCATCCTATAACCCGCTCAGAAAGGTCACTTCCTCAGTCAGTGGTGGGGACCAGGGATGATTTGGGAACATGTCACAAGCAGGGTAGGAGCCCTGCTTGGGTTCTCTGCCTCTCTGTTGGGACCATCTGCACTAATGTACTTGGGAAGGACATTTTCCTGGTGGCTTCTGCATGGTAAGCAGGAGTGGTGTGGTCACCATGGTGACCAGGGCAGTTTCTTTGTCCATGGTTTCCATAAGGTGGCTGTGTTTTCATATAGTGAAACACATGGCTGTCTGTTTTGGCTTTATTTAATCAAAATTTTAAGAAGTTTTTTTTAACGTGTGTGTGTGTGTGTGTGTGTGTGTGTGTGTGTGCATGTCTGTGTCTGTGTATAATTATGTGTCCATCAGTATAGGTGTCTCTGGATCATAGATGGAGGTTCCTGTCCCACCTGCTCCCACAGCTGTTTAGCACCAAATGAACACACTGATGCTTGTATTAATTATAAACTATTTGGCCTATGGCTCAAGCTTCTGATTGGCTAGCTCTCTCTTAATTATTAACCCATTTGTATTAGTCTAAGTATTTCTGCATGGTCTTATCTTACTGGAGAGCGTCTGGACCTTTTACTCCTTTGTCGGCTACATGGTGTCTCTCTCCTGAATTCTCTCTGTGTCCTCTCCCCAGAATTCTCCTCGTCTCGTAGCCTGCCTATACTTCCTGCCTGGCTACTGGACAATCAGTGTTGTATTCATCAACCAATAACAGAAACAAATACACAGAAGGACATCCTACATCACTGGAGGCCAGAAGACATCTGACATTGGATACAGTGGGGCTGGAGTTATAGGACGTTTGACTCACCTGGTGTGAGCACTACAAACTGAATTTGTTTCCTCTAGAAGATCAGTATGCACTGTTAACTTACAAACCATCTCTCCAGCCCCCTTATTTAACTTATTTTTTGCCCAAGAAAGATCCTCAATTTATATCAACTACAGAGATAGATAAAACATAGCCACCATTGTCATGGTCAGGAACAGAGTGATGAAGATTAAAAGGCATCTACAAGACCACTTGAGGAAAGAATGAGTAGATTCTCTCCTCTAGAACTGACGCAGGTTCCCATTCTTACTTCTGCAGCATGCAAGACTGGAAAGTTCCTTGCTCTTCTAGATTTATTGATTAAAGCACATTTCTACCTGTATATGGATGCCTTTGGGAGTTTGAGTGCCCTGTGTGCATGCAGGTGACCAAGGAGGCCGGTCAGATGGGCATCAGATCCACCGGAACAGAGTTACTGGTGTTTGCAAACTGCTAGATATAGACTCCGGGCACTGAACCTGAGTCCTCTGCAAGAGCAGTGAGGGTCTTGCCGGCAGAGCCGTCTGCCCAGCCCTGTGTTGGTTTTGTTGTTTTGCTTTTGAGGCGAGGTGTTGCTGTGCAGCCTAGACTGGTTTTGAAATCAGGAGACCAGCCTCCCAAGTGCTAGGGCTACCAGCATGCACCACCACACCCAGCTTCTCCATATTTCAAAGCCTCTTTCCAGCTTGCTAACTATACTCGAAGTGCTTGCGTCTCTGTACGAGGTGGCCTTTCCAGGTTCAACAGCTGAATTTCAGAATCCAGGGAAAGACTCAGCCCTTGTGCCAGGGGAAAGGCTTTTAAACTGAAAAGAATTAAATCACTGATTATCTTTGTGTTATTTGCAGATTGTTACTTCCTCACGGGGAGGTTTTTCAGTGTTGTGTGTGGGTGCCCATGAATGTCTAGTGTATGTGTGTGTGTTTGTGTAGTATATGTGTGTGTGTGTACATGTGTGTCTGTGTAGTGCATGTGAGTGAATATATACATGCATGTTCATTCATGTTTAGGCCAGAGGTATGCTGATTGTCTCTCTCAACTGCCCTCCATCTTATCTTCTGAGACAGTCTCTCACTGAACCTGGAAGTCACTGATTAGCTAGGTTGACTGGACAGCAGGCTCTGGGGATCTGCCTGTCTCTGCCTCCCCTGCACTAGGGTTGCAGATATATGTGACCACACCCAGCTTTGTTCTGTGGGTTTCATGTTACATTTCTGAGCGTGCATGGTCTGTTAAGGGAAGGCCGATTGTGAAGTTGTGATTTACACTGATGATTCTGGGTTGCATATTGGGGTGTTGCTGCAGACCAGGAGTGGCTCCCTCTTCCTGAGCCTAACAAGAATTGAATCAAGAGCAGAGGACTGAGCTGGTGTTGCGAGTGTTCTGCTGGGCCATGGCGGAGGGGAGAGGTCTAGAACAGTCTCCTGGAGGGCATTTAGTGATTCTCCCAATCTTCTGGAAATAGATACTGAGTGAGGTTTAGAACCAACGATGAGACTGTTATCAGCATAGCACCTTACACACACTGTACCGTCTTCCACTGCAGTTTCAATTGCAGGACCCCAATGCCAGTAGCCTGCTGTGTCCTTGGAATCTGAGCTTTGTATCATAGAACACACGATTATGGTCATCGACAGAGAGATGATCTTCCTTGACAGGATGTTTTAATTGTCCATGAAGAACTGCTGCTCACTGTGATGGCCCACAATTCCAGTTGGGACCTGATGGGTCTGTTCACTCCTTCCCCTGGCCTCCCTTTCCCTGGATCTCATTGAAATATTTACAAATGTAGCAAAGCCCCGAGGAGCAGCTGTATTCCCATGGCGTGAGTTTCCCGTGGCTGTATGGGGCTGGGAAATTGAAATTTCTATGCTTAATCTCTAGGTGTCATGTTTTAATTTAGATGAGCCGAGATCTCTAATGAGTACCCTTTGCCAAGAGTCATTAAAGATGGTGTTGCGTGTCTGAGGTTCCAAATTAGCATTCTGATCATGTCCCCAGGTTTGATTTCTAGCTATGGAGGTGAAGTGTGTGAAGTGATAGGATTTCCCACAGTGGCTGGTGAGTTATGGCTCAATTTCAGTTATCTCAAGCATCCTAGGTAGCTTGCCCTCCGCACTGCTTGAGTTATGATGCTTTCCGGTCTTTTGCAGGCAAATTCATGCATCATCCGTTATCCCGGGGGAATCTGGATGGTGGTTGGTGGGGCTGGACTTTATTGTGTGAGTACATCTTCAGTCTGGGAGGAGGAGCAGGAGGAGGAGCCTGAGCACTTTCTCTCAGTGGGGCATCAATTGCCTGGGCTGGTAAGTCAATAGAAGAATTTAGCTCTCTAGGTAAGGAGTTGGCTCTACTTGTGCAGTAGATGACAAACCCAGGGATGAACAGCTGCCTCTTCTAGCCTCCTGCCTTTGACTAACGTAGAGCAGGTCTGCAGGCATGGAGCTGGCGAGATACATGCCGCAGTCTCCCAGCGTCACTGGTACAAAACAAAGACTAGGTAACCCTGAAGAGGAAAGGTAGAACAGGCTTTGTTCACACGGGTTCGCCCCATCCAGGGGGATCCTGGTCCCCAAGAGCTTGCTCTTCACTAGCTGTGAGACTCTGAGCAGGTTGCTTCATTTTCTGGGCCAATCTTCTACCTCCAAAGTGAGGACTTGTCCCATAGGCTAATGTGACGATGGATGGAAATGGGAATACAGTAGGCTCCTGGGAGGTAATAACTTCTTACCTTCTTACTATTGGGGGATTGTTGTAAGCCTGGCAAAGCCAACGATGACCATGAGGTCTGCATCCTGCTGGGCCAGGCCTAGGAACAGTTAGTCCTGAAGGGTTTGGCTGAGCAAAGACTCCATCCATTTGGGGACTAGAGAAGCCGTGTGGGGCAAAGTCATGGGCTCATAGATGTCACTTGGTCACCAGCCCAGGCACATGGCACGGGATGGATGGCCCCCGCTATCCTACCATCTTCTGCTACACATGTGACTTGGCAAGTTAGTGGCTTCCTTCCATCTCGTTTTTTCCTGAGGGATTAAGCAGTCCTTGCTCTGGCAGGCTGCCGTGAGGGGTAATGGAGAGAAGGCAGTGGACACAGGGGAAACAAGCACCAGAACACTAGCTCAGTGTCATTGGTACAGATAGATTAAAGTTGATACTGTGTGTGCCTTTTGCTCTTTTACTTTTCCAGTAAAGAAAGCCCGGGAGGGCTAGTGGTTGAAGATATGGAAAATAGGTAGCACTATGTAGAAGACATAGGCTTCAAATGGAAGCATGTAGTCCCACGTCTGCCCCAGGCACTGGGTTATTATTATTTATTATTATTGTTGTTGTTGTTATTGGTTTTTTGAGACAGGGTTTCTCTGTATTGCTTTGGAGCCTGTCCTGGAACTCACTCTGTAGACCAGGCTGGCCTCGAACTCGCAGAGATTATTAGCGAACACATTTGCAGTGTCCATGGGCCTATCTTACTTCATTTACCCAACTCTTCCCTCTCTGGTCCTCCTTAAACAGACTCAGTACATGCATTTTCTTTCTTCGTGTTTTAAAGTCCCCTTTACTTTTTGTCTGAACACAAACTTCCGTAGATAAAAGTGGAAAGGAAATATGGAGATGGCCACCGCTCTGTTTTGCTTCCTGGTTTGTTTTTCTTCAAAGGATGCCCTTCCCGTTTCCCTCCTGTGAAAGGTTGTTCTGTGTGCAGTTGTGGACAAGCTCTCTGAGAGAAGGCTTCTAGAACAGGAAGCGGCACGGGCATGGGGATCACCAGGGCTTCTTCACGTGGAGGGCATTGGTTAGCAGTCTCGCTCGTCACCAGAGTGTGGTGTTGAGGGAGGGACACAGGTGTGGAGTCAGGCTGTCTGTTCTTGGGTCCCGGTCCCTCTCGGGAAACCCACGCTGAAGCGGTGGATGAAGCCTGCCGCTCACAAGTGCCTGTGTTTGGATGCTTGGTCTCTGGGCGGATGCGGATGCTTTGGGAGTTGAACCTTCAGGAGGTGGGACCTCCCTGGAGGACCGCAGGCCACTGGGAGCTGTCCTTCAGGTTTATAGCCGGCCTTGTTTCCTGTGTGGTTCTGACTCGCAATCTGCCAGGTGAGCAAACATGCTCTTGCTGCGGCAGACGTGAGCAGTCTCCCTCCCCTTCCTTTCTGCCATGCCTCCGTGCCGTGATGGAGTCCTGCCTCTCAGACCGCACGAGCCCAGACAACCCTCTCTTTCCTCACGTTTCTTCTTGTCACAGTGGTGAGACAAGTGATTAATTCAATAGGTAATTGTGCTCTTCTATAATTCTGACCACTGGAACTTAAGAGCAAAGATCCCAGTGTTTTGATCTGGTGCATAACTGGTCTCTGTGTGTGCTGTGATCCACACCTGAAGGGTATGAAACACACCGTGCGTGACCACCACGGGTTTCCAGCCTTCCTCATCTCCCGGTGTGTAACTGGTCTTAGTGTGTTCTGTGATTCACTGATCACACCTGAAGGATGTTACAGGCACCATGCATGACCACCACGGGTTTCCAGCCTTCCTCATCTCCCGGTGTGTAACTGGTCTTAGTGTGTGCTGTGATTCACTGATCACACCTGAAGGATGTTACAGGCACCATGCATGACCACCACGGGTTCCCAGCCTTCCTCATCTCCCGATTTTCCTCATCAGGGGTTCTATCTGGTGTGTCAAAATATTATGTCTACCTTCCATTTTATTGAGAATGAATGCACCGTGTAAGGAATCTAGGAGGAGGAGTGCATACACCTGCCTTAATTATAGTCATCATTTCAGCAGACATTGTGCTAGCAGGTGAGAGAGGAAGTTGCCAGCGTGAAGGAAGAAAAGACTTTCCATGCAGACTTTGTGTGCTGGAGAAGTCTGACAGCTGCTTGTCTTCAGGTTGGGATTTTTTTAAGGGAAGTGCTGAGAAAAAAATCCAATTCTCTTACAAATTAAGATGAGGAAACTGGATGCAGTGTTGGGAGTAAAGCTCTTCTAGAATGTACTGTGGAAATGTAGATTCTAGTAATAATAACAGCGGCGGCTGCAAATACGTAGGTGGCACTCTGCCAAGACGGCCGTAAGCGCTTTCCCCTGTGCTCTGCTGCCTTTCTCTGCCTCTAATGAGGTGGGGGCTGAAACGCACGCCTCTGTGGACCAGGGCGTGAGGCTGTGACAGGATGTGGGAAGCAAGGGACCAGAGAGTGATGCTGTCTTGGGTACCAGCTCTCTGGAAACTGTATGTGGGTGTGGCAGGAGAGGGTGCCGTTGGCAGAGAGTTGGTTTGCAGGCACCAAGGAGTAAGGGAAAGGAGTGGCCACGTTAGCCCAAGTCACTGACTGGCTGGCGGTATGGGGCTGCTGAGGGGCTTCTCCCACCGTGTGAGAAACAGGGATCTAGAAACTTCCCAGGTGGAGGTTGGAAGGATGATGCTCACACGGAGACAACTGTTTCTCCCAGGGGTGTCTCCTCCCACATCTCCCTTACCCTCCTTTCCATCCCTTTGTCTCACTCTGCACGCACCCACCCCCTGGCAGCTCTGTGCTGTGGAAAGCCTTCAGCCGGCTGGCTTCTCGGAGACCAGAGTCAGAAGTAAATAGTCTCTTCCTCTTAGGTTTGTGTCTCCCTCCCTGTGTAGTTCACCTGCCCTCCAGGATGTCATGGGGTCATGGGGTCAGGGGAAGATAGCTGGATGATTTCATCCTCTCCCGTGTCATTTTTGTGCCACTGTTGGCTGTGGACAAGGGGCATCTTTCTCTTGTGACACGTGTCTTAGGAAAGGAGCTTTGTGTCTCAGCCCTCGTAGGTAGAATGAGTTTTCTTTTATTTTTAGGATACAAAAAGTACTTTAAGATTGGACCTTGATTTGATTCTGAATCCATGAACAATCAGATCGTGAATGGAAACTAGGGATTGCTGAGATTAAAAAAAAATGAGTGGTTTCAATAAAAAACCGTTCCCATTAGAATGAGCTGATTTATTCTTGGTAATAGTCTTATCAAATAAGGGTGAAGATATCATCAGAGACACCGTGTAACACATTCCAGGTCTTATCGTTGGTAAGAAAGACTTTTGAAGAATAATGAGTTTTCTCAGAGATGAAAACCCATGCATTCTACACCACTACGGGTGATTATATTTCCTTTTCCTGTTATACCATGAACAAATGCAAAATCATTTTTATTTATTCATATTATTTTTATTCACATGTATGTGTGTAGGTCTGTGTGAGTGCATGTCACATGTATGCAGGTACCTGCAGAGGTCAGAAGAGAATGTTGGATTCCCTAGTTGTGGAGTTTCAGGAGGTTGTGAGCTGTCTGACAGGGGAGCTTGGGAACTGAACTCAGACCCTCTGCAAGCGCAGTGTGTGCTCTCAACTCCCGAGCCATCTCTCTAGCCCTGAAAGCATTCGTTGGTGCCACTTTTTTGGGTCTTGAGACTGCTGGTTGGTTTAGCTTTGGTGAGCTTGCTTGTGTTGTTATTACAGACCCACCGGCTGTCTTTATAACAATCCACCTGTGTGCTCAGGCATTCAGGGTTACAGTCCTGGATGTGGGCAGAGTTCTCTGATCCTGTCCAATTGCTTCCCAAGGAACAATGTAAATACTTTGTCTTCTGGGAATAACTCTAAACAGTGGCTAACCTGTGGTGTAAAGATCGGATGAAGTCTCTGTCATGCTTAGGAGTGTTGCTTATTTCTTGGCATGGTGTGTGACTTGACATGCCTGGTATGCAGCTCGTCATGCCTGGAATGGCATGCAGCTCATCATGCCTGGAATGGCGTGCAGCTTGGCATGCCTGGAATGGCGTGCAGCTTGGCATGCTCCAGATATTTTGAGGTGAACACTCAGAAGGTTTCAGATTTGGGAAGCTCATTCCATCTATCACTCTTTCGTGATATCACACCTTGCTCATGCGTGATTTTTGCCTTGCTAACATTGAACTCACGTCCAACAGCACTGGAACCTGGGCCTGAGGGAACACCAACACCATTTTTCTCAGAGAAGACACACCATGGCCTTCTTGTGCTTAGGAACACCACACAGTACTTCCCGTGCCGTGCTTAGGGGAACAGTGATGTCATCTTCCAGGATACATCAAGATGTGGGGCTCGCACGACCGCAGTGGAGCATGGAGTGGATTCACTCCGGGAGAGGGGCAGGAGAGGGAGGAGAGTGGTCTCAGATGCCATTGCTCAGCCTTTGTTCCCATGTCTCAGTTAGATGGGGCATGTGAGAGGGAGCTGAGCTGAGAAACAGGCACGCTCTGTGGAAGCAAGAACCCAGAGCCCAGCCCTGATGAATCCTCTCTCCACATAGAGAAGTACTGGGCTGGACTGGACTGTTGAAGTCCCAGAGCTGTTCCGAGGTGCAGGTAGAGTTCTGCTACAGGTGGAGTTCTTCACCAGGAACGTCTGTCTTTGGGGAGTCAGCGGGAAAGCTGAACTCTGGTGTCGTGTTAGACAAGTACTCCTGATGGCTGAGGGTGGGCTCTAGGGGTCAACAGGATGGTTCAGTGGGTAAAAGCACTTGCCACTGAGCATAATGCCCCTAAAATCCCTTCCCAATGAAAGATGTAAGCCATATCTGCCCCTTCTCCTAAGGTCCCACTGGCAAACCCAGGCATGATTCCACCAAAGGTCACTCTGAAGAATCAATGAACTCTATTGGGCATCCTCTCAAAGTATAGGTGAAGGGTTACTTAAAGGGGTGCAGGTGCTCCCCCTCTAATGACTGTATCCAGAAAACACTACTCAGCAAGAATCAGGGTGTCCCTGTAGCCACAGAGATGTAGTCCCCTCCCTCCAGCACCCCCGTCACATGCAGAGTTGCCAGTTAGTAGGGGCAAATTGGTACTGGGGCGAAAGCTGGAGGTTGAGGGGGTGGGGGAAGCAATGGGAAGAGACATAAACTATCAGCAAGGCTAGCCGGGATGATCTTTGTGAGGCGGGCACAGCTACCTGTCCCGGGACCACGGTGGCTTGCCTCAGAGGACAGTTGCTCACAACACCCGATGATGACCTGAGTTCCATTCCCAGTACTCACATGATGGAAGGAGGGTACTGACTCCCACATGTTGTCTGCTGATCTTTACATACACCACAACACTAGCCCACACCCCTAGCTAAACTAGCGTATGGTTTTTTTTTTTTTTTTGGTTTTTACGAGGCAGGGTTTCTCTGTATTGTTTTGGAGGCTATCGGTCCAGCCCAGCCTCGAACTCACAGAGATCCGCCTGCCTCTGCCTCCCGAGTGCTGGGATTAAAGGTGTGCGCCACCACTGCCCGGCCCTCGAGTATGTTTAAAAGGATTGAAGGTGGCCTCCAGCTTAGGGTGAAAGAGTCAAAGCATGCATTTCCAGAAAGCCCCGACTGTGTCACGAGGCACAGACACCTAAATGATTCCAAGCCAACGGTGCCAGCAATGAGGCGGCACTAACTCGTGGCTTTTCTGGGTAGAAGGCACAGGGGGTCCCATACAGATTTCCCCTTTTTCTTGAAATCGTGGTCCAGTCCTTAAGACTCCTTGTCACCTCATTCTGCTTTCGTGGGAAGAAGGAGGTGGCCCGAGGGCCCTCCTGCACAGAGGTGTTTGCATCTGAAGTTGAGTTTGGAAATAATTCAGGTCATGCCCCAGAGTCGCCTTAATGAATACAGAAAACACTTCAGGTAACACGTTATTAAAGTCGTGTGCAGGAACTGTGCCTGCACCTCGTGAACTTATTAGCATTTCAGACCTGTGCCTCTTCTAGATTTAATTAGATTTTCAGGCTTCAATCGATTTATTAAATGAATCTCTCACTGTTTAAAAGGTGTAATATGCTCACGGCAGCAGCTTTTGCGTGGCCCCTTCTGTCCTCATCCACTCAAGCAGATTCGTGCTTCTGTCTAATTCAAAGCCAGGGGTTATTTTCCAAAACTGCCGCACAGTGTAAATACAGCCTCCTTAGTGCCTGTGGATACTGGGGTCATTGGCTGTTTAACCGTCTGCCCTGCGTGCTCTGGTTGGTTTACCAGCAGTAAAAAGTAGCTACTGTGTAACAGTGGCCATCTTCTGTTTCGGAGGTTCTTTGTTACTGTTACCATCTACAGTTATTTTGGCAGGAGATCCACAGGCCTTTATTCCTAATGTTACAAGGGTGTTAGGGCTGCTTAGATAGCGGGCAAACAAATGGAATGACTGGAGTCCCTTCAGTGGCTCCTAAGCTGGAAAACAGGCCGCCAACCATGCATGGTCAGTAATGCTCTGGGTTGGTTTAGGAGAGCAAAGTGGCTGGTGCATCCTAACCCTAGATCTACCACAGCCGCTGTCCATGAAAATGCAGCTCTTAACTCACAGGAAAATACATGGTTTATTCTAGGACCAAATGTGGATGACCAAAGCCTGGGAACAGACATTCAGCTTTTTCCAAAGGTACCAATTTCATAACATTTGAATGGGAACAGAACGAAGAAAGCCGTACATCAACAGTTCTCAAATACATCGTTCAGATGATGGGCTTTAGCAAAGAGTAGAGATAACTGACATAGGTATCAGGTATTTTCTGAGGACATGCTTAGCGTTGGGGTTGATGGAAGCTGGTGTGATTAGTCACAAAGTCATGACTATTCATTCAAGAGCCCAAGATAGCTCAAGATCGTTTTTAATTAGGTCTTGGACTTGCAGCATTCCAACCTCTCCACAGTCATTGAAGTTCTAGACAACCTGTGTAGAATGTTCAAGAATGTATATGTTCTTTGTAAGAACTTGCACCTGCCTTGTGTGAGCTCGGGCAGTGACTGGGCCATGATTGTCACCTTCAGTGAAGCAAGTCTCTGGACACCCTGTCCTCCCAAGGCTGCCTGGTGTCTGTTCCATGCCTAGTGGCATGGGCGATGATGATTCATGAAAGCTGCATCTCTGGAGCTCTGTATGTAACTTATGGGCAGCTTGATGGGTTGCAGAGTCTCCTCTCCTCCCAGTGTCCTTACTGTATGTATAACCCTTAGGAGGGAGAGCCTGTACGTCTGATAGGTTTCAGGAACTCCCTGAGACTTGTGAGTTGTTTATCTGGAGGTCTTAAGGATCCTCCCTCAGGGATGTTTCAATTCAAAAGTTATCACACTGATTACCCTACTTCCTTTTCATTTCATCAGTTTGGGTCCCATGATGTCTGTGTGGAGAGCAGAAATATAAGATACAATGTGACCATAAGGGTTCTGCATCCCTGTTCCTTTTGAGTATCTTGGTTCAGATTGAGCAGTAACTGGAAGAAAAAGCAAATAGAACAGGTGACTATGGACGTAAAGGGAAAAAGAGTGAAGGGGGAAGACCTTCTCCTATGCACCAGTGGGTCAGGACCTATGTTAGGACAGGCATTTGACATCAAAACTCCTCCTAGGACACACAGCGCCAGATTCTGAAACCCGGCCACTCCACGGCAAGCCCTCTCCTCTGTGGGAACTGGCGGGTCAACACATTCTCTGGCCCGCCCTGGCCAGAGTTTTGGTCTGATCTGTTTCTTTGCAGTTGTTTAGGAGCAGGGCTCAGAGCTGACTGTGGACTTCCTGCAGCATGGGCTCTAGAGGGCCCCAGGCTCTCCAGCTGCAAGCTCTCTGCAATCTTCTGTTCTTAAAAGGCATTTGGTATGTTACCTCACGGGGCCTCAGTTTCCCCCAACTCTGAAAGGGGGAATAGAAATTAATATCCTCAAGATTTTCTTCAGTTTTAAAATTCTATAAAGCTGAAACTGAAGTAGGGATTTTAAGTACTTGAATTAGTGATCTCCTGTGTTTGTCCTGATCCATTGTGATGGTCCCTGCTAGTGATCAACAGGATGTAGTTTCCTCTAGGAGACAAGCCCGTGGGTATGCCTATGGCAGTTTTTCTAGATGAGGTTAGCTGAGGTGGAAAGACATGCCTTAACTGTAGGTTGCAGCATCCCATGAACTGGGGCCCTGGGCTGAATAGAAGGGAGAAGGGAAGCTGTACCCGAGAATCCACTGTTCTCTCCTTCCTGGCTGCAGATGCAACGTGACAGCCACCCTAAACTCCTGTCATGGACTGTTCTTTTGAAATGCAAGCCTAAGCAATCCTTCCATCCTTAAGTTGCTCTTATTGGGTATTTTGTCACAGCGGCAGGACACGTAATGAATTCACCAGCAATGCTAAGGGTTCTGTTTTGTGTCTCGCTAAGTATCCAACTTTTGTGTGTTTTTTTAATTTAATAATTTTTCAGCCCTCTAAATTATCCCTAATGATTGAAGTATAATCTGGGTTTTAATGAACATGTTTGCTATCATGTAGTGACATGCAGCCACTGTTCTCACAGTGAAGGAGATGAGCTTGCAAGTCTCCTCTTAGTGGGATATTTTGAATTCTTCCCACAAGTGTGTTAGGCTACTGCTCACTCATGATGAAGGCTCTCCAGGCAGCCTCTCGCCCCTCCACTCAGCTGGGAGGGTTGCTGTGCGGCAACAGAAAGTACACACGATTAAAAGAGCTGCAGTTGTGATTGGAGAGGGGGCCTGCCCAGTGCCCGGATATCTGTAGCTCTGGGTCTGTGCCTGCTAGAGGAGGTCAGGGCTGGCCAAGCATTTGTCCATTGGTGTGTGTGTGTGTGTGTGTGTGTGTGTGTGTGTGTGTGTGAGAGAGAGAGAGAGAGAGAGAGAGAAAGAGAGACAGACAGAGACAGAGATAGAGAGACACAGAGAGAGACAGAGACAGAGAGAGACAAAGAGAGACAGAGAGAAGTGTACTCAGGCAGCACAACTAGTGGAGTGGTGCCCAGAATTTACACGTAGTGCTTAAGTATCTTTTGATGCTTTGACATTAGGGAGTCTGAACAGGCTAGGATCAGGACCTATCTCTAAGACGTTGCTGCAGGCTGAGATAAAATCTCTTGTCCACTTCTTTGTTGACCTGGGCAACAGGCAGGCTAGTATTCCCCCCCCCCACCTGCCGCCCCAGCCCCTGAACCATGCCCAGACTGTTTTCCTGAAGGAAATCTTGATGATTTCCTGATTATTTCAAGGCTTTGAAAGGTGCACATGCTCCCTACAACAAGGAGGAGGCAGCTTGCCACTGAAGACTGTGCAAAGTGTGGTAATGAGGTCTCCAGTCTCTCTCAACACAGAGCCACATAATTATTTAAAATTGCTTTCGCATGCTGGTCTTCATTCCTGTCACTCCTTAGAAACCTAGATCTTGGTGTAGAGGGGCGGAGAGGAGGAGAGGATGAAAGGGACAGGGACGGCTGCGTGCACACCTGTGGGGCAGCATGAAGCATGCGTGGCAACAGGAAGTCAGCTGAGTGAGGCTGGGAGTGTGTATAGCTTTGTGCTCTCCCAGGGGCTCCAGGTGCCGCTGAAAGCCGTGCCTTGCACAGCCACTCCGCAGAAGCAGGCCAGCAGCAATGGTAGCAGGAGTGTAAATCAGAGCAGTGGGATCAGGGTAAGGGCTCCCCGACCCAGGACTTTCAGAATGGGAGGGTGTGTCTTGGAAAGGCCATGCCGGAATCATCATAAGAAAACTACCCAAGAAACCACCAAGAGGGGTTTTCCCCCAAGGGAGAATGATAGCACAGTCTTGGAGTTTTTCCGCCAACAGAGGGCGGTAAACACGGTCTCTGTACATCCACGGGAGAGCATCTGAGTTCCTTCACAGATCTCAGGAAATGATTCTCAGAATTACAAAGGAGGGAGGCGAAAGCAGCCACTACATGTACTGTTCCGTGCTTTCTCTATGACCAGGAAGCACTTGTCTGTCTCAGTGTGTGTTTGTGCCACCCAGAGACGCATGGGGAGATGGGGAAGGAGACATTGGAGAAAGTGCTCAGAGATTATCCATTCCACATTTCACAACTTCGGCATATTGGTTCTTTTGATCCAAAAGGAATTGAGTCAATGGAGTCACAGCGAACCCGGGGAGTGTGTTTTATTTCTCCTCGACTGATTAAAAAAAAGATGCAGATTTCCCCCTTTTGCACAAGAAGCTTTCATTTACAAAGGGATTTTTTTTTAACCAGCAAAGACATCTGAACCAGACAGAGAGCTATAGAATTCAGTCATCCGAGAAGCCCATCTGCCTGGCTGGTCCCCTGCACTCATCATACATTCCCTTCCCTTTCCTTCCCTTTCCTTCCCTTTCCTTCCCTTTCCTTTCCTTCCCTTCCCTTCCCTTCCCTTCCCTTCCCTTCCCTTCCCTTCCCTTCCCTTCCCTTCCCTTCCCTTCCCTTCCCTTCCCTTCCCTTCCCTTGGTTTGCCTCCCCAACCCCTGCACCCGAGTCTCCTCGGCAGCGCAGTGTGGTATATACATCCCGATCATCTCAAAATTGAGTCCCAGACCGTTGTGAGGGTCCTATACACACACACACACACACACACACACACACACACACACACACACACACACAAACACACATACAAAACTAGTTTTTCTCCTGTTCATCTGTTTTGTGTCACTTCAGATTGACCAATAAACACCAGCAGGCTGGAAGCATAGTAGCTTCCCTCCTTTATCCTCAAAAAGTCTCAGGCCAAGAGGAGTTCTGATGCACAAGGAACACACCTCTAAAGGTCACTTGGCTCCTGCTGCCTGGTGGTTCCCCTTGCCGCCTGCCTGCAGCGCAGATCCCTCATCTTCTTCAAGTGTCAACTCAGATCGCCAGTGAGGATTTTCTCAGAGCCTTACGGTTGCCTCTCATGACCCCACGCCTTTCCCCTGACGGTATTCTTGATGCAAAAACCACAGCTTTTCCCTCAAAGGGAATAAGAGATAGTTTGTTCTGCAGCCAGATATTAGTGATCAAGGTCACCTCAGGTCCCACATTGGATGTGAAACCAGTTTCATGAAGTTCTGCAGTAGCAGGGCGGAGGCAATTACAAAATGCATTGGTGTGAGTCTATCAGAGGAGCAGGCAACAGCCAGGTGTATCGGCCCCAGATGTTGTCTGGCAGCGTTCTTAGCCGTTCCACTGGTGGAGAATAAAATATTTTTGTGTGTTTCAGAGGGGTAGGTCTGCTAGAGAGATGGGCCAGGAATGGCCCTAGGGGTATGTGTGCTAAAGACAGCCCCAAAGAAATTATAATGAGGATGTCTGGATCAGCACCATCCCAGACTCTCCACAATCACTGAAGTTTTTAATCACTCATGAGCATATGGAGATGGTGTCTCTCCTGAAATCCTCACTTACATTTGGTAGCACCTGCCTCCCCTCGGGACCTGCTGTAGCCCCTCGTTTGCACCGTCTCTTGTCTGTCTGTCTTTGTTGGAACTGGACTCAAGGGGGCGGGGAGGCTGTTTTATTTACTGATGTGTGAGAGCCAGATGAATGCCTCATGCCCAGGAAGGGGGTCAATTATTGTTTGCTAAATGAGTGGGACGAGTTGAGGTAAAACCGCTTGGGGAATCTGGCAGCAGAGCCAGCGTGGAAGCTGAAGGAATCTCCTTCTCAAATATGGCTTAACAGGAACGATGAAGGCCCCCACACTAAAAGGTCAATGGCAGGGACTATGCCTGGCTGGATCTTTCCCAGAAAATTTGGTCGTCTGAGAAATTCCCAGCCAAGAGACCTTCTTCCTTTGGCGGACCATCCATTCCGGTTGCTGTTATTCCTCTAAGGCCTGTTTCTGGGGCAGCTTCATGTAAACGCAACGTGAGCTGTGTTTTTAAGGTGGTCTTGCAAGGGGTTTGTTGTTGTTGGTAGATGATGTTTTTTTTCTTCCTGCTGGTCCCGAAGAGCTAAATGTGGGGAGCTGGTGGGATTGGGAAGCAAGCGGAAGAGAAAAACCAGCCCAGAATGCAGGGTGACGCTGGGCCCCTCAGAAGGAGGGAGAAGAGGTCACTCTGAGTCCCGGGCAGTTGAGCCCCAGCACAGCCCCTGTCCTAAAGGGAATACATTTGTTCCGGAGCCATTTTGGGTGACCACAGCCTAGGAACACAGATTTGTATGAACCCCAAATTCCATGTTCCAACGTGGAAGCAATTTCATGAAGTTTTCATAGTTATGTAGAACACAGAAAGCCACCAATCAAGGCAACTTAGTAGGGCAACACCGGAGAGGCAGGGACAATGAGATGTGGGGAGTGATTTGGAGCTCCGAGATGCTATCTGATGACTTCCTTCGTTCCTGGATTTGTAGAAGCCAGTGTTCTGCTAGGTTACCAGCTCCTACGATTTGTTAAAAAATTTATCATCGCGGGGCGCTGGTTCAGATACAAGCGGGGCAGGGAAACAACTGTTCCAGAAGCTAAAACTAACCCACGATAAAGTAATTAGCCTTTGAACCTAGAAAATGCCATCTCCCCACCGAAGGGAGATTCCAGTCGGTCCATCAGTCTCGACAGACAGACTCCTTCCAGGAGCTTTTGTTCACAGCCAGGCACAGCTTTTGTTCGAGAGTTTTTGTCCATACCCTGTACGACAAACCACACAATGGTTAGATAAATATGATAAACGCCGTCAGGACGGAGCAGCAGACCCAACTTTGGGACCCTGTTTTCCCCCTCCTTGGCCTGGGCTGATAGTGGCTCTGTCACTAGATTTGTTTTTAGCCTTCCCCAAGTAGTTTGCCAGTTCTCCGTGACCGGGTATTCCTTCTGTAATGCCCCCTTCCTGCTCTGTAGCAGTTGGCATGGGCTGTTGCCCTAGTAACCGTATCCGGAGCTTGTAAAGCTGTGGTGATGGCCAGGCTTCCTGTGTGACATCTGTGAACCCGGGAGAGCCGCACAAACCTCTTCAGTGTGGATCTTTAACCTGAGGCCGCAGGAGGGCTTTGAATGTTCACACCAGGTCACAACCCCGAGGGACTCTAGTGCCATTCCCTTGTGAAGGCTGCAAGTCACTCTGAGATCCGCTGAGTGGGCTTGTCACAGAGGCCTGGTCCTTAGTGATGCTTTTGTAATGAGACCCTGGCAGCCCTAACAAAGTAGCCTCAGCAACCCATCCTCAGTAGTCCAGCTAAAGAGACGGGCAAGAGGGAAAAGCAGAGAAAGGGGATTCAGACAATGTCTTCACGTTAGGAAGAGGGAGAAACAAAGTGGTTAGGTGGTGCCTCTGCCCCTCAGGTCCATCTTAGGGGAGTCTGACGTGAGGTGAAAGTGTGCGTCGATCACTCAGTAGTTTAGTCAGGGTAACGGCACAAATTGTGGTAATAATTAAGTCAGAGCTAGCCATTAAGAAACCATAGGCAAAGGCCAACAGCTTTATGATTAATATAGTGTCTCGTGTGTTACTTGGGGTTGACGCGACATCGGGACCAGGCTGGCGGGAAGAGTTATGGCAACAGGTCAGGGTGTGGTCCCATCCATTATTGACCCACCGTTATCTCACCTCTAGACTTCCCTGCAAAGTGGCCTGACAGCTCCTAGGGACACTCCAGTTCATCCCATTTTCTTGGAAATTATTGTCTCAGGAGCCTGATGTTCCAAAGCAGGGGTGTAAGTGTTAATTTAGTTCATCCTCTCTCCTGCCAGGACAGTTGCAACTCCAGGTCCTGAAGGAGGCTCAGCTTACTGCCTAGCCCATTGTAGTAACAAATTAACTCCGAGGAGTCCTCGAGAGATCTCAGATCTGATCACCAGGTCTGTGGGTCTTGGAACCAGACAAGACTTGGTATCTGAGGCTTCTTCTCCAATGGCTAACCAGGCTTGGTACTGTAGGCTCATAGCCACCAAGCTTGGAGTGAGGGCCCAGGGATGCCTTAGAGCAGTGGTTCTTAACATTCCTAATGCTGCAACACTTTAATACAGTTCCTCATGATTTTCATTGCTACTCCATAACTGTACTTTTGCCACTGGTATGAATTGTAATGTAAACATCTGATATGCAGGATATCTAATATTTGACTCCCCGTGAAAGGGTCATTCCAACTCGAAGGGGTTGTGATCCACAGGTTGAGAACCACTTGTTAAAAAAGGGATCAATTCAAGCTGTGAAGAAGGAGGAGCTACTTTTGAGCGTCTCAGGGGACGCTTCATCTCCAGCAGCTAATCTTCCAGAAACAGTGAGCATAGCCCCGTAGGAGAGAGGCAGACTGCTGACTTCCTTGGGCAGCTCCATCTGCAGCTGCCTTTCTTGGGCTTGGCTCCTAAGACAATTCCCAAGGGGGAGAGCCGTGCAGACCAGAAAGCTGAAACACAAAAGCCAGCCCGGGAATCATCGTGTTCACCCGAGAAGTGGCATTCTAGCCAAATCAAACCCCGTAGGAACCTTCCTAGGCTTGAAATCCCTGCACGTCCTCAGGCTAAACCCCACAATGAGACTATTACTTACAAATAATGGTCTCGAGGACAAAGAATCAGGGGCCCTCTGGCCCACTGGTGGCATCGTACTGGAACTTTAAATTGAGGTCAGTGGCATTTAACCTGAGTGCCACAGCTTAATTCCCGTCAAGTGTAGACTCCGCATAGGAAAAGACTGTGATGCGTGTCCCCTGAGGGAAGTGCTCCAGCACAGAGATTTTTTCCTTTCAATTTAGAAAAACATTTAAAATATGAAATTGGAGAACAAAGTGTGGCTTTTTTTTAAATACCAGAGGACAAAAATAGCATACCCCAAGGAACAGAGGAGCAAATTCTGTGTTAGAAATGGAAAAGCAGTGAAGGTGTGTTCAAGTATCTCATGTGTAGCTGAGTCTTAAAACCTTCCAGGAGAAGCCATGTTTGTTTGAGTGCACACACACACACACACACACACACACACACACACACACACACACACATGAGTCCTTGCCTGAAGAGAAGGACTGTTATTTCTTTATGCACCATTAAGTGCCGTAACACTGTAGTAGGATCCAGATTGAGGCCACACAGACCTGTGTTGGGGAGGAGTGGTATTTTTCTATGTATCAAGCCAACTTTGGGGGTGGTGCTCCTGGTAGTTGCAATTCACACAAATTACAGTCTCGTGTGTGTGTGTGTGTGTGTGTGTGTGTGTGTGTGTGTGCAAGCACATGCACACATTTTAAGAAGACCTTCTAAGTGTGAGGTCTTCAGGGCAGGCTGAAGATCTAGAGAAGAGCTGACTGTGTTTTGAGTCTGATGATAGTTTTGGAAAGAGAATTCCTTCCTCTCTGGGCCATTAAACTCTGCAGCTGACTGACAGAGTTCTGCCTCACAGTGATGTTTAAAGGCCATTGTTCCTGATGCTAACAACGATTTTAAAATAGCTTTGCCGTAACCTCCAAGCTTGTGCTCACCCAAATGACTGGTTCCATAGCCTAGTCCAGTTGAGGTGTAGAACTAACCATACAGATCTGGACTATGGGAGAAAGGGCCGAGCTGGGCTGTTACGTTGAAGGATGGTTGCCTACAGAAAACGCTTTCAACCTTGAGTCTGGGTGCTGAGCACACCAGAGGAGTCTAGCGTACTCATAGGACTTCCAAGGAGCCTGTTGCTGTAGCCATAATTGAGATCTGCCAAAGGAATTGTCTCTGATCGACTACCCACATCTAACTTGTCTGTCCTTGTGTCACTGGCTCCAGTGGTTTCCCCTCCACTCCCTTCTCCACTCCGGTTGGTATCATCCAAGTATGTTCTCTTCCCTGGCCATTCGCTGGAATAGACACTTGGAATTCAGGGTGACCCTTCAGGTGTGGCCCAGTGAGCACAAGACATGCTCTTCTTTTTTTTTTTTTTTTTTTTTTTTTGGTTTTTACAAGACAGGGTTTCTCTGTATTGTTTTGGAGGCTGTCAGTCCAGCCTGGCCTCGAACTCACAGAGATCCGCCTGCCTCTGCCTCCCAAGTGCTGGGATTAAAGGCGTGCACCACCACCGCCCGGCACAAGACACACTCTTCAATGCAGGCAAGGCCAGCATCCTTTGAAGGATCACCAGGTCAGTCTCCTCTTGAGCTCACTCACTAGTGGCCCAAGTCCAAATCTTAACCTTTCCCGGCTTTGAGTCCTTGCACGTAGAGCTCCTTTGCCAAGGATGAAGACTTAGGTTGCTCCTTTGAGTGAAGTGGGGATACACTGTAGGGTTTTAGTAGAAGCATGAAGGGTCTCGGGATTTTCAAGATCATTCTAACTTCATTGGAAAATGCCTTGCCAAGAGCAGGAAGAGCTGTTGAAGTCCAGATGCTGGGAAGGTGGCCGTCTGAGTAGTTTTTAGGTAGACCTTACACATTTCTCTTCTTCTTCTTCTTCTTCTTCTTCTTCTTCTTCTTCTTCTTCTTCTTCTTCTTCTTCTTCTTCTTCTTCTTCTTCTTCTTCCTCCTCCTCCTCCTCCTCTTCCTCTTCCTCCTCTTCCTCTTCTCCTCCTCCTCCTTATTTTTTCTTTTTTTCTTTTGGTGAGGTGAATGTGAGGGTTGGGGAGTCATAAGTGGGTACAGGTTTCTGGCCCGAGTCGCAGAAGGATGTGTCTGCTGTCATCTGGGATGGGGAAGGCTACAGGGGAGCAAGCCTGAGGGGGGACACGAGGCATTTCACTGGGGATGCACTAAGCGTTCGGCGGCTCCTGGACACCCAAGAGGAGGCGCGCAGGTGCAGGGAGGCAAAGGCCCCAGAGGCCAGGAGGGAGCCTGTGACGGAGCCGTGGCTCACGGGCAGTGGCGGTGAGACTGCTGAAGGCGTGTGTGCCCAGCACCGGGAGCTCTGCTTTCTGAGCCAGGCAAGCAAGGCGGCAAGGGCAGCTAGGAGGGAGAGGCCAGCCAGGAGAGCGTGGTGTACCGGTGATGAAATGGAAATCAGTGTTTGTGAACAGATCACATTACGCAAGCGAGCAGCATTTAACATAAAGATGCGCAGTAGTATTTGACGCGTTGACATTTTCTTACTTGTTACAGTCGTATACATCTCTGTTAGCTGTTTCTTCTTGTATAACAAATATATGTGCGTACGCACACACACAATAGATATGCATTGGACATTTCTGTGATAGATTGTATCTGGGGGCAACGTACAAATGTAGCTTATATGTGTTGGTGATCAGAGGGCCTGAGTGCTGGTGTGAGGCCTGGCGTGTGCTGGTGTGAGCGCTGGTGTAAGTGTTGGCGTGAGTGCTGGCTCAAGTGTTGCTGATGGCTCTCACTTCAGATCTGTGGCCATTTGTTACAAGTAAGCGTGAGGCTGGGTCCAAGCGTCTTGTAGAAACCCCACCCCCAAAGGGCTTGTATATGCCATTACCATGGGGTTTGGGTGTGTAGCCTCGGTAATGGATGGGCTTATAGGAATTTTTACCTGCGGTTAAGTGGTATTATTAAACTTTCATATTCTTTGAATAGGGATTATTATATCCATAAAGGTATGCCCTGCTTCAAGGAATCTTGTAAGACAATTATAGCGTGATTGTTAATATAATTTGATATCCCCCTGCTGTGCAAAGCCAATCTGTCTTCCCCGATGATCCTTTTCTCTAGAGTAAGTGACTGAAAGGGGACAAATGATCTTTCAAGTCTTAATGGGTCCCGAGCAGGAAGTCTCTGCTCACACGGTTAAGAGGGGCGGCAGAGACACAGGGCAAAGGCAAAGTGTGGACCGCCCTGCTTTCAACTTAAAGTGATGGGACTTTGGGAAGGCATCATTTTTGTCTTCTGTGAGTGCCACTGGCCAGCTGGGACAGAACGCCTTTCCCAGAAAGCCCTCCCCGCAGCTGCCTGCCTGGATCACAGCCCTGCAAGCAAGGCTCCTCTTGCTTGTTGGTCTTGAAACCAGTCAAGGGCCTTGCTCCCCAGCCGCCTGGTGCAGTGAGTCCTGGAGGAGCCAGAAGGCTGGGCCTGATGCAGCAGTTACCATTTGGAGCTGCCAGGCGCCCATAACTATGTTATCTGCCCCAGCCCCTGGTGGCATCTGGCCTACAGTGAATGCTCAATAAATGGTTATTGAAAATGGGGGCGGGGAATCAAGTTCTTTGTTCCCACAAATGGATTTACACCCAGAAGAACAAGGTCTGGGGAGTAAGGCATTTAAAATACTGTTTTCTCAGGGTTTCTACTGAATTCAGTAAAACTGAGTTTTCCCCAGCCAGGCGGTGGTGGTGCATGCCTTTGGTCCCAGCACTTGGGAGGCAGAGGCAGGCGGATCTCTGTGAGTTCCAGGCCAGCCTGGTCTATAGAGCAAGTTCTAGGACAGCCAAGGCTACACTGAGAAGCCCTGTCTCAAAAAACCAACCAACCAACCAAACTACCACCACCACCACCACCAACAAAACACTCCCACAGGATGATGTATTTGGCTGTTAGGATTATTTTGGCGGAAGCCTCAACAGTTTCTTCCTATAGGTTCCTGTGGCTGACTCCCAACACCCCAGTCCTGGAGGCATGACCTCGGCTGTGTTTCTTTTTTGGTTCTGTAGGCTTTGGATACATTGGGCCCAGTTTAACTTATAAGTAAATACCAGGGCCTCATATTACTATGTAATTTTCCTCAAGGAGTAAAAGGCTCAAGCTGAAGAGCTCAATTTCTCTCTGGAAACATTCAAAGCAGTTTGGCAGAGAAACTGTCCATGAGCTATGTGTGTTTTTCTGCTCTTCAGCCTGATGTTCCTGCTGGCTCCATGGGCCTGGATGCTGTAAGGACTTCTCTTGGGGTGGGGTGGGGTGGGGCGGGGAAAGAGAGACTATCTGCCCCTTCTCCTCTGTCTCAGGAGTGGCTCTCCCCTATCAGTCACACCTTAGATTCCAACTAAAATGACTTTTGTGAGGCTGTTCTCATCTGGTTTCCAGAATGAGTACAGTGGGTTTTGTGTGCTCCCTGGGGAGAGCCTCCTACCAGAAGGGCCAGCTTCCATTCACCTCCTCTAAACCCAGCCAGGGTGCCACCTCCTCTGAGAAGCCTTCCTGCTTCTCCACGTGGAGTAATGTGCACAGCTTTCTCCCTGCCCCTGGGTCATGCTGGACTTATGTCTCATTAGCATCCATCACCTTGGTTTGGACGCAGGGCATCATTTACATTTCTTCGGGTAGACTGGGCACTGCGGATCTGCACGCCCACTTATTTGGTTTATTTCTGCAGTACCTGAAGCTCTAGATGTCAAACGCGCAAGCGTCCCTTCTGTTTTCGCTCTGGTCCATAGACCCAGTCTCCGCCAACTTCTGCCCTTTCCAGGGCTTCTAATCAACCTGGTGCCCGTGTCTCCATCGCTGCCAACCTCCTCCTGTCTTTTGCCCCAGTGCCTCTCCTATCTTTTGTGGATCGCTGTGGAGTTGGGCCAGGAAGTCAGGAACAATTGTGTGTTTCTGGGTGGTGAGGAGTAAGTCCGGGGGAACAGGAGGCACCCCTGGTGGTTTGAGGGGCTGGTGGGGGAAAGGCTGGGACGGCTGCAGGAAGCAGCAGCCCACACACCTGCGGTGAGGGCCTGGGAACCGCAGATGTTCTCAGTTCAGTCCCCCAGCTGCATCCAGAAGGCTTCCAGGTCTTGGCAGACCTTAATCTGAAGTCAGCTGAGAGGGCCTCGGTCGGGGGAGGGACAACTTGCAGACTTCACCCCTGAGGTGCAGGCCAGGTCTCAGGGAGGCTGGCACATGCCAGTGTGCTCCTGACTCCCTCTGCACCCTTCTCTGTGAGCTACTGCATACGACATTGTTAAGAGAAGCTTTTTCTTTTGCTAGCCGCTTTGGTTTATCCCCCGCCAGTCGCCTGGGCTCTGCCGCGCCAGCCTGGTTCTAGATCTGCATGAGTCCCAAATAAACACACAGGAGGCTATATTAATTATGAAGCTGTTGGCCTTGTTTGTCTCTTACTGGCTAGCTCTGCCTTAAGTAATTACCCCATAATTGTTAATCTAAGTATGTTTCTTACCGGAGAAGTTTCCGGGCTCCTACCCGGCGTTACATGTCGACTCTCTTGTGTTTCCCCTTCCCAGAATCCTCCTCGACTCCTAGTCCCTCCTATCTAGGTTTTCTATTGGCCAGACAGTACTTTATTGACAAATGCACAGGCAAATAACAGGACTTCCCCAACATCTCCTCTTTTCTGTTTAAACAAAAGAAAGGTCTTAATTTTAACATAGTCAAATTGTATATGACAGAACAGTTATCAAGTAAGAACATAGTTACAATATTTTAGCAAGATTTAAAGAAAATATCATCCATCCCATCCTTGTGAGTCCAAAGTCCTATATGTAGCTTATCTTTTATCATAACTAAGGAAAACTATAATTATAACTATCTGTCTTCAACTCCATCAAAGACCACAGAAGGATAATATATAAACACTAGGATTGACAGAGACATCTTACTGCCTGGACAGTCACCCGAAGTTCCTCTGTAACGTTGGGACATCCATCTTCAGCCCATAGGCCACAATGTGTCTGGAACACTTCTCAGCAAAGCAGGAAATTTCAAACTGTCCATCTGCGTTGGCAGTCTGTCAGTCATTTTTCTTTGTCCTGCAGAAAGTCTCGTAGACTCTTCATCAAGCAGGAACCCTGTAAGACTGAGTTCAGTAGTCACTTTCCTGTGGGTCCTGCATGTCCAGATGATACAACAACAGTCAAACAATCTAGGCAAGAGCAGTTTCTTGCCCAAATGGCTAATCTTGCCATGTTGAAAGCAAACTTTATAACGAGTTTCTTCGATGCCCATCTTCCTCTCAGACGTAATTGGTGCTGCCAGGAGCAGACATTTCTCATTGTCAAGACAAACCCTAAACCATTTTAAATGCCATGTTCTGAAGGTCTTTGAGAGGTTTGAAGACTGTCCATCTCAAATATATTTCTGTATATCTAGAAACCTAACTTATGTAACTAGAAATTCTATTATAAGTAACTATCTATAGTCTGTATTCAATTATGCATTACGTTGTAAAAGATCAGTATAAGCACAATACTTAATCAAGAGGAGAAATATAAGCATCACAAAATTGACCTTGATTTTGTCTCAATAAATGAAAAACAATACCCATACCATAATTCCCCTTTTTACCATTAAAAAAGATTGGCTGTGATCACTAGCCAATTATAAACAATCCCATTTAAATGAAAACAAAGGTTTATAAACAAGATGGGAATTGGGACGTCGCTCATTCCAAACTGCTTCCTGCTGGAAGGGGGCGCTGTTTATACCATGGGGATCATGACAACACTCAGAAACCTGTATAAGTCCATATTTTCGGGGTCTGTAAGGCTGCATCATCTTCGCTGTTTCGATTGTTGGAACACCTGGTCCACTGCTTCCGGGGGTCTTGGTTCGTCAAACCACAAAAGCCTGGAAGGAATCCTTAGCTTTTCATTTTCTGTAGGAACATAAAGAAAAACTCCTTTTCCGAGTAACATATCCTTATGCTTAAAATTTGAAGTCAAGGCATTTTCAAAAGATATAAGTTGAATTAATCCAGCAGCATTTATAATCAAGTGTACTTTAGCATTTCCTTCCTTAGCAATCAAAAAACTGAAAAACACAATAGCATACAGTATCCAGACTCTCTGTGTATTTTCCATCTTTACGTGGCTTATTTATTTATCTATTATTACTTTATTTCTTTCACTTTTATTTATTTTTCTCTGAGACAGGGTTTCTCTTTGGAAACCTGCCTGCCTCTGCCTCTGGAGCAATCCTACCGGCGTGCGCCACCACAACGCCGGCTTTTGTATTTATATACCACTTTGCCGTTTCATTTTCTCTCTCAATCTCACGTATATTTTTAAACACACTGTAAACCTTTAGAGATTTTCTTCATCCAAGTCTGACTTTACTGTAAATCTTTATGTTTTTCTGACCACGTGTCTTATCTGTAAAACCGCGGCTGTTTTAAACTGCCGGTTTTTCTGTCAAGATGGCGGGCGTAAGCGTGACTCCAGCTTACCGCCTCAGTCCATGCTGACATCCAGCAAAAGCTGCCACTTCCAGCTGTACGTACACACCTTTTAATTGTTAGCAGAGTCTCTTAAAACAACCTTGCTGGGTTTTTTTTTCTTTTTATGCCGAGTCAGGAAGACTCCGGTAAGCAAGCCACGTGAATCTCGGCTTGTTGATAGCAAAACAGAGCACAACTGAGAAAATGCTGCTACCAAAATTCTGTGCTTCTCTCCGTTCTTCTGTTTCTAAAATTCCTTTAAATCTTTTGTTATTTTGCGTGGAAATTCATCATCCCACTTCTGACACCATTCTGTTAAGAGAAGCTTTTTCTTTTGCTAGCCGCTTTGGTTTATCCCCTGCCAGTTGCCTGGGCTCTGCCGCGCCAGCCTGGTTCTAGATCTGCATGAGTCCCAAATAAACACACAGGAGGCTATATTAATTATGAAGCTGTTGGCCTTGTTTGTCTCTTACTGGCTAGCTCTGCCTTAAGTAATTACCCCATAATTGTTAATCTAAGTATGTTTCTTACCGGAGAAGTTTCCGGGCTCCTACCCGGCGTTACATGTCGACTCTCTCGTGTTTCCCCTTCCCAGAATCCTCCTCGACTCCTAGTCCCTCCTATCTAGGTTTTCTATTGGCCAGACAGTACTTTATTGACAAATGCACAGGCAAATAACAGGACTTCCCCAACACGACATCATAAAAATTGGCCAAGTGGGGCTGCGATCATGGCTCAGAGGTTAGCAGACCTTGCTGCTTATGCTAACGGCCAGAGTTCAGTGCCCTGCACGGGTAATGAGAAACTCACAACTGCCAATAACTCCAGTTCCAGGATATCTAACACCCTCTTCTGGACTCTGCAGGTATGCAGGTACCCACCACATACGTGCTCTCTCTCTCTCTCTCTCTCTCTCTCTCTCTCTCTCTCTCTCTCTCTCTCTCTGTATGTGTCTCTCTCTTTCTCTCATACACACCCTAAATTTTTTTAAGGTTGTTTAGTTAATTATGGTTGTGAGTTTTTTGTTTTGTTTTTGAGACAGAGTCTCACTGTGTAGCTCAGACTGGGTTGGAATTTGTAATCCTCCAGCCTCAGTCTCCCAAGTGCGGAGATTACAGTCGCCAGTCGTGTGACATCACACCTGGCTACATTATTGGGTGATGCTCTGATCACACCATCAGCTGGCCCTTTAACTCCATCAGGGTGAGGGAACCCACAGTCCTGTTCCGGTAGTTGGCATGATCTATAGTTATTTTTACCCCTTCCTCCCCCCAAAGCCATTATTCCTCAAGAAGAAAAGAAAAATCTGTTTCAGTCTGGAAACTATAAACACAACCCTTGGAAGTATATTAATACTTAATGTATTAATTTATAATACATAAGCCATTAAACAAAGTGGGGCCTAGAGCGATGGCTTAGCGGTCAAGAGAACTTGCTGCTCTTGCAGAGGACCTGAGTTTAGTTCCCAGGACCCACATCCAGCAATTTATAACTCTAGATTGGGGTGGGGGGAGCATCTGCCTCTCTGGGAACTGTACTCACACTGTGTGCATATGCATCTGAGTGTGTGCACACACACACACACACACACATCAAAAATTAAAGTAAATCCTAAAAATGCTCTGAACTCATGTCGGGCCATTTATAATTAGAGACTGACAATTTCCTCCTTGTTTGTTAAGGGTTTATGTGGCTTGCATCGAATACCCTGAGCCAGACGCTGTTAGGCAGTTATCAGTTTCCTTGGCTGTGGAATGGGTATACCAGACCCTTACTTTCTTCACTGTGCCCCGTTTAAAAACAGAAAAAAAGCTCTACTGAAATATTAATTGTGGCATTAGTGGGTGTGGAGTTGAGGCCGTATTTAGAATTCATTCTCTCACCAAGTTGGCAAAGTAGAATCCCGCTCATATCAAGTTTCGATGTCTGGGGTGCATTAGCCTCAAAGGCTTTTTCATCCACGCTGTCTCTGCACTCAAGACATCATTTTGGGAAGAAGAGTGCATCAGCTGGTCCTCAGAAGGCCCGGGGAGGGTCGGTCACAGCTAATATGTACGTTCCCTGTCAAAGCAGATAGATGAGAACAAATGCCCACCATGTAACCTGTGTGTGCCGGGGGTTGGGGGGATGCATGTCCATGTCTGTCATAGTGCATGTGGAGGTCAGAGGTCAATAACAGGTGCTCTCAATTACTGTCCACTTCAGTTTTCACTTAATTTTGCATGCATGAGTGTTTTCCCTGCATCTATGCACCATATACGTGCAGTTCCCAGAGAGGCCAGAAGAGGGCATCAGATCTCCTAGAACTGGGGTATAGAGAGTTGTGAGCCATCATGTGGGTGCTGGAAATCGAACACAGGTCCTTTGGAAGAACAGCCAGTGCTCTAAGTGGCTGAGCCATGTCTCAAGTCTCCACCTTAGTTTTCGAGACAAAAATCTTTCATTGTGCCTTGAACTCAACTGATTCAGCAAGGCTGGCTGGCCAGCCCATTGTCGTAAGTTAACTGTCTCTGCCTCCCTAGAGTTGGGATTAGAGGTGTATGCTGCCATGTGTAGCTTCCATTTTCCTTACCCCCTCTTACTTTAACTCCCTCGTCTCTCTCTCTCTCTCTCTCTCTCTCTCTCTCTCTCTCTCTCTCTCTCTCTCACATGCGTGTTTTGTCTTCATATGTGTCTTGTATACAGCAAGCATTCCTGGTACCTGTGGAGGCCAGAGGAGGGCACTGGGTCTCCTAGAACTGGGGTTACAGGAGGTGGCATGCTTCCTGCTGTGTAGGTGCTGGGAATCAAATGGGGATCTTATGGAAGGGCAGCCAATGTTCTTAACTGCTGAGCCATCTCTCCAGCCCCTGTGCCTGGCTTTTTAAATGTGGGCTCCAGGGGGATTGGACTCAGGTCTTCATGCCCAGGTAGTGCGAAGAGATCCAGTTACCATATGATGCCATCTGAAGCCTGCCTTTGTCTTCTTTGTAGTTTCCCCATCAGAGGTTGGAACAGAGAAACGCAGGCTTGCTGCTCTCTGAAATAGGATTTCAGTGTGGGTAAATACATCCGGGCCTTGATGTGCTGAGTGCCGACTCTCAGCTTTAACATTTGCAGGAGTGTGAGTGCCAAACTTAGGCGGGCTTGGTGGAATAAGCGGATGAGGAGATGAAAAAGACATGACGATTGTGCACCGAGGTGCAGAGGCCAAGGCTGGGGTCTGATCCTGGTGCTCTGCATTAGGTACCGCTGTGTGTTTCAGCCTGCGTGACGGCCACAGCGGTTGTTCCAATTCACACCGTACTGGCTGTATGGCATGCCAATGCTCAGCCGCCATCCATTGGTGTTTTTATTCCCGGTATACCAAACAACCAAGGCCAACCCAAGAGGAAGAATTAGGGCTCCTTCAGGCAGGCAGCCTCAAAGGGACAGTCAGACCCTTTCTGTGATGGGCAGGGTGTCTAAGGGGGATGTGAGAGGCACCTGTGCCCTGGACATCTGCAGCCCTGCTGTCAGGATTCAGGGCCTTGCTAGTGTGCCCCGCGAGGCTCCAAGGAGAATTGTAGTCACAGTGATGAGTAAGCACCCAGACCACGGGGGGAGGGGGGGGAAGGAAGGGGAAGGGGGACATTAGAGCCGGCACAGCCTGCTCAGCAGTTGACGGTGGATGAGTAGTCCTGCTGTTGTAGGAGCCAACCAAGTCCTGCTGCTGTGGGAGTGAGGACTCATAGCTGAAGATGCTTTCTGAGAGTCCCCCGAACCACCGAACCCATGGTCTTGCACGTGCTATGCAAGTGTGCTCTGCCAGGGGGCTACCCCACCTGCGCTTGGCCTTTTTTTTTTTTAAACCTTGTCTTACTTGTAAAAAAAATGTCAAATTGCACTTATTGGGGGGAGATCAGCACAGGTGTGGAGATCAGAGAACAATTTACAAGAATTGGTTCTCTCCTTCCACTGTGTAGGAACCAGGGATCTAACTGGAGTCTTCCGACTCAGTAGCAAGCCTCTTTGCCTGCCGAGCAATCTCCCTAATGACACAGGTTCTTTCTATGCAGCTCAGTCTGGTCTTGTGTAGTCTAAGCTGGCCTGGAGCTCATGATCCTCCTGCCCCGTCTGTAAACAGGCAGCGAGGTGCGCGGAAGAATCCTGTGGGTGGAAAGTAACACGGAGAAATCCTGTTGCAGTGTCCGTCATCCGTGGCCTGAGGTGCTGGGTCTGCTGATTGCATGGGTTGGCAAAGGCGGTGCAGGACCTAAGAACAGTGAGACCCTGAGGAGTCATACTCCTTGCTGCAGGGAGTCCCATGCCCATTGCCCGCGGGGACAGATTTCACTTCGGTCTTCCTCAGGCCTACTGACAGTCCAAGGAGGACAGTTCGATTGGCTACAGCATCAGGCATCCCCCCACTGTGGACAGCATGGGCACCCCAACACCTTCACAGCAGACGAAGGAAGAGCAAGGCTCTGTAGCCCCGATAGTTCAGAGTTAGGAAACACGACAATTAAAGAAAGTGAGGCAGGGCAGTTCATATAGGCTCAGCAGCTGAGTGATGTGGGGAAGGCTTTGTCCCAGGGCTCACAGAGAGCCTATATGAGGCTGTAGCGCAGGAAGGTGTCTTTCTTCTACAGATAGTGCTCGGGGCAGACAGACTGTGGGACAGGGTGCTTGCAGGTGGAGAGGGGCAGGAGACACAACAGGGCTTGACTCAGGAGGCAGTTGTGACACACTCTTCCTCCCTTCCATTGTGTGGCTCCGGACATTCAAACGCAGTTTATTTAGTTTCGGGTAATGAACGTTGCAGGCAACTGGTACCATCACAGGACCTTTCTGCTGCAGTGCGGAGGGTGCATGGCCTCCGTCGCTTGGACTTTACTCTAGAGAGAGCTCAGGTTTGCAGGCACCTGTGCATTAGGGCCACGTGGCAAAAGAAAACTTTCTGGGCCTGGTTCCAGAGCTGCTGACCAGGACGCTGGAGGTGTGGCCCAAGCCTTTGCTGCTGCTTCAGGGCCACACTTTAAGTACCCAAGGGTAGCCACATCTTCACAGTGCTTGTGATGTAAATTACCAAGTCCACCGTTGCTGTAAACATGTTTTATTCAAAGGCTTGTTTTTGTCTCTTTTAAACAGGTATTTTGATGTTGGACTGCACAATTTCTTAATCAGGTAAGCCAGTGCCTTTTGTTTTCAGCTCTGATTGAATAGTGTATCTATTACGGAAGGATGCAAAGGGGAAAAGCCTTAGCAAATGAATCAGTAGTTGAATTACTTGCCAGGAAAACATTGCCACCTCTATGTGTGCATTCACCACAACCCCACGTAAACAATTGCTCAGATCTGTTTACATCGGAAGCCATAGTTAACTGTCTTAGTTTGTTTTCTGTTGCTGCGACAAAACACCTACAGAAACCAACTTGGGGAAGAAAGGGTTTATTTAGGCCTGCAGTCCCACCGTCGAAGGAGGCTGAGGCAGGAGCCAAAGCAGAGGCCACGGAGGCAGCTTGCTGGCTGCCTCTGCCTTGTTCATTTGGGTTTCTAATCCGCCCAGGGCGATCTGCCAAGGATGGTACTGCCCATTATAGGCTAAGTTCTCCTATGGCAGTCAGCAATCAAGAGAGTGTTCTACGGACACGCCCAAGGCTGATCGGATGTTTCTTCTCAAGGCTATCCAGGCGACAATCAGAATTAACCGTCACGTTTGCCACGGTCTCACTTCCATCTACTAGGCCACTGGGAGGAGACACAGAAAAATGAGCTTTATTGGCCCGTGTCAGACATTGAGTAGTCCAGTTCCCTCCCATGGCGTTTTAATCTTTTTAAAACTAAATCTATCACTTGCTTTACAATCATGGAGACATGACCTGGTACATAACTGAGATAATAGGCAGCAATTTATAATTTAGTTTATTGGTGTTTTTTTTTTTTAACCAAAGTTGTATTAGGGAGCACTTTAATTTCACCTAGCTATGAAATTAAACAAACTAGGTGGAAATAAATATATCAGAATATTGACAGTGCTTATAAAAGGTGTGTGATTTTTGAAAATCAACTTCATGGGGCTAGAAAGAGGGCTCAGTGGTTGAGAGCACTCATTGCTCTTGCAGAGGACCTGGGTTTGGTTCCCAGCACCCACCTGGCAGCTCACAGCCATCTGTAACTCTAATTCCAAGGGGGTTCTTCTGGCTTCTGTGGGCACCAGGAACACACACAGTGTACACACATAAAGGCATGCCAGCAAAATACTCATAAAATAATGAGTCTTTAAAGAAAAATCAACTTTTCTGGATTTTCTAAATTTTTCCCAGTGATCATCATTGCTCTAATAATGTTAAAAAATAACAGAAATGCCCATAAAAAATGTATGCGGGGATAACGGTTGCTGAAGGAACCACCGTAGATGTAATGTTTCAAGGGAACCAACCCTCAGCTGGAGAGATGTGCTTTCTCTAAATACGTGTCTCATGTGAATTGATTCCAAACGTTTGCTACGCTTTAGTCATTGAGGCTTTTGTGTGTGCCGTGCAGTGGTTTCGCTGGCCACCAGACACAGCCCCTTCCCTACTGTTAAGATCCTGACGGGAAATGCCACCGGCATATGGGAGTGTGCAGCAGGGGTCAAGCCCCTTTGTCCTCTTTTCCAAGGGCTTTCTTTGGAGGCTGCACATTGAAATCTCTTCAGTCTGCCCCACGTTCTGGAACGTGGAATGCCTTGATTTTTTTTCCCCAAGATGGTAAACGCAGAGTAGCAGGAATGGATAACGAACCAGAGAAACACCGAAGAGGTGGACGGGAGAATTCCAGATCTAAGTGGATTATAAAAGGCTGTCTGGGAAGACATCCAGGATAGCAACCCCTTCACCCTCTACCTGGGCACGGAACCCAGGTCCTTGCTAGGTAACCCTCGCTGCTGGCCTATACGTCCAGCCCACTGTGGATTTTGGACTTGATGTTTTGGTACTTTGTACTCTCGCGGAATGGTTCCCCCAACGCCTTGTGGTGGGAACAAGTTGGTACTTATATCTCCAGTAGCTTTCTTCAGGACAGGGGTCAAGTCCTAATTGTGTATCAGTATTCAAGCTGAGAAGCTTACATGGGGTGACCCTTCAACAAGCATTTGTGGCGGGAGTGAGTGAATGAAATGGGAGAGAGGAGGAGGTAACGTTAGACCAGGAGAGCGAGCCTGCTGTTCGTCTCCTACAAGGATGCATCTGGATGCTGTCATTTGCAAATAAACGAAACAAAACAATAACAAAACAACAACAAAACCCTCTACATTTGACTGGAAGACATTCTGAGCTTATCCTTGTCACTTTGTGCCTTGACTGAGAGGATGGCCTGCTCTTGGGGTCTCATTTCCTTGTCGGACTCCAGGTATGTGGGGTATGGAGGAGAGAGAGGCATCGCTGGTGCCAGATCCCTGGATGGAGCCTTTTAGAAAGGCTGTAGCTAGTGACTACTGTGTGAAACAAACGGGGTGTGGGGAAGGGAGGTTTCTCTCTGCCCTGTGAACCCTGGGGTTTACCTTACCCCTTACTCCAAGGCAGCCAATGTGGTGATTCAGTGTTTATGATTTAATAAAGCTTGCCTGGGGATCAGAATGCAAAGCTAGCCACACTAGCTAGCCATAGAGGCCGGGCAGTGGTGGTACACACCTGTAATCCCAGGACTCAGGAGGAAGAGGCGGAAGGATCTCTGTGAGTTCAAGACCACCCAGGGCTACACAAGAATGAGTCAATCTAAAAGAATAACAGAATTCATGCTTTTAATCTCAGCACCAGAGAGGTATATAGGAAGAAGCAAGGGGTCTCATGTGGCATTTAGTTTTCAGTTACAGGGAAGACGGGATCTCCATTTCAGCCTTGGTAGAGGTAAGAGATAGTGGCTGGCTGCTTTGCTTCTCTGGTCTTCAGCTTGAACCCTAATATCTGTCTCTGGGTTTTTATTATTCGTGTTACAAGCCACAGCAAATAACACATGCTGCTTTATGGTTGGGGAATGAATGACATCTCCCTTCTTGACAGCACCCCAGTATCTGTGAGCAGGAGTTTCACCCTCCACCCTGTGAGGACGGCACTACATGGCATCCCTTAGCAAATGACTTAAAGACCCCAAAGGGCCTCTTCCTGGCTCCCTTACCCAGGAAGTAGGTTAGGCAGATATAGATGCTTGGAGCAGACTGGGCCTCTTCTCGCTCAGGAGTCCCAAGATGGGCTGCTCCTGGCTTCCCAGCTTGCCTTCTCCTAGCTTTGGAGGTTAGGCATGAGAAACCAAGGGTGTTCAAGGTTGGGCACACTGATAAGAACTTTTTCAGTGGACCAATGATACTAACGCCAGGCTGTAGAGGGTACGTAGCAGCGGAGTGTATCTTGCTGTGGTCAGGGGCCCTGCAGTGCACCAGAAAAGGGTGACATTTTTCTGTGGACACAACCCCAGAGGAAATCTATGAGCCAGAGAGAGAGAGAGAGAGAGAGGGAGAGAGAGAGAGAGAGAGCACACGAGCGAGCTTATACTTGATTCTTTCTGAGGGAATATATATTCACCGTTGTAAAAGATGTGTAAAAGGGATAGGCACCGCTACTGTTTGTTTTTGTTTTGTTCTAATAACTATTTGATGGCACTATCAAGCTCCGGAGATGCTCCCTGTGTTTGTCAGGTTCTCTCAGATGCTCAATGCTGGCATAAAGGAAGTGCAGCCCATCTGATTAGTCAGCTGTGCCTTTGACGTGGATGGTGGTAATGCTGCCTTCCCTGGAGCAATGTTAAGTTTCCCCGGAGCCCACTCTGTGATCTCAGAGCTGAAGGACGGAGCTTCCTTGTCTATGCGAGTGTGCACGGCGCAGGGCTCAGGCAGGAAGGGGCAGTCATATGGGAGACATGAGTATTTTCGTCTGGTGTTTTATGACGACTGAAGGAAAGTCGTGGGCTCCATCCTTCTTCGTCTTTAGAAAAATCAAAGACATTCTTGAGGCAGGAACAGCCACTCATCAGAGAACCTCAGAAGACACTGGCTGGGAGTTTTCATGTGTCACTACAAAAGAAAAAGGGAAAATGACTGGCTTGGCAAGAAAAAAAAAAGTCATAGAATAGAATGCCTTTGTCTCATTATGGATAATAGGTTGGTGTGTTTAAATTTAGCTTAGTCCAGCTTTGGAAAAAAAAAGTAAAGAAAGATTTGTACTTAAAAAAACTTCAGCTTTGCAGTTTTGTCTCATCTAGAATTACAGATAGTGTCCAGGCTGTCTGTGAATCCGTGGATGGAAGCAATCCTCCTGCCTCGGGTCCCAAGTAGCTGTGACTGTAGATGTGTGCCTCAGGGCTGGATTATAGCCCTACCCCTTCAAGGCAAATGACACACACTAATTGTGATGGTTCATTGTGGTCTTCAATGTCAACCAGATGGGACATGGAATCACCTAGGAGACACATCTCTGGCCATCTAGGGAGGTCTTTCTAAGGAGGGTACATCCACACTCGGTGTGGGTGACACTACCTCCTGGGCTTGGGTTCTGGGATAAATAGAAGGAAAAAAGGTAAAAGCAGCCAAGCTCTAGCATCCATCTCTTTCTGCTTCCAAACTGGGTGCAGTGTATCCAGCTGCCTCACACTCCTGCCTCGAAACTTTCCTGCCAAGATGGACTATACACTCAAACCATAGTTTTGTCATAGCTACGAAAAGGAACAAATACGGAAATCCCATGCTGAGGGGTTGGGGCCTTTGCTGTGGTCAACCTGGCCATATGGCCCTTAGATCTTTAGAGTTGATTCATAGCGGGGCTGTAGAAGCATTTGGAGTTATGGGCTAGAGAAGACCCAGAATTGGTATGCAGAGATCAGTGGGTCATTCCAGGGGAGTTTGGAAAGAGAAATGCAGACAGCAAAGCCTGGTCTTAGCATGAGGCTTCAGAGGGGAACAGGGACTCTGTTGGGGCCCTAGGTCAGAGGCCATTAAAGTTCTATTCTGACAAAGTCTGGCTGGGTTCCACATACACCTTGAGAAACTGAGAGAGTTTGAATTCAAAAGTAGCAAACTAAACTGTTTCGTGTAGGAAATCTCAAGACAACAGCATTCAGGCTGGGGGATAGTTTTTGCTCAATGAGTTTATTGACGTCTGTGGTGACAATGGAAACCTGAAGGACTTGAAAACTGTGCAGAGGGTGATGGAGGCGGCGTGAGTGGATGGAGGTGCTGTCTGCGGAGGTGCAGATGCAGTGCCTATAACCGTTAGAGCCATCAGTTGCAATTGAGTTGCACTTGGAACTGAGGCCACAGGAAAGGCGTCTTAAAGGCAAGATGGCACCTGATGTCCAGTTTGTAAGACTGTGAAAGGCAAGAGCCTGTGTTGTGGTTTGAAATGTGAAGTGTCCTCTATAGGCCCGTGTGGTTGAACCTGGTCTCCGCTGGTGGTGCCGTTTAGGAAACCTTTAGGAGGTGAAGTAGTCACTAGGGTAGGGCGGTGAAACTTGCCTGGTCTCACTTTTGCTCATGCTTGGCTTCCTGAATGTGGATGACCAGATAGCTTCCTATTCCTGCCGCCATGCCTTACCTGCCGGCCACCATGCCCATGTCCTACTGGAACTCTGACCCCAGATATATCCTTTATCTGTTAAGTTATTTTTTAGGGTATTTTAATCACAGAAATAGGGAAAACAAAACAAAACAAACAAACAAACAAACAAAAAAAAACAAAGCAGAAGACAAAGAAGTCTTGAGTTTCCAGTTCCTCTGAAAGGGAGTTCCTGCTGGAAAACAACCACCGTAGGAAGTGTTCTCCCGGGTTCAGCCACCAAGGTGAACAAACGTTAAGCATCTGGACTGGGAAGTGCCAGACTGCCCCTCAGCCTGGCAGCAGAACTAAGTGTTGTCTCCATGGTCCTGGCTTTGAAGACATTTGCAAAATTCAAGACTGAGAAGGTACAGAGGCTCTTTACCGAGGGTTTAAAAGGTGCTGAAGCCAGGCGGTACCCAGTAGGGTTAGAGTCCCTGCGTAATGGCCCTGGGAGACGTCATGAGAAGCTGTTAAGGTGAACCCCAAGGTGCAATGAAGACACCAAGATGCTGGAAATGCCAGGGCCTTAGGGGACATCTCCTGGGGAGCTACAGGCACAGAGGAGAGCTGGCTCAAGATTGTCGTGTGTTACAGGCACCAACATGGAAGGGCCTGGTCTATCCAGTGCTGCTGGGACCCAAATGATGCCGCCAAATCTGAGGTCCTGGAAGGGTACGGCAGTGTTTGACTATTTGCTGTTGAGTTTGTTCTTGCTCTGGTCTGGTTTTCCTTGCCAATCTTCTACTTCTCCCTTTTGGAATGGGAATGAACTCTGTGGCACTGGATATTGGACTTAAATAACTTGTCTTTTATCGAATAGGGCCTCACAGTTAGGGATCTGCCTTGAGTTGCAAAGGAGACTTTGACCCTTAGGACTTTGAAAATGTTAGACGTGCTAAGGTTTGGTGGACTCCTAAAAATGAAATAAATATGTTTCATTACTGGCGGCCACAAACCTTGGAGGACCAGGCGTGGAATGTTACAGTTGAAAGTGATATGAGGGTATTTGGCTGACAAAGGATGGACTTGAGAGTTTTCATTGGGAACTTGATCGGATGTTATCACCTTGGAGGCGTGCCACTGGGTGGAGAGATGGGTTTAACCCTGAATGTGGGGAGCACCATCTTACGGTGTGGGATCCTGGACTGAATAAAAAGGAGGATGTGAGGTTAGCACCTACACTTAGTTCTTACTATTTCCAACCGCTAATGCCATGTGATCAGCAGCCTCCGCGTGCCCAAAACCATGCCATCCTGCCGTGAAGGGTGCGACGTCCAAGTGTGAGACTAAAGGAACCCTTCCTTATTTCTGTGGCCGTTTGTTAGGTGTGTTGCCATAGTAATTAATTAGCAGTGTGCCATCCCCCTTCTTTGATCTTTTCCTGGGGAGACAGTTTTTAAAATGCAGAGCATCACTATCCTCTAAAAGAAGACCTGGGTCACCCTTCTAGTTAACAATTTCAACCTCACCGTTTTTATGTGCTTATAAAATATAAAACCATTAAAAATGTCTGTAGAGTAAAGCCTTTTCCTTGCCTGCCACTTTGGTTTTTCCCCACCAATCGCCTGGGCTCTGCCACGTTGTAGTCCCCAAATAACGCACAAGATGCTGTATTAATTTTGAAGCTGTTGGCCTTGCTTGTTTCTTACTGGCTATCTCTGACTTAAGTATTTACCCCATAACTGCCAATCTAAGTATTTCTCTTACCGGAGAAAAGTTCCAGACATCTTACTTCTCTGGCGGGCTCTATCGTGAATCCCTGTGTTTCCCCTACCCAGAGTCCTCCTGGACTCCTAGTTCCACCTATCTTGCTTCCCTATTGGCCAACAGTGCTTTATTGACATAAACACAGGACTTCCCCTTAAAATGTCTTTCCTTATTTTTTTAAAATATTGTGTACATTTAACTTCTTAATCCATTTCAAATGTGTATTTTGAGTAGGTGTCTTTCATTTTCCCCTCAATAGTGAAGTAAATTTTTTTAAACCAAAATTTACGCACTTCTTTCAAACACTGTGTTTGCCTCATCCAAGCCATTGTTTGACACCTTGTTAGGACTCCCAAAGTACGGAGTGAGAACGCTGCCTTGGGTTGTATTTAGGTGGATGGGAAAGGCTGTGAGCCTCCAGGATGGTTCTAGAGCTCTTGAGAAGGTTTGTGGAGTTGGTGTGTCGTTTAGAAAACAAATTCCTGTGGTGGCTAGTGTTTAGTTGTCAGCTCGCCACAACACACAATTGCCTGAGAAGAGACCCTGTTGAGGAACTGTCAGAGCAGGTTGGTTATGGGCATGTATGGGGCAGGGGTGGGGGCAGGGAAGAGGGCAGGATGGAGGTGCCTGTGGGGTATGTATGGGGTGGGAGGGGCGGTAAGCTGTCTTAATTGTTAATTAATGTAGGAAGACCCAGTCCACTGTGGGCACTACCAGTCCCTAGGCCCTCAAGCAATGCTGGCTTTATTCTCTCTGCTCTTGGTTATGAATGAGGTGTGACTAATGGCTTGAGTTCCTTCCATGAAGGACTCTGACCAAGCTCATCCCTGTCCTGTGTTTTGGTCAGGTTTTTTAAAAAATCACAATAACTAACAAAACTAGAGAGATCCCTCTCATACATGGACAGATTCTGCTCGCCGCATGGTGTTTAGTGCAGATTGGATTCTGTACGCGTGCAGATTTTTCTGAGAAAACTCACTTCACCCTCCTGAAATGCGGTTTGTTCTGATGGAGGGAAGGTAGACCAGGTGGCTGCTTACTCCTCGCTCTATCTTTTTCTCCCCAGCCTTTTCGGTGTGTATGTGGCATCTCAAATCCCTGAAAGGACAGGGACTGCCAAACCGAGCAATCTAACGTCACCCGCCTCTGGATTTCCTTTGCTGACACCTCGTGTTTGACTGGTTCATGCCTCCAGTTCTTTAGCTTAGGAGTTGGACTCAAAAAACAAACTGACGCTTGACTTGGAGTCCCAGCGAGAGCCACAAAGTAAATACCGTAAATACTGTAAATCCTAGTCTTGCTTCTTTGCCCAGGCTGGCCTTGAGACCCTGGGCTCAAGTGATCCTCTTGTCTCAGTCTACTGAGTAGCTGGAACTACAGGTGTAGGTCACTGTGCCAGCAACAGCCCCTCCCCTTTTAAGGTAGAGAGCAGCGTCAGTTACAAAGTGAATTACTGTAGTTCATTGTGGGGTTCATGCTCACGAGGAAGATGTCTGCTCACCATCATTGCAGATCTGTTTGGGATTGTGTGATGTTCAAGGTGTCAGGAAGGGGCTCCCTTGCATATTTAAGGAGTCAGGTGGTCAAGGGAGGGATTCATTCAGGGTAAAGGGTGAGAAGAAGGGAGACAGCCACTGTGTTCAGAGGTCCCTCTTGATTCCTTTGGGTTCCCAGATGGAAACCAAGTGGGATGCTGAGTGGAAAGATCCAGGGGGTAATGGGAAACAAAAGCCTTGCATATTTATTTCTAACACACACGGAGGTGACAACTTGCTTAGTTACTGGATTTAATTTCCTTTTTACTTTGCAACAGTAACACCTTCTTTTTTGGTGTTAGTAGACGTTTTTAAAGTAATGAATCGTGTATAACATGGTCTTATTAAAACGGTGTTTACATCTTTGCAGCCCTCTGGATCAGTCCTGAGCACAGGCAAAGGGGACAGGTGGAGTGGGTGTGCACAGGCCATGTGCAAACACTATGCCGTTATATAAGGAGCTAGAGCATCTTCTGATTGTGGCGTGTGTGTGTGTGTGTGTGTGTGTGTGTGTGTGTGTGTGACATCCTGCATCACACTGAGACTACTGAGACTACTGAGGGCTGACTGTATGTATGCAAGTCACTCAGCACTGTACCTGGAGGCAGTGGGACTTGGCAAAGGCTGGTTTTGTCTTTACCTGCTAGTGAGTCACTGGTGTAAGTGCTTCTATCCTGTCCCACTGCAACCCATCCTAGATGTCTCCTTTATGCAATCTCTCTCTAGGTTCCTGTGGGCACTGATTACAAAGCTTTCTGACCCTAGAATCCCCCAGCATACCTTCGACCTTTAGCTCTGCTCCTGCAGAGCTGGGCAGAGCAGGGTATCAGTGTTAATACGAAGTGACTTTTTTGTGATCAGGGGTATGTGAAATCTATGCTTTTAAATATAGGTGTGTGTGTGTGTGTGTGTGTGTACATGTCACATATCCTTCTAGACAGTGAGTGGGGTCTCACTTACCTGTATATTCTCTAGTCCCCACAATGCCCAATATCTGCAAGTTCCCCAAAATGGTTTGGATAAATTTTAGTTTTTAAAACTATAAAAATGTTACGCAGTTATTTACTTTCTATTTAATTTGATTATTTGTGTAACCATGCGAGATGTTGGGACAAGACAGACAGTCGCCCTATCTTAGTTCCATTCCATACAGCAAATACTCAGCAATACGTTGCAACAGAGGTGATCCAGGGGTTGTTAATGAGACAAGGCACAGTGGTGCCCTGTGGCTCCATATGGAGAGCTTGAATTAGACTCACAGCAGTAGACAGTGGACAGTGTTTGCCAGGACAGGCAGAAGCCAGAGCTGCAAGTTACCGGCCAGCAGGTAGAATGCCCAGTGCTACAAGATGAGTTGAGTTCTAGAGATCTGCTTTGCAACCAGCGACTTTTTAGTTAACAGCTCTGTGCTATAAGCTCAGGAGTCTGTTTAGAGGGTAGATCTCATGTGAAGTTTTTTACACCAATAAAAACTTGAAAATGGGAAATCTATGCCAAGTAGGCAAGAAAGTAAGCAACAATGTAACAACAAGCAAGCAAGCAACAATGTAGCAATGATGTGTTGGAGGACACAGGCCTGAGCTCGGAAGCCTTGCCTCGCTGGGGCAGTGGGTAGCCCTTAGGCCATGAGACCGGCAAGGAGGTGGTCTGGACTCAACTGCTCCAGGCAGAGGGAAGGTCATCCCAAAGCCCTGGAAAGAAAAGGACCACATTCAAGGAGCTGAAGGGAACCTGGGCCCGCAGGATGGAGGAACCCGAAGTCTGCCCTGACCAGGAGGAAGAAAGTGTGGCCAGAGTGATAAGGCTTGGGGAACCACTTTAAATGCCAAATTGGGTCTGGCGGTGCATGCCTGTGATACCAACATCACTGAAGCTGAGGCAGGGGCATGGTAAGTTCAAGGTTAAGCCTGGTCTATGTGGGGGATTATTCTGTCTCAAAACAACTAGCAACAAAAAATGCCAGAGGAGCTATGGAGGTGGAGGGTGTTGAGGAGGGGAGCGGCCTGGTCTGACATCCATTTTTCCAAAGTCAGACAGACTTTGTGAGAAGTTCTGTCTTCCTCCAAGGAGCCGGTCCCAGGGTGTCTAACGGGTGCTTGTCCCTTAAGGGGTGGTAGCAGCTGCTCTGAAGCTACTTAGGGTTGGGCCGCAGTCACCCAGAACTACTGTCTCACTGCCCTGCTTACTTGGGTAGGAGTAACGATTAACAACTTACCAACACTCATGTGAGGCAGTTAACTGACAGTGGACCACCACAGCACCTTCTAGGGCATGGGCAGCTGCCCTAGTGCGGGGGCTTGAACACAGAGAGGACTTTCTTCTCATGGCAAGCAACTCTGTCTCCTGACCTCGTCAGCAAGCCTGGGTTCCAGTTTCCATCACAGTCCGTGCCAGGACTGCTTTTCTGGTTCCAGGCGTAGACACTCTGAACGTCTTGAAATGCCTTTCATTCCTTTGTGGGGTGGAAGGACCTTGATCATGGCCCACATGTCAGTGATTGTGATTCTTAGATAGTTCTGTGGCCCATTGCTCACTCCGCCTCTGCCGCTGTTGCTTCTGAGGAAAATGTTGCTAGAGTTTTGTTTCGTGTTTTTTGTCTTTATGACTGTACTATATTTTGGATTTGTTAATTAGAAAAATACAGATTAAAGGCAACACGAACCAAAGAAAACTTTTTGCACTCCGAGAGTTGGCACCCACAGTTCAGACTCCCATATGCATTTCTACAAGTGGCCATTGCTGAAGATAAATGCACCTGACAATAAGTTAAAATGTAACTCCTGCTATATTAACGGAAGTGCCTTCGATACAGAATTTAAAAGGCACTTTTAAATTCGAGAGTCTGAGTGGGGGGGTGCTCTTAGTAAGTGGGGCTGTAGGACTCCCCATCTTGTAGCCACTGCAGACGGCTCGTTCGTTGGATGGGTCTTTTAGTTGCCTTCCTATGTTCGAGGCTCTTTCTGTCTTCAGAGGGTCACAATGCAAGGCGGAAGCCAGACACGTTCTGTCTTTCTGCACACCACAGGTCTTAGAGCCCCAGTCTTGAGATTTAAGATTCTGGACAGTCACGCGTGGGTGGGAGGTGTGACCCTGCGTGCAGCCCAAGTGGCAAGAGTGACACCCGCTTTATTAAGAGATAGAGGTGCTGGGCTGGAGCTCCTCCACCCAGCCCCCTCCCCATGGTAGGGACCTACTGGCTCTGAGCCCAGTTTCAGTTCTGAAAGGGCACCAGTGAGCTGTGGCGGGGTTATCTGTGAACAGTCCCTGGCTGCATCGGCTCCCAGCTGCCTGCAAGGGTCTCTCGGAGGCTGCACTCAAGCTATGGGGACTTCTTTAATGAGCTCCTTTTGAGGGTTAGCTGGAGTGCATTCTGTTATTTATAGCAAAGATAACTAAGGCAGTTTGCTTACCCAATGGGCAGGGGACGATGTGCTCGGCAGGGGGAGTGCATGATCTTCAGCAGGCTTGTTCCATCAGAGGCATCGATTCCACATACCAGAATTAAAGACAATTGCAGCTTTTTTTTTTTTTTTTGCATCAGCACAAGACAGTTCCTGTGAGTTGGAAAGAGCATGAAGTCAGGCATGGAAGCCCTGGGCTCGGGGCTGCCTGACATCTCTTTGCTGTGGTGGTTTTTGTGCAAGTCACTTCTACTTGGGACTGGATTTTCTTATTTGCGAAAAGAGAGAATTCTGTCAGATAAACTTCTGATCAGCCTCTGGTGAGTGGTGCTGGCATGTCTAGTATTAGCGTCTGTCCAGATCTGTGACAGCCAGTATGCTGGCTCTTAATCCCACGTGACTATTTAAAATTCAAGTTCATTACAATTCAGTAAAGCTACCGTGATGTTGTGGCAGAATATCGAATAGATACTTGGTTTCTGTCCCTGGTTCCTGGCACAGAGCCCTTAAAGCCTTTGGAGATTCGAACACCGGGAGGACCTTTGCTCTGGGGTTTTTGTCTTTGAGCTCAGTCCCTACATGGATCTGCTAAGACCTCTGTAACTCCCTGAGCACTAGAAGTCGGGCTCAGCCCCTGAATCCTTTAGAAGCTTCTTTCACTCTAATGAGGCAAAGCTTAATAGACCCACACAGACAGCCTCGGGATGGGGACCGGTTGCCAGGGGAACCAGCTGTGAGTAGAGAGGGTTGGGCCATTCAGCCTCATCTTGTCACCTCTACCCCCAAGCCAGCCAGGCAGGAAGAAAATGAAGGATTTTGTTGTTCCTGACAGCTGTGACACTTGCATGAGAGCCCAAAGGAAAAGAAAGCATTCGGGGCTTTCTATGTTAAGACTGGGTACCATGAGGGGGGTACCTAGGAGGTGGAGTACTCAGAAAAGGCTTAGCAGTTCCCAGACCATCCCACTGTGATCTGTCCGTGGAGTCCTTCCCAAGAGCCTTACTGTGAACTAGCAAACATATGTAAGTGCGTCCCCGATCCTGAGTCATCCTGCAAAATCAACTACGGGTATCTTGGGAACTGTCAGTGTTCAGCTGGTCACTCAGGCAGCAGCTTGTCCATGGTATCTGAGGAGGGGGACTGCCCTATGGGACCCAGCCCTGAATCTGTGGATACTCACAACCTCCGGATGTCTAGTTTCAGAACTGAATCAGAGGCTGGGTCCTGGAGAGTCAATTGCCTGGTGCCGGGGTGGACCTCTTGCATATCTGGCCACAGATGGTTGCCGAGTTGACAGTTCCTCTCTTAGCAGGGCAAACTCTAAAGCTCAGGTGCAAAGCTGAAGTTTTAGAGCTCTGTAACAGTAGTAGCTACTGCCTATCCTGTCGGATAGCAGATAAGACGCTTGAGTCATCAATGCTGTCGCTCTCAGTCTCAGGTGGCAAAGCAGGCTTCTACATGCCCCAGAGATGATTAGGGTCTTCTATACCTTGTCCAGCAGCCAATCATGTCCTGAGCCACCACCTGAAGAGTCACCCCGCTTGCCCACACGGATCCTCCCATCTTCTGCTAATCTCATTCCTCTCCCTCTCAACAATTCCAGCTCAAGAACACACACACCAACGCTGCATCTTGGGATTATCCTAGCAACTCCTTTCCCCGTTACATAGTTGCTTTTCTGGTTACTGTGGCTAATCACTTGACAAAAGCAACCTAAGAAAGAGAGGTTTACTGTCATCTCGTAGTTTGAGGAGATACAGCGTATCCAGGCAGGGTGAGTCATGGCTGTGGGAGGTAAAGACACGCCACCTTGTATCCTCAGTCAAGAAGTGGTGCTCGGTCCACTTCCTCCCTTAATGGAGTCCACGATCCCAGTCTGGGGACCTGGGCAGCCCATAGAGAGGAGGTTATTTCCCCCAATGCAGAGATTCCCTCACAGACACGCCCCGGTTTGTCCTTGGGTGATAGTAGATTGCATCAGGGTGACCATCGTTGTTAAACTGTCACAAACTTGCACACCCACTTCATCTGTAGCTGTGTCGTTTCTCCCATTAAATGTTATTCGTATCTGCCCGGTTTTCTTCATGCTGTTGGGAGCACCCCTTTCATCTTTCACTTCCCCTCTAGCGTGAATCTTACCTGTCATTTCTTCCTTATTCCTGGGGGCTTCCTTCAATCCACTCATCGGAAGGTTGGATCAAAAGCTGGCCCGGATCACTGCCTTGCCTTGACGTCATGTATGCAGCTGCCGTCTATAGATGTAACTAACCCTCTCCCTGCTGTCTCAGGACACTTTGTCCTCCGCTCTCTGACAAACACCCTCACGTCTACTTCCTTCTTTCCCCTTGTTCCCACTTTGCCAGGTGACTATAAAGGTCCGACTGTCTACATCACAAGACACCTGGGCTAAGAGCTGGAGCCAGCCTTGGGGACTGTCCACGAGGACTGTTGGGGTGACAGGTGCAGGGAATGCATATTCAGAGCAAAGGGCGCTGGACGTTCAACCACACCAGATGAATATGTTAGATTAGGAGAGTCCTGAGACCCACGAGGGTGTCCCAGGGACCTGACTCTGACCCAGGAATGAAGAGACATGCAGCTTTGATGTGGCAAGCACGGAGGCAGGGATCTGCAGTAGAAGTCCAAATGCTCATGGGAGCATCACCCAGAGCTGGGTCTACTGGAGCCATCTGGCAGAATGATTACGGCACCGCCCAGCTGCACCTCATCCTCACCCAGATGTTCTGTGAGCTTAGGCTCCTTACTCCCTGCCCCCTTTTGCTTTTTGTTGGCCAGAGAAGATTCTGTTGCCTTTAACTAGAAGCTCCTGGATAGTGTGTGTCTGTAAAAATATGTATGTATGTATGTATGTATGTATGTATGTATGTGTATGTGTATATGTGTGGATGTATGTATGTGTGTATGTGTGTGTATATGAATAAGGTGGTGCAGTATGTCACTCTGCTCTCCCAGACCCCTCAGTGACAGAAAAAATTGGAAAAACCCCAGCTATGTAAAATCGCACGCAGACTATGATATACAAACACTCATGCATGCAGCTTTGTCCAGAGCACAAGGAAAAGAGGTAAGAATTCTCATAACAGTGTGAGCACAATTGAAAAGTTACAAGTTCCTAGGAAATAAGTATTTTAGTAAGTGCCAGCATTTGCAGGTAATTTGACAAAAGGGAGCTCTCTCTCTCCCGGGTATGTGTGTGTGTGTGTGTGTGTGTGTGTGTGTGTGTGTGTGGACTGCCAAGTCTTCAAGATGGAGAAGGGGGACACACTAGTAAGTGTGCCTGAGTCTGAGTGGTGACCACAGAGGATGGATCCTTGCTTTGTGTTCTGTTCACTTCACAGTGTGGGAGGATGGTGCTTACACTGGGTGATGATGCTCACACTGGGGTCTGGGAGGACGGTGCTCACATTAGGGTGTCAGAGGATGGTGCTCACACTGGGGTCTGGGAGGACGGTGCTCACATTAGGGTGTCAGAGGATGGTGCTCACACACTGGGGTGTCAGAGGATGGTGTGTATACCAGAGCGTGGGAAGTCATGGTTCCTGTGCTTCTTAGACAAGTGCATTCCTCTCCTGGGTCCACAGACCATGGCAATGGATTTCTGTCGTCTGGAACACTCCAGGAGTGAACTTTAGCATCAGAGGCTCTTATGGGACAGTGTGTTAAGGCATCAGAGAAGCGGATGTGGGCTGATAAAGCTTCATGTACCCAATCATATGTCAACTATGGCAGCTAAGTGGTGTCTGTTTCTCTAGAATATCTGTATTCAGAAGTATTCGTCAGACCAAAGATGTGGCGGCTCCTTAGTCTAGACAGAGACTGTGGGCTTGAAATGTTCCTGGCATTGTTTAAGAGAGACATGCTGAGGAGGGGATGCTGATGGGAGCTACTGAAGGGGAGCTACAGGGACTGAGGAGTCCAAACGTTTTGTTTTGGACCCCCAGAGTACCACAGACAGGTCTGAACCTTGCTTTTGCTATTTGCCATGCCAAGCTTTGGTTTGGTTTGGTTTGTGCAAGACAGGGTTTCACGTAGCCCAGGATAGCCTGGAACTCACTATGCAGCTGAGGCTGGCCTTGAACTCCTGATCCTTTTGTCTCCACTCCCCCCTTTCTTTTAATTGAAAATAATTTATCATTCAGTGTATTCTGATCATGGCTTTGCTCCCTCATCTCCTCTCCAGGTCCTCCCCACCTCCCCAACCCTTTCAACTACATGCCCCTCCCCCTCTCAGGAAAACCAAGAGGCGAATTAAAGCAAGAATAAACCAAGATGAACAAACAAATAAAAGAAACACAGCATGAGAAACACACACACATACACACACAGATTACACAGACACATACATACAGACACAAACTCCACAAAACTGGAAACCATGATATACAAGGCAAAGACCTCTATGGCTAAATAAAAGCCTAAACAAAATCTCCAAAAAAAAAAAAAACAAACCAAACAACAAAAACAAAAAACATTTGAGTTAATTTTGTGTTGGTCATCTACTGCTGGGCGTAGGGCCTGCCCTTAAGTGTAGTTAGCACAGCCAGCCAATGAGACTCCTTTGGAAGAGCTTATTTTTCCTTTATGAGCTGTTTTCAACTGGAGATCGCTTCCTAACTGCTGGGATGACATGTGCACACACCATGCAGACAGCAGCAAACTTTGGGAAAGTGGGTGAGTACCCAGGAGGGTTCCTTAAGTGAGTCTTCTGTTATCGGTCTCCTGTCCATCAGTCTGCAGGGTCATGTGCTCCTAGGAAGTGTTCTCTCAGGCTCTGACTCTGCATAGACACTCAACCATGTTTAGCAGATGTGACCATAGGGGACCACGTCCTGTGTGGCTTCAGCTCCCACTCAGTCAGTGACAGGGGCCGGTGGTCCCTGTGGAAAGGATGGAGTCCTGAGCAGGTTCTGTGCTCCAGCAGGGTCCACAGGACGCTATCAGTAGTCAGGGAAGGTCAGACTACAAAACAAAACAGTGATAGAATGAAAGAGCAATTAGACCTGGGGCTGGCTTTGCCTGTGAACAGGCTAGTTTGACATAAAACCACTCAGAACCTGAGAGCCCTGGCATCTGTCTCTAATTGAAAGGTTTCTTGCAGTCAGTCTGTTTCACAGAGATCAGTCTGTGTGTGTGTTTGTTAATTCTGAGCCGATGGCAGTGAAATCCATTTTGGAAATTAAAATAGGTAATTATTTCTGAACCTTTAAATCATTTCAAAGCAGAAATAATGAGCTGGAAAACATTTAGCCGAGGAAGCTCATCTGATTACACAGGCGAGGATTCTGCAGGAACGAGATGCAAACACGCATCATCTCCCCTTGCTCTAGCGTTGCCAGGTGCTGGGGAGACGGCTTGATCCAACTCATCTCTAGGTCCCGTGGTGCTCATGTTTCACACGATGTTCACAGGCTGGAAAGTCCAAGCTGGCTTTTCTGGGCCTTCCTTGTTCTTGGACATGTTACTTCTGGTTTCTAGGCGTTTGTTACTTACTGTAAACTGCTTTACAGTTTAAAGCCTCTTCTAGCTCTGACTCTGCCACTGTGGGACTCTTGCATCTTAAGGCACGTGGAGGAGTTCTCATTAGCACCGGACCAACCCAGAACCGTGGTCTTTACAGGCTTCAGGCCAGAGCTTCCTCCTGTACCGTGGTCTGGCTCCAGGGATGGGATAGAATGATGGGGTCTCCTAGAGTGCTCCATAAGTCGTTAAAGAGGAAAACAAGCACTCAGGGCTTCACCAGAAAGATCAGCCAGTTAGACATGCCTTCGTCCAAGTCTTCTGTACAGGGCAGAGGGAAGAAGGTAGCCAGTGGGCAGTATGAGGGGACAGCTAAGGACTGACTTTTAGTCAACCAGCCGGCCTTTGGTTTGACTTTTATTTGCTGAGCCACAATGTCTGTGCTGTTTATTTTCTCCTCCTATTATTATTACTTATTATTAATTATTATTATTAATTTAGTTGGTAGGGCCCCTCCTCCCTGAAGCTTGTCGTCTTCCTGTCTAACGATCCACGGCTCCCAGGATCACACTTTGTCTTTAAATGTCTTTAAAAAAAACACCAGCACTGAGAGACGAAGTGGACACAAAGTCTCTAGCCAAGAAGCTATTTACAATAGGTACCTGCTGGGAGAGAAGGAAAACCAGTTTTCTCCAGTTGAAGTGTCACCGGCATAGCAACCACACTGCAGGACAGGCCTCATGCCCAGAAATAGTTGGCCGATACAAAATGTACTCCATGTTTTTTTGTTTGTTTGCTTGCTTTTTTTTTTTTAAAGGGGGACACTTTTAGCTTTGGTTATTTTTGTCTTAATAATTTTCTTCTCTTTTAGCTTGTCTTTTTTGCTTTTTTGGTTGCTTTTCTTTCCTTTTTTTCTGGAAAGAGAAAACATGAACCTGTGTGGGTAGGGAGGTAGGGAGGTAGGGAGGAGCTGGGAGCTGTGTGTGTGGGGGGCAGATAATAGGATCAAAATATATTGTATGAGAAATATTTAAATACTAATTACAAAAGAAAAGTAGCGACTGAAGTGAGGCCCCCCAGAGCCGTCCTCGATCCCCAAGAAGCTGAACTGAATCTGTTTGCTGTTTTGGTACCGAGAGTTGGATCCCACAAACAGGGACTTCTCCAAGAAAAGATGAATGTTTTCCATGATGGCTTCTAGAGCCTCACTTATCGGCCCTTCCAGAATGTGCATTTCGGTGTGACCGTGAACGGTGGTTGGATGAGGCAGAGATGGCGGCATCCAGAAGCCTGGCTGTCCCTTCAGTGGTGTGTGGCTTTATCATTCCCGTGCACACGGCTGCCTCAGGTGCCACGGTCAGGGACTGTCACTCCAAAGACAGCAGGCGTGTCTGAAAAGGCTCCACCCCTGGACACTGCTCCCTGGCTTGTCCGGAGGAGGGTTTCTGTGACTGGGAGTGTCTGAAGTTAGGTGAGCTTGACAGATGACATCTACCTCGTTCTAAACCATGAGCTTCTCGGGCAGGGTCTTACCACTTATGCACGATGTTCTCATAATTGTGTTGTCAAAGGACACATCAGTGAGTCCAGCTATGCTGTCACTGTTTAGAGCTGAGCTTCTGTGAGAAGGTCCTGCCGATGAAGTGATTTAGTCAGATGGTTTATGGGCCTCTGAATATCCTATTCTGCTCTTCCAGAGGTCCTGAGTCAAATTCCCAGCAACCACATGGTGGCTCACAGCCATCCGTCATGAGATCTGGCGCCCTCTTCTGACCTGCAAGGATACATGCAGACAGAACACTGTATATGTACAAAATAAATAAATCAATCTTTAAGAAGCAATGCAGCTTTGCAGTTGGTAGTTTTCAGGACATTGTCTCAGGCTTCTCGGGGCTGGGAAGGAAAACTGGAGCAGGAATGGCTGGCGGTTCTGTCCACACGGCAAAAGTCAGTCAGTCAGCTAATCTGTCTGTCTCTCTGTATGTTTCTGTGTGGTTGTGAGGTGTGTGTGTATATGTGCCATAGTGTATTTGTGTGTGCATGTGTATATATACTGTGGTATGTGTATGTATATAATATGATGCATGTGGTTGTATATGTAAAGTGGTATGTGTGGCATGTATATAGTGGTGTGTGTGTATGCTATGTATGTAGCATAATGTGTGTGTGTGTGTGTGTGTGTACACTATGGTATGCATGTGTATAATCCAATGCATGTGGTTGTATGTGTAGAGGTGTGTGTGTATGGTATATATGTAGCATAGTGTATTTGTGTGTATGTGTGTGTGTATGATATATATGTAGTATAGTGTGTGTGTGTACACTATGGTATGCATATGTATAATCCGATGCATGTGGGTGTATGTGTAGAGTTGTGTTTGTGTATGGTATATATGTAGCATAGTGTGTTTGTGTGTACGCGTGTGTGTATGATATGTATGCTGCATAGGTGTTTGTGTATGTGTGTGTATGATATGTATGTAACATAGTGTGCATGTGCGTGTGTGTGCATGTGTGTGTGTATACTGTGGTATGCATGTGGTTGTATGTGTAGAGGTGTGTGTATGTGTAGTGTGGGGGTATATGTCCCTCCTGCCTTATGCTGTACCTGCATGAGAAATACAACCAAGTTCCAGTTCAGAATCTGGGGATGTGGGAGAACCCTTGTGAGTAGCATAGCAACCGGCAGACAGGAATAACATACTAAGCCAACGGCAGGAACCATGGGAACACACAGACACACAGAGGGTTGAAGCCGTAGCATGGCCCTGAGCTCTGAATTACAGCCTGAAGCAGCTGCAGTTTAACAGTGGCATTACTCACGTCGTATCCCGCTTTCCCACCAGAGAGCTACCCATGTGCGGGTGGGGGCATGGGCGTGGGCTTCTTGGTCCTTTTACTGGATGTTGCTGGCTCCCCGAGGGTCCTTCCTGATGATGGGAGGTGGTTTTAGAGTTTAGTAAGCTCCTTACCACGCAGCACTCCTGTGAAGCCTGTGAACTTGCTAAAGGCATGTTCTGGGGTGTTTGTGCCCTGAATCTTACCACCTCCCACCCTCATACCCAGCCCAGACCCCTGGACTTGTGTCATTTTCTGAGTTTTCCACAGCTGCCCCTGGTGTACGGAGTTCCATAGCCTTTATACCGGGACATTTCATCAGGAGGACGATGCTGCTTCTGTCCAACTTCCCACTGGGGGATCAGCTGCCTGTCTGCTTGTATGCAGCTGGACAGCTCAAACACACTGTGCCCAGCACCGCCTCACTGTAGGGGTGTCTTTGGGGTGTCTTTGGGCATCTCCCTGATGCCGACTGCATCCTTGGTTCCTCGGCTGTGCTGCCCATCTGCAGTGGGGTTGGAAGACACACCCCCGGGGAGGCGGGACGCCATTCCTTCTATTACAGCTTGAAGACCCATGTATCTGAATTAATAGCTGGTTCATGAACCAGTAATGGAGAAACTGGTGAAGGTATCTGCCAAATGGATGCCCTTATGGGGGCCATTACGTTGGACGTTTGCTGCAAAGTGGATATCCCTCGGCTGGCTCTGCCACTGCTGACATATTAGACAGGTTACTTCCTTTCGCAAGAGAATGTAAGCGTGGCTTAGCTCCTGCTGTCAACTTGATTCGGCTTAGAGTCACCTGGAAGAGAGTCTGCGTAAGAAATACAATGTTTTTTATTTTTTTAAAATAATTTCACACTTGCACACAATATGCTTTGATCCTATTTACCCCCCCCCACTCCTTTCCTAACCCCTCCCAGGGAAATCCTGAGCTCCCTTCCAACTCCATGTGCTCCCTTTTTTCTTTATCGTTTAAAAAGCTCGCTGTGTTTGTGCTGCCCCGATACTAATAGGTGTGGATCTATCCACTGCAGCATGGCTGACCTACCAGGGGCCACACCGTAAGGGAAACTAACTCTCTTTTCTCCTGTGTCCATCAACTGGCAATGGCTTCTGGGCTAGGAGTACACACTCGCGAACTCCTCCCTTCCCCGTGCTGGAATGATGGCCGCTTTGATCTTGTACAGGTCTTAAGCAGGCAGCCCCCTGTCGTAAGATCACAAGTGCAGTGGTCTGTCCTGTCATGTCCAGAAGACACTGTTTTGCTCCAGCCCTCCCAGACCTCTGTCTCTTACAGTCCCTGCGATCCCTCTTATGCAATGATTCCTGAGTGTTGGAGGGCAGGATGTGTCATATAGGATATCCATTTGTAACTGAGCACTCCACGGAAATTTGTTTTCTTCGCTTAGACGAGTTGTGAATTCCTGTGCTAACCCCCATGCACCACAAAGAAACTTCTCTCATGAGGTCTGAGGCTGCACTGATCTATGGTACAGAGATGTGAATTCAAAGAGCAGAAAAATACTATTTCCATTTAGCAACGTAGTACTAGTAGTAGGGTCATTACTAGAGACTAAGAGCTCCCCAGCCCTGGGATTTTGGCCAGATTTATAGTACCAGACATGTGTTTCCTCCTGTGGAGTGGGTATGACATTAAAAAAAATCAGTTGATTATCCCATAACACCCATGCCACTGTTGCATCCATGGGCATACGAGCATCTTATACAGTAATATTTGAATATGTGACTCTGTAGATAGAGTTTTCTGGAAATCCTCTGGGGTGCCTACTCTGACCGAGCCCTTTTGTTAGAGAATCATCTTGGTTGACAGGACCGCTGGAGTGAGGCTTTCAGCCATATGACATGCCCCAAGTCTACATTGCCATCTCCAGCCCGAATGACAGATGTAAGTGGTGGCTATCACTCAGATGTCACTATGACGTAAGAACTGCCAAATGAGGGGGGCTTGGTCAGCTAGGCATTCCTCCGAGGATTTTGGAATAGAGAAGATGCCATGGTTGGTGATGAGACTCAGCAAAGGAAGTCACAGGAACTGTAAGCTGAACGGAACACAAACTAATACTCCAGGAGAGGCAGGAACCCAGAGGAGGCAAGGGAAGTTGGCCACAGGCAGAAGGGAAAGTTCTGGGGCCTGGAAGAAGCAGAGAAGCCAGAGGGGTGGGGTGGGGGGTGCAGAGCGGCTGTCTCAGTTTCCTCCTCCTGGTTACCTCAAAACCGCCATCATTCTTTGGATTCTGTCCCATGCCTTTAAGACCAACCCTCCCAGACATGAGGAGACAACTGTCCCTAGCAGCGGAGGAAAAGTGTAAGGGTTTTCCCAATCACATCAGACTTAGGAAGCAACTTGTAGCTGGAAAATTGTTGGAGTAAAATAAATATTGCAAACGCTATTGTGAAGTGTGGGAGCCGTCGACTTGCTCTATGGGGCTCTCATTTGTCACTGACTGGTCAGCTAGAGATCACCTGTCAACTTAGCTGTGCTAATAGTACAGCAAGCAGTGCACAGAGGCATCTGGAGAAAGCTTACCAGTCAAGACTGTCATCCGGGATCGTTAGTCCTAATGTAAGCAATAATCCTGTAATCATAAAAGATGTTCTGGAACAGACTCTCTCCCAGGTAGCATTTATCATTAGCATTATAATTGCAGTCTAGTCTAACAACAAATGTGGAAAGCTGTGAACATTTGGACCCTGTTGCCGAGGGAGATGTTGGGAGTGAGCCAAACGGCCAGCATGGTTTTTCTTTAGCGGGACAGGTAGCTTGTGTTTTCTTCACACAGATACACACGCTTGTCCACTTACACATGTGCTGCATAGGTGCATGTTCATTTCAGGAAGTAATGCTTTTTAATGAAAATAAGCTTTATTTACAATAATCATGTGAATGATTTTTCTAAGGAGAGCCTCAGTAAGGACTAAAACTAAGCACTGAGCAAGCGTGGATGCTAAGACCTAGTAAACTAAGATACTGGCTAAGACCTAGCAAGCTTAGGTACTGACTAAGAACCTAGCAAGCTTAGGAATTGACTAAGAGCCTAGAAAGCTTGGGTACTAAGAATCTAGGAAACTTAGGCACTAAGTACTTAGGAAGCTTAGGTACTGACTACCTAGCAAGCTTAGGTGCTGACTAAGAACCTAGCAAATGTAAACTAGAGACCCAGAGTCTGGCAGGCGAGGCATTGACGTTGCTTACACCGGCTTCGTCTCCCCAGATCTTCCATTGACTAGCGACAAAGGTGTGTGGGTTTTGTAAATGAGGAGCTGTTGAGTTTCCAGGTGCAGGGGGGCATGTCTGAGGACTCAACTCCGAGGTCCCGATCCCTCCAATGGCCCTCTCTGTACCCCACGTCACCGCCTCTCCTGAGTGCCGTGGGATCTGTGAGATTGTGTCCCAGCAGTGGCATTGTGAGGTGCTCAGGGATGAGCAGGTCCTGGGGACAATCCTGGGAGTTTTCTGAGAAAAACAATCACCCAGCTGAATCAACATCACGTGATTTGAAGCGAGCTTCAGCTTCGGTTCCTCTGTGAGACAAGTGGCGGCGGCCGCGTGTCCTCGCCTCTTGCTCTTGGGTTCATCTAAAAAAGTTATCCGGAAGGAAATGGGCTCGTTTCTTGCTTGTATCGGGGTCTGACTGGGAATGAAAACCAGTGGCGGTAGTTCTTGAAGTGTGACGCAGCCAGGCACAGCATTTTGTCACAAGCTATGCCGCAGGCAGCATGGGTTGGACGGTGGCCTGAGAACAGGGTTGCCTAGCCATCTGGTCTGTGCATTTTCATTAAAGTTTTATTTTATGACATTATGTGTGCTCAGCACCTTCAGCCAAAAGGAGGCAAGAATCTTAATGAGAAAAACGCTCAGGGGCTGGGGTTCTAGATCAGCGATAGAGTGTAGCCTAGCAAACACAAGTCCCCGGGTATGATTCCTAGTGCAGAATGACAAAGACAGAACAACTAACATTTCACTGGGGCGTCGAGTGGAATAGGGATAGATTAACTCATTCAGTGGACTGGAATACTGAAGCTGAGGAGCAAGGCAGTCCAGCCAGTGTCTGCAGACAGGTAGAGGCGACCTCTGAGTTCTGAGGCCATGTGCCCGGACTGGTGTTCCTAGTTACAGAAACAATCAAGACATCCCATTGTGTTACCCGATTGTGAATCAGCTGGCATGACCGAAATGGGGGTGGGTGTCTTAACTCTTTCCGCATGCACTGGTTGACTGACAGAGAACATCGGAAAGACGGCTGCAAGAGGCCATCTTCATTGATGGGAGAAGTTGCTTCCAATCTGACCAGTCCTTGTTTATTCTCTACATTCCCTCCCCATTCCATTCTCCATGATTCCGGGAGAACGGCTTTGAAAAATATATTATGTTGACTCTGACACCACACTGCTGCTTAAGGTACTTAAGGTGCTTTGTGGATGAAGACATGATTCTTTTAATTTCCTGTGTGTCTGTGCATGCACATGTGCATGTGTGTGCGTGTGTGTGTGCCTGTGTGCATGTGTGCGTGTGCATGTGTGCACACGTGTGTGCGTGTGTGTGCGCACGTGTGTGTGTGTGTGTGTGTGTGTGTGTGTGTGTGTGTGTGTGTATGTATGACTATTCTCTGAACAGCAAGCTTATGCAGTGAGACTCAAAAAGAACCGGTCTAAACATTTCTTTGGAAGACTGCTGGGAGCTGTGTTGTCTGTGTTTTTGAAACCTTGTTTCAGAGTAATACTTTGAGAGGGCGGGGCTTTGAGTCTGCAGACCCAGCGATGGCAACTTAGGGAGATTGATGTTGTCCCCTTCATTGTTCATGATAAAACTTTATCATCCCAAGGAGCCACTAAATCAAAATGCCAGGAATCCTCTTGCTTATAAGAAATTTATTGGACCAATTCTTTTTCAGTCTCAAGTCACAACCACTTAAAAATTTTAAATGTCACAACAGCACACTAACAAAGGTTTTATCGACAGGAAACAAATTGTTTTCTGACCCAGCCTGTTTTGGTGGTCCAGGTACACCTTCCGGAAGCCTTTGCCTTTGTCAGTGGACATGAAGCCTCACAGAGGCAGGCTCTTGGTAAGGCTAGCATTGGCGACGGTTTGCAAGGGCAATGTGACAGTTTTACTCACACTTGAGGATATCGCGTTAATGCCTGGGCTGTCACTCTCCATAGTGGATGAAGTAAAGTCTGATGGGAAAGGAGCTGTCCTTACTGGAAGCCAGCTACAGCAACAGGAGCAGAGTTTCCTCCCTTCCTGCTCCAGGAGCCTAGGAGCTAGCTGGGGAGATGCTCAGTTAGTAAACAGCTGCTATAAAAGTGTAAGTTTGGATCCCTGGTACCCGTGTAAACAGCGGCGTGCAGCAACACCCACCTATGCCATCACTGCTGGGGATGAGAGCCAGGAGTATCCCTGAGGCTTGCTGGCCAGCTGGTATAGACAGGTTCAGCTAGAGACATCATCTAAAAACAAGCAAACAAATCAAAAAATGGAAGAAAAAATGCGTAAGAAGTGATGAGTAAGAGACCTGACATTGACCTCTAACATCCACACATGTGTACATGTATCTGTACAAACATGTTCATGTGCAAGAATACTTATACACACACATGCACACGCATGCACACATGCAATGCACATACCACACACATGCATGCCCACACCCTCACACGCACAGGTGCCCTGGGGATGAGTGGAGGAATTAGTTTGGGGACAGCTCCTCTGGGCATTGGAATTCTACAGAGATTATTCAGGTCTTCACCTAGCTTTTAGAGGGCTTCAGGGTGGGGGGTGTGCACCTCTGGAAAATGCTCAGGCTTTGCCCTCTTACAGTGTGAGTTCCTTCCTGCATCCTGCTTGTCTCTCCTGAGATGTCTTCCTTGCCAGCCTCTGCCCAGACCGAGTGCCCGGCAGAGATGCGATTGCCTTGGCGTGGGTTCTGGGATAGAGACATTTGTCCTGGTGTGGACGCCTGGCAGGCAGGAGGAGGAACATGATTAAGCACAGGGAAAACAGCTGCTGGTCAGTGGATAAGAGTGTCTGTCTCGGTGTCCCCGAGACAGCTTGTCCAGCTGCGCGGCGGTAGAGCTGGACAAGTGTCACCTTCTCCCTTAGCCACCAGGGCTGTGCCTTGGATGAGGCAGCTCTCTGGGGTTGGAGGCAGTTTCTGAAGGCAGCTCTTCACCAAGGAAGCAAGCGGAACCCTGGGATTGACGATGGCATGCCAGTATGCCATGCTGTGCTCCCCTTGAGAAGTCTCAGCTGGCTTCCTGCCCCCTAGCCCTGCCCTCTTTGGGGTCTGATGTCAGTGTCAATGTGGCTGTCTGTCTGTCTGTTGGACTGTGAGGGCAGGGAGTGGTATCTAGCGCAGAATCTGGGCTCGGTGTGAGTGTGAGGGCTGGGTGTGGATCTTCAGCGACCGCACCATCTCCGTTGTTTCCAGGCAGACTTCTGTCCCGAGGCCTCGGGCTGGCAAGGGAGAGGAAGGTGGGAGATTGAAGCCATGAATACTTCTTGCTTCCAGGACCTCCCTTGCTGTCTAGGGAGGGGAGGCTGCCATTGATGGCTTGGCCTGCAGTAAGAACAGTCGTTTTCTTCCTGTACAGAGCCCTGGCCGAACTGTGATGTTGTGGCCTCCACATTTCCTTGTTCTTCTTCTTTAGCTGGCAACTTAGTCCCCTCCTCACACTCTGCCTTTAGAGGCTTTGAGAAGTTTTGGGGCAGAAGAGGCTATTCAGCTTCCCTTTCTCAGGACCCTCCCAGATGGATGAGATGACACGCTTTCTCTGTTGTTGGGATGTGTATGTAGCTTCCCTGGTCTCAGGCACCTCCCAGACGGACGAGACGTCACGCTTTCTCTGTTGGGATGCTTCTGGTACCCTGGCAGGATACACACAAGGACGAAGTGGAGGAGATAGCCTGTGGGGCTTGACTTAAACACAGTTAACCCCGCCCAGCAGCACCCACACGCGCGTGGGGCATCACATAAACCCTGGGCTTCACAGGCTCTCTGCAGCCTCCTGTCCACCCGGCTGATCAACCCCAGGGTGACACTGTCCTCTGAGGCAGTACCGATCACAGCCCTTCAGGACCCGCTTGGCCCCTGCAGTGTAAGCTGAGGATGAGCTCAGAGCCGTTGGGTGCAGGCACCCAGCACCCCCACCAGTGCGACAAACCACTCCTCCCCACGCTTTCCCACATGGTAACTCTCTAGCTTCCTCCCACTCCTGTCTGGGATTGATGTGCTCCAAAAAGCAGTCCTGGAATTACTCTCTTCTCCATATAAAATATTCACCATCTTTCAGATCTCTATTTTATTTAAAAATGTCAAGTGGCGGCAGGCTCCATTTATGCCGCCATACATCAAGGTCCTGCAAGGCCTGCAGTGAGCTCCTGGAGCCCAGGGCTGACAGGGTCAGCACATCCAGGCGAGCCAGGGAGGGGGTGATGGAAATGTGATGATAATGGTAATGGTGAGGAGCCCAGGAGGTTAATAATTACAGGTAGTTTCTTCGCTGTGTCACACCAGTGGCCTCTGTAGTGTCTGCCACACGCGGTGTAAGGAGGGGTTCAAAGCAGCCCGACAGTCAATTGCTTTCTTACTTCCAGCATGACGACAGCCCTGGCTTCTAACCCAGGAAGGCCACAGGCTATTGGATGCCTGCTGGCTTCTGACGGGGAGAGGCGTCTGATGTGTCCTTTGATGACGCTGTACTCACCCTCTGAGGAGGACAGACTGCTCCAAAGTGTTGTGCTCAGAGCTCATGGTAGTTTGTGCTGTGAGAGGTAATATTGGAGCAGATATGTGAGTGTGCATTCGTGAGTGTGTGCATGACTGCGTGTGTGTGTGTGTGTGTGTGTGTGTGTGTGTGTAGTTGACATGGAAATGTGTGTACTAAGTGTGTATTGGAGTATGCTAGGGTGGAGGTAGGGAGGTTTAAGCTTAAGAACAGGAAATAGCTATCGTATGGGGAGATGACTTCTCTAAACCAGGAGAGTGCTGTGTCCTCGACTTACCTCATTGGGGATGGGTTTCTGTGGTACGGTGAAGCCTTCCTCAAGCTGCCCCATGTGGTACTGGAGATCTGAGCTGAGAGTGGTGACTGTAATAGCATGAAGTCAAGAGAGGTTTTGGTTTTTTTCTAGTCAGGGAAGGCAGTGAGACCTGACAGTAAGCACAGGCGGTGGGCCCTACGCTGTGTTCTGAGAGTGGCTTCCATGCTCCACCACTCAGGACCAGCCTGACCAGCCTCCTACCACTTCCCTGCCCATGCCGAGAGATGTGTTTAGGGAGGATTTGGGGAGGCAGCTGGTCTATAAATAGAAGATGTTAATCTCTTCCATTCTCCATCCTAAGCTGGGGAGAGACACTAAAGAGACTAACTCATGAATTCTAGAGTACCTACCTCTTCCTGTCCAGTTAAATCATGGTCGCCTTACCTCAGATGGGTTTTTGAGGCACTGAATTTGCAAACAGTCGAAGCCACCGTGGCTCAGAGGCAGGATAAGGAGAGAGAAAGAGGGTCCAAGTAAGGGGTCATGATCAGGCAATCTACTCCCAAACCCTTCGGCGGCTGGGCTGGGACATACTAGACACAGCTGTCTGATGCCTATGAGAGGTGGCTGGGTTGACCCATCTTGCTGGTGCCTTTCCTCTGGCCCATTTCTCTCTTCTGCTAAAAGGGACACTCACAAGACAAGGGGTTCCACAATCAGGAGGCTGTGTCCTGGGTCTCCCCTGAGAGAGACGAGAGGAGGGAAGGAATGTGGTGAGCCAGCGTTTGCATTCCTTGTGATAAGTACCCAAGAAAGCAACTAAGAAGGAAAGATCTATTTTGGCCGGGTTTCAGAGGTTTCAGTCATGGTTGTTTCTGGGCTATGATGAGGGCGAGTATCGTGGCAAAAGGGGCTGGTAGAGCAGAGATGCTCACATCGTAACAGTCAGGAAAGGGAAGGAGCCAGGTACAAGTCATCGTTCAAGGGTGCCACCCAGTGACCCAGTTCTTGAGTTTCTACCACCCCCAAATTAGGACCGCCAGCTGGAGGGCACACCTTCAGCACACGAGCCCCGGGACAGTTTCCATACCAACTACAGCAGTACGACAGGCGGCGCTTGAGAGATACCCACCCGAGAAACTAACAAAAGCCCCATTAGAGAACAGCCAGGCAGTAGAAGACGCTCTAAGGGGGGGGGGGAAGGCTGGCTCCCTGTTGCAGGACTCACAGAGAAGGCTCTGCTGGACCTACTGGGGCCTGGGGATAATAACCCAGACCCCTGGGAAGAGGAAACCCTGCTTGTAGACCTGCCCCTCCCCCAGCTAATAGAACCCAGCTGATAGAGCCTCCCGGTGCTGGGCAGAAGGAAGAGCATGAATGCATTGTCAGCAGGACTGTAGCTGTGGCCGTGTCATGTGAAAGCAACAGCCACCATCCTTGGGGTTCCCAAAGAAAAAGGAATGACCTCATTGGTGTCTCTGGGTCAGGTGTCTGGCAGGCAGCCTCTCTGGGCATTGAGGCAGGCTTGGTGGCTTGTTGGCTCAGGAAGGAAATGCCTGTGCATGCAGGCCTGCCTGAGCACAGGGACAGGGCCACTGAGGCTCGGATAGGCTGGCCGCAGTTTCTCCCACACGGCCTCTGCTTCCTGACCTGCCCAGGCGTGAGTAAGACTCCTTACCCCAGCCATGAGCCCCTCAAGGTGCCAAACCTTCCATGCCACGATGGACTGTATCCTCTCAAACCATGTGCCAAATTAATCCTTCATCCCTCTGGGTTCTTCTTTGTGTGTGTGTGTGTGTGTGCACGTCTTTTTTTTGTTTTTGTTTGTTTTTTATTCTTTTTATTTAAATTAGAAGCATGAATGCGTCATTGTCAATTCCAGCTCCCTCTCCCACCCCTCCTCCCTTGTCCCTCCACCAGTCCTCCTCAGCACCCTTACCCAATCCCCACATCACTCCCCAGGGAGGGTGAGGCCCTCCTTGGGGAGATCTCCAGAGTCTGTCATTTCATCCAGGGCAGGACCTAGGCCCTTCCCCATGTGTCCAGGCTGAGAGGGAATCCCTCTATTTGGAATGGGCTCCCAAAGATCATTCATAAACCATGGTAAACACTGATCTACTACCCAAGGCCCCAGTGATTTCTGTGGCCTCCTCACTGACACTACATTCATGGAGTCTGGATCAGTCCCCTGTTGGCCTCTCAGCCATCAGTCTGGGGTTCAAGAGCTCCCCCTTATCTGGTCAGCTGTCTTTGTGGGTTTCACCATCATGGTCTTGACCCCTTTGCTCATCACTCCTCCATCTCTGTCACTAGGTTTCAGGAGTGCAGTTCAATGTTTAGCTGTGGGTGTCTATCTCTGCTTCCATCAGCCACTGGATGAAGGCTCTAGGATGGCATATAAGGTAGTCATCAACCTTACCATCAAGGAAGGGCAATTAATGTAGTGTCTCCACTATTGCTTAGTTTGCCAGTTGGTGTTATCCTTGTAGATCTCTGGAGATCTCACTAGTGTCAGCTCTCTCCTCAAGCCTATAATGATTCAGTCTATGGGCTCCTCTATTCTTACCTCGACTCAACCTTCCTGCCCCCCCATACCTTCTTCTCACGTCCTCTTATCCCCCTCTCTTTTTCCTGGCTCCCTCTCCCCTCCCCTGATGTTCCCAATCTGCTCAGTAGATCTTGTCTCTTTCCACTTCTCTGGGGTATCATGCATCTCTCTTGGGAACCTCCCTGTTCCCCAGATTCATTGGCACTGGGATTGTAGGCTGACACTCCCCTGATCCATGTCTAAAATCCATATATGAGTGAGTACATACCATGTTTGTCTTTTTGTGTCTGGGTTACCTCACTCAGGATGGTTTCCTCTAGTGCCATCCATTTGCCTGCAAATTTCAAGATTCCATTGTTTTTTTCCGCTGAGTAGTATTCCATTGTGTAAATGTACCACATTTTCTATATCCACTCTTCAGTTGTGGGGCATCTAGGTTGCTTCCAGGATCTAGCTATTACATATAATGCTGCAAAGAACATAGTGTGAATGGGTGTCCTTTGGGTATATGACTAAGAGTAGAATTGCTGGGTCTTGTGGTAGATTGAGTCCCATTTTCCTGAGGAATCTCCACACTGATTTCCATAGTGGCTGTACGAGTTGGCACTCCCACCAGCAGTGGAGGAATGTTCCCCTTTCTCCACATGCTCTCCAGCACAAACTGTCATTGATGTTTTTGATTTTAGCCATTCTGACAGGCGTAAGATAATATCTCAGAGTTACTTTGATTTGCATTTCCCTAATGGTTAATGATGTTGAAGACTTTCTCAAGTGTCTCTCTACCATTTTATACTCCTCTATTGAGAATTCTCTATTTAGTTCAGTCCCCCATTTTTTAATTGGATCCTTTGGTGTTTTGGAGACTTGCTTCTTGAGTTCTTTGTAAATTTTGGAGATCAGCCCTCTGTCAGATGTGGGGTTAGTGAATATCTTTTCCCAATCTGTGGGGTGTCTTTTTGTCTTGCTGACTGTGTCTTTTGCCTTACAGAAGCTTCTCAGTTTCAGGAGGTGCCATTTATTAATTGTCGATCTCAGTGTTTTTGCTACTGGTGTTATGTTCAGGAAGCTGTCTCCTGTACCAATTCATTCAAGGGTACCTCCTACTTTCTCTTCTAGCAGGTTCAGTGTAGCTGGATCTATGTTGAGGTCTTTGATCCATTTAGACTAAAGTTTTGTGCATGGCGATAGACATGGATCTATCTGCAGTGTTCTACATGCCAATATCCAGTTATGCCAGCACCATTTGTTGAAGATGCTTTCTTTTTTCCATTGTATAATTTTAGCTTCTTTGCCGAAAACCAGGTGTTCATAGGTTTGTGGATTAATCTCAGGGCTTTCAATTCGATTCCATTGGTCTATCTGTTTATTTTTGTGCCAATACCAAGCTGTTTTCAGGACTATAGCTCTATAATAGAGCTTGAAGTCAGGGATGGTGATGCCTCCTGATGTTGCTTTGTTGAGCAGGGTTGTCTTGGCTATTATGTTTTTTTGTTTTTCCATATAAAGTTGAGAATTGTTCTTTCAAGGTCTGTGAAGAATTGTGCTGGGATTTTGATGGGGATTGCATTAAGTCTGTAGATTGCTTTTGGCAGGATTGCCATTTTTTACTACGTTGATCCTACCTATCCAAGAGCATGGGAGATCTTTCCATTTCCTGGTGTCTTCTTTAATTTCTTTCTTTAAAGACTCAAAGCTCTTTCGATACAGGTCTTTCACTTGTTTGGTTAGCTTTACCCCTAGGCATGTTATGTTGTTTGTGGCAATTGTAAAGGGTGATGTTTCTCTGATTTCTTTCTCGGCCTTTTTATCGTCTATATATAGTAGGACTACTGATTTTCTTGAGTTGATCTTGTATCCTGCCACTTTGCTGAAGGTGTTTATCAGCTGTAGGAGTTCCCTGGTAGAGGATTTTGGGTCACTTATGTAAACTATCATTTCATCTGCAAATACTGAAAGTTTTACTTTTTCCTTTCCAATTTATATCCCCTTGATCTCCTTTTGTTGTCTTATTGCTCTAGCTAGAACTTCCAGTACAATATTGAAGAGGTATGGACAGAGGGGACAGCCTTTCCTTGTTCCTGATCTTAGAGGAATTGCCTTGAGTTTCTCTCCACTCAATTTGATGTTGGCTGTTGGTTTGCTGTATATAGCTTTTATGCTGTTTAGGTATGTTCCTGTTATCCCAGATCTCTCCAAGAACTTTATCATGAAGGGGTGCTGGATTTTATCAAAGGCTTTTTCAGCATCTAGTGAGATGATCATGTGATTTTTGTTTCTCAGTTTGTTTTTATGGTGGATTACATTGATGGATTTTTGTATGTTGAACCATCCCTGCATCCCTGGAATGAAGCTTATTTGATCATGGTGGATGAGTTTTCTGATGTGTTCTTGGATCCAATTTGCCAGTATTTTATTGAGTATTTTTGCATCATTGTTCGTGAGGCATATTGGTCTGAGGTTCTCTTTCTTAGTTGTGTCTTTGTGTGGCTTGGGTATCAATGTTATTGAAGCCTCATAAAAAGAGTTTGGCAAAGACCCTTCTGCTTCTATTGCTTGGAATACTTTGAAGAGAATTGGTATAAGCTGTTCTTTGAATTTCTGGTAAAATTCCGGGCTGAAGCCATTTGGGCCTGGGCTTTTTTGGTTGGGAGGCTTTTGATGACTGTTTCTATTTCCTTAGGTGTTTTAGGACTATTTAAATTGTTTATCTGTTCTTGATTTAATTTTGGTAAATGATATTTATCCAGAAAATTGTCCATTTCCTTTAAATTTTCAAATTTTGTGGAGTACAGCTTTTCAAAATATAACCTGATGATTCTCTGAATGTCCTCACTGTCCGTTGTTATGTCTCCCTTTTCATTTCTGATTTTGTTAATTTTCATGTTCATACTCTGCCGTTTGCTAATTTGGACAAATGTTTGTCTATCTTGTTGATTTTCTCAAAGAACCAACTCTTTGTTACATTGATTCTTTGTATTGTTTCTACTTTATTGATTTCAGCCCTCAATTTAATTATTTCTTGGCATCTGCTCCTCTGGGGTGAGTTTGCTTCCTTTTGTTCTAGAGCTTTCAGTTGTGCTGTTAATTCTCTAGTGTGACTATTCTCCAGTTTCTTCATGTGGGCACTTAGTGCTATGAACTTTCCTCTTAGCACTGCTTTCAAAGTGTCCCATAAGTTTGGGTATGTTGTGTCTTCATTCTCATTGAATTCTAGGAAGTCTTTAATTTCTTTTTTTATTTCTTCTTTAACCCAGGAGTGGTGCAATTGTATATAATTCAATTTCCATGAGTTTGCAGGGTTTCTGAAATTTGTGTTATTGTTGAATGATGGTCTTATAAGGCGTGATGGTCTGATAAGATACATGAAGTTATTCCAATTGTTTTGTACCTGTTGAGGTTTACTATGTTGCCAAGTATGTGGTCGATTTTTGAGAAGGTTCTGTGTGGAGCTGAGAAGAAGGTAAATTCTTTTGTGTTTGGATGGAGTGTTCTATAGATGTCTGTTAAACCCAACTGGGTCATAACATCTATTAGTTCCTTCGTATCCTTGTTAAGTTTCTGTCTTGTGGTCAGAGTGGGGTGTTGAAATCTCCCACTACAATTGTGTGAGGTTTTATATGTGCTTTGAGTTTTAGTAATGTCCTTTTACAAATGTGGATGGCTTTGTATTTGGGGCATAGATGTTCAGAATTGAGACTTCATCTTGGTTGATTTCTCCTGTGATGAGTATGAAGTGGCCTCCTTCTTTTGATTGATTTTAGTTTAAAGTCTAATTTGTTAGATATTAAGATTGCTACCCCTGCTTGTTTCTTGGGTCCATTTGATTGGAAAATCTTTTCCCAACCTTTAACTCTGAAATAGCATCTGTCTTTGAAACTGAGGTGTGTTTCCTGTATGTAGTAGAAGGATGGATCTGTCTTTGAATCTATTCTGTTAACCTGTGTCTTTTTATGGGTGAGTTAAGACCATTAATACTGAGGGAAATTAACGACCATTGATAGTTCATTCTTGTTCGTTTTGGAGTGGTTGTTGTTGGTGGAATTGTATGTGGATTTTCACCAATTTTTCTTTTGCCTGTTGGTAAAGTGGGGTTATCTATTGCCTATATTTTTCTGGTTGTAGTTAACTTCCTTGGGTTGGAGTTTTCCTTCCAGAATTTTCTGTAGGGCTGGGTTAGTGGATATGTATTGTTTAAATCTGGTTTTGTCATGAAATATCCTGTTTTCTCCATCTATATTGATTGGAAGCAGTCTTGACTAGCATCCGTGGTCTCTTAATGTTGGTAGAATATCTGTCCAGGACCTTCTGGCTTTCATAGTTTCTATGGAGAAGTCAGGTGTAATTCTGATAGGTTTGCCTTTATATGTAACTTGGCCTTTTTCCCTAGCTGCTCTTAACATTCTTTCTTTATTCTGTATGTTTGGGGTCTTGATTATTATGTGTTGAGGGGATTTTCTGGGGGTCCACTCTATTTGGTGTTCTGTAAGCTTCTTGCACCTTCATTGGCATGTCTTTCTTTACATTGGGAAAGTTTTCTTCTATTACTTTGTTGAATATGTTTTCTGGCCCTTTGAGGTGGGTTTCTTCACCTTCTTCTATGCCTATTATTCTTAGGTTTGGTCTTTTCATGGTGTCCCAGATTTCCTGGATATTTTGTGTTAGGGATTTGTTGGACTTAAATTTTTCTTTGGCTGATGAATCTAATTCTCCTAGTGTATCTTCAACACCTGAGGTTCTCTCTTCCATCTCTTGTATTCTGTTGGTTACGCTTGCATCTGTAATTCCTGACCATTTTCCCAGTTTTTCTATTTCCAGCATTCCTTCAGACTGTGTTTTTTTATTGTTTCTATTTAAGATTTCAGCCCTTGCACTGTTTGAATTGTTTCTTGCAATTTTTGCTTTGTCTTTTGCTCCATTTCTTGATTTTTTTTTTTGGATTGCCTTTTCTTCCATTTCTTTAAGGGATTTTCTCATATCCTCTTTGAGGGCCTCTACCATTTCCATGAAGATATATGTATAATTTTCTTCTGGCTCATTTGTGTTGGGGTGTTCCAGTCTTGTTGGTGTAGGGTCTCTGGACTCTGGCGGTGTCATATTGGTTTTTCTATTGCTCCTTGTGTTTTTATATTGTCTCCTTCCCATCCGTTCTTGAAGTGGGTTCCAGAGGGTGCCTCTTCCTCTCCTGGTGGGAGTGGGACCGGGTTCCTTCTGGTGAGTGTAGGCAAGTTCACTGTTGTGGTAGCTCTCCACTTCCTGGTCTCATGGGTGGAGAAATGAATTAGGATGCTGGGGTACTTTGGATCCCAATGGGATGGATGGGGGCCCCAGTGGTATACCCCAGGCACAGGAGTGTGGCCTGTAGACAGGCCCAGATAGTCTTAGTCATGTGGGTGGAGTAGGAGACTGGGGTGCTGGGGTGAGTTTGCTCCTGCCGCTGTGATGGAAAATGCAGCTGTAGGCCCCAAGCACAGGCAGCCAGTCTAGTCCTAGTGGGTGGAGAAGGAAACTATGGTGGTAGCTTGGCTCCTGCTGCCTCCTCCAGGATGGAAGCCTCAGTGGCAGAACCCAGGTACAGGCTGGTGGTCCGGAAATGGGACCTGGTTTACCTGGTCCCGTGGGTGGAGCAGGAGACTATGGTGGTACCTTGGCTCCTGCCATCTCCACGGGGATCGGGGTTCTTCTTATTGGGCGCATTAATTTCTTTTCTGTTGCCGTGGTCAAGTAACCCTGACTAAAGCAGCTTAACAGAGAAAGGCTTTTATATTTTTGTCTCCTGGTTCCAGCGAAGATGCAGTCCATCGTGGTGGGGAAGGCATGGCGTTGGCAGCGTAAGTAAGCGTGCTTCAGTTTCAGGAGGGCGTGGCAAGAACAGGTTGTGGGCCAGGCTGTAAAACCTCATTCCCCGCTGCCAACCAGGGTCAAACTTGGTCCAGCAAGATTCCGCAAGTTCCCCAAACAGCGCCACCAAACGGGGGCGAGTGTTCAAGCTCACGAGCGCCTGTGGGGGGGGTCACGTGTCATTTAAACCACAGCACTGGATACTTGGTTACAACCACGGGCAAACCAGTGAATACAATAGCCATGGAAGAAAGATGCCCTAAAGGACACGTGTGTGTGTGTGTGTGTGTGTGTGTGTGTGTGTGTGTGTGTGTGTGTGTGTGTGTGTGTATGATTCCTAACACGCCAGTCGTCCCTCCTGGGCCTCCTCACCACTGGATAACAGATTCGCCGGTCTGTGCAGCCACCAATCTTTTGGGCCAGAACTAATAAACCAACGTCAACAAATGACCAGAGCCTGGTGTATTCTTGGTTGATGCAAATGGGGTAGAGACTGTGCCTCCCGGGCCTGGAGGTAAATTCTGAGCCCAGTGCCTCATTAGTATGTAAGTGTGCGGACTCCAATCAAATAAGGGCTGGGAAGGGTTATTATTTCTGCCAGCAAAGTGGGCCAGCTGAGCTTGATTAGTATTGATTGGAATTTCTTCCTACCAATCAATCTGATTATTAATGTCGATGTTTGGAGTCCTTGTTTTTTTTTTTTTTTTTTTTTTTTTTTGCAGGAGCCTTCCAGGCTCTGCACTTCCTTCCCCTGACTCCTCCTTTTGGAGTGGCGGCGCTCATTTGAGAAACTGTTTTGAGAAGAAGTAGAGCAGTGGTCTGCAGGGTTTGACCTCTGCCGTTTGTTCTTCCCATCTTCTCTTTTCCTTGCCCCCTGCCTGGTACTGGGGTGGGAGGAGACATTCAGGTCACTGTCCCTCCAACCACTAATAGCATCGTCCCATACTGCCCGGGCCTGGGGGAGACTTTGCTGGTTTTTTTTTTTTTGTGCTGTTTTGTATGTGAGGAGGTTCATATGTGTACAGGTAAATATGCACGTGTGGGGGTATGTGGGTGTGGAGTAAATGTCCCCATAACCTCAGGGCACCCTTGAATGGCAGATGAAGTCCCTAGCCGTCCAGATAATCACAAGTGTCTTTCCCACTTCATCCCTGTCAGCGAGTGACCGAGCCCATGCTCGGCAGGAGGCGGTGATGCAGACATGAGGCTTGGGTCTCTGGTCAGGGGTTTCTGGAGTCAGGAGGGGAAAGCAGTGGATGGCTAGGCAGACGTGGACAGAGCAGGTCAGGTGGGATTGCCCATGTGGACTCTTGGATACTTGTCCCAGAGGCTCGGAAGAGCACAGTCCAACTTGGCCCTCGTCATCATTCCATGAAGGACACGCACTGCACAGACCCATGTTCCTCAGCTCAGGCAGTGGGGGTGGGGGTGCCACCTTGTTTCAGGGCGCAATACAAACTCTTTTTTTTTTTTTAATCTGGCACGAGTGTGTAATGTGTGCGGAGGTCGCTGGGGTTCTGTTCTATTACACTCCACCTTGTTACTTTGAGGCAGTCTCTGGATGAACCCGGGGTCTTTCCTTTTCAGCTGAGCTGGTGGCCAGCAGGCTCAGCTGATCCTTCAGCCACGGTTTTAGAGGATTTTGCTCGGGAGAGCTTAGCAGTGTGAGTAAGACGCCATGCTGGTGCCGTTCCTGTATGTTTCATCGCGACGCCCAACAGGGACTGATAGAGTAGATCGTGTCTGACCTGCTGCATGCTTTCGGATAGTTCGCTCTTCATCAGCCGACAGGCTCTGCAGAGCAGTAGCCCGCACCTGGGAGTAAAGGCTCGCAAGGCTCTCTCTGTCGTGGGTGTCACAGCCTGCCCCAGTGCATAGCTGAACCTGCTGTGGAGTGCTGAGCGTTGTTGTCCACAGCAAGGTTCCGAAAGTGCCTGTCAGGGTTAGGGCCCTACCTGGTTTGATTTTGTGCATATGTGTTATGCGTTGGCATGGGGGTATCTGTGCATGTTCATGCGTGTGTGTGGAGGCCAGAGGCCAACCTTGGGTGTTGTTCTTCCAAAAGCATAATACTCCTTGTATTTACGAGACAGCGTCTCTCAATGGTCTGGAATTCATTGAGCAGATTGATGAGGCTGGCTGGCCTGCAAGCCTGGAGGATTCACCTGTGTCTGCCTTCTCAGTGCTGGGGTTGTTATAAGTAAGCACTGCCAAGCCTAACTTTGTCTGTCTGTCTGTCTGCCTATGTAAACATGGATATTGGGGACCTGGGATTGAAGTCAAGTTCTCATGCTTGCAAAGGGAGCGCTTGGCCAGCAGAGCCTCTCCTCGGCCCTGGTTTGATATTTTTCTATATAGTATTCGTCTAGAAGCCTATCACTGTTGTGGGAATTTACTCCGCCAACAGCTTTGGGGCACTGGCCTTGTGGTGTGGCGTGGGGTGCTACGTGAGGGACTAACAAGCCTGAGAGGAAAGCGTGCTGGCTCTCCTGCTCCGGCTCGTGCTTGGCGCGGTTGGTGTCTGCTTTGGCCTGCATTCATTAGTTTGCCTTTCCATTGCACCCCTTAGCAAATCAGTTCCATTACCTCTGTGGGTTCATGCTTCATATCACCTCTTAATTCCAGCAAGCTTTTCTAAGTCTTCCCTGGTTTGCTCTGTTCCCAACGTGAAAGAAAAGTGTAATCTCCCTCTGCTCAGTAAATACCGGTTGGACAGATGGGAGAGGTTTTGGTGAAAGTGACCGGAAGGTGGGATTTGATGACGGATCTGGCTAATTCTGCTCAGTGTGCCACTTAGCAGGAACTAGGCGCCGCTCTTGGCTCATGCCGATGCCATGCCGATGGTGCGGCGGGGCTGGGGTTTGGACCTCAGCCTGTCCTTTTCCCGCACGGGCTGCCATCCACAGGCGCGGCCCTGTGCTCCCATCAGATGGCCTCCGATTGACCGGCCAAGAGACAGAGGGGTCTCGGCCTGGTTCTCTGTGCTCCACCCAGGGCTGGGTTTGTTGTGGCTCAGTGCTTATGGCCTTGAGGGGGTAGCTCTTGCAGGCATGGTTTCTATTTTCAGCGATGTGGTCAGTGATGCTACCCAGGAAGGTAAAAGCCTTTGTGTGACATCAGCAAAATAATGAAAGCATATTCCGGGGCCATAGGTATTATCTGAGAAATCATAGCATTGCTTTCCCAAGCAAGGTGGGGCTGTCTAAAGTAACTTAGGAGTGAGCGTCTGGTGTTGTTGGCAGAGGAGGGCAGGCCGTGCTCCTCTCTGACATGCTTCCTCCCTGGGCCTATTCAGCCCCAGCACCTGCTTTGTTTCCTTGGGCTGGGGGCATCTCCCCACCCTGCATGCTGCCAGGGTTCCCTGTGTTTTTCTCCCCATGAGGCCCGTGGAGATCCCCATGTTGGCGTGCTCAGCCCCACCCCATCCCCATCCCCCAGGTTCCCTTTTGCATCATTGTACAAACCAGGCCTCACTTTCTTGCCTGTGTGGCTCCCCTGTGTTTTCTCGCTTATTACCCCTTCAGAGCCATGAACAAAGAGAAGCTCATGAGGCCCTGCCTCTTCCCTTACAGTCAAAGGCTTCTGATCCCACACCTACCTGCCACCTGCAGCATGAACCTGCACGAACCTGGTGTCTTCCGGGCATGTGTGGACAGGAAGTTCTCTGGGGGAGGCATCTGCTCCCTTGGAACTGAAGGTACAAAGACGAGATGCAAAGGGGATGAGGGTGACTTTCCCGTTTAGAGTCTGGAGTGAGGTGGACATGGCAGGTGGAGGCCGCAGGGGCCAGGAGCTCAAGGCCTCTCTTGGCAACATAGAAGACCCCGCCCAGCTCCCGAGCGACACTGATGGCTTCTCCAGTCCTTGTTGAGCACAGGTGCTGACCGACACCCAGTAACCTCGGCATGACTCCCTAGTGAAGGTGCACAGTGAGTGCTCCCAGTGGATGCAGAATCATTAATAATAATTAGTAATAAATAAATAATAATTAAATAATCAATAAGCAAATGTGATGGAGAGTAACCGAACACAGTGTGCACTTGCATGACATCGGACTGCCCCCACCGAAGGGCACTGGTTTGTAGATCCCCAGGGGCAGCCTTAGTTACAGGATCACAGCTCACAAGTCTGCCCGATAAGCAGTTAGGTCCCAGGAGCTGCCAGGCGGGCGGTCTGCAGCAGGAGCTCCCTGCTGTTTCCAGGGTGCCCTTTGGTGAGGAATGCATTAGCCACACGAATCACACAGACACTAATGAGAAAGGGTGCTTGGAGGTAACGTGTGCTTTTCTGATCTGGGTTGTTGACACTGGGGATTTCCACTTAGCTAATTTGTTAAGGAAAGTGATGTTCATCAAGAAAAGGATGTTTAGCAGGCCTTTAAAACTCCACCAGTGTTGAGTGGTGGATGTGGGCCCAGGATTCTGAGCGGCTGTTCTATGAGGACCGTGGCACTTCAGGGAATGGAGTTGGGAGGCGCTGTTCAATTCTTACAAGGTGGTGTTTGTCACAACTAGCAGCCGGCATCCATGGGATGCTTGCTGTGTGCCAAGCCATCCTCTGAGATCCTTACATCCCATGTCTTAATCTTTTATTTGAGACTTTGTGAGTGTATGTATGTGTGCGCGTGCACGAGTGTGTGTGCATGTGTGTGCGTGCGTGTGTGTATGTGTGTGTGTGTGCATGTGTGTACGTGTGGCCAAGCAATCATGTTCACACCAGAGGTCTGCCTCAGGTGCTCCCTTCCGATGCTCCTTGTTGATTTTGTGCAGACAGGGTCTCACTGCGTCCAGAGCTTGCTGTTTTAGATGGACTGGAAGGCCAGCCAGCCCCTGGGATCTGCCCGTCCACCCTCCCCCAGCACTGGGGTCACAGGTGCTTGCCACCATGCTTGGCTTTTACGAGGACTCTGGGGACCTGAACTAGGGTCCTCATGTTTGCACACAAAGCTCTTTACCCACAGAGCCATCCCTGACCTCTGTCCCAATCTCTGCTATGATGATTTTATCACCTTACCCCTCGTCAGGGGCCTGAGGCTCAGAGGAGATGAACTGTTTTCCCAGTCTCACTGGGAAGTGGGAGCAGGGTCAGAATCTAGGGAGAGTCTGTGTCCTTACCACAGGGCTCAGGGCAGAGTGTTTCTGCCTTTGCTGAGGAAACAGGGGTGCACTGGGCATTTGGGGGTAGGGTGTTGATTCCAGTGTCTGACAGGCCAAGGTTTCTGTGTTCCCTGGAAACGAAGCAGGAGAGCAATTACAACATTACGGAGATGGTAAACGCTGAGCCGTCATAGGGAGAGGAGGGGCAGTGTTCATCCCGGGAGGCTTCCGGAAGAACTCCAAAAGTGTGTCGGTGTGGAGTGGGCGCTGTTGATGGATGGTGGCTGTGGGAAGGGTCTTTCTGGGGTGCAGCAGGGGCATCTCACAGTGACGGGGTCAGAGCAGGCGTCGGGAGCCAGCGAAGCAGAGCTGCCTGTAGCTGCGCAGCTTTAGCTAAAGCGTGACGGAGAAGTTCAGTTTCTACATTCCTCTTCCAGTCCCTGTGAGCCCCTCATCCCCCCCCCCCCGTTCCATATTAATTTTTCCCATTGCCGAGTCTATTGCGTTTCCCTCCAGCTCTCTTCCTCTTGCCTTCCGAATACCTCCGCAGATGCTTCTTGAGGTTGCTGCTGCGTATCAGCACCCGTGTTTCTCCGTGGTACCTGCGGAACCCTAGGCCAGCAAGTACAGTTTAATGTGCGTAACTCTGGATAGCGTTAACGTGCTGGTGCGGGCTTCAGAACGGGTGCGGAGAAGTTGAGGGACAGGGACCTGATTCTGGCGGTGGTTGCTGATATTTTTAGGCACACGCAGTGACTGAGCACCCTACGCTGGGCACTGGGGAGGGAGGGTTAGCTAGGACGGCGAGAGGAAAGGAGCCTCAAGAGGACAGAAAGTTGAAATTAACAAGGGAGGTGCGGCCGAGGAAGGACGCTCTTGATAGATGAGGGGGCAATGGAGAGGTTTCTAAAATGGTTTGTGTGCAGCCCTGGATGAGGCTATGTGTATTTATAGAAGACCATCAGAGAGGACACACACACACACACACACACAAAAGAGGTAGCTATTTCTGGATGTTTAAAAAGAGTGTCTACTTTTGAGTGTGAGTAGTGCTGTATTGGCCAGGCTTGAAGCGGAGATTACCAGAAGAGGAAAATGGAAGGCGAGGTCGATGCAGAAAGAGCAGATAAGACAAGGGAGGGGGTGGAGACTGCTCATTGTCTCCGGCTTCATGGAGGTCACTGACAACACTGGGGAAAGTGGTTGGAGTGGAGCCGGGAGGAGCAGAAGGCAGATACATCAGGTCAAGGAGTGGATGGGAGGGGAAGCCTACACTAGGTCAACTCCCCTGTCAAAGACCCTGGGAAGACTCTTTTTGTGCTTAGAATCGAGACTGGAAAAACGTGGAGGGGGGCACAATGGTGTTTATAAAATGGCAGATACTGGAAGGATGCCTTCATGTTAAAGAGAGAACTAGTTAAATCAGCTGTGTGACGGGGGTGGGGTGGGGTGGGTAGCCGTGTTTGAAGTCGCAGAGTGGACACCTCTCTTGTGGAGAGGCGTGAGCAGGTGGGTAGGGCTAACGGAGATGGGAGTGCCTGCATTTAGGAGGAAGATGAGAAAGAACACCCATTCCAGGAACGTTAATAGGCTCAAATTTGGTGGGAATTGAGTCTGTTCTGAAATGCGTGTCCCCACGGGCTTTGGGATGTGAGTTCCATGAGAGCACCTGTAACGCTTCCTCACGGCTCCGGTGCTCAGCAGTGTGCCCGGAACACAGTAGGAGTTCAGAAAGGCACTGGCAATGGCACAGATGTGTGGTCAGAAGAGGCACGTGCTATTATCCCCCCTCTGTTCGTTGTTGACGTACCACAGCTCCGCAGAAGAACGAACCAGCAACCATCCGTAAGAGAAGCTGACAGTGAGGGACTCTAGAACTAAGTGTGAAATAATGGGCTTGCTCCAGACTGGGTCAGCCTTTGGGGAGAGATGAAGCCTGCACTGGACGGACGTTCAGTAAGTGGCCAGTGAGGAGCTGGTTCTAGGTCCTTGCTTGGGAGGGGAAAGCCAGGACCAATTGGCCAAAAAGTAGTGGAAGCAGGTGCCCTTCCTTCTGAATGGTCTGAAAGTAGAGACATCCATCTCAAAGAGTTTCTCAGACACCGAGAAGTCTGGGGCGTAGGCTGGGGCTCCTGAGCACAGCTTAGGGAGTCCACTAGTTCAGATGGTGTTGACATCCTTTGCATGTCTGGCATTCTCTGTGCCTACAGCAGGAGATCCGTCTTATCCTCTCGTCTCTGTGGCATCATGAGTTTCTCCCAGACTCGTTGTGGTAAGCTAGACACCTCTCTGGAGTTGCCATTGCTGTGCTGCTCTGATAATTCAGCTTCACAGACATGGTTTTGATGACTAAGCAAGAGCTGTCTAAACAGAGTGAAGGAACGGCCAGTCACAGTGGTGCATGCCTGTGACCCCTGTGTCTGGGAGGTAGAGGCAGGAGGGCCAGGGGATTCAAGTCATTCTCTCTCTCTCTCTCTCTCTCTCTCTCTCTCTCTCTCTCTCTCTCTCTCTTTTTTTTTGTTTTTTTTTTTTTTTTACGAGACAGGGTTTCTCTGTATTGTTTCGGAGGCTATCGGTCCAGCCCGGCCTCGAACTCACAGAGATCCACCTGCCTCTGCCTCCCTAGTGCTGGGATTAAAGGCGTGCGCCACCACCGCCCGGCTCAAGGTCATTCTCATCGATATAAGCAGGCTCAAGGCCAGCCTACGATGGGTGATGCAATGGACGGGACCCTGTCTCAAGCAAATGAGCAAACAGAACAAGCCAATTGAATGAAATGCAATACCATGTAAAGCCCCGAGCACAGTCATTAGTATTTAATAGGGACTCAGTAGTGGCTTAAAGGGTTAAGATGATGAGACTCTGGCTTAATCTCTTTCTTTGCACACGGCCCTTCACAGCTGCCGGAAGAAACGAGGAGGCCGCTGTGGAAAGAGATAATGTGTCTCAGAACCAGACTCACCTTAGCCTCAGTTTCCCCTCTGCTGTCGGCTGTAGCCTTTCTATTCAGAGGCAGTTCAGGCAGATGAGCCTATGTCACAGAGACTGGGCCCGTTGCTCCAGGTTCTGAGACTGGTGCAGAGTGAACCCAACCTGCCAGCTCTCCAGTTAGATGTGAACAGCTTCTCCAAGCTTTCTTTTCTCCGCCTGCAAACTGAGGGGGGGTGGTTCCCAGGATAGATCTGTAAATCGAGTCAATCCCATAAGGTGTTTAGCGCATGTATGGCTCCCAGTGTTTCCTCTCTCCTCTGAAGTAGGCAGCATATTTGCATCAAGGGAGACTCCTCCCCTGGTTGTTACAGGTAATAGTGCCCCCAGTAGAACATAAACTAGTGTGGCTTCCACAGAAATCAGCATGGGGGTTCCCCCTGCAGCTGTTGAAAGTAGATCAGCTAACCACTCCTGGGTATTTGCTTGGTGGATTCTATAGTGACACAGAGACGTCTGAGTGTCCCATGTTCATTTTTATGTAGGCATTTAGGGACTTGAACTCAGGTTTCCTTTGCTTTCTAGGCAAGCACTTTCCCTGGAGAGCCTGTTCCCTCCCTCTGAGCACCCATGTTTTTATTAAGCCACTAATTCACAATGGTCAAATTAAGGAGTTGAGCCTAGCTGTCAATCAACAGAGGACTCCCTGAAGAAATTGTAGTTAGCATACGCAAAGGAGTTTTATTCAGCCGCAAAGAAGAAAGCTCTCTGTTTGCAGGTACATAGATGGAGCTAGAAATCATGTTAAACAAAGTAAGCCAGATTCAGACAGGAGTCATGTGTTTTCTGATATGTGGAATCTAGAATTAATATATGAATGTATGTGTATATTTATAGGTACATGAGCATATGTGACATTAAAGGGAAAAGGAGAATTTGGCAAGAGGAAAGAGATCATTGGGAAAGGGTTAAGACCTTCTTGTGGAGCCAGGCATTGGTGGCGCACACCTTTAATCCTGATATCCCGGAGGCAGAGGCAGGTGGCTCCCTGTGAGCTCCAGGCCAGCCTGATTTACAAAGTGAGTTCCAGGATCACCAGGGCTACACAGAGAAACCCTGTCTCAAAAAAAAATTAAAAAAGAGGTTTATGTGGGATGGTTCTAATCATACGTGAAGATGTTTTAATGATGCCCATTATTTACTACAATGAATAGTAAGTACTTAAGTAAGTTTCTGTCAACAATAGAACATTAATTAAATTAATCGCCATTCAAAGCAGTTGTCCTGCCATTGTCCTGATAGCATTATTGTCCTGATAGCATTATTGTCCTGATAGAATTATTGTCCTGAAAGCATTATTCTGGTGCTTGCTTACCTTGTGTTGTTTTTCATTTCCTTTCCAGCCCCTTGGTTTTACTTAATCACCATAAATTTTCCTATGAGATGCTAATGGGGTGAACCGAACACATATCATATGTGTGTGTCCGAGGAGACTTGGTTCCAGCAGCTACACTGCTGTTTATGCTTATTGTATGGGGACCAAGCTGAGGGACCTGCCCCTCCAGCCTTCCACAGTCTCGGTTCTCAGGGAGCTTGTCAAGAAGGCCTCGTTTCATTTCTGTATCACTCAGTTATCCCGAGTGAGATGCACATCTTAAGCCTTGCCAACTTTTAAGATCTTTTCTTGAAAGACTCGGGGAGGGAGTGGTCCCCTCTTCCTCCGATGCTGTCTTGGGAACAGGCTCTCCATTTTACCAGGGCTGTGCTGGAGTTGATAACGGGCAGTGGATGCGAGCAAGATAGAGCCCCCCTCTGCAGCTATCTCACCTTATCCCCTCAGTTCTGGCTGACACGCCCATCCTGCTAGGGCCCGCCTCTTCCCCTGCACACTGGGTTTGCACTACAGTCTCTAACGCAAGGCCGAATTTCATTCTGTGTTAATTTATATCTTCAAGACAACGAGATATTTTAACAAACTTTCAGACGTCTGTTCCAGGCAAGTGCGGGATGTTTCTCGCTGTCTTTGTGTTAACACTGTGCTTGTCGGGGCACCTGGTTCCCATTTGGTCCTCAGCATACTGTATACAGGGACATGCCTTTGATGAGCACAAACATGCCACCCCCATTTGGGACTCTAGTGGGCAGCCACAAGGACTATACAGCCATGACTTGGATATTTTGCTTCTACAAACGTGAAGTGAAGACGCTGTACCTGGAACATCATCAGAAGTGAGCTAACCCCATCCTGCCTGCTGCCCCCGAGAGAACGGGCTTCATCCCGACCCATGGATGGACCCGGTCTGCTCGGAGCATGTTCCAGTGAAGAGTCTCACTTCCAAAAGGACTTTGAACTAAGGTCCTTCAAGAGCAAGATCAGAGATTTCAGTCAAGAGTGGTGTTGCACTTGACACTGTGAGATATAGTCCTGGCACCCGTGGCCTATGCGTGCACGGATCAAGGTTCCCGGGACTAGGCTCAATATAGGTTAATATAATTTTATTTGGGGAGAAGGCACTTGCGACTGCCGCAAGTTCCCGCTCTAAAGATCCACTCAGGCTGCTTCTCTGTGACCCAACCAGGATGAAGAGAGCGAGCTGGGCTCTGGACCCCAGGCCTAGTTCTACCCTTTGTCACATGCCCACCTGTGACCACGCCCAAGTGGGCGTGGTCAGCGCTACAGGTTCGGGGGCGGGGTGAGGGCGGGGATGGGGTGGATTATCTCACTACAATTCCCCTTTTAGTCTAAAAAGCAGGATGTAGGCTTGATTTGAAACTATATACAAAGATAGCAAATATCAAAGTGAAAGAAAAGTGAGAATGCACACACTTAAGACCTATCTCCCATGAAGCAACATAGAGCAAGTGACTACCTTATAGCGAGAGGTGCTGGTGGGAACGCTGAGCCCTCTGCTGCCAGGCCAGAGACTGCTATAGTCCAGGACTGGTCCATATGTCCATATGAGGAAGAGTAGAAGCCAAAGGGTCACTCTCTGGGAGCCTGGGTGGAGGGAGCATCAGGGAGGTGTTGGAATTTTGACCTTGTGAGTTGGGATGTTTGCACAGCTTAGAGATCTCATTCCCCCAGTTGTAGGCATTGCCTAGGGCCGTGTTCTCATGTCCAGTGTGAGGTCTCTCAGGTGTTGGTGCGTTCGTGCGGCCACGACATAGCAGGAAGTTACTCAGACATGAATGCTAACTGCAGTGTTGGTTTCACGGATGGGTTTTGATGAGAGGGTGGTTGCTTGCCAACATTTGGTGCTTTCTGGCGTTCCTGTGGTGTTCTTAGCTCCTGTAGCCTGGATGAGCCGTTCGAAGCCCAAGTCTGTGTCTCAGCGACCCCAGGCAAGCATAGCAATGTGGACAGCCACTTCTCTCTGGGTCCCCTGGTCCTAGGTGAATACTGAATGATCCTGAAGGAGGCTTCATGGAATGGAAAGAGAGACTGTTTAATGAATTCCCAAAATATGCAGCTCAGAGGTTTGGAGAGATGGCTCTGAGTTTGGTTTCCAGCACCCATGTAGGGCAGCTCACCATGCCAGTAACTCCTGCTCCAGAGGTTCTGATGCCCGCTTCTGACCAGCATAGGTCTTCACATTCGAGATATGCACACATGAACATGAACACACACACACACACACACACACACACACAGAGAGAGAGATACAGACAGAGAAATAGAGAGAGACAGAGAGAGAGATAGAGAGATAGAGAGAGATAGAGAGATAGAGAGAGACAGAGAGAAAGTCAATTAGTGGCTCAATCTGGGCTTGTAAGGCAAAGACAGATAATTCCCAGTACTGTTGAGCTCTGACCCACACCTCTGCATTGTTTTGGCATGCCTGCCTCCCCCACATTCTCTCCTGGCTTCTCAGGAAAGCTGAGACTGTGAGAGAGCCAGGAAGGCTGAGTTGGTAACTGGATTAGACTTGTGTTAACAGGTACAGTCTGGGGAGGCAAGACTCCATGGCCATCAGCCATGGAGGTAGTTGGAAGCATTGTCTTTCTTCCTTGACCTTCGCAAAGTGGCGATACTGGGAAGTCATCCCTGGCTCACAGCTTCATCCACCTTGGTCTTGGGAGTCAGGGGGATGATGCAGGCAGGAGAGCTGGGGACCCAGCTGCTTGTCTTATTCCCCCAGACCCAAGGCCTGGCTCCCCTCTACAGCCCACGTGAGTTAGCCTTGAGTTGCCTTGCCCAGGGAAAGTCCTTACCCGAAAATGTCTTTCCCCCTCTTGACTCCACTTGAGGTGGGATGTGACTTCTGTGGGCACTGCCGTTGTAATTCTTACACAGCTATTATACTTTAATCTACAGCAGGCTCTGCATTGTGTGGCACACATAATGCCATCCTTAGGCAGTCTCTGTAACATGCCAGGTTTTAAGATATTAATCTCTAATGTATACTCAAGGGTTCATTCAGTTGTCATGGGGCCATTTGAGTGGGTGGTGTCACCTAGCCAGCACTCACTACATCCTGAGAAAATGCTCCAGGGCCGTTGTTTCCTGAGCACAGGGCAATGGGCACAGGGGTGGGGTCAACTGTCACAGATCTATTGTCATTTGTACACAAGCTTAAGCTTTATCAGTTTTCCATGCCAGCAACCAGTTCTCAAAGGCATCATCTCTGATACGGACTGTGAATCATAATTATGATAAATGAGAGGCAGCCGGGACAATTCCATCAAAGCTGGTTTGTCAGAGCCTCTATTTCAGCCCAGGATGGGGATGGCCTCATCGTTACTACCAGCAACCGTCACACTTGGATTGTTTTCTGAAAATCACTTCAGCTCATGAGACCTGTATTTTCCTTCCTCTCGAAGACAGCATTGAGTGGCAGTGTTTTGAGATTGTTGCCTGTATGATAGCTGTTGCTGTTTCCTCTCACTCGCTTCTCATTCTGGCCATTGAACCCCATCTGTAGTCCTCACAGAAAAGTTTTTACACCGCCAATGTGCTCCAGTGTCTGCGCCTGTATGTTCATGCACCCGTGTGTGTCTACACCCGTGTATGTATTTACTATTACATGCAGGCACCTGTGTGTGTATGCACCTGTATGTTCATGCATCAGTGTGTGTCTACACCCGTTTATGTATTTACGATTACATGCAGGCACCTGTGGGTGCATGCACCTGTGTGTATGTACCTGTGTATGCATGTACCTGTGTGTGCATGCACCTGTGTGTGTACCTGTGTATGTATTTACCATTACATGCATGCGCCTGTGTGTGCGTACACCTTGTGTGTGCGTTCACCTGTGTATGTATTTACCATTACATACATGCACCTGTGTGCATATGCACCTGTGTGTTCATGCACCTGTGTGTGTCTACACCCATGTATGTGTTTATCATTACATGCAGGCACCTGTGTGTGTATGCACCTGTGTGTGTGCGTGCACCTGTGTGTAAGCACCTGTGTGTGCATGCACCCTTGTGTGCGTGCACCTGTGTGTGTATTTACCATTACATGCAGGCACCTATGGGTGCATGCACCTGTGTGTATGTACCTGTGTGTGCATGCACCTGTGTGTGTGTGCACCTGTGTGTGTATTTGCCATTACATGCAGGCACCTGTGTGCGTATGCACCTGTGTGCATATGCACCTATGTGCATATGCACCTGTGTGTGCATGCACCCATGTGTGTCTACACCTATGTATGTATTTACCATTACAAGCATGCACCTGTGTGTGTGCGCGCACCTGTGTGTGTATGTGCCTTTGTGCATGTGGAAGTCAACAGACAATATCTGGTGTCATTACTCAGGCTCTGTTTGCCTTATATTTTAAGCAAGGGTCTATAACCAGCATGGACTTCGACAAGCAGGCTAGTCTGGCTTGCTAGCAAGGCCCAGGGATCGTCCTGTCTCAACCTCCCAGGTTCTGGAATGGCAAACATGCACTGTGGCCAGCTCTCTTACATAGGGCTCCAGGGATCGAACTCAAGCCCACATGCTTGCAAGGTGAATGCTTTACATATGGAGCTACGTCTGCAGCCCAAAGGCACTGTGTGTCTTTTGCCCTTTTCCAACCAAATCAAGATTCTGTACTTCCCCTCGACCATGTATCACTCTGGGGCGAGGAGTGACGTGGATGGCGGAGCATGAGTTGTTTGTTTTTTTCTGGGAATCTTGACTTGGGCACCACCAAAGGGGCAAAGAGAGGCATACCCTGCAGGCTCGTGAGCACACTCCCTTCATGTGCACGAGAGGCTGGCGGTTCTGTGTAAGGCTTCTGAAAGTCAAGATCACAGATGAACACTCCCAACTTCAGTGCTTTAAGTGTCGTTTCTTTGTTTTGAAACGGGGCCTCTTACCTATCCCCAGCTACCCTAGAGCTTCGCATGCAGATCAGGGTGGTCTAGAATTCACAGAGATCTGCTTGCCTTGGCTATGCTAATGCTAAGGTTAGAGGTGTACATCACCATGCCTGGACAAGTGCTTTAATTTTAGACAGATTTAACCACATTGTTCTGCTTTTTTTTTGATAAACATTCCCCTATATTTTTGGTACATCTGTCAGCTTTCCTGGGGAAATGTCGGCAGAGAGATGTCTTACCTGCTGGACCCTGCTAGCTGTTATGATTGGTTTAGTCTGACTTCCTAGACAGCATGCTCTGGACAGTGCAGAGTGGGGAAGCCTGCAGCAGCCTGTGAAGATGCTGACACTTAGGAGGTTGGCTGGCTGCAGTCACTGTGTGTGTAGTGTGGGGAGGCACTGGAAGGAGAAAGGAAAATGACTGTGGGTGAGGAGGGTGAGGGAAAGAACAGGAGGAGACAGAGGTGTCGGGGTTTATTCTGGGCTTGGATTCTCGGGAAGCCCCAGGAGAAGGGCTCTTACTTTCTGCCCAGTGTCTTGTTCCCAGCCTGAAGCATTGACCTACAGTATAGAAGCCTGGTGCACAAAGGCGGATGAAATAATTTAGGCTGGGATGAGCGTGAGACTCCAAGAGATAAATAAAAGCGTTGAGGGCTGGGGTGACGGCTCAGTCAGCAAAGGGCTTGTCTTCCAAGCAAGAGGACCTGATTTCAGTTCCCCCAGAGAGCCCAGGCTGGGGAAAGCCAGGTGTGGCAGCATGTGCTACTAACCTCAGTCCTGGGGATGTGGGGAACAGGCTGATCCTAGGGATTCCCTAACCAGCCAGCCTAGCCTGCTTGGCAAGTCTCATGCCAGTTAGAGACTCTGTCTCAAAAACCAAGGAGACAGTGTCCTTTGGTGTATGTGCATGTGCGTGTGGACACACACACACACACACACACATCAAAGAGTAAGATTAGATAAAAAATATTCCTCCAGGTGAGTACTGAACCCCAAGCAGAAGGAAAAAAAATGTCTGGGGTAGGCCTTGGAAGGACCACAGGGCCCAGATCCAGAGCGAGCTCACTGATTGGGTAGAGTCTACTTGGTGATTTGTAAGTGTAGGTGGTAGCCCAGGAGGGAGCCAGTTGGAGGCTGACTTTGGTAGAGCCAGGCTGCTGGGTCTCCATTGGGGCCATGAGGCAATGAGAGCCACCGTGGACAAGGCGGCTCTTCGGAAGCGACTTGGCAGTTGTAACGGACACGCACCCTCAGAGCCTTTCCGTGGGTCCCTCTCCTCTAGCTTGTCGTCACATATCCAACCGTTAATTTTCCTTGCTGCGGACCACTCACTAGACTTTCTGCGTGTGATGCTGTGTTGCCATGGGAACCTGGGGTCTACATTCAGCAGAGCCTCTCCTCTTTGCCTCTGGGAGGCCCCGCCCGGCGCGACTGCCTGCATCATTTGCGCCGTCAATGCAGATGGAGAGTGAGATGCCTCCCGTAGGCCTCCTGGCATTTCTTGACTGCGTCTGTCTTTAGAATACTTTCTCCCAGAGGGCCCCGAGGCACGGCGCCGGCACAGCGACCTTCACATTCCACACAGTCCTTTTGTAGCTCGTGCTTTCCCAGCAGTCGTGATGCGAGGGTGTGACCATTGAGACCATACGATGTGGGGTGAGAGGCAGACATCCAAGGAGGATCAGCCAGGAGGAACAAATGGTACAGCCGCTAAGGAGAGGAGCCGTGCGTCCAACGGCGTAATGCTGACCCATCAATGTGGGAGGTGTTGGCAGAGCGGAGGGTGGGACAGTGTGTCAGGGAAAAGGGAGGACGGGGCCCTCGCTCCCCTGCTGGCTGTAGGGCAGGAGAAACACATGGTTCCCCGTGTCGCTCTCACATCCGGATTCACCCCGTTGCTTGCCATGTGCTGCCCCCTTTCATGTGGCCCGGAGAAGCTTTTAGCATCCTCTTAGGAGGAAGGTAGGAAGACGGGCAGGCAGCCAGGAAATCTTGGTGGTTATTAAACCGAGTCTTTGAGGACCTTTTTATTAGCGATTAGGTTCTGCTCATCGGCACTAAGGAGTAGATACTCTTCCTCCGTCCCCTCCAAGCAAACCTCCAAGGAGCCGGCTTCGCATGCTTGTTTGTCGGCAGAGACCAAGGCAGGCCTGGGAAAAGGGGGTGAGTCTGCCTTCTGGGTGTCCCCTTGCCCCAAGGCTGCCCGTGCCTCTGTTTGTGCAGTGGTAAGTTCTGAACATGGCATCTTCTAGGGCCATTTGCTGGGGGTTGTTTCAATGTGTCACTGGGACACTGAACCTCCAGAGCATTGTCAGGCACCTTCAAGATGGAGAAGTGAAAACCAGGCATGGTAATGCATACCTGTAATCCCATGGGCACTCCAGAGACTGAGGCAGGAGGATTGCCTTGAATTCAAGACTATTCTAGGCTATGCAGTGTCAGGCAAGTATATAGCAAGAACTTGTGCCAAAAAAACCAAACCAACACACACACACACACACACACACACACACGCTCACACACGCACGTACACGCATTCCCACCCATACAGCAACCACTCATTTCAAAGGACATTGTCAGGTGACTTTTGTGGGTAAGGCGTATCCTAGGTGTGAGGTCCATCATGCCTTTGTTGTAGGCTACTGAAGATGGTTCGGGTTGTGGTAGGGTAGCCTTTATCCTCATCCATCAATACATCCTCAACTCTACGTGTGTGGAGGACACGTGTGTGACATCTGGGTTAAGTGTCAGCATCGGGTCTGTGTAGTGTAGGTTGAATCCATAGCTCTCACCTGTTCACACTTAGACCCTGTGGTAGTCTGAATGTCTGGCATGTCCTACCGTGAGGATAATGGACTAAACCTCTGAAACTGTAAGCCGCCCTATTAAATGTTTTCCTTTATGAGAGTTGCTGTGGTGATGGCATCTCTTCACAGCAATTCAGACCCTAAGACAGAGGTTGGCACCAGGGACTGCGGTAATGTTCCAATAGGCCTGACCATGCTTTTGTTTGAAGGAATGTGGACTCTGGGACTTTGGGTTAGAAAAGTGGTTGAACACTTTGGCCGGGCTTAATGGGCCATCCTAGTAGGAGCATGGAAGACAGTTGTGCTGAGGGTGAGTTAAACTGTGGGGGCCTGACTCAAGAGGTTTCAGAAGAGAAGAATATTAACATGTTGCCTAGAGATCGTTTGTGTGATATTTTGGTGAAGAACGTGGCTGTTTTTTGCCCTTGCCTAAGGAGTCTGCTTGAGGCTAAAGTGAAGAGTTTGGGATTAATTGGGAGAGGAAATATCAAAACAGTCTAGTCCAGACTCAGAGGAGTAAATACACCGTCACCTGTGACACTCTCCTCATCCGTCTTCAGTTTCTTCCTTTTTGCTGGTAAACATAGTGTCTCAATTTTTCATCGCTATGTCAGAATACCAGACAGAAGCAGCTAAAGCAGTGAGAAGTTCATTTTGTCTCAGTTTTGAGGGGACAGGATGGCAGGGAGGGGGAGACCTGATGGCTACAGGGACTCTGTCAGGGGGGTATGCGGTGGCTTTGTCTGCACGCTGTGGGTTGAAAGCGAAGTACACAGGCCGGAACAGCAGGACTGAGCATCAGGCGCCTGCCTCGCACGATAGGGGGGCTCGCTATGGCTCCTCGCCTGCTTCTGGACCAAGAGATCTCACATCCCGAAGGCTCCACAGTCTTCCAGAACACCTGCTCTGGGGACAGGACACTTTAGAACCAGTCCGTAATAAGCAGCAAGGTATTCCCTGTGCTGCCGGCCAATTAGCAAGTGTGCAGGTGTTCATCTGTAATCAGGAAATCCTTTCTGTTGGAGCAACATTAATGAATGGACCTGTGGAGTGTTCTGCTAAGAGAAGGCCACTGGTCCAGAGGGAACGTCTCCTGTATGATCCACCTGTGGGAGGGAACCATCTTGATTGAAGTGGGTGGGGCCAAGAGACGAGTGGGCGTTTCCAGGGCAGGCATGAGGGAGGAGGGTGTGTTAAGCGTTAAAGGGTACAAATCTCAGCAAGATCCCTGGGATCTGCCTGTCCTTACTGCTCTTGCACTCTGCCCAGATCTCTCACTAAGTATCCTTGCTACAGCTAAGCAGAAACCTAAGTCTCCCTGAGCCAACCGAAAACTCCCAAAACCTCCTGAAACGTCCAGAAACCTCTCCAAACCTCCAAGAGCCTCCCAAAGCCTCCTGGAGCCACCTTCTCATCTGATCTCCATAGATGCTCAGAAAGAAGGCTTCGGGACCTCTCTGTCCACACTGGGAGAGGCTCTGCAGTGGGACAGACTCTGACAGACTCTGGGGTCCTGAGATGGTTCAGCCTCAAACTCACAGCAATCCTCCTGCCTCTCCACCTCCCACCTGCTAGGATTCTAGGCATGAACCACCACCGCGGGTGGTTTAGTTTTTATTTTTATAAATCCCACAGTTTCCTATTGAGAGACAGGACATAGTATTCTTACTAGGTAACTTTTCAGAGCTGCTCAAGTAACCTCTACCCAGATCCTTTTAGTGAAGAAGCAGAGGATTTGCTTGGAATATCCCTTCTGCTTTGCAAATGGTCAAACTCTCCTCGCTGTCTGGGAACGATCAGGTCTATGGCTGCCATTGACCAACTGTGGCTCCCTCATTATTAAGGTGCCATTACAGTCTGCACCAAACTGAAAGATATTAAAAGCAAATTATGTTTTTTTGTATTTCCTCATTTAAAACCCTTTATAAGTAACCTTTGGCTTCTTTGTGAGAAATAAACACCGGGCCTTTATCTATCCCCCTTAGGATGGAGATTTGACTAACACACCATCTCTGGCTAGTACAGAACACCGAACTCTGTCTCTCTCTCTCTCTCTCTCTCTCTCTCTCTCTCTCTCTCTCTCTCTCTCTCTCTCTCTCTCTCTCTCTCTCTCTCTCTCTTCCTCACCTTTTTAACCCTTTGAACTCTTGGAATTTAGCTGAAATGAGAGCCATAATAGAAAAGCCATGCCCTGTGAGGACATTTTCAGGAAGCAGTGTATCTACTGTGTGACTCTCTGGGTCAAAGAGAAAGTTCAAAGGGCATTTCCTGGGAAAGGCGAAGAACAGAGTAGATTTAAGATCAGCAGGAACACGCATGAACTTCTCACCCTGTCCCCGCTGCCAGCATATTTGCAAGGTGTTCTTTGTGGTGTGCACGGGGGAGGTAGAGACAGATTGTCCTCCCATCATGGGAACTGCTCACAGGCACATACCCACCTTCCCACTGACTTCCTGTGCCCTACCTCTGACTCACATGACATCTTCAGGGTGCCAGCCTGGCCACTGTAGCACATATCTCTGAGGGTAATCATTTGTTCTGTCCTGTAATGAATGTTACACCTCTGACCCCTGGGCACTGCATTCAGTAGCAGCTAATGGAGTTCACCAGCCCAACCGCGTTTGTAGTGATACATTGTTCCCAAAAATCCGTTGACCCCGAAGAGACTGAACTTTTGTTGGACCTTGCAGCCAAGTTAATTATATGTCTTGAGATCATTTAAGACTCTGTAATTAACCTGCTAGCCTACTGTGTACTCAGCCCATTTAAGTTTAACTTGCCTTTAAGAGAACAATACAACCAGCCTTGCTTCCCTTAGATTTCCCACGCAATCAGCTTTTACAGCCTAGGCTAGTACATAGCTTTAATCTTAAATGATGTATTCTTCCATGCCCCAACGCAGAATATTGTTATGTGTGTATATATTATAATGTGGTGATCATTTGCTGAAAGCAGCCAACAGATCGAAAGCAACCATAAAACACATTCTACCATAAATATTGCAAGCAACATAGATATAGCTCGATAATGTCTGTTGTAATCTTGAGTGCTGCTCAGGGTCAGTGGGGGGTCAGCAAAGCAACTTCGTTCCTTGCAAAGCTCTCTGGAATATTCTGTAAAAAAATCCTCATTTCATTCCTGTGACATGTTTTATGTGTTCTTTAACAAACGCAGAGCAAAGCCATTGATTAGGGAGAGGCACAGCACACAGACACAACTAACAAAACAGTTTCAGACTCACACAACAGACAGACCACAGCCTGCAACCACAAACTACAGGCAGACACAGGGAGAGAAATGAAGAATTGCAATGTGGGCTTGTTCTTGGTCAAATTAACCTAAGAGGATGTTGCTTTGGTTTCATTACTTAGTGTGGCATTGATGCATTTTGGAGCCTCTGGGGTCATCTTGAATGCTTTGATTGATGTGCATCTTCATAAGGGAACATTATTTTCCCCAAGCAAGATGACCGGTTTTTAGTTAATAAAAAGCAATGCATGGTGGCAAATACCTGTAATCCCGGCACTGGGGAGGCTGAGGCCAGAAGATTGCCATGAGTTTCAGGCCTGCTGGGGCTACAGTGAGAAGTCCTGTCTCAAAAAAGACTAGTGGGTATGTCAATGGAAAGAAATCTGCACACCTAACTACATAAGTGGAATGTTTGATGCAGAGGATGACTCCCCCCCCCCCATTGTCTTGGTGGTAACAGAGAACACACCAGGTTTAACTTGAACCTCTCATGGGAAAAACAAGCTTTGTCATTATTTCCCTGAAACTTATCTTAGTGACTGTCTACCGGCTGCTGGAAGCACTTGGCATTGTGAATGACATCTACCTGTTGTAGGTAGCCTCCTGCTGGCTTGGGGCATCCATGTTGTGTTAATTCTGTGTGCACGAAGTGGTACCTTCAGAGAGGTGCCGAGCCCCATCAGCATTCTCTGCACACAGTGACTGCACAGGACTGGCCGGGCAGGATCAGGGTTTATGTCTCACACACTCGGGGGTTTTTGTTGTTCTGAGTGTGTCTTCCACTGGGAGGTCAGTGGCTGTGCAGCTCATCCGAGAGGCTCGTGTGCATTTCTGTTCCTGCTCATCACGGAACCTGGCTGGCAGAATGTGTGAAAGAGGGAGCCCCCTCCCTTCGTCTTGCCAAACCTACTGTCTTCCAGAAATGAAGAGTGAAGAGTCTACCCTCCTTCTGTTTGTGTCCTTGGGAACCCGCAATATCTTAATTCCTGGAATATAAAGAATTTTTCAGGGACTGCGTTTGGTCAGTTGTCAGTTTCAGAAGCGAAGTAAGAACGTATAGCTACATGTGAGGAGGGGGCGGCTGCTGCAGCATCCTGGGCTCTCAGACATGTCCCTTTTGGATTTGGATTCAATGCCAAATTTCACTGGTGGGAGGCACCACAGGCTTTTATTCTGTATTGGGTTTTATGACACTTCTGAGGCTTATTTTTCTTTAGTGCATACAGTCTTAACATGTAATCAGGCTTGTAAATATCGAAAAGCTGCATTCATCCTTCATGCTTTTGAAAATGATCATCTTTTTAAGGCATTCAATGTTATGGTACCAAACAGTAGCATCCTGCCCGCAGGAGATTCCAGCCAGTATTCCGTCTCTATTGCACGCCGATAGCCAGGCAGCCTCTAGGGGGCAGCAGAGCTCCAAGTAAGACCTGTCCCCCTGCAGGTGTTCTCAGGCTTACTGTCCCCCTCCTCCTAGGTGTCCCTCCAGCAACACCCAGCCTTCCCTCTGCTCAGAGGACCTCTTCCTCGGTGCCTTACCAAAGTGGGACACTCTGTGGTCCGGCCTCCTGTGCTCCACTAGGCTTTTCACCCCCCCCCCCCCATCTCTCCCACTGTGTGAAGCCTTCGTGATGGATCTGGCACCATGACATCTTGCTTTGGGAAAATAATGTTCCATTATGAAGATGTACATCAATCAAAGCATTCAAGATGACCCCAGAGGCTCCAAAATGCACCAATGCCACACTAAGTAATGAAACCAAAGCAACGTCCTCTTAGGTTAATTTGACCAAGAACAAGCCCAAATGCCTAGGAGGACTGACAAGTCAATGCTGGAAACAGAAGGAGCACTCCCTGTGTGTCCATGCACATGTGTGTACAGCCTTGTCTGTGCACGCACGTGCAGGTATGTGTGTGTGCGCGCACGTGTGTGTATGAGCCAGAGGATAGCCTTGGACGTTGTCTCTCAGGACCAGCCACATTGTTTTGCTGTTGGTTGCTTTTGAGGCGTGGTCTCCCTTTTCCCAGGAGCTTACCTAGTGATCACCTGTCTTAGATTTCATTTTAGTTTTTCAGTTTCGGGACTGAACTTGGGTCCTTATGCTCGCAGCTGAGCCTTCTTCAGCTCCGTCATGAGCATGCCTTAATACATAGCCACTTAGTGTATAGGTGCCTAGCCACTAATTTGGCTTCTCTGATGTCACATGGCTTCAGCATTCTTTCTGACTAGGGAGAAAGGCGGAGGATGTTTGGAATGAGCCACAGGTGCAAGGAAGACTTTAGCTTTGGCGGTGCTATTGTAGGCTGTGCCTTGCGAAGAAGGCGTTAGCTTTGGCGGGCCCGGTGTAGGGTATGCCTTGGCTTTTCTCCTCTTTGATGGGCTTCTTCATCAAATTAACTTCCCAGCCTGTTTCCTTGCCCATAAAAATGGAATTGGTTGAGGTGATTGTATGACTTACCATCTAAACTGGAAGGGCATTTGAAAGTGAAAGACTTTACAGGAAGGTGGTGGTGAACACTACGGTGCTAAGGGCTGTTTTGTACAGGGACTACTGAGATTTGGGGGCATGGAGGAAGACTCAGAATGAAGCCGGACTCAGTTGTGACGAGGATAAGAGATGCAAACCCACAGGGATACACAGAGTTGAAAACTACTGGAGAAACATTGGGATTCAGGGAGGCTCTGGTTGAATAGACCCAATGGGATTCTTTGTGTAGGTGTACATGCATGCAGGCACATGCACATGTGTGCACAAACACGTGTAGAGACCAGGGAACTACTTCAGTGTCATTTCTCAGGTGCTGTCAACCTGTCTTTTAGAGGCAGGTGTGTCACTGGCCTAAAGCACAGAGCTACCCTCCTCTGCTTCCCTGGCCCTGGAATTAGGCGTGTCTTTGAAATTACACTTTCGGAGGAGAGAGAGTGCTCTGGGAATTGAACTCAGTCCTTGCGCTTGCACTGGAAGTACTTTGTCTACTGAGCTTACCACCTCAGTCTCCAACCTAATTGGATCCCTGCTGAAAGGAAGCCAGGCTGAGGTGGCTGGGGGAGGGGGAAGGAATCAGGATATCAAGGGTGATTGGGTGGGGGCAAGGGGGGATATTCCCTAAACCGACCTAGCAGCATTCTTGCTACAACTGAGTGGTGCAGGCCAGACAATTGTGAACACCAAGCCAAGGTTACAGCGAGAGTCTGTGGAGGAGGAGCTGGGTGTGGGGCTTAGTGGCAGAGTCCCGTGTCAGAGACCTAGAATTCACCCTCAGGCACTGCCGAAAGTAGTCCCCACCCCAGTTAGCTAGCCTGAGAAGCCTGAGAGTGTCCTGGTGCACAGTAAGGTGACTGAATGAAAATGAGGACATGACCGCCCCAAGGTATTGTTGAGGAGAAGAGTTTTATTGCAGAGATGAGGGAGACAATGGCCAGAAGCTTCCAGAAGGGTCCAGACTGAGTGTGGCCAGCAGAACAGACTGGACAATGAGAGGAGGGAGATGGGGGGAGAGAAGAGAGGAGAGGAGACCAAGAGGACCAAGAGATCACATGGGAACCAATAAGGCACGCAGCCAAAAACTGAGTTATATAGGAATCAGAAGTGGGGTGGGGTGGGGTGGGGTGGGGTGGGGTGGGGAGCCCAGCCTCTGGGAGGGGCTTTAGCATAGGGCTGTGAGAAAAGCTGGGAGGAGCCACAGGTGCTGCGTGAAACTTGTGCCAGGCTTTTTTGGGACTTGAAGGTGATGACTGAGGACATGTGCGTGTTTAGAGAAGCCTGGAGAAATGATTCTGAACGTTTTCGTTACAAAGAAAAACAGAAGTTGGGAAGGAGGCTGGGGATATGGTGGATCACTTTCCCAGCAAGCACAGGATCCTGAATTCTAGCCCAGGATTTCAGAGGGGAAAACAGAGTTTGAGGGCCAACTACAGTGCATGATGTACACACATCTGTTGACCTGTGTCACTCAGTGCCTCTGCTTAATTTTATGCATTGTTTAAATTATTTCAAATAAAACTCACATAACTTTTGACATTTGTCTTTTGGCCAGGCTGATTTTATTTAACTTTGTCTTCTTTTTCTGAGAAGTCGTTCTGTTTAAAAAAACGATTTTTAAATAAAACTTCCTCCACAGTGAGAACGTAGTGCATGTACGGTACAAATGCTAAACCAACAGGGTTCTGGGATGACAGGTGTGAGGCTTTAAGGAATCAAGTAGAACGACCCCTGTGAAGTGCCTCAGAAGAGGTCAGAAAGACCTCTCCACGTCCCCTCCTGGGAGAGAAATGGGACAAAGCTCAGCTGACCAGAATGAACCGAGGAGGCCTGTGGTCTTTTAGAGACCGCTGAGGAGGACGAGCTCCTGAGCTCCCAACATCTCATACCTAGGCGTTAGTCACCCAGGGATGGAGACAGCTCTGAGGACACCATGCCCTGGTGCCGAGGGTGGGGCATTGATTGGCCCAGGACACCTGTGAGTGCAGAGGTCCTCCCTACACTTGCTTCTGGGCCGCTTGCCTGGGAATCTGAGACCGTCCCTGCTACCCTTCTTGTGCTACCTGTAAGGGCCTGCTTTTACTTAGCAACTGTGTCTAAATAATGGCTTTACCGTTATTTTAGGCATGGCTTTACCATGAACTTAGTGGTCTGAGCTGTAAATACCACACTTGCCGTGATGGCCAGGGCCCTCCCAATGCCAGCAGCTTGGTAGGCTCCCCACGATGGGCTCCAAGGCTGGATGCATCCGTTCAACAGCTGCCAACCCATCGCCGCCCCTCTTGCCTCTGTAAGCTCAGTTTTCCCGCAGTAAATGCTCCTTGGTGGGTATGTTCATCTGAACCAAAGCCACACCCTGTGCAGGTCTGGGGTGTTGCCAATGACCAGCCAGGTGGAGGGCGAGTTCAAGGTTTACCCTACAGACTCCTGGAAAGTGGGATCTTTGTACCGTAAACAACGATGTTGGCATTCGAGAGAGTCAAGCCAGAGAATGGAGGGGCAGGCACATCCCTCCGTCCATCAGCATAGCTTCTCACAGCCCCTTCTTTCTCCAGGTACGTGTACATTCCACTGGGTGGGTCCCAGCGTGGCCTGCTGGGGACACTGCTCTCTACTGCGATGACATTTGCATTTGTGAGCTACTGGCACGGCAGCTATGAGGACCTCTGGTGCTGGGCAGCGCTCAACTGGCTGGGAGTCACCGTGGAAAGTGGAGTCCAGAGGCTGCTGGAGAGGCCCTGTGTCCGGGAGAGCTTGGTGAGCAGGATCCGTCACTCTCCTCTGAGCAAGGAGAAGCTGGTTTGGCGGGGATGGTGGTCACCCGATTCACTCAAAACGAGCAGTTCTTGGCAGGCAATTTCAAAGTCTCCGTGTCTCCAGGAAGCGTGACTGGGGGCAGGGGCGGGGAGGCTGCAAAACCGTCGTTTACATGAACGGTTGGTTGGTTGGTTGGATGGGTAGATGAATGGACAGACAAACGGGTGTTGTGACTATAAAGGTCCAGGCATTTATTATAGATAAATTACAAAATCCGGATAAGAGGAAATAGCTAAAAAATTGACGGTGAGACTCACTTCTCTAAGCATGTTCTGTTTGAGCATGCACACTCAGCACAGCGGCTTACAGTGAATGCCGTGGCACTGTCTGTGCACGCACACTCACAGTGAATGCCGTCTTGGTGCTGTCTGTGTGTGCACGCTCCGCGTAGCCACAAACGGTGAATGCCGTGGTGGTGCTTCAGCCACCCCTCCAAGCCAGCAGGCCTGTGTAGAGCCCTTATGTGGGTACTTCATGATTTGTTCAATCGTTAATCATTTCAATACAAATCGTATCGATATGGATCTCATAATCGGGATGAATTCTCCTGTCAGATAAAACTGTCAGGTTAAGGGTCCTCTCACGATCACAGCTCACTGCGTACCAACTCTTACCGTCCTATAGATGAGCCGTCAGGTCCCCCTCCTCCCAGACGCCCTTGCCAGTTCCGAGTGACGCTGCCATTTTCATTTTTGACAGATGCTGCTGGTACTAGTTTAGCAGACAGATGAGGGGCAAAGCCGCATTCTGCATCTGTAGGTGTGACTGGGAAATTAATTGTACACTTCCCTCCGTAGGTGTCTTAAGCACTGCACATATATTTTGCCTTGTAAATGTGGCAGCTGATACATGAGAATCTCGCAGGAAATCAGTGTTTCTGAGTATGAACAGTGTTCTGCCAACCCAAAGAATGGCCCAAAAGGAAACAAAAGTCAGTGTCTGCACTCGTGGCGGACTGTGAAATGCCAGAGAAGGGAAAAAAAAGATTAATGTGGATTAAACTCTACCCAGCGCATGAGACTAAGGCAAATGCATCTTAGACATCATTGAGACAGAATAAAGGCATTGAAGCATGTTTCAATAAAGAGAAGGGCAGTTATCTCAGTAAAAGCTGACGCAGAGCATCCACAGCAAAGCAACACGTTGGAAGGAGTGAGTATATGCATGCATATATTTACAGACAAGCATTTGGGGATTGGCGAGATGGCTCCCAGCACCCACGTGTACGCTCACAACCATCTGGGACTCCAGTTCCGGGCAGTGGGGGGGGGTCTGATGTCCTCTTCTGGCTTCTGAGGGTACTTCACTCATACGCACAGACCCACACACAAAATTAAAATAAATCTTTAAAAAAGATAGAGGTTTTACTCAGTAGCGGTACCCAGCATCTGGAAGGCAAGAGGTGTCTGTAAAGTCTTTGGGAAAAATAGTGAAAGCCATGGCAATGGCATGCAGGATGTCCTGCAAGGCCATGTCTTACGGATGCCTTCATTCTCAAGACAGAATGCTCACCCTCACAGCCTGGAGACGTCCCATGAGATCCAGAGGGTTCCTTCCCTCTCAGCCTCAGGTACTCTGCCTCCATGTTCCTTCCGGAAGGAGCTAATACTAACCTTGAGCAGAATAGGAAGCAGGGCTCTGAGTCACACACTGACGGAGCTGAACTATGAAGGGAGTAACCCGACTGTTCTGCGTGACCTATTGCTGACTAAATTGGGTTGGAAATAAACCAAAGAGGAAAGCTCACTCACTGAAGGCTCGTGGACACAGGATTTGCCGCTTTGCAGGTCGCCGACCCCGAGGCTCTCGAGCGCTTAATGCATTTGATATTACACTCACAATTCAGGCACCCAGGCACACAAGAGCTTTAGATACATTTTGGTGAAATAACTCTATTACATATTATACAAATATATTCAATTTAGTCGTTAATATATTTTATAAAGCTTTATTTTTCTTAAACGTCTTTTGTCCTGGAAGCCTGGCCTGCATGGTGTTTGTGTTAACTTTCTCACTGTTGGGACAAAAGCAGCTTGAGGAAGGAAGGTTGGTTGGGTTCCAGGGATCCGTCATGGAGAATAGGGTGTGGCAGCAGGGGCAGGAGGGAGCTGGTCACATTGCGGCCCCTTGCTGTCTGGAAACCGAGAGAGGAGAGCCGTTTTTCTCAGTTAATTTTCCTTTACATCTAGTGTGAGATCCCAGTCGGTCAACCCAATGCAAACTCCCTCAAGATGAGCCCTGAGGTTTGTCTTCCAGGGAACTCTGTTGTCAAGTTGACAGCCCGTGTCAGCCACCATAGTGATCCTGGCGGCTCAGATTCTGATCTTGAGTACTGGGCGAGCATCTGCTGACCACTTAGGTCAGTGTCTTCGTTGGCCCGGGGTTGTCGGCGTGCAGGTAATACTTGCGTTCTTAGGTCTTCTTTGTCTAGAGTCCCTCTCCCTATTCTCTGTCTTATAATTTAAAAAGAGCCTGTTTTCCTTTGACGTTCCAAATGCACATAACTGGGATTTTAGAATAATGTATTTATTGTCACGCGGGGCGCATGTGTGGAGGTCAGAGGACAGCTTTGGGTGGAGCTGGCTCTCTCCTTCTACCTTCCCATGGGTTCCTGTGATAGAACTTGGGCTGCCAGGCTTATGCTGCGAGACATTTACCCACTGAGGCATCTCACCGGCTTCCTCGGCTTCTGCAACAGACTCTCACCCCCCCCCCCCCCGCTAGCCTCCTCTTCTTCTCTTTCCACATTTTCATCCCTCTCCCCTCTCTTTGTCAAAATCCACATAGAGACTTGACATTCTCTTGGCACTTGGTTTCATATGACTTTAATCTCTCTAGTTTTTCTGATAGTTTTTTTTTCACAGTGAGTCCACTCCCTTGCCTATGCCTTCTTTGGTATTTTTTAGGGTTTTCTAGAGAAACAGTACTAAGTGTGTGTGTGTGTGTGTGTGTGTGTGTGTGTGTGTGTGTGTGTGTGTGTGTTAGGATAGAGAGTCAGGCCATATGGTTATGGAGGCTGAGCAGTCTACACCTGGGAGAGCTGATGGTGTAAGTTCCAGGTGGTTTCAGAAGACAGGAGACCTGTATAAATCAGACCAAACTCAAGTATATGCCTTCATGTGTATTTCTGTACTCTGTGCATGGCTGGCAACAGAGGCCAGAAAAGGGCATTGGATCTCCTAGAACTGGAGTTACAGACAGCTGTGAGCTGCCATGTGGTTGCTGGGAATCACACCCAGGTCCTCTGGAAGTGTAGCCACTGCTCTTAACTGCTGAGCCATCTCTCCAATCCCCTTATTTTATTTAAATAATTCAAGTCTAGGTAGCTTAACTGTGGCCTCTGGCCACCATCTTGAACAGCACAGTTCTAGAACATACCCCCTTTCCACAAAACATTTTTTTAAATAGCATATTCGACTCTGATAATTTAGTTTTTTTTTTTTCGTTTTACTTTATATGTGTGAATGTTTTGCCTGCATGACTGTCTGTGTTCCACGCTGCGTGCAGTGCCAAAAGAAGGCATCCCAGATCCTCTGGGAGTGGAGTTGCTGCTGGCTGTGTGCTGACAGGTCCCCTGAAATGGCAGACAGCAAGTGCTCTTAACCACTGTACCATCCTTCCAGCCCTGACGTCAGTAATCCAAAACTGTCTTCATCAGTGGTGCCGCGCCTCGTGGATCCAGCTGGTTGCTGAACCCCTTTCTCGACTCCCTTGCAGCTCTCTTGACTCTGAACCCGTGTCCCCTCATCTTCAGACTTCCCATTTGCTATCTTAGCGATGCTGTCATGTCCCGGGTTACCCCAAACCGTTAGCTGTCCCCTCTCTCATATACAGTTTCTTCTGCCCCTCCAGCTTGATCTTGAGTGTTTTGTTTTGTTTTGTTTTCAGTCGCTGTGTAGTCACTGGAAGCCTCCTGACCCACGGTCCTCTCCACTAGTGCCTGGTAACCAAATGGCTCCTAACTAGTAGCTCTTCTTCCGTTTAACCCCTCAATCCATCGCCCGCCCAGTGCCTGGTGATGCTCCTTAGTGAAAACCCAGCCGCACCGCTCTCTTTCAAGCGCAGTGGCTGGGGCTGGAGAGATGGCCCAGTGGTGAAGATCGCCGGGGTGGCTCTTGCTGAGAGAGGAGCTGGGTTCAGTTCCCAGCACCCACATGGCAGCTGCCAATGGGCTGTAGTGAGTTCCAGGGGATCCACGTTCTATATTTGGTGCCCTTGTACACCTAGCACGTTAACATGCCTGTATGAAGGCAAAGACACCCATACACATAAAATTAAAATATATAGCTAAAAGACAAAAATAAAACTCAACTGTGGCTTCCCATCTTCTTAGTGTTTAGGACGAACTCAGAGATCCCTCGGGGCATTGACTTGAAGCCTGTCCCATTGGCCCCTGACCCTTAACCGCCCCCCCAAGCCACAGCTCCCTCAAGCAGTGTAAAGAGAAGCCTTCCTGCCAGCCTGGTTCCAGAGCCGCATCAGTCCCAAATAAACACACAGGAGGCTATATTAATTATGAAGCTGTTGGCCTTGTTTGTTTCTTACTGGTTAGCTCTGACTTAAGTAATTACCCCATAATTGTTAATCTAAGTATTTCTCTTACGGGAGAAGTTTCCGGGCTTCCTACCCCATGGCGTTACATCTTGACTTCCTGTGTTTCTCCTACCCAGAGTCCTCCTCGACTCTTAGTCCCACCTCTCTTGGTTCCCTATTGGCCAACAGTGCTTTATTGACATATACACAGGACTTCCCCAACAAAGCAGGTTTTTAATCTCTGGGGAGGGGGGATCATCCCTGCCCACCACACCCCAACTCTTCAGACTTTGTCTTGGTAGACATCTTTGTTTGTGAACCCTGTGCAGGTTTTCCTGGTTCAGGCAGACCCCTCTGGGTCATTCGATTGGGATACCACATGATTCTCTCCTCTCCAACTGTCACAGCATAATGGGATACTCTTAGATGTTTTATCCCCATCTCCCTCACTGATTTCTGAGTGTCAGGGGTTCAGACGGGCAGCTTATAATGATAGTTAGGATAACACCGGGTGCAGTGCTTTTCTGAGTTGAAAGAATGGTGGGTTTGACTTCACTGAGGAGAGAAGAGAGAGGGGCCTGTGCAGTGGTGTGGACAGTGCAGGTTGCCTGCCAGACACACCCAGGAAGGTAGAGGGCTACTGAGCGTTGTGCTGGGGCCTTGTTTCATAGCAGGGCAGATCCTGATGGGTCCGGTGATAGCCAAAGGCTGCTTTAGCTCTCTGTGCCGAATCTGTGCATGAAAAGGCTAGGAAAGAGGCCACCTGCCTTATCTCCCGCTGCTTCCCAAGAAGGGACCCTATGGGCCCTGACTCTGGGAGGCACAGACCTGTAGGAAGCCGGCAAAAAGGCATTTCCAACCAAGCTCCCTTCCTGGTTGGAAGTAGAGGAGTTGCTGAGGCAACTCACTCTTTCCTGACAAGGTACTCTCCAGGGAGCCAGAGTCTGTGCTCAGCCTTGAAATCTCTTAGTTAGCAGTGGCATTTCAAAGCATCAGAGATGACCCTGCTTTTCTGGCAGCCTGGCCTTGATCTCTCCTGGGAGGGAGACCCTTCCAGGCTGCTTGTCAGTTATTCCCACGCAAAGGTGAATCCATACCCCAAAGACACTGACCCACCCAACCCACTCCCCGATTTCCATTTCAGTGCATGATTTAAATGTGCCTCTTCTTTTCTCCCCACAGTGTCTGCATAAGCAGACTGAATTTTCCTCCTGCGGAGCAGTGAGATCTCCCGCTTGTAGCTTAACTTAGGAGACCTGCCTCCAGGTAGGTCTAAGGGTTCTAGAAGGATCTGATGGTTATCGTAAAGAAAGCAGACCACGGCTTTTGGTGGTGTTTGTTCCGACTTCTTGGCTGTATTTACTGGTTGATTTTGAACAAGTAGAGAGGCTTCTCGCACTTGGCAGATAAATGGGCTGAAGAGGGCGAGTGACAGGCCATGAAGGGCCAGCGCCATCACACTGTGACGCCATCCACACCATGACGGGCTGGAACGCAAGCAGACAAATGGCTGACAAGGCCCAATGACATCCACACGCTGTTGACTCGATACTGTGAGCTTCCCGACTCACCAAGTGACAAGGCACACGGGTGCCAGCTCACTCAGCTAGAAAGGTCACAGCCCCAAGGGCCTCTCTGAGGGGGGGATATAAAACGATGCCAGCCTCAGTGGCAGCCAGTCTACTGTCCCTCCACTTGAGTCCAGGGCAGCAGCGAGAGACCAGGTGCTCCTGGACATAAGCCCCGTTGGCATCAGAGGCCTTCCAAGACTGAGCACACTTAGGCGTGACCAACCTGGCCCTTCGTGTCTTACATTTGGTGTCTTAGGTGGGGAACAGATTGTCAAGCAGTAGAGAACTCTCAGCCAAGTGCGGCACGGTCCCTTTGTCCCTGTCCCATGCTCCGTGTCTCCCTTCCCCGTTCCCCTGGATAACAACATTCTGGCCACCGTGCACCAGGGAGTCTGTGCAGTCAGCCTCTTCTGTATGTAGATGGACAAGAGTCTCCCTTGCCTTCTCATCAGGAGGTCACCTCAGTGGCAGGCACTTTAGATTCAAGACATGACAAGACTGTGGGATAGAGCTTGTATCTGCCGGCAGCAAAGTGTTCTTGTTGAAAAAGTAACTTGTTTCACAGTGTCAGGGAGCACTGACCCACTTAACCTTGTCAGGTATGGCTCAGAAGAAAGGTCCAGCCAAAAATAAAAATAAAAAAAGAATTGGGAGCATGTAGCTGCTATTTTGGATGCATGGTAATGTTTGAGATAGGGATGGGGGAAGGGGAGGGGAAGGGAGAGGGAGGGAAGAGGTAAGGGAGGGGAGGCTTTGGCATAGTGTCCAGGTTCTCCTGGACTCTTGTCTTAAGCTCCTTCTCCCACCCATTCAGCTCAGGCTGCAGTAGGACTAAGGTCTCCTGGCACTGTTGTTCCATGTAAGAACCCAGCACAGACTCAGACCAGTGCCTCATGGTGCTCCACCGATGAACTTGGGAAAAAGAAAAACTCCTAACATACCCACTGAAGCCCTCTCTGGGTTTCCTCCTTAAGCCTAGATCTCGTCCCCCCCCCCCATCAAATCCAGATTAATTCACTGGAAACAGCACGGTTGGAGCTGCCAAGGTTCCTGTTGTCGAGAGAAGCTCTTTTCTTATTCCCCTAAATAATATGCTCACATATTTTTATGACACGTAGTTGTATGTGCATACGCCGTGCCGTGCCTGTGTGTGTGTGTGTGTGTGTGTGTAGCATGTGTGAGTGCTCATTTTAAAGCTCCGAGAAGGCACAGAGTACAGGACTTCTAAAATAAAATCCCCCCCCCCCAAAGCATCTCGCAGTCCTCCAAAGACCCAGAAATAAACTCCGCTTAAAAAAGCAGGCGGAGCAGCTGCTGGCCTTGTTTGAGAAGAGCCAGGCTGGCAGCCGCGTGCCTGCAACCACCCTCACAAAGTGAGGGGCACGCTTTTCAGTTGAGTCCTGCTTCCTCTGCCGTTGGCCCCGCTCAGGTAGCAGATTGGAGTCAGTGATGGAACGCCCCCTGACTGCTGTCTCATGAGGGTGACAGAATAGACGGCCATATATATATATATATATACAGACATACATACAGACATACATAAATATATGTGGAGGACCTTCAGCCAGCCAGCCGCGCTCTTAAGTGACGCTGTTGGTGCAGTGATGGCGTTGGCATAATGGCGGTATAAGGAAACTGCGTTCTTGTTGTGTTGGGGGAAGAGGAAGTCGTGCGTGTCGGAGGCGTGCGATGGGGGTCACAGTCTCTTGCCTCCTCGGGGGACATCACCCCTGTGCTGCATACCTTCTTGTTTCTGCTCTCTGTCGTTCCCAGCCTGTGCTGTGGTCTAGCCAGAGGTTCCGGGAAAGCAAGCAGGGTAGGCTCGCCCTCCAGAGGCCTTGCTTGGCTGGCCTTGGGCCTCACTTGCGCTAGGGACTGGAGGGTAGCGTTGTCGCTCTGAGGAACGAGGAGAATAGGGCTGTTAAAGGAAAGGCTACGTGGACACGGGGCTTCTTTCCCATGTGCCCTTACTTGGCGGTGGCAGCAGCCCCTCTGGGGTCAGTTAATACCACCGGCTTCACAGATGAGGGAGGCGGAGACAGGAACAAGTATTTATCTCTACTCTGTGGAGGTGGGATGCAGTCGCGAGTGATTTCTTTGGAGCATCCTAAATTTCAGACGTGAAGGATATTACTGGATAAATCCCCGCCACCCCACATGAAGCACCTGCCCGTGTGCTCTGCATATCTTGGCTGCTGGCATGTATTGAGCATCTGACTAGGCGATGTCCAGCCCTCAGCCGTCCATTCTTGGAGAAGCTACAGTGTGTGTGTGTGTGTGTGTGTGTGTGTGTCTGTGTGTCCATATGTGTGTATGTCTGTATATGTGTCTGTGTCTCTGTGTCTGTATGTCTGCCTGTCTGTGTGTTTGTGTGTGTGTGTCTATGTGTGTGTATGTGTGTCCATATGTGTGTGTCCATATGTCCCTGTGTGTGTGTGTATCTGTGTGCACCTGTATATCTGTCTGTACCCATGCATATGTTAATGAACATGTGGATTCTAGAGGTCAGTGTTGGGGATCTTTCTCTATCACTCTCCACCTTAGTTTTTTTTTTTATTAATTTACATTCCAATTACACCTTAGTTTGTGAGGCAGTCTCTCACTGAACCCTCAGCACACCCTTGCCTACAAGCCCAAGGAGTCCTCCTGTCATCCTTCCCCAGTGCTGACGTTACAGGCATGCTGTGTCCGGATCCTTACATAGGTCCTAGGGATCTAAACTCAGGCCATGTCACCTGCGTGACCAGCACTGGATCCCCAGAGCCATTTCTCCAGGCTCCACAGTTTGGGATTTAATCGTAATTTCAGGCAGTTTTGGATGGGGTAACTAATCTGAAAACTCTGTCCAGTGAAGTAGGCCTTATAGAGGCAGTTAGATTAGTTACATGTAGCTTAATGATGGAGATGTAGGTATTCTACAGTGATGTGACCTTTGTAGTGTGAGCTTGCACAGACTGAATGGCTGTCATATCACCAGGTGGTAGACTCTTAGGGGACCACCATGGTGTCTCTGACTGATGGAGGTGTTTTTCTTCAGTGAGCCATCACAGGCTGCCCTCTCCCCTGACTCCCAATTCCCATGTCCATTCCTTAACAGCCACTTTGAATTCTCTTAGTCTTCCCTCTGATGCATCCATCTTTCTGAAGTCTATGCTAAGTCACTCTTTACGTTTGACTTGCGTGTGATGGTGTTTTGGGTGAGACTTTGCCATCTTAGTATTACTCCCCCCTTCTCTTGAAACTCGGTGTTTTGCATTGTCACCGTGGGAGGTGTGGCTCACTGCAGAACACTGGAACACCCTGTTTGCCCTCCTGCTCCCCAGCTGAGCTTGCCTTGTTTGCTGCTCTGAGAAGGTTCCCATCACTGTTTTTTTCCAGATGCTCCTGTAGGGGTGAAAAATCCTTCACACAGAAATCCCCCTGGTCAGATGGTACCCGCGGGTCTGTCAGCGGACTTCTCCTGGGGAATGTTAGACCTGCTGTTCATCAGATGTCTGACCTGTCCTCCGGCTCCTTGCTACCTTCCTGTTCCCGTTGCCCTGAGCCAACCCTACAGTGTGATTTGCTGGAGTGCATCCTTTCATGTCTTTCTTAGAGAAGGATCATGGGAAATGCATTTTAGAGACCCTTTATATCTTAAAAAGTATCTTTTACCCTCTCTATTGATATCTGATATGGGATTTTATGCAGCAAAGCAGTTTCTCTGGAAAATTTGAAGAGATTTGTCTTGCATTTTTTTTAACCTTTATTTTTGGGAAATGCCATTTCTGTTCTTGTTTCTTTGCATAGGTTTAGTTTTCTTTCTAGGGGCTTTAGTGCAAATTTTTTCCATGTTCTCGAATTTCATCGCTTCTATAACTTCTTCACTTTAGAGTTTCTCAGGTGCAGTTTATCGGGGGTGAGGGGGTGTGCTGGCTGGTTTTATGTCAACTTGACACAAGCTAAAGTCATCTGAGAGAAGGGAACGTCAATTAGAAAGAGACTTCCATGCATTTAATCCCAGCACTTGGGAGACAGAGGCAGGTGGATCTCTGTGAGTTCCAGGACAGCCAGGGCCACACAGAAAAACCCCTGTCTCAAAACAAAACAAAACAAAACAAAACAAACAAACAAAAGACAGGGTTGACCTGCCTGTAGGACATTTTCTTAATTAGCGATTGGTGGGGGAGGGCCAAGCCCATTGTGGGTGGTGCCATGCCTGAGCTGTGGTCCTGGGTTCTATAAGAAAGCGGACTGAGCAAGCCATGAGGAGCAAGCCAGTAAGCAGCGCCCCTCCATGGCCTCTGCGTCATCAGTTGGCTCTAGGTTCCTGCCCTGCTTGAGCTCCTGTCCTGACTCCCTTCAGTGATGAACAGTGATAAGGAAGCATAAGCCGAATAAACCCTTTCCTCCCCGAGTTGCTTTTTGATCATGGCGTTTCATGGCAGCAATAGAAACCTAACCGAGGCAAGGGAACTTGGTTGTGTGGGCGTGCAAGAGGAGAGAGTACTGCCCAGGTCTTTAACGAGCTCCCTGTTTTCCTCTGTGGCTTGCTCTTAACTTCTGGGAGCATATGCCATGGGTCATGTCCTGTTCTGGGGTGCAATGCTTTCTTTCTCTTTGGGGACTGATATTTGGGTATCTCTGCTATGTGAAATCCTTGTCTTTGCTGTCTCCTAACACTGGGCTGACGTTCCTTACCCGTTTCCGTAGCTGGGGCTCTGTGCTGTTTTCCAGTTTACCATCAGTTGTGCAAGGTTTGTGAAGACATTGAACCTGTGGCTCTTAGAGGGGCTTTTTCATGAGGTTCTTGACGGAGCATTTCAGAGTGTGTTACCTCTCCTCTCTTTCTAATTGTTAAAAATCAAGGTTTACTAGGAAGCAGGCCTTTCCCCAAAGCTGTTGTTTTTGGTTGAGCAGGATACAGCTGAAGCCACCCCCCATATCCTCGGTTAGTTAGTGGTCCCAGGGGACTTCAGTGTTGCCTGGAGAGAGAGGCGCCAGGACCGTGAGCAGCTATAACTTTGGCATGATGGTCATCAGGCTTCTGGCTTCCCAGCCTTGCGCCATGACTGTTTATGCTCAAGGGAGGTGGCCAGGGTATAGGGTCACTTAGTGGAAAGCCTCCTAGAACTCCCTTTCCCCTGTTTCTTTCTAGCTGATAATTCGCGCGCTTTAAAAATACGCAGCGTGAAGGCTGAAGCCATATTGAATGTCCACACCTAGCAAACATGCCCTGTTCACCTTGGTTCCAGGATGCAGCCAGTGTGCATGAGCTAAGAACTGCTTTTATTCTTTAGTGACATACTAGAAAGATAAGTCTTTGGTGATGCAGAAATGCATGATCTATACGCTGTGGGTGCTGTGTTCATGAAAAGTCTGAGTGGGTGGGTGTGTGGCCTACATGGTCTGTGTTGAGTAGGTGTGTGGTCTCCATGGTCTGTGTGGAGTGGGTATGTATTCATACATGGTCAGTTTGGAGTAGATGTGTGGTCTTTGTGGAGTTGGTGTGTGCTTATACATGGTTTGTGTGTAGTGGGTGTGTGGTCTTCATGTGTAGTGGCTATGTGGTCTCCAAGGTCTGTGTGTAGTGGGTGCGTGGTCACCATGGTCCATGTCTAGTAGGTGTGTGTCTATATGGTCTATCTGGAGTTGGTATGTGTTCATATGTGGTTTGTGTGTAGTGGGTGTGTGGTCTCCATGGTCCATGTGTAGTGGGTGTGTGGTCAGTTCACCCACTGATAGAATTCTCCTATTGTTGAGTTTGAGTTTCTCATTTTCTTTCATTTGCAGATGGAGCTTCTGTGAAGCTTCCAATTCAAGCTCCTCACACATATGTGCAAACATTTCTTCAGGGCAGATACCAAGAGAGAGCAAAGCATAGCAGGGACTGTCAAACTCTCCCTTGGTTATGTCTTCTGTTGGATGGCCTGAAGCTAAAACTGTTCCACCAAGTGCTCCCCACCCACCCCTGCCATAAAATGTAGATAAATATCCAAGTATGGATGGGTCCACTTCCAGGCTCTCTAGTCTTATTGTGCTGACCCAGATGGTTATCTTTATTTTAAACTCTAGGGTTTTATAGCATGCTGTGTTTCCTTGTAGGCAAACATCTTATTCCTCTTTTGATTCTTTTCCAGAATTTAATTGACTGCTTTTACACGTTGGTATGCTCTCTCTGTCTCTGTCTCTCTCTCTGTCTCTGTCTCTCTGTCTCTCTGTCTCTCTGTCTCTCTGTCTCTCTCTCTCTCTCTCTGTGTGTGTGTGTGTGTATGGGCGTGTTTGGTCGCATGCACACCACAATGCACATGTGAGCAATGGAAGACAACTTCATGTCCTTGCCCTCTAGCTCATTTGTGGCAGGGTCGTTCCTGTTCAGTATGACATAAACCAGGCTAGCTCACCCATGGGCTTCCTCCATGCCTCTAGTCCCAGCCCCCACCCCCTGGGATTACAGACATTTGTGCTGCTGTGTTCGTTTGTATTTGCCATATGCGGATCTGAACTCTGGTTGTTAGGGTCGTGTGCCCAGAGAGCCATCTCTCCAGCCGACACGTGACTCTTTAGGAATCGATGAGGCTTCCCAAAGCTCCCTTTAGTGTGTTTGCTGCAATATATTGGGTGTTATTTGAATTGTAGCACAGCTTCAATCATTTACATTGCCTTAGCTTGCGTGCACTGTTGAAACAAAATTTCCGAGACCAAATAATTTATAAACAACAGAAATTTGGGCTGGGGTACAGCCTGGTGGGTAAAGCGCGGATGTGCAAGCATGAAGGTGTGGGTTTGGATCCTCAGACACCACTAACAGTGGGATGCTGTATGAGCATCTACAACCCCAGAGCTCCTGTGTCGGATGGGAGCCAGGCCCACCAGCCTGGCTGGCAGCAGGCCTCCCGTCCAGCGAGAGGCCATATCCCAAAGTGCGAATGTGTAGAGCAGAAGAGGGAGGTTCCAGTTGTTCTTTCTCTGGCCTCTGCATGGGCACACACTGGCGCACAACCCCAATACACACAGACATGGGTACACAGACATACACACGTGGACACACACACATGAAATCCCATCCTCCCTGTTCAAGAGGGTGTCTGTCCACCTTTCCCAAGGGCTGAGCCCTGTCCTCCTGACAGAAGGGGGCCCCACTGTCCTTTTGACAAGACTGATGGACTCCTGAGAGTTGCTGCCCCCTCATGATTTCATCACTTTCAACACAAAGTCCAAGGTCTGGGATTCACTTGCCATCTTCTGGGCCCCTCTAAGGGTCTTGGATCATGTCCTCTGCTCCGCTCTCTGCCGCACACACAGCTGTCTTCTAGGCTCCTGCTGGCTCCACTCAGCTGCTGCTGCTGTCCTTGGTGGTTATCCCATGGTCCTGGCGTCTCCAAAACGCTGGGGTCTTCTGCTGCAACTGGGCTGCGCTTTCACCAATAGCCTCTCATAGGCTGACTTCGTGGAGCCAAGCTTCAACTTCTCTGCATGACTCCTTCAGTCCTGGGCCTTCAATGGCTGCTGAGGCTGCAGCTTCACCAATGGCCTCTCACAGTGCCAAGCCTCAGCTGCTCTCCAGGACCCCTTCGTGCCTTCAAAATGAGCACCTCCTGGGTGATGTTTACAGTACCAAGCTCGGCTGCCAGCATGAGGTACAACCTCGCCTGCCTTTGAAAACAGCTTCTGTGTGCTGACTCTCAGGAAACACTTCCCAGAAGATTTCACCTCAGTGATGCTGGTCTCTTCTTAATCTCCACTAACTTCTCAGCCCCAGCTGACCAGCATCAAGGGTCCCAGCAAAGCAAAGGTTTTGCTTTAGTAGTTCTGGTATCTTATTAATCGTAGTGGATTCTTCAGTCCTAGCTAACCAGAATGACAGAATCTTGCATCTCAATAGCAAATGTCCCTGGTAGAGTCTTTAAACTTCCATCAAAAACTTCATATGCCAGGCCTCTATTCTCTGTACTGCTGTCAATGTTCTCACCTCTAAGCTTCCACAGAACATTCTTCTGAGCTCTCAACACTCAGTGGCTCTTCTAGACCAAAGTTCCAAAGTCCTTCCACAATCCTCCTCCTAACACAGGTAGGTCTGTCACAGCAATACCTGACTATGAAGGTACCAACTAGTCCTAGTTAGGGCTTCTATTGCCATAACAAAAACACCAGGACCAAAAAACCATTTGGGAAGGGAAGGGTTTATTTTAATTATGGTTCCACAGCATCAAAAGCAATCAGGACAAGAGCTCAAGCAGGGTGGTAACCTGGAGACAGGAACTGATGCGGAGGCCATGGAGGGGTGCTGCTTACTGGCTTGCTCCTCATGGCGTGCTCAGCCTGCTTTCTTAGAGAACCCAGGACCACCATCCCAGGGATGACATCACCCACAATGGGCTGCACCTCCCGTCAATCACTAATTAAGAAAATGTCTTACAGTTGGATTTTATGGAGACATTTTCTTAATTTAGGTCCCCTCTTTTCAGATAACTCTAGTTTGTGTGTCAAGTCGATTTTTTTTACATCATTCTTATTTTCATTTATGCAACTTAATTTGTATTTTTTCAGGCAGTGTGTAGAAGAAAGTTAGCTTCTGGTTTTATGTCTTTTTAATTTTATGTGTATGTGTGTGCCTGTGTAAGTTTTCTGTGAAACGTGTGTGTGCAGCGTACCGATGTCCCCCAGAAGCCAGAAGAGAGAGTCAGATCCCCTGGAACTGGAGTAGTTACAGGGGGATGTATTGAACCTGGTTCCTGCTCAAGAGCAGTAAATGCTCTTAGCTACCGAGCCATCTCTCCAGCCCCTTATCTTTTTATGACTTGGATATTAGGATTATGCTAATGTTGTGGAATGGTTTTCTATTTTTAAAATAGTTTCTGTGAAGATCACATTTCCTTTCATCATCTGGTTAAACTTGTGCATCGAGGCCTCCTTTGTGTTCTTTGTTTCCACAACCTTGGTCATTTCCAGTCTTCCCTGGCTATGATTTCTCCATCTTTCTAGCTTTTCTATTGAAATTTCGGGTCATTTATTTTTAATGATAATTACTGTTTTCGTGGAGATTTCTAAGCATATTTCTGTGAAGACAACAAAGGCTTCAAAGTTCCTTTCATAACTTCCTCTCATGTCTTCCCTGCTTGGTTTCGCGATCATAATCACTGATGCTTACCTGTTTCACTGCTACTGAAATAGGGACTTTGGTTTTGAGACTGAAACAGAGACTTTGGCTTTGAGTGGGACTTCAGCTTTTGTGCAGGGTCAGCTTTCCCATGCCTTGCTTACCGAACCTTGTCAGTGAGCGTGGCCCTCATGACCGTAGAATGTAGCACAGGCTCAGATTGTTCACGGTCCAGATGTGTTTGAAAATCACATGTGCTCTCTTCCGCGTATCTGTCTGATAGACAAGGCCTGTCAATTCTTTTCATTGTAGTAAAGGTAATGTATATAGTGTAACATGTACCCTTTCCCGCCAGCTGCCTGGGTCCCGCCGATGTCTCTGCCCCCACATAACACAGGAGACACTATATTAATTATGAAGCTATTGGCCGTTTGCTACAGTTTCTTATCGGCTAGCTCTGACTTAATTATTAACCCATAACTGCTAATCTGAGCATTTCCACATGGTCTTCTCTTACCGGAGAAAGGGTCTGGACCTCTTACTTCTCTTCTGTTCTATATGGTAACTGATTGTGTCTCTGTTTCCCAGAATCCTCCATCTCTCCTAGTCCCACCTATCTTGCTTTCCTATTGGCCAACAGTGCTTTATTTATCAACCAGTAGGACAAACATATACACAGAAGGACTTCCCCCATCAGTATAGTATAACTTTCCATTTTAATCGCCATTAAACATAAAATTTAGCAGTGACAGGTTCATTTACATTGATGTGCCAGAGGTTTCCATCAGCTTACTCTGTGCCCATGAAGTAGTCCCTGGTAACCACTGTTCCATATCCTGTGTGACTCTGACTGTTCCAAGTGTCTCATTCAACCAGTGTCCACTTTGGGTCTGGCATGTTCCACTTAGCTTATTGTCCTTAAAGTTGTATTGTGTATCAGAGTTTCTTTTTATAAACTGAGTAGTATTCCATTATATGCTACATTGTATCAATTCACTAATCTAATGATAGGCATGTGAATGGTTTCTTGTTTTTCCCCTTTTAAAATCTTTGTGTGGCATGTGTGTGTTCAGTGTATGACATGTGTAGTGTGTGTGTGTGTGTGTGTGTGTGTGTGTGTGTGTGTGGCTGTGGGTGCCTGTGGGTGCCTGTGTGCCATGATGTATAAGCGGTGGTGAGAATACAGCCTTGGGTGTTTTTCCTTTCCACCTTGCTTGAGACAGAGTTCTTGCTTGCCTTCATGCTCAACAGGCTAGACAGACAGCCTGTGGGCTTTTGGGGCTTCACCTGTCTCTGCCTCTCATCTTGTCATGGGGACACTAGAACCACAGGATCATGGGTACACTAAGACCACAGGTTCAGGGATCTGAACTGGGCAGGCAAGTATTTCACACTCTAGGTCTCTCATTGTCCAGCATTTGGGGTGCATCTATCATTTGCTCATTTGAATGAGCTGCTGTGAACATGGGTGTGTAAATACCTGAGTTACTGCTTTCTTTACTCTTCTGAGTATCTGTAGAATTGAGTTTCAGTGGGACATGGTAATGCTACATTAATTTTTGATGATCCACAGGCCATTTTATGTAGTTTCTGTAGTATTCCACGTTCTCAAGAGCAGGAAACAAGACCCCAGATTGTGATACAACCTCAGCCATACTTAACTGTGTGTGTGTGAGAGTATGTGTAAGTCTGTGTATGTATGTATATGTGTATGTACACATGCGTGAGAGAGACAGAGAGAGACAGAGACAGAGACAGAGAGAGGACATGCAGGTGTCATGGCATCCGTGTGGATGGAGGATAGAGGAGAAACTTGGATGTTGTCCTGGTTAGGGTTTACTATTGCTGTGCAGAGACACCATGACTACAGCAACTCTCACAAAGAAAACATCTAATTGGAGTGTCTCGCTTACAGTTTCAGAGGTTCAGTCCATTATCATCATGACGGGGAACATGGCAGCATACAGGTAGATGGTGCTGACTACATCTTGACCAGAAGGCAGCAGAAAATCAACTGACTGTCACACTGAGTGAAGCTTAAGTAAAGAGAACTCAAAAGCCACCCCCACAGTGATACACTTCCTCCAACAAGGCCACACCTCCTATTAATGCCACTCCCTTTGGGGGTCATTTACTTTCAAACCATCACAGGTGTCAGTTCTAATCTTCTATTTCACTTGAGAGCAGGGCATTTCCCTTGTTTGCCAAAGAATACACCCATGAGCTTCTGGGGAGGTTTTGTTTGTTTGTTTGGCTTTTTTTGTTTTTTATTTTTATTTTTTTTTTGTTCTTCATCTCCCCTCTCACTGCAGGAGCGATGAGATTACAGACATACACCAGTGCACCCAACTTTACATGGGCTCCGGGAATTCAAACTCAGGTCATCATGCTTGCAGGTGCCCACCCACCAAACCAAGTCCTCAGACCTTTCTTCTTCCTTTTTAAAAAATGCGTTGCAGAGGGTGTGAATCAATATCTCCTGGTCTCTCTTTGTTCTTCCCCATGACTATTGACATTGAGTGACATCATCCGATTACTGGGCATTGGTATTGATTGTCTGGATAAATGCAGTCAAGCCCTTTCCATTTTTCAGAGGGTTTTTATTATTTATTTATTTATTTATTTATTTATTTATTTATCTTTTTGTTGCTGCTGGATTGTGACAGTTCTTTACTTATTCTGAACATTAACGAGCCCTCACTGACACATGATTACGGGTGTTTTCTACTGCTGGGTGGCTTTTCACTGTCAACGGTACCCTGTAATACAAGACACTTCAAATTTCCTCAAACCCCAAGTTAGCAATTTTTTCCCCTTGCATTGTTCATGTTTTAGGTAAATCCCAAATGATTTTTAAAACTCCAGTGTGACCAAAAGCCATGTGCTTTTGCTTTCGAAACTGACGCTTGGCGGCTATGACGGTTTGGACATGAAATGCCCCTCAAAGACTCTCGTGTTGGAGGCGTGTTCTGATTGCAGCCATGGTCAGAAGCCGTGGCAAACCCGTGCTAGGAACACATTTCTTTATTTTTATTTCCTATGGAGAACTTTCCAATGTTAGCCCACATCTTTAGGTCTTTGGTCCACTTTGGTTGCATTTTTAACACAGTCTAAGGGTCCAGCTTCATTCTTCCATGTCTTCATGAGGTGCTCTGGAAGCCCAAGATGACCATGATGCGATTTCACATGTGGGCTTGTGTCTGGGCTGTCTGTTCTGTTCCATCTGCTCTCACATTTTGGTTGTTGTGATTTTGCAGAAAGTTTTGAAATCAGGAAGTGTGGGTCCTCCAGCTCTGTTTTCCATTGCTGTTCTGGTTATTTGGGGGTCCTTTGAAATTCCATATGACTTTAGGATGGGACTATTCCTGCAGAGAAGTTGCTGGGACTTTGGCAGACTCTGTGGAACCTGTAGGTAACTGCGTGATATTGTTACTCAGCAATTGATTCTGTGAATATGGGATGCCTCTGTCATGGATGTCTTCTTGAAGCAATGTTTTATAGTTTCAGTGTGTAAGAATGTTGTCTTCTTAGCTAAGGATAGTCTTAAGCATTTAATTCTTGTGCTGCTATGAATGCAAAATTTCTTAATTTCTTTAAAAAACTCTACTATCTTGTGTGTATGTTCACCTTCCGTGGTGCACTTGTGGAGGTCAGACAACCTGAGGTGTCGGTCCTTGTCGTCTGTCTTGTTTGAGACAGGGTATCTTGTTTGCCACTGTGTATGCCAGGATGGTTAGCCTCCAGGGCATATCCCTCCCATCTGGCTGGTACAGGAGTGTTGGGAGATAGATATGTGTTGCTGTGTCCATCTTTCTATAGGTCCTGGGGACCCAAATCCAGGTCCTTATGCGTGCACAGCAAGTGTTTTAACCACAGAACCACTTCCTAGCTTTCATATTTCCTTTAAGATTACTCTTAGTATGTAAAACAACCATTTTTACATATTAATTTTGTAATCCTAAAACTTTGCTGAATTTTCTCATTCTTTCAGTGAGTTCTTTCACTTTTTCCTAAAAATCTATATTCTCATGTTGTGAAACAAGATTATTTTGCTTCTTCCCTTCCAAATATAGGTGTGATGCCTATTAGTTAATGTATTCGTGTTTTAAATAGGCAAAATGTAGATTTTGTGTATTTCACACGTAAATTACGTTTTCAGCTACCGACTTGTGGAGTAGTTGAGTCATAGGAATGTAATCTTATAACGTTATTTTCTCTAGTGAGAACACTCAAAGATTTGCTTTCTAATACAGCTTTCAATAATATACGTTGGAGCTGGAGAGGTGGCTGCGTGGTTAAGAGCATTGGTTGCTCTTTGCAGAGGACCTGAGTTCAATTTCCAGCACCCACAGGACAGCTCACAACTGTCCATAACTCCAGTTCCAGGGGATCCAACTGCCTTTTCTGGCTTCCATGGGCACCAGAAACACACACGGTACACATACATACATGCATGCATGCATACATACACATACATGCAAAACTCTCATATACATAAATAAAAATAAATGTTTTAAAAAGGATAATGACGTGCATTATTCCATTCCCCGTTGTGCTATACAGTAGGGCCTCTGAGTTCATTCTTGCTGTCTCACTGGAATCTTGTGTCCCGGGACCCCACCACAGGACCTGTTAATTTTTAGTGAGGTAGCCTGTGTTCTTTCACCTGTTGCTTTCTAGGAAGAGTTGGTGAACTGCCGGGGTAATCAAGACCCCCTTTTAAGATTCTGTGTGAGTACCAACCACGCATTTCTGCTTCTGGAATCAACGCTTGGTGACTTTGTCGATGGCTTTCTTGGTTTGGAGCTGAAATGACCCCCCGGAGGCTTGGTTCCACGGCAGCAATGTTCCTAGAGCTGTGGCTTCAGGGATGTGATTGGATCTCAAAGGCTCTGACCTTATCCATCGTATATCCCATTGATTCTAGTTCATACTGTGCAGGCTCGTAGGAGGTGATGGAAACAGGGGCGATGGGCATGTCTTTAGAGGTAGGACCTACTGGGAGTCAATTCTGGGGGAGTGTCTTTGGGGCTGCCTTATCTCCCACCTCACACCCCTCCCCGCGTCTCCTGGCTACCGTAAGGTAAGGTGTCTCCCAACCACACGCTCTCACCGCTATTCTACTCTGCCTTGCTCTGGCCGAAAGCAACGGCCGAACACTGAGTGAATATTAAACAGTGCCTTGTTTCAGCTGTTCATCTCAGCTGCACTGTCACAGCACAGGGAGAGCAGGATGACCCAGGGTGTCTCTGCCAGCCCTTGTTAGAAAAACTTGTGTGTGAAGCATCTGGTGAAAAGGCATATCTTGAAAATCTACTTTGTAGCTGACCCTAAAGAGAAAGATCTCAGGGGTTGCAGCCCGGAGAGGGGCATCCTGCCACCCAGACGGGAAGCGCAGAGCAGCAGGGAGGCCTGGGGTTGGAGAGCAGCTGTGTGTGAAAGCCTGTGTTGACCAGGACCAGCGACTGGTTCTCCGCTCTTCTGCGGATCTGTTTGTAAGACAGGAACGGTTTTCGAGATCCTGCAGTGTGGGTCGTTCCTTACCCCAGCAAACTCTTTGCATCACAGGCTGAGGTTAGTGGGTGCTGTGTCCTGTTGGTGGGAGAGCATGCTGAAGGCGGCTGTTTGATTCTGTCGGGATTGTGTTCATCAGATACAGCTGTGAATTGAGTAAGTGAGGAGCCTGGCACTGTTAAACGGTGGAAACGGTGGAAACGGTGGAAAGCCAGACCTGCAGTAGCACTCGTGGTCCCTGAGCTAACACTGCACTGAGACGTGAAGCAAGAGCAAGGAGAACACAGGCTGAGTGGAGATCACCACTGCACCAGATGTGAGAGTGAGTGTGTGTGAGTGTGTGTGTGAGAACATGTATGTGTGTGAGTGTGTGTGTGAGAACATGTATGTGTGTGAGTGTGTGTGTATGTGTGTGAGTGTGTGTATGAGAACATGTATGTGTGTGAGTGTGTGTATGTGTGTGAGTGTGTGTATGAGAACATGTATGTGTGTGAGTGTGTGTGTATGTGTGTGAGTGTGTGTATGAGAACATGCATGTGTGTGAGTGTGTGTATGTGTGTGAGTGTGTGTGAGTGTGTGTGAAAACATGTATGTGTGTGAGTGTGTGTGTGAGTGTGTGTGTATGTGTGAGTGTGTGTATGAGAACATGTATGTGCGTGAGTGTGTGTGTGAGAACATGTATGTGTGTGAGTGTGTGTGTGAGAACATGTATGTGTGTGAGTGTGTGTATGAGAACATGTATGTGTGTGAGTGTGTGTGTATGTGTGTGAGTGTGTGTATGAGAACATGTATGTGTGTGAGTGTGTGAGTGGCTGTGAGTGTGTGTGTGAGAACATGTATGTGTGTGAGTGTGTGTGTATGGGTGTGAGTGTGTGTATGAGAACATGTATGTGTGTGAGTGTGTGTGTATGTGTGTGAGTGTGTGTATGAGAGTGTGTATGTGTGTGAGTGTGTGTGTGAGAATATGTATGTGTGTGAGTGTGTGTGTATGGGTGTGAGTGTGTGTATGAGAACATGTATGTGTGTGAGTGTGTGTATGAGAACATGTATGTGTGTGAGTGTGTGTGAGAGTGTGTATGTGTGTGAGTGTGGGCATGAGTGTGTATGAGAGTGTGTATGTGTGTGAGTATGTGCGTGTGCATGCATGTGTGAGTGTGTGTGAGTGTGTGTGAGAGTGTGTATGTGTGTGAGTGTGGGCATGAGTGTGTATGAGAGTGTGTGTGTGTGTGTGTAAGAGAGCTCTATGTTGGGGAACACAAGCAGTGTCACAGCCGTTTCTCTTCTGGGAGCATGTTCAGATCTCAGAAACAAACTAGGAAATGAAGCTGAGGGTAATGGGCACTTCTGTATTTTAATTTTAAAACTCTGATTAGCCTGCACAATTGTGACTAGGTACGGTTTTGAATTTCAGTACACTTGAAGGACGGAGGCGTTGACTCTCAGGGTGTTTTCATGTGTTCACATGACATGAGCACAAGGTGGGATAGGGCATTGAGGGCTCACGTGTGAGCTTTGCATCGAGAGTAACGAAAACTTGGCCTAGCCCCATTCTCAGGAGTAAGAGAAGGTGAACAAAGGCTGGGACACAGACTCAGCTAAACTCAGCAAAGCATTCGAGATGGAGACTTTGGAATCTTTTCTTTTCTGACCTTGATTGTTTCATCGGGCCGCTCGTCTTTGGTGGCTTCTTCATGGCTCGTGAGTGCCCACCTGTCCCCACTAGTGTCCTGTGTTCCCTCCCCTGCTGCTGCTGCTGCCGCTGCTGCCCTCCCTCTCGCCCTCTGGTTAGCGTTGACATTAGGATATGAAAATCTGCGATTTCGTGGGGGAACCGTGTCCAGCTGCTCAAGCCCACCCAGCTTCCATTTTTAGCTTCTCCCCTACTTAAAAATAGACAGCAACGGGTCGCACTTGCCAAGCCTTTGTCACAGTCCCCAGCAGCCATCCCTCCAGCCATCTGCTCCCCCAGATGCTCGCCTGGCTCCCCTCCCATCTCAGCTCCTCTGCGGACAGTCCAGGGGCCGAGCTCAGCAGCCTTCGGCTCTGCAGCACCACCTGCCCGCACCCCGCTCGTGTTCTCTGCCTCGTTCTAACCCACATGCTGCAGCCTGAACCCCAGGCACCAGCTTGCCGGCCTGGACAGTCTTGGTATTCTCAGGGACGGGATGTTGGCTGGAAAAAGGCAGGGGCCGTTTCTATGGAGATGTGAGTCAACATCTCCCCACCAGCAAGTGCAAACTAGTTTGGCAGAAGTTGGCTGAGTTCTGAGATTCACCTGGTTGGCTGCTGACCTCACCTGGGAAGTAGGTGTGTTAGAGACAGCCGGGAGGCTGCTGTTAAGTTCCCTTCGCCAATGCCTTTGGTCTGAAGCAGCTGGTTGAGCAAAGACACACCCCAGGCCTGAGCTTCCTGGTGTTTTGAGACACTCGTGTGATGAAGGCAAGTCCCCTACTGATGGGCGATGTCCTCCTGTATATATGTTTCTCTTATTGGTTGATGAGTAAAACCCTGTTTGGCCAATAGAGGCAGGAAGAGAGGCGGGACTAGGAGAATTCCGGGAAAGGTAGGCAGACAGAGAGACCATGAGGAGATGCCATGGAGATGCCAAAGGAGTAACAGGTCTTGGCATTCTCCAGTAAGCCAAGACCATGTGGAAATCCATAGATTTATAGAAATAAGACAGAGCTAGCCAATAAGAGGCCCTAGCCATCGGCTAACAGTTTAATAACTAATGTAGTGCCGGTGTGTTTATTTGGGGCAAGGTGTCTGTGAACGTAGCAGAACAGAAACCTCCGTCTTCACCCTGCCTTCCCTGAACCTGGAGGGTGGTGATACCAGCACGAAAGGAAACTGCAGCGGCTTGTTTCTCTGCTGTGTCTGAGATACCCACATGGGGACAGAGCGGGGACAGGGTGGTTCTCGCTAGCTTGTTCTCTCTCCACTCCCAGATGTCTGCTCCCAGCGTATTAACGCCACAGCGCTTTCTGTCTTCTGGGAACTGGCCACACCACAACTGTCTTTTCTTCCTGGTACATTTATGTTAATGAAACTCAAATTCTGTTTCTCAGTCACACTGATGTTATCTGATGAAGCAGGCAACCGGACTCTCATGGTCATGATTTGTGTTTCCTTGTTGTACGCGGATATTCCCGTCTCATTGACAAGTTAGTTCCTCCATATGAGTCCTCCAGGGCGTTTTCAAGCGTAGGAGGCAGGAGGGTGGAACTCTGAGCTGAGGAAGTGTCTCCGTTTGCACCGGATAGCTTGCATCCTAGACACAAGAGGCCGCAGGAGTGATTGCTATAGGATGTCAGAGACTGGGAAGGAAATGAATTGAAATAAGGACTTAGAACAATCTACTTATTGGTATAGCTGTCTGGACCAAGGGAATATACCCTGTTTTTTTTTTTTTTTTCCTCTTGGGACATCTAAGAACATTATTAATTAAAGCAAACAAACAAAACAAAATCCTCATAAACCAGTAGCTGAGACCCAGGTTCCAATATAGACACACGCCTAATGTCAGTTTCCACCTGTATCCATGGGCAATAACACTGATATCTGCACTTTTGATCTCACGGTTTGAGTTACTTGAATCAACTGTGGTCTGATTCCATGAAGTTACTACATGGAAAACTCCAGAAATAACTGATGCATAGGCTTAGACTGTTCAAAACTCCACGTGGCCTGAGGACCTCTTGAGCGCGACCCTACTTCTGTCTCACCCGATGGCCTTTCTCTCTCTCCAGGGTGTCCAGGCTGCATGAACTGTCCCCTCGCTTGTGACTCTGTACCCCTCTTGGTCATCAGGCTGACCGCAGGGCGTCTGAGCTCAAGCATCCCTTGTGTCATAGGCAGAGGCGACCTCTCAGTGTTGAAATAGCCCTCAGGAGTGAGCCAGGCCTGACTCTTCACCCTCCCTTGTCCCTCCTCTGCCCTCCCCCACGATCCACCCCAGCCCATCACAGCTGGCATGGAATCCTAATCAGGCAACATCTGTTTGCTTTTTTTTAAAAAGAGATTTTAGTGACTTCTCATAAAAGAAGAGCCTCCTTGAGCTTCACCAGGCTGTGCGCTGCCTGGGGGTTACAACGATAAAGGAGGAGGGGGGCTTTCAACTCCCTCCTAGGAGGTCGGGTTCAGGGTGGAGAGCAGGCTCGCTGGCTCCTGAGAAGTCAAAATCGTCACGGCAGCCCCTGTACCTCCAGGGAGTTATCTGGGCACATCCACACCGATCCAGGCAAGCCCATGGTTTCTTGACCTATTATTCCGAGCTCTTCATCCTCGTGCCCTCAACTCCCCCGTTGTTGCTAGCTGAGTCAGCGCTGCTCATAGAACATCGTCTTCTGCTTCAAAAACGCAGAAACCACAGCGGACGTGCGTTCTCGGAAGCGAGCGGCTGAGTAATGAGCACTTCCTTCTCCAGCGTCCTTCTCTGCCTTGTCTGACAACACCCCTGATCCTACTCACAGCCTCTGGGGGCCCTGGGAGCGGCTGGGTGTCATCGTGGGCTGGAGAGATTTCCAGGACGCATCCAGACAGCCAGCTCCACGCTGTCCTCCACGTGGGTTATTCGTGTAGGGGCCTCACTGCTGTGTGGTGACCGTAAAGACCCTGTGTAGTGTGGGAAGAGAATGAGGATGGTGTCAGGGAGATGTCCCTCTGTGCTTCTGGAACATTCCTGGGCTCACAGTAGAGACAAGGACCAGGCTGGGAATTGACTTCTCTAGAATGAGGGACCCTTGACCAAGTTACAGTCACAACAGGTCCCCACAGCCAGGCCCTTACCTTCCAGACCGGTCTCTGCCTGTGAGACTCACACAGGCTGTAGCCGTGGAGCCTCTGAATTCACAGCACAGCTGAAGCTGGAGGCCTCAGAGATCTGGAGGTTTCCAGAGAGCCGTTAGGACGTTATCTACTGACCTTCTAATTGTGGACACAGTTTCTGTCCTGTGCGGTCCCGCAGCTGTTTAGTCCCAAATAGACGCACAGAGGCTTATATCAATTATAGACTGTTTGGCTGATGGCTAAGACTTCTTATTGGCTGGCTTTGTCTTAATAATTAACCCATTTCTCTTAATTATGTGCCTCCACATGGTCTTGGCTTACCAGAGAGCACCCGGCCATCCTATCTTCCAGGTAGCTACATGGCATCTCTTCCCAGCATCCTCCTAGTTTGGTAGCCCTGCCTATACTTTCTGCCTGGATACATCCTGCCTGTCCATTGGCCAGAGCAGCTTTATTCATCAGCCAATAAGAGAAATATATATGTTCACAGCATACAGAAGGACATTCCCCCACCATCTAATTGCCTCTCCTCCCTGTGGAAGCATTTGCCAGAAACCCTGTGCTGTGTGTGGCTGCCGTGGCACTGCCCCAGGCTCTACGCTGAGCGCACAGATGTGTTTGTGGGGCTCTCAAACCTCCATCCATGGTGGGGTGCCCTTGTGGGAGGGCCAACAACAATGTAAACAATGAGGTACAAAGTCTTGACTTGTTTGGAAAATCTCCCCCCCCCAAGGAACTACTAAAGGGGTGTGGAATGAAGACCCAGGAAGGATAAGAGAACTTCTCTGCTCACTGGCAGGATCCCTCCATCCACTATGGTCAGCCACCTTCTCAGCTGCTGCTCTGTGCTGTTGAGAAACCGTATCAGTTCCTTCCTGTGGTGACAAACATGCCTGACAAAGGCAACTTCCAGAAGGAAGGGTTTATCTCAGGCCAGCGGTCTGAGGGTGCTGTCCGCCACACTGTGAGTCATGCTGGCAGGGACATGAGGCAGCCAGCTGCATGGCGTTCAGTCAGGAAGCAGAGACACTACCACCCTAGCTCAGCTCAGTCAAGGACTCATATTTAGAGCTCTTCTTACTCAGCCGGCCCAGTCTAGAAACCTCCCTCCCAGATGTGTCCAGGGCTATGCTTCCGTGGTGATCCTAAATTCCACTGAGTTGACGACCACAGTGTGTCTCCCATACACCCACGGTGTTACTCCCTCAAAGCATGTCAGGTTTCAGGGGAGCTGCCCGACTTCTAGGGTCAAGCCCACCAATCCAGAAGGTTGCTGTGACCATGGCCTCTGGCCACCTCGGTCTTGGCATGGAGCTGTGTCGTGGGGAACAATTTGAGGAAATTTCCTCTATGGATTCACAGTCAGAAAACACATGGAGACGTCTCACCTGGTGTATCCTAACCAGCTTTAGGACGTGGGCTGCCAAAGCTAGGGACCACATCACGTCTTAGGGTGGAATGGCTGTGTTGTAGGCCAGAGGTTTTAGGAACGGTCTCAATAGTCACCTCGCTCCGAGTGCAGGAGACAGAGTCTGGACCTAGCAACAAGAGGATGTTGTGCAGGTTTTATGACAGAAGCAAGAGTAATTTTGGAAGAGGGAGATTGGCCTGTGGGGCATTTTCTCAATTGATTGCTGATGTGAGATGATCTAGGTGACTGTGATTACCCTCAGGCTGGTGATCCTAGGTGCTGTATCGAAACACCATGGGTAGTTAGCAAGCCATGAGGAGCAAGCCAGTCAGTAGCATGGCTCCTTGGCCTCTGCATCAGCTCCTTCTTCAGGTTCCTGCCTTGAGTCTCTGCCCTGACTTCCCTGGATGATGGACCTATAAGCCATAAGGCGAAACAGACCCCTTTCTCACCTTGGTTGTTTTTTATCATGGTGTTTTTATCACAACGGTAGAAATAACAAGGCAGAAGTCCTCCTGCCCTCTCCGTGAAATAAATGCTTCTGCATTTCCCTCACAGACCCGGTACCTCTCTCCGCAAGCTCGCCGTCGGATGCACGCTCTGCTGGCCTCTTGCTCGACCTCCATGCTGATCCTGTTCAACCTGGTGTTCCTCGGGGGGATTCAAGTTGGAAAGACATACTGGTACAGGCTCTTCCTACAAGGTGGGTGCAGCCCCGCTCGCTGGCACGTTGTTATCTCCTTTGTATTTAGTTGTTGACTTGGAGGTGTTGGGGAGCAGCCATGCATGTGACACGTGATGGCACCTGCGTCAGCTGGGAGCAGCTTCTGCTCCAACTGTGACTGCAGTGTTACCCATCCATGATGCTTGACATCCAAACGCGGGGCACCCGGCTCTCCTGCACCCTCATGCCCTCCTTCGTTATGTCCCCCCAATGCTGGGATGTCTTCCTGCACTTCCCCGTTGTTTCCGGATCCCAGCCTTCAGTGTGTCACGAGGTCTAACGCAGCCCTCCCTTGTCCCATTTATGCTCTGAATTCCTGCTAGCAAAAATTTCCTGGGTCTGGTGTCCAGCTCTGGACCTGGCCATTTGTCTCTGAACATCATCACCCCGTTGTTTTGAAAAGGAAACATAGACATGTGTGCTTACGTGTGTGTGCGTGTGTGTGTGTGTGTGCATGCGTGTGTGTGTGTGTGTGTGTGTGTGTGTGTGTGTGTGTAGGTACGTGTGTTGTGGCAGAGGACAACTTTGCATGGGTCCCAGGGATCAAACTCAGGTCTCCAGGCTTGCCCAGCAAGCACCTTCACCCACTGAGCCATCTTGTTGGCCCCAACCGTGAGGTAATCTTTTGTTTCATGTGCACCGAGTAGGTGGGTTATCTGGGCATCCACAGCACAGCCACATCTGCAGCAGGTGGGATGCCAGCATGTGTGGCAGTTGTGAAAACTTTACAGTAACAGGTGGCATCATATCTGTGGTCATCACCGCGGCTTCTGAAAGGGGACAATAGAATCGTCCCTGGGTGTAGCACTGTAGCTGCTCACCGAGCTTCCAAATGAAGGCTCCTCTGTTCTCCTCCCCCCCACCTGTGCTTGGGTTTGGGGAGTCCTGGCTGAGTAGTGGCAGTGGAACCGGACTTGGCTGGCCCTGTCACCTCTGCATCAGGGTCCCCAAGGAGTCAGAGATACCTTTGCTGCAGCTCCCTTTGAACACCAGAAATGTTAGCCCAACACAGCGGCCGGATGCCTGATATCAGTCGTGGATGTAGATAGACCATGTGGCTCAGTGGGTTCACTGGGTCCCCTGTGACTTTAATCTCATCACTGTAAAAGCTCCTCTTTGACATACTTTCTGGTATGCTCAACTCATGGCTCCTGCAGAACCTGGAACACTGATGAGCACATGGAGACTCAGGGGTGGGGGGGCAGGGTGCTGGGGGGTGGGTGGGGATGCTGACCTTGGGCTCCTTGTCGCCTAAGGAGAAGGCTCTGATTTTTCACTTCAGTGAATCAAATATATCAGTTGTTTGCTATTTACAAAACACTGTGAACACAGGGATGAGAAAGGAAGCCCATTGCTGGGTGTGGTGACTCCACCCAGAATCCCAGGCTTAGTTAAAAGACTGAGGAAGAAGGTTTCTGAGTTTGCAGCCAGCCTGAGCCACATGTGAGACCCTGTATCCAATGGAGAGGGGGGAAGTAATGAAGGAAACACAGATCAGTGTGGAAGCCAAATGCATTTGTTTCCCATGCGACACTTGATTAGGGTAACTGCCGCGCAGATGTCTGTGGGAACTGCCGGAAGCCGTTACAGCAGAGTGACTGACTTTCCAGGGGGATGGTGTTTAAGATAAGCACCAAGCAAGAATTTACAAAGTCCAAGGAGGCAGGTGTGCTGGGGTGACTAACATTGGCTGCTATAGCAGAAACTCCAGATCTTGGTGAATGTTCACCATACTCATCAGGGCGGAGGAGACGGGTAAGCAGGTAGGAGTCAAACCCTTGGCTGCCATATAAAAAGCCTGTGTGACCGCACATGTTCCTGTGACTCTAGGACTGTGTTGTGGGCAGGCAGGGGAGGTGGTGTAGGGGTAGGGCAGGGGAGGTGGTAGATGCGTAAGGCTGAGATAGGAGGTCTGCTGGGCTTGCTGGCTGCCAGTCTAGCCCAGCTTCAGGTTTGTTGAGAGCCCCACATCATAGGAACGGGGCAGAGAGTGGTAGAGCTGTCCCCTGCCCTCTGCATGCATACAGAACATTCATACACTCTGCACCCACACCGCCTCCCTATGCACACAGTTTCATTTCTCTCACAGTTTACGGGAAGCCCAGTCCACGTTTTCTAAGCCGTTATTTCTAGGAGGTAGGATTCTTGATGACTGCCCACTGTCTTGTCTTAGTGTCGGGAAAGAGAAGATAAGGGAACATGAGGCCCGTGCGCCAGACACCTTAGTGGCATGTGACATTTCTGCTCATGTCCCGTTGGCCGGAACCGGTTATGTCACACTCCCGACTGCCAGGCTGGAGGTGTGGGAAGCGGGCAGGTATCACATGTATCAGACGTCTGTGTTACCTGGTGGTCACCCGGACAGAGGTGTCCCTGAAGCTGTGCAAAGTTTAGCTGAGGAAGAGGGGGAGTACTGACTGATCTGTGAGCATCAAGTGCATGGAGCCGGCGGGAGCTGGCGGCAGTGAGAAGTGGGGGCAGACCTGGGGCGTGCTGGTCCTCAAGGGGGCAGAGCAGCCCCTACAGGGTGCTCTTGCTGCTGCCCCTGGGGGTCACAAGGCTCACTGCACCACTTGCCTGGCACCCTGCCCATCTGCCAGTATGGAGGGCCGGCGATTTGCGTCCTGTGGTCTACGATAGGACATAGCGTTTCTGTCCTCCTCAATGCAGGGACTGCCACTCTTTACACAAGACTGTGAAGTCACTTCTCTTCGGGGGTTCCGAAGCCAGGGGCTCTCCAGGCAGACCTGTCTTTCTCATGAGCTGCTTGAGTCAAGGAACGTCTGCTGGGACTTTCGTCAGTTGCCCACTTTGTCATCTTCTTGTCAAGGGTTTTTTTGCCCTGATTTCCTGGGTTTAGATCTCTCGTGGAAGGAAGCCAACCAGATGGTGCCAAGTCTCCCATTCTGGTGAGCCCGACTGTCTTACGATTTAGATTGACCTGATAGAGATGGTTGTTATAAATATTCATGCTCAGGTACAAGAAATAATTAATGAGTTAGTATGCATCCTCAGATCCTACTGGGGGTGTTAATAGACCAGCATTCTAAAACTGAAAAAGAAAATCGGAGTTCTGAAGCCATCTGGCCCCCAAGGACCCCAGAAGGGCCTGTTGCCAGGTCCACGCAGCTTCTGATGAATGGGTCAGGGCTCTGGCAGCCTGACCATCTCTGACCTCTGCTTTTGGGTATAAAATCAGTTCTTGTTGCCCAAGACTCATCTCTGCACCCAGAAGAAATGGAAAAGACATGAGAGGACCTGTCTCCAGGGAACGGAGCAGCTCCAAGCCTAGCATCTAGACTTCAGGGTGTAATAGAAGTCTCCTCCCTCTGTGCTGTGATGGCTTGGGTATTGCTGCAGAGACAGAACCACTGAGTCATCCCCAGAGAACCTAGCTCAAGGAGTCAAGTCACACAGGGAAGGGACAGATAGGTGCCTAGGGGACAGGGATTATTGAGGGCTTATGAATGTCATTGCAGGAGTTTGAGGAAGCTGGTCACATTGCTGTCAAGAAGCAGAGAAAGCCGGGCGGTGGTGGCATACACCTTTAATCCCAGCACTCGGGAGGCAGAGGCAGGCGGATCTCTGTGAGTTCGAGGCCAGGCTGGACCGACAGCCTCCAAAACAATACAGAGAAACCCTGTCTCGTAAATACCAAAAAAAAAAAAAAATAAAGAAGAAGCAGAGAAAGATGAATGCTTGTATTCAAATTGTGACCTCCCGTGTATGAAGTCCAGGACCTCAGCCCATGGAAATGGCACCACCCTCCTTTAGGATGGGTCTTCCCCAGTTAGCATAATTGCCATAGTCCTTCCCAGGCACGCCAGAGGCTAACCTACTCTAAATAATATGCTTGAAGGCATGCCTCCCAGCTGATCCCAGATCCCACTGAGTTGATAATGAACAGTAACCATCAGGCTGTTGAATGACTTTCCCTGAGAAGATATGAATGAATGTCTGTTTGCCCCAGACAGGTCTTGATGGCTGACTGAAGAAATCATTCCACACAGGTCTAGTGTAGTGAATCAGTGAGTTCAAAGTGGTTCCTCATGGTGTGAGGTTACTAAGGAGCATGGAGACTCAAAGACAGCTGTGGCACTGGAATGCCCACTCCATACAGTGATGGCTGGAGTTTCCCTGGTTGACTTGCAGGCAGCTACAAAGAAGCATCACCGCCCACTGTCAACTGCTCCTGTCATCCTGGGGAGGGGCTTAGTGGCTCAACCTTCCGAGTTTCCTGAGTCTTGTGGCTCTCTGGCTCTGGAGGTCGTAGGACCCTCCCTCCAGGAGGGAGTGTTGCTGTTTGCAGTTAGCTACCCATGTCTCAGATGTTAACGCACACAGATACAAGCTTGCTAATTCTGCAGGGACATGGAAAACACAGGTGCACAGTCGCCAAATCTAAGAGAGATGGGAGCACCCAGAAGCTGGCTCACTAGCTTTTACTGCATAATAAACACTCATTGACTCCCCGGGAGTTCTTTCCCACACCGCTGATGTTCCAAGTGTCTCATGGGGTACCATGGAAGATTGATTGACCCTAAAGTCAGGACCTCCCTGTCTCCAGCGCTGACTTTGCTTTAAGCTGGCAAGTCCATCATACTGCTTCCACAGCAGCCTTGGCCCTGGACTCTGGGCGAGAGAGGAGGCTGCAGGACTAGATCTTTTCCTACTGTGTGCCTCCCCCACCCTAGTGAAGAATGGAAGGCAGACATGCCCAGAAAAAAAACCTGGGGCTTGCCAGGCATTGGTGGCACAAGTTTTTAATCCCAGCACTCGGGAGGCAGAGGCAGGAGGATCTCTGAGTTCGAGGCCAGCCCGGTCTACAGAGCAAGATCCAGGACAGCCTCCAAAACAATACAGAGAAGCCCTGTCTCGGAAAACCAAAACAACCAAACAAACAAACAAACAAAAAAATGTGGGGTTCTGGGTGAGTCATGCATGTAACTTTTTGTTGTTGTTTTTTTTCGAGACAGGGTTTCTCTGTGTAGCTTTGTAGACCAGGCTGGTCTCGAACTCACAGAGATCCGCCTGCCTCTGCCTCCTGAGTGCTGGGATTAAAGGTGTGTGCTGCCGCCGCCACCACCACCCTGCTCACATAACCTTTTAAACACCAAGGCTCACTTATGTTGCTCAGATAATTGAGCAGAGAATAAGGAATCTGTGTCTTCACTCTTAAAAAAAACATAGACCTAAAAATATTTGCCATTTAAACATGCTTAGAACTGATTAAAGTTTCGTGGATCTAAGGGGAATGTGGCTGGGCTGGGGTTTGACCACCTGCTTACTCTAGGATGAACTATACTGGGTCATGCTCCACAGAGACAAGTACAAAGTGCTGCTCGTTGCTATTTATTTATTTATATTTTTTCACAAAAAGCAGCTCAAGAGAGATAGATACCATGCAACAGAGTTCAAGCAGAGGGATTTTTTTATTAAGGGAAAAGGATCATAAAAAGGGCAAAGGGGAGGGGGGAGACCAGCCTCTGGGGACAGGAGCAGCGGTGGCGGGTGTGGGGGGGGTGGGGAGGGTGAGGAACAGACAGAGATGAGAGGGAGAGAAAAGAACAGAGATTGGAGGTGGGCGGGGCCCTTTTAAAAGGGAACACATGGAATAGGCACAGATGGTGCTCTTACTGGCAGCAGCTGAGGGCGTGTCCTGTCAGAACTCCAAAGGCAGGCCAGTAAAATGCCTGAATACTAACACTGCTTATGTCACCTTTGTCCCCGAAAGCTTAATGATGGAGATGCTTCAACCTTCCACACTAATGTGTGAATTGATTTCTTCACCAGGAACTTGTTGAGTTCTGTTCTGTAAAGCTATCAGTGAGACAGAACACTATATCTTGTGACGTTTCCTGAAGAGATGAGCAGGCATCTGTCCATACCAGATCTGTCCATACTCACAGACCAAAAGAGGGACTCCATCCAGCCTCCCTTGGTGAGCCGATGAGTTTATTGGGGTTACAAGAGCACACGTGACTGGGACAGCTTCACTGCTAGTCACACAGTTCACACATGAATGACCCTCACTCCTTGGCACACATGCAGGCGTGCAAGCATATGTTATGCACTTCCGACATCCTTACACACACACACACACACATACACGCATACACACACACCCCGATACACACACACCTGCATGCAGGCCACCCCAGCATCCTCCTGCCTGACTCCTTGCACAACTGCACATGTGTGCCATGTGCACACACGTGCAGAGCACACACACACACAAAGTTTGTCTTCCTTCTTCCTTATCCCCCCCATCACCTCGTGTATCTTCGCAAACTGTGCCTCAACTCTTAACCCCATGAGAAGCCCCTCGCCCAGGAGAACCTGGTTCCTCTCCCTGTGGATTCCAGTGAGGGAGGAGAGCGAGGCTCTCATGTGGGTCAGAACCCCAGCACTCCCCGAGTTTGCTTGCTATTTCTAGCTAAGAGAGGAGAAAATGCATTTTGCCCCCAACTAATTGGCTTGTCCGGACAGTTTATTCGTCTCCTGATGCAAATGCTTCTAGACAGCAATTCTATTTAAAGGCAAAGTAGAGTGTGGAACTTGAGATCCAAGAGGTCTGCGGTGAAATAAATCTCGCCCCTCCGCATCTTCTCACATCCTTGGGGTGAAATACCAAGGTGCGTGAGAGAAGAGGAAGGACAGGTGTCATTGCCTCCGGGCTGCTTGGGAGGACGCCAGGGACTAATTTCACTGGACCTCACCTTCAAATGGATTTTCCACGCCTCTCATTGCTTCTTCCTCTGTCTCCTCAGATCTCTTAGACTATGGAGGGTTGATGAGCCAGTGCCCAGTGAAGTCGATTCATACTTTTGAGTGTTTTACCTATGGTTAGACATAGACCCATAGTGGCCATTCTTGGCATCTGCCCTGGTTTCATTCCTGTTGCTGTGATAAAACGCTCTTAACAAAGGCAACCGATGGGAGGATTTATTTTGGCTCATGGTTCCAGATTGTGGTCCATCACTGAGGGGAAATCAAGGCAGGGACTCAAGCAGAGAGTCGCGTCACATCTCCCATCAAGAGCAGAGAGGAAGGAACGGACCCCAGCCTGTTTGCTCTCGCCCGGCCTTCACCTGTCTGATATAGTCCAAGACGCCCCCACAAAGATGCCCACAGGCCAACCTGCCTCTGACAGTTCCTCAGCAAGACGCCCGGCACGGCTAGAATTAACCGTCACGGCAGCGTCTGGATTTAAGACTCTGAGAAGTGCTGGCTTCTTCACCCTGTGCCACATTGCCACCCAGATACCTGGGTTTTCACAGGGGGATTTCAGGCCACGTCACCAGGCGTGTGACAGCTGGGGCAGTGGCGTACCTGGAGGTTTACTGGTGCTGAGGGAATTTCTGCAGTGGCTGGGAGAGACGTTCAACCAGGATGCATGGAAGTCCCTCTGTCTGTGGGCTTGCGCGGACCCCCTTCCTGCTAACCAGGGACTCTATGAAAGGCGGGAACGCTGTAAAGTGTCTTTAAACCCAACTCCTAGCATAGGTACGACTGACCAAGTAGGAACGAGGTGGCTTGGTATCTGTGCTGACAATTAAAACTACAGATTTGTAACCCTTTCTTCCTCACTAACCACTGACCTCCTATTGCCCCCACCCTCCGTCTCCAGAGGGGTCAGTATGGTGCTGTAAGGTAAGGTGGAGGGGAGGGCTTGATTTTCCTCCTCTGCAAATTGAGGCAAGTGAGCAGCAAGATTACTTTTTAGGAAAAGGTGTGTGTTTGTGTGCATGCATGTACATGCATGTGTGTGTGTGTGTGTGTTGTGCGTCTTAGTTGAAGATGTAGGAATATCTTCAGCATTATCCGTACTGTTTATTCTGTGTGGGGAGCCTCGCTAATCCCCTGTGGTGTATAACCCGGTTTGAAAACGGAAGGCAGAGACCCGGCTGTGCTTTGCGCCCACTTCACTATCTTTATCCTAGCCTCAAAGGAAAGAACTATTCATCTAGATTTGGCAGCATTTGGGGATAGCATGTATCAGTCAGCTACTGCTGCGTAACAAGCCACCACAGAGTTTCATGGGTGCAGCAAGCAATTGTTCAGGTCACCAGCCTCTGTCCCAAGAGAAGGGTGTCTGGTCTAGTGCCAACTCTTGCTTGTATTTGTGGTTGGCCTTGGTTTGGATTTATTGGCCAAGGAAAACTGATGGGACTCCTAGGGAGATCTTGTCTGTCGTGGTGATCCATGTTAGGTCAAAGAGAAGCAGCAGTCTGGGGAAATAGCTCCAGCCCGGGGGGTTGGGGGGTGGGGGGCAACTTCTGAGCATGTGCATAGCCGGAATTTATTTCATTCCTAGTACTAAACCAGCAAAACCCAAACCAAACCAAGACAAACCCACACTAACCGGGTGTGGTGGCCACAGTCATCCCAACACCCTTGGAGGAACAGCCAGCCTGGGCTACATAGGAGATTCAGGGCCAGCCTGGGCTACCTAGTAAGTCTTTCTCTTAGAAAAGTAAAAGCAGAAACAAAAGCTGTAAATGTCAGGATGGCAGTGGGTGAGGAGGGCGGGCAGATCCATCAGCCCGTGTAGGAGGTCCTAGCAAACCGACTCCAAGGCAGAGCCCCTGAGGGATGCCCCCTGGGCTGGAGTTCTTGTGAATGCTGTGCAGGAAAAGCCCTGGATAATCCCAGGCAACCCGTGACACCAACAAAGCCCAAAGGGGAGGCTCTGCCTCCTTATTCACCAGTGTCCCACACATCTCCCTCTAAGCCAGATGTTGATTGGTGGGGACAGCAGGTAGCAATGACGGGAAAGTACAATCCCCCCCCCGGCCCCCTCCCGTGCCAGGATGGCAGGGGGAGGCGGAGCTGCTGCCATGCATAGGAGCAGTGTCCAGCCATCGGGAGCCTCAGAGCCGCGAGCTTAGCTGCTGCAGCAGGCTCTATGCCTTGGGCCCCCTTTGCCCTCTGACGGCAGCAACAGCCCAGCTGCTGCCCTCTCCAGCGCAGAGGTGGAGGGAGTTGCTAATTTTAGACATTGAGTATGTCTCCAGGCAGCAGGGCTCACAACTTAAAGAAACGTTTTTCTTTTCTTTCTTTTTTCTTCTGGTTGTGTGTTTGTGTGACCCTGAATAACAGAAGGAGGGAAACAAACCCTCACCTGCTGTCAATAAAATAAAAGGAAAGATATAATCCTTTGCCTTAAAATCCAATCTTTTATGTCACAGGGCCATGTCCTTTTGCTGTGGGAAGTCTGGGGGACCGGGGACTAGTCCTTAGGAGAAACCTGTCACCTGTGCTAGTTAGAGGCAGGAGGGAGGGGTAAAGCCAGGGAACTTAGAGGGGTATCTGGGCTGCTTGGGGCCAGGACACCCAGTGAGAGACCAAGAGATGCAGCTTTTCCGTGCCTAACCCACATCTCTCTCCTGACTGTGTGTATTTTGGGTGGGTGGGCCACTCTCCTTTGTTTGGTAAGGTCTCAAGTGAGAGTCACCTGCAGCACGGGGGCTGCATTCTGAGGGCTGTCAGACCATAATGCTGCAGCCAAACGGTTACAAGCTGGAGTCTGAATTTGGGGCACCCGTTGGTTCATTAAGTAAATGTTTCCAAGGATGGGTCTGAGATACGGGGTGAAGGTAGGGACTCTGGGGCCCTGGACTCAGAGTTGTGGCCCCTTATGAGCCATTTACATGGAGTCCACTATGCCTTGCTTATAGATTCAGGGCTTTCTGGAGAGTGATCTGTCCCTTCCACCGATCCCTGCTCAGCCTGCATCATTGGTTTCTTTCCTATGTTAATTTTGATGCCTCTCTCTTTGCTCCTCTGTAACAAAGCAGCCCGAACATCTGGTCACAGAGACCTGTCTTCCAAGCCCCACTTTATCTCAGCTTAGTTTTTATTCAGCTAGAAGAAACCAGATGAATTTAAACGTAACGGAATTGTTCCCGGTCCTGTTTTAACATTCTGTGTGTGTTCACAGCACCCCATAACTCAGTTTTCTCATATGTAAAGCCAGCGTCCTGGTTACTCCTCTAATCTCCATGGCTGTGCCCTGCAGGATTGCAGGGGCGTTGGGTCACGCCTTCTGCATCGATGCTCGAGATTGCTGTCATCAGTGGAAGCACACAGGGAGGAAATATAAGAAATGTGGGAAGCCTCTCACAAGGGGACAGTGGCTGGGGAAGTCTGGCGTGAGTCTGAGACCCTTCCTGGAGAGAAGTGATGGAAACGGGAGGGGAGAGGTCCCCAAAAGCTCTTGCTGACTGTTTCATGGGGCTGGAGGTCGTGATGATCGTGACCCAACTGACGGAATGTGCTGCAGTGCTTGGTGATTGTAGCACTCTGGGAACAAAACGGTGAGTGGTCAGGGTAGGTGCCACGAGCTGATTGTGACACGAAACGGAACACCCACCTGCCCTGGCTTTGCTTGTCTCTGTGGTTTGGATAAGAGTCATCACAGAGGAGGTGGCATGAGTGAGGACCACAGTCACAAATGCAGGGAGATGTAGTGGCTCATTCGGGAGCTGGAAGCTTCTGTGGGGAGTCAATGTGAGTTGAGGCAGGCGAGCAGACAGATGTGCTGGGGGGCGCCAGGAGCAACTAGAACAGCAGCTAATGAAGGCTGAGGACCTTGGACTGTGCCCTTAGTGCCCCAGGGCCTGGGGTGAGGCATGACGATTTTACAAGAGTGTCATGATCCTCATTTCTGAAGCTGGATAGCAAAGGGGGACCAATAGGAGGCCGTGCAGGGGAGACTGGGGTCCTGCATTATGGTTGCCAGGTAACACGGACTAGGAAGAGGGAGGGGCTGCAGGGTGTCAGTTGGGTCTTCACAGCGTACACAGTTCGGTGGTTTGGGTAACTGAAATGAACAAAATATTCCAGGTTTGTTTACTGATGCTGGTAGCCGGCCCCAGACCAGTTTCTGGATTTTGGGAAAACAGTAGACTTCCACAGTTTCCTGACCTTCGACTCTGGAGACCGAGGGGGAAGCGCGTCCAAGGACTGGTCCTCTGTAGCCGCAGGCAGCCTTGCTCAGTCAACCGCCTGGACGCGTGCTTTTCTGAAGGGTGCATTAAGAGTTTCTTTATGGACGTTTCCCAGGCATTGTCAGGGTCACTTGTCTTTCCTTCTAAAAGCTTGCTGTGAGTGTAGTTTCTCCTTCTGCTTTGTTTTCAGCATTTTAAGTCTCTGTGTGTCCGCATTTACCTCGACTCCCTCCTCCCTGCTGGGTCTTCTCAATGTCTCTCCTTGTGTCTTTTCTGCACGAGAGCCTGTGAATGTGTTTCTGAGACCTCACCTGGAGGTATTGTCCTCTGGGCAGTCTGTGCTTGCATTTCCTGGACAGTGGGACCGGCCATAGTCACGTCTCCTCAAGGAGGGGGTCAGTTCCCTCTCTGTCACTTCCAGAGGAGCCTGGTTTGCTTCCCGTTCTGGGCCTTGGCTTTTGTTCTTTGGCAGCTCACCTGTCTCAGCGCATGGGGAAGCTCTGGAGTCTGCGACTTCACCACGAAGGTGGCAGCACAGTCCAGACTTGTCAGCAGACAGATATCTTCATGGCAGGGCAAGCTAAGAGCTCCTCTTGCTTCTTGGGGAGTCCTACTTTAGATCCTTAATATCCCGTTGTCTTAGTTACTTACATCACCGGCTTTCCAAATTAACAAATATATTTATCTGACTATTTTCAGCTTTTTTCCCCCTTAGAGAGTTGTTCAAAACAGCATTATCAGAAGCAGAAATCTTACCTAGAAACAGGAATCTTTCCGTAGAAGCCCTAATATTTGCTTCAGTCAAACATGCCATTTGGAATGTCCGAGAAATGACAGCATACTGCGAATGTAAATCGGAGTTTCCGGTAAGCACTGTATTCAGGTGTTCAGGAAGCTTGCTGTGTTGGGCGGAGTCCCTGGTTCTGGGGTCTCCATTGCCAGTGGGAGAGGGTGGTAAGGGGCTTGGGAGGCAGACAGGCACGTGGAGCTGTTTACAGGTGTGAGACCTGGAGCCCATGGGTAGCCTCTCAGACACGCAGATTCTCATCTACGTATTAAGAAAACACCCAGCTCACGGGTGAGTGTGTAAGTCAAATATGCCTGAGCCTAGGCATAGGGAAGTCCTTCCTGTAGCCATTGCAATGGCTCATTGTGATCGGCAGCTGTCAGAATTTAGAGTCGTCTAGGAGACACACTCCAGGTGTGTTTGTGTGGGTGTTTCTGGAGAGGGCTATCTGAGGAGGCAGACTCACCCTAGAGGACGGCTGGGAACACAGACCGAAAGAAGAGGAGGGGAGGGCAGGCAGGGGGTCATGTCTCTGCTTCCTGACTGCAGACACCATGTGACCAGTCACTACTCTCTCATGCCACCATGGCGGACTAGAGCTTCTACTGTGTACCCAGACAAACCCTTTCGTACATTGTTTTTGCCACAGCAACGGGAAAAGCAAGGAACAGACTCAATGAATGTTGATAATACTATTATCAACATCGAGGTCCTTTTTTTTCCCTCCAAAGTATTCGTTACCCATGTCCACATGCAAAGGTACCGACACTACACACAAGCGATAACTCAAAATGTGTCAAAGCTGAAATGCAGGAGCCAGAAGCATCAAGCTCTTAGGAAAAACTGGGCATGATGACTGGCGGTGTCTTAGCCATGGCCTCAGAGCACAGGCGGCATAGAGAAAAGCCACTCAGCTGAACGTGATCAAAATTAAAGACTCATCGGGTGCTGGGCAAGGAGGATTGCTGTGAGCTCCAGGCCAGTCTGACCTACTGAGTAAGACCCTGTGTCCAAAACACAACAAAATATGCATTAATTACAAAAAAACTTTTTTGCTTAAAAGACATCATCAAGGAAATGAAAATACGGTTAGAACATGAGGAAGGGTTTGCAATCCATGTGTTAGATAAGAACCTTCAAGCTCAATGGTTCTCAACCTTCCTAATGCTGCAACTCTTTAATACAGTTCCTCGTGTTGTGGTGACCCCAACCATAAAATTATTTTTGTTGCTACTTCATAACTGCAATTGGGAATCATAATGTAAACATCTGTGTTTTCTGATGACCTTAGATGACCCCCGTGAAAGGGCCGTTTGACCCCTCAGAGGGGTCACAACCCACAGGTTGAGAACCGCTGCTCTAGGTGGACTCCGTGACTCCACTAAAAACAGATGAAGGCTCTGAAATGAAGATCTGAGCACAGGGAAAAGACCCAATGTCATGAGAGTCATCAGGAGAAGTCTCCTGGACCCTCAGTGGGTGCCACTTCACAACCCCTAGGACAACTGTAATCAAAAACAAACAAGGAGTAAGGAGAGACGTTTTGCCGAGGACGCTGAGAAAATGGAGCACTCAACTCAACCACTGCGGATGAAGACAGGAAGCAAGTTTGTCAGGGATTTAAAAACTTAAACGCAGTTACGGAACCCAGCAATCTATTCTCAGGTATGTGTCTAGGAAAAACAGAAATGTCGGTCTGTAGAAAACCTGGTGCACGCATGCTCATGGCACCCTTGCTCAGGACAGCCACACGGAACCAACCCAGACAGCCGTCAGCCGATCAACGGAAACAGTGTGTGAGATGTCCCCACAGAGTGGGGTGTTTTAAAACACTAGGCGCTACCCAAAGACTGGATAAGTGAAGGGGGCAGAGGACCCCACGTGGGGTAGTTCCACTGCCCTATAGCCGACCAAGTATACAGATGGACCTAAAACTCTTACCTAAAACTGTGAGCAACACAGATTGGAGGGTGATGGCCAGAGGGTCCAGGCTTCCTTTCTGAAGGTGATCCAGTATTCTAAAGTAGGCTACGGTGATGGTGACACAGCTTGCTGACTGAAACACAGCTTGAAGTTGCGTGCTCAAAACTCAGAAATCATGTGGTATGTGAAGGATGTCTCAGAAACAGCTGATAGAAATCACTTAAGAATAAATAATAGTTGGTCTGTTCTGTGGGGCGTTTCCTGGAGCCAGGTGAACAAATGTCTATTCAGTTCTACTGGGGCATTGGCTACAGAGAAACACACACACACACACACACACACACACACACACGTTTCAGACTGGCTTAGGGAACCAGTGAGCTCACTGGGGTTGCCCATAGGATCATGGGTAACTCAGAGGCGGCTGCCGTACTGAAAGCCCACCCCAGCACAGCAACAACCACATAAAGCTACCCCACTGGAACCCCCTGCGTGACTTGCAGGCAATGCTGCAGAAGAGTCTCCCTGCCCCCCCAGGAGACCTTCCCCCGTGTGTAACCCTGGGCGGGGCCTTGTGGGGCTTATCACCTTCTTGGTTAGTGTGTGTGAGCTTTGTGAGCCTCCCTCCTGTTTTCCGGGAGAGAGTTTTCAGCTATGAGGAAATAGCTACAACCGCAGCCAGACTGGGCCCTTCCCTCTGTTCATCTACGTATTCGTGTAATTGTCCACCTGTCCATCTGCCTTCCGCCAAGCCATTAATTTACCATTTATCCTTCCCCCCATCTCAGGCAACTCTGCCCCCCCCATCATCTCTCATTCTGTCAATCAAAAATATTGCTCACAGTAATAGTTGATACTGGAGACGAGGAGCCACGCCGTTAGCTGCTCTCCACCACGCTGCTCTGCCGTTTCTAGTATTCTTGAGCTTCCTAACCTAGCACTAAGGCGACTTTCCCTGGCTCTCCAGGGGACATGCTTCTATCAGTCCATCTGGAAACAGATGGATGCCTAGAAGTGAAGACTGAGAGACAGACCCAGGCTTGGAGGCAGGGACACCTGGACCACATCCTGGCTCTGCTGGGTCCTTCGAACGACGCGCGACAAACTTCCCAGTTTTGCTTGTTTGCTGTGACAACTCGAAGTTAAATGTGTCCGACACTCGCCGCCGCCTTCTCGCAGTTGGAGCTTCACGCAGGCTGGGTGCCTGGTGGCTGTGTCCCTCACTGCTTACTCGATGTCGAGGGGTCCTGAGGTTGACCTGCTCTAGAGCAGCTTCCCTTGCGAGTCTGCCCCCTCTGTGCTGTCCGTCATTGTCATTGATCAGTGTGGTGTCAGCTGGTCTCTCTCTCACCCAGCCTCCAGCACAGATGTCCCCTTACTCTAATGCCCGTCAGCATCACCAGGACAGCTTACAGAAAATGCTATCACCTTGCCCCTACCTGTAAGGGGTTCTGATGGAGCAGGTCTGGGGTGGCCCCAGGAATCTGTACTGTACAGAGGACCCCGGTGACTCCAGTTGTTATCAGTTGGGGAAACTATCGTAACTGATCTGCTAACAGCCGCTGTAGTTAATAGCACGGGGAGCTCCCAATTCCCCTTCCTGTGCCCCACATGAGCCCATTTCTTCAGCACAGAAGAGCTGACCTATAGCATTTTTCTATTTATGAGTATGGTATGTCTAACACAGCCTGAGACTCTTGGAGGAGATAAGAGCCCATCAACCAGCTGAGGAAAACTATCTGCTCCATTTATCCTCACGGCCAGCATGTGGGTTTAGACACATTCCATTTACTATCAGAACTCTGTTCTGCGTGAGTTTACTGGGTTTGTATAGGTTGACAGAGGGGACATTTGGGGAAGTGACGTGATCATGGCCATGGGTGTGTCAAGCAGATGTTACTGCAGCAAATGCCCAGCTCCAGAGAGGAGCAGAGGGTGGTAGGGTGTCCCCCGATCTGTGCCCACCTTAAGACACTGCGTGGAATCTAACACTTTCCCTGGTGAGGGAAGAACCCATCATTCTTCACAGTCAGATGCTGCTGTGGAAGCCCTCGTGACCTGTGGGAGTGTGCTAGAAACCACTTCGGGGAGACATTCCCTGTCCAGTGTTCTGAAAAAGACGATGCATTCTCTCTCCCTTCTTCCCCCTTTTCCTGTGTGAGTGTGTGTGTGTGTGTGTCTGTGTGTGTGGTATCTATGGTATATGTGTGTGTGTGGTGTGTGCATGTGATGTGTATGGTGTGTATGTGGTGTGTGTATGGTATGTTTGTGTGTGTGTATGTGGTGTGTGTGTGTGGTGTGTGTATGGTGTGCTTGTGTGTGTGTGTGGTGTGTGTGTATGGTATGTATGGGTATGTGTGTGTGAGTGCACACATGTAGTCTCTTGGTCCGGGTGTTCTCCAATGATCTAGGTTGGCTAGCAAGCCCCTAAGACTTGCCTGTCCCTGCTTTCCTAGTTGTCACAGGCATGCGATGCTGCCCCTGGCCTTTTTACGTGTGCGAGTGCTAGAGAAGCGGGTAGCGAGAGGGGTTTTTACTCTGAGCGTGCCTGTTTAGCTCGTATGCCACACTCTAGAAGTCTCTTCACATTCGCTCTTAGCTATGGTCTCCTGGGATTACTGGCCTCTTAAATCCAAGCTTGTGCTTGAAAAAATTATTTTTACTTAGTTTTTAAAGACTTATTTTATTATTTTAAATTGTGTGTGTGTGTGTGTGTGTGTGTGTGTGTGTGTGTGTGTGTGTGTGAGTTGGTACCCAAGGAGTCCAGAGACATTAGATCCTCTAAAGAGCTGGAGTTACAAATGATTGTGAGCTGCCAAATAGATGCTGGGAACCTAACCCAGGTCCTCTACAAGAACAGTCAAGTGTTTTGTTTTTGTTAATTTACTTAACTTTGTCTTATGTGCATTGCTGTGATTCCCTGGAACTGGAGACAAGGCAGGTGTGAGCTGCCATGTGGGAGCTTCCCCTGGGAGGGCAGCCAGTGCTCTTAACCGCTGAGCCATCTCTCCGGCTGCAACAGTTGAGTGTTGCTAATCACTTAGTCCTCTCTCCAGCCCCATTGCCTCTGTTTCGTGAAAAGTTCTTAGAAGTCTTCTCACCATTTAAAAAAAGTGTGTCAATTTTCCTTTTCTTCTTGACTTCTAGGCATTCTTAAATGTGTGTGTGTGTGTGCATGTGTGTGTTTGCACTTGTGTGTAGCATGTGTGTGAGTGCATGCTTGTGTGTGTGTGCATGCTTAGCTGCACATGTGTGCATGAGTGGAGACTAGAAATGGGAGTTTTCCTTGATCACTATTTACATTAGGTTTTGCTGATAGCTATGGAGCTAACTGACTGGCTAGAGTGGCTTCCAGTGACCTCCAGAAACCTACCTGCCTGTGCCTCACCAGCCCCCCAAGGCTAGGGCCGCGGGTGCTTGCCGCCATGGGGGTCTAAGCTGCGGCCTTCATGCTTGTATGGCAAGCACTTCACTGCCGGAGCCCTCAGCTCAGCCCCGAGGCTGTGTGGGTCTGTGTGGCCATTCCTGTGGTGTGATGGGCTACATTTTATCTGCTCTGTGGCTTTATTAGTTACTTTCTAGTTGTTTTGATAACTTCGTGAACAGGACAACTTATGGAAGGAAGAGTTAATGTGAGCTTGTTTGAGGGTTGGGAGTCCATAGTGGCAGCAGGCCTGGTAGCCGGAGCAGGGAGGAGAGAGGTCCTATTTCCTACTGTGTCAGCAGGGAGAGCAAGCTGAAAACGGACAAGGCTTCTTATCTCGCAGCCTGCTGCCCCTGCACCTGACACACCTCCCCCTAAACATCCCCAGCCACCAACAGGGACCAAGACAAATGCCCAAGTCTACATTCCCCCCCCCACTAACGATGTCTGCAGATGACAGCAGTTCTCACTTTCTGTCAAGTCCCGTTTGTCAATCACGCAGTCACCGCTGGGACTTTTCTCGGCACCACCTAGGGAGTATGCCTGCAGTCTTTCTGTATTTTCTCAGAGGAGCTTGACTGTTGCTTTTCCTACTCAGATCTCAAATTCATTTAGAATTATTTTTACGGAATGGTATGAGGTTAAGGTCAAGTTTTGGAGTTGGAAGAGGGGTCGTTTTGGACCTCAGATTTCCCCAGAGCCTTCATTGAAAAAGCCTCTCTTTCTGCACAGTTGTGCAGTTCCAGTAGTTGGATCAATACTGCCCTTAGTGAAGTTAAGTCTGTCACAGTCAAGGTGACCATCTCCCCTCTTTAGAATTGTCGTGCTATTGAAATATCTCACCAATTTCTACCAAAAATGCTTATTTAACTTCATATTGAAGCTACACTTTCTTTACAACCTGTGGCTTAACCCTGGTTTACTTAGAGATGATAGAATACAAAACAACTAGTCAGCGGTAATTTTTGATAAGTTACAAGTAAAATCATTTACATATATATATACAACAAAGTAGCCGACAGCCAACTGATGTGTTCTGGAATGTTCCATTCAAATGGTGTGGTCGTTTGAATGTAATCGGTCCCCATAATCTCATAGGAAGTGGCACTATTCGGAGGTGTGGTTTTGTTGGGGAAATGTGTCACTGTGGGGTATGGAGGTACTGTTGAAGTTTCCTATGCTCAGGATACCACCCAGAGTCTCAGTTGATTTCCTGCTGCCTGCAAGATGTGGGCCTCCTCAGCTACCAGTCCAGCACCATGTCTGCCGCACACCGCCACGCTCCCCATCATGGTGATAATGGGCTGAAGCTCTGGAACTGTAGGCGGGCCACCCAAATTAAATGCTTTCCTTTGTAAGAGTTGTTGTGGCCATGGTGTCTCTCCACGGCAGTTGAAACCCTAACTGAGACCCATGGAGAGGGACTTACCTCTTCGTCTCTCGTATGGCATCATTGTAACCAGGCCCGTGGGAGCTGGCGATGCAGAAGCCAGTGGAAGATCGCGGGTTTTATGTCAGATGCCAGCCTGAAGATGGCGGCTTTCACGTGACCCCCTCCTCAGCACCAGGGCCTTCTTCCAACAGACAGCTTTGGAGGAAAAGGGAGCATTTGATGCATCTTAACGGACAGACTTTAAATGCAGCGGAGCTCATGGCCAAAGCTTCCAGAGGCCACACACAGCCACCCATCGGTGTTCAGAGTGGTAGGAAATGACACGCCCATGTGGCAAGGATGGAGGTGTGCCACTCCGAAAACCCTCATTCCACACAGGGATGAATTTGTCTTTGCACTTCAAGGCTGAGAAGTAGCTATATTTTCAGAATTATTGGGAAATTTGGATGTCCCCGCCCCAGCTCAGCAGACAGCAGAGGTCTCCCCGACCCTCAATGGTTTAGCAGACAAGCTGAGAGTCCCCACCTTCAGCTGGGCACTCCTGTTAAGGTCCCCACCCCTCGGCTCAGCAGACAAACTGAGGTTCCTGCTGCACCCCCACCTCCTTCCTAGACTCTATGCAGACACTACCATTTGGCACTGTTTTCAAAACCTCTTTTTTTAAAAAAACATTAAATGCAATACAGCCACCTCCAGCACTGTACAGCGTTGGAGGATTTGGACACATAGTGCCCTATGTGGACCCTGCCTCCATCAGGAGATGAACAGTCCGCCTGGCTGTGCTACCACGTGGATCTCTCTGCTTCTACTCTCTGTCTCTTCCTTCAAGTTCATTCTGGCTTCCTGCTGGGACTCAGCTATGGCTGGAACCTTGGTCTCTTCTGCCGCAGTCTTTCTGAAGCCTGCCTGTGTCCCTCCTGTGTGGTTCAGGCGTGAGTCTGGATGTGCAGGGTTCCTTAGCCAGCTGGCTGCACTCTGGAGCCCCCCCTCTCCAGCTTACAGGGCCCCTTTATTTCCATTGCTGGGGCTGGAAAGACAGGGTTCCTGCCTGAGTATCTTGCTGGGCTGTGATTGGCCTCTGCTGTCTAGACACCAAAGGGGCCAGGGTCAGAAAATCAATGCTGAATCTCCTCACAGTCTGGTTCTTCCAAAGCCTGCCGCTTAGGTACTTGTTTGTATGCATTGTTTCAGTGTTGTAGGGGTCCAGATCCCCTTTCTCTACAAGTGTAACATGGTGTAGCCATTTTGAGTACAGTGTATGGTGAGCTCTATCACAGCAGAACCAGAACTTGCTACTTAAATTTAGTTATGCTTTCCCGTGTGTGTGTGTGTGTGTGTGTGTGTGTGTGTGTATCTGTGTGAATGTGGATGTGTCTGTGTAGATGAACATGCACATGTGTGTGCTTGTGTGTGTTGGAGACCAGAGGTCAGTCAGCCTTGGTGTTGTTCTTAGGAATGTGGACTTGTGTTTTGAGACAGTCTCTCATTTGCCTGGAGCTCTCCAATTGGTCCAGGTTGGGTAGTCAGCAAACCCCATGGAGTCACCTATCTCTGCCTCCTGATGCCACATTTTTATGTTTGCTCTAGGATTTGAACTCAGGTCCTCATGCTTTCATAGTGAGCATTTTTTACTGACTGTGTCTTAGTTAGGGTTCTTGTTGCTGTGATGAAACACTATGACTGAAAAGAAAGTTGGGGAATGGTTTGTTTGGCTTACACTTCCACGTTGTAAGTCTGTCATTGAAGGAAGTCAGGACAGGAGCTCAGACAGGGCAGGAACCTGGAGGCAGGAGCTGATGCAGCAGTCATGGAGGGTGCTGCTTACTGGCTTCCTCAGCCTGCTTTCTTATAGAACCCAGGCCCACCAGCCCAGGGATGGCACCACCCACAATGGGCTGGGCCCTCCCCCATCATTAAGAAATGCCAGCCAATGGTGGAGGCACATATCTTTAATCCCAGTCCTCAGGAGGTAGGCAGGTCTCTGTGAGTTGTAGGACACCCTGGGAGTTCCAGGACAGCCAGGTTACATAGAGAAACCTGTCTTGAGAAAGAAAGGAAGGAAGGATGAAAGAAGGGAAGGAGGGAGGGAGGGAGGGGAGGGAGGGAGGGAAAGAAAGGAAATGCCTTCCTTTAATTTCTGTTAAGTTGATGTAAAACTATCTAGGACACTGGGCTGTCTCCAGACTCCAAATACGTCTGGTTATTTTCACTAGAGTATTTGTTGACTGAGCAACTGAACTTTAAAACCTATTTGTAAAACCTCTTGGACATAATAACTCTCCATGCTATGACGGCAAAAAGAAAAGCCCCGCCCACTTGTTCCCCAGCCTAGCCTCTGACTTTGGTGGGGTCAGTTGTTCATTTCCTGGCCTCTGAGCCATTCTGCCTTGTGTGATCTGCCTTCATCCTCTCTGGGCTGATCAGGAGGCTGTGAACACAGCTCTAAGTCCTAGGGTCGATAGCCAAGATAAAAGCCCCAAGATGAGAAGGCACTGAATCCTGGTTGGGTTTTTTTCCCCCTGTCCTTATGGAAAGAGTAATAGCTCTTGCTAGTAAAAACTGTATTTCTCGTGAATATCTGTTGAGTCATAATGAGGAGCATTTCAAAGCGACGGCCAAGGAAGAAAAATGACCTGTGATCTCAGCGCCCTGACACAACCCCTTCCCGCCACACTCTGCTGGCATGTCTTGCAGAAATGCATTTTTATCTTCAATTTACAAATTTTCTGTAATATCAACCACGGACCTTAGAAATGATTGTGAGCCAGAAGTCTAAATGAAATGCCTGGTTGAATATTTAAAATGCAGAGGAATTTAATAACAAGCTGACCATATCTGCATGTCTCCAGTTTACTCATTATTTCTAGAAGAAAAAAAAGTAATATCCCAGTTATTCAAATATTGTGGTAAAATTATATACCCTCATTATGGACTAAAATAATGGGTGATTTCTTATTATCTTTCTAAGACTGCCATGGCAGAACTCAGCAATTATGACTCAGACAACAGCCCTGAAGGTTGCAAGGTGCCCCCAACCCCCTGGGAAGGCCTGCTGTCATTTGGAGCCTGGGTAGGGTAGGTCCTTCTCATTCCTCCCAGCATGGGTGGTAGCTGTCAGTCTTTGGTGTCAGCCCTAGTGGAGGCTGTCTGTCCTCCATGTCAGCCTTGGTGGTAGCTGTCCACCCTTGGTGTCCTCGGCTTGTTTCTGCATCTCTTCTGACTTGACTCGTCACATGCCACTCTCCCTGTCTTTCTGTCTGTGTCTGTTTTTCCTTCTGACAGAGCATGGCAGTCTTCTTGGCCTTAGAGCCTCTCCTAGTGGAGACTGACCCCACCTGATTTCCTTCTGAGGAAGCGCTCTCCCCCAGTCACATTCTGGAGAAGGGGACTATAACCCCTGCCCCTTCTTGCCCTTGCCTTACCCACTGGGGACATTTTATTCTACCCATGGAGCTGACCAGTGTCTATGTGAGGCACACCTTGTAGACATCCTTGCACAGAGCTGTGACCACGTTCTTGGCCCTCCATCTTCACTGCCGTACAACTTCTCCCACCCTGATAGTCCCTACACCTTACCCCAATATGCCTATAAATAGAAGTTAGATTCCGACTGTGTCCGAGAGCCTCTCACTGCTGTCCACAAGAACAGTGAGTTGGGGGGGGTAAATATGGGGAGGAAGCAGAATTTAAATTTAAGTTCAGTCATCGGTATCTGCTATGTGTGGGCACCGGACCAGTTTTTTGTCACTGTAGCATTTACTTTGAGTGGTTTGCAACTTGTCCTGCTGAAGTTACAGCTTCAGGTAAGTTGGGTTCCACAATAGGCAGACTTCCACAGGGCTTTAAATCCCAGGCAGCTAAGAGAAGACTTGTGGTGAGTCTTGTTGATTCCTGACTGCTGACAGCTGCCAAGCCCACCCTTCCTTCCTGTGTCCCACCTCTGGGCAGGTGACTCAAAGGAACTTTGCTCTTCCATTCGCCCTCTCTCACCCTCCCATCCCCCTGCCTCGCAACCCCCCCACATACACACACATGTAAGCACACATGTAAGTGTACACATACCCACATGTAAGCGCTTTTTGGAAGTTCCAGGCATGAAAACCTAACCGTCAGTTTACAGCCCTGGTGTAGAGAAAGCCTCTTGCTCCTCCCTCATCTCAAGATGCCCTACCTCCGCACAAAACATCATTGTGGGTGTGGGGGGGTGGAGGCCCAGGACAACAGGGGCACGGGACTACAGCAGTTTGGGCTGTTTCTTCCTGGGTGACGCATCCCATCCGTCTCAACCCCGCGCCGTCACCACATGCTTCCTGCAGGGGACTTGGAGCCATGCACGCATTGCCCAGGCCTTCCTCCCTCTGTCTCAGCTCCTCTCTCTTCTGCCATTACTCAGCTCTGGACCCATAGTCATTGGATGAGGTCTGGAACCTTGCCCTCAATATCCAGCCTGCTTATTCGGTGCTACTTGGATGTTAATCTCTAGACCCCGAATCTACGCTCACTCAGTGTCAAAGCTGATTGATTTTTGTCGGTTCATACATGCATTTCCAGCCTCTCCATAGAGAAATTAGTGGCCACGTGTATTGTGTGCATGATAATACAGAATGCAAGATTAATCGGAAAATCGCACAGAGGCCTGAACATGCATTATGCAAAATGCAAGCACAGATCATATTAGGCACTGGGCACATTTGAGTTAACATGCCTACATGTAGGAATCGCAGGAAATTTGGGGTTCAATTCAAGTGACACCAGGATGGAGCCTTTAGGGAAAAAAAACAGCCCATTCTAAGTTTAACGATTGTATAATTTATTCAGACGCAGACGTACAGAATTGTTAAATAACCCACTTGATGTGTATGTATAAAAACAGTTTCCTGTCATTTGAAGCCTTGGAATCGGCCCAAGTGTATAATGCTGGCCTCCACAGATGCTTAAGGAAGGTAAAAGGGACAAATACAATATAGTGAATATTTGGCTATGTATTCAGCTCTAGCCTGTGAGGCAAAGGGCTGTCCTTGGATGCATGGCCATCATCAGCTTGGGATCTTGTCTGGATTCCCGGGAAGGCACCCTTTTCTCTTTGAGTCTAAGCTCAGGATTGGGGAATCTTTCAGGATTCCTGGAATAAAGACACCTCAAAACAAACCCTAGCTCTGGAGGTAGAACTCCAAAAAGCATACACTGTAGCCCTGGCACTAAGAGGCTGAGGCAGGAGGATGGAACATTCATGGCCCACGTGAACTTTGTAATGAGATCTGGTCTTGAAAACACTACAGCTGTGGGTGTAGCTCAGCCACAGAGTGCCTGTCTAGCATCTGCAAAGCCCTGGGCCACATTCCAGCATCAGAGAAGGGAGGAGATAGCAGGGAATGGAAATTGTAAGCCTGTTAGGCCTGGAGGCCTGAGTGGGTCAGCCCAGGGTAGTTAAACAGTGCTGTGGTTAGGATCAAAATGAATACAGACAGCAAAGACAAGAAACACTGGAACCAAGCATTGCTGTCGCTGAGCTAGAGTGGGCTTTAAAGTCAAGAAAACAAAAGGCTCAGAACCAATGCGCAAAGTCAGCTTACCAGGCTGGCTCAGGAAATCTTAGCTTAGGTGTGCCCAGGGCTCTTCTCGTTGTCAGAGATAGAAGTTTCAGTCCAGAAACTGGCTCCATCCATGGAGATGAGGAATGCTGTTTCTTCCTCCTGGCTCCTCACCCTGGAGGCTCCCCTAAAGTGTAGGTTGGTAAGCTTCCGTGAAAGGAAGGGTTGAGCTATCCATGCATTCCAGGATTTAGCAGAAAGGAGCAAAATATGCTTTTCCTTATTGAAAGAACAAATATAGGGCAAGGGGGACAGTTCAGGTGTAAGAGCACTTGCTGAGTGAACTTGAGTTTAGGGACCAACTGGGTAAAAGCTGGGTGTGGCTGCAGAGCTGTATCATCCCAGGGCTGGGCACTGGGGGAAGCAGAAAAAGGAGGGTCACTCTGGACAGCCAGCCTAGCTGAGAAGCGACAGGTCAGGCTCAGTGGGACATCCGGTCTCAAAGGAGTGGTGGACCATGTGTTACTTTCTGTTGCTGTGGTAAAACACTACAACCAAGACAACGTATAGAAGAAAGGGTTTCTTTGCGGCTAACAGTGCCAGAGGGATGAGTCTGTCTCCATCAGATGGCTTGCAGGCAGGCGCCAGAGCAGCAGCTGATAACTCACATCTTACCCACGAACAAGCAGAGAGAACTTGAAAGGGTCCTAGTCTTCAAATACCACAAAGTTCATCCCAATGACACACCTCCTCCAGCGAGGCCACACCTCCTAACCCTCCCCAAACCTCCAGCGAGGCCACACCTCCTTACCCTCCCCAAACCTCCAGCGAGGCCACACCTCCAACCCTCCCCAAACCTCCAGCGAGGCCACACCTCCTAACCCTCCCCAAACCTCCAGAGAGGCCACACCTCCAACCCTCCCCAAACCTCCAGAGAGGCCACACCTCCTAACCCTCCCCAAACCTCCAGAGAGGCCACACCTCCAACCCTCCCCAAACCTCCAGAGAGGCCACACCTCCTAACCCTCCCCAAACCTCCAGCAAGGCCACACCTCCTAACCCTCCCCAAACCACCATTGACTGCTTACCAATGCCTGAGACCTGTGGGGGTCACCTCATTCAGAACTCTGCAGAGCAAGGTACACAGTGTCCTCCTCTGGCCTCCACGTGCACGCCAATGAGTACATGCACCCCTACACACATCTGTGTATGTGTGAGTGCATGCGAATGTGTGTGTACATGCACACACATACACACACACACAGGGCAAATGTTACACAGGGGTTATTTGACCTGTAGCTTTGTAATTTAGCAACTATAAATACATTTAAGGAGATTTTTATACAGTCTAAATAATAAAAACCCTGAGTCAGATGTAGAGGAAAATGCTGAGACATCAGAGAGAAGGAGCAAGCCACATCCACACCTTACCTTTGAAGCCTCTCTGCAGACAGGAGAGGGGGCTCCTGTTTCTGCCCACTTATAGCCTCTCTCCACCCAGCCGCCTCACTTCCTGTCTGTCTGCACAGACATCCAGACCTCTGTGGTCAGCTAGCGGCAAGCTCTATCCTCTGACCTTCAGACAGGCTTTATTTGCGCAAGCAAGGTCTCACCACATAGATGATGTATTCATGAAGGTCTAGCCTGTGAAGACAGAGAGCATGCTGGGTATATCAAGCAGACGAGGTTTAACATGGGGAAACACAGAAGACCAGAAGACAGGCAAGTCAGCAGGGACATTTGGTGACTTAGACTCTACTAGATGTAGTGAAGAGTGTGGCCTCAGGGCTGGGGCACCAGGCAGGGAGGGAGCCGAGAGAAGAGGTTCCCAGGGCTGATGCTTACACCTCTGGGAGGGGCCTCCCTTTAGGCTTCACCAGTTGCCCGGGTGCTGCGGACCCCAGGAAGAGAGTGCTGCCTTCTGGACTCACAGCTTGCAACAAAAGTCTGTCCTTCCCTTCCTTCCCATAGTGGGCATTGCTCAGGGTGGAGGAGCAACACTGCTTAGTGACAGGGCCAGGGCCACCCGCATAGGCACGTGGGAGACCTGGTTCTCGGGGCCAATAGAGCAGCCCTTTCAACTTGCCCCTGGTGAACCCTAGGCCAGGGCTTGAGCGGTAGTAGTAGAAACCCAGAGACGGGCTTAGCGGATGTAGAGGGGAGATTCCTGCCACCTTCACCTGATTCATGACAGGGGTATGGCAGAGTAACCCTGCCTCTACCCATTATAGCCACAGGCCAGCTCTGACCTGGAAGAGGGCCTACTGTCCCATGTCCCCTACCAACCCCCTCAACCCACCCCCCCACCCACTCCCCAAGGATAGTGAGGCCTTCCATGGGGGATCATCAAAGTCTGTCACATCATTTGCGGGAGGGCCTAGGCCCTCCTCCATGTATCTGGGATGAAATAGTACCCCCCCCCCCAAGGGGAATGGGCTCCCAAAGTTCATTTGGGCACTAGGGATAAATACTGGTTCCACTGTTAGAGGTCCCATAGGCTGCCCAGGCCTCCTAGCTAGCACCCACATTCAGAGGCCTTGGTTCTGTCCAATGCTGGTTCCTCAGCTTCATGACTGGGGTCCCCGTGCTCTCACTAGGTCAGGTCAGCTGTTTCTGTAGGTTTCCCTGGGAGGGACTGTTAAAGGTGATAGAGAAATTCCACCCCTGGGGTCACTCAGAGGTGAGCTCACACGTGTGAAGTAAAATGCGACATTTATGATTGGCTGCCTTGTTTGTCAGAGCAAAGGGACAGGAATTCTAGCAGAAGCCACAGAGTACAGGGCATGTCTGTTAGAGGAACTGTTCTTGGCTGTTAGAAAACATGAAGTGGCATTACATGTATGTGTATGTGTATTGTATGTGTGTGTATATGTATATATGTATATGTATGTATGTGTATGTGTATATGTATGAGTGTATGTATATGTGTGTATGTGTGTGTATACATATGTGTATGTACATGTGTGTATACATATGTGTATGTACATGTATGTATTAGCTTTCCACTGCTGTGATGTAGCGCTGATAAAGCAACCTAGGGAAGACAGGGTTACCTGGCTTATGGCTCCAGAGGGACAGAGTGCATCATGGTGGGGAAGTCATAGCAGCCGTCAGGGAGAAGCGTGGCAGCCGAAGCAGGAAGCTGGCTGATCACATTGTCATCCACACACAGGAAGCACGGATAGAATACAGGAAGTAGCATGAGGCTATACACCTTCAAAACCCACCCCTGCTGTCACACTTCCTCCAGCAAGGCTCTACCTCCTAAAGGTTCCCCAACCTCCCTGTTCAGCACCCCCTCACTGAGTACCAAATGTTCAAATACATGAGACAGTGGGGAACAGTTCTCATTCAGACCACCGCAATGGACATTTATGGAAGTGGCCAAGTGTGGGGCCATAAGAAGAGTGGAGGGACAATGTGGTGTGTGCATTCCAACCCAGCACACACTGCAGAATATTTCCGGTGGTGCGGTGGAGACTCCTCTGGAGACTGCTAACCCGAGAGAGAATGCAGAGTCGGGAAGGCTCCTGAGGGATGTGGGTTCCTGTTTCCTGTCTAACCGGCTGCTTTAAAGTCACTGTGTCCACCTGAAAACCTCCTTCCCTAACTCACAAGCTCCAGGCTGCTTCCGTCCACTCCTCCTCATCCAGGCCTCTCTGCCTGTGGCCAGTCGGCTCTAGTGTGGATTCGCAGCAGAACAGCGTAGACGGGAAAGCTGCAGTTTGCTCAGTGTTTGCCCTGCAGAGGGCCCTAGTGTATCCTGAAGCCCAGCTGATCCATCGGTTAGAGCCGCCAGAAGGGCCCTTGGAGTGGGAAGTGTGTAAACGTACCAGCCAGAGTCCCGTATCCAGTGGCATGTTCCTGCTGTCCCCGGCAGACCTGCCCTTGGGGCCACTGGACAGTGCCTGGAACTCTTCAGTGAGGCCTTTTACGTGTGTGATCATCTTTCCGTGTCATCTGAGAGTTGAGAAAGGCATGAGTCACCTCGTACGACAAGTCACTGTTCTAAACCCTTCAGTAGGACTCTGCCTTGCCTTCTGATTCGGTTGCAGCCTGCAGGAGCACCACATCTGTGCAGGAGCACCTCCCTCATCTCTGACATAGTCACTGCCTGCAGGAGCACCTCTCTCATCTCTGACATAGTCTCACCACCTGCAGGAGCACCGCCTTCTGTCTGACACAGACTCCTGTCCAGCCTGAGCCTGTCCACATGGCCGGAAGTTTGTAACTGGACATGTCATGTGCTTCCCCCAGGGAGGAAAGATGACTTGGGGGCTTTTGTTTCACAGGACCGTGCTCTTCGAGGGTCAGAAGGAATGTGGAGGTGTTAGCCCATCCCCTCTACTTGCTCACTCCCTGAGACAGATGCCTGTTGTGTTCAGCTTCCTATTGGGAGATGTCTACACTGCCTGAAGGCCAAGTAATGGGGACCACCCCCAGCATGTTAAGCCGAATGCCCCTCCAAGTCCCCATTTCCCAAGATGACAGCAGCAGTGACCTTGGCTCCTGTCCTGGTCCAGTGGCTGTGTTCTTTCATGATCCCACATGGCTCTGTGGCCTGGGACTCTGACGGAAGTGGGTCCCCAAGGAAGGGAGCCTATGGCAGCTGAAACCCCGTGACTGTCAGCAGAGCCCTCATCTCCAGCGTGTATGGCGTTCATAGGAGGGTCCTGCAGGGGCCTTTTGTCTTCATGGACAGTGACTTATGTGCCCTTGTCCCATCCCTAGTGAGTTCAGATGCATTTTGAGGAACAAGGGGCTCTGGGTCATGGCCTGTTCCCAGCTGCCTCCCCCAACCCTTGCCCAGTCTCTGCACTCGGGAGCATGAGCAGGGCTGCAACACTTTGACCAGCAATGAGAGAACAGGCTGAGGACACTGTCCCCACCATCGTATTCCCCGAGTCTGGCCATCATCTTACTCCTGCCTCTCCAACCCCTCTACTCCAGGAGCTGGAGCCCAGAAGTCTTTCCCAAACACCATCTGTGGACATTGAAACCACATTTTTTTCTGAGCTGATCTGGAAAATCTCTGGGATTCTCCTTCTGAGGGGCAAAAGGCAGCCTGGGTTCTGACCTGCACTGATGACTGGCTCAGGACCCTCCAAGGAAAACCACAACCAGCCTGCCACTGGCCAAGTGGTGGGAGTGGGTGGGAGAGAGTAATGATGTTGCCACCAAGTCGGGCACCACTCCTGCACTACACACAGGGGAGTCTCTCGTCTGTGAACCCCAGCTCTGAACCCCATCTTGTCCCACAGTGTACCTGTGAGCAAAGCAGACTCCTGGAGAGTCAGTAAGTGAGCTGGTGAAGTAGGGACACAGCAGCTTTGACAGTGGCCGGGAACATCTCCTTCCTTGCTCACGCAGCTGCCTCGGTTCCCAGCTCACTGTGGTGCCGAGAGCTCCAGGAAGCAGCTTCTGCTGCTGTTGCTGCTGCAGGGAGCATGCTGTTCTGCATGTTGAGTCATTTGAGATCTTTGCTCTAATAGCTGTGTAAGGCATGGGACACATCGGATGTCGGCAACCCCTTTACAGATGTGTGCATGGCTGCAAAGCACTTTCCTTCCTCTCTAGGTCCTTCTGGGGGATTCGTTGACAGTGACAGCGGTGGGAACATCTCTGCCCTGCTGTCTTCAGTGTGTCTAGGTAGTCATGATGAGCATGTACCAGGTACCTCTCTCCTAGGCACACCTACAAGTGCAGATGATGCCGGGACCATAGGCGTTTCTGCCTGCTGACTACACCCCATGGTCTGGAAGCCAGAGGCTGAGCAGGTGTATGATGAGTGGTTCTGGCTTGGGCCCTTCACAGTTTTAGTTACCCAGAGTAGAGCCGTGTGGCTTTATAAATGAGAACTGTAAGTTAGCATGTCGTATCTGTGTTTCTTCAGCCTCACTGTTTATTAACCATGCATGGAATAAGGAAGGCGATTCCTCACCCCTCATGAAAATGTAGTGTCTGCCTGCTGTGTGTGCATGGGCATAGAGATGACATACTAATGCTAGGTGCCTTCCTGTGGGAACAGAAGTTTGCTGGTACAGTTAGGCTGTCCCCCTGCTAGGCCACCATGCCTGGGGATATCACTCAAGTCCTCATAATTGCAAAGCAGACATTTTACCCACTAAGCCATCTCCTCAGCTCCTTCTGGGAATTCAGTTGTCCGTGATCAGCCTCAGTCCAAATATATTATATATAAAATGAAAAATTCTAGAAATAATTCACAAGTTTCCAGCTATGAATCTCTCTGAGAGCCATGATGAAGCATCATGTAGTCCCAACCCATCCCACCCTGTGTGTGAATCACCACTCTGGCCAGTATGCCCACACTGTGTTCATGCCACAGGAGGCAGACTGGCATAAGCAGGTAGCCCTGCTCCCGACCCATCAATCAACAGTAGCCTATGGCTACACCACATGCCTGTGTCATTCACCTCCTTCATCTTATGGCACAGGCTCTGTATCATCTCCCAACATCCCAAGATGAAGGGTGGCTACTGAACAATAGGACACTAACAGAGAGAGAGAGAGAGAGAGACAGAGACAGAGACAGAGACAGAGGGAGCAGAGAGCAGAGAGCACAGTCATAGGATGTATGTTGTCACACTGGTTAGGTTTGCTGCTGGTCGTTCATCTCTGGTTGTGCTTGGCTTACCATTGAACTACATTGCACCTGTGCGTGTGGAAGAAAGCCAGCTGCCTCAGGTGTCCGCAGGGGTCTGACAGGCTTGCCTGTGGGTGATGTGGCCGTGTACAGTGGCGGATGCACAAAGCACAGGATTCTTAGTGTGTGGCCTTTTGTGTCAGGTGGCAGCTTTCCTTAACCCATTTGCTAGGTGGGCGATACCCACCGTGTTGCAAAGCTTGGTTACAAATTAACCACAAACCGCAGTACAAGCTAAGGAGGAGAAGCAGCTGGGAACACCCGGTGACTGGGCAGCCTCTGGCCACAGTGTAGCAGAGTTGCAGCAAATGCTGGGGACAGTTTCTTGGGAATGAGATGCCCCGCCCTGTTGTTGGCTCCTCCTTCTGCATTCCTGTCTGAATCAGGATAAGGGACTCTGTTCTCGCCTCCTCCATGTCACATGAAATAATTTGACTTTTTGGTGGTGAGTGTTGTCATAAGTGCCTGCTGCTTGCTCCAGGAGCTGGGACAGGATGAGAAATGCGCAGGGGTTGGCTTCATCAGGATGTGAAATTAACTGTGAACAAGGTGATTTATATAGGCCGCTGTGGGTGCTGTTTCCAACAGGCACATGGCACCCTAGCAAGAGACTCTGCTGAGCATGGCAGAATGCTCCCTGGGGGCCAGCAGCTCTGCTCTGTCTCCCTGCTGAAGCTCCTGGGGAGGGTCAGGCCATAGCACCGGCCAAATGACTGTGACTTTGACAGTGTTGTTAAAGGGTCATCTGGGCACCTTGGATGAGCCCTTCCTACCTACAGACAGAATCCAACACTGATGGAGGAACGGGGTACCCAAGAACTTGCCACAGCTTCTCTGTCCCCTTTGTGGAGTCGTGAAGGTCTCAGGAATAGGGCTACCCAGGAGAATTAGTGATAGATAATTCTGAACTCAGAGATGCTATGGCTTCCCGGCCTCCTGTGAATGGCCTTGGAGACCTGGGGCCAGGGAAGAGTGTGAGATTCAAAGCAGGCAAGACCAGAACCTGCTTAGAGCCTGCTGTTGTAACCGTAACCCGAAGCCAGGAGCCTTTCAGAGCCCTGCAGTCAGGTGCACTTAGAAGTTACTCTGCAAATCGGCTGGGTGGCCAATTAGTTATTATAGGTTGGAAGAATGATTTGCCTTCTCTAATCCTGAAACTTTCTGTGGCTAAGAGATGGGAGGCACGCTTCCTGCTGATGCAGGCTGTGAGACTGGACGGTTAGATATTGAGGGATGCCCATCTGTAGTCTACTTGTGAACAGCTATGGCAGAAGCCCTTCCTTTAGCCTCCTGCAGAGTCTCTGGAACAAGTTAGGCCCCTACACTCACAGTGCCGACACCTCCAGGGAACCTCTTAGAAATCCAGTCTCAGGTCTGAGCCTTGCCTCCTCAGAAGCTGCAGGGTGGGGCCTGGTTTTAGCTCCCTGGAGACATGGGTGTAGCCTCCCTACTCTTGGGCTTCAGTTGCAAACACAAAAGAACCATTTGGGGTTTTGGTTGTCTGTTCTGTTTTTGCTTTTTTTTTTTTTTTCTCATGAGAGGATGGGAAAGAGACAGATTAAGGTCTAAAAACCTGGGTCTGGTTCCGACATTATCCCTCATGTGTTTGGAAAGGGCCCAGCAGTTCATGGGCATAGATGCCTGGGACAGCTTTGTGTTTCTCATGTGCCTGTCCCTGGATCAGTAGCCAACCCTCTGCCGGGAAAAGGTTCCTGCCCCACAGCTTATTAAAGATCTAAATTTAGCCCAGGAGGAAGGGCCTTATGCTTAACACCATTTGATGAATGGCTCCCAGGATCTGGCTGCAGAGACTGGAGTAAATAGGATTTAAATGAAGCACCTCACCACCCCACCCCGCCCTCCCATCGGATCTGCACATCGTTAAACACAATATGCTGTTGGGAGCTGCACTTTCCATGAAAGCAGCCTCGCAAAGAGACATCTGAATAATTAACAGCATGGTGATATTAAACCTTGCAGGAAGTGCAGAGAGAGCCTCAGCAGGCACCTGTGTCTCTCGGATCCTTAGCAAACTGGAGCTAAGGAGGGAAATGCCTTTCTCTGACTTGAGAATAAACAATACAGAACTGTAACAATGTTGCTTTTTCTGGTTGGCACGTGTGCAGTAGCCTCTTACTTACTTGTGCTCGCTCAGTGTCAGCCCCGCGTTCTGCCTGGGGCTGGCCTCAGTGAGAGAGAATCTGCTCTTTGGCCCCCAAACCCATCAACCCCCAAGACTCTGGGACCCCTGTCCTGCATCATCTCCTAGAACCACCTCTGTATTAAGTGTTCTGTTGGACAAACACCCGAGCCAACCCATTGATGCGTTCGCCTCACCCTGACCTTAATCAGGATAGGCTGGGACATTTGTTCCTGCAACCCCAGGGACTCTGCCAGCCAGAAGAAGGTGCATCGGGAGGCAGACCTTGTTTCCTGTGAGACTTGCCATCCTTTCCCTTTCTCAGAATGGCTTTGAGACTCGTGGTGACCAGGAAAGTGGCCTATCAGCTATAGAAACTATGAGTCCATCTGTGAGGGTGGTGTTCCTCCACCCTCAGGAGAACTGTCCACCAGGAGGTGGTCAGTGAGCACTGGGAAGCTAGAGGGATAGTGGACTCTGTCTGGAACACTTGCTTAGGTGGGTGGAGATATGCTAAGGCAGTTTCTGTTACAGACAACAGTGAATAGCAGATTTAAAAAAAAGAAACGAAAGAACAATGCAACGTATTTTAGCCAACTCTAGATAGGATTGAACCTCACATTCAAGCATGGAGTGGGCTCTGCGCCTTTGGAGGCAGTATAGTTTTGAGCAAGAACATGTTTTTACTTTGTGTGTGTGTGTGTGCATGTGTGTGTGTGCATGTGTCTTTCTGTGATGTCTCTGTGCTTATGTGTATGTCTCTGTATCTGTTAATGTGTATATGTTTTGGTATATGTGTGTATGTGTGTGTGTGTCTTTCACTGATATGTCTCTGTGTATATGTGTATGTCTCTGTATGTATCTGTGTGTGTACATGTGCATGGTATGTGTGTTTGTAGTATATGTATGCTATGTGTGTATCTGTGATATATCTGTTGTATGTGTATCTCTCTGTGTGCATATGTGGGGGCATGTGTGTATGCATGGTGTGTGTATGCATGTCTGTGGTACGTTTCTATGTATGTGTGTATATCTCTGTATGCATCTGTGTGATGTGTGCATGTGGAGGGCATGTATGTATGTGTATGGTGTGTGTGTGTGTGTGTGTGTGTGTGGTATACATACATGTGCAAACCCACACACCTGTGCATGCTCAACCTCAGGGGTCTCCCTCTTGCTCACCCCAAAATGTTGTTTTCACTGAACCATAGCTAGCTATTTGGGCTAGGCTAGCTGGCCCATGGCTCCCAGAAGTCACCTGTGTCCTCCCCAACACCAGGGTTACAGAGGCCACCACACCTGCCTCTTACATGGGTGCTGGGGTTAAACACAGATCCTCATGCTTGCATGGCAAATACTTTGCAGTTTGCTCACTGAGTCATCTACCCAGCAGCCCCCAATGCTGCGTTTTAACCAGATTCTGTCCCTGAAAAACTCATGCCCTTTGTGACCTTCATTTTTCTCCTTTAAAAGAAGCGAGAGTTCCTACCTCAATGCTGAAAGGATTACTGGAGAGTGTGATCTTTGTAAACTTAGCGGAGACTGTCACATTTTGGAAGTGTCACATGTGGAACAGGACACATGGTGCTGGGTAGCCGAGAGTCTGGGCAGGAGGACTGTGTCCCTGAAAATCGTGTTCACCTGCTGACCACCAGACATTTTTCTTCTAGGAATGGCAAATGGTAGGGTGTGGCTTTTGAAAGAGCAGGATGGCCCCTGGACTGCTGCAGAAGCATATGGCTCCGTGGGCCTCTGATGGGGTGATTGACAGTCCCTGCATGGCCCAGAAACTCAGTTAACACCCCTGCCATCCGGAGTGGATTGGTTTCTCCACTGGATACTGATCTGTGCTGTCATGGTTGCATCGGCTTGTCCCCTGCCAAACCATCTGCAGGGAGGAGAAGGAAGGAGGACCTGAGAGGCCCTGGTAGAGCAAGGGAGGGCTCCGGGAGCCCTGAACTGGGTCCTGACACACTCAGAAGAACTTTCCCTGGGAGGATGCAGGACTGGAGGCTCAACCTCATCTAAAAACCAAATTATGTTTTCTCAAGCCTCGTTTGAGCTCCTTGGTACACCTATAGACCAGGACATGGCGGCCCAGGGCTGCCGGTCTGGGACATGTGATGTCTGATTGTCTTTGAGGTTTTTGTTCTAGCATCACGGAAAACCATAGTCAAAAGCATCTGTTCATATGCATGCCGGCTGGATATTTGCCAGCCGTGTGGTAAACACGGGAAACCATTCTCACTATCAAATCATAAACCATTTGCCTGGTGTGAAGGTGCAAACCATGATCCCAGCACTGGGTTGGCTGAGGCAGGAAGATCACTAGGGAGGGGCTTGCATGGGCTACACACTAAAACCTTACCTCAAAAGAGAAACGAGAGGGAGAGAAGGGAGGGATGGATGAGGAAATGGAAAAAAAAACTGTTTCATCACTCCAGGAGACTTTTGCACCAATGACCTTGGTAACCGTGGGTTGTTATCATTGTGATTGGTTTGCAGTGTATATCAATGGGATAATAACTTACTGTATATCATTTTCTCAAGGGCTCCAGCCTCATTTCTTATTGTGATAAATTTTATGTAACTTAAATATGGTTTTTAGCTATTTTTAAATGTAGTTCAGGAACACTAAGGACATTTGCATTGTGATGTAGCTGTCACCGCCATGCAATCTCTAGAACTTTCTTTGTCTCCCTAAACTGAAACTTTGTATCCATCAAGTACTTCTCATTCCTCTCTTCCAGCGCTGGCTGATGCTTGTACCTCTGTCTGTGAGTTTGACCACTCTGGGCCTCATATAATGTGGGATCAGATTTTCTGTTCCTTCGTTTCTGGCTTATTACATAACATGATGTCTTCAGGGTCTACGGAGGCTGTTACATTCGTGAGAATTTGTTTTCTCACTGGCATCTGTGGATACACATTGTTTATCTACTCACCCGTCAGACTGAGTTGCTTGTACCTTTGTGAATATGTTGTGACTGTGTGTGCAAGTTATGTCTTGTAGGTTCTGCTTTGGATTCTTTGGTCGTATATATTATAATTTCTGTGTTTGATTTGATGTCTAGAGGATTGTGGTTGCCATAGTGACAGCACCATTTCTCCTTACATGTTGTGTGGGAGGCACGCTGGCATGTAAGGACAAGCATGTATGATATGCCTGTGTGTGGAGGCCAGAGGACAAGCTTGACTGTCATTCTTTGCGTGTGTGTGTGTGTGTGTGTGTGTGTGTGTGTGTGTGTGTGTGTGTGTGTTGGTGTTCTCCCCGCAAGTGTTTCTGTGTACTATGTGTGTGCCTGGTGCTCCCAGAGGCCAGAAGGGAGCAGGAAGTCCAGATGGCTGTGAGCTGGAGTTCAGGTGCTGGGAACTGAACCTGGGTCCCCTTGAAGAACAGCTGGTGCTGTTAACTGCTGAGCCATCTCTCCAGCCTGACTCTTAACCCTTGTTTTATTTCGAGAAGGAATCTCTCACTGCTCTGGCAGCCGTGTCTGAGGGACCTACCTGTCCCCACCTACGCAGGGCAAGGAGTACACACCCATACCACCCACACTTGTTTGCTTTCACGTGGGTTGTGGAGCTAGAACTCAGGTCCTCGTGCTCACAGAATTATAAAACATATGACCAAAGAATCCAAAGGCAGGGGCATTGCCCACCGAGCCCCTCCCCAGCCCCATGACATGACCTTCTGTACAGTGTAACATGTAGTTTTCCTCCGCCAGCCACTTGGGCTCTCTCACCGTTGTAGTCCCCAAATAACACACGGGAGGCTATATTAATTATGAAGCTGCTGGCCGTTTGCTTGTTTCTTACCGGCTAACCCATAATTGTTAATCTAAGTATTTCTCTTACCAGAGAAAAGGGTCCAGACATCTTACTTCTCTGGCGGGCTACATTGTGACTCACTGTGTTTCTCTTTCCCAGAATCCTCCTCGACTCCTAGTCCCACCTACCTTGCTCCTCTATTGGCCAACAGTGCTTTATTCAACAACCAATAAGAGACAGATTTACAGAATGACATCTCCCATCAGAACAGTTTTTCCTTAGGTCCACCCCTCCTTCTGTTTCTCCTTCCCTTCCCAGAGAAGCATACTGTGTCTTCTCGAGGCCCCGCTTGATGACAGCTACTTCCCTACGCATCTGGGTCCCGCCAGTCTTGGCAGGCTGCTGCAGCTGCTCAGTCGCGATAACCTCAAGTGAAACTCACCGCCTGCTTTTCCACAGCACCGTCTCCCTCTCGTTGGCTGTCGCCACCGCACAGCTCACCGTGTCCCGTGTAGCTACCTCTGCTGTGCTAACCCCATCTAGTCCAACCGTAATGACTCTGCTGTGCTGTCTCTACGCATCCGTGGCTTTAACCACACCTGCCTGCCAGACCTGTCCTGTTAAATGCATCCACCGTATTGTTGCGATCTAGACACAGCGCCTTCAGCTGCCAGCAGTTGTGTCTAAACTTATCTCTTGCTCACACAGTTAGGTCCAGGTGTCCAAAGCCCAGACGGTTCTACATCCTTGTATCTGGCAGACAGGGAAAGGGTAGGAGGAGAGAGAATTGTAGAGGGAGGTCAGTGAATTACCGTGGGACGCACCCTGTTAACTCTGTCTTTCGGTGACTGACAAGCCTGCATGATTACACACCACAGTGGTCCTCAGAGCGCTGCCGTCCTCATCTCTGAGCCTGAGAGGAGGCTCTGCCCAAGTGTGCTTCCGCCCCTTGGGTCACACCAGTCATCACCACCTTGGTTGGACTGTACATGCAGGCTAACGATGCCCAGTGATGTAAGGTCTAGCACGGGGCCCGGTGCATTGAGATTGAAATATTGCTGGGGTGGTTGGAAATGTGGTCCATGTCTTTCCTTTGTTGTCATGGCCTTTTGAATGTAGACTCTTTTGCTATGTTGCTGTCTTAGTTGGGGTTTTATTGCTGTGAACAGATGCTATGACCACAGCAACTCTTATAAAGGAAGACATTTAATTGGGGCTGGCTTACAGTTGTCATCATGGTGGGGCGTGGCACCTGCCCCAGGAGCAAGCCTATTGTATTCGGGGGAAAGCCTGGAGATTTAAATGAAAGACAAGACATCAGGCTGTTTGTGCTAAGAGAATATGGGCGTGTATGTATGTGTTTGTTGCAAGGAGGGAGCAGTCTTATATACAGACTTACAGCACAGTGGAGAAACCCCAGGGGTAAGAGTTCGTGTTCTCATAATTAGAGGTTGATGCCAGTGGGGCAAGGCCGGGGCTGGAAGCCAGAACTAGAAAACAGGATGCACCTGTGGTTATTGGCTGACAAGCAACTCACAGAGACCCCGTGGGGGCTGGGGCCCAACAGTGGGAAGCATGGTGGCATGCAGGCAGACTTGGTGCTAGAGAGGTAGCTTAGAGTTCTGCATCTGGATTTCACAGTCAGCAGGTGGAGATAATGACACTGGGCCTGGATTGAGCATCTGAAACACCAAAGTCCACCCCCCAGTGACACACTTCCTCCAACAAGGCCACACCTCCTAATAGTACCACTCCCTATGGGTCTATGTGGGTCTTTCCATTCAAATCACCACAGTTGCTGAGGCTGTTTTCAAACTCTTTGGACTTATCTGATCCCCCCCCGCCCCCTCAGCTGCAGGTAGCTGGGATGATTGGCACATGGTATTGTAAAGCCCTCAAAATCACTTTTCCATCCTGCTCTGCACCCTACCGAGGAGCAGGGATTGGCTGGTGCCTTGACACTGTGTCTCAACCAGAGTGAAGACAGCTGCTGGTCTCTAGGCTCGTGGAACCCTCTGGAAGCTCCAGGAAAGATACCAGACTGTCATGAGCTGTTTTCCCTATCCTCCCAAATTCCCATGTCCCTGGAATCAGGACATGCCATCGCCTGCAAACGCAGTCCTTTCAGATGTAACTAGCGAAAAGTTGTATGGCAATCACCTGGGCGGAGTATGGGTAACTCGTGTCCACACAAGAAGTGAGGACCTGGGAACAAGGGCAGGTGGCCACACAGAGAGGGAGGCAGTGGTCAGACCGGTGCAGCTGCGAGCCACAGGAAGGCCAGGAAGTGCCGGGAGCTGGAAGAGCCAAGGTCTAAGGCTTCCCGGGAACCTCCAAAGGGAATGCGGCCCTGCCAGCACCTTGATTTCAGAATTTAGGGCTGAAAATCCGTCAGAGATTATATCCCGGCTGCTTTAATCCATTCAGTCTGTGGGCATTAGTTACAGCCACCACGGGTGACACAAGCACTGTCGGACATGGAGTAGGTCAGTGTGCTGATGCTATATGGGGGCCAGCCTGCAGGCAAGGGTGGGGAGGAGACCAGGGTTCGATGTCCCTGTTGTCACTTCTGATCTCTCAGGAGACACACTTCTGTCCCTCAGCCCTGTTACAGCCTCCTTTTCGCTAGTGCCTACCGCATTCCTGTCACCATGCTGAGCTTTGGGACATCTCACTCATCACTTATAAGTGCAATAGTTAGGATATTTCTGTAACACTAGCCTAGCCTTTGAGATTTGTGACGTTGTCAAGGCTGGGTTGGCAGAGCCAGGGCCTGAACTTGAGCCTGCCACAATGACACAGAGCTCAGATTAATGAAACTGGCAGCTTGTGGCCGAGATCAGAACTCCTTCCCATCCACGCCTCTACCCACTTGCCCCCAGGCCCTCGAAGCAACTGTATCACATGAGCCCCATCCCTTGGTGGCCTGAGGTGCTCTCACTTGTTTAAATGGGCTTTGCACACTGTTTGTTCTATTACCTAGTGCTTAGGAGAAGGGTTGTAGTAAGTCCTACTGTGTGTGCTGGCTTACCTGAAGTGGCATGAACACATCTCTAAGCCCTACTGTGTGTGCTGTCTTACCTGAAGTGGCATGGACACTCCTCTAAGCCCTACTGTGAGTGCATGTCTTACCTGAGGTGGCATGAGGCATCTCTAACTCTGTGGAGTTTGGCTTCCGGTATATGCCACATCCCCTCCAATTCTCAAACATTCCCAAGAAAGCTTGACACTAATATTAAAAGCAAGAAAAGATCAGCTATCCTAGGATGTGTGTTTGTGAAGGGAGCTGCTAAAAAAACTCTGAGGTTTGTCTTTAAAGATTTGTTTATTCTTATTGATGTGTATGAATTTTTGTCTGACTATATGTATGTGCACCTGTGTGTGTGCCTGGTACCACAGAGGCCAGAAGAAGGTACTTGATCCCCTGAAATGGGAGTTGCAAACAGTTTTGTGAGCTGCCACGTGGCTGCTAGGAACTGAACCCAGGTCCTCTGTAAGAGCAGCCAGTGCTCTTAACATCTGAGTCACCTCTTCAGCCCCAAACTCTGAGAGGTCCCCCCCCCCACAAGATTTATTATTTGTTTGTTTTTTTTGCTTATTTATTTATTTAGTGAGTGTGTGCACATGTGTGTGTGTGTGCACATGTGTATACTACATACAGCAGTGACTGTGGAGCCAGAATAGGGCATTAAATTCCCGGGAACTGGAGCAACAGGCAGTTATGCGCCACCCTACCGTTGCTGGAACTGAGCTCTCGTCCTCTGCAAGAGCAGCCGGTGCTCTGAACTGATGAGTCATCTCTCCAGCCTGAGTTCTGAGTTTTGAAATCTAATATTTAATCTAGGGTAGTGCTTTCTGTGTGCTAAAAAAATGGCATTGTACTCAGTGTAACAGCCAGTCTTCATTTGGGGATTGACTATGGTTCCCACAAGCAAGTCTTCTCTTCTGATTAGTAGCTTTAGTCTCCACAGGACGTGCTCTTTAAAAGCACACCCTATTTCTAAGCGTGTTTGCCTCTGCAGTAATGTACTCCTCACTTCCCAGTGACCCCAGTGAGAACACAGGACCTCACCTGCTGGGCCCACACAATGCTGGCTTTCTGGCAGGCCTGTGCTTTGGTTGCCATCTCCTTAGGGGACAATTTGTCTATGGGGGGCTGTCCAGGCATGCTAACCATTCTTCCTCTTTGTCTCTCCACACAGGCTGGCCGTGGGTGACCCTATCTGTCCTGGGATTCCTGTACTGCTATTCGATTGTGGGTATCGCCTGGGCTCAGACATACACAATTCTCTAATTCTGCTGGTCCAGGTCAACCTTGGTGTCAGTCTTCAAGGGACATTTTACCCTGGACTTCTCGACCATCCCTGAAGGACCACTCCAGGACCATCCCTGAGGGACCACCTTCCTCTGAGACCATCCCTGAGGGACCAACTTCCACTCATCTTCTGATGAAGATGCTTCATTCAGACTCTGACAGCTTAATCTATCACAGAAAATGTACAGCCCAAAAATCTTCTAATTTTGGAGCCTCAAAGATTACCTACTACCCCCATAGGCTTCCTGGGGCATAATCTAGAGTCTGGAGCAGTCTTGGGTCTTTCCCAACTACACTTGGTGACATTTGCTCTAGACCCTACCGTAGATCCATTGGGTTCTTTACCAAAGATTCAATGTGGTGGACACTTATTGTTTGGGAATGGAAGTCCTAATCAGGGATGCGGGTCTGCCTCTCCGAGGCATTCTGTGATGTCTTGGCAACCCCTTTTCATGTTCTGCACCGGGGACTCTGGGCTGGCCTGCACATGGATGGTTCTTAGCAAGGAGGTGGCAAAGCCACAGTCATGTCTCAGGTGGCCTGGCTGGAGTGGGAGATGCATAGGTGGGGTATTGCAAGAAGTCCTGGAGTTTGAATTTTACTGGGGCACCCACATGCAGCTGCTGTTCTCTAAGACCTGTAGCCATGGAGTAACACGGCTGTTCCTTTCACAGCTGTCCTGCATGGCATGGGAGTCTAAAAGCTAGAGAATGTGTGTGTCCACAGACAGATGCTTTTGGGAAAGTCCTCAGCGAAGGGTGGTGTCCCAAGGTCCCACACGCTGTGTGTTTTGCTTAGTGGGTTTTATTGCCTTATTCTCATTCAGATAAAGCAGAGCTCTTTTGCTACATAGATAATTCACATTTTTTTCTGGACTTACTTTGGATATTTTTAAATAAAATTTTTTGAGATATAAATACATATAACTTGACCCTTCATCCCTCCAGACAGATGTTGGGCAGGCTGCCTCTGACAAGTGGCCAGTGACAGTGATTCTGCCTGGTTTCACCGGGGAGAAGTCAAGGGAAGAGGTCTGTGTGTGGAGTTTGGGACAAATGCTTAATACCCCAACTATAAGAATTGTTATTGCGTGACAATTAGGTGAAAGAACCAAGGGGCTTAGCGCCATTTCATTTTCTACAGGATATTATCCTGAGTCATCCCTGGGAATATCAACTCAGTGTAACATGAACCCTTACATGGCACACCAGTCACCAGGTAGATCCTCATCATGCTTGGAAGGGATGGGAGGGGGCAGATGTTGATGGCCTGGGGTGAGAATGCTGTGCCCATTTGGACAAAGCACAAACCAGAAAGGGGCAGGTAAGCTGGGCATTATTAACCTCAGCTAAGTGGTGAGACCCTTGGCAGGCAACTGTGGGGTACTGGGAAGTTCTAAGGATTGGGGAGAGTAAGCATTGAAATAAGTGTTGTGCAGTCTCACGGACCAACAGAGTAAGGACCTGTGATTAGCCGGAGCAAGTCTGGATGAGGCCTTCAAATAGGGATAGAGCTTGCTAAGAAAAACCTAGTGGATACTAACTGTTAGTTCTTTGTGTGGAGTATCCAGGACTCACGCTGTCCTGCCCTTCCCTGCTCCCCACTGTGACATGACAGGATCACCTTCTTCTAGTCTCCACTCACTGTAAACAGACTCTTGAGGCTGGCTTCTGGGCAGCCATCAGTCATCTGGCCCTGGCAACTTCAGCAACGGTTCTGGAAAAACACTGGATAAGGTCCTGAGTCACTGACAGCCAAGGACCCTCTACCCTGACAGCTCCATGAGCAAGGCCAAGAGTTCTAGTCAACTCCCAAGACCATACCCAAGGAGGGAGGCAAGATGCTCAAAGCCAAACTAAGTCCTGTCATCATCATGATCAATTCTTGGAGCCATACAAATGCTGAATGACATTATGCTTTCAGGTTTTATGAGATGATCTTTGTTCTATTGAAGATGACGGTCTAGAGAGAAAATTACCTATACCTGCAGGTTCTTGCTGTTAGCCAGTGTTTGCGGAGGTGGGGAAGGGAGGGACTACCCTTCCAGGAACTGAGACTGTTTACTTCTCTAAAATACAACTACTGTCTACGTGCTAGAAATTAACTATGATGTCATGATTTTACCTTTAGCAAACCCATTGGTGTATGTATACAATAGGGTTGGTTCCTACCTGCTACCCCAAAGGTATGAGTTAGTTTTGCCTCCATTTCTAGTCTAGGTGATGAATTACAAAACTCTTATTTATGTTTTTTTATCACAAAAGATGTGATGAATGTCCAGTCCTTTGTTAGCAATGCATTTGAAATGAGCATTCGGTACCTGGGACTTTAAACAATATCATCATTAGTTTTGCCGCGACCTTCTGTGATATAACGACACAGAGGACTGAAGGAGTATCTTTAAAATATCCTGTGTGAAGGTGAGTGCTGTAGCTTGAATGTGGCTTGTCTGCTCCAATGCCGTTGTGATGGGAGCAGAGCCTTTGTTGGGGTTTGGCTGTGAAGGACCCAGATCTTTAAGACCCGGATATAAGAGGCAGCTTCACAGGCTCCCCAGGGCAGAGCCAGAACTTCAGTGAGAACATCGCCGTGCCGTCCTGTGGATGCTCAGTGAATAGTGCTCAGACAGGAAGCCTGCTGTCTCTAGAACGTTATTCCCCCCCCCCCAATTCATTATAGGTTCACATCAGTGGTCAACTTAACAGGACCTAGAATGATTTACGAGACAAATCTCTGCGAGGGATTGCTATATCCGGAAGACACACCTGGAATCCCCAGGCTGCAGAAAAGCAGAGGGAGCTGAGCCCCCAGCACCCACCTCGCTCTATGCTTCTGTGACCAGCTGCCCCAAGTTCCTGCTGTCATGACTTCCCCCATCATGATGGACTGCTCCCTTAAGCCATGATCTAAAATAATCCTTTCTACCAGTTGATTTTTGAATGAAAAAAAAAAGAAATACAAAGTAAATTACTGCTCTTGGGTATGGTGGAGGAGAGAGTTTATTACGGACATGTGGGTGAGCATGGCTGGAGGCAGGGATGTCTGGGAGAGTGCAGAGTGGACATGACCCTGAACCATGTGAGGAGGGGAAGAGAAGGGAGAGGAGAAAGGGGGGGACCCAGGTGCAGCAGCCAGGAGGCCCAAAGAGGGGAGGGATAATCAAAATGGTTGGATTATACAGGGAAGAGCAGCCCAGCTGCCTGGGCTGGAGAAGTATAGGGTAGGGAGTGGGGTATGCCAGCCAGGACAGCCCTGTAACAGGTAGTGACTGAGGGATACAGGGAGGACCTGGCATCCAGTGTGGGCTTTGATATGTTAGCCATCTGTCCCGGGTTTGAAACTTAACAGCTTTTGCCTGCTCTCTTCTCACTGCAACAAGAGAGTCGATGGATGCAGAGGCACCACCTCCATCACAGCCTCCCAGATCCATTTCTTAAGAAGATTTATTGTTTAGTGTGTGTGTGTGTGTGAGAGTGTGTGTGTGTGTGTGTGTGTGTGTGTGTGTGTGTGTACAGGTGCCTCAGAGGCCAGAAGGGGGCGTTAGATCAACCAGAGCTGGAGTTGTGGTTGACTGTAAGCCAGCCACTCATGTAGCTCGTGGGAAGCAAGAACAGACTGCCGGAAGAACAGAAAGCATCTTCCTGGAAGACGTGGAAGGAAAGGCAAACACGAGTGTCACGTATAAAATAGTTTATTACCATAATAAATAAAATTAAACTTTTTTTCTTTTTACAAATATCATTTGTGCTTGTTTAAAAATGTCGAGAAGGGGGTACCATCCATGGAGTGCCCAGCTGCTCTTCACATCCCGCACCACAGGCACACAGCAGAGCTCTTGGCAGCATCCTCAGCTGACCACAAAAATAGCCTCAGCTCATTTGCACTTCCATTTATTCATGCTCATTCGGACAGAAGGAAAAAAGAAACGAAAAGCCCGATAAAGGATTTGGCAGGATCTGATGGCGAGGTGCTCGTATGAGAAGCCCCCAGAATGACGAAACTGCTCGTGGATATAAATGTCCTTGCAATGTGGACAGTCTCCAACTGATGCGCAAACACTGCGTCTGAATATTAAGAGGCTACATTCGTGAGGGATGTTGGGTTCCTACCATAAACGCAGTCTGTCTTCTGATAGGAGAGCTGCAAACTTCTCAAGGACCAATGGGTCAGTTGGATGACTGGGAAGTCACAGAGAAAGAGTCAGTGGCTCTAAGGAAGGGTGAGTGGCAGGTGGAGGACCCCATCCCCCACCCCTGCCAGGTCTGGCAGGAATTCAAGGTTATCTTTAATGGTGAAGTTTCACTAGAGACTGACAAGCTGCAGGTGAACTCACATTGGTTCCTCTGAGCTGTGGGAGGTGGCACAGAATGTGACTCAACACCGATGCCTTGTGGGAAGGGTCCCTCTTGAGAGCTTAGGGCCAGTGCCTCAGGGACACTGGAGACTCCTCCAGGTGGAGAGCATGGGAGCTGGTGAAGACAGTTTTTACTGAAGCGAGTAAGAAGGCAGTATATGGAGCATTAGCAATGACAGGGACATTTAGATAGGAGAGGCCTCCGGAGGGCTTGAGGGAACGTAGGCAGGCCTCCTTTCTAAGCGACGCCAGGAGAGGGGGTAGGAAGGGGCACTGGCACCTCCATTGCAGCTGGAGTTCCATTCAAGGGTCTTAAGGCTAAACATCTTTATTGCAAAACAGTACAACTTAATTGCGTGTACATCTACAACTTGTACCTTCGCCAGGGCTCCTGAGAGACCCTGGAGTGTACCTATAAGATGTCAGTGTGACAAGGAGAGGAGGCTCTGCCTCTGATTGGTATATCTAAAGAGTCCATTCAGTCCCTATTCCAACCTGGACACACCTGGCATTTGGCTTAATATTCTCTCCTTCCACCTAAGGATCTGGAAACTGAAGTCTGTGCGTTGGGTGGTAAGGTATTTCTAGTTCTTGCCCAACTGCCCCCACTGTGGAAGTAGCAGAGGCTCCAAGAGGTGGAGGCTAGCACAGGCTCTCGGAACCAGATAACAAGAGACAAATGTGTTTCCAAACGTAACAAAGTAACAAATTAGTTGCTGCGGAGCCGTAAGTATCATTAAGTGGTAGAGCTCTTCCCTGACATGGACAAGTGCCTGACTTTGACCTTCAGCACCAAAAACAAAAAAGAAAGCCTGTTGCAAGGCTGGACTCGTGGAGTTAGCTGGGCCTAGACCAGAGCATTGCAAAGCCTGTCATGTGCCTAGTGGAGGAAGCTGCAGCTGCCTCTGGGATGGCATGGCTGACGAGGCTGCATGCCTACCAAAACCAGAACACTGACTCTACCATTTTGGTTCTGAGGCCTGGCCCACACTATTGCAAGCCCTCAGGGAGAAAGCAGGCCCATCAGTCCAAATAGGACTGCCTCCCTTCAAACTAGCCTGTCAGGATAGCCACTGGGAAATGGGGTTTCACTGTGGATGGCATTCACAGTAGCTCATCTACAGAGACCAAGTGGCCAGCACTTACCGGACAGGGACATACCACATCACGTGCTTTGTCCTCTCCAAAAGGACAATGTGTCTCTCTGCATAATTGTTTTCTGAACTCTCACTGTTCACTCTGATACCCAATAACTCTTTTTGTCCCCAGTCTCCCTTCCCATACAAGATGATGCTTAAGATAGGAAGGTACAGGCCACTGGTATCTGAATCTTGTGGTCCTTGCTCAAGACACAAGATGTGTCCTCGTAAAGGTGTAAGTTGGCACAAAAAGGCCTCTGGGCCAGTGCATGCCGTGAAAGTAGAGAGAGATGGGTTGGCTCATTTAAAATTTATTTCAGAGACGGCAACCATAGCGAAAATGCTGTAGAAGTGAAGAAAAATGAGAACCACGTGTCCTTCACTCTCACCTCCAGGAATTCTTAGGCCCTGAACTCCTAGAACCCCAAGATGAGTAGAGGCACCCCTTGCAGAGTGTAGACCTCAGTCTAACAGGACTTCAGCCCAATGTGCACTGACCCCAGAGTGCAGCCCGAAGCTTTATCTGTCTCCTGACACAGGGGTGGGCTCTCCAGCAGCTCCACCATCTGGGTCACCCAGATCCAGGGAGCTACACATCTTAAGGAGATGAACTCACCCCATCAGAAAGATCTGTCAAGGAGCAGCAGGACCTCTGCCCACTGGCTGGCTAGATGCTGGAGGGCCCACTAAGTCCCAGAGAGTTCCAGAAGGACCTCTAGGAGCAGGTGCATCCGAGGCTGAGTGCTGCATGACCATGGGGTCCATCCTACCCCAACCTTAATGCTCCTAAACTTTAAAACCAGGCTAATGAGTGTGTGTGAGGAGTGGCCCTGTTGGATATTCAGGGGGCAGCTGGCATACATGACTCCAGTATTTCAGTCTGTTCCAAGGGGTAGCTAGCAGCAGCTCAGGAGACTGTAGGTCTCACTTTACCCAGAGCCACCAGTGGGGATCTCTGAGTGCTGCCACCTGACACTGAACATACTATTGTCTTAGTCTAGGGGTTCCAGGATCCAGCCCTTACGCATTGTGTTAAAAGCTACATGTGTGCACACCCTTGATCTCCCAGGTCATCCATTCTGTACAAACAGCCATGCGTCAAAGTCCCAGCATGTGCTGTGGCCTCCAAGCAGAACACTAAGCATCTTTGGTAGGGCAGGTCTCGAATGTCACGTTCCCTAGACAGGCTGACTGACATTTTGAATTGCGACAGTAAAGCAACACTAGGCAGAGGAACCCATGTCACTCACTCCCCTAACTGCTCTTTCAAATCTCACTGGCTGCAGAGCTGAGCTTCCAGGCTCCCCTGGCAGAGTTAAGTCCCTTACAGTTCTCCAGGTATGCGCCTGAACTAGCGCCTTTGTCCTGTGTCCTGTCCAACGCCATCAAGGAAAGACCAAGCAACCTGACCTCGAGTGACTGAGGCAGCAAGTGTCCCTGAGCATCACGATGTGGGATCCTGGAGGCTACAGACATGGCCCTGTGACCATGGCTCTGAGCCCCAACCTTTCCCGAGACCACTGTCCCACTGTCAACATCCCCCAGCTTATCACGGAGACATTTTGGAAACCAGTGTGTCATTCTCTTTCTCCAGCTCCCTAAGAGAGAACAATCATGGCCCTGCCATAACTTTTAGAGGAGGAAATAGGTTGGCTTTCAAATAAGGCTAAGTGTGGCTCCCATGTGACCTTTAATGACCCCCACTCACTGGGCAAAAATCCCATGAGAATCAAAATAAAAACCTAGTACTTGCTACAATCATTTCTTTGAGGTTGTGTGTGTGTGTGTGTCTGCTTTGTTTGTTAGGAAAGCAACGCTGGCCTCCCGCCCCTTCCTTTTGGTGCCCCACACCCTGAGGAAAGCCGTGGGCAAACTTGGGAAGAGGACGAGGGAGAAGCAGGGGAGCATCCCACGCTGTGAGGCCTGTAGCGTGCTGCAGCGCCAGACGGTCACCTGGGTCTGGGAGCTTTCACATTGTCAGCCGTCCCACAGGGCAGGCTGTGGACCACACAACAGAGCCTGCTCAGAGCCTAGGGCCCTCTCGGCTTACCCTGGCCTCATCCCTTCAGGGCAAGGAGACCTGAGGAGCCTAGCCTGTGTGTCTGTGGCGTAACACCTGTCACCAGAGTGGGAAGGCTCTTCTGTCCATCAAGCTTCCCTTACTGAGCGCTTGTTACAGATGACAAGAGTAGAAAAACTGGTGGTGATGTCGGACGTGGGCACACAGGGGTGGAGAGTGCCCAGAAGTCCCAGTGCCTGTCCTGGACTTCGAGGGAGCTTGGTAAAGCGGCCCAATGTGGTCTATCCTTGAGAGGTTCCTGGGACTCTCCTGTCAGTCTCTACGTGGCTGCTGCCCCTTTTCTGGTAGTTTTAGTCTTTCATGAATATCACATCAGTAAAACATTTGAAAGGAATTGCTCTCTAGACAGATGGCGTTCCCCTTCCTCCCTGACTCTCAGTGGTTGTTGAGACGAAGCTGCCGTCTTGCAGGGTGGGCACCTGACAGTGTTCCTGCTTACATTTTCCAGAGACCACGCAGCCACACCAATGCCCCCTTGGTCCCACTTTGATTTCCTGTCAGGAAAGGCTTGCTTTGGACACTGTTGGTCATGTGGGCGGTGTGGTTGGTGAGGGGTGTTGAGGGCAAGGGGGCAGGCTTTTGTCTTATGACTTTTGTTTGTTTTGAAATGACCCTCTCAGCTTGCTCCAAAAATGTCTCTGTCGGACTCTGGGGACTGGGGCCTGGAGATCTCACGTGTCTCCTGAGGAGACTGGGCGGGCCCTCTGGACATGAGCATCCTGAGTATCTCAGAAAGTTGCTTCTCGATGGCGGTCATCTTGGCGTTCAGGGCCTTGATGTCCTCCTTTAGCTCATGCTTTACCTCCAGAACCGTGGCCTGCAGCGTCTGCTCGGGGATGGGGTAGAAAGAGTGCTTGACCTCGGCCAAGATGGGGCTCCGGTCCTGGGGACTCCTAGCCTCACCCACATTGTCCAGGCGCAGGTCGCTCTTGGTGATGCCGCTGTCACAGGAGTCCGTCTTCTTCAGGGTGGCCTCCCCTGCCGCCTTTGTCCTCTCGGGCAGCGTCTCCATGGACTCTGCCTTGGATACCTTGTTCCAGTCCTCACCCTTTCCGCAAGCATCTTTGAAGCGGGCCCAGCCTTTGCGCTTGGCGCAATCACCGCTGCTGCCTGCCTTGGGACCTAGGCACTCAGACCCTGGCGCGTGCAGCCTGGCGTGGTCTGAAACCGTGGAGGTGGAGGCCGCCTGGAAGGACACGGGCGTGGCAGGGCTCTCGCGCACCGTGACCACGCTGGCCTTCACCAGGCTATGGTTGGCTGAGGTGTGGTCCGCGAGGGCGTTGCCCTTCTCCACATCCAGGTCTTCCGGGTCCCGGCCCCCTCGCTCTGCTGCCAGCCTGGCCTCTTTCTGCTGGCGGAACCTTTGAAAGAGCCTCCTGACAGGGTGGTCGGGAGGCAGGATGAGGGGCGCCTCATTCTTCCTCTTCATCCGCTCCTCCTCTTCCCGCTTCACGTCGCTGATCTTCCGGAACACGATCTAGAGAGGGAAACGGCACCGTGTTAGCTGGAAGGAGCTCCGGATGCCGAGCGCGCGTGCGCGGTCAACACAGCCACCAAGGGCTGCAGCCCACAGCACATTCACAGCCCTGCAAGCCCTCGGGACCATGCCTGGCTGACGTCCCCTTCCTTCTCCCATCCTGGTTCTTACAGCTCTCCAGCATCAGAGCACTGGGCTCCCGCTGCTATCCTGCTCAGGAGGAACAAAGTCCACCTCCATGTGGGAACCTGGCTGCTGAGCTGCCCCCTCCCAGGACTCCTAGTAAATTAGAAAACCACTGAGCCTCTAAGATGAAAAGCCCTGGGGACTCTGGTCACGAAGTTCAAACATCTTGAGTCTAAACCACATTGCAGGGTAAGAAAGTTAGCTTGCATCACCCAGTTTCTTTGGGTTAACCTAAGAACAAAGACTCCTGGCCTCGAACCCATGCTTGTCGTAACAGTAATGCCCGACACTTGGTTAGCGCTTGCAGTCCGTAGGCATTTCTGTGTTATCTCACGTATTCCCTATCACAAACAAGGTCGAGGGCACACATAGCACCCCGAATTTAGAAATGATGAAAGCAAGACCCAGAGTGTCTGAATGTTGTGTGATACAGTAAGCCGTCTACATGGGTCATACGCCCAAGCCATTGAACCCCGGGTCTGTTGACATCACTTCATTCAGATGGCCCCTCAAGATCTACTACACATAGTGGCATCCTGCTCAGCCTGCAGTCGATCCCCAAGGATGCGTGTCCTTTCGAGACATGTCACAGTGGCGGTTAGACTCCAGGACATGCTCCAATGCCATGGAAAGCACCTGGGTCAGGCTGTCCTCTGTGTATGGGTGCTGGCTTGAGGTGCAGAAAAACAGCTTCTCCGTTTTCCTCACCTGGAGCACCTGTGTCCCTGCAGGAAGCCCCAGGCCAGCCCTGAATCTGTCCTAGAATGTGTCATAGACCCCCCCCACCCCAGGCCTTGGTGAGGTACATGTGGTGACATGCCTCTTGCATGCCCTTCGGAGTCAGACAAAGTGTTTTAAGACCTTTGCCGTATGTACCAGACGTCTTCACTAAAGTAGGAGAAATCTGCTTGTCAGACTGAAGTGACTGAGCAATTGCATTCAGTTCTGTTGTCCACGTTCCTTCAAGGACCCAGGTGCACGGGAACTATAGCCTGCTCCACCTCCTCCAAGGGCCCTGGCTGTTAGTACTCTCTGCTAACAGCACTCAGTAGGTTTTCACATATGACCAACAGGAAGACTGTGCCCTACTCGACACGGAGAACCCCAATAAACACAGATTGCTTGACGCTAGCGATCAGCCAGCCATCAGTGTCACTGGTTGCTGCCTCTGTCCTGACACCTTGGTCAAAGCACCTGTCACTAGGTGGCTTCACACCAAGGCCAATGGCAAGTAGATGTCACATTGTCAGGCCACTTGCACGGATCCCCATTTGTGGCTTTCCCGTGCTCACTGGGCAGCATTTCTCTCATTTAGTCCCAGACTGGCCCTTGCCTTCACCAGCTGAGGTTCTACTCCCTTTGTTTGTCCCTCATGAGTTGCCTAGATCTATGGGTACAGCTAGGGAACTCAGAAGAATCCTTATCCACTTTGAGAGGACCAAAGAAACCCAACCACAAACATCTGAGGGCAGAGGGATAGCAGTAGGAGAGCAACCATCACCCTCCCCGCAGTGCCTCCAAACAGGTTCTCATCAGGTCTCTAAGTCCCGCTAGCGGAGACCCACAGCAAGCTTCCGCAGAGAGCCTGCCTCATCCCGCTTGCCTTGTAGTTCTGACATCTTTCGTGTTCACCCAACTCTATTTTCCTTATTCTCAACCTTGCGCCTGACGGGAGCATGTAATGGGAGCTTGTGATTTCTCTGCCTAGGTGGGTTCTACTGGTTCGGTTTTCTCTCCAGCCACTGGGTCCCACAGCCAATAAGAAATAACCATTCTGAGACTTAATATCCGTTATAATTGTTTAGTAGCAATGGGACTCCCCTTTTCTTAGAGGGGGACAGAGAAAGGTGACTGGATGAAGAGGAAGCAGATGAGGACATTATGGTTATGGGAGTTAACTGTTGTCCTAAATTTCTACAGCATACCTGACTCCTGACATTTGTCTCCCAACTCCATGGCTGTGGGAATATATTATTTATGGTTTATTAAAGCTTGCATGAGGGTACAGAAAGCAAAGCCAGCCACACTAGTTAGCTATAGAAACCAGGTGGTGGCGACCCATGCCTTTAATTCCACCACTTGGGAGGTAGAGGTAGATGGATCTCTGCTAGTTCAAGGCCACGCTGAGCTACAGGAAAATTGATCCAGTCCTAAAGAGAGACAGCTCACACAAAGATGATCTCGGCTCTTGGGATTGCATGCTTTTAATCCCAGCACTAGGGAGGTATAAAGGCAAAGGGTCTCATGTGGAGATCGAGTCTCCAGCCATGTTGAGGAGAGCATAAGCAGTCTGGGATTGCAATCCAAGGTTCAGTTAATCGCCCTTTCGGTCTGCTTCTCTGATCTTCAGCTTGAAGCTTGAACCCCAATATCAGCCTCTGGGTCTTTTATTTTTTGTGTTACACATGGCCTTTGCTAGCTGAGTGAGACTGAATGGGTTTCTACTCTTCCGGAGCAAGACACTAGCTGCTTGTGTCTGCATCAACCCCCACTGAAAACCCTAAGGACTTAGAGCAGGGCTCTGCCTGCATGCCACATTATCTGTGACTTTAAATTTCCCGTCACCTGACCCGCCAGAGCGGTGTTTGTCTGCTTTGTCCATGAACAGCTCTGCGGAGTGCCTAGGATGCTCTCAATTCATATCCACAGGATAAATGAGTGGGAGCAGGTAATACTGGCTAATGAGCCAGAGGGAGAATGTCCCTGACCCGGAAAGATGACACTCCAGAGGTCATGGTGTCGTAACAGGAAAGGCTTGGCTCAGGGCACATGGCTGATTTCTCTGTGTGTGTGCTGAGTCAAGGGCAGCCCTTGATGCTTCAGATGAGCTGTGCCCGGACAAGGGGAGGGAAGTTCTGCGGATATCCAGAAGGCATCACGGAACTCTCCCTGGGAGGTTGCACGTTGTAAGTGTCCAGATAGGCTTTCCAAGGCTTAGAAGCACCCACCGAAGTGTGCACAGGAAGAGGGCCTATGTTGAGCACTTCAGTGGGCCCTGGCTTAGAGTCTGGGACTGACCCAGACAACATCTGAAGAGATGGTCTGGGGTCTGGGTCAGCCCAGCAATTCAGCCAGGGCCTCTCCTTGGGAACCAGGTTTCCAGGTCCATACTGCCTGTTTGGGAACCTCTGGCCTCTGTATGAGGTCCACACCAAGAGGCAGGGGAAAACACACACACACACACACACACACACACACACACACACAGCCCCTTGGACAGAAGCACCCCTCCCCCACCGGGGGACGAGGCTAAGGGCTGATGTGGAGCTCAGGGAGCTTTTTTGGTTTCATCTGCTGGTTTGAAGTCATTAGCGGAATCTGTGCCAGCGGCAGCCGTGACCGTGCATTTTGACGAGCACTTTAGATAGAGTGGATAGGGCTATCTGCGTGCAACTGGTAGCAATGAGGTCTACGTCACCAGGCTCAGCACTCACCCATCTGCCCAGAGACAGTCACAGCTCCCCAAGGCAGGAGTGTGCCTGAGCCTCCGACCCTGCAACCCCAATGCTTTCCGTGCAGAGAAAGCTCACACAGTTTCAATCCACTGTAAGGCTTCCTGGAACCTGAGGGTGCAAACGTACCTTAGGCATGCTGGGAGGATAGCTACATTCAGAATTTCTTTTATTTGGGTTTACTTATTTTTGCGTGTATGGGTGCTTTGTCTGCCTGCGTGCCTGTGGTGTCACCTGCATGCAGTGGCCGTAGAGGTCAGAAGAGGCAGTGGGGTCCTCTGGAACTGGAGTGACAGATGGCTGCTAGCCACCACGTGGGTGCTGGAAATAGAACCTGGGTCCTCTGAAAGAGCAGTCAGTGCTCTTATTTGCAGAGCTATCTCTCCAGCCCTGTATGCGTGATTTCTTAATCCAATTCCCCAGAATCCCTCTTTCAAATAAGTAGCATTTCCCAGAATTCCCTCAGTCTATGGGGTGGGGCACAGGCTACACAGTGCCTCAATACTGTTGCACCTTGGAATTGAGGGTGTGGGGGTCTTCCCTGCAGAGGCATCGCTCCATTGGCGGGTCTGCATTGATCCAAACTCTAAGACTCAGCTAACGGGACCTGCACGATATGGTCCCAACTCAACTCTCCCCAATCTTCCTAGATAACTTCAGGTCCCAGGCAAAGCTTGGTTCACTCCGTCCGAGGCCTCCTCCTATCACACATTCTACTCTGGCTTTCCAACTGGTCCTTACTGTGATCTCCAAGACTGAACTTAGCAGTCATCTATTCCAACAACCCTCCCTGTCAGGCCAACTCATGGTGAGAACACCCTTCCCAGCTGGTCACTTTCTAAAGACAGTAGCTCTCTGAAGGCAGAAACCGCCATGTTTTCCATCTTCACCACGCCCGGCATCTACAGCCTTCAAACATGCCAGTGCCCAAGGTGTGACCATTCCCACTTATGAAGCCAATGCTCTGCATAGGATGCTATCCACATGTCCCCCCCAAATCTGCTTCTGATGTGTGCGATCCCATGAAGAAAGAGGAGGTAAGCAGTAGATTTATTCTATGCACAGTGCGTAGGCTCTTCAAGTGTAGTATGTATGTAAAGCAAACTTCTGAAGGACTTCCATTTACCTCTATCATTTCAGGCCCAACTTAACTGACTCCATTATCTCTGCCTGACTTGTTTTCAAATCCTTACATGACCTCAGGGAGGGGATGTTTAGAAGGAGACCTAATATACATTTTATTTTTTGCAATGAGGACAGCTGTTCTTGAATGTTCCTTTGGCTACAAACTTGGATCCTCTCAGGGAAGACCATGCAGTTTCATGGGAAGGGCCTGGCTGGGGGACCCAATGACTGGAGTTCCACACGCTGAACAAGCTGTCCTGAACCGGCCCCCTCTGCTGACTCCTAGGTCCCATCAACTCAATGCCAAGCTTGTTTCTGTGGTCTTTATCGTAAAAATTCAAGAGAAGTTTCCATGGCCCCAGAAATTACTTTGGAAACTGCTAAATAACTTCAAGGTTCCCCTCCCAGAATGCAGTGAGTGTTCTTTTTAAATAATTTATCACATATGCAAAGAGTGCTTCATAGCTTTGGTGGGCCACATACTCAAGAGTATCATCTTGTGGAACTAAGGCATGGTGTTTAAATGTCCCCCATAGACCGAGTATCTAAACACTTGGTCCTCAGTTGGTGGCAGTGTTTAGGGGAGGTAGCAGGAGGGTTGCGGGGCGCAGTCTTGCTGGAGGAAGTATATGAGCAGGGCAGGCTTTGAGAGCTTAAATCTTTGTCCTACGTCCAGGATTCTCTCTGTCCCCTCCCTCCTCTGGCCTCCTTGTTTGTCACCAGCAGCCTCATCTCTCTGCCGTGATGAACTCTCATCTCTCTGGGACCCTAAACCAAAATGAACTCCTCCCTCCTCAGGTTTCTTTGGGCAGTGACAGCTAACACGCAATGTTTCCTGTGAGGTATGCATGCAAGAATCACCATTGCAATTTGACAACGGAGGAAGCTGAATTAGCAACCTGCTCAGTGTCACGTGGACAAGTTAAAAGCAAGATTTTACGGTATGTCCTGTGCTCTTTCCTTCTCATGAAATAAACTTAGGGACTGTTTCAACAGAGAGGTGCTGGGGACTATGAAGAGAGACATAATCATTCGCTGGGAAGATTCAGCTCTGGAGTGGGCTACCCTCTGCTGGAAGTGATGGGATATGTCCAAATCCATCCTGAGTCCAGCCAGAGTCCTTCCAACTCAGGGAAACATGTTTTCTCTTGCCTGACAAGCTAGGGATGGGAGGTCCAAGCTGAATTATGCACACCCCAGAGGCATAAGAGCCAGAGGAAGTCCACAGGGCAGGGATGGTCACGTACACCATTCATGCATCTTTGCATCCTTCTGAGACTGCACTGAGCCATGGTCTGAGCCCAGAAGGTCCACACTAAGTGGATATTGAGCTGAACTGATGGACACTCATATCCTTAAGCTGCAAGGCTTTGTGAGTAACTATTTTTAACTTTATTTGAAAAAAAAACCCAACCTCTTGTGATCTGAGGCCAGTCAGGACAATCGATTGTTTGGCTCCCTCGGAGGACGGTCCATGGGGGTAGAGAGAAGGATAAGTCAATAAAGTGCTCTTAGAATAAATGTGGGAATCCAGGTTCGGTCCCCAGCACCCACATCAAAAAGGCTGGGCACAATGGTGCCTGACTGCAAACCCACCGCTTGGAAGTAAAGACAGGAGGGTCCCTGGGACTCATGGTCAGTCTAGTCAATTGGCAAGCTCTGGGTTCAACATAACACAACATAGCATAACATAACACTATATTTTAAGAAAAATAAAGATATTTCAATGAATGTGAATGTCTCAGCCGCTGGTCCCTGAAGGATGACTGGAGAGGCTGGCCAGCCCTTGTAATCATTTTTCAATAATTTTTCCTTAATCTTTAAAAAGTAAGCTTGCTCTATAAAATGGAGCACCCAGGACTCAGCAATACACAGCGAGTATACTTCCTGCCTGGGGAGGGGGCGGGGCCTGCACAGAGGGCTCTCCCCACAGGACCCCTCCACCCAGTACCCTGGAAGGGACCTTCCCACAGGGGGCAGTTCTGTTGCAGCCAAGAGCCCAGACTTCCCTCTCTCAGGGCCAGGGTCCAGGCTGGTGCTGATTCAGGCTATCCTGAGATACTGAGTGTCAGGGAGCCTTGGCCACATCCTACCAGGCCAGGGTGAGGTAGCTTTCTTCATGATTTCCTTCGCCACCAGCCCTCCATCAGTAACCCTGCCTGGTTTTATAGCTGAGCATAAAACACGAAGATTTATAAACCAGGCCATTTAAGAAACTTGAAATGTGGAAAAACAAAGTCTAGATGGGCTGATAGGAAGGAAGGCAGTTGGCTGCACTTTGCTTCTGAAAAGCGCCCTTCTACTTATTTACAGACTCAAATGCTATGTTTTGTTCTTTTTCCTTCAGTGACCCCGGGAATATTTTACTGCACAGAACTGTGGATGCCCTGAGCCTTAGGGAGCAGAGGAGGCACCAGAGAGACCGAGGCAAAGCAGGTCATCCAGTGCTCTTTGAGCTTAGACTGTGTTCTCAGGACCTGGGGATGGAGGGGATAAAGCATGGCCTTGTCCTCCAGGGACGCCACGATGTCAGATGATGACCTCACAGCCGACTATCAGCAGGCTGGAGGAAGGGAGACTCGTGATGTCAGCATCAGTGATGGACTGCAGTGTGGGCGCAAGTTCTAGGCATCATTCAGGGGGTGATCGTGGTCCCCGAGTCTCCGTGTCTTCACTTGTCACTGTGGGTAATATAGTTTCTAGGGATATCCCCAGGAGGAAGTGCGATAGCCACTCAGTAAATGTATTAGCAATTAATTGTTCCTTGTGGGGGCGGCCACTCTGGAGATGGTTCCAGAGGGTGAGCTAGATACAAGATGGAAGGCGGAGGATCTGGGTGAGGGTGTTCTATATGGGGAACAGCACACATCGAGATCACAATGCCGTGTAAAGCAGGCATGACAGCAGCCCCAGAGCGAGGGGCTGACCCTTAGGGGCAACACTCAGGCCCGGGAACTGGGTTAGGTGTAGACAGTGTGCTCTCCTGCCACCCTGACGGCACAGAGCGATCACTGCCCTTTGTTCAGATGATGAAACCGAGTCTAGAGAAGGTAATTCCACAATGGCTAAGAGCCATGCAGCCGGACTCTCTGCCTGGCCCATAGCCTAGGCCTGTCTGCTTAGAGAATGCCAGGAGTTAGGGAAAAGGAAAGGTTCTCTTGCGATATGTGGGTCACTTCCTTTACAGAAGCCCTTGTCCACCAAATGCGAAGGTTAATTTTGTCACCTGGGAGCACTAGCAAGACACACCTTTGAGAGGGTCTGTGAGCCCGCTCCAGAGAGGGTTAGCTGACAGGGGATGCATCCAGAATATAGGCAGTGCCATCTCATGGGCACCAGTCCTGGGCTAGGAACCAAAGTAGGAAGAAGGAGGAAGCTGGGGAGGGTCAGAAATCCCCTTTCCCCGATTCTGATCTGCAGAGATGTGAGCAAGCCGTCTGGTGCTTCTGATGCCACAGCCACAAGCTGTTCCTGCCACCATGCCTTCCCTTCCCAGATAGGCTGTGCCCTCAAACTGTGAGCCTAAACAAACCCATGATCCTTTGTTCCTCCCTCCCTCCCTCCCTCCCTCCCTCCCTCCCTTCCAATGTTTCTGTCAAGCACTCTGTCAGAGCAACACCCAGAAAGAACTCAGAAGCAGAACATGTAAGTAGGGAGTAGCATCAGTCTAGAGGAGATGAGAGACCACTAAGATTCCCATCCCTGGATACACTAGGCTGCCTGACCCTTTCGTGAAACGGGACGGAGGAATGGCTGCAGACAAAATCCTGACTTTGATTGCTCAAGACGAGATGGACTCTGACTCACAAGAGACAGCTTGTGTTTTGTTGTTGGAAAAGCTTCTCTCAAGTCACAGGTTATTCGGTCACCCTGCCAGCAACCGGTGACCTTAAAGCATATTCCTGGGCAAGAGGAGTCTCAGGGGTCAGCCAGGAAAATTCTAGAGGCTGGGGGACTAGCGGCTCTCGGTAGACGGTGCACACCTGATGGATCCCTCCGAGCACCATACAGCTCGGCACTGTCTCTTGGCATTATCCATGAATGATTGACTTGTTTATTGCTGCACTAGTCATGAGAGCCAAGATACAGAACCGGCTTAGATGCCCATCAACGGATGACTGGGTAAAGAAAATGTGGTCTGCAGACACAGTGGGGTTTTATCCAGCCATAAGGAAAGACGAGATTATAACATCTGTAGGAAAAGGGATAGGACTGGAGAGATCAGCTGTTCAGTGAAGCAGATCTCATTTAGAAAAGACAAATATTACATGTTTTCTCTTACACAGAGTCCTACATTTAATATATATACATATATATGCATGCATATTGATGGAAAGAGAAAGGGCATTGCTGGAGACTGAGAGAAGAGGTTTAAAGAGAGAGGGGAGTAAGAGAGAGTAACGGAACACACGCGACCTGAAAGCAGAGGGAGGCCTATTTGGACAGGGGTGGTGGACGAAGGGAGCCAGACAAGAGGGAAAACAGGAGAGTAGTGAGGGACAAACAAGAAAATGTGACAATGTACATGTATGACTGTCACAGTGAAACCTGCTAGTTGGTACACTAACGGGAAATGATTAAGGAAGAGGAAAGGGGAGACAATGTCTTGTCTGAACACTCAGGGACAACCTGAGGAGACTGGTACCATCCCCATCATGGCTGCACATCTGGCTTCTGAGAACAGAGACCCAGAAGGTCTGCAGACAGACCACAGATACACTAGGCTTTCCTCCCAAGGCTAGTTCAGACAGAGAGCCTTGTCCTTGGTGCTCTGTGCTCTGCCCCAGACAGAGGAGAAACCTTGCCTGTCAGTAACACGAGGTCACCACCGGGTGTGCATGGTGTGTGCTTTCTGATTGCTGCTCCGGAAGCGGGTGGCACCACCGTGCAAGGGTCTCAGACCTGGCCCATGTCACCAGAGGTGACATTTGTCACCTCTACGCTTTGTGCCCTCTAGTGCCATATTGGATTATAGCTTCAAAAATACACATCCACTTGGAACCTCAGTATATGATCATATTTGGAATTTTTTTCAGACATAAGGTAAGGATCTCAAAATTACCTAATTCTGTATTAGAGTGAGCTCTAAACCCAAGGATGGATGTCCTTGTAAGGGACTCAGAATGGGAGGCTCTGGGGATGGAGGTGGACACTGGAGTGAAGGCTGGATGGCCATAAACAGAACCTATGAGAAGCCCAGTGTAGATCTCCCAAAGTCCTCACAGGGACCAGTGCTGACATTGCACTTCTTGTCTGCAAAGCCTGGAGAAAAAAATTGGTTTCTTTTGCTTTAAGTCACTCAGCTGTGGCGCTCTAGGTGGCCCTCACCAGAAACTACGGCATACATTTCCGAAAGGAAACCATCCTTCCTTGCAATCATCTTTTGGGTGGCTGGATCTGGGGTCCCTGGTTCAGTGTTTATCCTTAAGCATCTAAGAGCCAGAAGACACGTTGGCAAGTGCAGTGCCTGCCCCAGTATGTGCTGGCTGTGGACCTCAAGGGAGTGGCTTGGTTCTTCTAAGCGTTAGCTGTCTAATGTACGGAGTGCTTCCTCAACCACAAACTCCTGCTGCCCCATCTACAAGCCACGCCCTCTGCCACGCTTTCCTCCACCATGATGAACTGTACCCTCAAAATGTAAGCCAAAGTAAACCCTTCTTTTACTAAGTAACCTCTGCTTAGCAAAAGTTATACCTTTTACTAGGGTAGTTTGTCACAGTGATGAGAAAAGACACCCATACAGAATAATCTGTTTTCCCACCAAAAATTGTGAAGGTACCGGTCCACTAGTTTAATGACATGTGTCAATGTTATGTCTGAGAATGATGCACACTGACTACAGATCTCTTTGTCATGGAACTTAGGATTTGTTTGTTTGTTTATTTATTTATTTGTCTCCAAAGTCCTATCATCTCCCAGCTGTGTACTTTGATCAAGATTTCTTTCATTAAAGCATTTGATGCTCTGGCAAGCCAAGGATCCGAAGTATTTTGCTGGACGGGTTTTTCTCTCCTTTTTCTGCCTCATCTTTGAAGTTCTCTGAGCTGAGTTCTCTGGGCATTTGCTCCTTCCCCATCTGTCCTTTTCCTTCAATCTCATCTTTCTGTTGCCCTCGGACAGATCCCCCTGACTTATCTCCAGGCACTGTTGTTTTACATCTTCTGCTACACATTATTTCCCAAAGCGTAAAGCTCTTCATTACTTTTGATCATTTCTTTCTCAGAGTGAGATGCTTTGTCCCGTAGACACATCTGTTGTGTGTTTGCATTTGAGCACTTTTTTCTCGCCTCTGTTAGCACGCACCAAGGTGTGCCAGGTGAAGGTGCATGCAGGGCAGGACTCCAAGACAACACCTTGGTTTTAATGCTGAAGTTTATGTCCCAGCCCCCGCCATGGTTTGTGCCCTAAGACTACAATTTTGGTGGGATTTTTCTTATTTATGAAAGATTTATTTATTTTAATTAACGAGTAAATTTTAAATTTTATGTGGATGTATGCACGTCTGCATGAGTTTGTAGGCACCACCTGCCTGCTGGTTTTCACAGAAGCCAGAGGATGTCATTTCCCCCTGGAAAGAGTTACAGTTTTGAGCATCCATGGTGTGGGTGCTGGGAACCTAACTCGGGTCCTCTGGAAGAGCTGAGCCTCTCTCCAGCCCTGGGAGTTTTGCAGAAGAAAGCAAGCAGGCACAATTCCCTTTTAAAGCTTACTTCTTCTCCCTTGAGGCTTCCTCGGCTCTGCTAAACTAGTTACTTCTGCTTACTTACTTTTCAGAATTTGTTTGAAAAGCACCTTTCCGCTACTTTCTCCCATGTCTTATTCTGTCCTAAGAGTTTCTGTCTAAACAAGACACTAAAGAAACCTTGTATCATTTCTCTGGGTCTTCAGGAAAGCAACAATGGACCATCTGTGTCTTCTTACCCGAGAGCTTTCACTCGGTTTTATTATTTAAATGTTTAAGAGGTCAACTAGAATCCTTTTAAACTAAGTATCTGGAAATCACAAAGTATAAATAAATATTTTATGTTAGTTAAAAGACAAATAACAAAATAGGAAAAATATTTATGATTGACAAGCCAAAAATTGCTCCTAGAGATTGACAAGGAAGAAAGCCGGACCGTTCCAGTTTTTAAACGGGTTCAAAGATGGAGTGGGGCCACAGAAAAGGAAATGTACTGGTGGCTCAGTGCATGGGAGAACACCCAGTCTCGTTCACAGTAAGAGGTGTGCACACGGCTGAAGTGTAACAGCCTGCACTGTGGACGAGGGAGCTGGGAAGCAAACATCTCATGTGGCATTGCCGGCAATCTTTGAAACCTGCCCAATACCCACTTCTTCATCTGTACAATGGGTAACGGTGTCTACATTCTAGGACTGCTACAAGGATGAAAAGAAAGGGGAAACATGAGTGCCTGACACATGGGTGGCACACACTGTCCAATGCCACCCAGTAATACCTTAGCCTGTACGTGATTGATGGAGGATGTCCTTCTGTATATATGCTTCTCTTATTGGTTGATGAATAAAATGCTGTTTGGCCAATAGAGGCAGGAAAATAGGCAGGACAAGGAGACGAGGAGAATTCTGGGAAAGATAGGCCGAAAGAGACCTTGGTGGAGGGACCTGGAGGATAGGATGTGCCAGGCATTCTCTGGTAAGATAAGGCCATGTAGAAATACACAGATTAGTAGCTATGGGTTAATAATTAAGACAGAGCCAGCCAGTAGGAAGCGCTGCCCATCGGCCAACAGTTTTATAACTGATATAGCATCCATGGGCTTATTTGGGGCTGAGGGCATCCTGGACCTGGTGGGAAAGAACCTACACGTGATCTTGTAGGTTTTCTCCATGGGTGCTGCTACATTGTATCACTGTTGCCTTCCTAACTGCCCTATCCAGTGAGTGTAGGGAACACAGCAAATGACCACTACACCTGGCTTTTAAGTGTAATAGTCCATTGTTCAGGTGCCCTTCCTCGGGTTGGAAATCTCAGTGTACAGTCACACTGGAACCAGCCCAGACTCCAAGCAGGGCACAGGCCAGCAGCTGGATGAGCCAGGAAGGGAGAGGATGGTGTTTAATGACAGTACACCAAGCCGACACGCAGGAACATCCCGGGCATTTGGCAGCACTGTGAGAGAAGACACATCACTAGGGGCTGTCACACACTCAGATGTAACACCCAGACAGGGAGAGGCGCCCATGGCTGGGTGGACACCGTAAAGCAAGCCCATTGGGTCAAGGGTAGGAAGCTTCTGGGGCCACCTGAAACCATGTCTAGATGGCAGGGGCCCTTCCTGCCCTCTGCTGAGAAGTCTAAAGGAAGGGAGGCAGGAGGAGCAGCCTGCCCCAGGTCTCAATAGGAGGAGGGCCCATGGCTTCCTGGTAATTAGGATGTTTAGGTTATCATCTGCATTCCCAGAAACAGTCTCCAGCTAAGCTGGGGAGATTAGAGACTGGACCTGACACCATCCTTCCTCCTGCCTGCCCGCCACTCCCGTCCCCGCTCCTTTGTTTTCCCCCAGAGTCAGAAGGGGGTCTCCACTTTCCATAGCACCCTGTTCAGACAACCCTGACTCCACCCATCATTAACAACATGACAGCTGGCACTGGCTGGTGCTTCTGACAGGAGTCTTCTTCCCTTGTATAATGAATACCCAGGGGCCAAAGGGAGGAGGGAGGCAGGATCCCGGCTCCTCTGGTCCTCATGCGACTCTCTCAGAGTCTGTATCTTCAGTGGCCACATTCAGATTTAATCAACTAATGGCCAGCTTCATGTACAAGCACTGGATTTTGTCTATACAACCATCTTTTAAAGCCTCTGGCTTCTTTCCAGACATGACAAGCAGCTGGTCAGGGCCCTTTCTTCCCACATGTCTCCTAAGATGAGGACAGCAAGTGGTTCATCCTGCGTCTTCTCTCAACCCTGCTGCAAACCCAGCTCCTCTTCACTCCACTACCAGCCAGGGACTGGGACTTGGGACAGGTAGTGGCTGGGGAGGGGTGAGGCAGATGGACACTGGGGAGGGGTAGGACGGATGGAGGCTGGGAAAGGGCAGGGTGGATGAAGTCTGGGGAGGGGGCGGGGTGTTACCCACTAAAATTACAGCCAACACTGGTGCCAGCACTGGACATTGAGGCCAGGGGACATGTCAGGTTCCTTAAATACTGTATTCTCGCTACTGCACAGATGCAGCAAATGAGACTTGGGCAGGGGAAGGGGAAGAACTCGGGGTCAAGGCCACAGCGCTGGTCTCCAGAACCCATCCTTCCAGCAGCAGGCTCCTCATTGTGTCTGGAGTCGTTCCTACTGGAACCTGCTCCCCACACAGACTGGAGTCGTTCCTACTGGCACCTGCCCCCTCCCACAAAGGCTTCTAGAGCAGACAGAAGGAGGGAAGTACTTGCTGTGTTCACCCAGTTTCTGCTACCATCCCCCCCAACACTCAACCTGCAGACCCACTTGGGTGGGGCATGTTCCCTGGAGGGCTTGTGGAGGTCCTGCCCCAACAGCCGCTGCTGAGCTAGGGACAACACACATTGCGCTTGAAAGACCAATAAGACCAGCCCTTGCTTTAGTGACTCTCCGGGATCACATGAGTCTCAGTGACTGACCACTGTTTGAGAGAGATATCTAATGACTTAATTGTAAAAAAAAAACCTGTCCATGCTAACACTGAATGACTCGGGGTTACAGATGGGAAAACCAAGGCCCAGAGCAGGCACTGATGCCCACCAGGCTTTACATTCAGAAACTGGCAGTCTGGCCTAGGAGCCAGCTCTCCCAACCCCAGACCAGCCTCTTCTCACAGCTCTCAGGGGCCCGGCTGAGCCAAGCACGGTGGGAAGTTCTCACCACCTGCCTCAGGCAACACTGCTATTTTCATTTTGCAGAGGACAAAAGTGAGGTTCAAGGACATTCTCACCAATGACAGAACACCTCAAGGGGTGCAGGCAGACCCTGGCTGGCACAGCCTGCTCTCTGTGTCACCACACAGGTGACAAATGTGCTGAGCCCAAGTTATGCCAGACCCCATGCAGAAGATTGGGTGCAGCAGAGGAAATCCACCCTCTGTGTTCTCTGAATTCAGTCTGGGAAGTAGCAGATGTGTGGGGGAGGGTGGTATGTAGGTATGGGTGAGTACAGGTGTGTGTGTGCCATGGTTATACATGTATGTGTATGTGGAAGTATGCACTTGTGTGTGTGTGTGTGTGTGTGTGTGTGTGTGTGTGTGTGTGTGTGTGTGTGTGTGTAGATGTACATATGGGTAGGGGATACAGGTCCGAGGTTCGAGTGTGTGTATGTAGAGTTGCATAGCTCCTTATATGACTGTGTGCATGTATGTGGGGGTGTACAGGGGTGTGAGGGTACAGGTGTGTCTGTGTGTAGATGGGTGTGTGTGTATATGTGGGGATGTGTATGTGAGTATATGTTTTTGTATGTGTGAATATGGGTATGTGTGTGTATGAATCTGTGTATGTATGTTGAGTGTATATGGGCATATGTGAGTATGCATGTGTACATAGGTACCTGAGTATATGTATATAGGTATGTGTGTGTACATCTGTGTAGATGTGTATAAACATAGGTGTATCTGTGTATGGCTCTGTGTATACAAAGTTGTGTGTATATGGGTGTGTGCTGACCTATTCCCAGCATAGTGAGGCAGGAAACCTTTGAATCCAGTAGATTCTGCCTGTAATGAAGCAGGGAGGCATTCTACCCAGAGTCTCCCCCAGAAAGAGCTATGCACACCAAGAACTCTTGAAGGACAGGGTTGCTCAGCAACTGCAGCAAAAGCCCCAGTCAGACTCTCCCTGTTTCTGCCCTGCCCCTTACAAAGTCAGCAGAGGCCTAGAAGCCGGGGGGCAGGGCCAGGCGCATGTCCTCTGACCAGGGTCACCTGGTTGCTCCCTCTATGCCCCAGCCAGGAGCATTTTCTAAAGTCCCCCCTACCGGCACAAGCAGAGATGGAGGCTGTGTAAAAGGCCATCAGCGTGTCTGGTCCTTGGGACAGAAGGAGCATGCACCTACCCTGCTGCCTCTCACAGTGTCAGGTGAAACTGTTCTGGCAAACTCTCAGGGGCTCTGCAGACAGGCTTCCCCCTCACCCAGGTGTCAAGGTGTCAGGTTGACATGTGGCCCAAGATCATGGTAAAGCACTTCACACAGACACACCCCCAGGCCCACACCAAAGCCCTTTGGGGTCATCCTCTCTGCACAGACTCCACCCACACCCATCCCATCCCATCTGGGTCCTGTACCTGCTTCCTTCAGCCTAGGCTGCTCTTGCTATCAGCCCCTACCACAGATCCAATCCTCCCTCCTGCTGCTGAAGCCTAAGGACTGCCCCTTCCTCTGTGAAGCCTTCCCTGATCACCTCAGCCAGAGCAGCTCAACCCTTTCCAAATGGCTTCTGCCTTGAATCGTCTCTGGCTTGAATATTGTATCTCTTCCCACACCATCAGCTCCCTGGGGGCAGACAGCGATGCGTGCATCATATAATGGTGTAAGAAAGCTCCAAGGTCAGTCTCCTCGTGCAGGACTGACTCATGCCTTCACCCCACAACAGGGCTGAGCCGGATCCGTGGTACTCCATAGGTGCACAGCAAATGTCTTCAGAATGAAGGAGCACAACCTCTTACTCAGATACACGTCACATGCCCGCGAGGGAGGTGGGAGAGTTCTTGTGGCCCCTGCCTCCCTTGCTTCCCTTCTGCATGTAGCTGGCGCATGGGCATTCGTTTATCTACCTGGCAGTGACTCATTCATCGGCACAGGGAGAGGGTCTGAGGCCACAAAAAGAAACGTGGCAGGGAGCCATCTAGGTGCTTCCTTCTCCGGACCCGAAAAGCCAGGTACCAACTGCATCTGTGATTTAATAAAGCTTGCCTGTGGGTTTGGAATACAAAGCTAGCCACAAAGACATAGAGGTCAGGAGGTGGCGATACACACCTTTGATCCCAGCAGCCACACCAGCTGGCCATAGAGCCAGGTGGCGCTGGCACACACCTTTAATCCCAGGACTCAGGAGACAGGCAGATGGATCTCTGTGAGTTCAAGGCCACACTGAGCTACATGAAACTGATCCAGACCTAAAGAGAAACGGCTCACACAAAGGTGATCTCAACACCTGGAATCACACACCTTGAATCCCAGCACTGGGAGGCTTAATAGGAAGAAGCAAAGAGTCTTCTGTGGAGACTGAGTTTCCAGACAGGGAGAGCTATATTGTCTCTGAGGATTCGTGGAATCTTTCTTGCTCTCAGCCCCTATCACAGATCCAATCATCCCTCCTGCTGCTGAAGGATCACCCTTTCAGTCTGAGGTAGAGGTAAGAGCTAGTGGCTGGCTGCTTTGCTTCTCTGATCTTCAGATTCAACCTTGAACCCCAATATCTACCTCTGGGTTTTTATTTTTCGTGTTAACAACCTTAACTCCAAGGGCAGCACCCTCAGGAGGACAAGTCTCTTGGAGGGAAGGCTGGGACCAAGGAAAGAGACTCCTGTCCTTCCTGGCAAGTCTGTGTGGACAGGAAGGCGGCCTTTGGTTCCTCTGGGCACTACACTGAGGTTTCTTGGTCCCCCGCAACGTCCAGAGCTCCAGAGTTCAGTGCTGCCTCTCATACATGCGCAAGCACACACATGCTCACACAAACACATGACCCACGAGACTTCCTTTCTGCTCGTGGAAACTGTGGCTACCCGGGAATCCCGAGGCCCACACAACAGAACATTTACCTCCTGGCCTGCGTGTTTAATGAAGCGGCGAACACCATCAGGCCTTTTAGTGAGACGGTAAACATCCCCTATTTACACAGTGACCACCATCAATCATTCTGCTTGTGTCCCCTGTACACTGTCTCTTTAAGCCTGCTGACTGCCCCGTTTGCACGTAGTTCCCTCACGTGTACAGGTTGTTCGCCAAAGGGAACAGACAGTCTGGCTTTGTCCACCCGGCATCATCCCTCCCTCCCACCAAGGCCCAAAGCCCAACACTCAAGGCTGCAGGCTGAAGCACGACATCATTTAGACCAGGCTGGGGCTTAACTGGCATTGTTGAAACATTCACACTCCTGAGCTCCAAAGGCAAATTCTCTGTTGGGTAACTTTGACATCCTGCCTGCCGGTAAGTCTTTCACCGGCATGACTGTCATTTCAGACAGGGTTGGGGCCCTGGCTGGTGTAGTTCCATGGGCAGAGTGTGGGCTGAGGACACACTGTTGCCTCCCTTTCTTATACCCAGGACAAAGGGAGCCAGGTATGACGCAAAGTGATATGGTCCAGTAGGTGACAGTAGCTCCTTCCTTTGTTAAGTCCTAGAAAGGCACGTCTGTGACGTTCTAGGCACATGCATTACTCGCTTTCCCCATTGCTGTGACAAGACACCCAACCCAAGCACTTAAAGAAGGAAGGCTTTCTCCATTGGCTCACAGTTTAAGGGCACAGCCCCCCACGGCAGGGAGACTGAAGGTCAGAGAAGTTTATACCCCTTGCCTGAGGCTACATGGCTAGAGAAAAGTAGGCCTTGTGTCTGCCTGCCTTCAGCACGGGCTGCTTTTGTTCAGCCCTCTAGTCTACCCTGATACCATTGCCTGTGTTCAGATTAGTGGGCTCAACAGTCCCAGCTCAGAGGCCTGCATGACTTAGACGGTGACACACTCATGCTGTGCCTTTACCTCCTCTAGTCCAGAACAGTGGTCTGTACCTTTGTAGCAACAAGCGACAACCGAGGATCATCTCAAGGCTCTACCCTCTGCTCCATAACCCTAACCTGAGCCCTTCAAGATGCTGACTCTCAGTGCCAGCCTCACCTGACCTGTGCTCGCTCACCTTCTGCTCTCCAACTCGGGTTCCTTTCCCGCTGCCTCCAGCTCCAGGACTTCCTTTGGTTTTCTCTGCTTCAGCCTTTGGTTCATGGACATCAACCCTGGCACACTCTTGGTCAAGCCAGTTTCTTTCTGTGCATTCTAATGTATACACACACACACACACACATGCATGCACACACACACATGCGCGCACACACACACATACACACACATGCACACTACACACACACACATGCACACACACACATCCATAGGGGATAGCGAGGAGCCCAGTATCTTCACATCAGAAACCTTGCCTGCTGGAGATCTCTGCCTGTCACTTACCCTAGGGGTGGCCACCTGGGCCTCTGCTGGGCTGTGCAGTTGGGTAATTTGGGTTTGATGCCCTCTTTGGGGACCAAGGCCTGGCTCCTTTCCATCTCTCTAAATTGCATTCCCGTTCTAGGCTTTGGCTATTAGGAAGGTTAGTTTTGGCCCAGAGCCTGTGGAACCTGGTTCATTTCCTTGCTGGTCCACTGTGGCTGATAAGTGGCGTTTCTCTGAAACAGCTAACAAAACCAAACAAACAAGAGCAACTACGAGCGGTGTGAAGGGAAGTTTCCCACTGGAGCAGCACTCTGCCACGCACGCCTCTTTTCCCAGCATGCAACACCCAGCCCCATTCTCTGCTGAAAGGGGCCTCGACTCAGAGCCCCCCCAGAGAACCTTCCCTTATATTCCCAGGACAACGAGATGTCCTCCACAGCCCAAGACAAGCCCTTCTGCCCAACTCCCAGTGAGTCTTATTCGGGACTCACACCCAGGCCACGGACACAGCAGTAATTAAAATATACCTATCTTGATGTGCTAAAAAGCTGCCTATTCTCAAAGGGCAGAGTGTTCCGAAGGCAAACACACAAAAGTTCATTTTCTTCAGGATCAGGAGGCAGACCCATCTCCTGGGGCCTGCAGGGGCTCACATGGTCTCCTCTGCGGGAAGACTGTCACAGCTGAGCTGTACCTAGTGATACCTTCCTCCAACCTGCAGACTGCTGCTCTGTGAGGAGCAGGTGGGAAGGGGCCTGGTGTCCTCTAAGGTCTTCTTTTCTGAGTTTTTGTTTTGTTCTGCTTGCTTTCCAGGTTTTCGCTTTGACCTGTGGTTGGGGCTTCATGGTGTAACTTTAGTCAAGTTGCTTGACAAAAAAAACAAAAACAAAAACTTCAGGGTTAGGGTTACGGTGGGTGAACAAGCTATTGGGGACTAAATACAACGGCACAGGCGACAGGTTTATTTGCATACACACGTGCAACTACTCACAGCCCATGGCCACATTTCAGCCATTCCTGCTTTCTCCAGGCATCCACAGCTTTCGCGAGCTGGACGCTGGTCCCGTGGAGACTTGAGGGGTCCATACACCTGCCTGCACAGAGTGGTCACATCTGTAGCTTTCTGAAACCTTTAACTACACATGTATACCAGGATTCCCAGCGCACACACTGTCTCTGAGGGCAGCTGGCTTGAGGGTTCCGCCAAGAAAGCAAGAAATGCGTCCCTGCCCCCCGATTTGCATTATGCCTCACAAGGCTGAGGCAGAGTCGTCTTGGCCTGGCACCCTGACAGTGCTGGACTGCTGGGGAGTGTGCACTGCCCCCCCTCAGACAGGCTGTCCTCTGGTGTTTGAAAGCAGAGGGACTGACGCCTATATAGCTCGTGTGGACCTGCATGGAGTTTGAGGAGAGGGCGAGCAGGAGGGCCTGCAGAGAAGACCTCAGGTCAGGTGTGAAACAAGGGTGAGGGGCTAGTGGCAGAACAGATCCACGGTGACTCAGTGAAAATTCTGGAAAGACACCCTCCTTGCCTCCCATTAGAGGCAAGGACAGGCTTCCACCTACTCTGACAGCCACGCGGCCGTTTCTGGAAGAAGCAACAGACTGTACCGAATGACTCACCAGGCACTAAGTGAGCCTCCTGCCCCTCCCTGAGGGAGGAAGCCCGATCCGCTTGTGCCTCAGCCAACACAGTCAGATTTAAACAACACACAATGCTTGCTCTGGTTTGAATCTGAAATGGTCTGGGGGGCCTGGAACCTTTAGTAGTTGGGGTCTGGTTGGCAGAAGTAAGTCACGAGGGCCAGGCTTTTAAAAGTTATATCCGTGGGCTTCAGACCTGCTCTAATCTGCCACAGCGTGAGAGCTGGGCGTTGGAGGCGCATGCCTTGAATCCCAGCACTCGGGAGGCAGAGGCAGGTGGATCTCTGTGAGTTCGAGGCCGGGCTGGAACGATAGCCTCCAAAACAATACAGAGAAACCCTGTCTCATAAAAACAAAAACAAAAACAAAAAAAAAAATCTGCCACAGTGTGAACAGCCTTCTCCACACTCTTCTCCTGATCTGCTATGGTGTGAACAGCCCTCTCCATATTCTCCTGATCTGCCATGGTGTGTACAGCCTTTTTTTTCATACTCTCCTCCTGTCTGCTTTGGTGCGAATGGGCTTCTCTACACTCTCCTCCTAATCTGCCATGGCCTGTACAGCCTTCTTCATACTCTCCTTCTGTCTGCCTTGGTGTGAACAGCCTTGTTCCCCATCTTCGTTTATGCAAGAAGTCCCACTATCTTGGCAGAATTTGAATTTGTTTGCATGGTAAGACCACAGGCCATTCCTCACAGACAGCTAGCACTCACTGCCCAGCAGAAACATCTGTGACAGCGTTCTGTGAGAGGCCTCTGGTCCCGCATGGCGGATGTGACCTTGGAGCATGGTCGATACGGTCGATGCAACTGAGTGAGCTGAGAGCTAGTTACGCATCCTTGTTCTCTGCTTCCCGATTTAGGGTATGGCGTCACTAGCTGCTTCAAGCCCTCGCTGCCTTGACTTCTCCACCAGGATGGGCTGTATATGCCCTTGAACTGTGTGAGGGCCAGAATGAACCGTTATTCCTTTCTGTTGCTCTTGCCAGAGTATTTTTCCACACAACAGGTAGAGAAACTAAGACATCAAAGTAAGAGTAACTACACACACACACAGGGAAGAAAGGACAGTTGTCCGAGGTCAATTCCCTTAATTAAATAGTTGCCGGGCGTCAGTTTGGCTTGGAGACAGTCTGATGAAGAAGACACGAGGGCTCTGTGCCAAGGACAGAGGGTAAAGTCACTAGGGCAGAACTGAAATTGTAGCTGATGGGTTATCTCGGACTTGCTTACTTACTGATTTATAAGTAAGATAGGCTGGCCTCCCCCCACCCCAGCAGCCTCAGTCGAAAGTTATGCTGTGGCCATCTCCCACACCACCTGCTGTCCTCAGGGGCGTCTCTGCCTTGCAGACCCTGGCCTGGGCAGCAATGTGTTCCCCTTCGTGGGGGATAGAAACAGCAATAATAGCTCAGGCTGCTCTCTTTGCTCCTTTCCATTGTGTGGGAGAGCTGGGTCTCCTCACAGCCGTGGAAATAGAGAATCAACAGAGCTACTTCACAGGATGTGCTTGGTCACACACAGGCAGGAAGTACATCACGATGCGTGCTTGCCCCTGATTGGATGGAGGGGGTAACTACATAGCCTTGTGGGTTTTGCCTTTATAAGCCTCTGACTAATGCAATTTGGCACCATGTTCTGGGAATCCAGGGCATGGACCTAGCCAGTATCCACCGTCCTGGCCGGTATTTAATAAAGCACTCTTCAAATTTGGCTCAAAACTTGTGGCAGTGGTCTTACTCTTGACTGGTGGGATTAACACTAATAGTGACAGGAATATGCACTTCTTGTGGCACCCTAGAGGTCCCTAAGATGCCAGCTCTGTGAGAGGGGTATCTTACTGGGTTCTCTGGCCTTGTTTCAGGGCCCCTCTGATGGCTTGGGTTTACATACACAGTAGGTGACACATGCTCCGGGTGTCTGGAAGCTTTCACGTTTCCCCCAAGCCCAGATTGCACTGCTCCAACTCTCTGCCCTGCCCTGCCCTGATCTCGCCTGATGACCAGAGCAGTTCTGAACTCTAATGAAAATCCTACGGCAGGAGCACGGCTCACAGTCTGCCACTGGCTGCCTAAGCTCTCACGGGTGTGGATTAATGATTCTTTTTAGTTCTTTAAAAAAATGCATTTTCTCTGGAGGTTATTTCTGAGTTGCTTTTGGAATAATGAGTTCCAGGCAGTACTCTAGGACTTGCAGGAGAGACTATGCTGAAGCGTGCTGCTGGAGTAAGATTTAACTCCCCTTGGTAGGGGCGCTTAGCTGCTCCCAGGCACAGGGCAGAGAGTAAAGTGCCTTGGCTCTTCCTGCTTGCCCAGGAGGCCTCAGAAGCTACAGAAACGTGTACAGGGGAAGTCCGAGCCCACCATGTTCCCTGTGGCTACAACAAGGGACCACAGGTGGGCCAGCTTTCCCCCATCTTGCTCTAAACCGCTTCACGGTCTACCGAAGGTGACCTTCCCCGCATACCCAGCTTTTCCCTCCACTGACAATCAGGGCATTGGGTTCTCTAGTGAATTCCAGCCCTACTCTTAAGCAAGCCCAGTGGCTGGGATGAGCTTCACGAGGGACCAGAGTTTCATAAAGACAGAAAACGTGAGAAAAAAAAAACTGCCCTGGAGCCGAAGCCTCAGACTTCAGTCCCAGCAGCTCTTCCGGAGCTGTGAGGTAGGGCTGAGGTTGTCTGCGTGTGCACGGCTTTACAACCCTGACCAGCAGCTAAACGGCGAGGAGGGGTGAAGGTCCTTCCTAAGGGGGACCTGTGCAGAAAGAGGGGGCTCCCGTCATTCCTCTGAAGGTCTTCTGGGACTGCAGCATTTGCTCTTCTGTGTGCTCACGCACACTCTCAGGTACTTGTATGTTTCTAACACATTCTGCAGGCATGAGTACCTTCCCCATTATTCTAGTCATCATAACCGCTGGCTGCCCTTCAAGTCGTAAGGGTGCCTCAGAGGGACCCTCTGAACACACGGGGAGCAAGCTCCCGGGCAAAGGGGGCAGTTTTGTGCCTTTGGGGACAGAGAACAAGGGTATGGGGGGGGTGGAGCCGCCGGTGACGCAGATAAAATCTGCCCTCTGCCACTCATGTCTCCTTTCTCCCCTCAATCTCCACGGCATGCATCCTTGTGTTTCTCCCTGGAATTAGACAGTTTTTTTTTTTTTTTTTTTTTTTTGGTTTTACGAGACAGGGTTTCTCTGTATTGTTTTGGAGGCTGTCGGTCCAGCCTGGCCTCGAACTCATAGAGATCCGCCTGCCTCTGCCTCCCGAGTGCTGGGATTAAAGGCGTCCCCCACCACCGCCCAGCCAATAAATGGTATGAAATGGATGACTAGCCCTATCTATAAATTATTTTAAAAATATTTTAGAATTAGTCCAGGAAAACCTAGCAGTTTAAACTCAAGAGATGGAAGGAAAGGAATTTAATTTACATCCTGACAGAGGCCTGCTTCCTGGAAATCCCACTTTTGGCTTGAGCCTCATCTGTTTGGACCAGTCAAAGCATTTTTGGACAAAGTTCCACACTTGTCTCGCTGGGGTTAAAGTGCTTCTGTTTCCTGTCAGGCTGCAGCAGAGACAACTTAACCTGATAAAATCAACACCCATTTATGGACGTGTAAACAGACTTCTGAAGGGCACACAACTGTAAGCGGAAAAATCATCAGTAAAGATGTTTGATCAAAGTATTTAAGCAAGCAGCAAAGATCGGGCAGAGCCTCCTGAGGAAATCAGCCTGGCCTCTCCCGGAGCCAGCGTCTCTCAGAGTCTCTCTCTCCCTTTCAAAAACAGATGACATACTTGACCTTAAAAGAAAAAAAAACTTGAGATTTAAATAATGTGCTATGTAGAGTAAAACTGGTCTCTTGTGATGGTGAATATCGACCGTCAACGCAACAGGAGTGAGAATCACTTAGGAGACAAAGCTCTGGATCTATTTGTGAGGGACTCTGCGGACTGTGGGAGGCCCAGCTCTAAATTTGGATGCCCCTGCTCCATGGAATGGAGACCCCAGATGAATAAAAACAACAAAGCCAGATGAGCACCAGCCTTCATCTTCTCCCCAGACCGTGGATGCGGTGGGACCAGATGCCTGCCATCATGACTTCCCCCGCCATGAGGGACTGTGTACCTTCCAACTGTGAACCCGGTTTGGGTTCCTTCCTTAAGTTGTTTGGGTCAGGTATTTTGTCGCAATGATGAGAAAAATAAATATGGCACCATGTCTCCTTTAGCCATCAAAATAAGAAAACAACAACAAAAACCATTGCTTTGTTAGAAGGGTTGTGATGGGTAGCATGGTATTCATGCTTAAAAATCTTTGCTGCAGGAGCCGCCACTGTGACCCAGGCCAAGAAGCTAGATCCACCCCAGAGGAAGAGATGGAGAAGAGGGTTTCCAAAGGAAACCCTTCCCCTTTGTTCTTTTCTTTCAAACAAAGAAAAGGCCATCTGATGACAGAGTCTGGGGACTGCCACTCAATGGGCTAAGCAGCCTGAAAAAGTAAAAACAAGGCTTGCACTCCCTTAGCACCTCTGGCTTCTACTTCCTGGTTCCTGTAAGCATGCAAGACAAATGATCAATAATTCCCCCACAAAGAGGACAGGCAACATAACCATCACCATTACAAAGAGTCAAGTGCTTGAAAGGCTAACAAGGGACTCAGTGAGATGAATCGGAGCTGACACACAGGGGCTGTGGTGGCCAACACACAGTCCCCAGGTGGAGTCTTTGGTCTGCCCTTGGTGTGCAATGATCGCTCCTTACCATGGACTAGCTGCACACTTCTCTCGGTTATCCACAGCTTTCTGCCCCAGCTGAGGAGTGAGTCTAGCCTGTGTCTTTCGCAGGAAACTCAAGGGCACCAGGGCACACAAGCCAACCGTGACTTTGTCTTCAGAAACACAGCCGTGACAGCAGACACAGCTTGCTGAACGGAACTTAGCTTATTTAGTTGTCGCCAGAATGTGAGGTTCATAACCACATTCTTAATTTTCAAGCAAGAAAAAGACTGGGGAAAGTTGGGCATTTTTCCAAGGTGGTTCTTGTAGAGCAGGGCTCCACCTAGGTGTATCTTAGAACCTTAAATCCCAGTGCCCAGGTCACGCCCCACACCTTGTATGTCAGGATCTTTGTGGCAGGTTGTGTTTAAAGCTTCTAGGTGGTTCTAATGTGCCGCCATATGACTAAAGAACACTTAGCGGGCAAACTGATTCTGAGCCCAGGCCACTGAAAGAACTACGTAGAGACTTAGTAAAATGGCCATCAGATAGTTTTCCTGTTGGTGTAGGAGAGAGAAGGGGGTTCATTTTGTGTAATGCTCATGGGAGGTAAGAATCCTGAGCGCACAACAGAGTGTACAGTCCTCGTGAACAGGATCTGTGGACAGTCAGAGTCTTCTGTTTTTGGTGTGCGTGTTGTTTCTGTGCACCTGCATGGAGCTGCGGAGAGGATGTGAGGTGTTCTTACTCCCTAGAGACAGGAAAGACCCTCCCCTAGGTGGGTGTCACCTTGCCATCAGGTGGCTCAGGTACAAAGGTCTAAGAAAACAGGAAGCAGAATTGCTTGCCTGCCTTTGCTTCCTGCTGGTCAGGTGCATCTGTCCCGTTGCTGCTGCTGCTGCTGCCACGCTATGCTTCTGTGAGCAGCAAGCTGCTTTCAGTACTTCACTACCAGACTGGGATAACCATGGCTGGACTGCCCTGTCTCTGTCTCTGTGTGTCTCTCTGTCTCTGTGTGTGTCTCTCTGTCTTCTCTGTCTATGTCTCTGTGTCTCTCTGTCTTTCTGTCTCTCTGTCTCTGTCTCTGTGTATCTCTGTGTGCGTCTCTCTGTCTTCTCTATCTGTCTATGTCTCTGTGTCTCTGTCTCTGTCTGTTTGTCTCTGTGTCTCTCTCTCTATGTCTCTCTGTCTCTCTCTGTACCTCTGTCTCTGTCTCTCTGTGTGTGTCTGACTCTGTGTGTCTCTCTGTCTACTCTGTCTATGTCTGTGTCTCTCTGTCTCTGTGTCTCTCTGTCTCTATATCTCTCTCTGTATCTTTGTCTATGTCCCTCTCTCTGTGTCTCTGTCTCTGTGTGTGTCTATCTTCTCTGTCTGTCTATATATCTGTCTCCCTGTCTCTGTCTGTCTCTCTCTTACTCTTGTTCTCTCTTCATTCATTCATCTAGAAAATCCTTACTGATATAGCCTCATGCTACCTTCTGGGGCTCACAGCAAGAACATTGATTCTCAAAGGGCATCTCATACCTTGTCTATTCAGACAGACAGGTCCTGCTGCCAATTCCAAAGAACACTCCAGTTAATAGTCCTCATTTTCTAGGGCAAAATCATTGGAATTGAATTGAAATGTCTTCCTCTGGCTGCTAGGTGGAACAGAACATCCCATCTTCCTGGCTTTTTCCTGCCAGGAGGGAATGGATGGAAGGCAATTTCCCCTGTTAAAAATGCTCACTTTTCTGAGGACGGGTACCTCCCCAGCCATTCTCACTCAGATATCTTGGCTGAGACATAAAGACTTGCTAATCACAGCCATCGGTTCATCACTGTCACCTGATTAACTCTCTTCCAGGGTAGATCATGGCTCCTAACTGCATTCTGGCCTCCCTGGTTAACGGTCACACTCATGAAGGCTCTAGACCACAGGCTCCTACTGCTATAGCCAACTCTTCGGGGGAGGGGTTTTGAGAGTGTTTATTCAGGTTTTTAAACATTCATCCAGGTGATATTCACTGAGCCTCATCTCTATGCTACCTGCATCACTGGGCAAAAAATACCAAACAATGCCCAGTCTTTATCTAAAAGGGCATCCAACCTGGCTTAGATATGAGATTTGTGGAGCCAAATGATGGATCTAGCCATGAACCTCTTCAGTCATCTTGGGAGGGGGAGGAACATGGGTAATGAGAGGAGGTTGAAGCATGAAGACCCTCTGCATGACAGCCATGGTTACTCTGACACTTCTGAAGTCCCAAGTGGCACGGAAGATCCTTTAAAGAAGGCTTTCTGACCCTTCTCCTCCCTACACCATGGTACTGAGTCCCTACCGCTACGCACAAATCCTCAGTCGGCCATGTTTCCAGTATTGCTTGGGCCTGGGTTTGGTCAGGAGTGCCTATCACCTCCTCCATCTATTTACTGAGTGCCTCCTTATCCTTCAGGGACTAGGGCAAGTGCCAAGTTCTCTGTGAGGACCTCCCTGCCTGTCTGGGCTTAATGTATCTAGAGGACAGGTGGCCTCTTAATCATTCCCTGTCTAGTGTTTGGCAGGGAGACGTGCCCTATGTCTCCTCTTAACAAAGGGGTGAATGACGGAGCAAATCAACACAGCAATAGTCCAGGGATCAGAGTGTGGGTGGCAGAGATTCCTCCGTCCAGGCTATGAGTGCTGAACAAATGGAACCCTGCAGCTGCCCCTGGTAAGCAGACAGCCGCTGGTGTGTGGCTCTTACCAAAGACTGGGGTGTGGTTCACCAGGCAGTCACAGAAAGCAGAGACAAAGGGAGAGGCCCAGAGTGCAACCAGTCACAAGCCACGGCTCCAGAAAGAACAGGCTCAGACGCCTGTAGCAGCTAATGGAGAGGACAGAGGAAGCCTTGCCAGCTTGTCGTCTGGGTGCTGATGTGTCAGGAACCTTGGGCAGGAGTGTAGTGAACCATGTCTGGTCGCCCAGCTCCACTCATTAGATCTGGTGCCAAGAGGACCAAGGTCAACTCAAGTCCAAGTTCACAGCAAAAAGGGGCATGCTTTTCTATGGCCATAGCCCTAATCCTTCTATCCACACAGGAACCCTAGAGCTATCCTAATGACAGAACCTTCGGGTACATGTAGGGTGAGTAGGGAAATGTCTTAGACAAAATCTGCTTATGTAACACGGTGAACCCCAGAGTCAGTCAAGGGATAAACAAGTCTAACTTCAGGACCACGGACAGTGCTGGGCGGCTGCAGTTAACAGCTGCAGCCTGTTCCTCAATCTAGTGAGAGGGGGGGTGAGCATGGAGACTCATCCTTTACTGTGGGTGCAGAGAGGATCCCTGATAAGCTGAGGAGGAAGCAGGGGTGCCCCACTTAAGAGTTATCGTTGCTGTGACAACCAAAGCAACCTGGAGAGGAAAGGGTTTTTGTTTTTTTTTTCTGCTTACATTTATACATCACTGTACAACAGGGAAGCAGGTCAGGACAGGAGCTCAAGCAGGGCAGTATCCTGGAGGCGGGAGCTGATGCAGAGGCCATGGAAGGATGCTGCTTACTGGCTTGCTCCTCATGCCTTGTTCAGCCTGATTTGTTATAGAACCCAGGACCACAGCCCAGGGATGGCCCCACACACACAGTGAGCTGGGCCCTTCCCCATCAATTACTAATTTAAAAAAATGCCATACAGGATTGCCTATAGCCTGATCTTATGGAGGCATTTTCTTTTTTCCCTTCTTTCTTTCTTTTTGTTTTTGTTTCTTGAGACAGGGTTTCTCTGTGTAGCTTTGTAGACCAGGCTGGTCTCAAACTCACAGAGATCCACCTGCCTCTGTCTCTCAAGTACTGAGATTAAAGGCATGTGCCACCATTGCCTGGCCAGTAGAGGCATTTTCTTAATTGAAGTTCCCTCCTCTCAGATGACTTTAGCTTGTGTCAAGTTGACATAAAACCAGCCGGCACTAGAGGGTACAGGTGTATACTAAATGCAGAGTCCCAGAGGACACCAATCTGGCAGCTGGCACCAGAGTTCATTTTAGTCTAAATTAAGTCCCCCAGGGGAGGAAGTTGGTAGGTGCCTGTTCAGTTACATCAAGACAAGGCTTTCAGGATGGGGGGACTCTTGACACCTTCTTGGTGCCACACAGACTACGGGAGAAATACTTTCACTTTGAAACCCTAGCACCTGAGGAATCCTTTATGAATAGAAGATGCAGGGGTGAGTGAATAGACTGTAAGAGGAGGCCACGGAGAAGGGTGGGTGGTGAGACAGGTGAATAAAGGTGAGTGAAGAAATAACAGACATCTAGGTAGCAATTCCCAAGGTGCGTTTGGAGTAGATTTTCTTCTCTGCTGGCTTGCGCATCATACATTTCTCTCTGGCCACTCTACATCAAAAAACCGAAGCAGGGTAAGAAATGGTGGAGATCATGGGTGTGAGACACACATGCAGAGAGTTGCTGTGTACATACACACACATGCAAACCTCCCTCTTCTTTTCTCTGTCTGTCTGTCTGTCTGTCTGCCTGTCTGCCTGTCTGTCTGTCTGCCTCTCTCTCTCTCTCTCTCTCTCTCTCTCTCTCTCTCTCTCTCTCTCAAACACACACACGCTCACACACCCCTGACACATTTGGTGTTAAGCACTTCGGCAGAAGGCATCAGAGAAAATATAGTCAACAGCAAAGGAAAAGCAAGCTTTGGCAGACAACCCCTGGCCTGGGTGGGAAAGACAGCTGTTTTGATGGCTTTGCCACTTTGCACACAGTGTAGACACACCCAGCAAATGCACTGCCCCTCCTCTCGGGTCCCTCGCCTGCTCTCCACTCTGGGGATTTGCTTGTTCAGAGTTCCGCATTCGCACAGGGACGGGTCAAGACTCAGAAGCCAAATAGACTACGTCTGGCTGAGAATGAGCGGCCTCTGAGCAAGGAGAAGGTGGAATGCACAGGGGCTGGGGGCGGGGCACGGGGGAGCTTATCTGGCTTATACTTCCAAACCGCAACCCAATATTGAGGGGAGGTCGGAGCAAGACTCGGGCAGGAACTGAATAATCAGAGGCTGTGGGGAGGCCGCTTGCCTGGCTCCTCCCTCGTCTGGCTCAGCTACCGCCTTTCTTGCTCAGGGATGTCACAGGGAGGTGGGTGGCCCTCCCACAACAATCGTCAATCAAGACACTCTCTCACAGACCAGCCTGGCCAATTCTTCAGTAGAGGACTCCTCTACCCAGATGACTTTACATTATATCAGATCAACAATGAAAATGAGTGGGGACGCCTCCCCCCACCCTTTCATAGATTAAACCGGACAAGTGTGGGGAAGCGGGGATCAGAGACCCAGATTCTGCAGTCTCCTCTACCATTCATTACTGAAAACTCCTTGCTCTAAAATTATGCTCCCTGTTCCTGTTTTCTGCAAGAACATCAGCACACAGCAAGATTAAGAACGTCAGTTCCCCACAAAGCACTGAGGGGAACGCCTGGCCTGTCAGCTCAGCATGTTGGGCATGTTTGCCACAGGGAGGGCGGTGTTCAGAGTGGAGGACTGTCACTGCTTCAGGCTAGGCAGGGAAATCACACTGAAATGCTTTTCTTTCCAAACAGCAAGGGCTACAGACTCTAGTGGGATAAGCTCAGGGCTTAACCCCCCGGGAGGTCAACGCGAGGCATGGTTAGGTCAGAATGAGCTCTTGACTACAGAAGTGAGTGATTGAAGTCCTGAATGAATATGTATTCTGGACATGGACACAACCATGTCAAGGGCCCCGACACCTGAGACCCATGGCCATGGCTAAACCTTCCCTGGGTAAGGCTGGGAGCAACGCCAAAGCCTTTCTCTGAACCAAGTCTGAGAGTTTAGCAATGATCCACCAGTGTGTGCAAATACAACCGGCAATTCCTCTTTCTGAGTGTCTGCAACCTGAGACCGAGACAGAAACCCACACCAAAACTATTTAACCCCTTCTTCTCATGTTGCCCATGTGAAACGAAGTTTCCGGGTTGCATGGCAGGTGCCCACCCAATCCATCATTTCCATATGTACATCTGTCATTTCTTCAATAGCTCTCATTTCTTCGCCCCTGTGTCACCTCGGCCAGGACCAATCCACACTGGACAAGGAGGTTAAAAAAGAAGAAAAGCAAGTGTCACGGTTCGTCACTTTCCGGGTGTCCTGGAGTTCTGCGGTGATTTCCCCCAAAGCTATCTTTCTAGCGTGAGGAATGGCCCCTCGCTGAGAAACAGTTGCCTGATGGCCAGTCTCACTCCTGACCTCTGAACCTCTGTGGTCTTGAAACTATGTAGCAATAAAAGGTGAAAGTTGTCCCTCGCTCCCTCTTCCTGAACTTGCTCCAGTGCAACCTGCCTGGTGTCTTATTATATGGAGGGGAAGTCAGGTGAGAGGTGAAAGTGCTTACTGAGGGAAGGGTGGCTTTCCTGAGGCAGTGGGAGCAGAGAAATGACAGTCAGCAGACACCATGATCTCAGAGGGGATCCCCTGCCTGGCTTGCAAGGGCTGCTGGCTCTTCCCAGGCTGGAAATGCGCAGTGTACTCAAATGATACTCTGTTTGCAATGCTTACATCAGCGGCCCAGGCCTGAATGTGAGCAAACCAACTGGGTTTTCTTGCTTTTGACAGAGACTGTAACAGACTCAATGCCCATTGCGACCCTCTCCTTCAAATACCCCCCAAACACGACTCGGGAAGCTGCCTTACTTATTCTGTCTCAGACTCTCCTTTTCCTCGTGTGAGAGGAAGATCCTGTGGTTTTTAAGGCAGCCAAGAGGCCGGGGAATGGCTCTGTGTTGTAAATCATTTGCCTCGTGAGCCCGAGGACCTGAGTTCAGTTCCCTAATTGTACACGAAAGGCTGGGCATGATGCCATGACCTTGTAATCCCTGCACTAGGGTGGTGGAGACAGGCAGGTCTCTGAGGCTCACTGGACAGACAACCCAGGTAAACTGCAAATTCTAGGCCAGCGAGAGGTCCCATCTGGAAACAGGGTGGGCAGCACCTAAGGAAAGAGCCTTGGGATTTTCTTCTACTCTCTACACACACAAATGTGCACAGTACACATGCACAGTCACCACATGAACACACACAGATACACTCTCGCCTTGCCTTTCTTAATAACAATGGAATAATGACAGTCGGATCTATGACAGGGACTTTCCCAAGTGATCAGAGAGATGTCCCCACCCTGTTATTTCCTGAAGCCTTATCTCTCCAGCAAGCATTTTAAGAGCAGAAATGGACTGACGTATTCTTGGTTTTCCCATTGCCTCCTACCCATGACTTCCTATGAGAGATTACTTGCAGTTACAGTAATACTGTGCACACAGCTCTTCCAGAGGCGATAAAATGTGATTGCTCTTGGTATAGAAGTCTTGGGTTTGTCGCTTGACACAGGCCTCTCTACCATGCCACGACCATGCAAGAAGTGCTGAGCAGGGATCTGTGCCTTGGGCTACCATGTCCTGCTCCTCACAGTGGCCTGCCTACTGGCCCTCTCACTCGAACACAGCCCTCATCACAGAGGCACCGGTGAGCTTCAGGAAGGATGGGGAGTTCTGGAACGTAGAGAAGGAAAGTGAGAATGTAGCAGGAAAAAGAACTCACAAAAGGGATATCTCCAGAAATGCCACAAGCTATTTGAAAAACATGAGTTGCATAAATGTAGATTAAATTGCCTTTTCAAACGCACATGCATAGCATATCTGTTCAAACACACATTTGTCTTGGAGAGGTTCTGAGAGCATTCTTAGGCAAAACCCCGGAGCTCACGGACAATTAGGACCACAAACCACTACTTGAGCAAAGAAGAAAAGTGATGGATACAAGTGAGTCCCACCAAAGCCTTCTTCCCAACCTGGCAGAGTGTCCATCACCATTCCATGCCAAGGTCAGGGCATGCCTTTCGCCCTGGTCACTTCCGGTTTCCAGCTTGATGCCCCGCTGGTGTGAGGCAGCTCATGTGACCCAAGGCCACTGTTTCATGCAAGCACAGCAACCCCAAGCACCTTCATTAGTCAGTTAAGACTTTGCTACTAGGTCAGAAGGGGCCTGGGCCACCTCTGCCCTAAGACCAACACTGCCTCCAGGAGCTGCCAGCACCAGTCACCTTCCTGATAGGTGTGTGGCTGAAGGTGAGTATCCCTTGTGGGGAATTGCCTCCTAAACCACACCCACCAACAGAACCAGGCAGCCCAGAGAGCAGCCAGCACTTTGTCATGAGAAAGCTGAGAGCCGCTGTTGTCTGAGAGGCTGGGGGCTCAGATAAGAAATCTCCGGGGCTCTTCACAACTGCTGGAATGGGCATTGGTCTCTGCCCCAGCAGACTTCCTGTGACAGACACTCCTGCCGTGTGTGTGCTGGATCACAAACGAGCTATCTCACCTACTGTGCACTCATGGTTTGCAGGAAGAAGCTGCGGCTTCCCATCTTCTACCTAGACAGAGTCTGGTGCAGTCTTAGCCGTTTGTGTTGCTATAGCAAAATTCTTCAGACTGGATAATTTATAAGCAACATGAATTTCTTTTTGCTCAATACTCCTAGAGTCTGGTGGGTCTTCAGAAACACTGAGTCATCCACGGAGAGCCTCATTTGTAAGCACACTTGTGCTGTCTACAGGGGCAGAGCCCCCACAACCTAATCACAGCCCACAGCTCCACCTTCTAATGCTGTCACCTCAAAGATGATTAGGTTTCAACACAAATATACAGACCAAGCAAAGTCCCCAGCATATTCTGGATCAAATGGCAGGTCATCAAAAGCCCCAGGCTGACAAATCTGCAGCATGATCTCCCCAGATGTCAGCAACTCCTTGTCAGGGGACCACCCCACTCCTTGCTGACCAGATTATTAAACAAGACAAGCTACAAGGAAAAATGTAGATTTGGCACAGCTTGATCTCCTTCTGTCTCACCTGTGTAAGAATGTAAATCAGAATCCACCTCTCACAGACACCACACACATACAGAGAACACCGTGAACCTCTGGCTAACAGACTTCCACGGTCCAGGATCCCTCATCTGGGGGAGTGAGTTTACATCAAAGGGTATTGGTGGACACTCACCCTGCTCCCTACCCTCCCCTGCCTCCTGCCTGGAAATCAGAGCCTAGCTATGATGGGCTTGTGCTGTGAAACCTCCACTGCCCTCAGAGATAAGCTGAGACCTCCATTTCTTCCACAGGGGGCTCTATTCCTCTCTTCAGCACCCCGCCATGCTGTGGTCTAATTTTTGTTTGTCCATGGCATTAATAACTCTTCTAATAAACCCACAGCAATCAGGCTCAGTGTGCCTCCTGAACCCAAGGTTGGGAAATTTCAATCTGAAGTGACTGGGATACAATTGGGACGTCAGGCCATAGAGGTGAAGTTCATACACGCAAGCGTGAAGACTTGAGTCCAGATTCCCAGAGCTCACATGGAAGTCGTGGCACCTATCTGTAACCCCAAGGCAGGTGGGGCAGAGACAGGAAGGTTCCTAGAGTTCACTGGCCAGCCAGTCCAGTGGAATCTATGAGCTCCAGGTTCAGTGAGAGACACGGGCTCAAAGGATACGGATACGGTGGAGATGGTTGAGAAAGACACTCACATTTAACCTCTAACCTCCATGTGTGCACAGATGCATGTTCACACCCATAGGAACATGTACACCACACATACACACACAGGCACACACATACAGATACACACACACACAGTGAGGGGGTAACATTCTCAGAGAGCTGTGCATAGCAGACAGAAATACTCTTGAGAGCAACTCAGTGGACTTACATCTGGGGAAGCGGAAGCTCATAGCTCACAGGCATGGGGCAGCAGCACAGTGGGGAGTCTCCAAGGACCTATGCCTGCCTTATCTGTCCTCTGGAAACACAACTTCTGGGAGCCCCGAGGAAGCCCCTCCACCCCAACCTCCCATATCTAGCTGTCGCAATGCCCAAGTTTCTGAATGGACTATGCTTAGCTCTAAGGTTGTGCTACAGAAGCAGGGCACACTTAGCCTTCCTTGGTTAAGAGGAAGGTAACTCGGAGGCCACGGCTCAGATGCTGACCTCTGACTTAAGGAAAGGAAAATAGGTGCTTCTGAGGAGGCTGGCCTGGGAGGGCTGTGAGGAGAGTGAAGGGACAAAGATAACTTCATCCGAGGCAGCCTGGGAGGAGAGGAGGGCACGTCTTAGGTTGGGTCACACATTCTTTTGCTGATAGTCTCCAACAAACCAACACCTGCCTCACTTCACTGATCTCCCCCCTAAATGTTGGAAGTCACACTCAGCACCCTGGGTACACCAAGGGCTCTGACCGGGGTTCTAGCGGGCGAAGTTGGGGAGATTTTGCAACCCAAATTACAGACTTCGAAGCCCCAATTCCCACACTTATTTCATTGCGGCTGATTCTGGAGGATTAAATGCAATTAACTCATAAAGCAGATGAACTGGGGGAGCAGGGGACTGGTCACGTGAAGGGATTTCCCACGGAACCCTTAAGTGGGATGTGCTTCCTCCGACAGCCCCAAGTGCTCTGAAATGGCACCCACCGTGGGGGCCTCAGCAGCAGCTCTCTTCTTTTGGGGGGTGACACAATGTTTGGTGTCACTCCTGAAGCCTTCCCCCACAATGCCTCAGAGGGGGCAGGCAATAAGAGGGAGGTCACAGAGGACTTCCTTCTTCCAGCCCCGCATTTTACTGTGCGGTCAAGTCTGCGTCCTACTCCATAAAGCACACGGTTTTGTACTAATGCAACTCACCGTCTAAAGCTTTGGGATAGCAGAGACCAGGCCCCTCTCTGTGCCTGGGCCTCTTTTCTTTTTTCAAGCCTCATGTTCTACACCTCGGTTTCCACTGTAGCATTTCCAGTGAGAAGCAAGAGAAGAGAAAGGCTGATTCCAAAGCCAGCTAGTACATAATTTTTCTAGAGTGGGCTTTTTAACCTAAGTGCCTATTGCTGCCTTTTGTTTAAACAAAGGACCATCTATTATTTGTGCTGTCTAGTCTTTTGGCATTTAATATTAATGCTGTCTAATTGACTGAGTCAATAAACATCCTTGCCTCTTAGAACCCAGACTTAGACCCTTTCCTCACCCGTAATTTTTTTCCATCAGATGACCACAGCAGGCCCCATTACTTAAAGGACCTTCAACATACTGGTGGATGCTAAAATCCTAAAGCCAACTGGAACTCCATTTGGGTTTCTGAATCTCAGATCTTAATCCACACGCCCGTTCTCCACACTGCCCACCGCACGCCTACAAACTCCGCTGTCTCTTGAGTCCTGATCAACTTGTAAGTAGTTTCACAATTCCAAAGGTCAGAGCGCAAGCCTCACACTCACTGCTCGGGCACCCACAGACAGTCCTTTGCAGTGTCGGCCTCATGCCCCCAGTCTTTCCATACTCGGCTCTCAAGAGAGCTGAAAATGTATTGTTCTGAGGCAGAGCACGTCGGTCCTCACCACAGAGGTATTCCGCATTGTCTACACTCTTCCTCCCTGGCTATGTCTAGGCTCAGAGGCTGAGTAAGGAAGGCATCTGCCCTCGCCGCCCCTCCCCACCCCACCCCCCATCGAATCTGCTCCAGATCACATGGCTTTCTTCCTTGCCTTTAGGAGGCCATAGGTAACTGTGCAATGTCCAAAGAGATGCTGCCAACTTGGCAGGCCCCATCTGTCCTGCAGGCATCCTGTGCTGGCCCTGTGCTGTTCCGCTGACACGACCTGGCTTGTTATCACAGAGCAGAGACAAGTAGGGTCAGACACAGGGACGAGCTGATAAATCCCATTAACTGCCTGATACAAGCTCCCAGTTCTAGATTAAAACAAAAAAACACTTGTCGTTTTATTCTGGAATGGGCTAGAGGGCTTTAGCCAACAAGAATTTCAGCCTAAACCCTGCAAGATTGGGAGTGGCCTCCACTGTGACTCAGAATGGGTCAGCACCCTGGACAGCAACTGCCATGTCCCAAGGAGGCTGATCCTCTATCATAGGGACAGGCAGGGGTCTCCAGGTGGGGAATGGGAGTGGGGAAGGAAGCCATGATGTCCAGTCTTGGATTCTGACTTAAAGGGCAACTCCAGATATCATCAAGAAAAAAAAATTCAGCAAGCAGATGGTTAACCTGCAGGAGCTGTCAGAGCTGTGACAGCAGCTAAGGGAGAGCTTCCTGGAAAAGTCATACCTATCCAGGGACTGGAAGAGGGGGCTTGGGATGCTACACACGTGCTCACAATGCAGGGGTAACAGACAGCAGACAAGACAGGCTGACCCTGCAGGCCAGGGTGGTCAGGAAGAACCACCATTGAAAAAAAAAAGCAGCCCCACCGGGGTTTCTTTGCAGTCTCAGGATTCACTCACTGATAAAGCTCTTCTCAGCCCAACCTTCTTAATTAAGCAAATGGACTTTTAACGTCTGACAACTGTGACTATATCTAGACCCAAGGAAATGCTTGCCCGTGATGTGTGGGTTCTGCGTCTCTGCCTGTGCAAGTGTCTAGCTTGACTGCTTGTGGGTTTATGGTTCCCCAACCCTAGAATTCCCAGTCCTGTGCTCTGCAGAAGCTGAGCCCTCCTGGAGAGAGCTCTTCAGAGCTCTACCTGTGGCAGCCACGAGACCCTTGCCTTGCCCTGCCTTATGTACCTGCTGGGGTTTCACTTGCTGGTTATGGCAGTTGCTGTCTCTTTCCCTTTATCCTTGCTCCAGAAAAAAAACTGTCAGTTTAAATTTGATGATTAAAAAAATATTTTTCTTTATTTAAAAAAAAACCTTTGGTGGAAATGCCCAAGCTTTGGGAAAATCAAAAGGAAATCAAAGGTATCAGAGAGCTAAAAGGGAGGTGTGTGGATGTCTTTGCGACAGTTGCGTGAGAGAGAACTGAAGATCACCAGGCCAAACAAATTCCAGCCGTGGGGATGAGAAGCAAATTCTGACTCAAAACCAACCCCGAAAACACTGCCCTACCCCAGGATTCCAACTCAGAGACGCCAAGGTGCCTGCTTAGTCCTCTCTTCTAGTGTCATTTTGTTGCTGGAACAAAACGCTCTGACCACAAGCAAAGTTGAGAAAGGAAGGGTTCATTCGGTGAGCTTCCAGCTTACAATCCATCACTGAGAGAAAGCCACGCTCTGCTTACTGGCTCTCTCTTTGGCTTGCCGAAGCTGGCTGTTTCACAGAGCCTAGGACCCCAAGCCTGAGGATGCCACCTCCCACCGTGGACCAGGCCCTCCTACATCTATCATCAAGACAATCTCTCACAGACATGGTCATGGGTTAGTGCGGGCGACTCCTGGAGACTCCCTGGGATGATTCTGGGATGTGTCAGGGTAGCAGCTGAGGCTAGTCAGGACGTCCTCATAAAAGCTGTCTCCGAAAGGACCAGTGTTTTGCGGATGGGGAGCAAGTTCATCTAGTCTATCCCGGACTCTGACAAACAGTATCTGGGATCCTTCAAGTGGCTGGGGGAGGGGAAGGTGTTGTCGGCTGAACGAGGGGAGGCTTCTGAATCCCGTGGCCACAGATGCTGGACGATAAAGATAGGGAAGCAAGGCCGTCCTGCAAAGCTCTTGTTTGCTTCAGCTTACTTCACACGGAGCTTACCGCCAAAGAGATGAAGGGATCCCTTTTAGTAAACCGAAACACACCGGTAAACATAGTAGATTCCGTGTACGTGGTACTAAAAAGAAAAGAATCCCCAAAGACAAGAGGAAGGCGGGAGAACCCAGGCCAGGAGTTTCCCTTCAGCAGTCTTAGTTCCCAGTCCTTCTCTGTGTACAGATGGAGGACGAACGAGGAAGGAGTGGGGGCGGGGGGAGAGATGCAACAGGTGTGACTGACAGGCAATCAGAAAGCAAACAAACAATTCCCAGGCTAACTTCCTACCCAGGAGCCTTTGGGAGATGGGTTTCCCTGCTTCCCAGGCTGTCGCTGAACTCATCTCAAGTCAGCCTATTTTGGCCTTACAAGTTGCTGGGATGACATGCGTGTACCACAGAGCCCTTCTTTCCTGGGAAATTCTGATCCCCAGCTGCAACTGAGTGACTCTGCGAAGACACAGCTTTGGGGAGGGTAGAGGCACAGGCATGGATGGGAGACCCTTGGAGCAAAGCCTGAACCACAGCACACGTATCTCCGTGCAGAGTCTACCTCTGCTGTTGGTACCAAGTGCTAACAGTCAACAAACCTCCACCCCACAGGTGCCCAGGCTACTCCTGGCCCCTGCCAAGGGGCTCCCCATGTTTAACCTGACACAGGTGTGGGGTGGGTGCGGAAGGACTCCACAGAACCACGCGGCAAGTGCCGAGAAGAGCGGTTGGATTGGAGGCAGCGCAGCGGATGGGATTCCTGGCAGGATGATCTTGCTGAATTTTCCCGAAACAAATTGATTAAAGATAGTGCTCTCAGGACTCCCGGGAGGGAGACAGCTGTGGGAGCTGCCAGGGCTGAGTCAGGGCGTCACCTGCTGGAGCTGAGGACAAGCAATGGCAGCATAAGCAGAGGCCTTCCCAGAAACACTAGGTCGTGCAAAGGCCAAGAAAACAAAAGCAAGAACAAAGGGACAAAGGGCCGGATCTAGTCACCATGGATCCTGTTTGTATTTCCGGGAATGTGACTGCGAAGAATCCCACTGTGTTCCTGGGAGTCGGGGTAGAATCAATCTCAGAGAAGGCGCCCATTCGCTCAAGGTTGCCTTGGTCACAGAGTGGTGGTTTACCCTGAAAGGGTCCCCACAGCTCCACCTGGAGTCCCAGGTACTGTTTCCCCATCTGTTTTCGTCGAAAGCCTCCCAGGAGAGCCACGTGCGATCACATCTGATAGGACACAAGACTGGATCATTCTTAGGTGACAGTTTTCCTCCAGGCTTCAGGAGGAGGTACACAGAAGAGACAGCTCTGCGTTTCTCCAAGCGTGCGGTGGGACTCGAGGCAATTCTTGATGGGTGGGGCTGGACGTGAGTGACAGCATGTGGTTTGGGTGTGAGCCAGCTCTCCAAGGGACATTCACAGTAATACTCGTAAATGAAAAAAAAATCTCCTGATTACATGCCCACAGGGCCTGGGCCTCCCCGCAGTTGCTTCTGGACAGGAGCTCAAGGAGAAGCTGTCAGGAAGGGGTGCTGGGAGCCTGACACAAAGCAAGAAGGAATAACAGTGAACCCAGGAGGTGCAAGTTGTAAGATAAGATGGGAAGGGCTCAGTTCACCATGCAGGTGTATATGCACATGTATGCATTTGAGTGGGTGTGCAATATATGTGCATACACACATGCGTGCTTGTGTGTGTGTGTGTACACCAAAATGCTTTAGGTGTGCAGAACACTGCAAAAAAAGGCTTCAAAGTATTGTCACCTACAGTGTTTATACTTCCTGAAAGTGCATCCCAGTAAGAAGGAGAAAAAAAAGAAAAGGTAAAGATGAAAGCACTGGGAAGAAATTAGGAGCCACAGAGCGGCAGGCCCCTTGTAATGGTCTCATGTGCTAAAGTAAACAACCTGCTTCACAAAAGGCAGGAGAAGAGTGATCTCTGGGACAAAGCAGGGGGCCAGGGAGTAGAGAAGGGAGGGAGAAAGAGGTCCTTGGTGTTCTTCCAGCTATTCAGCGTCACTAAGCAAACACTCAAGATGGGCAGAGTGGCCTGGGACACGCTCTGGGGCAAACTCAGGATCAAAACCAGAGAGGCTTTCCCAGGAGGCTGGCAGGTCTTCAGTTGGACTTTCCATTCAGGGAGACAGAAGCACTCCAAGAAACACACAACCTGGTTAGCCAAAGATCCTGGAACCCTGCTGACCTGTGTAGGCCTGTGTAGCTAGACCCCTCCAGGAAGCCAGACTGCTTGTGTGGAATGTGGCTGTCCTACCCAAGAGCAGGGTGTTTGGGGGTCTGCAGACAGGACTGGGGTAAATGCAGCCCATCGAGGGAGATCTTCACGACTGTGGGTGGGATCTTGAACATCCCTCAGAGGCCCCAGCTGACAGCACTGCCGAGAGAGTTGCTGGAGTGAATGTCCCCAAAGGGGACACTAGGCCAGGATACTCACCACTGTGTACATACCTTTATCTACCTCATGTTCCCTGCTAAGGTGTCAGAGCTAGGGGCCCAAACGATCCCAAGCTGAAAGCGTAAGTGAAACCAGCCAGTCCGATTTTTTAGGTTGATTTAGCTCACATGTGATGGGGGAAGTCCTGTGTATATGTCAATAAAGCACTGTTGTCCAATAAGGAGCAAGATAGGTGGGACTAGGAGTCCAAGAGGACTCTGGGAAGGAGAAACACAGGAAGTCAAGATGTAACTGCCATGGGGTAGGAAGCCCGGAAAGTTCTCCGGTAAGAGAAATACTTAGATTATCAATTATGGGATAAATACTTAAGTCAGAGCTAGCCAGTAAGAAACAAGCAAGGCCAACAGCTTCAAAATTAATATAGCCTCCTGTGTGTTTATTTGGGACTGATGTGGCTCTGGAACCAGGCTGGTGGGAAGGCTTCTCTTTACACACATGTTTTCTCTTAGCATAGAAGATGTCTAGAAGACCTACTGATTAACTATTTGAGCAGCCACGAGACACAACAGCAGAAGTAGCTTTGGGGCTGGAAGTGGCCTTACTCATTTGTCTCTCAAATGCCCTCCTCTGTGCTAGGTTCATGCTCAGAGCCATCCCCCACAACCCTCAGACCTGCAGAGTTTGTTTTACTATCTAGGTCCCTAGCTGGCTGAGTCAGGGGACCGCCACTTCTTGCCACAGAAGGGGCTTCACCTAGCTCCAGTTGCCAGAAGCTCCATGGTAAGGGTGGGCGGTCCACATCTCTGGGGCCACGCGACAGGCTGTCCCAGATCCTACGACAAGGATCTGACACCCCAGATCAGTCCTCCTCTATAGCCTTTCACACTCTCCACTAGTAACTGGCTCTCTTGCTTGCCTGCTATGGGGGTGTGGATGGGCAGCAGAGGGACGCTGCCCACCCACGTTCAGATCTAGGATATATCAGCTACAGTGCCTCTCTGTGAAACAACTCGAGGTCTCAAGGGCCCAAGTCTCCCTTCTATTTGACCCTCAGCCTGGGCAGGGCCGCTGTGTAACCTGGAAGGCATTGCAGAGTTCATCCCAGAGTAAAGGCAGTGGCTCTCAAGGCTCTGCAGGCACCAGAGCCACTGCAGCTCCAGCAAAACACAGGCTGCTGTGTCCCATCCTAACCCCAAGGCTCTGGCTCAACAAGCCCACGATGGGGGCGGAACTTGCTTCTTCTTAAACCAAGGACCTCACATGAAGAACCACTCCCGGTAGCTGAGAAGCAGAGAGCGGAGTCGCCAACAACTAATTAATTTATGGGCATAGATCAGGGGGACAAATTGCTCTGGGAAGAAACTATTAGACAAATACTGCACATGAAGAATAGTAAAATGTCCAATTGTCACGAATGGAGAAAAGGGGGTGCGATGAGTAAAAACTGATGGGGAACTAATTTGGGTGGGGAACAAGGGAGCCAGGGAGGTCTGAGGAAATCACTTAGGGTAGTTTCCAATCTTTTGGCTTCTCTAGACTAGCCAGGGTTTAAACAGTGTGCCTGAATCTTTTGAGCTTGGAAATTCCAGTGTTTCAGCATCTCAGGCTACATTTCCAGATGGCCTTTAGTTCCTAAAAAGTATCTGAAAAACTCTTGGACCATGCATGACAACTAAGAAATGGCGGTCACCAGAAACAGACTATCAGTCTGGGATAGTGAGGTGCCAAGTAGGAAGTGTGAGTTAGCAATGGTCCCCCACCCACCTTCATTCTGTTCCAGGGGGGAACACACCGGGTAGGTGCTTCAACTCCTCCGGACCATGTCTGCCCGAGTCAGCACCCAGATGCTTCAGTCTAGGATTTTCAAGGCAGGCCTCGGGAGCAGGGGCTTACCACATAAGGAAAGCCACTGTGAACATGCGACCCAAAGCCCTTTTCTGGGAGGGAGTCCCAACACTGGCCAAGTGGTGGCAAAGGGACAGGGAGGGAGACCCAGAGGAGCTACACAGGGAGGAGGAGGCAGGTGTGCCAACTCCTCATAATGCAGTTTCCCCAGGGTCTAATCAGTGCTATTGCTGATGAACACAGCGCAGGGACCTTGGCCTTTGGGGGCTGTCATGGTTCCCAACTCCAGGGGTTCCCTCCTCCATGCCTCCTTGTTCCATTCAAACTGCACCTGTTGGGCTGAGCGCACACACCTTACCCCACTGAGCTTTGTGGCAAGGCTCAGGATCAGGATGTACTCTTCACTAAGGCAGATTTTAGCAACGTACACTCCCCCTCGATGCTCTTAGTTAACCCTCCCGGCAATCGTAAAAGTGAAGTAGGGATGTGGCTTCTCTCTCTCCTTTTGGATGAGGAAGCCCAGGGTTTGGAGGTACGGTTTGCTCAGGGTTATACAATGGCAGAATGATCCCATGGGGACAAAAGCCTTCAAATGTAGCCCTGCTTTGAACCATCTCTGTGCCCTTAGAAGACCCTACATGCCATTCCTCATACTCTGGTCCCTCACTGGGATGGCGGGAGGCTACAGTTTCACACTGCAGACCATGGACCCATGACCCTTTCAGGTCCCAGGCAGAGCACCCAGGGTTTCCCACAAAAGGGAACAGAGAAGGTGTGTGTGTGTGTGTGTGTGTGTGTGTGTGTGTGTGTGTGTGTATGTGTGTATGTGTGTGTGTGTGTATGTGTGTGTGTGTGTGGACTCTGCTTTGAGATCTCCTAGATCAGCAATGCAGATGGCTACGGAGATGTGAAAGGCTTCCCCCGAGAACCAAAGAGAGAGCTGGGGAAGCAAGGGACATGGCAGGCGGGGGCTGAGTTTTAAATAGAGAGTGCTGTCTTTATTGAGCCGAGGGGAACTGCCAAGCTGACTTTGTCAAAATGCGTCTATGCTGTGGGGTTCGCGCAGCCTCCTCCCCAGATGTTTCTGGACTTAAGAGCTGTCTAGAGAGCTGGAGAAATGCATGACTATGGTTGTTGGGCTGCCGTGTCCTCTGCCTGCTCTATACAGCAGCTGAATCAGGGCTCCAGGTCTCAGAAGGTGGGGATTTGGCACAGGGCATATGGTCTAGACCCCCAGCTTTTCTTTCATTCTAGTTTCTGAGTGTGGAGTTAACAAGGGCAAGAAAAAAAATGCAACTTAAGAGCAAAGTGGTTTAAATCCTCGTCCCGTGGGTCAGAACTTGGGCAGCAAAGAACAGGCTGGCATGTGCCTCTGTGTCTCCTGGGGATCTAATGAGCAGCTTCTTAAGCAGTGAAAACTTGGAGAGAAGATGAAGTCATGAGGGACACACGTAGTTCATCCCTGTCTCCACATGGAAATAATCACACCACCCCTAGTTGGAAATCTACTTCACCTTTTGAAAAGGACCCTTTGACTGTCCTCAATCCATCAGTGACACAAGGAAACAGGACAGTGTTCCGTGACACTCTACAGTTTGTGGTTTTCCCAGTTCAAGCTACACCACCCCACCAACCGGTTTACACTCGTGAAACAAGACATAACCATCATGGTAAGGAAACACATAGTCACCCAAGTGTGTCCAGGAGCATCATCTAAAGGGAACCACACACACACACACACACACACACACACATACACACACACACACACACACACGGCATCCGCTGCCAAGACACTCGTTGACCGGGGCCGGGGGAGCCCCCAGTTTCACGCTGAGTGTGAGCACCCGGTGGCAGGGCTATGTGGGGCCCTGTGGCCTTGTTCCCCGTGGCCTCTGCTCATGCTGTGGCTCTGTTGTACTCTTTGGGGGAGCACAGCCTTGAGAAGCAAGGACTTGAGGGGAGCATCGTGTGGGAGGTATAGGAAGCCAACAGGAGCCATGCTCCCATGTCCCCACAGCCCGGAGAATCTCCTGTGGGAATGGGCGGAAATGGAAGGGTCATCCCGGGCTCCCTTAAGCCACAAGCACAGCTGCGTGCCCAACGCCAGCCATTAAACAACAACTGCACATCCCACAGCTGATCGGCCGCAGAGACCCAGAAGGAAACCTCCGCCCCACGGAGCAGCCACAGTTCTGCACCTAACACAGGACTGCATGCTGAAGAGAAACTTGCTACGGGGGGAGTCAGCAATGAGAGAGACCATTGTGGGGTACAGTGTGAGTTGCACAGTCCAAACAAGAACCTGGCCCAAGCGTGCCACCCCATGGAAATGCTCAGCCAAGACCAATCTCTACTGCTCCTCCCAGAGAGTCCCCCACTAATAACAAGGATTCACTCACTGCCTGGGCCCCGGTTAGCATTTTGTCCACCTGCCCATCCTCTCTGTTGGGGTTGTCTTACCTGTGGTCCCCCAAAACTTCCTGCGTTAGCTCATTTGAACCACTTCCACGTCTCGGGCCGGAACTCTTCACCCTGGTCACAGCCCGCCTGTCCTAACTGTTCCTGCGGCCCAGGCTTCCTGTCACTCCGGTGCCTCCTGCTCACGGCCCCCACCCAGCACCGGTTTGGCTCCAGCTTCCAGCCTTTGATACTTGCTCTGTCCCAATTTAATTCCTCCTTTGTGGATCCGATTATGGTAGGCAGGTTCTGGCCTCGCCACGGAGACTCAGCCCTTGGAAGTTCGCAGTCTCTTGTCTCCACAAATGTCACCTGAGTTCTCACCAGGTCCCCTCTGCCCCCTTCATAAGATCCCAGATAGGACAATGACTCAGCTCTTCCTCAGAACTCTAAAATGCGTGTGTGTGCGTGCATGCGTGAGTGCATGTGTGCGTGCGTGTGTGCGTGTTCGTGCGTGCATGCGTGAGTGCATGTGTGTGTGTGTGTGTGTGGTACATAAACAAACTTTGGTATTTGGACACAACACTGTCCTAAGTTTTATTTCCTGGTTTTTTTTTTCCTGATAGTGTTCCTGGTTTTTCATATGCGGAACCAGAGGATCAGCAACATGAGGCAGCATTGTGTGACCATCAGATCTTGTATCCACACTCCAGCTCCAGGTCCCTTCCACTAGCCCACTTGTCACCTGTGTGACCGCAGCAAGGTGGGCAGCACTGGATGTCCTTATTCAGGGCCTTGACAACCTCCCCAACAACACAGATGTGGGCAGCTGCTTCCATCCCCGTTATCTCTGTGGACTGAGCACTGTCTCTCCAACCCCCCATGTGCAAACACATCAGCTGGGATCTTGTTACACAGTAGGTCCCAGTTCAGCGGGCCAGAGAATGCAGCAAGAGTTTGCATTTCTAACAAGCACCCAGGGCAGTGGTGCCTCTGTGTGGACTGGCCCTCTCTGCAGGGTCCACTCTGTGAGGGAAGACTGTAGGCCCAGGCCGAGAAGAGAACAGGGAAATGTACCTCACCAGGCATACAGGTGACTGATTGGCTTGGGTAGGAGACACAAAGGCCCTCAGGAGGCACGGGAAAAGGAAAGGTCTGCAGGTTGGCTGGGAAGCCTTACTCTGCCACTGGGTAAAACATGGAGCTGTTTCTTGTGGGGAGACCTCTGAGTGTTGTCGGTTCGGTTCTAGGTCAGAAGGGCCAGTCTGCAGCTGAGACTCGGCTACATCTAAAACCCAGCAATGCAAGCACTGACAAGCTTGTTTGAGGGCACAGGGGGTGGGGGTAAAACTAAACATAGTTCTGGTTCTTGTGGAAACAGAGCCCAGACAAGGCTTAGGAATTTAACCTTCCTCCCAAATCCTTAATTTTGTAAGCCAAGTCACAGGAACGAATCATGGTCTTCCAACTGTATTTTAAAATCTATTGTGGTGTAGGTGGAATCTCATTTTGGCCGGGCTTGGCTGGGATTACAGGGGAATCAGAGGATAAAGACAGGAATTGCAAGTCAAGCAGGGACAGGTGTGGAGAGGACGCCAGCTCCTGAGGCTCAGGGGCCCCCTCCAGGGCCCCTTCACTATGTCACTTGGGGTTTCTGCTCTCTAGAGCAAACGGGATAGGAAGATTATCACCATGCAAGGCTGGTAAACACCCAAAGGGCTCATTTAACTTTACCATTTCAGAACTTGTTCTAGGGGCAAACGCCAGCAGATCCCCCCAGTCCAGCCCACAAGTCAGGGCAAGGGGTTCTCAGGGCAAGTGTCTCCACTTAACTCTACCTTGGAGACCCTTTCATCCCCCGAAGGAAGAGAGAGTGACTGCAGGTCAGCAGGAGTCTCCTGGGCAGAGCTTTCTGGAAGAGGTTTCATTGGGGAATGGTGTGAGCATGAAAGATAATTACAGCTGGTGCCTGAAGGCTGGACTGGGCTGTGGGGGGTAGGGGGGAGGTACCACATATGTAGAAGTAAGCGCCAGGCAGGCTCTGTGCCTGCAACAGCTCATTGGGGCTGGGGAACAAAGCTGCTTTCAACCGCAGCTGGAAACAGAAGTTTGCAAGAGACCTCCAGGTCTGGACCTTATTCACAAGCTGTTGGGAATTATCAAAAACTTTAGAAAATTACGGAGAGCTAGAAAGCTGGCCATAGACTGTCCTTAGCCATCTGAAATGAAGGCACACTCATGACCCCTTGGGTCTTACCACACTCTCTACCCCTAAATCATACTCTCTACCCCTATCAGCTGGAAGCTGTGGCCACTGCCTAGCTCAGGTCAGCACCTGAGGTGCCCAGGCCCTTGGTACTTTGTAAATCCCTTTCTCAAGCAGATGGGTCCTCTGGGTAGCAGGGAAAATGATGTTTTACTCTAAGAGTAAACCGCTGTGTTTTACTCTAAGAGTAAACCGCTGATTAACCCAATGCTTAAACCCCATTCCCAGAACTACCAAGACAAAGAAATGCAGATGGCATAGGAATATTATTTGCAAGAAGAGAAATTGTCTGTTCTGGGCTTACGGCCCTTAGAAAGGCCCGGGAGGGACAGAGGAAAGGGGGACAAGGGGAGTACAGAAAAAGAAAAGAGAGGAACAGAAAGAGAGGGTGCAGAGGGAAGACAGGGCGAGGTTATAGATTACACTGTATGCCACTAAATATTTCCAGGTCCTACATCTGTGACCTATGCTTGTGACCTTATGCAAAAAAAAAAAAGAGGTCCTTCCAGATGTCACCACTGCAAAGATCTCAAAATGGACTCTCCTTGGGTTGAGAGGTGGCCTGCTTCCAAAGACTGATGTCCTCACAGGAAAAAGGAGAGGGAGATCTCCCACAGACAAGGGACTGGCAGGTGTCTGAATACTGACAGAGACTAAGGCCTGCTTGCCACTAGCCAAGGACAGGCTTGTGGTGCAGAATCCACCAGAGGCTGGTAGGGGTCCTCCTCTATAGGACAGAAGTTGTGGCCTTACAGATGTTTTGATCCCCAACCTATGGTCTCCAGAGCTGTGAGATAGACATACTTGCCGGTTAGAGCCGTCAGGGGTGTGACAGTGTGGCAGCTCCAGGCATTAACCCATTAGGAGGCCCCTGTCTCACTGTATGTAAGGGCCGAGGTGTCACAGCACCACTTTCTAGACTCTTCCTATACAACTGTACCCTTAACACCCCCCCGTGAAGCTTGGGAAGCCCTAGGAAATGCAGCGTGTACACAAATCCTTCTGAGAACCGTGCAAGGCAGCCGGACACCGAGAGATTAATCGTGACTCTAGGTCTAGATGCCACTGACATCCCAGAACCAGGCTGCCCCACGGGCTGCCCCCGGCCACGGTGAAAGGAAGGCTGGGTCTGCCATGAGCACTTTGACCCCAAGCCCAGGTGTTCAGATATGTGGCTCCCACCCTGTTAGTGAGGCATCCTGCATTGCTGCCTCAGTCAAAGCCTCTGGGTTTTAAGTGTCCCATGGCCAACTGTGGGAGGTTGCAGAGAGGAGTTATTTTTAAATCCCTTCAAGGGGCCCTGGCTAAGAGGCCCTGGCCCTCAAGTGCCTCATGTACCCGTTTTTCTATTCTTCTCGACACCTGCTCTCCTGCCAGTCCATTTTAAATATTAAGGATTCTTTTTTTTTTTTTCACAAAGCCAATGCTCTTGGATGGGAACACTCAGTCTCCACGAAGCACATGTCCGCAAGTTGCTAACCGAGGCATGGTGCTTTGCCAATCTTCACTCTTCCCCCACAGAAGGAACAAAGCTTCCCTGGCCAAGCACAGCTTGACTAGCAGGGGTAGGAGACACCCGGGGGAACGGGCAGCCAGCAGGGGCTGGATGCATTCTCGACCCACCCTCCTCTCCCCAGTGCAGCTTCTGAGATGATCCATTTATAGGGAAACACACAGACAGACGCTAGGATACACCCACCACCAGCACCACCTCCACAGCCATCACCACCACGGCCGCTGCCCACAGAGAGGTCAGTGCACCTGGGTAGCAAGCAGCCTTCAAGCCAGGGATATGAGGGACATATACACATCGTGGGCAGACAGGATCCAGCTCTGCAGAGGGAGGTAGCGGTGGCCAGAGCCCGTGCTATGATAGCAGGGACTCCGCTTAGCCCCTACCATCCTGTGACCCCTGTGCACCTAGAACAGCCATCTGCAGTGACAGGGAGGGGCGGAAAGATGCCCAGAACTCACGGGGAGCTGTGCTGTTCTTGTGACAGCAAACAACTCTGCTGGCAGGTTCTCTGGGGGTGGAGGAAATGATTGCTGATGGTCTCCGAGAGGCTCTGCTGCCCATGACCACAGGCAACCGGGCCCTGCCTCCAGCACTAGTCAGCAGGCTTAGAGCTGGACACATTCCTATTCAGGTTCCAACCTGAGCAAAATGTCAGCAAGGAATTAGGAAGTGCTTAACGCAAAGCCAGCCCGGGATGAAGATTCTGGCCGCTCTCCAGTGGCCTCCGCCTGTGGCTCAACAGCCAAACCAAACCGCTCTGCTGCTGAGCTCATCTGGCCAGGAGGGGGAGGATCGGGAAAACCTGGATACGGCATAGGAGTCCTTATTCTAGCCCAGCTCACAGTCTGGGGTTTGCAAAGGCGTCTGACTCCCAGGGCAAGAAGTTAGGCTGTGCCAAACAGGCATAGCTTCCTCTCCTCCAAAAACAATGTGTGCAGAACCCACTCACTTTCCCCAAACCCTCCAGGCATTGGCATCTTTGCTTTTATTTCCTGAGCCGCTCCACAACCCCCTCCCAAGGCTATCCCTAGGATCCCCCATATCTGAAGGAGTACTTCCCACTGCCAACCGAATCAAACCGAGGAGCGACCCAGCACACGGCCTGAGCCGCACACCATTGTCTCCTAACTCCTTTTGTGAACTCAAGTTCAGGTAAGTTCCTCCAGCTGCTGGAGGTAGGACCTCAGGGAAGGAGCAGGCTGCCAGGGCACTGCACGGTGTCTGCCAGCCGTGGGCCAGAGCGCTTTGCTTTGTTGAGAGTTCCAACATCCTGTTTCCTGTGGTCTCTCTTGACACACTGTCCTGCCACCTCCACCATCTGCCGTGGGGCTTATCCCAAGCCTGCAGAAGTCTCTCTTCTGGCTTATGGTGAGAGGCGAACCCACCGCTTCACCCAAGGTGGAGGTCCCAGAGGGCTCCTAGAGTGAGAGTGCAATACCACGCACCGCCAGTAGGGGCATCAGGTGTGGGCTGCAGAGTGCAGGATTTTAGACGCTGTGTAACATGGTCAAGTGACCTCTTTTAAAAAAGAAATCTGCACGCCATTAACCGAAAGATATCTTCCTGTCTGGTGTGAGACATTTGCAAGAAGTGTGCTGCGAGACACAGCTGTGCACAAATAGATCTCCGAGGAACAAGACACAACCCTCAGCGTGCTCCCCGAAGCAAGGGGCCTTTTAAAAATTAAACCTGTCATGGAAAATATGCTGGCCCTCATTGCTATGCACATTCCAGGAGCAGTTATGCGGATTGAAAGGCCTGGGAAGCCAAAGGTTTGGGAGCTACTGGGTTGCTAGAATATTGCCATGTGCCGTGGGAATTGGAGAGGACGCGGCCAACTCACTCAGCCCTCCCCGCCCCACCCCACCCCAGGGAGAGTCACTTCTCCATCCGTGCTGGCCACTTGTTCTACAGGGGAGAACGCTAGCCCTGATGGATGCCCTACCCTGAAAACCTGAACAGTTCCCATGGATTCTTCAGACACCTTCTCCTTAGGGAGAAGCAGATAGGGAAAGATCTAGAAAAATGCATGTGGTGTTTGGGATCAGAAGTGAAACCGGCCAGAGGTTTCCCTCTGCGGACTTTCTTGTTGAGTTCTTAGTGCTTAGCAAATTAGTTTTATTCTCCTCACTCAATACATCTGGGCAAACACGCCATCATCCACCAAAGCCACTCAAGCGGCTACCCAACAAGGAGGCAGCCTCCATGAAGATCAGGGCTATCCACGGGGTGCAGGTTTTTCTCTGAACGGCAAAGCGATGCCTCTCACCAATGCCCACCTAGAGCTTTTCCTAACTGAATCCTAACATGCCCCTCTGGTTCACGGTTATCAGCTCCTTGTTTATAACCTTTGGCCCAGTCCTGCCCAGGCTCTGGCTTCTGCATGAGTCCTCAGGGCCCTGCCAAGCTGTGACTCTCCCCACTGGGCTGGTTGGTATCTGGCTGTAACTTGCCAGCCCTCTGGCCCCTCGTGATGGGCAGAAGTAAATTGCAGCCCTGAGTATTCCTGCAGACAGAAAGTCTCTATGTCTCCTCTGTAACAGCCAAAGAGAAACTGATTAGGATCATCCAGCCTCGTTATGTTCTATGGTTCTACCATGTGAATGCAGCCTCATTCCCGGGTCCCATCCCTGAGCAGGTAGCGAACTATCCAACGCCAACACCATCAAGCAAGTCCTAACATGTCCGCTCTGTGCCCACATGCACTTAGGTGGTGTCCAGGAACCTGCCGCTTACACAGAGCCTCTCTGGAGACAATAGGCAAGGTTGCTGCAACTTCCTCACTGCTCTGGAGGCCAGATCTGCTGATCAGGGGCCTGCCGTCACCACTTGCAAGACGACTACCACAAATCCAAGAGCGCAATCATCTTGGCCATTGTCAGATCAGATTTGAACTCCAGCTTCCCAACTCAGGGGCATGTTATTTAATCTGTGAGGTATCTGTATCCTCAGCGCCTTAGTGAGATGGTATTATACACAAAGAAAGACTTTAGCACACACTCGGCAAAGGAGATTATTATTTGTTGCTGGCTGAGATCCTCGATACCCAGGCATCCTGGGCAGAAAAGAGTTGGGATATTATAGGCTCTAGGAGCGAAGCTGCAGAAGGAGAAGAAAGGAAGGTTTCTCTATAGATGCCATCTTGCAGACGAGGCTTTAAATACCTGTGGCAACAAGAGGGAGGCTCAGCAATGATTAGAGGAGGTCTGTTTTCTTGTTGGCGATGGAGTGTTTGCCCATTCAGGCCTTAAAGTTGTAAGTCAAGCTGGGCAGGACAGAGAAACCAGAGACATGGACCGGCCCCTGTGGGACTTCTAGACAGCAAGGGAGACACTCTCGGTAAGTGGTTAATCTGAAGTATGATAAGAGCTACCAAGAGGTGAGGGGTGCTCACTGGATGAGAATATAACAGGCTTCCCCTAGACGGAGACTGTAGAGAAGCTATGTTCCAGGGAAGGTTGGAAGTTTCACTCTAGAGGTCAACACAAGGCGCAGGGCTGTTACGTGACATCAGTAACACAGCCAACCAGGTTTATAGTAAGGCGATTCAAACCACAGCAGGTATGTGACCCAGTGACCGAGACACACAAGAAGGACCGGGCAAATGAATCCTGATGCAGGTGTTCAAAGTCCTTTTGGAGGGGAATGAGCTGGCACAGACTCCATTCATCTGATCTCTTCAAGGGCAGAGGTCATGAAAGTTACAGAAGCCTGGGTTCACATCCCGACTCTCCACTTTCTGGGAGTTGCTAGAGTAAAATCTATGACTAGCTAGAAAATGAAATGTAGAGGGTAAGTTCAAAATCAAAGGAAAAATGTGTTTATGGGGCACCTACATAAAATCACACGTGGGAGATGCGTCAGAGACACAGGGTGTGCCTAGGCTAATAAAACAGAGACAGGAGCTCACAAGCAAAGCTTTGAGAATGCTCGGAAGACACCTATGGCCCAGCTGAGGGCAGAGAGCTCTGTGGAACAATGGCTGTCTGCTCCTCAGGGATAAAGACACTCGGGGCACCGATAACAGGAGGGGAGGGGCTGAGTGCAGGACATTACCAAGGACTATGTGGGGCCGAAGAGATGGCTCAGAGGTTAAGAGCACTGGCTGCTCTTCCAGAGGTCGTGAGTTCAGTTCCCAGCAGCCACGTGGTGGCTCACAACCGTCTGTAATGAGATCTGGTGCCTTCTTCATGCAGACAGAACACTGTATGCATAATAAATAAAAATCTTAAAAAAATAAACAAAACAAGGATTATGTGTGAGAGCCTGTGTACAGGTGTGTGTGTGTGTGAGAGAGAGAGAGAGAGAGAGAAGGAGAGAGAGAAGGAGAAAGACTGTGCATGTGTGAGTATGTGTGTGTTTATGTGTGAGTATGTGTGTGTTTATGTGTGTGACAGAGAGGGTAAGTGTGCATGCATGCATGAATGTATGTGCAGTATTATGAGGAGGAGGCGAGGGGATGTTTCCAGACTGGAACATCTTCCTGCCTTATAGGCAGGACTCCTCTCTCAGGGTCAACCACCTTCCATCCACACAGAGCTTCTGCATCCACGAATGCAAGTTGCCCTCTTGGTTATAAAGTGCCTGACCCACTGCCCACCTGAGAAACATGATAAAGACATGCTGCTCCCCACAGGGTGCATGGGCCTGGGGCTTCTCTATACGAGGTCAGTTCTATTCCAGCCTGTGGCAAACACAGCATGTCACATTATGCCAAGTAAATTGACAGGAGTTAGCATTGACAGCCACACCCCCTGGATGCCCCTCCCCCACGAAGTCTGGGTTGGAAGAAACTCTACCCATGATGCAGTTGGTGGCGCCATCCTTCCAGGAACCTCTGTGGTGATAGCTCTGGCTCCAAGGTGCTAACTGAGGTTGCTAAGACCAGGCTTTGGAAAGACCTGACCAAGAGAATCCTGGGGACTAGAGCTCAGGTCCCCATCCCCTATCCCTCTGACTCTTTAGCAGCTGATGGGATAAAGGAGTCCCATCAAGAGCAATCCACATGGCCGTGCCCTCTCCCATGTCCCCTCTATCATCGGGACCCTGGACAGCTCTATCTCTACTTTCACGAGATATACACATGTGTGATTTTATGTGTTTATATAAAACCTAGGAACCACTTTTGAAAGAGAAAGAATTTGTCTGAGACTGTTTTAAGACAGACCGCAATTTTAGCAACCACTCTATACTGTTCCATCTGATTGTCCTGAGTACCTATGGCTTCCATTCCTACAGATGATGGAAAGGAATGTATCGGGGCTGTACCTTACCGGGTGTGAGGCAATTTGCCTAGCTCATTCTCATCCCATCCTGTGGTACCCATTGAGGTACCACAGGCTACGTACAACTAGCCATACTTAACAGGGCATCTTGTTCCACCAGTGGACTTGGGGGGGCGGTGACCATGTCTGGAGCCACGCCCTAAGGTGTGGTCACCGCCCCAAGTCCACTGTCCACTGGGGGAACAAGATGCCGCTTAACAAGATGCCGTTCAGTGCTCGCCGGTCCCTACCTCCAGCTGGCAAGTGGCAGGGCTTAGCCGTGAGGTGACATTTCCTAAGTTCACACTCGGCCCAGAACTTCAAGGTTTTCTGAGACGTAGCAGACCCAGGCTGGCCCCTGCTCGGTCAGGTGAGATGGGCATAACGGAGAGTGACCCCCTTAGTCTTCCCCAGGACCGTGGGGGGACTCTCTTTATGCTTGCTGGGGCCCTAGCAAGAGCAGGGACCAAGAAAGACTGAGCGGGTCCCCAGCACCACCTCCCGACCCTGCTGAGGAGGAAGGAGGCTGATTTTGATTTATAGTTTGCTGTTTCACGAAGATTACAGCGGTGTCGCTCCCACCGCCAGTCCTCTTCCGTCACCCCTAATTCCAGCACTATGATTTTATTACCCCTCTGACTTGACAGGCTAATAGATGATTTTAATTTCACAGAAGCCTTCACTATGGTGGGATGACAGGGAAACTATTGGCGATGCAGAGATCATTTTAAAAACCCAGGCTATGACACACCAGCATTCAACAGAAAGTAGGTGCTATGTCTAAGCACCTGGCTTTATAGTCTGTTCTTCTTAGCTTACAACTGCTCCTCAAGGATGAGGAAGTACGCAGAGGGCTTCCCAACACCACCTATGAGTAGAGCTCTCTACAAACCTCGCAGGTTCTGAGCTCTTCTTCTGCAGAAGAAAATGTCTTTTGGTGAAAGGGGGAGAAGTGTACACATGGCATTCAAGATCGTTCACCATGGCAACCTCTGCTTTAGAAAGCCCCTATTTTGAAAGCACTGGTGACGGGGGTATCAGCTCCCTCCCGAACATACCAGGTTGAGCCTTAATTATAATTTTTTTAAAAACCCTCCTGGAATAAATTATCATAAGCAAACACTGCAAAAAATTGCTCAAATACACAACAATATTAGCTTTGAAAAGAAAGCCCTACACTCTGAGATGAGAAGCGCCCATCCAATTACCTGTGTGCCAATTATCCCTGGCACTGGCTGCTGGTAATTACCTAATTGCTTGTATGCTGGCATCCTTGAGTTGTGGAACATTTGATCTACTGTCCTAATGATCAATCCCTGAGCACCGAGAGGCGACGCCTCTTCTCTACTCCCAGGGATGCGGAGCCCACACAAATCATTAACCAAAGAAACAGATCCGCTCCTAACGCAAAGGGACCAGGCATGACTTCAACTCTTCAGGCCTAGAAGTAGAGATTGGGAGCGGGGGTGGGGGGCATCAGCGGACAGAAAAAGGGACTAACGTGGACAGGGCGCCTCCCACAGGAACAGGATACATTTATTGTGTCAGGTTTTGAGACAGGGTCTCACTAAATTGCCCAGGCTGGCTCAAACTCAGTCTCTAGCCTGGTTTGTTCCTGAATTTGCAATCCTCTTGGCTTTGCCTTCCAAGTGCTAGAATTCTAAGCATGAGACACCATGCCCTGCTCTGCTACACCATGTTATACTTTGTTTTAAAGTGCACAAAACTGGCAACAGCGTTAATCAGGCTAGAGACTGTTGTTGTTGTTGCTTTGTTGGAGACAAGGTCTCCACTATAGCCTAGGCTGGTCTGGAGCTTGCCATGCACCCAAGGCTGGCCTTGAACTAGCAGTAATTCTCCTGCCTCAGCCTCCTTCCCAAGTGCTAGAATTATAGCTGTGAGCCACTACACCCTAAATATGAGCTTTTTTTTTTCTACAAATGAAGGAGGAGAGGCTTAGATGTCCAAGAGTCCAAGTCAGCAACAATCCTGCATTCAAATAGGAGCTCAACCCCAAAGCAGGACCTTTCTACACAGGGTCTGTTAGCCTGCTCCCCAGCACATGCATCCGGTACCCCATCCCTAGTCTGAGGTCTGGTAGGCTTCACTGCTTCTGAGTTCATCGGTGCAAGCAGAAGTCATTGGAGATGCTTAGGAGACAACCGGGCTGTCTCCCGTGTTAAGTCAACAACCAGAATAAAGCTAAAGGAAGTCACAGTGGGAACTGTCTCCCAGGGCCAGACAGTCACGGGGCAGGGCAGGACACCTTTGGCCACAGGTGCACAGCCAGGTCCAGCATCTGCCAGTCAGTATCTGGGTGACCTTGGATAGGGAGTCTCTCCTGCACAGCTTCCTGGTTTACTCCCCGAGAAAAGACAATGGCTGCTCCGAGGGTTTCAGAGCTGACATAAATCACTGCCGGGGTAGTGCTGTTGCTTGTGCCTCCTGAAGTTGGTGACATCTCACTCTCAACAGTCTGCTGCTGAGGGTGACTTCAGGGCCTGCAGGAAGATGCCTGCAGAGCCAGCACCCTAGCCAGGCTCTGGGATGACGTTTCCACTGTCTTCCCTTCATGACTCACCACAGGCTGCTCCACTCAGAAGAAACAAGAATGCTAGACTCCCCTCACTCCCCGGTGATAGACCCGCAGTCTCCACGTAGCTCTATTGCTACACTGAGCTCTGCAGGGCATTCACTCTGAGCAGAGGCAGAAGGTCTGTGAAAAGGCGTAGGGTGATAATGTGGGGAATATTACCGAAGAGGAAACCGAGGAAGGATCAACTTAACCGAGAGCCTCCTGTGTCCTAGGCCATGTCTGTGAGCACTCAGCAGGGGCTACAACTTCACCTTCCTCATCTTCAAGAGGAGGGGGCCTTCTTGCATGGTCAAGGTTAGAGAAGAATTAAGTAGCAGAGGCAGGAGCCAAACCAGTCTCATTTGTCTTGAAACTCACAGCAAGAAAAGCAGAAGGTCCCATGCTGTCTCTAAGCCTGGCACCACATTTACCTTACATGGCTTTGTAGGACAGAATAGCATGACAAGCCCCTTCCTGGGCTGTGCTCTAAAACAGTGCTGACCCCTGGGGAATATGCTTATCCACCTGGGCTGAGGAGTAAAGGTCTGAGGCTTAGAATATGGAATCCAGAGGAAGCCAGGAGATGTTTCTGGTCCGGGAATCATTTGGATTCCAGTTCTCTCATTTCCAGCCAGCTCTCTGGCTTTTCTGTAAAATGTCCTATCTGTGGTAGGGGAATGGTGAGGACAAGGGAGAGAAATGGGCTGGCCGTTGAGGCACATTCTGGCTCAGAGCTTTTGCTGTGTGCTGGAGGGGGGTGGAGATGAGACAAATCCACAGACAGATGCTGCGATGGCACAGTGTCCCCAGGACTCTTAGCAAATAATTCACTTGGTTTTTGCCAAGCTAGAATCAGCCACAAGAATAACTTCACTTTGTCAGAAAAAAATGTAGTTAGGAGAATAATTCATGCATGTTATGTTCTCATCGTCAGTGCCCTGTATAACCGTGAATTAATTCCCAGAAGGACACAATGGGAGATGACAATGGTTGCGCCAAAATGACAAGTCTCCTTTTTCCAAGAAAAGAATGGCCTTTTACATAAAGCTGCTACTAAAATCCCTTTGGCTCAATACCAGACTTGGACAGGCTTGGGGTGGGAAGAAAGTTCACAGGTCAGCTTAACTCTTCATCGCATGCTTGAGTTTCTCCCATGATGCTCCTGAGTAGGGGAATTAAGGGACCCTAAATACCCTCAGGTCCACACACCAGAGCCCTGCCTCCTCTTCTTTGGGGGTCTGACCCTTAAAGCGATGCCCCTGGACTGTCCACAGCTCTGGTTCCTCCTCTTCTCCAGAGCTGTCAATCATCCTACGTGCATAAAAATAATCCTACCCTGAGGCATCATTGGTTTTTGTTGTTATTTTTTAAGGCATTTATTTGATCTATAATTATTCTAAAATGATTACTCCTCCAAATAACTGAAATCTCATATTTTTTTTCAGCCCATGTAACCAACAACACTGAAAGCTGATTGTAATCAACCGGCTTTCACAGAAGGAAGGAATAAACCAAAAAATAGATGTCAGGAGAATCCACTTGGCCCAAAGTATCTGCATCGAGCATCATGTTCCCAGCCAGCAGACAAGTGAGGGGCACTTCTCCAGCGGCGCCCAGCCGACCCTGGAGGTTGGGTGGGCAGCCTTCAAACTGAGGGGCTGGAGAGTTCTTCTCCCCCAACACACCATATTGCACGATGGGGAAAGAGAGGCCCAGGGCCAATCTCTTTCCCCTGTCACTAGATGCTATGTGAGTTGCAGGCACTCTGCAGTTAGTATGCACTGAGGGTACAGGCCCTCTCAGGTGCCTGAGCATGGTGCTCAAGGCACTTCCTCCCAAGGGAGTGGAGCAGGAAGAGACCTACTGTGTGTACAGTCAAAGGTTGGCCTTAACAACACTTGCACAAGGGGCTCAAGAGCCAGGCTCAGGTTTCTTTCTCCAGACTCTGCTCAGGTGCTCTCCTAGCTGACTACCTGCCCTTTCCCTGATGCCAGCCAATCCTTCGCACTTGACTCCTTCCCTGCACACGGCTTCTCCAACTCTCCCTTAGCCGCCCCCTCCCTCATTCTTGCTACAGTCCCGGGGAGTCACGATCACTGACTGTATATACTTAATGGACTGCCATTATGCTGCCCAAACAGTGCTTCTGTTAGGTTTGGGCACCCAAAGGGATGGAGTCTTTTGGTTTTCTTTATCTAGTCCAGTTCATCTGGCACCAGGAGAGACCTAATGACGCAAGGAATCTTCCAGAATCTGAATGGCTAGCAGGAGTTCGTCACACACGGGGGAAAGATATCCAGGCACAGACACTACGCTTGAGGAAACCACTTGACATCCTCAGAGAGACAGTTTAGACCACAGGGACGGGTGCAGAGAGGGGGTCTGTGGGCAGACCTCAGGGATTAAGTTTGGGTCACATGAGCACGAGCAGATGAGCTGTGCAGGCATTAAGGGAGTGATGCGGTAGGGGCAGACACGGGCAGGAAAGCTAGTTCAGCCTCTCTGCCTGCGGGGGCTTTGTGCTCTGAGGTCTCTATGAGAGAACCTGAGGATTCCACAGGCCCTGAGGATTCTGTGAGGGCCTTGAGGCCTCCCCACCCCCAGTATCCTGAGAATTCCAGGCTGGCCTTGAAGAGTCTGCCAGTATCGCGAGAAAGGAAGAGAAACATGAATCCATACGGGAAAGCTGAGGCAAAAGCAGTAGAGTCCAGTGACCAGCCCGAGGTATGGGAGAGAGGAGAGATCAATGTGACCATGAGAAAGTCCAGCACAAACCAGATGTGCAACTAGAGCCAGGGACCGGGACTGCTGAGAGACCGGTCAGTGGGGTAGCATGATGCCACCATGGGAAACACCTTATGGAAACCCTCCTGAGGGATGAACCTCCTTGGTCGGGAGTGAGCGTGCTAGTGTTTACCCAAAGGTGACAGATGAAAGAAGTACAAGCAAGCCAGCCACAAAGGCAGGTGTGAATCTTGGGAGGCTGAGGCAGGGGGGTTGAAAGTTTGAGGACTGAATGGTAAGATCTTGTCTTAAAAAAAAAAAAGAAGAAAAGACGCTGGGCGTTGGTGGCGCACACCTTTAATCCCAGCACTCGGGAGGCAGGGGCAGGCGGATCTCTGCGAGTTCGAGATCAGCCTGGACTACCAAGTGAGTCCCAGGACAGCCTCCAAAGCCACAGAGAAACCCTGTCTCGAAAAACCAAAAAAACAAATAAAACAAAAAAAAAGAAAAGAAAAGAGAAAGTCTATCATGAAAAACTATAGAAGGCAAGGAGAGTACAGAAAGAGAGTGAGAAAGAGAGAGAGACAGAGACAGAGACAGACAGAGACAGAGAGAGACAGAGACAGAGAGAGAGAGAGGGGGGGGGTCAAAAACTCAGGTGACCTGATGGGAAAGAAACAGCTTTAGGGAAGACAGTTTCTTCTCTTAAAACTCATTTCTCAAGGAGCTGGCTGGAGACGAAACTTCCTCCAGACAACCAAATCCCATGGCTGTCTTTGCAGAACTCAAGTAACACGCTTTCATATCATTTCGATAAAGTGCCGTTGCCAGTCGGCTAGATGATGGCTCTACTCCACTCTGCAGGTCCCAGTCACTGTGGACATCAATCAGGCGGCCTTTTCTACTGGTGAGGAGCCACATTTACCGTCTTTCCACAGTACCAGAAGGCCCAGGCGCTGCTAGGAACTACCCAGACCACAGACAGACACACAGCAAAGCCCGTCTACACCATCCGTCTTCCAGCCCAGCATGCTCCGCGGCACCATAGGACAGAAGCTCCCCAGAGCAAACAACGGGCAGGGTTTGGCTCAGAACACCCTTCTCCACACAAGGCAAAGGCGAAAGGGTTTGCGCCCCCTCCTCCCCGGCCCAGCGATTACCCAGAGTGCACTGCACTAGGTAAAAGCATGGAAGGAGAAGCAGCCGCCGCCGCCAGCTCACCCGCTTCCTCAGGTTGTAGGTGAGGATCAGGTTCCGGGAGAAGGAGTGCGAGAAGGCCGTGTAGAACTCCAGCACCTTCTGGAGGGCGTCCCTCTTGATCACATGCAGATCGCAGTAGGTCAGGGCCCTGACATTAGCACAGGACTGCGCAAGCGTGGCTTCCTTCCAGAACACATCTCCAAACACGTCTCCTTTCCCTGAGGGGAGAGAGTGGTCATGAGCACAGGGTTAGTCAGGAGGGATCCACGGTCACCGGCCACCTGCAGGTTGGGCTCAGGGGGGGGGGGAATCACAAAGGGAACCTCAGAAACTTGCAACTCAAGAGCCTTTAAGACGGCACCTAACTAATGATGATAACGCTGCCCTTTTGGCATGGGTGATGCCGGTCTCCCGAGAAAGCCATCACCGCCCCCCATTCCCCGCCCCCATAGCACCACTTGTAACCCGAGACTACTTTGTGGTTCACTGCATGACTTTGCACACAAGAGCTCCCCTCAGAACACAGTGCTTCGGCGGTTTCTTCTGAACTGGAATGCCCTGCCCTGGAAGAAAAGGTCCTTAAGACTCGGGCAAGTCTCAGAATAACTTAGAAGTCCCAGGAAGTCCCTGAAACATACCAGATTCACAAGGCTCCCTCCCTTCTCGGGGGGGGGGGGTTATGTAAGCGGTAAGGACTGTTTAGAAGAGGAGACTCTTCTGCCTGCAGGTTGCCTGAGAGTCAGGCAGAGAGCTCCAGGGTGGCCACTTTCATCAGCTGTCGCCCATGTTGGGGTGGGCTTCAGCGGTGTTTCCCACCTTCCAGCTCTGCGTGTTTACGTAAGCACGCTTCTCTCATGCCGCCACGTGACACCTGCCGCAGATTCATTTAGCAGATTGGATGTGAGGGGTACCGTCACTCTGGCCCCGCCTCCGGTAAACAGACACTCATTCATGTCTCCCCAGAATGTCACACAACGTAGTAGGGACATGGCTGGTACCGACAGGCAGAGAGGAAGTGAGGGAGGGCAGAAGTGGGCCATGGGTCTACACCTGTGTGTCTACCTGAGATGGGCAGATATCCTGCAGATGGGGAGTGTGTTTGTATGTGGACTTCCCGCAGGAGCTGAAGAAGCGGTCAAGTGTGCGGCTCAGCCCCTCCCATGCTTGTCCCCGCCCTAAAGGTTAATTCATATCAAGTATCCCACCTTCCCCTATACCTCCTAAAGTGTTCTCGTTACCCTTGCTAAATGAGCCCCCTCCGGTGGAATACAACACAGGCAATCGCCTCCCTGGCATCTTCCACCTCCAGCATCCTGCAAAATACGCTCGGCGAGTCGATGCAATACCGTGAAGTGAGTGTTCCTGTCCCAAGTCTGTATGTCAAAGCACCAAGCCCCAGTGTGACAGCACCAGGCGGGTGCCTTTGGAATACACTGGCATAGATAGGAGTTAATGACTTACGTCTCCTGTCTGACCCCGTGGTGCCTTCATGAGAGGTCCCCAGAGAAGCTGCTTTTGCTGTTTCTTACTGCTGGAGACACAATGAGAAGTGGACAGCCTGCAGCTAAAGAGAAGATGCTCGCTGGGCGTTGGTGGCGCACGCCTTTAATCCCAGCACTCAGGAGGCAGAGGCAGGCGGATCTCTGTGAGTTCAAGGCCAGGCTGGTCCAACAGCCTCCAAAACAATACAGAGAAACCCTGTCTCATAAAAACCAAAAAACAAAAAAAGACAAGATGCTAATAAGAACCTGGCCACGTCGGACCTCCAAACTCCCAAAAGCTGTAAGAAAATTCTATTGCCTGTGTGGCAACCCCTCCCCATGGCACTTTGTCAAGGCAGCCCCAAATAAGACATGCGGAAACCTTTGTCACCGCGTGTCTCTCTACCTCCTGTAACTCAGAGGTATTCTTTCATAGCTGCAGATGTTTTTAGCCCATGTCTATTGAAAAGCTGGATTTACTCCTGGCACCGTCTCCAACTATGTGGGTTGATTGTTTGTCTTGCTTATAAGCTTTCAGGGCAGACAATTACAAGTATGAATTCCCAAGGAAAAGCCGGAGGGGAACATCTAGGAGGTAGGATAAATCAAGAAATGTTTGTCCAGGCTCCCTAGACCCAGGCACCCCTGGTGCTTAACTAGAAGCTGCTTTCCTACCAAAGGCAAAGGAAGCAAGGTGTAACTTGAGACACACAGCTTGATGGACTTTTTCTCTAGTACCAAACATCTGTTGCAAGTCTCTAAGGCACTCTGCGGTCCTCTCTAAACGCCTCTGAAATGTGAGTCAATGCCCCCGTCTCCTCCAAAACAAGTAAACCGTGCGTGGCTTAGGGATGTTACTTCATGATTCTCTATGTGTCTCTTGCTCCGATATGAAGGTGGGCTTAGATTCCGTGTAAATAGGCCATTCATGGGGTAACTTCCAGGTAAACATAAATGCTGTTTGGCTCCCCTTGTCAAGTTCTAATTTCTACTGTCTGTGATAAGGCAGCTAAGGCAGGGAGGGGTAGGGCCAGTAGGTAGAAGCTTTGCTGTGGGATGCTACGTGGCTGGCCTGGAAACAGGCTCTCTCCATGGCGCTGTCCAGTACTGAACTCTGGGAACTGGCCTGTAATCCTGTGGCCTTCTCACGCCGTCCGCCATGACTCATGAGCCTTTCACATCTATGGAGTCTTGCTCTTCCTGGGGATATGAAGAGACGTGGCGGATCTTTGGCCACCCGTTCCTCCTGGCAGTGTGGTTACAGTTGTAACTCATTGAGGCAGGCGGTTCATGGCTGGACTTCGATGTCTAGTCAACACAGTCTGGTAGAAACGACATTCTTGGATTTTGAGGCAAGGCCACAGGAAGCTGATGGCCCAGGTCTCTCAGAATACTCATTCCAGGAAGTCTCTATATTGACATCTGATCGGCTTTGGGGAGACTGAGCCTCACAAGGGGTCACGAGAGTGATCTAGTGTCTTCTCCAGGTCTCTTTTGATAGCCACAGCCTCTGCCTGTTCCAGCCCAGTCAGGCCTTTGGGTGAGCACAGGCTTAGAAATCGCCTGTCTACAGCCAGCTGAGAAACCCACCATGAGACAAGAATGAGTGCCTTAACCAGAGCATGTAAGGAGCCATGACCCAGCAGCAAAGACACGTGAACACACAGATCGCGGAGCTCTGGGCTGAGAAATGTCAGAACATCACCCGTCACCCCGGCTCCTGCTGGCACCCCTTGTGCCAAGAGAGGGTGAAGATCCTCTCCAAAGAGTGGGCTTCCCCACCAGTGAGCAGCAAGGAGAGACTCTAACGGGCCGATTCTCCCGGCCACACGTTCTGAGCACCCATGGGAAAGACAGCATTATAAGCTCTGCAGTTCTTACTGGGGGAAAACATGGTATAATTAAGCTGTAACTACTGAGTAGAAGCTGATTGGTAATTTTGTCTGTTTCTTATCGAGATTACCTCATTTAAACAAGACCCAATATAGAAGCATTATGCTCTTTAATGAAATTGGGAGTCATTTTCTAATTATAGAAGAACCGGTAAAGTGAAATAATAGCTCCCCGTGTGCGTTTAATACATGGATGTAACTGTACAGATTTCACTTAGGAACCCTCTCAAGGGGTGCATCTGTTGTACAGAACATGGACCACCATGCTGGGGTGGGACACGCAGGAAATGAACGCCCCGGAGACGGCAGCACCTCCCACTGGGAAGTTTGTTACCGTAGCACAGGCTGGTTCAACCATGCCTCGCCCGACTTCCCGTGGAGACAGCTGCCTGGCGTAGACGGTCTGGCAGTGAGAGTTAAGGACGTGCTATACAGGGCCCCTTGAATCCCAAGCAAACCCCAGGCTCCTCGAGCGAGGGCCAACTGCTTTTTAAGACACGTGTAGCCCACGAAAGCGGGCAGGAGCAAAGCAGGGCTTTTGCAGGCCTGGCAGCTGTGACACAAATGTCTGGGAAGGGACCTCCCCAGGTCAGAGATGACTGAGAGAAGGAAGCCATGACAGATAACTGTGCACATCCTTCTTCCAGCTGTGAAGCGTGACGTGACCATCCGCTCGAGAACACGGGGCAGTCAAACCGCTCAGCCAACCAGCTTGCCAATCAGAGTGCAGAAGTCTAGAACATTTTAAAGAAGCTTTCCGTGACTGCCTAGGTAATCCCATTCTGAGTGGATGTTCTGAGCTGGGGGAGGGGGAGGCGTGGGGAGGAACTGCAGGTGATACCCTACTTAGGGCAACCTGGCAGCACTACAGTAATGAATCGCACTGCGTACTCCCTCAGCTACACAGTCTCCCCTCTGGTTGTGGTCCATGTAACTGTCTGGCGGGGTACCAGCGGGGGCTGAGGAACAGTTGAGCACCAGGCAGATCTCAGGGCTGAGGTCCACAGGGACATCGCACAGCAGGGATGGGGACTCTGCACTGCAGCTCAGTTCAGTGAAGGGTAGAGGCTTATGCGGCCAGTCTCCTCGACCTCCAAGGCCACACACCCACCTCATCACCCTCAACCATAACCCCTCTGCCGATCAGCCTGAACCGTACTCACCGTCACGCTATGACGCTCGGCATCTAGTAAGCTCATATACGGCTTAATTCCTGTTCTTTGGTTTTTTATTTTATTTAATTAATTGGCTTATTTTTGGTTTAGGATTTCTCTGTGTAACTACTCTGGCTGACCCAGAACTCTCTCTCTGTACACCAGGCTGGCCTTGAACTCCCAGAGATCAGTCTGCCTCTGCCTCCTGAGTGCTGGGATTGAAGTTGTGCACCACCATCTGTCTTATTTTACTTTTTTACTTTTTGAGACAGGATCCCTCTATGTGACTCTGGCTGACCTAGAACTGGCTCTATAGACCAGGCTGCCTTCAGATTCACAGAGACCCACCTGTCTCTCTGTCTCTGCCTCCTAATGCTGGGATTAAAGGTGTGCGCTATTATGTCCAGTTCTGGGATTTAAAAAAAAGTGGTGTGTGTGTGTGTGTGTGTGTGTGTGTGTGTGTGTGTGTGTGTGTGTTGTATTCATGTAGGCACACACATAGCAGCACAACATGTATCAGTCAGGCTATAAAATATTGGTGATCTTACCAACAGTGACATCTCTGTCCAGTGAAACTTATTCAATGACATCTTCATGAGCTGGGTACGAGCCCATAATTTCCTCCTCAACCCCAAACCTCTGCTGCAATGGGGACTTCTTTGGCTCGGGCCCTGTTTTCACGCATCTGAACAATGCCGCTGCCATGCTTGTACCCCAAGTCCTATTCTCTCCTCTGAGTCCAGAATCCTCCACTGGACATCCACTCAGCTCAGGCCTATATATCTGAGGAATGAATGGGTCTCCTCCAAGGCAAGCCCACCATCCTCCCGGATAGTTCACCTGGTAATGTTCCCTCTTACTCCTTATGCAGAGAATGAATGACTTATGGTCACTTCATCTACCAACTATCTCTGTCTCTGTCTCTGTCTCTGTCTCTGTCTCTGTCTCTGTCTCTGTCTCTGTCTCTGTCTCTCTCTCTCTCTCTCTCTCTCTCTCTCTCTCTGGGCTCTCATTAAACAGCTGTCAGATCAGGTCAGGCCACTCTAGTGTCCTCCTAGTTGGTCCCCTGCCTCTGACCTTGGCTCTTTAATCTATTTTCCAAGCAGCTGCCCAGAAGACTTTTCTAAGCACAATTTTGTCCCTCTTCTGTTTAATGCTGTCACTGGATCCCCATTTCTCCGAGTCCATCTGACTAGGGCAAAAAACTGAAGAACTATGTCCCAGGCGGCAAACTTCACTGCCTTTCACTACCAGATGTGGCTCCTAGTCTTTGTCAATGTTGTCCCTGCTACAGATGGTGTTGTCCCTACGTCTCTCCCAACTCTCTGATCTCCTAGCCCAGCCCCACCCAACTGAACCGGGGGGCGCTGAGCTCTGACACCACTTTGTGGGGAAGCCTTCCTCTACTCTCTGGCTGGGCTGGCTTAGACACCTGCTGTAGGAATTCTCTCTGCGTCTTGTTCTTAGCACCATTCCAGCTCTCAGCCCTGGCTTATGAGGTGTACTGCCTTGACTTCCTAAGGAGAGAGCCATCCCCGTGAGAGACTGGCCTTCTTGTTCACTGCTGTGTCTTCAGACACTAACACCACAACGAGCATGTGTAGGGAATGCACAAATTATTAGGAAGGTGGGTGAGAGGCATGGAGGGGGGCGGGGTGGGGTATGAAAGGCAGAGGATGCCCTGGCTGAATTGTTGTAGGATATTTAGTCACACTGCGTGAAAGGCGCCTTGTGGTTGGTTTAATAGAGAGCCAGGCGACCAGCAGCTAGGCAAGAGAGCTTAGGCGGGACTTCGGGGCAGAGGGAGGAACTCGGAGTGTTAGAAAGTGGGACATGATCAAGGCTAGTGGGAGACACCAGCAAGACAAGGAGCAAGATGGATGCGCAGAAAGGAGAGGCAAAACCCACACGGCACAGCGCCGATCAACGGAAACACGCTAACTTAAGTTGTAAGAGCTAGTGGGAGCAAGCCTAAGCCAAAGGCCAAACTTCCATAATCAATAAGAAGTCTCTGTGTCATTATATTTGGGGGCCGGTGGTCCCAAATCAAGTCCCACAGGGAAGACCGTTGGCACTGGATGACTTTGGGAAGATGACCGGACATGGGAAGCCACGGGTAGAACCCACCTGTCAGCAGCTGCCTTGTCAGTCTGACCCTTGCTGGCCTGCTCGGAAATGTTCCCTCAGTTCAGTGTGACTAGGCTTTCTGCTACGCTGAAACTTTACAGGCAAATTTACAAAGATAAATAAAAATCGTGCATGTTAGGAATTGCCCTACGCCGGGTGGTGATGGCGCACGCCTTTAATCCCAGCACTCGGGAGGCAGAGGCAGGCAGATCTCTGTGAGTTCGAGGCCGGGCTGGACCGACAGCCTCCAAAACAATACAGAGAAACCCTGTCTCATAAAACCAAAAAAAAAAAAAAAAAAGGAAGAAAGAAAGAAAGAAAGGAAGGAAGAAATTGCCCTACAAGTGGAGATGGGGAACAGAGATGAGGCAGGATAATAGCGGGTTGTGGAAAAACAAGAAGTCACCCTATGATAGAGCACGCCCTTCAAAAGCAGAAAGCCTTCACCCATATGTGTCCCCAGACTCCCTCACACAGCGATGCCCTGTGAAGAAGGCTGGTATCCCTGACTGAGGCCTCACATACTACAGAGTTAAGTCAGGGCAGTGTCTTAGAAACATCACGACGATTCCCTCTATGCTCATCACAACTGCACTTAGATGAAATTAGTCAAGTGGCTCTCCACAGCCAGCAGACCCCAGAGCCCTGCAGCGAGAAGAGCCCAGAGCTCCACAGTGAGCAGATCCCAGAGCCCCGCAGCAAATAGACCCCAGAGCCCCATAGTGAGCAGACCCCAGAGCCCTGCAGAAAGCAGACCCCAAAGCCCCACCGTAAGCAGACCCCAGAGCCCCACAGCAAGCAGACCCCAGGGTCCCATAGAAAGCAGACCCCAGAGCCCCACAGTGAGCGGATCCCAGAGCCCCACAGCGAGCAGACCCCAGAGCCCCGTAGTGAGCAGACTCCAGAACTCCATAAACAAGCAGTGGACCCCAAAACTCTATAAGCAAGCAGACCCCAGAGCCCCACAAGCAAGCAGACCCCAGCGCAGGCAGAAGTTACCAGGATCTCTGGCAAGGTGAGAACTTAAAACTCGCTTTATTTTCCTCCCGCCTGGTTATTTATAAAACAATAGAAGCATATTGTAGAAATTATTCAAATACATTTGAAATTTTAAAATAATGGTCACCTTGGTTAAGATCTTGGATTGTCTTCTCTCTTTCTTCTATGCATGCGCACACTTTTATGTAGCTGAGGTTACCACGTGTGTAGCCATGCTGAGCACAGACAGAGATGCAGCCGTCACCCCACAGTGCACCTGGTCCCCGTGCAGGGATGCCCCACAGGGAGGGAAGAGCAGTATGGGAGCCTGCTTCTCCCCTCCCTGGCTCCCAGGGATCCTGGGAAGCCTCTCCAGCCAGGATTTGTTTGGCTTCACCTACTCTAAAATAGTGAGGGTTCATCTTGTAGAGGCTATTGAGGTGGTCGTAAACCTCCGCTAATTAGCCTACTCCATCTGGCCATGGACAGTTAGAGGGGGGACGATGGCACATGCGGAGACATGCCATTTTCTCCTGATTGGACAGGGAAAACTCGAGAGAGCGCTGCCAAGACATCACTGAAATTTTTTTTTAATTGAAGAATGAAAAGAATCATGCTTAAAAACTATGTCCTAACACTGTCTGGGAAATGTCAGATGACGCGGACTTTCTCAGATCGAATTTTTTTAAACTATCATCTTGAGAACATCATGTGCTCATTTATGACCTGTGAGTTTGGTATATGAGTATGACGGACACGTATGAGCATGTGTACTCATGACTGTAGAGGGTCACGTCTAGTGTGCTCCTCTGTTGCTTTCTGCCTCATTATTTTTTTTTTTTGAGGCAGAGCTATTCGGTGACCCTGTGACCCACTGGCTGGTAACACTGAGCAGTGGCACCCCCCCACCCTTGCACCCTGGGCTCTAGGCTCGCAGGACACGCACACCCTTCCTTTTACGTGGGTGCTGGGCTCTGCACTCAGGCTCTCACACCTACGCAAGTTCTTTACTGCCTGGGCCCATCTCTCCAGACCCATACATGCTCTTTTATAGACAGCTTGAAACCCAGACAAACTTAAAAAGAAAACGAAACTCCCTCCCCCTGCCTCACAAGCATCCTGTCCAGCTTTCTGACAAGGATGCTCCCAGAGTCTCTCAGCTTGGTGTGCTTCTCCCCACGTAACTGGGATCGCGGCACATTCAAGTAGTATTTGACCTACCACGACAATTTCCAGTATCACTTAAAATCCCTTATAGGCATTCTGAATGGCTACACCCCACTTTTCTTTAAAAAATGCTCTCAAATGCTCGATCATTTAGGAAGAGACGCATACGTTCTGCGGTGGCTTCCCTTTCTCTTTTCTACTTTACATTTCCTGTCTCGAGCTTGAGTCCTGGCTTCCTCTTCTGGTCCTGACCTGTCTTCTTGTCCTGGTTCCAGGCCCACACTTCCAAGCAGTGCTGGCTGCACCTGGGTGTCAGCCCTTGTGCCTCTGGGTGGACCTAACGGAAGCCGAGTGCTTTCTGTTTCAAGGCCTCCTCTTCCCCAGTTAACATCTCACCATCCGTACTTCTCCCGGCGACTTCCCTTGCCTCGCAATCCCCCTTCTGGCTTCTATGCTCACCCCCTTTACATTCCGGTATTAACATTGACAACCTGTCAGACTCCCTGTCCTACCTTGTTTTCTACAAAGCGCTGACTGACAGAAGCTTGAGGAGAGGGTTTATTTTGCTTATGTGTCCCTGCGATCACCGTCCAGCATGAAGGAAGTGAAGTCAGGGCAGAAACTTAATTAAGGCAGGAACCCGGAAGCAGAAGCTGACGCAAAGGGCGTGGAACAGGGCTGGGCCTTCCGCATTAATCATTAATCAAGAAGATTGCCCATAGACTTGCCCACAGGCCAGTCTGATGGTGTTGTCTCACCTGAGGTCCCTCTTCCCAGATGACTCTACCTGTGTAGAGCTAACAGTGGCGCTCCTCCTACTGATGGCTCACCCCACCTACACCTCCCAACTAAGTCTGTCAAAGTTAGCAAATAAAAAATATGGTGTCTAGTTAAAACCGAACTCTAATGAATAATTAATCTCCCTCAAGTTGCCTCTTCTGCAATCTTCGGGAAAAACTCATGCCAATAATTATTCATTGTTTCTATGAAATTTAAATGTCCCTGGCGGGACTTCTCCACCCTGGCTGGGCACACCGTAACACTGCCTGTCTCCGTTGCCACCCACGGTGACCTAACAGTTTCCCTGTCCCTCTGTCCAACTCAGATCACAGCCCTGAGAATGTCAAACCTCACTTTCCAGTGCCTGGTTTCTCACCGTGACACGGTGCCACCACACCAGTCTTGATGCATTGAGCAGGCAGGGTCCTGTGTCTTGTCACCATGCTTTGGGACTCTTGGTGGCAGCTCGGATGCCGGGCTTTGAGGTTATATCGCCTACCACATAAGTCCCCTCCCCACGGCTGACCCACGAGCTGCCTCACCGGACCACATCTGACTCCATCTTTCCAGCCGCCATCAAGGCAAAGGTCTCCTGGCCTTGTCCGTCAATCACTAGGGAGGAGGCTCTCCCAGTAAATAGTGGAAAGTAGCAAAAATGCTGAAAAGTCAGAAACTTCATACGGCGGAAGCAAAGTTGATGAAAGGCCCCCTGCCTGGGGGGTTCCCTGCTTCCTATCCTTCTTCATGCTCACTGCCTCCCTCCTCTCCACAGCTGAGGTTGAAGGTGTCAGACCACATGTGAATGGTGATGACCAAGGCTTCGTGGCTCTGACGGGCTGCAACAGGGCTGACACAGCCTTGGGACACAATGAACAGGAAGCCCTTACCTGGCAGAAACATCATGGCTGGATCCGCTCACCCTGACCTGAACCTGCCACCCGCATGTCCCTCTGGGATCCGAAGCAGCCTTGCCGCTCTTCACCCCAAGCCCAGCGCCCAGACTACCACACTCCTTGGGGGCCTCCCAAGCTTTGAGTTCTGTGAGCATTTGCGCACCACCGGCTTGCTCCAGGAGAGAGCCACACAATGGGCCACCTGTGCTCACTGTTGCTGAGAGTTTGTCTCAGCCAAACACGGTGTTCCTTTAAGACAAAGGCTTTGCACGGCGTTCCTCTAAGACACAGGCTTTCTCTCTCCGTCCCTGGAAGAGAACACCACCATGCATACACCCCATGACAGCAGATATCCAACAAGAACAACCACCCAAAGAAACACCTTATCCGGGCAAAAAGGCAGGGTGGCCTTCCAGCTCGGCAGCCGAGAGACGCTGTCCTTTGCCAAGTTGCTCTGCCAGCAAGCACCAACCCGCATGCTTAGCAAGGACCTGTACGGGGTCCTCAGGCCCCAGGGACAGCACTGGGGAAAGGCCTGTGCCTAATAGGTTAGGCTTGCCCTGAAGATATCACATGCTGTTCTCCCTCCCCATGCTTGGGCAGGCCCAGGGTCATCCAGAGACTGGAAACAGTTTCCTCTAGTTGAGCACTGGGCCTGTATCTGCAGGGAGAAGCATCACGTGCCCATCTTCCCTCCTCCTCTCCCAATCATCTTCCCTCCTCCTCTTCCCTCCTCCTCCTCTCCCAATCATCTTCCCTCCTCCTCTGTTGCTTCCCCCGTCGGCCCTGTATCCACGGGAAGTCACTCCCTGGTCCTTCCCATCACAATGCACCAGATGCTCTACTGTACTGCCTCTGAGCTCAGCTTCCCTTCCCACCCTCCTGCCACCACCTGCCCCTTCCTCCCAGGCATCCTCCTGGCTCCTCTGCATTGTGTGGAATCAGTGCTCTCATGCCACTCCCTGTCAAAAACTCTCTCTGGATCCCTCGCCCCTACAGGAAAAGGGCCCATATGCTCACCCGAGATCACGAGCGCCTTCACAGTCTAGCCGTTGCCTGCTTTTATTTACCCTTTCACTTGTCTATGTATTTCTTTGGCAGCAATAACTACCAAACCCAGGGCATCACAACATAGCAGACAAGCTCTCTCCAGCCCCTCTGCCTGCTTCCAACTCTACTGTCCAGCAAATGGCCCCTGGTGTCTTCCATGGCTACACGCTTGACGCCAGAGAGACAAAGTCCAATAGAGCAGGGCTTAGGAAAGAGGGGTAAGCAGAGTACAGGCTTAGTAGACACTGGGAGGGAGGCCTTGGGGACTCAGGCAGTTCAGTGGCAACTTCCTGGAGGCCACCATTGCGTCTTCCTTCTGCTATGAGATGCAGTCTGGTGGAAGACTTCCGTCTCACCCATGAGAATATAAACAAAGCAAAGAGGACAATCTGATGAAAGTGTAAATGAAGCATTGAGAGGCAAAACCGATACAGTTGCTGTCATCCCAGTGAAAGGAGCTCCTACCAACACTGCAGGCCTGAGACAGAAACGCTGGGCAGGACGCCTGAGCCGGCGGGGATGCCAGCCTCAGCTCACGCCCGGTGGCCAGAACAGCTGACAGGCCGATGCTGGCTGAAGGCTTGGCAGAAACGGATGCCTGTGCCTTTTCACTGCAGCTGCTCTGAAGAGGCCTTCACTGGAAACTCTGATGAGAGCCGATGAGGTGGGCGGGTAGGTAAAGGGACATGTTACCAAGTCTGGCAACCCGGGGGCCACATGGAGGAAGGAAAGAATCAGCTCTGACCTGTAGGCACGCCATGGAATGTGCCTCCCACCACACACAAAATAAAGAAATAAATGCACCATTCTGATGAATAAGAGGCACATTTTATGGGTTGTCCAATCCCTAGTGGCCAGCCCTGAACACGCGTAGATCATCCATGCTAAATGGACTCAGTGGATTGTGTGTGTGTGTGTATCTAGGTTATATATATATATGTGTGTGTGTATATATCTAGGTTTTATATATATGTGTGTGTGTGTGTGTGCATGTATCTAGGTTTTGTGTGTGTGTGTGAATCTTTCTAGGTTGTATATATATATATGTGTGTGTGCATATATCTAGGTTTTATATATACATGTGTGCATATATCTACGTTGTATGTGTGTGAATCTATCTAGTTTGCATATATATGTGTGTGTGCATAACTAGGTTTTATATACATATATGTATATATCTAGGTTTTATATGTATGTGTGTTTGTGTGCATATATCTAGGCTGTATGTATGTGTGTACACGTGTGTGTGCATGTGTGTGTGTGCACATACCTATGTAAAAAGAGAACATGAAGTGGGTGGGGGCACAGGGGATTTGGAGCAGGAGAGACTGATACAGATGCAGGGCTCATTTATGACATTCTCAGAAAAACATGAATTAACTATTAAGAGCTATAAGCAATCGATAACTACTGATAGAGGGAGAATTAGTCTTTGCTAGGGATGAGCCCTTGATTGGTTATCAAATACCAAGTGGCAGGCCTAAAAAATATACGCCCACAGGAAGCACTGCATAGACACAGCGGGTTGTATGTCTATGCTTAGTCATTTATATGTACGTGCAGCAATGGTTACAGGCCAAGAGTAGGGAGGTTTGGAGTGGGAGAAGCAGGAGTGAGAAGAGGGGAATGTTTTCATTAAATTAAAAATAAGTAAATATCATGACAAGGCAAAAAATCGCCCATGCAAAAAACATAGAAACTAAATTTGAAAAGCCAGTAAGTGACTTCTAAGAGAATTCCAGAAGGAAATAAGACAATGTTATAGCAAAATTAAGGCAGAGGAGGGATCATAGCAGAGTTCTACCTAGCATGAGCATTGTCTTCAAGGGACAGCATGTGAGGACTCAGGCATTACGGTGGCCTGCCCCTGTCACCTGGCAGAATGCACTCAGGCAGTGCCCTGGTCATCCCAGGGCTCCATGAGTACTAGTCTGCATGCAGGTGCAAAGGACCCTTTTAAAAGATGGACCCTGCCCACTTACACTCCCTTTCTACTCTTCTCTCTCACTCTCTCTTTTCCAGCTCTCTTTGCCGGCTTCTCTCTTCCCTGTTTTCCTTCCCTCTCTTCCCCTGGTGCAGACGGGACTTTTCCTGTCTCCCTCTTCTTCTGCCCTCTCTCTGTCTCTGTGTCTCTTTACCTTTTTCCTCCCCACCCCCTTTCCCTTTCTAATAACACTTCTCACTTAAGCTCTGTCTGCCTAGCGTGTTTGTCCCTCCGCCTCCGTCACCATCACCTGCCGTGGAATCCGTCAAAGTGCTCCTAGAGCTTTATCGTAGCACAGCGAGCTTTCGATCATAGAGAAACTGTCATGGCTCACGGGGACCACACCTTCCAACTGCAACCTTTGATCACGGCAAGGAACCGATTTGCTACGTTACTGTGTTCAATTTTTTTTTAAGTGAAGGAGAACGGACTCTTAATAGAAAACATGGGGCTGCATTCCCTCCTGCAGCATGGTGAGCGGCGCTGAGTTTTAATGTCACTCTGTGTTCATCAGTTAGATTTGTAATTAGCATTTTATATTGTGGGTGACTGTCACCAGAAGTCTAGAGGGTTACAGTGAGGGGCAGGGATTCTATTTTGGGCGTAAGCTCAGGCTGCTCAGTCATGAATACTGACCCTTCTCCTTGCTCTTGGACTCTGCACTGAAATTAAATGGAAAATGGGGACGGGATAGTCTAACCGGAGGCAGAGGCCCCATCAGCAGGTTGTAAATATGTGAACTGGCAACGGGGAGACCAGAGACCGAGGGTGGAGGCGGCAGATCCCAGGGTCCCCTCTCCAGCCTCCGGCTTTCAGCACTGGCGCCGTTCCCTTCCTCAGTGGAACGCTGGGCACACAACCCTGCTAAGTAGCCACCCATCCCGCCATCCCCCAGGAGCATTCTTCATCTCCTCCATAACAGAGTGGCAGCCATCGAGAGCCAGTGGCTCCTCATGCAGATCTTGGGGGCTGGGGTGAGGTTTCGTTACCACAGCGCCCCACTCATGACACTCCCGTTCAACAAACAATCCTAGTCGAGGCTAAACTAAAGGGCATCAGAGGACAATGACGGTCTTAGTTCAGTTGGCAGTCCTATTTGAAGCTGGAACTCTTTGTGAGAAGGGACTGATTGTAGCTCATTGGGCATAGCTTATTCTAAGGAGAAGGGGGATTTTAAAAAGGTCCAAGTGTGTTTCCAGGGAACAAACATCTTGGAATGTTGTATGCCTCTAGGCCCAAAGGACGGGTTGACTCAAAGAACTTGTCATCTCCTTTTTTAGAATAAAAGTCTTTTGGCAAGTTATTTAGGATATCCAGCCTGGACCTACTTTTGGGACCCAATCTGGCTCTTGGGAAGCATAGGGGAAGCTTTTTTTTCCTAGCCTGGACATCTTGAGAACAACCAACATTTTGAATTCAAAGTTGCTGAGCTATATTTGAGGTCCAACCACACTGCTAACTAGAGCAGGCAGGATGCCCAGAAGACTAGATTTGGAGAAGCAGTGAACCTGTCAAATAGGTGTGGGGCTGCTGCCTCTTAAAAAGGACAGTATCACGGGGGGAGCGGTTGATGAGGAGGGGTCATTTACCCTTCTCATCTCTCTTCAAGGCTAGCGTCCCTCCATGCCTGAATCTGTAGTTCAGGGCATTAAAAATCTATGATCATTACTCTCCCCCTACAACCCAGTCCCCCAAGCTGCCATGATGTCTTGATGGTGTTATGTATTTGGGGACAGGGGCAGTCAGGTAGAAACCTGACATAAGGGAAGCTCCCAGGAATCCCATCTAAGGAATGATCCTAAGAGTCCTAGCAGTAGTGGAGAGGATGCCTGAACTGGCCATATCCTGTAATCAGATTGGTAACTACCCCAACTATCATCAGAGAGCCTTCATCCAGTGACCAGTGATTGACGGAAAACGGACGCAGACATCCACAGCTGAGCACAGCCTGGGAAATCCTACTGAAGAGAGGGAGGAGGGATTATACGAGGCAGGGGGCTGTGGGGTCAAGGTCATCCCTAGGGAACCCACAGAAACGACCAACCTGGGCTCATAGGAGCTCACGGACTCTGGACTGACAGCTAGGGAGTCTGCATGGGATCAGCCTAGGCCCTCTACATCGGTGTGACAGTTGTACAGCTTCATCTACTCGTGGGACTCCTGGTGGTGGAAGCAGGGTCTGTCCCTAACACTTTGACTGGCTTCCAAGAACTTATTCCTAATACTGGGCTGCCTTTCCCAGTCTTCATACAAGGGGAGGAGCTTATCTCAACTGGATTATGCCAAGCTTTGTTGACAACCCTGGGAGGCCTTACCCTTTCTGAACAGAAACAGAGGAGGGGTGGATGGGGGGAGTACGGAGAAGGTGGGAGGAGGGGGTGGGAGGGGAGGGGAGAGGGGGAATTGTGTTTGGGATGTAAAACAAGTGAACAAATTTAATTAATAGTACATCTCTGATCGTGAACACACAGGTAGATAGCACCAGGCCTCAGGATGGATTTTCTGAGTGATCTGTGATCTGCGGGGAAATTAGTTCAAGGTACATGACCCCAAAGGGCTGCCTAAAATCCAAATACAAAGGATTGCTCAGCAGTTTCCCTTAGTCCTGCAAGAATCCTGACTAACCCAACACCCTCATTGGTGAATCCTGTCTAACCCAACACTCTCATTGGTGAATTTAAAGGCAGAAGTATGAACCCCTTCCTTCATCTATACTACAACAATGTCCTCCTCACTCCTGTGTCTGGCTCACAGCCTCACTTCTCTGAGATGAGGGAGCAAGGGACAGCAGGATGAGGCTGTTGGGATCCATGGGCACCATGGTACCCAGCAGACAAGACAGACTTCAGCCCCAACCCAGGATCAAAAGACTCCCCAACCATCTGCCAGCACATGCTGAAGGAATATAAACCACCCTTGGATTACCCTGAGCACAACGAAACCAAGAGGGAAGGTTGGCAAGGTGCCCCGGGGGCAAGAAGGAAGCTGTGTTTCGGGTACTCCAAAACCAGACGGGAGCAAAAACCAGGCTTTTAAGGACATCATCTGTCTCTACACAGTCAGCCTCCTCATTCTAATGCCTGTGTGACTTCCTCTCACCCCTCTCAGTTCTCTGAGAAATCAGCCACACGCTGAACCTAAAGCACACATCCCCAAACTGCAGCTGTGCCAACAGCGTCCAGGACCCCCGCATTCCACTAGCCATCACTAGGACTTCAGTTCAAATGCTGGGCAGAAGCAGACATGTTGAAGACCCAAGGGTCCTGGAATGGGACTCCATAGGCCTCAACTGCTATGAAGACATTTCCTTAACCTCTCTGCACTTCCACCGTCTCACCTAAGAAACTGGGAATAATAAAGCTGTTTTTCGTGATTGCTGTAAGGGTTAAAATGGGTATCCATATGCACCATACAGGGCACCAAGCAGAAGTCCATAAATGACGATCAGACTAGTGATGGCCTGTCCCCTCCAAGAGACATGTCCACTGAAGAGCTCTTCTGTGGCTGCCTCCGGAAGTTTCTCCAAGGCCACTGATGGCCAGCCTCTCAGATACCACCCTGTCCCCATGCCCATGCTCTCCTTGGTACAGTGCTTGTTGCCATATATGGTGAACTAGCTTCCGTGTCATCCCCATGAGAAACCCTACCATCCCCACTGACTTCTCTCTCTCTCTCCTAACAGCAAACCTGCCATTGGATTCTTGAAATTCTACTTTTTGCTTCAACCCACACCTTAGCTCATTAAGCCCCCGGATAACATGGTTCCCACCCGCTTTCCCTGCCCCTGCAGTCCAGCCTCTACCTGCCATCTTTTTCCAAATGTGCAAACCTGATGGTGCTCCCTTCCCTGCTTTCCCTGCCCCTGCCCTCCCCTAGCTCCCAGCACAATCTGCATCCTTTCATGTGGCTCCTGGAGCCTTTGGTCCACCGACTCTCTCCCAACGTCATCTCCCACCGTGGCCCTCCCGTGTGCTCGGGCCGCACGGAGTGACTTGTAGTTTACCCCCGTGACTCACCCCTGCCTGCCTCCGTCTGGAACCCTGTCTTTGCCTTGCTCTGTGCTAACTCCTTTTCAACTCGCTGGCTTCTTCCTGGCTGGCACGTCATCTAGAGGCCTTCTCACCTGACTCCCCAGTGAGATGCCCGTTCTGCTCCATTCTGAACGATCGCTTGTTTGTTCCTCTCTTCCAGGAGCCTGCAGCCTCTTGAGGAGAAAACCCCAAGTGTCTCAGACAGATGGGTTCGAAGCAGACACTCCAACTGGATGAATGGACGCTAGAAATGAGCCTGCCCTGAGGAGCAGTCCCTGATTAAACGTGGCTGTCCAGCGACTAAGACAACACCAGGTATGGGACCAGGTATGGAGCACGTACCTAGGATGGCCACCACCTCATCATCCTGGATCACCTCCAGGGAGCCTGAGACCACGAAGCAGAGGCTGTCCACACTCTCCCCGGCGTGGTAGATGAGGTCCCCCGGGGCACAGTGCACTGTCTGGAACTCCATGGCCAACGCCCGCAGGCAGCCATCGCTGGCCAGCCGGAAGGCGGGGTGCTCCTTGAACACTTTGCGGTTCAGGTGCACGCAAATGTCAGCTCTCATGTCCTTGGGGCAGATCTGCAGGACCTGGACAGACAAGGGAGAGACAGGCGTGAGGACCACTTGACAGCCCCATCCCCTCAGCTCCCTGGGCGCAGGGCAGCACCCAGGAGGCCAGGCTGTACTCTTACGCTTCAGTGCCAGGGGAAAGCCAGGCAGTGTCTAGATGCGAGCTCAGTCTGCTGAAAGCTCAGGACAGGGGACTGAAAGTCAGGGCTAGGAGTGGGTGGGGCATGAGAAAGGCCATCTCCAAGAAGGAGATGGCCTTTCACCTGACAGCTTCAGAATGTGTCAGAGTGAACCTCGTGGAAGGAGAACATCATTCCAGCAGGGTGGCAGACACAAAGGCTCTGCAGGCCTGAGCAGGCATCCGCCCGAGTCAGGGGGAGGGAGGGCTAAGGGACGTCGTGCAGAGAAAACGCTGAACATGCGAGACACTTGCGAGTCACTGACTGTAGCCAGGGACACAGATTTAGGGGACTGATGTCATCTGGGGCCTCTGAGAGGAATTAGAGAGCTCTGACAGGGCTGGGGAGGGGCTTTGCTACAGAGGAGTCCAGGGGAAAGATGAGAGGAGCTCGGACTGGGATGGTTCAGTGCAGCCAGCAAGAAGTGGCCGTGTTCAGATCACAAGTAAATCAAATACACACACACACACACACACACACACACACACACACACACACACACGTCTCAGGGGTACAGCATGATACTTCAACGTGCATACAATACGTGAACAAAGTAACTGGTACATCCACCCCTTTAAATATTCATCGTTTCTTTGTGTGGAGAACATTCTCAACACTCTCCTCTGGCCATTTGGAAACACGCAGTAGATTGGTTAAGAGGTACAAAATTACAGGTGGGAGAAACAGCCCAGCATTCCGTAACTTAATGGGGTCACATTAAACTACAGAGTGTATTCGGATTATGCAGCTGGCATGGCTTGCTGATAGAATGCATATGTGATGGCATTTAAAGAGAGATATTTACGTGAGACCTGCCCAAGATCAAGCCAGCCAAAATTCCAGCACAGATGGGAGAGGTGTTCCTGAGTCCCCACCCTTAGCTGAGCAACTACTGGCAACTGGTGGCTTCGAGGAAGGGAGAGTCGCTCTCCTTTGGGGATGTGGCCATTGGTGGGTAACCCATGCCCCCAGGGAATAGCCTCCCCACCCGGTTACACACAGTCATTACTAGTGATATTTAGTGGAATGGTGATAATGAATGAACAGGAACAACATACAGAAAGCTGATGGGAAGACAGGTTAGTGAGCCCCAGGGGCAGTTAGAACGAGGTAGTTAGGGTAGATATGATAAAAAAATTTTACCCATGTATTAATTTTCAAAGAACAAATAAATATACTTTACAAAAATGAGATACGTGTGAAGTCACATTTTCCTGAGAGCTTTCTGTCTGCCAGGCATGACCTCAGCAAGTCACACAGTTAACATTTATTTGCCAGGCATCCATAGTGTGCCAGGCACTATTTCTAGGCTCTAATAATGTAGTTAAGAAAAATCAAGTAGCAAGGTGGTAGCAAACACCCTTAATTCCAGCACTCCAGGCAAGGGGGCAGGCGGATCTCTGTGAGTTCGAGTCCAACCTGGTCTACAGAGTGAGTTCCGGGACAGCCAGGACTACACAGAGAACTCTGTCTCCAAAAAACCAAAGCAAACAAGTAGACAAACAAACAAAAAAACAACCCTGCTCTCATGGAGTTTACTGTCTAGTAAGAGGAGGCAAATGACAAGCAAAATAAATATAACTTGGTACCCGTCACTGAGGGCAACAAGGAAGACAGACAGGACAGGGAACGAGGGGCATGCAATTTTGCGTTTGAAAGTGTGCTTGCTAACTTGGTCCCCACAGGAACTCCAGGATGTGCTTTTAGTTCCACGAGTTCAGATGAGGAAGCCGAGACACAGGGAAGCCCAAAGTTTCCCAGCCAGGAAACAGGCAGATCTCAGCTTTCACACTAGGTGGCTTGGCACCAGAGCCTGGCTACAGCCTAACCAACTCCCACGCCAGGAGGCAGCTCTGCAAAGCTAACGGGTGGCAATTGGACAGGCAGCATCCCCACCCCCACCCACGGTACTGAGGGGGAGACCCAGAGCTCTGCGCAAGCCAGACAACCACTCTGGCATCTGGGCTGTGTCCCCAGCCCTGACTCGCACCATTTAAAAAACAAACTAGGAACAGCAAGCCCTGTGGATCTCCCCTTTTTCTGAACAACTGAAAAACTGCCCAGCTTTTTAGAGCAAGAGAGATTTCTGTGGACCATTCTTGCAAGAAACGACTGCATATCTTTCTACGGCAAGTCTTAAGGGACATGATAGGACACCTTCCAGTAGGCTTTTTCAGAGAAATCAGCAGTGTTTTTTTTTAAATATTAATTAATTTATTATGTATACAGTATTCTGTCTGCATGTATCCCTGCAGGCCAGAAGAGGGCACCAGGTCTCATTACAGATGATTGTGAGCCACCATGTGGTTGCTGGGAGTTGAACTCAAGACCTCTGGAAGAGCAGTCAGTGTTCTTAACCTCTGAGCCATCTCTCCAGCCCCCATCAGCAGTATTTTTAAAACATTTTTTTTTGCCTGTACTGTTCTGTGAACCAGGTAAGGGGCGTGGAATCAAGTGTGATCACTCAGTGGCTACTTCTTGGGGTGCTGGGGGCTTCCTAGGCCCTGTTCCTGTCCTAGCCTCAGCCATTTGTCTCTGCATCTGGGGCTTCTGCACCAGCACCCCCAGATCAGGTCAGCTCTTGCCCTGGATGGCTTCACTGCCCCCCCTTCAGTGTCTACATGAAGGTGGAGGGGTGGCTAGAGAGGTCACATGACTGAACCCCCGGTTACTGAGTAGCAGCTTAACTACTCCGTGCTTTCTCTCTCCTGTAAAGCACAGACTGCCAACACTGACTCCAAAGTGAAGGGACTCTGCACCTGTCTGAGATACATCCCTGTCTCTGGGTGCCTCTGCATCCCCTTGCTGGGCTGTAGGATGGCCAAAACATGAGTGTCTCTCTGGGAGAACAGATGGAGGAGGGGCAGAGGCACAGACCTTGGCCAAGAGATCGTGACAAAGAAGACTAATGCAAAAGTGCTGATCTGAGGGTTTTCTCTATGCGGGCCACAAGCTGGTGGGGACCACACATATCACATCCAAGCAGCGCCCGATAGCAGAGCCAAGGTTAATTCTCCAGGTGAGTTCACATTCGAATATTTGCTTCCTGAGTCAAGTCTCCTGCATAAGGGTTGATCATGAGGCAATATCATTTTCAGGACAGTGATCCCAGAACCACAAAAAAGACTGTGTGTGTGTGTGTGTGTGTGTGTGTGTGTGTGTGTGTGTGCCGTGCACATACGTGCAAGCACAAGTAGACTATCTGAAGATGAAGAGGAGGATGGCAGACTCTGGACTGTGCAGTGTCTCCATGTTGTTCCCATCTGCAAGTTCTCCACTGGAGTAAGCAGACAGGGGGCATGCCCTCTCTCTGAAGGAGGGGCTCAGTTGTTCAACCCACAGCCTCCTTCTCAATTGCCAGGCTTTGAGATGTCACACTCTTGAGAGTTGTGACCATGAAGAAGCCTCTTCTGGGCTGGGTCAAGGTTGAGGCTCTGGATTCAGTCCTACTCCCAGCCTACACCACATGTGTGAACTTGAGCAATGCTTAGCTCCCGGGGCCAAGTCTTCCTTTACATGTGTGGGATTTTGTGAGATTTCATATGCTGTTGTGTTAAAACATCTGTTACCTAGGTACTTGTGGGTCCTTATTTAATGTCATTACAGAGCCATCATGGTCCAAGAGGTCATAGCTAGCCCAAAGGTCACAGAGGCCATGTGGTCTTCAAGGTCATCTTACTTCAGTGTGTTCCAGACACAGAACTGGGGGGAAGAGTGTCACCTGATGTGCTCAAGGTCACCGGCTAGTGACTGGAGGGAAGAGGGAAGGGGGACTCCAGGGTGGTTCTCTCCCCAGCTGCTGCTGCCTCCTTTCCCAGGCTGGGCTCTGCCATGAGATGCTACAATTGGGTCTCTGAACCAGGAAGTGGGGTGGATCCCAAAACCCCTCCAGGAGGCAAGCAGGTGAGCAGGAATGCCGTGCTGACAGGGCAATGTCCCAGGCAGTTCTCCTGCCCAGCCCTGCAGGAATGAGGACAAGGGAAGGGTTTTTCCCAGACAGGGGGATCTATGGAGTCATTCTAGCTCCTGGGAAAAAGGAGCTTCGGGGCAGAGATCAAAGCTCTTTCTGCTCCATTGGCTGCCAGGCACCCACAGAAGCAGCAGGCATTGTTGCCAGTGATGAGCAGGAACAAAGGCACAGCTGGGGCGGGGGAGCTGGCAAAGAGGTGCCCACCCAGGCCCCGTGCATCCGGGAAGCCTGAACCTCAGCCCTAGTCCCTCTGGTGTGCGCTTTACATCCAGAAGAGGCAGAGCCCGCACGATGGTTCGGCGGTATTAAAAGCACACCCCCAAGCATGAAGGAGCTGAAGCCAATCCCTGGAGCCCACATGATAGGAAGAGACAAACACAAAAGACAGGCCGTGACACTGTGCACATGCATACACGCACATGCACACAAGCACGCACCCATGCACATGCACACAGTAAGGCATAACTTTAGAAGAATTAAAGGAGAGCCGGGCGTTGGTGGGGCACGCCTTTAATCCCAGCACTCGGGAGGCAGAGGCAGGAGGATCTCTATGAGTTCTAGACCAAGCCTGGTCTACAGAGCGAGTTCCAGGACAAGCTCCAAAACAATACAGAGAAACCCTGTCTCGAAAAACCAAAACATAAAAAATTTAAAAAAAATAAATAAAAAGAGGGAGTCCAGTAAGAAAAAAGACAAGCTTTGAAACCAGATGAAAACTGGGTTCAAACCCTGGTGTCACCCTAGGGCAAGGGAAGTCAAAAGTGTGAACTGAGCCTCTGGTCCCCCTCACTCAACAGAGCTTCCAGCCGCACCTTCCCAAGGGGGGAGGGAAGCCCACACAAGGTGCAGTGGGTGACAGTCACACAAACTCACATTGGTTCTTTCTGTTTTTCCCCAACAAATGTTTGCCACGCAGCCCAGGCTGGCCTCAGGCTCACGGTTGCCCTGCCTCCGCCCCACAAGTCTGAGATTGACTACAGGTGTGCACCACCACACCTGGCAAAATGCCTGTTCTCCTCGAATGTTCAAGACGTGGTAGTTGGCACTGTAGTCGGTTTTATCTTGGCTCACAGTGGTCAGACCCAAAGCAACGAGCCTTTCAAGCAGAGGATCGGCAGAACTGAGCATTCCTAAAAAACTGCCATTGCTCAACCATCTGTTCAGATAGAGGAGCTTGGAAATGCGACTGACTGACCCCAAAGCTGGATCAGTGTGGATTTCTAAGTGTCCATAACTATGTTTGCCATACTGCTACCGTTTTCCTAATACTGCAGTGGATAGACAGGGTTTGGGGGAAGTGGAATCAGAAAGACTGAGGAACAGAGAAACTGAGTTGAAGATAAGGCTTTGGGCAATACACAGAGCAGGGGCAGGGCTGAGGCTCAGGGCTTGTCTAGCGCACATATGCCTTGGGACAGTCGGCATGGTGGCACACACACGCTATTCCAGCACTCTGGGGGTAGGCACAGGAAAAAGAGAAGTTCGAGTTCATCCTGAGCTACATAGAGAGTTCCAGGCTACCCTGGGCTACAGGGTACGTCTCAAAGGGCGTGGGGGAGACAGGGAGATAATTCCTAAATTAGCCCTCTGTATCTTTTCTCTGCTCTCTGGGAAACCACACACATTTCTGCACTTCACTGACACAGATCTCAAGTGATACAACTGTTGGAGAACAGCCATACACGGGACGGCTTGCTAGTCTCTGGATCGCACAGCAGGACATAGTCACCAGCTGGTGGCTAAGGCGCAGACATGCACCACTATGGCCTGGACTTGTCTGAGGTGCAGTCTTACCAGGGTAATTACTGGCCCTGCCCACTGCCCCAGGTGCTCACAGGTCTGGGATGGTGGTCAGGAGTCTAGTTTTAATGACAGCATCATGGGATTCTTATCAAGACTGGGAGGAGGAAGAGAAAGGTGTGAGAGGACGGCCTCGGGACATGCCCGTTCAGGAGAAGACCAAAAATAAGCATGACAAGTCATATTTCATGCAGTGGTTCTTTAAGAAAATCAAAGTTCATCTTTAAAAAGCCATGCCAAACAAATACATCTCTCTCTCTCTCTCTCTCTATATATATATATATATATATATATATATTCATTTTAAAAGAAGACAAGATTGGCAAGCATGGAGCCTTCCCCTGCCCAGTCTCTTCATTTTATCGTGATCCACCTTTGGGAAGTTACTCTAGACAGCAGCAGGACATCTGTCCCCCTCGCTCCAGGAGATATGCCATGCCTTTGATTTTTAAAATGATGGCTCTTACTTTCTGTTCTCCCATTAAGGACAATAGAGAGGCCATCAAACTCCTGGAAGGAGGACCTGAGAATTCCAGATGTCCCAGGTGAGTTCTGAGCCCAGCCCACTGGGAAAAGCTAGGGGACAGGTGGTGTGGGCTAGGGTCTCCCACTCCTTACCTTCTCTGTGTCAATTCCTCGGGACATGGACCAGGTGGATACAATGTAGTCCATGACCCGCTCGCTCAGCCCTTTGGGCACCTGGTAGAGCTTCAGGAAATCCCGGACGCTGTTGAGCATCTCATGATACCTGTTGGTGTTGGCGTACATCTGCTGGAAAATGGTTGTCACATTCCCAAAGATGGTGGCATACAGGAGAGCTGGAGACAAACAGAAGCGAAAACCTGTGAGTGGTCCATGAGCTAAACTCCAGAGTGTGCAACTCCCTCGGAGAAGGCCTTGTAGCCAGAGCCTGTGCTCCTTGGAAGAGTGAGAAGACCTTAGGAGAACCTCACATCTCAAGCCATTGAGTTTGTAACAACAGACAACTAGGACCAATGGAATGTTAGGGAGGGCCCATGTAGGTGAGACCAGGTGTGGCTGGTGCCTCAGACACATGTAGGAAAGAAGGCAGTTTACATTTGTCACAAGAAATTTGAGCCATGCCTGAAGCCACCAGTCAAGTGTGTGTGTCTATGTCCCCACACCAGTCCAAATCCACACTATGGGCAACAATGTATCAAGCTCTGTCTATGTTCCCACACCAGTCCAAATCCACACTATGGGCAACAATGTATCAAGCTCTGTCTATATTCCCACACCAGTCCAAATCCACACTATGGGCAACAATGTATCAATCAAGCTCTGCAGTTGCCAAGCATGTGTTACTTACCTAGGGCACTGAGTGGTGAGACATAGCCCTGGGCTTTATTGAACCACGTGGTAGGAGGAGCAGACCCTGATACCCACCCCAAATAACTAAATGATAGCGAGTCTGCACAGGGGCCACAAAGGACAACTACAAGCTGAAATAAACCCTGCTGTCCCCAAGTCACTTTTTGTCACGGTGCTTTTATCTTATCAATAGAAACTGTAAGACACACTGACACTGTATCCATTAAATGTGTAAAACTCTACTATTTCAGAAACATAGTTTTAGAATTGTGCAGCCATCAGGTTTAGAACATTTTCACTTTTGCAAAACAAGGAATATTATATCCACTGTCAGTCCCTCTCCATTCTCTCTCCTGTCCCTGCAAGCTCATTCATTCTAGGCGTCTTCTGTGACAGCCCCCCCTCACACTATAGCAGGTATCAACATTCCCAATCCTCTTGTTGCTAAACAGTACTTATTCATGAGAAAAGTCAACATTTCATTTGCCTGACACTCATCAGTTAATAATGGGCATTTCTGTTTTTATCTTTTACTTTTTGGCTGTTACGCTTATGAATGTCTATGAACATCTGTGGGTAGGCATTTGAGTAACATGCATTTTATTCTTTTAGGTTTGTGCCTGGGAAGGTCCTAGGAGTGATGTCAGCAGACAAAACTGGCCCAGTGTTCACATCCTTTGGATGCTCCCTTTCTGTAGCAGACCATTATCCGAAGGCATAGTGTGTCCTCTCACTTCTTTTTAGAGGAAGCAGGTGGCATGTGTCTTGAGGTTTCCTCCCCTCTGCTCATGAGCATGCCTGTCAGTCTCTCTTGTCAAAAACAGATGGAAACCCTAGGTGCTGCTCACATTAGTGCAGGGCCCAGAAAGTGGATTTGGAATTTTGCATGTGGGGGGGGGTGAGTTCACTGCTGATCACCTGGTTGGAGTTGGTATCGGAGAACACAATTTTGGACTAAGGTACCTGACCTACTCTATGACATCAAAGTATGGGGACATAGATACTATTCTATGACCCCAGGCTGCTTGGACTAGTCACGTGTAAGTTCTTCTGGAGTAAACAGTCTAAACAGTGTAGAGGAAAGATCTACTACTGCACACGTTTTCCTAAGAACGACCCCATATCTTCTTTCTCCTCCTCTTCCTCCTCATCCTTCTCCTCCTCTTCATCCTTTTTTCCTCTCACCCCATTATCTAGCTACTCTACTACCCTAAGGCCTCTTAGCACCAAGATAAAACACCATGACCGAGGCAGCTTAGAGAAGGAAGGGTGTATTTGGCCCTATGGTTCCAGAGGTATAAGAGTCCACACTATCACAGTGGGGAGGCAGGACAGCAGGCATGCGTAGCGCCTGGAGCAGCAAGCTGAAGGCTTATGTCTTGAGCCACAAGCATAAAGCAGAGGCAGCAACTGAAAATTGTGAACGTCTTTAAACTCCCAAAGTCCACCTCCAATGACATTCATCCTCTAGGAAGGCCACACCTTCAAAAGAAAAAAAATCCACCAACATGGGACCGAGTGTTTAATGTCTAACCCTATGGGGTTGTGTGTGTGTGTGTGTGTGTGTGTGTGTGTGTGTGTGTAGCACAATTGTCATTCGAACCATTGCAACATCTAATATTGTTAACACTATGTTTTCTGTCTTTGTAGTTGTCATTACTTCTGTTCGTTCAAGTGTGACAGCTATGGAAAAGGGATAGAAATGTGTTCATATCTGTGCTGCCCTGAGGTTTTATAGCCTGGCCCCACTTGCTGTTCATACTCTGCTTTCTCGCTGGAGATGCAACACAGAGGCACTGCGACTAGCTGCTTCAAGCTCCTGCTGTCACTCTGTCCCCACCACGATGGACTGTGTCCCCTCAAACTGTGAGCCAGAACAAATGCTTCCTCCCTGAAGCTCTTCTTGTCAGGTGTTTTGTTATAGTGGGGGGGGGGAGGAAGGAACTAATATACCTCTCTTGTTTATGATGACATCATCAATGAATCAGCAAAGCAAATGCCAGTATTTATGCTGGGGGGACCAGCTCCATGATAAACCTTAGTGTTTACTTCTGGGCCACCAAATGTCCATGTACCCCAGTTGTCCCAGACCTGCCCCCTGGGACTTGCAGTACCCTGGCCTGTACTTTTCTTCACACGCAGTCATTTCAGGGACTTCTTCCTCTGCATTCAGCAGTTGCTTAATGAATGCTGTAGATCAATGATGGAAAGACTGTCTCCAAGAGGTTAGTTTGTATGTGTTCACATGGACCAGCGGTCCCATATCACCCCAGTCTGAGGGAAGAATGCAGATTTTTGCTCCCACCCAGAGCTACCGGGTCTTGGGGGCAAGGCCCATGATGGTGTTTTCTCAGACTCTTCCGCCAGCTTTGAGTGTGCTAAGCCTGAGTGTGCCAAGTGTCCACACAGGCCAGGTGTTGCACTAGTGAACTGAGTGCAATGTTCCATGACAGATGGAAAGACACTGGCCTACAGTGAGGTGTACACAGGGCCTTAGCTATCCTCACACCACTGGACAGATGGGAGCCACACGGCCCAGGACAGAGACAGGACCCCACGGCAGGCCACGCCCCATGAGGCTGACACTGGGGTGGACTCTCCTATACTCGGCTCTGGATTTCTTGCCAGCACTGGCCTTGTGTATCTCCACCTGCCCAGCCTCCGCCTAGGTCAGAAAGTAGCTCTCAAGACGGGTCCTTTAAAATACACCTATCCCTCTATTTATAGCAAGAGAAGCCTGAAAACTCATTTAATACTGTGCTAAATATAGCCCAAATGCCTACATTACCTCAGACTCGGCTGCACTGGGGAATGTCACTTAACAAGCACGGCTCTTACAGGGAGACAGAAGGTCACTTCCAGCCACTTCTCGTCTGTCGAATGAAGCAGCAGGGCCCACAGCACTATAACCCACTAACAGGCACATGGCTCCACCTCCCTTACCAGCATTTTAATAGCTCTTCAGACCAAAGGAACAATTTCCACAGGCAATTACTCCTGGGAAGGAACCAAGATGGTCAGAAACCTGATTGCAAGGGTCTCCCAGCGATTCCATGCTCTGACTCATCTCATGCTTGCTGACTCGCGGTGGACCCTTGGTTACAGGGCACTTTGACTCATCTTGTGCTGGCTGAGTCCCGGGTCACGGGTGGACCATTGGCCACAGGGCACGTGTGCTTGCTGCTGGGAAGGTTTACAAGCCCACGCCCTACCTCACTTGGTGATGAGAGTCGAGGTGCTCCAACATGAGTCATCATTGAGAATCCAATTAGCAAAGCTACTTAGAGGAGTGCATTCTTTTAAAGCTGTTTAAACACACAGGGACTCCAGGCCCCTTTTCCAAAGGCAGCTAGGCCTAAAGCTCTCCCAAAACCTGGGTTTTTTCCTTCTACATCTCAAAGCAAAAATGAAGTGGAAGACTTCTCAGTAGACACTGCCGTCTTCCTGACTGCTGAAATCTGGGCATCACCCACCACGCTTGTGCAGGATGAAGGCTAGGGAAATGCCTCTGCCACCGACTGTGAGAAGGAGAAATTAAGTGACTTTGATAGCTGACTGCTCTCCTCTCAGAACCTTGACCATGCTGTGGTCTCTGTATTGACTGGCCTTCGCCTTTCAGGTTTCAAAGGGTCATTAGTGACACCGTAGGTCCCTTCACCGCACCTCTTTTCACAATCACACAGAATGAGAATCGCTTGCCTCGGACCTCACAGGATTCCAGGAGGCAGAGTCCCCCCTCTCTGCAAAAGTCAGTGGTCGTAACTACCCACATGGGACAGTGAAGTGCCTGGACATCTATGGGCCAACTGGCATGGGAGGGAACCCTGATACACCCACAACACCCTCAGACGAAGGTAAACACAGACCCTCAGACGACATAGAAAGCAGAGGGGAAGGAGGGGAAAGGTGTCTGGCTATAGGCTCCGCAGGTCAGATACGGAGTCAAGTCAACACAAACATCCCATCTGAACAAGGCAGGGACACACAGGGACAGGGGCTGCACCCCCAAAAGAGAAGAGCACAGCAGAGGCCAGACAGCCAACTATCTACATCTGTCCGCGCCTCCCTACAGAAAGAGTCCTGGTGCTATACCCTAAATTAATCTGTAAACCCCATCTGTCCAAGGATCAGGTAACTTCCTGGAATGCTGGGAGATGTAGTTCTTGAAAACAGCAAAGCCTCACGGGAAAGTACGGGGGCTTATGGGTTTTGTCTTTATTAAGCCCAGACAACGTGTGTCTAGGAGTCACTCAGCTTCAAGCTTCCGGGGAGTGGTCCTGACCAAACTCCATCTTGGTCAGTATATAAAATTTCAATAGAGCTGACTTTAACCTGGCCCCAAATGGTGGGACTAGGTTTTTCCCCCTGGTGAATCCCAGGGTTAACTCTGGGAACAGCTTGTCCAGCAGAGTGCCAGGAGCCATGGACCGCCTCACACAGCAGCTTCTGATACAACACCATGTGTGTGAGGTCCTTCCCTGTCAACATTGAGCCACGAAGGACAGATTCGGACCAGGATGGACAAAGGGGAGGGGGTAAGGGGGAAGACAGGGAGGAAAGAGAAGAGAACCAAGGGCAAGGGAGACGGGGGTGGGGGGGTGTGGAGGCTGAGATAGCCCAGGTATGGAGACTGAGATAGCCCAGGTGTGGAGGCTGAGACAGCAAGGCTGATTTGAACATCTGTAAATTTCCCCACAGACCTCAGGGGTAATCCTAGGAGGTGAGGCTGAGCCCCAACAGGACCTATACGATAGACAGGTGCTATCCTGAGGGCACAGTCATATTGCTTTGTTTCCTTCGCCCTTGAGATCTACGCAGATGGATGACCTCTGACCTAGCATCCCTGGGTGCAATGGCATGACTTGTTGGAGTCCTGTCACTTTTTTTTTTTTTTTTTGGTTTTCCAAGACAGAATGTCAGCATGCATGGTAGGTTTAATCTGTGGTTGCGGATGCTGACACAGAATGCGCTGTTAAAAGCTTCCAGCTGACCCAACTTCCCGGGCTTGTGAGGTATCTTCCAGATATGTTTAATTCAGCACATAGAGAGTTTTAGAAAGATGTTTCCGCGGGGCAAAGTCTACCAAGTCACGTGAGTGCGTGCAAGCCAGAGACGACGGGAGGCGGGGAGTGTGTCAGTCTCAGGCCCCAAGTTCATCTTCATTTCACGTCCCACAAACGACTCCTCTCAGGCATATGCACAGGAGCCAAGACCACACCCACCCTCACAGGGTAACCCTTCCACTCCTCTCCCAAAACTTGGATTTCAGCTCTGCTCTAAGAGAACCTTCTGAGCCAATGGGCCCCCTGGATCTGATGGGAAGGGTACAGAAAGCTCCAGAAGGGCCACGCTTGTCTGGGAGGCCTAAGGCAGTGTTGCTCACACGCAGCCCTGACTTCCAGTGTGAGAGGGGGAATGGCAGGCCAAGGCATGTAGAAAGGGCTCTGAGAGGGTGGTCCTGGCCATACACTGCTCCAGTAGGATGCAACCTGGAGTTGGTGGGTGCGAGCATACAGCGCCACACATGGTGCTTGACTCAACTCAGAACACGGTAGCCCGGGTGGCTTAGACAAGCCGCATGCATTCATCACAACCCCGCAAGCGGAAGGGACCCTTAGATCAGAGTGCAGCCAAGTACTCGGAGCCATCTTATCTTCACACAGCAAGGCAAGGGGTCATCTCTCTGCCTCTTCCTATAAGGGCATTAATCTCTTCACAGGGGTTCTACCTTCATGACTGGCAGCCTCTCTGGTGTCCCACCCGGAGCATCACCGTGCCGAGATTCCACACCTGAATCAGGGGCGTGGACTCCAAACACTCCGGATGGCGTGACGGTAGTTAGAAAAGCTAGACCGCCTTGCAGCTAATGTTTTAGTGCACTTCTAATTCGCCAAGACAATCCTTCCACGTGGACTACTCCTACCCCGTCAATCACTTGGGGGTACTCCCCGGGCTTTTGTTACGGCAGGTGGTGGCAGGGTGTTTACCAGGTTGGCACTTTGACAGCCGGTGACATGGCATTGCCACTGGCTCTTCCTTTACTCATCTGTTCCACACATGGTAATGAGCCACGCCCTGTGCCAGGCAAGGCTTTAGCACTGTGTCCCAGTAAGCCTGGTCCTGAGAGGATAAAGGACAGTGTGCAGCCACGGCGCTGTTAAGGGTTTTCCACCCTGTACTAGCGATGGTGGACGTGGTCAGGACATTCATCCCTCTCAGATTAGTTCTTGAATGGTTAGTGAGCATTTTGATAAGAGTGGGGAAGGCAACTGGTTGGGAGCCTGGGGGCGGGACATGGATAGGGAACAATGTGAGAAGCGAGGCTGGCAGGGTATAAAGCCTACGGCTAGTTCCTCAGGGGCTGCCCACAAACCCCTGACAGGTTCTGTGGACCCACAGACGGGTCTGGAGCGTGTGGAGGCCAACCGAGGCAGAAGCATTTGCACACGCTCAGTAACCAACAGAGTGTGGCTGAGAGGATGTCACATCACCGCAAGCCACACAATTCTCCCTCATCTCTTGGCACTCACTTCCAGCCAAGCCCACGGACTGAGAAGACTGGGCACCCACGGGCACATCTACACAGAAAAGAACCCAGGCCCCTGGTCCAATACCATCTGAGTTCCCAACCTACATCCATGGATAAACTTGTCCTAGAAGGTACCAGTGAGAAAAGGCATGTGTGTGTATTCATGCATGTGTGCGTGCATGTATATGTATGTGTGTGTGCATGTATGTGTGCGTGTGTGTGTGCGCATGTGTGTGTGTGTGTGTGCGTGTGCATGCGCACGTCCTGGTGTGCTCATTTAAGGCTTTTGTCAGTCCGACCTGCATCACAGCAACAAGGAGCAAGGCTCTCAGACAGTGCCCAGGCCAGGTACATGTAGAGGGGCTGGGACTCTCCAGGCACTTTTCTAGTTATGGGCAAGGACAATGGAAGACAGAGCTCCATGTGAGTCACATGCCTGGCACGAGCTTTGCCTTTTCTCTGTTCTGCGCGTGCTGTCTGTCGAGAATAGTAAAAACAGGATGCGCTCTTCACCCTCAAACGGTTTTGTGATTCTAACATTGCATCTTAGCAGAAGTGTCGGTCTGAAGTGGCTCCTTGCAAAAGATCAAACATGAGTTTAGGCTTTGTCTGCACCTGACTCTAAAAGCAGCACCCGCAGGTGGGCTGCAAGCCGCGTCCTACTTGAAGCAATGGGTTAAGAGAAAGACCCACACACACCTCCTCGTCCTTGCCATCCATCCCCTGCCCATAGCTTCACCAGGCGGCTCCCTATGGGTGCCACCTACAAAGGTAAAAGGGACAAGGGAAAGATGGGGATCCTTGCACACCTTAGAGGATAAACAGGAAGTCTAAGCAGGGACACGGCTACAGCATGGGTCTTCTGAAGGAGACCCTGGAAGGTGTTCCTTTGAAGAGACCCTACCCCTGCAGAGAAGACGGTGGTCAGCGCCCAGATGAGTTTCAAGGTTTCAGCCGAGAATACCTAAGAAGAATTTCTCATGAAACTGTTGGTGTAAGTGTTCCAATGCCACTCCAAGCACACAGAGACTAAAGCTACCATATTCATCAAGTTATGCTTCCAACAGGATGTAAAATGTGTAACAGCTTGGTACAATGTGTCTTTGTATGCAGAACCCAGTGAGCAATTACCTGTTCCCTCTGACCAGACTGTGTGGGCACAGAGCCCAGATACTTGGGCCTGCAGAGTTGGCACATGGACAGTCACAGCCCAGTGGAAACACGCTGACCCTCAGAGCACCGGCGTCTCAAGCCTGGAATGAATATAAATGGCTGTTAACAATACTGCAACTGCCCCCTTTGACAAACCAGTCACAGGCACCGTCAAGGCCTCATCCTCCCTAAATATTAGCTTTATCTTATAATAAACATTAGGAGGTTTCCAAGGAGCCAGTCTAAGAAGTGGGAATATCAAAGACAAGACCATTTCTGCACTGAGAGCCTTTCACACACAGTGAAGACGTGTTATCTAAAGCCTAATGTTTTGTACAGGATAGCCCATAGTTAACATCCCACTATTCTGGTCCCTGTGAAACAGGCCGAGGAAGGTTCATTCCAATTCTCTCAAAGAGGAACCAGAGATGAACACATTAAGTTGCCCCCTTAGGTTTACACTACGGCGTAGGTCCACGGAGTAGGGGGAGACTAAAAGAACAGGCAGTTTGGGGACAGAAGGATCTGGCTTCGCAAACCAAGGGTCCCCTCACACCTTCACCCTGGCTTGCTATTTTGCTTAAAACAGACCTTTGGTCTTCAGTTTTCTCGTCCACTGAACGGAGGTGAGTAGCGCATGCCTCCACAGGCCAGAGGAGGAGGAACTGTGACGACTGTGAGGATGGGAAGAACTTGGCTATGCTTCCTCAAGTTCTTCATAGAGTGCCACACATGGAGTGCCGCTTAACACACACAACAATGATCAGGCAATACAGGTGCCAAGACTCACAACGTCACACACGGACAAGCAGGCAAAGGCTGTAACCCAGCCAGACAAAAGCTACAAGCTGGGCATTGGCAAAGGCGGCCATCTCTGTGTTGCCATAGCAACAAGGAGACCGGGACACGCTCAGACACAACCTTCTGTTGCCAGGAGGGTCTCTCAGCAGTCTCCCTCCCGCGGACAGCTATGAACTCCAGGCAAGGAAGGCCTTGCTTCCCCTCTGAGTATAGACAGACTATGCAGGGGGATTGGTGGGCCAGGGACAGAGCTGGGGTTCACTCCCGTGGGACCCACTGAGCATAGACAGATGCTGGGGGTGAGGAGCAGGGACAGAGCCAGGGTTCACTCCTGTGGGACCCTCTGAGCATAGACAGATGCTGGGGGTGAGGAGCAGGGACAGAGCCAGGGTTCACTCCCGTGGGACCCACTGTGCAGTAAGCCCTTAGCAAGAGCGTACTTGCTACCGCTTGACTGTTGGTGCCTCTCCAAAATGCATGTTGAAACTTAATCCCTTGTGCAAAAGAATTAAGATGTGAGCTGTTCCGGGGGTAATTAGGTCCCAAAGACTCTGTCCTTGGAACTGGAAGCAGTGCCCTTAATAAGAGCTTGAGAAAGTCCGTGTCTTTTGCCCTTCCGGCATGGAAGAACACAGCAGCAAGACTTCCTAACGTCAAGAACTGTGAGAAATTCCCCAGACCGTGGTATTTTATTACAGCAGCTCACATGGAAAAGGCAGAACATTACCAAAGTCAGCTCTAAAGACCAGATTGTCCATCCTTAGGGGACCATTCCTCCACACCAGACCCCCATCCTTGAAGATTGCAACAGCTGGTTCTCAGGACAATTTTCAGCTAAAGCTCATCAAATCAGGTCCTTTTACACAAATAGCCACTGGTAGGAACCACTGCTAAAGACCAGAGTGGAAGTATGGCCAAGACGAGGTTATGGGGGTAGGAAATGAGGCTGTCATATGTTGTAGAGGACATTCAAGGCCTTTTGGGACAGCGGACTGACACGAAGCCTCACCCCCCGCCCTAAACATGCCCAGATTCAGAACTCACTCTCAGGGAAAGAGGGAACTCACTTCTGGGTTAGCAAAACAAAGGCCCCAATCCCCACAGAGAGGGCCCTGCCTCTCACTGGCCACAGAGGCCTGTGATTCAGTTAAAGGGGATCACATTCAGTTCCTGGAGTACTCCCCCTAAGGTGAGTGCTCCTGGGAACAGCTCATTGCCCAGGGTGATCCCAGGCCCCCTTTGGACGGTTGCTCGGCACGCTCCCCGGCAGCCTAGCTGGCTGTCTTTTCACGTGACCACTGCCCTTGTCCAGTCTGTTCTCAACAAAGCAGCCAAAGTGACCATCACCAAGACACCTGCTTCTGACATATCCAATTTCTTTTACCATACTCTATGACCTCCCCTATTTGCTCTTAACAAATGCATGCACATTCCTCATTCAGTATCACCCATAACCCTTCCAAGGAAGGCCCTGAGTCCTTCAGAAATGTGGACTTGATCCATTTATAACTTGTAGCATTTTCTGAGTCCCCAGCTCCCTAAGGCATCTTTGTTACATCCACTAATTATCTCTGGCGCCCAGACCAGTACTCAGCACAGCAGGAGTTCTCAATAGACACCTGCTAAATGAGTTATGGGCTGGGGAGATGGCTCGAGCATTTAAAAGAACTGACTGCTCTTCCAGGGACCAGGGTTCAATTCCCAGCATCCACAACGCAGCTCACAGTCATCTGTAATTCCAGTTATGGGAGATCCGACGTCGTCTTCTGACCTCCACATGCAAACATCTCCACATGCATACAAGCAAACACCTATGCCCATAGTTTTAAAAATTAATTACAAAATAAATACATGTGTAATGGACTAGGGAGGGTTGCTCATGCCACACAAGCAGGGGAAGTTTAAATCCCTGGAGCCCACATAAAATCTAGATATGGTTGCACATGCCTGCATTTCCGGCACTCCTACGGAGAGACAGAAGACAGAGAGAAGGAAATCCCCAAGGGCTCATGGCCGGGTGTCCTGTCCTATGCACTGTGGAACAAGAGACCTTGTCTCAAACAAGGCGGGAGGCCTGGTCCTGCACCTAGGGTTGTCCTCTGACCTCCATACACATACTGTGGGGTGTGTGTGCCCACACTTACAAGCACACCCATGGTCATGCACATATACACACAGATCATATGTACACACGCATACACATAGAGAGATTTTTTTTTAAAGAAATGAATACCCCCCCCCGCCCACTGTTTCTTTTCATAGAGCTTTCCCTTAGGTAACCCAAGCGCTGGAACCTGTCCCCTGGGCATTAGCCCTTCTCGCCCATCAGTATATTCCTGTCTCCAGACCCTACTCCTCCACCTCACTCAAATATCCCCTCCTGTGAGTACCTTCCTTGACCATGGCCAAGATCAAGAGTTCCTTTCTCAGGGGAGCCAGGAAACCAAGATGCTTTCCCGGAAGTGGGGGGGGGGTTCCTAGCTGTGACAAACATCTTAAAGGGATGTCTCCTCCAAAGGTCAGGGCTCAACACCCAACCAGCGAGCCTTGGTTAGGATGGAACAATTCCATGGCAACGCACACCTGGAAAGCGGAGTCTGCCCTGACACACGCTAGATTCCGAGCTGAACAGGAGAGAAGGGAGAGGAAGGAATCAGCTGCAGAGCCAAGCTGTTTTGGAACAATCGGCGGCAAAAAGTTCACGCCTGTGATCCCAGCACTGAAGTTGGGAGCAGAAGGGTGGGGCATTCGAGGCTACCCTCAGCCACACAGCAGGCTGTGACAAAGGCAACAGGAAGCAGATGACGGCATGCCAGGGATGGTTTGGAAAGCGGCTGAGGCGTGTAGCCGGGAGTCTTGTCTCCAGAGACCCTGTTAGGTGACAATTCCTTCTCTTCATCTCCTCAGGAAACAGTCCTAATGCATGTAAATCATGCCATTTCCCTTCATGGCTCCCCTCAGGGGGTTTGAACATGTTGTGTCAGAAACGTACAAATAAATAAATAGATAAAAAACGAACAAATGAATGAATGAATAGAATGAAGCCACCCACGCTTGACCAGAGCTGGGCTCTTGGGCCCGGCAGTTCATGAAGCTTTGACTAAGGCGGATGCTCAGATAACTAGCCCTGGCTTTGGAGTTCATAGACGTGGGACTTGTAAAAGATGCTAAAGGGCTTTTTAATGCCCACTAATTATGGCCTCCAAGTTCACTGTAAGTCTGCCTAAGTAATTAAGAAAACGTATGTTTTTCATAAAGACAGCCTACAACCACACAGTCAACAACTCCTTTCTCGGCTTATCGCCGCTGCCAACACCTAACTGAGCTTTGCCCTGTTTGAGTTTGAGTGTTTGAATTTACTCAGGCTGAGATGGGTTAGAAAAGAGGGCCTTGAAACCCTCACCATGTAATGGAGTTCCCATGCAGAAGTTATATCCCCAGAAATAAATTATTTCTAGACACGATTTCATTGAAAGCTTTAATGACCTTCACAAACTATTATTCTACCCGGGGAGGATTTCAGTCAAACTAAGACGGACAGAGAGAGCTGAGACAAGCCTGTGCCAGGCCAGCTACATACAGCCTCACATGAGCCTGGACCACTGAGACCCTCCTTTTGAAGTTTTTATTCAGTTTTAATCATTTTGAGCACCGATATGTGGTTCATGGCTTATTGGGAAGTTGAGATTTACAGACCTTTCTTAGGACTCCCGCATCAAAGACCTCTCCTCTCCCAAGAAGACAGCTCTTATTTCTCCAGCAGCATTTCTACAAATGGCTTCCAGAATCTTCTCCATGCAGTCAGTTCTCTATATAGATATGTCCTAACTTGCCAAATTTGTCCCCAAACAGCAAATGATTGGGCCCAGGCTCAGTCTCCAAACTCAAGGATCAGCAAGATCTCTCAGCAGGCTGAAGGTGCTCACTCGCCACGCAGTCTGACGACCCGAGTTTGGTCCCTCAAACCAACACAAGCAGAAGAGAACGGACTCCCGGAAGCTTAACTCTCACCTGCACATGCACACGGGTGCACACGTGCACGCACAAACGCAGAGAGAGCATATTAAGGGGAAAAAGAGAAAAGGTTCAGAACATCTGGTGAGATTGTCCTAACTGACAAGATGGTCACCTCTGGCCTGAGTCTGCTCAAACATCTGGCAAGGCCCCTTAGATCCCGTCAGAGTAGTTGGCGTACTCTAGGTGTCTGGGAAATAGTCAAAGCTTAAAGGCATACTCCAAACATCCCGCTGTAATTTGATGAGCCCATTTTCCCAATCCTCCAGAGTCTCCTCAGATCTTATGTTTTACTTATCCATAATATGCATATGAATGTATTTGCATGTGTGCATGTATATATATTTATATGTATATGTGTCAGCATATTCTGTTGATGTCTATGCATATACATAGATGTATATGTGCAGGTATGTGGAATGTACACATGGACATACATGTATGCATATGCACACATGCATTTATATATTTATATCTGTGGATACATATATACACGTGTATATATTCATGTAGATATATGTGTAAATGTGTATACATGTGTATATATTTATATAGGTATGTATACATATGTGAATGTATGTACATAAATGTGTGTATATACATTTAGGTATATGTGTGGATGTATATACATGTGTGCACATATATATAGGTACCTATGCATACATGCGTGCATGTATATGCATATACATATATATGTATGCATGTAAATATATGTAGGCATATACGTATTGTATAATTGTGTATGTATATGTGTTCACATGCATATGTGGGTACATGTGTATGCACATGTATGTTTGTACGTATATGTGTGCATGTATACACATTTGTGTGTTTGCATGTACACATGTCCATTCTGATTTGTTTCTCTCCAGATCCACAGATAGTCTTATATTAAAACTGTATTAAAATATATATGCTTCTAAGGATAACAAGGATAATTTGGTCCCCCTCTATGAGCAGATACCAAATCATAACCAAAGTGGAGTCACCTCTGCAAGGTCAAACTTCCAGGCCAACACGGCCTTTCAGGAATCACGAGTGACGTTAATCAAAGTCAGGTGATGCTGAATTCTTCATGCTTTTTAGGGCGGGACCCACATTTCTAATTCAGCCCAAGAAGTCACTTGAGAGACCGTTTCTGATATTGAATGCACTGAAAAATTGGACAGATTTTACCAGCACGTTATAATAGCTGCTCTCCTTTAGGTAATTGATTCAAGAGCTATTGCCTTCTGGGAAGACAGGCGTGTGTTCACTAAATCCCACAGTGACGCTGACACTGAGTCACACCTGGATGCTACTTCACCTTATTGCCTGCTGGTCTTCAGAGAGCCAGCAGACACCTGAACGTCTCAGCTTTGGCTCTCCTTAGCCCACATTGCTAACAATCTGTAAACAACCCCCGGGAAGCTCTAGGAGGGGGGGCTATTTTAAAGTTTTTTAGTAAGTATCCTCGCTTGCAAAGTGAATAATTAGCAGTAACTGAGCTGAGGATTATCAATGCCATGTCTACAATCGGACTTCCTCCAGCAGGACAGAAGGAACTCCTCACAAGCCCCCCCCCCTCCCGCTGCTCCTCCTGCCACTGCAGAGCAAAGGCAGGCACCTTCCATAGCTTTAAAACACTACTCCTCAAAGCGTTTGAGGTAAGGCTTTGGTAAATGATTAAAGCCACAGCAAGGGCATCATAATGAGGTTAACTCCTGAATGGTTTAAATGAGAGATGCTTTCCACAGGCTCACGTGTTTGAAGACTTGGTCCACAGTTGATGTCACTGTGTGGGGAGATTTAGGAGCTTTGTTGGAGGAAATGCCCCACTTTGTGGGTGGGCTTTGAGAGTTTACAGCCTCACCCATTTCCAGTTCATTCTTTCTGCTTCCTGTGTGCTACTAAGATGTGATTTCCCAGCTTCTTGTCCTGGCCATTTGTTTCCCCCCCTTCCTGCTGCGATGGGCCCTCTGGAACATAACCTGTAGTGACCAGTCCTCCATTTTAGCAGCCATGACAGGCTGACATGTGCTTGCATGACCTTGCTGCTCCTGTCCTGGTCACTAAGGTCAAATGCCCTCCTCGTGGCAAGGAACCAATCAGAAGTTAGCTGGTGGGGCTGTGCTTTATGGCTCTGGGTGTGCTTTACAGACAGTGCACAACAGTGACGTGCAGAGCATAGCAACTACCCTAGGAGGGCCTGTGGGCCATAACAACCAGTTGACCAATAAACACAGGGCGGGTCACCCAAACCTGGAAGCGCACCAATCCTGAGATTGTTTCATACTCCTAGACACTCCCCTTGCACTGCCCTTTAAGATCCCTGCCTCGAGGTTGCTTGGGGTCTTTCTCCAGCCATCTGCCATGGTGGCGGGGTGAAGGGCCCGAGCTAATAGGGTTAGCTCGTTAAACCTCTACAATAAAAGACTCTTTGCTTTTGCGTCGAAATGGGCCTCTTGGTGATTTTGGGGTTCAGAATTTGGGCACAACAAACCCAGAAGAAACTCTCCTCTAAGCTGCCATGGTGTTTCATCACAGCCACAGGAAAACAGCTAATGCAATGCCCATGCCAAAAAAAAAGACCCCCCCTTTCCATGAAGATGGAAGATGGCTGCCCGAGAGCCATCAAGTGAGCAAGTCTGGGGACACCAGTGCTCCGGACTTACCAGTCTTCACTACTGTGAGAAATTATTTTCACTGTTCAAATGTTACCAAGCTTGTGGCATTTTCTTTCCCATTACAGCCCATGCTGTCTAAGAAATCCACTCTGTGTGGCCAACAAAGAATACCCAGCTTCACCCCTACAATTGTTCCTCGGAAGGAGCCGTGAAGCTTGCCTGATAAAGACAAAAGGGGGAGCCGTGCTGGTGACCTCAGACAGGCAGCCCCCAAACTTGTCCACACAGAGTACCCTCCGTGTCCTCTAATGAGCTATCCTTTACCAAACACCCTGAGCAAATCCTTCCTGCCTGCTTAGTAAGAACAGAGGACTACCTGCTCACACGTAAGGTCGGCATACACAAGCTGAGATCTCTCTGGTGCCTCGAAGCCCCTTAGTCTTCCTGAAAAGCTTTTGGGCGCAGAGTTCAGCCTCCTATAAGACTAAGTATTAATTTTAACGCATCCAGGGAAAACCCAAAGACCATTAAACACATACCTGTGCCCGAACTCCATGATGTGTAATTAAATTTGAACTGGAGTCCTGAACTGAGTAAATGAATAGATCTCATTCCAAACACTTGTCTTTTCAAAGAAATCTGGGGGTGTGGGGGGTATGGGTCATGGGTGTATGTCCATATGCCCATGTGCACATGCACACATGTGTGAACTCAGATCTTCACCTCCTGCATCAGGGACTTTACAGCTGAGCTGTCTTCTTCTCCATTCTGAGGAAATCTTTTATCTAAAGGCTGAGCACCTCTGCATTAAGGTCTCCACAGACATCGACCACTGGATGCATAAGCAAGCTTGGCAATGGTAGGCAAGGCCCTGTGAGGAAAGGGTAGCATTTCCCCTGGTGTCTTAGCAGAGGGGTGGCTGTGGCTGGCACAGAAAGAATATTGTGATTGCCGAAAAGAAAACCAACCCTTCATTTGCATGCCAGGCTTATTGTGATTGACACAAATGCACCACCCTACACACACTCATACACTCACACACACACTCTCTCACACAGACACACACTCTCTCTCTCTCACACACACACACACTCACACACAGGCCTTTCTGCTGACTGCACTGCTTGCAAGGCATCCTCTGCCCCATGTTCCTCCCCTGGTAATGCCCCATGTTCCTTTCCCCTGGAAAGGCAACTGAAGGTAGAGGACACAATGGGAAGAGAAACACAGATATGTTCTCAGAAAACCATAGACTCAAAGACCAATAAAGATATTTAGACCATAGAAACAAGACCACCAAGTGCCTGTGCAAACCTGCAGGTGATGGATAACAACAGTTAGACCTTGTGCAAAGCTACCTGGGCAAACGCGTATTAATAGTCAGACCCTGGGCAAACCTATATTAGCAGTCAGACCTTGTGCAAACCTACCTGGGCTAAAAGTCAGACCCTGAGCAAACCCACCTAGGCTAAAAGTCAGATCCTGTGCAAATCTACCTGGACTAACAGACTCTGTGCAAACCCACCTGTGCCAATAAAGGTCAGACCCTGTGCAAAACTAAGTCAAACCCTCTGCAAAGCAACAAGTACCAACAGTCAGACCCTGTGATGACATTGTGGGAAACTGTATCAAATTATTGGGGTGAGATTCCTATCTATAATCAGTGATTTTTATATCCAAAAGGTGGGGATGGAATAGAGAAAGTGATTAACAAAAGGTGGGGATGGAATAGAGAAAGTGATTAACAAAAGGTGGGGATGGAATAGAGAAAGTGATTAACAAAAGGTGGGGATGGAATAGAGAAAGTGATTAACAAAAGGTGGGGATGGAATAGAGAAAGTGATTAACAAAAGGTGGGGATGGAATAGAGAAAGTGATTAACAAAAGGTGGGGATGGAATAGAGAAAGTGATTAACAAAAGGTGGGGATGGAATAGAGAAAGTGATTAACAGGGCCCCAACTGTGCTTTGGCCTTGATGCAACAGGGTGGAGGAGCTATTTCACAAGACAAAGAATTTCTACAAGCTCCTGAGCTCAGTGGCCACATTTCCTAAGTCAAGAGGTCTCACTGACAGAGCAAAGGGTACGTTTGTACGTGGAGACACAAACAAGAGACGCAGCCAGCGCTGTTCCCGCCTCTAAATCATCCGCACTGAAATCTAATTTATTTTTTGAGCTATGTCGTCGTCGTCGAGGAAGTCGGGCAGCATAATGAAAACAAACAAGCCTGCCAGGAAGTTACCTGAAGCCTCAGAAGCGTGCTGATGCACTTTAGCGGAATCCGTGCAGACTCTAACAAGGTTCTGGCGTGCAAGCGGGCTGACGCTCTTTAGCGGAACCTGTGCTGACGCTAACAAGGTTCTGGTGCGTACACACCATCCGGAGAACTGCAGAGCAAAGTATTTCCCCTCCATCATTTCCAAATACCCTTAATCACCCTAGGCTACAGCCACCCTGAGTCAATCCTCCCCAACCATGGCCTTGAAGTGTGCACAGGAAGCAGGCACAGAACCTATCAGGGAAACAGGTCCAAGAATTAAACAGGGAGACAAGGAGGACTGCTCTCACTGCTTTGCGATTTGGGAGAAGTCGCTTGGCAGTTGCTGCCTCCATTTCCACAGGTGAAACCAGGATGACACTTGTACCAACCTGACAGAGAGACTGAGGAGATCTGGAAGGCCTGTGAGGTGTCCCCTGCAGTCCATGGGCGTGGAGGGGGGGCGGGGGAGGTAATGCTATTGCGCAGATGCTCTTTAAACGGCCAAACAAATGTCTATTTTCTTACGAGTAAAACAGCCTCTTCAAGATTACAGTGGACAGAACTCCAGCCCCACCCCCGCCTCTGCCCCTGCCCCGCCCCCGAGAACTGTGGGTAGGAACCTATATCAAACTTAGTCATGGTTTTGACAACGGTAGCCCACTGGATTTCATTTAGAAATATTATTGTTGTTTTCTAATTTGGAAGACAGACTTTTAAAGAAAAATATATATATATATTCACAGTGGAAGGGACTGCCTTCGCACTGTCGGGCTGGATTCTACCTTCCCAGGCAGGAACGCAGGACTGGGCACCAGCCTGTCTAAGGGTGTCCTTTCTGAAAGAAGGGTGTTGCCCCGGGGGCCGGAGTAACTAACGAGAGCTGAGGGCAGGAGGGGGGTGTCATTATGTTGACTGACTTTGCGGGAATAACTGGCCCACATATTTGTTTTCTTGTAAAACTAGGGATTAAAGAATAGATCAAAGAATAGACGTCTCTCGGCTGTAGTGTGAGGCCATTTTCCCTTCAGCCAAGGAGATGAAAACCCTCAGATAATGGCTCTGGTGTTCCTTCGTTAAAAGGCCATCCTAGATCTAAAACCCAAACTGAATCCCAAGCCAGCAGCCATCCTCCTGCCTCCTGCTTCTTTTCTTTGAAGAGGTTAAATGAAGAGGCAGGGAAACAAAACACATCCCATGGGAGGAGGAAGAGATTAAAAAAAAAACCAGAAAGCAGAGCTGAAGGTGCTGCTCACATGTGAGCATCAGCACACAGGCAAGAAGGGGACTTCCAGTGCGCAGCTCTGCTCAGACAGTGGAGGCTGTGGCCCAGGTCCCCTGTGCGACTTCACACCAGGCCTGGGCAGTTAGCACATAAACAGATCAGCCTTGAAGGTCCTGTAGAGCCAGTGACTCATGAGGTCTGAGATGGTGCCTGCCAGCCCCGAGCTTTGAGAATCTCACTCGGGGTACAGGGATGACAAGGGCTGGGAATTCATTTTGCCCTCTTACAATAAGGGTGAGTGAGCTTCAGGCTGGGACACTGGCTGGGAAATGCTGCCACTGATCATGAGGTAATCACTTTTACTGGTACATGGCTGTGTGACACGTAGATGTTCTTAGGAACGCTCACATGCTTCTCTTAACCAATCATTGTTGTCACTTCTAAGGGCTGGGAGATGAGAAAGGGCAACAGAATCATGAGGATTCCAAATCTGGACTCTGGGGTGGAGTCACTGTTGCCAGCATGTGTCTCCCACGCTCGTGTTCTGAAGCAATGGACCTGCCTGCTTCTGGGTTTCCCCCTGGACACATATGAATATCTGTTTTCCCCCAATAAGGCCAATAAGGATCAGGGAACCTCTGAGTCCAAGGACCCTCAGTGGATTCTTTTTTTGGGGGTGGGGAGGGGTGTTTCAAAACATTGCTTAGCCGAGCATTTGCATTTACTTTTTTTTTTTTTTTTTTTGGTTTTTCGAGGTAGGGTTTCTCTGTGGCTTTGGAGGCTGTCCTGGAACTAGCTCATGTAGACCAGGCTGGTCTTGAACTCACAGAGATCTGCCTGCCTCTGCCTCCCAAGTGCTGGGATTAAAGATGTGCGCCACCCCTCCACCTCTCAGTGCATTCTTAATCCTACTGGGATGTCAGCATTTGGAAGGGTGTCAGGGATACCATGTTGCCTTCCAACCCCTCTCACTGTGTGTGAGAGAATCCAGAAACTTCTGAGAGTCAGATTTGAAATAGGACTTAACAGCATGAACTCCACTTAAACACACTTTCCCCCAAACCAATAGCCACAGAGCGCCGGATCCCCCTCCAGTAAGCTCCGGCTATGAACCCTGAGCCAGAATGGACCGTTGCGTGAATCAAACACACTGGCAAAGGACCTCACGCCATCCGCACTGGTTCTCACCAGCTCCTGAGCCAACACTAACGCCAGGGACACATGAGCACACTGCTTCCTCTCCCCATCCCACAGAGCTCACAGAGAGTTAACTCTCTCTTAAGAAGACACTAAAAGATGCTCTGGAGATAAGAATACTACAGCACTCCACCTCAAAGAGAATAAAAAGCACCTCCCGTTCTTCATTCAGAGGCAGGCACAGGGTTTTCTAGATTGGCAGATGGAACACAGATGGCAGGGCATTAAGCCAAATAAATGGACATTTTTTTTAATAGACCCTTTATACACCAGCCAGAGCTACAGGGACTTAATGTGGTGATGAGGCCGGGAAATTGGAGTAAATCAAATTCAACTAATATTGGCTGAGGGCTCCTGGGCCCCACACAGGACTGGACTGGTTCATCATCTCTCAGCGTTGATGGGGTTGTTAAATTTGAGAGACCCCAGGAATTCTTGTTGTAAAAGGTTATTTATTTTTATTTCATGTGCATTGATGTTTTGTCTGCATGCATGTCTGTCCGTGTGAGGGTGTCTCACCTAACAGACAGTTGTGAGCTGCCACTCGGGCACTGGGAATTGAACCCCGGGTCCTGCGGGAAGAGCAGTCGGTGCTCTCAACCGCTGAGCCCTCTCTCCAGCCTATCCTAAGACGCGTATAATCAGGTGGAAACAAAGGAACTTAGAAGTATTGCAGGGGCTTGGTGGGAGGGGGGGAGGTAGATATGAGATTGCTGGGGGAGGGGATGAGTATGACCATGTGCTTTACGCGCATGTATGAAATTAAAGTATCCAGGCATACGTGAATTCTTTTTAAAAAGGTGGGGGGCTGCCAAAGGGTGACATTTGAGGTTGACCTCTGACCTTCACACCCACGTGCATATGCACAAATGTGTACCTGCACAGGTAAGAACAGACACACACACACACACACACACACACACACGGTAGGAAGAGGAAGGGAGAGACTAACGGACAGACGGACGGACGGACGGACAGACAGACAGACAGACAGACAGACAGACAGAGAAGCGAGAGAACCAAAGGACAGCTGCTGTCCGTCAGAGCCCCAGGACCACAGCCACATCATGTGTGTTTGTTTGCAAAGGACCAGTGTGTCATCATGACGTCCCCTAGAATCCTTTTCTTAATTCCGGTAAATGTTGAGCCACTGTGGAGTCCACCAAGACCAGCTTCTTGGAGTGTGCCAATCATCCACAGCTTTTGTGCTCTCAGGGGTCTCCAGCGAGCCCAGCTACTACTCCCTTTTGCTACAGCTGGCTTTTTGTTTAAAATCAAAACGGAAACAAAACACCCACTGGGCCCACGAGCTGGCTCAGCAGGTAAGGGCACTGGCTGCCAAGGCTGACAGCTTCCGTTCTCTCCCCTGGATCCGTAAGGCAGAAGGAGAGAACAGACTCCTGCAAGTTGTCCCTGGCCCTGTTCAGTAAGTAAACAGACAAATGATGCCATGATTATAAAAATCCCAAGGCAGGGAAGAGGACTGCTCTCAGACTACGAGGTGACTGTGTGCAAATTCCCAACACTGGCCTAGCATAAAGCTGGCATTTCAGGTGGCTTTGCAAGGCATTTGTGTTGTTGAACTTAGAGGAGGAGAGTAGAAGTCACTGGGGTCACCTACATCCTTACCTTGGCTTCAACTCTGCCACGACACTGGTGAAGGGCTTGCGCTCCAGAGTTTGGCCCAGCATAGAAGGGTGGACATGCCTGGAGCCGACCCCACATGCCCACGATGCCACTAGGAACCCTCCAGACGCTCGGTGGAGGGATGCAGGACATTTAAGCAAATAGATGCCTGCTCCCCAGGACCAGAGTTTAATGAATATAATCAAAGCATAACGAGACTAATCTGAATGTGTAAATATTGCCAGTTTACTGACAATTGTTCAATTGCCTCCACAAATTTAAAGATTATAGCCTTTCCAATTATTGAAGGTATGCCGGTTAATCTTATGTCAACTTGACCCTAGCTGGAGTCATCAGAGAGGATCGAACCTCAACTGAGAAAACGCCTCCATGAGATCCAGCTATAGGGCATTTTCTTAATTAGTGAACAGTGGGGGAGGGTCTGGCCCATTGTAGGTGGTGCCATCTCTGGGCTGGTGGTCCTGGGTTCTATAAGAAAGCAGATTGAGCAAGCCATGAGTATCAACCCAGTAAGCTGCAGGTTCCTGACCTGCTTGAGTTCTTACTGTAGGGAGAGGTCTACATACCCGTAGCGCTGACTACACCCGTTTGGGTGTGTTCATAGGTACATAGGACATATTTGGGTTCCAGTTTCGGCCTGGAGAGCAGCGTGCGGACCTTTGGTTCTCCACTTTCTTGGCTTCTCATGTAAGTGATTTCTTCTTCAACAAAGTATCACAGGGCATCCCTATTTTGTGTATCTTAATATTCCCGCATTATCCTACCTTCACTGCTTTTGATGATGAACCGTTACATGGAACTGTGAGTGAAATAAAGCCCTTCCCTCCCCCAAGGTGCCTTGGGCACGGTGTTCCATCACAGCTAAGTTTCTACCCTGGCTAAGACAGAAGAGAAAAGGCGTCACCAAGGTAGAGACGTTCTTTGCTCATTACTTGTGGTTAAGTCAAAACATATCCCCATCCCTTCCCATCTTCACATAAAATAGAAATGAGATTTAAAAGCAAGGAGGAAAATATCTCTTTTATGTGACCAGGGTCATTCAACTCAAAAGCTAAGGCTGCTGGGGTCGCGGCTAAAGAGCCAGGATGTTGACTGCATGGAAGCCCTGTGGAAGAGCCATGTTCTCCTACTGCAAGTCACATGACCGGTGAGAGGCAAATCTGAGTCAGCGTCATTAGCGCCTAACAAGAAATTATAACCCACTTAAATTTCATTTTCCAGTACTCCCATAAGGACCTAAAACTAAGTAAAATTTCTCTGCCACAGTTCTTACAAAACACGTGCTTGCTTTTTCTAGTTCTCTAGAAGTTTTTTTTTTTAAGTTTTATTTTCTGGGGTTTTGTTGCGTGTCTACATTCCCATGGTCATCAAAATCACCATGAGCAAAACTGTGCCCTAGAAGACTAAAAGACAAGACGAGCCAGAACCTGGAAGGCAGATGCCCTTTAAGAGAAACCAGAGTCTCCTGGGGCAAACGAGCCTCAAGAGAATTAGATGGTAGTATATGGCTTTATGCGGTAAAGTTAACATATGGCAATGAATAACGAAGAATTTGCAAGGTAGGAAAGCCACTACGAGTTACAAGGTTTAAGTGTGAACCTTGCAGATAGTGGCATTCAATAACTGTTGGCTTAATATTGCAGGGCATAACATTCCTATCATTTTACAACTTAGAAGGTGGTTTGACTTAGAGAATGTGGGACTAGAGCCACGCAAAACTGCTGACGCTCGCAGTTCTATAATTGGCTGGCTGCTCTCTCTGACCCCTGCCTTAATCAGTTCAATTCAATAAACACGGATTAAGTTTGAGGTGAGTTATGTCTAGATATGACAGATATAACACATAACCATCCATACTAGGTCATTGGAGGTGTCCGGGCATCCCATCCACATCCTGTCCCTTAGAGCACTGGCATTCTTGGCCCCTATCATAATCCCTGCACCTAAAGAGGTTTTTCCAAGGATGGAAATTTTTACTGGGACATCAGTACCATGTTCTGTGTCCCACCATAAGAATAATAGCACATGAGAGCTGGAGAGATGGCTCAGTGGTTAAGAGCACTGGCTGCTCTTCCAAAGGACCAAGGTTCAGTTCTCAGTACCCGCATGGCGGCTCACAACTGCCTGTAACTCAAGTTCCAGTGGATCCGACTCCCTCACAAAGACATGCAAGGTCAAACATCAAGGCAAACAAAAATTTAAAAAAAAAGTAACAGCACACGGCTCTATGTCATATCATCTATCCCATGTGAAAAGCTAAGTAGGTCTTTCTGAGGTCCGAGCACGACATCCCGACACCATGATAACATGAAATCTCACCAACAGATCTTCCTAGTTTATTATTTTCTAATTTAGTCTCCTCCAATAAAGATGATTAATTGATTGCACGTGTAGAGCATGCTTGGGGGTATTACCAAGGTCACAAAGATAAAGAGCTAAGTGTCTTGAACTTGGAATGACTTAGAGCTAACACAATGTGAGGCAGAATGGGATCAGTCTAAGAAATGTAGGCAACAACCCTATGAACACTCTACTGTGTGGTCACAATACGGATAGAATTTTAAACCACATGACGACACCCAGTAAAAGCTCAACAAGTCCATACAGATGAAAAACTTTCCATGAAGCTGGACGTGATAACTCATGCCTATTATCCTCAAACCTGGGAGGGTGAGGCAGGAGGATTTCTGTGAATTCAAAACCAGTCTGGATTGTGTAGTGAGTTCCACGTTAACCGAAGCCACAGAACAAGACTCTGTCAGAAAACAATGCAAAAATGATAATAATTATCATTGTTTCCACACGAATTCATTCACATTACCACAAATCCCAGGAGGATTTGAGTACTGGATAAAGTATGGTTTCTGGCCTTCTCATCTAGCAATATCCTTGCAGTGTGTAAAACCAGCCTGTACCTGGAGAGGAAGGGCACTCCCTCCACACGGCTGCCCTGCTCCAGGAGCCCAGGGTGGAAACCCTGTAATGGGGAGACCCCCAGCCTCCTCTGTGTTCCTGTCTATGACTCATGACCACGCCTCCAGGGAGCACCTGGCTGCCTGAAGCATGGGGAGATCTGGAGGAGCAGAGTGCCCCATGAGACTCAGTCTTCCCTGGGAGCTCCAGGAAGTTAGAGAAGGGACTTTGGATAGAAAGGAAGGAAAACAAAACTGTGTGGGTGACTTTCAGGAAGAATGGCAAGCAGGAGGGGAGGAAAAGCCCACTGAAGGAAAAAGGAAAGCCAGCTGACAGACGCACTGCCCACCCCAAACGTGAGCAAGTCCATCCACTTTACCTAAAGCCTTTGGGGCAGGAGAGCAGGGCGGGGGATGGCCCAGTGGGTTGAGGTGATTGCCCTAAGCCTGAAAACCTGACTTCAGTCTTGGAAAACACATGGTAAAGGAAGAGAACCAAGTCCCCCCAAATTCCCTCTCATTTCCACATGTGTGTATGAGTACTCACACATGCACTCGCTCCTCTCTCTCTCCCTCTCTCTCTCTCTCTCCCTCTCTCTCTCTCTCTCTCTCTCTCTCTCTCTCTCTCTCTCTCTCTCTCTCTCCTTCTCCTTCTCCTTCCCCTTCCCCCTCTCTCTCCACATTGAATACAGAACCTGAGACTAACTTCTGAGACAAAGGGTCTCCAGAGATGGGGTGTCAATCACTCTGCCCACAGTTCTGCTCTCTCAGCCTTGGCAGAGCAGGGACTTCTCAGCAGCGTTGGGGCCCCAGCTTAGGCCTACCACAGCAGCCAGACAAGGCACAGAGAAATGCCACAATGACATGGTTTACAAAGAGTGAGGGCTGCAGGAGAGGCCCTCGTCAGGCTGGCTTTGCCTGCCAGGATCCTGGGAAATGAAAAGCCCTTGTCTGAAATTTGTTCCAGCAGTTTCTGTCATCGCTTCAGGCCTGTTGGCCTCCGACTCCCATGCTCAGCATCTCTCCTTTCACGCATGGGGCTCCACTTAGGAGCCTGCAGCACTCCCACAGCTCTCTGCTTCTGGTACCTGACAGGGCAGTGTTGCTCGCCTATAGTGCTGTTCAAGAGTCAAGCCGTCCACTCTGGGGCACAGAAAAGAGGTCATCTCAGTCTCCGACTGCTTCTAACCCACAGAGGGCATAATGCAATCTTCTCCCTCATAATGTTCTTGGTCTAATGTACCTAAGTACCCTACTGAATATTGTCTACTCTTAGGCTAAGATATAACAGTAGTAACCAAAGAATCTGTTTCTATCAACCCAAGAACTACAGATTCTCAAACTCAAGGGCAGCACCATCATTAAAGCCACACGAGCACTAGACTTGGGAGCCAGGCCCTGGGGTCACAACTTCCCCAAAGCTAGATGAGCCAAGACCAGACCAGAGTCAATGGTCCACTATACACTGAGAAGTTATGTTATATCCGTGGTTTGCAGTTTCACCAATTACAGAAGGTGATACTAGCGCAACAAAAAATCTAGAAATGGTTATTGAATGGCTGTCTGCTATATACAGGAATCATTCTAAAGACCAGTGGTGTCTTTATCAACAAGGCAGACACAGCCACTGCCCTGACGCAACTCAAGTAACCGTGAGCCACTCTTAAACATGTGAACATGCACTTGCAAACTAGGAGTTTCGAAGTCTGAGAGCAGCGTGCTTAGAAAGGAATTAGGGACACATCTCTAGGGGAACGCACGCAAAGATGGTGGGAGGGAGGGAAGGCTGGAGCAATGGCGGGTCAAGTGAGGGACCCTTGTGTTGTGTTCAGTCCACCACACATCTTGATTTTATCCTGGCTGGGTGTGAAGGATTTGTTTGCCCAGCAGAACAAAATTCGGTTTGCGTGCTGGCTAGTTTTATGTCAACTTGACACAGCTATAGTCATCTGAGAGGAAGGAATCTCAATTGGGAAGACGTCTCTCCATGAGGTCAGGCAGGCCTGTAGGGCATTTTCTTTATTGATTGATGGGGGAGGGCCCAGCCCATTGGGGTAGTGACATTCCTGGGCTGGTGGTCCTGGGTTCTGTAAGAAAGCAGGCTGAGCAATCCAAGGAAAGCAAGCCAGTAAGCAGCACCCTCCACGACCTCTGCATCAGGTCCTCCGGATCCCCACCACCAACTTCCTTCAGTGAGGGACTAAGACGTGGAAGCCAAATAACCCTTGTCCTCCCCAACTTACTTTTGGTCACAGTGTTGCATCACAGCGGCAGTAACTTGGACACTTCGTAAACCAGGTGACCTCTGAGAACGTAGCTAGTTTAGTTCTTCTGCTCCAGAAACTGCTGAGGAGAAATTCTGAAGGAGGCCCCATGCTCGGTGGGCCACGTGACTGACAGAGCGTTTCTAGAAAATGATACCCTCAGGGCCACCACCCCACGGCAAGCACGTGCCACTTAAAACACGGCTCAGGTAAACACGCGAGGTCCAGAGGAGGCAAGGAGGGCCTCTACAGCCCCGAGCGTTCTGCAGATGGCAGGCTAAAACCACTTCAGGGCCCCCCTCTTTATCAACAAAAACTGGCCTGACTCGTCAAGAAAAGACAGCGGAGTTTCCGAGGCGTTACAAAGACACACAAAGCCAAGGGCAACTTAGGCATCCCAGGCACAAGGACGTCATCGCTTGATGCTGGAAAGACATCACCTGTGTCCCCGAACGGCTGCTTGTCTTTTTTCTCCCAGGGGTTCAACATTCAGGGTAAAGACAGTAGAAAAGGGCAGAGTGGACCATTGAAACGTCCGTTTCCCCAAGACAGCCTTTGAGAGCTGTGATAGGAAAGGCAGGGGGTTTGGGGGAGGGATGGAGAGACACTCGACCCCAGCTCTGCCGCCCCTGGCTGAGTTTCCTTTTCTGTCAACCAGAGATAACGCCAACCTCTCGTGGGGAGGTGGGTCTTTGTGACTTAAAAGAGACGGAGTCCGAAGCACAGGGGCAAAAACAAAACAAAACTCAAAAACAAAAGTCAGCCCCCGCAAACACACAAAAGAGTAACAAAGTACAGGTTTGGAAGGCGGCCCAAGCTTGGAAAGCACCTGGGTGCTTGCTGCCAGGATGCTCTCACAGACTGGCCACTGAGAGGGACGAGCAGAGAGAGCCAGAACACCCCCGCAAGACACCGTATGCTCTATCTCACCAGTGTCCAAGACCATGGACCTCGAGCCCCCAAGGAGAAGGTCCTACGGACATACTGGGACACTGTCCCTCTTCCCCAGGGTCTGTACTGCTCCAGAGAGAGCAGCCCAGACAGACTGACCACAGGAAGGACCTGTTTTTAAGAGCCTGCACATTGCCACCACCCTTGGACCTGCTCACAGGCACACAACCTCCCTCTGGTGAGGTCTCGCCGACACCCCAGCCTGTATCTTACACGACAAAGGCATCTGTGGCTGCTTCTGTCTTTCTGATTAACATCCCCACCATGCCCATCAGTGCTGAGCTGGGCAGGAGCCTCAGAAGGATACCTTCTGTAAGGGCTGTGGTCAGGAGGACAGGTCTCCCCCTCCCCAGAGCGGGTCTCTCTACTGAAGGTACCTGAGCTGCTCTGTTATCAACACCGGGTGCTCCCTGGCAAGCCCTTGACCTTTGCTGACAGCCTGGACTCTACCCTGACACGGAAGAACCCACAGATGGTAGGACTTGCAGACGCTCAGGATCTGCACACAAAGTGCCCTCCCTGGGAGGGAGCAATGAGAGAAGCAGCTTGACGGAGCCTCCCCCCACCCCTGCAGGGCAGGCAGTGACTAGAACGGGAAGTCCACTGTTGGGAAGCAAAGCTGATTTACAAGAAGTGAACAGCACGTCTGCTCTGCTTGGGTGTCCTCTGGTACCCACTGAGCCCTCCCTGCTCTCTCATGCCCACAGCATGGCGGAGCTGCTGGGGATCTGACAGCACACACTCCAAGTGCACCAGGCAGGAACCGTCCATGACTCGACTTACATGATCAACTTTGATCGCAGTCACATGGCCACAAGCTTCAGGGGCAGGAAATGGTGTCAGAGGCATAGTGGACCAAGAGCACGCTTGAACGGGAGATGGTCAAACCATCTCCAAACCATAACCTGCCCCATCTTCAACCCAGATGAGGAAATGCCCATCTCCCAGCATGGAGCTATCAAAGTGAAGCCTGGAACAATTTCTTTTACAGGGCATCTCACTCCCTTCACACACACACACACACACACACCCTACATACCTGCAAGAGATTGTGTCATCCCATTATGCGCCTGGAACCTAGCTCATAGAGTTGATACCTTAGCCAGGGTCAGTTCCAGGACACACACCAGTATGAAAAAACTCCTCCTGCCTGTCAAAGGCCCTTTGACACCGCCAGTTTGATGTGCAGCTGTCTGCTAGACAGCTCCTTCTGGGTGTTGTGTGAATATACCTGAAGCACTGGGAACTGAACCTGTGGCCACTGGGGCATGCCAGGCAAGCACACTACCATGGAGATACACCCTCAGCCCTTGAGTTTGGAGGGGGGATGGAGCCATGTAGCTTGGGTCGGCCTTGAACTCAGATCATCCTGTGTTCGCCCCTGCCATGGCCTGGCTCTAGCTTCTTTTAGTTAACTATAGTGCCTTGATATGTCCTTCTATCCCAGTCAGTCTCTTGAGGTCCCAACTCCAGTTAATGAAGACAGAGGGTGTGTGTGTGTGTGTGTGTGTGTGTGTGTGTGTGTGTGCCTGCGCGTGCGCGTGCGCACGCATGCATGTGTGCTTGTGTGTGAGCAGTTACAAAATGCACAGAAGTGTAGAAACGTTTAGACAAAATTTCCCCCAGATCTCCAGAGCACACCACCCATTGGCTACCATTAGCCTAGAACAGGCCTTGTAAAGCCTTTCCACTTGCAATCCCTTCCCCCGCCCCCAGAAAGTGACCTCAAGTGTGTAGGTATATAAAATAGCTATTCAAATCAGACATTTATTGGCAATAAATCATAAACCCATTTAAAAACAAACAGTAAGAAAGAAGTCAAACCCAAATCCTCTGGGGAATTTGTTCAAACTCCAAGTTCATGGTCCTGAGAGAACTGTGCTACACAGTAAAGGATGTTGCACTGAGTAGGGTATCAGGAACAAGGTGCAATTAAATTAAAAGACAGGCCAACCTCATCTGCTGGAATGGATCCTTTGATGCCTAAATGTCCACAGCATGAATGCAGTGCTCTTGCGGTAAATATGTTTTACCAGGCAAAGACTTGAGAGAATCCTATCCCCATGTGGGATGGAAACTGTGTGTGTGTATGTGGGGGGGGGGGGCTGCCTGGCTGCCCTATCCCCATCACACTAGCATTTGAAGTCTTTAGTTTGAGAAACTAGGGAAATGTGCAATCACACCTAAAACATTTTTATTGCTACAGCGTTCCTCTGTGCCTCTTTGTCTGGACCCCGCTGAGCAGCCCTGGGAGGTCACTGATCTGCCCGTGCTGTTACATTGGCACTGTTTTCCCTAAGGTTTCCTGTAAATTAAGTCATACACCACATACATTTAGGTACACCTAAAACAAACAAACAAACGAAAAAGCCACCACAGTATAGGGACTGGAGAGATGGCTCACATGTTAAGCGCACTTTCAGAGAACTCTGGTTCGATTCCCGGTGCCGACATGGTGGCTCCCATGCATCTGCAGCTCCAGTTCCGGGAGTCTGAGGCCCTCTCATGTCCTTCTTGGGTACCAGGCACGTGTGTGTTGCACAGACATGTGTGAGAAAACCCTCACCCGCATAAAAAAATAATAAATCTTTGGAAAAAACTACATAACGAATACAACAGTCAAATAACTTGTTATACTCATGTCTAATTCATAACTGTTTTTTTGCTAGTGTGCATATATTAATTGTATGCGTATGTTAAAATGTGTCTATTTGATTTCCCCCTGTTGATTTGGGATACTGTGGTGCTCAGGCTATGCTACGTGTGCTCTCCTCCATCCCTCCTTATCGTATCAAACGACGGTTGCTTTCCAGACAGCGCCTTTCCCTGAAACGTCCAATTTGCAAGCAACTTTTGACTTCACTTTGCACCTGGGTAGACACACGGACGGGAAGAGTGCCTTCTGTCTGTCACCGCCCAAGCAGCACACACTGATGAGGACTCGTTCTGGGAAAGAGACAAGATGCCACCCTGTGTCTTTATCGGGTAATTTGACGAAAAGAAGAGCATAAGCCCCTCACCCGCACCCAGAAAAGAGGTAGTAGACACATGTCACAGCAAGGGCGATGACCATGTATCATCTGACCACCTCGTGCCCCTGTCAAGGAACAACAGGCAGGGGACTTCCTGTTGTTCCAGGGGCTTCCGCTGGGCTTGTCCCGGCAGGTGACATGGTCTACTCAGCCACCATCTGCCGGTTCCCCCCATCCACGTGGGAATGAGGGGCAAGCGCAGGGAGGCAGGGAGCGTAGAAGGTTGGAAGGAGGACACTGGGGGTTAGTGTCATCAGCAAGGAAGGCGGCTTGAGCCCAGCTCCCATGGGGAAGACATAGAAGTCACAGTCTCAGATGCTGGGTAGAGTTGGGAGTCCCTAGAGGTCAGGCTAAGGGTACCTTTCAATGTGAAGGATGCTTCACGTTTCCACCTGCACCAGCCCGCAGCCTCAGCAGAGGCAACCCCCAGGGTCCTCTTCTTTGATCTGCCCGCGTCTTATTGTTGCACCGCTCCATGGGATTTATTTGACCCGTTTATTCTACAGAGAGTGCAACAATGCTTGTGAGGGGATCCGTATATGACCTTCTGAGAAGCAACTACACGAAGCCCTCCTACCGTGGGGCTGGCGATCATTACTTATTTGATAGTCTGTATTTCCTGACAGATGGTGGAACCCCCAGAGAGTACTATCCTGCTCACTGCTTTGTTTCCTGTAAAAAACAAAACAAAACAAAACTGCCTGCCACACTCATGAGTGAATGAATGAATGGTCTCTTTTTTCTGCTATTAACAAAGTAAGCCAAATATACACATGCAAGAAATGAAATGTATAAGTAACTAAGCCTACTTGCCTGAATTATGAACCAGTTATAAACTTACTATATTCCACCATTCCTATCTCTTGACCATCTTTGGGTTTTATGTAGGTTGTAGGTTAAAGAGGTCCTTTGGATAGGATGTTGAGAAGTGCCAAATAACGTGTTACGAATGGGCCAATTCTTCCAGAAGATACATAACCATTACCCGTGTGTGCACCAACAGCAGAACACCCAAGTAGAGGGGGGACATAAATGGAACTGAGACTTAGATTCTGCCTGAAATAAGACAAGTGCAGGAGGCAGAAAATCAGGAGTCACACAGTCTACCTCAACAATAGCATTGATCCTGGGTCTTTGGGCGTATACAGACTATGCCATCCAACAACAGCAGAGCACACATTCTCCTTGGTTCTACAAGGAACACTCACCAGAGTCCTGATCACCCGAGACGCCACAGCAAATAAGAAAGATCAGAGACAGATTGATGTCTGCTCTCTGGCACCAAGGGGATGAAGACAGATGTCAACCAGAGACAGACAACTGGAAAAGCAAAGGACAGAGATTAAACAGCACAGGGGTCAAGGAACAAACCTGCATGGAAGTCTCGAGCTATTCTGAGCTAAATGAAAATGAAAGCGAAAATTTGTCAAAATTGATGGCACGTACCAGAAACAATGCTTTGAGGGAAATTTGAAGTACATAGGTAAATACTGTGATGCTACCCATAAGAAATGAAATTTTGTCACATACGGAAATGTGGATGGAAATAGAGGATATTATATGAAGTAAGCCCAGGCACAGAAAGACGGATGCTGCATGTCCCCACTCACAGGTAGACACTGCAAACCCTGATTTCATATAACAGAGTGTACTAGCAATCCCTGGAGGTGCAGACAGTCTGGAAAGAAGGGCGCGAAAGGTCAACACAGAATCCAAACTCAGCTTGGAGATGGATCTCTGGGCACGTCTGTGTGTGTGGCAGCGTGTCCCGATAGAGTTCACTGAAGCAGGAAGACCTGCCACTCTGGATGAAACCATTCCCTGGACTGCATGGCCAGAGAAGGGGAGCCAAGCAGAGCAGGACTCGTTTTTTTCCCTGCTTCAAGCTGCTCCACCAGCTGCTCCAAGCCCCTGCCGCCTTGACCTCCCCGAGAACCGTGAGCCAGAACCAACGTTCTCCCTTAAGCTGTGTTTCATTGGGGTGTTTTTATCACAGCAGCAGAGAAAGAAACCGGGTCAGTTGACAGAGGGAGTTCGCACACCATGCACTAAAACTGGAGCTTGACAGGAGGAATAAGCCCCGTTTACTCTACAGCAAACTGAGGTGACTGAGAAATGACATCACAAAGTGCTGGCAAGAAATGTGGAGCAATAGGAATGCTCGCTCACTGTAGTGGGAACCAAAACAATACAGTGTGCTACGGAGGACTCACCGTGCCATCCATCGGTTCTTAATGTCTACCCAGCAAGCTGCGCTCGACACGCCAATGACCGCTTGCACACAGACGTGGCAGCTTCGCGCACAACTGCCAGGACCCGGAAGGGCAACTGAAACGCTCTTCGTCAAATGAATGGGCAAACGGTGGCACTTTCAGACGGCAGAGTACTAAACAGCACCGAAATGAGAGAGGGGGACTGCAGAGATGTGACAAGGCCGTAGGTGCGTACCATTACGTAAAAAGAAGACAAATGCAAAGACCGCCCACTGTATGGTTTTGACTACATGGACGTTCCAGAAAAGTAGTGTGTCTTTCTTGTTTTGCTTTGAGACAGGGTCTTGCTGTGCAGCCCTGGCGGGCCTGAAACGCAGAGAGAGTTGTGTCTCTGCCTCCCAAATGCTGGGATTAAGGCCGCGTGCCCCCAGGCTGGCTCAGGAAAAACTACACAATGAAAAGATCAGTGTTTGCCACCTGCGGTGTGGCGAGTGAGCAGATGGGGCAGGGAGGTGTGGGCGCGGAAACATGCAACGGAAAACTCCGACGACGGGGAGGCTGTGTACGTACAAGTGCTCAAACCCGCAGAATGCGCACGTAAGTGAACCCCGATGGTCCTCAGTAACGATGTGCAGACTAGACACAGGTCCAGCAGTCGTAACAAAAGTACGTGTCGAGGAAGGAGACGATGAGGTAGATGGCATACTTAGAAGGCAGAAGGAATACGGGGGAAAAAATCTCTGTACCTTCTACTCAATTTTGCCAATCGCCAAAACCAACTCTAACACGGAAAGTCTAATGGTTGTGTTTGATTTTTAAAACTGACCCAAAAGAGGAGGTAGCCATAAGTAAACACGCAATCTTAGGAGGTAATGGATATTCTCTGTAAACAGCGGTTGGTCAGGGCCCATTCGAGAGTGGGAGGGGGGGCAGGGCAGGGTAGAATGGGGTGGGGTGGGACAGGATAGGGCAGGGTAGGGTGGGGTGGGGTGGGGCGGGGCAGGGTAGGGGGTGTGGGGCGGGGCAGGGTAGGTTAGGGGGTGAGGTGAAGGGGGTAGGGCAGGGTAGGGCAGGGTGGGTAGGGGTGGCGCAGGGCAGAATAAGAGGGGGCAGGGTGTTTAAACCCCCAGGGGAAAGACAGAATCACAAGACGGCTTCACAGAAAGTCTAGAGCTACCCATGAGCAAGAGCACCAGGTGGCCTTCCTCCCTGGACTTCAGGATAGAAGGAACCCACGGGAAGCTCCCGGAACCAGCCCAGCTCAGCTGGCAATCCCACTGCCCCCTCTTCCTTCAAAGCCACGGCAGCATTTTCAGGATTAGAAGGCAGAGCTTTCTGGCTCCTTCGTGGTGAGTCAGAGAAGCCTTGTGAGCAGCCATGAGGGAGAGGAAGCATCAGCCTGAGGAGGCCGGGGGTGTGGGAGTCGAATCTCTCCCTTTTCAGGCTGACTGTTCGCTCAAGATGCTGATGTGCTTCTCTTTGTTTGGAGGGAAGAGACTGAAGCTTGCGTCTAAACTCCTCACTAATTAGAAGCCACACCAGGCAAAACCTCTAAGCCTTTTCAGCCCTGAAAGGAAAAAGCGGCACCAAGTTAACACTCCTCAGAATGGAGTCCCTAATACCCGGGAAACACAGAAACTGTGAAAAACGCCTGTGCAGCCCGCAGGCACCGGCATTTAGCGGGGGACAAGGTGTGGAAGGGGGAGTGAAAAACTGTGGGAGCTGTGGCTGGTTCCCCCCCCAAACAGACCCTGGCTCCACATTCTCTCCCTAGTTACAGGTTCAGCAGGCCAGAAGCAAGCATGAGAAAGGCGGGGGGGGGGCAGGGGGATTCAGAAAGAACAGGCAGGACAAACTCAGCCACAGGTGTGGACTCTGAGACGGACTCAGAGCAGCGAGTATCTGTGATGAGCATGAAGGACACTGCCCTTGTGGCCAAACTGTGATGCTGACATTGTCTGGGTCGCACATGGAGGCCCTAGTTCACTGGAAGGACTGGAAACAGGTTTGGAGATGCCCTGGCCTTAGAACAGCAGTCAGTGTGCAAGGCCCAGTGTGTTTCACGCATCAGGGTAATTTTACCACGTAGCAAATAAGGGAGGCGGGGGTCCTTGGTGAGGCAGGGGGTGTGGGGGAAGTCTAGGGTGGTCCCGGGTTCTAGCTTCAGAGCAGATTGGAACCCTAATCTACCACTCCCTGCTCTATGGCCCGGAGAAGGCCCCTCCCCTGCCTGCATCCTGAGTTAAGGGCTCCAAGGGCTCCATCAACCACCTAGCAGGCCTGAGAGCCTTGGGGTGGGGCATGTGAAGGCTTTGTGTCTACAAAGAAAGAAGAGTGACAGGATCTCGATATTCTGCCTTGAGAAGTTCAACGCATCAAGCAAGCCTGGTGCAGGCCAGACATGACAAAGACAAGGGTCACAGAGCCTGAAATGCAAGACATTGCACTGGGAACAGCCCGCAGATAATGGTGGAGCAAGATTCTTAGAAGGACTCAACACCAGGGCTAGCCTCCTCGCAGCCTGGGCTCTTACGTCACGGGCTTAAGAGCCACTTTTGTTTAAAAAATCACTGACCGTCTGCAGCTGTGCAGTGGGCAACTAACAATAGGGTGCCTTGATTTGGGGGGGTTAGACAGCCGCTCGAAATGGAAAGTCTTTGCCTCCGATTGGCAACATGAGGCAGACTGCACCAAATTCACTTTCTCTCCCTCTCACACGGCTGAAGTCACCAAAGCCAGGGCGACTGCGTCCCAAGCCCTGCAGGCACATCCTAGCCCAGGATGGGGAGCGACTGCGTCCCAAGCCCTGCAGGCACATCCTAGCCCAGGATGGGGAGCAACTGCCACCTTGTCCTGCAGACCCTTAGACAGCACGGAAGAGAACCAGCTGTTACCTCAGCTAACTTCACTTTACGCCCGAGCGGTTCTCTTCCTCAGCGTTTTCATCTCCATCTTCACCTTCGGTTGCAGGATCATCAGGCCTTGCGGGCAATCGTCTCTCCTGACATGACCAGACCCTGAAGAACCAGAGCTGAGGTGATGGACCAAGCAGCTGCCCTTGCACCCCAGGCTCCCGGACTGTGTGCCGCCTGCTGACTCCTCTTCACCAAGACCCCGCTGAAGTCCGTCAGCCCTCCACAGGAAAGATTGGCTGGGGAGATGTTGTGTGACCACGGGGGATCTTTCCTGTTTACCCCTCCTGTCCCTGTCTTCTCCCCCTCCCAACCCTTCTGGCCCAGGTCAGTCAGGGCCAGCATCTACTTGCTTGTACGTTGGGCAGTTACTGAACCCCGCCCCAACCTCTCAGTTTTGGAGTCAGACTCTTTCTAAGTGTCTTCCTGTCTCGGCACCCCAGGGTACCGAGGTGACAGTGATGGGCCACCATGCCTGGCTCCAGTTTCTAGCTCATAGGGAAACTGAAATTCAGAGAGCTCATACTGCCTTTGCCCAAGGGAAGACCTTCAAAGCCAGATCTCACTACAGATGCCAGGACTGTCCCTGGACCCCTGATGGGGTGGGGGATAGAGAGGCAGAATTCTGTTGCTGCCGCTCCTCACTCACCAAACTGTGTTGTGGGGAGACCTAATAGATGTGTGCTGAGGCTGCCTTGCTGACAGGTACCCCCGGCAGATCATTCCGTGGCTCTGAGCTGACCACACAGAGTGTGTCAGGCGGCATCTTTAGTCCCTATCGTGGCAATATTAAGCCACCCAAGGTAGGGATGTCCTCTGATATTTTATTGAAGAAGAAGCCAGGAAAGTAGAGAACCAAAGGTCTGCTCCCTGATCTCTGAGACTCAATCAGAACCCAGACAGAGTGTCTCCTTCGGCCCAGCTCTTTTACCCCCCCCCCATAAGTTCTATGTGCGTGGTCAGCGCTTCAGATACATAAGATCTCTCCCTGCAGGTCCCTGCTGAATGAGGTACCAAACAAGGAAAGAATCCATCACCGAGAGTGCGCATCTCGGCTCTGTCAGCTTGACACAGTCTACTATCACGTCTGCTGCAGGTTTCTGTTCTGTGGCCGCCTTTAGCGTATTCTTCTTCGCACGAACTTACTAGATTTCCGGTTAAGAGGCCACAGACAGACAGACAGACAGACATCACAGCCAGGCCTGGAATCTGGGAACAGAAAACTGTGGAGGAGTCCTGGACTACTCTAGGAGGCTGAGGAAACCTGGAGCTCCTGACATTGGAGAGATAGAGAAATCACTGCCCACCTTCCCAGAGGCAGCCTCCGGCTTCACCTGAGCAGTAACCATGGCCTGGACTGCCACCCATGGCCCAGGGGACAGGGCTGAGGCTGGGTGACCAACCTCACCAGTTACCTACAGCATCAGGACTGCCTGGCACTGTTTATGAGCAATTGCTATTAAGTGCTTGGCTTAGAATTTTCTGAGCCCTTGTATTTGTGGATTTATAATTAGTAATGTGTGGTCACTGTTTCTTCAGGCACTGGTTCTACGCTCTGACCCTCTCCTGTTCTTGACTTCCGTGAAGTCAAGTCAGCTAGCTCACTGGTTCTCTGTGTTTACAAAGCTTCTTTGTTTCCTTATGTGTTTCATTTTGAATATTTCTATTGCTATGTCTTCAAGTTAAATTTTTTTTTCCTCTATCAATTCTGCCGCTATTGCCCAGTATACTTCTTAGCTTGGACATTATGCTTTTCACCTTTAAAGTTTGGTTTTGATTAAACAACAACAAAAAATAAAAACAAAAAAACAAAACCAAAATCCCTTCCCACTGCTCTACGTAACCATTACAAGACACGAGATACGGTTGTAATAACTGACTGCCTTTGCATATTCAAACACCAGTGTCAGTTCCGAACCATCGATTTTTCTCCTCATTGCACCTTGGATTTTCTTTCCTCTTTGGATACCTAATAAATTTTTGTAGACAAATTTTACTTTTGGGGGTGCAAGGTATGTTTGTATGGCTGTAATCATTTTCTAGCTTTCTCCTGCCATGAAAAATAAATAGGTTGTTACAGGACTTGCTTTAAGGATTTGCCAAGTGGGTCCATGGCTGTGCTTGGTGTGGAGCAAATTCATCTTTACTGCCAAGGACTCATCAGAGAATTCATCCCGGTACCCATGCATTCAGGGGTCTGGTGGGAGCTGTCTCTCTTGGCCATTGTGAGCCCCACCCACTGTTTTCTGTAGTGATGGGGGATGTCATTCTGTAAATATGTTTCTCTTATTGATTAATGAATGAGGAAGGCACTGTTCAGCTAATGAGACAGAATGATAGGTGGGACTAGGAGACAAGGAGGATTCTGGGAAGTGTAGGCAGAGTAGCAGTCGCCATGTGATCCCAGGAATGAGAGGACTCGAGCAAAGCACTCTCTGGTAAGAGAAGACCATGTAGAAATACTTAGATTAAGAGAAATGGGTTAATAATTAAGATAGAGCCAGTCAATAAGAAGCCCTAGACATTGGCCAACAGTTTTATACTTAATATAAGTCTCTGAGTGTTCATTTGGGGCTGATGCGGCTGTGGGAACAGGCTGGCGGGAAAGAGTGCTCCTAACGCAGTAGTCTTAGGTATTTCCCCAACATGTGCTGATTAGTACAGGCAGGGGTATGCTAGAGGTGAGAGAAGGACCCTCCCCATATCTGAAGTCTTCTCTGATGTCCTGTCCCAACCAAGTCCAGTACATAAGTACACCTCAGACTCTGAGCTCCCTCTCCTCAGACACTGAGCTCTCTCTCCTCAGACTCTGCCTGGGTTGCTCCTTCCTGCAGCCCCAGCTGGGGGGGTTATTACAAGTCTGTAAATGGGGGTGATCACAGGCTACTGACACTATTCCCTGTGCTTTAGGGATGGTTGTCCTGGCTAGAATGATCTCCAGTGTCATAAGAGCATTGTTCCATGGAGTCTTCTATGTGTTTGGTTTCAGGCAAGAAGGTAAACCCAGTTTCCATTATTCGGCATTGGAGGAATCAATCACATAGCTCTTTTGGTGTATGTGTGTGGAGGGGTGTAGCCTAAGTAGCTTCAGATATCTTATGTAGTTGAGAATGGTCTTGACCTCAGCACTTCTCCCAAGTGCTGAGATTACAGGTGTGTACTACCATGCCTAATTTTAGCTTCATGAATCTGGGTAAGCCCTCTGCTAGAGGAGTCTACATTGCTAGCCCTCTGCCAGAGTCTACATTGCTAGCCCCTTTCGCACGACACTTTAAGACTGAGTCTGTCCATTCTCTAAGGTCTGTGCTTTATTCACTACCACAGACTCTGCTGCAATTTGTCACTGTGTGGGCCACCACAAGGCTCTGGCTTATCTCTTTTTTTTTTTTTTGGTACACGGAGTTCAACCCTATTGAAGCAGAAGCTTATCTGTGTCTATATGGAGAGGTCCAGAGATAAAGTGTCATCATGCCTTGTATAGTTGGGACACGCTGTTCTGTAATGCACATGCATATGCTCTATGCTCTCTCTCTCTCTCTCTCTCTCTCTCTCTCTCTCACACACACACACACACACACCATCTTCAATAGGAGTCTGAAGACAAAGGTACTAGAATCAGCAAACACAGAACATGAGCACGAACAAGGCGTGGCTTCACATGGGGGGCGGCGGGGGGGTCTGTGACGTGACCCCAGTGGAAACAGAGGCATCACTTTACCATTTCATACCTGGGAACTGGAGTGCAAAGTGCTGCAATGACAAATCCTTATTTTTGATTCCCCCGATCTCAGCTTCCCCAAATCCCAGGTAAGTGATGACACTGTGTCAGTAAAATCTGTCACTCAGGAAAAGCTTCATGGGAACATCCAGGAGCAGGTTGGGCACTTTTCCTGTCTACCATAGGTGGGCTGAGGAAAAGAATCTGGTGGAGAGAGGAAGGAGAGGCAAAAAGGGAGGGAGGGAGGGAGGGACGGAGGGAGGGAGGGAGGGTGCACCATTACAAGTGAGAGACTCCTGGGCCCTAGAACCTCAGCTAAGTCTCTGAGAATTGAATTTATTTTATATGGGAGCCAGGCTAAATTGGAGGCCCATTGCAGAAGGCAAGAGCGAACCCACACTTAGAGACCTGTTATGGTACATGGAAATCACTATGCCTGGCATCCCAGAGAAAGCTCATCTCTTTGTAGGCACCAACCGCACACACAAAGGAAGCTGCTAAGAAGGAAGAGGAGAGGAAGCAAGACGGGGTGAGAGCAAGAACAGCAAAGAAAATCGCGCTTGAGGACAAGGACTTGCAGCCACTGCAGACTGAGGTCTGCCAGAGAGCACGCCTGCAGGGTTTCTAGGCAGGGCTGGTTGCTCTGGGCAAGCCTTGCCCGTGGCTACCTTCAAGGGGTCTCTGTTCACACCGGATCCGAAAGGGACTCTGCCCTATGCCAGCACTAGAGGTGATCTGACGTTACCATGGAGACATGAATCTCCAAGGGGACTGGATTTAGAGTTTTCAAGTCAGGGAAGGGTCTTATGAGAAAGGCTGTGTTGCAAGAATTCTTCCCTGAGGAAGACTTCAGCATCTACTCCTCCAAACGACAAACCAAAGCGTGGTTCCACCTAAGTTCACCAAGGGAAACCAACACATGGATTGGGTTTGTGTATGCGGCATGGGTGAGGGGTCAGTGGCAGAACTGTGGGGGACCCCACGGCTCCATCGAGCAGGGGTGCTGGCTCCCCCACGTCTGCACAGATGGAACCCTTGTTGGTTAACCTCCCCAGCCTTGCACTCTAGCTCTGGGGAGCTCTAGGCCACGTGTAAGGGCAGAATTGCACACGTGGCCGGAAGAGCCGTTAGGAGCCCAGGTGAGGGCTCAGTGACCCTCCCCACCCATCCTTCCACGAGGGGATGTCCACAGTCGCTCAGGCTAGTCCTGATGGACTCCTATAAGTAGACACAGCTCGGCTGAAGTTTTGGCAGAGGGAGAATCACGTTCTTTCCACAAGAGTCTACCAGGTGCCACCTCTGGCTTCTAGAACTGAAGAGACAGACCTCGAATCCAAATGGGCAGGGCAGGCTATGAATTCTGGCTTAAAATATTCAAAATCAAGACCAAGTGCCACAGCTTCAGGCAGCGGGTGGTTCCAGATTGCAGAGAGATGGGAGACAGACGAGAGATTACCACAGATTCTGGGTACGGTTTAAACCCCCACCAGCGCAGCCTAATCAGTGAGCTCCAGGTTCAGTGAGAAACTGTGTTTCAACATGTAAGTTGGGGACACGATTAAGAAAGACTCCTGACATTTACCTCTGACCTCCACAAGTACACACAGACACAAAACACACACACACAAACAATGATATACATATCTCATGTATGTATTTGACTATGGTCTGAGTTGGTGGTCCAATCAAATCCTTACAACACTGTCAGGTAACAAATTTATTCCCAGACCATCAAGATGACTCAGTGGGTACAGACAGTTGTCACCAGGCCCAACGACCTGAGCTCAGCTTCTAGGAGCCAGGAGGTGAAAGGTGAGAGCTGACCTCTTCTTCCTCTGACCCTCATACCTGCCCCAAGGAGCATCAGGGCCTCTCAGAAATATACTAAGAAGTAAATAAATAATAAGTAAACAAATGTAGTTAAAGTGTTGATGTCATTTTAAAAGAAAAGCAAACTTATTCTCCCTCTCTGAGTTAGGAGGTGTAAAGAGAAGCCTTCCCACCAGCCTGGTTCTAGAGCCGCATGAGTCCCAAATAAACACACAGGAGGCTATATTAATTATGAAGCTGTTGGCCTTGCTTGTTTCTTACTGGCTAGCTCTGACTTAAGTAATTACCCCATAATTGTTAATCTAAGTATTTCTCTTACCGGAGAATAGTTCCGGGCTTCCTACCCCATGGTGTTACATCTTGACTCTCTGTGTTTCTCCTTCCCAGAGTCCTCCTATCTTGGTTCCCTAAAGGCCAGCAGTGCTTTATTGACATATACACAGGACATCCCCAACAAGGAGGCTCAGAGAAGTAGCGGCTGCTTGCTCAGCCACAGTGCTGTCTCCTAGGCAAAGCAGGAGCCAAGCTGGCCTCTCACGCACTAAGGCCAGGCTGCCTACAGCAGCACCTTGTTCTCACAAACCAAACACCACCAAGACACACGTTAAAGTCAGATTTAAAAACAAAACCAAAAAGCAACTCTGTGACGAGAAAGATTAAGAAGAGCCACGGTGGAAAGAGGGGAGGGGCACATGGGTCTGACTGTTTGGCCCTGAACACCTGTTGTGGGCTCCTTGCTGCACAACTGAGCCTCTTCCCTTTTCAGGGCTCGCAGAGAAGGGGGCGGGGCAGAGTCAGGCTCAGGACAAACAGTGACACAGACAGAAGCAGTCCAAAAGCACACGGGTGTCTGGGTGTGACTCGGGCTGGCTCAGAGCAGTCCCATCAAGTCCCAGCGAGGCTTCAAGGCCGTGGACCCTGGAACAGAACTCCCCCTGGCTCCCGTATCTGGCTGGGCTGGAGCGGTTCATGCTTCGCCCCGAGCAGAAGGGCATCTGGATGTTCTCCTATCTAATTGAAGCTGCAGACATCTTTGAATCTAAGTCAGCGAGACGACAGCTTCCCAGGAAAGGACAAATGCATTTTGTGGGGCAGGTGGGCCGAGGAGGCTGGGGGAAGTGTGAGGTACTTGGGATGTTTTGGCCACAGAGGCTTCCTGGAGCAGGATTGAGACCTGAGGCAGGAACCGAGGGGACAGTGGCAGACGCTGCACTGCAGGCTCAGCAGAGCTGGTCACATTCGTGATGAGGACACACGCACCGGACCAAGGTCACCGCTGAGCTGAGAGTATGAATCTGGGTCATACAACCTGTCTCTAGCAGGTGGCGCAAGAACCACAGATGTGTCTGTAGACACTGGTGAGGGAGCAGTAGCCCTCTGACACATCCCTGAAGGTTTGATCTTAACCCACGTTCCCTGTCCCCACTGTCCCATCATCCTCCTCATTCTCAGCTGTGCCAGACTGCAGGGAGGCCCAACTCCCAAACCCACAGCCCTCATACCTCTCACATCGCCCTGTGGAAAACAACACGCACACATACACACACATACACATACACACACACACATACAGGCACACACACACATACAGACACACACATATATACACATACACACATGCTCACACATACATACACACACATATACACATACACACCATGCTCACACACATACACACATACAGACACACACACATATATACATACACACATACACACACATGCACACACACAGACACACATACAGATACACACACATATATATACATACACACACATACACACATACAGACACACACATACTCACACATACATACACACATATACACACATACACACAGGTCACAGATAAATTTTTGTCAACTTGACACAAGCTAGAGTCATCTGGGAAGAGAAAACCTCAGCAGTAGGTACACCCGTAGGGCATCTTCTTAATTTGTGATTGATGTGGGGGGCCCAGCTCACAGTGGACAGCGCCACTCCTGGGCTGGTGGTCCTGGATTCTGTAAGGAAACAGGCTGAGCAAGCCAGTGAGCAGCATCCTCCACGGCCTCTGCATCGGCTCCTGCCTCCAGGTTCCTGCCCTGCTTGAGTTCCTGCCCTGGCTGCCTTGGATGATGAGCTGTGATGCTGAAATGGTCATGATGTTTCATCATAGCCCTAGTAATCCTGCCTTAGACAGTCCACTTTGCTCTAGATTATAATCTCATCTCTCCCTGGGCCCACAGTGGGCACACCTCTTGGAAATCAGGGCTCCATACATATGTGAGAACTCAGGGCTCCATACACATATGAGAACTTGGGACTCCGTGAATATGTGGGGACTTCATGCATGTGTAAGAACTCAGGACTCCATACAGATATGAATGATGCATTCATGAAGCACAGTCCACAGACAGCTCTCTCTCTCTCTCTCTCTCTCTCTCTCTCTCTCTCTCTCTCTCTCTCCCCACTTAGAGATTTGGAGAGAATGTTGTCAGATAAAACGATACCATATGGCAAATAAGAGGAACACATCCACAGGGAACCAGTCCAACCATTCCCATCTCACCCCCCCCCCCCCAGTCAACGGCACCAAGTCCAGGTTGTTACTAAGGACGCTGCCTGATTTCTCAAAGGGCCAGGTCCTCCCCCTAACTAGACTTCCTATACATTGGGGTGGAACCAACTTCAGACAACTGCACCATACCTGTAAAAGGGAGGAAGGAAGAGTAGGATGCTTGGGGCTTGGGTAGCTAGGACCAGAGCTAGCCTCCGGACCATGCTACATAACATTCTGCATCCTCCTCTTGACTGCCCCACAGGCTTGGGGCTGATGCTACAACTGAACATACTGGCCAGGCCTTCCTCCTAAGCGTATGGGGGTCTGGAACTGTGGGGAGGGTGTTTCCCCACTCCTCTGTGATTTTAATTGTCATCCTGACACAGATAGAAGCACCTGAGGATGGGTCTCCATGAGGGACGGTCTTCACCAGGTTGGGCTATGGGCATGTCAATGGGGCATTGTCTTATTTGCATTAATTGACGTCACTGTCACAGTTCCCTGGTTTGGGTCCCTGGACTACACAAGAGCAGAGAGGGCAAAGAACCAAGTGCACCGCATGGGTGCGTTTGCCTCTCTGTGCCCGTGGTTATGGATGCAGCGTCACCGGCTGTCTTGGGCACCTGCATCTGTGATTTCTCCACAGGGATGGCCTGTGACCTGGAATCTCAAGCTGAACCAAACCCAGTTTGCCTGCGATTCCTTCTGTCAGATGTCTTATCACTGCAACAGAAATTAAACCGAGACACCCTGCATTCCACCCCAGCCCATCTTTGCAGACGGTGGCTCCAAAGTGAACAGACCACTTCTGTATCTGGTGACTTCAATGAATCTTCATGCCTGGAATGTCAGGGAGGTTGGTAAGTTAATTCAGTGAAGAGTTTCCAGAGGAACTGCATCTACCGTGGACTCTACCTGCAGCAGCAGCAGCAGCAGCAGGCTCTGAGCTAGAGACGAAAGATCAAGAAGGGAAAAGAACGGATAATGTTCCCTACATCACCAATGGTGCTCCTGGCAGTCTGGTCTCCCAGCCACAGATGGCAGGCTGAGCCCTGACGGGGGTTTCCACTATTCACAGGCAGCCACCCGGAGCAAAGCATGGGGCCCAAAGCCCGGCAGAGGGTGAGGGACAGACGATGGCTCTTTCAAATCCCCGGGAAGCTACCAGGAAGACGATTCCGCAGCTAAGACTGAAGCCCTGGATGCATCCAGGAAGAGGACCGTCAGAGACTCTCCTGGGCGTAAGAAAGGCAGATGGAAAATGAGAAGTTGGAAAGAAGAAAAGAACCAGGAAGAGTGGAAGTCAGCTTCCCAACGCTGTGATTAAAACATCTGAGCTAATCGACTTAAACTGAAGAAAGGTTCGCTTGGCTTACTTGCTTCCATCTGTGGCTGGGAGGCAGAGCAGAGGTCTCACCGTCATAGCGACACGAAAAGGCAGACAGGAAGGAACGGAAGTCCCACTGTCCCTCAGCCATTTAACTTCCTCCACTAGACCTATCCCTGGAGATTCCACCACCACCTCCCCGCAGGACCGCAGGCCTTTGGGGGATAAACTGTAAGAGACAGGTTTAATGTGGTCATAACCAAGATGGGAAGGTGAGGTCTGTAGGAGCACGGAGGTGAAACCAGGCTGTGGCAAAGCCCTTTTGGTCCCCAGACAAAAGCGAACAATGATCCCGGAAGACCTGTTAGGCACTTGGACCTCTACACGACAGGCATCCAGAGGACAGAAATGGATAATACCTTTCTAAAATGTCACACTTTCATGCTCTGCACGACAAAGGTTGGCCTCGGGAACGCAGGCGTTTCTGCCTCTGGCTCAGGCACTGAACTGTGCCACTCAAGATACAGGCGTGGATGGTCCAGAGGGGGTGGGGGACCCAAGGGAAAACCAGATGAATGGGTCACATAAAGAGATTCTCACCACGAGCAGTGTGGAGAAGCATGGGGAGAGAGCGCCGAGGGCTAGATCTGAGCATTTCTTCAGCTCACCCCAGTGAGGCTCACACTAAGGACACTGAGGAGCAAGAGAACAATGAAGACATTGCAGAGCTGCTGACCCCCGCCTTAGTGAGCTGACCATGACCTTAGTGAGCTGACTATGACCTTAGTGAGTTGACCATGACTTTAATGAGTTGACTATGACCTTAGTGAGTTGACCATGACCTTAATGAGTTGACTATGACCTTAGTGAGCTATTTACCATGACCTTAGTGAGCTGACCATGACCTTAGTGAGTTGACCATGACCTTAGTGAGCTGACCATGACCTTAGTGAGCTGACCATGACCTTAATGAGTTGACTATGACCTTAGTGAGCTATTGACCATGACCTTAGTGAGCTGTTGACCATGACCTTAATGAGCTGACCATAACCTTAGTGAACTGACCATGACCTTAGTGAGCTATTGACCATGACCTTAGTGAGTTGACCATGACCTTAGTGAGCTGACCATGACCTTTGGTTCCTGGGAAATGTAGACAACAATAGGAGAGCCAGGGGTCCACACCTCTGTGCTCACAAAGGCAGTGGGAGGGGAGCAGCTCTGAGTGGAGGCTGGAGGGGCCGTCTTCATAGCTGCCACCCAGCGGCCCAGCCCACAAGCATGCCACATGGCTGACATCTGTAATCTTGGACTTGCTGCCTCTACCTACCTAACAGGGAATCCCGCCTATGACGAGGCAAGCCTCCATAACACAAAGGCACAGAGAGCCCCAGCCCTTGGAAGGGACATGGCCAAGAGCCGCCCATCTGCATGTCCCAGCGTTTCTGGGACCCCTCCAATTCTGTCCTTGCTGCCACCAGCTACACCCAAGCTACTTCCTTCATGAAAACAGATGCAAGCTCTGCTGTTCGGCTTTCCACCTTGCCCTCCTCAGATCCCCTGCTGTAAATCTCTGGGCTCCTCTTCTGCTCTCAGAAGGATCCAGTCTTCAGCACGTCCACCCTCCCATGCCAGCTGCAGCTGTCTGCTTGAGCCTTTACCCCTTGCACTCATCCCCACACACCGGCCACTTGATCAGGTCTCGGGCAGTCCCTCTGTCCTCTCCCCTCTCCCCTGCCTCGAGACTCTCGCCTCCAGATCACAGTAAGCTTCCACTGTTCCCTCATCCCCTAAGACTCACATCTTCCCTGAGGAATCCATACAATCAGAATTACATACTCTCCTGCCCTTTCTACACTGCAAGTTTATCCTTTCATCTGAGCTCAGCATCCCACAGCTCAGTCTTTTGTAAAGAGAACAAATAAAATCGTGTTTGCCAAGCGCAGGCAAGAAATTGATCACCCCTGGGAGAACTTAGCACCCAAGATCATGTCAAGCTCCTTCCAGGAGGCCAGGTCTATAAGATGACCTGACTCCATCTGGGTAGCTCAGCCATATTCCCAGAATCCCACCATCTACCCATCTACTCCAGGCATGGACAATGGGGAAAAAAAGATTTAACTGCATTATCAAATTTAAAAAAAACTGTTGCTAAATTCAGAGTAAAATAAAGCATCTAACTGCTTCTAAGGGGTACAGACTGTGTGCCTTGCACATAGTAGGTGTTCAATAAAAGCTAAGAGTGGGCAAAGGGAATGCAGTGACTGAGAGGTCAGCATCCAGTTCGCTTTCTTGCCCAAAACACAGGTGGGAGCCCAAAGGAGCTTCCTACAGCCATTCTGGACCAAAGTTACAGTGCAGATACCAAATCCACCACCCTCAGAAGAAGACGAAGGTCACCGCTCCCATCTCCACAGGAATGTGACAGAGAGCAAAGCTGCCACACAGCGGCAGACACGGAGATGTCCCCTCCCCTGGGACAGAGCTGCCGCCCAGCACGCTCACCTGGAGGAGAGCAGGCAAGGGTGCTTTGGGCAGGACTGGGCACCTCAGTGATGCTCTAGTTACATCCTGGGGAAGAGCTCCTGCAAGCTCAGCCTGGGCCCCGAGGAGCCCTGTAATGTCAGCAGGCAGCCCAAGTCACGCCAAGCACTCTCACTAATACAGTTAATTAAGGTCATTAAGCTATGGATGTGAGAACAGTCAACCAGAGGATGTTTAAGTAAGGAGGCAACTGCTTTATAAGAAGCCTTGTGGTGGGAGAGCAGCAGTAGAGGGTGCCCAGCGTGGCAGCGTGATCCGAAGCTCGTTCGCAAGGAAAAGGGCGCCTTTTCCCAACCACGTGAGCTCCCCAACCTCTGCCTCAGGACCTCTGTCTTTAGTGAACAAGCAATGAGAAGGAACTTGATGTCCTTGGCGGAAGACAGACGTGGGGGCCCGGGGTTCTCACAGAGGCAATGGCATTTATTTCAAGGGCTGGTGACGCGGACAAGCAAACAGCCCAGTATTTGGCGACAGAGGGAGAAGGTTCTGGAACTCCAGTGCATGGAGGGTGGCTACCCTCTTGAACGTTATGGGCATCTGTGCCGATTTTGAACCAGGGGCTGGGACCAGAGGACTTTATGGACAGTTCTCATCGGGCAGCACCCACATCCCCATCTGGAGTGAGGGGACAGAGAGGATGAGGAAGAACGGCCAGTGTGATCCCGGAGGACCGTGTCAGTCACTTGGGAATCACCCCTATCGGACCTCCACCAAGGACTTCACAATCGCCGTGTCTGTGGCTCAAGAAGAGCCTGTCAGGCAGCCACCATCACCTACAGTTTGCATACATAGACACTATTGATCGGAGGGGTGCTCCTGGCCTGAGAGCCTCCCAAAGCCACCCAGGGGTGGTGTCAGATGTGAGGTGTGATTAAATGGGGTGACACCTCTGAGCTTCAGTGGTGCAGATCACACCTTGCATGACTAGAGGCCAGGGAGGTGAGCACCAGAGGGTGGGTTCAAGATCTAGACCCTGAAATACAGCACCGAAAGCAAAAGAAAAAAAAACTAGACTTCTAGTTTTGTTTGTTTTGATATTTTCCAACTTGTTTTGTTTCTAAGACAGGGTTTCTCTGTATATCACTGGCTGTCCTGGAACTCTCTGTGTAGACCAGGCTGGCCTCAAACTCACAGAGATCTGCCTGCCTCTGTCTCCTGAGTTTTGGGACTAAAGGCGTGCGCCACCAACGCCCAGTGAAACTGGACTCCTTAAGCCCCTTCACATCTGGGCATAGAAGGGAAGAAAGGAATGGCAATTCACCCTGGGAGGGGAGGAGATGCCTGTGATCGTGCCTCACAGGCAATCCAGGATCACAAAGGTAAATTTCAAATTACAGCTCAGCTAAATCCACATCTAAGCCCATGAGGGTAAAAGGCTGGAATGCATTTAATGAGACTCTGGGAACCACTCTGCCGAGAGGGGGATGTGGGAACTAATGGCCGCCTCCCAGGGTTACACCTCTACAGAGAGAGCGAGTGAGTAACAGTCCTCCTTAACTACCGAGATCATAGCCAGTGGGGGAGGGCTCAGTCTACTGGGATCATGGAGTTGGGTCCAAAAGCCCATTCAAGAGAAGGTAGACACACACAGCCTCCCGTGTGTAGACACACAGCCTTCCACGTGTAGACACACACAGCCTTCCACGTGTAGACACACAGCCTCCCGTGTGTAGACACACAGCCTTCCACGTGTAGACACACAGCCTCCCGTGTGTAGACACACAGCCTTCCACGTGTAGACACACAGCCTCCCGTGTGTAGATACACAGCCTCCTGTGTGTAGACACACAGCCTCCTGTGTGTAGACACACAGCCTCCGATGTGTAGACACACAGCCTTCCACGTGTAGACACACACAGCCTTCCACGTGTAGACACACAGCCTTCCACATGTAGACACACAGCCTCCCGTGTGTAGACACACAGCCTCCGATGTGTAGACACACAACCTTCCATGTGTAGACACACACAGCCTTCCATGTGTAGACACACAGCCTTCCACATGTAGACACACAGCCTCCCGTGTGTAGACACACAGCCTTCCACATGTGCAAGCCTTGCCTAGCAGCGCTGCCATAGCTGAGGCTCTGTGAGAAGAGAGCCTTCCTGCCCCAACTCAAGCAGACTCTACAGAAAGAGACTGGGATAAAGAAATGCTCTAGCCAGAGATGGCTGAACACAGTGGATCCTGGCTGTTCAAGGCCCAGAGTTCGGCAGGATGACATGGGATGCTTCCCTTATGTTGGAGCAAAGCATCGAGCTCCTGCAAGTCACTGTGGGTGGCACAGACCATCAGCGCCGCAATGGCCAGAAAGATCCACCCACCGTGACAGGATCCCATTGCAACCAAGAAGCCACACGAGATATAGGAGGGAATAGCCAGGGATGGGAAGGAGATGAGACCAGATGTGAGAAGAGGCAGGTTATGGAGATGGCTCTGTCAACAAAGAGCTTACCACCTAAACACCTGCCTGAGTCCAGACCCCTCCAGGACTCACACAAAAAGCCAGAGGCATGGCAGTGCCTGCCTGCAGTCCTGGTTCTAGGGCGGCAGAGACAGGCCAGTTGGTCTAACCAGTTGGTAAGCTCGAGGCTCAGGGAGAAGACCCTGTCTCACCAGAAAACAAAACAAAACAAAAAACTGGAAAAGTGATCAAGGTGAGCACCTGCTGACCTGACGTCAACCTCTGACCCCCACACTTACGCACACATGCATGCTCCTTGCCAACACACACCGGAATGCCTACTTATAATTATGCATGGCTCCCCATACCAGTCCCACAAAAAAAATCACACAGTAGGCAGCACTAGGGGCCCTGAGTTAACAACACTAACATGCCTCAGACAATAAGCTTTGCCCTGTTATTTGCAACATGAATGGAACTAGAGGTTGAGTGTGATGGGGAAGTCCTGTGTATATGTCAATAAAGCACTGTTGGCCAATAGGGAAGCAAGATAGGTGGGACTAGGAATCCAGGAGGACTCTGGGTAGGAGAAACACAGGGAGTCACGATGTAGCCCACCAGAGAAGATGTCCAGAAGAGAAATACTTAGATTAACAATTATGGGATAAATACTTGAGTCAGAGCTAGCCAGTAAGAAACAAGCAAGGCCAACAGCTTCATAATTAATACAGCATCTTGTGTGTTATTTGGGGACTACAACATGGCAGAGCCCAGGTGACTGGCGGGGGAAAAACCAAAGCGGCAGACAAGAAAAAGGCATCTCTCTACATGAGTGAAATAAGCCAGGCACTGGAAGACAAACACCACATGATCTCACACATACTTGGAAGCTGAAAGAGCTGCTCTCCCAGAAATAAAGACTAGAACTGTGGTTCCAGAAGCCAAGGGACAAGTGGAACAGAGAGGTGTTCAGCAGTGGAGATACAGAAGGAAGACAGCAGCTCTGAGCACTACGGCACAGATGACAGTGACGGACTATACAAACAAAAGTAAAAGGACTGTGAAGGCTTTCCCTCAGAAGACCAGGGGGAATGCTTGAGGAAATGGATGTGTGTTGCTTGATTTAAGCTGCACTCTGTGCTGGGGACGTGGCCCTCATGGTAGAGCTCTGGGGACGTGGCTGGGTGGTAGAGATCTTGCCTAGCATGCTTGGCGCTGAGTTCACTCCCTAGTACAATGGATGGATGGATGGAATGGTTATTATACAGAAACACATGAATATATGTGTACGACTTTCATGCTTTTGTGAACTAGTAAACATTTTTAAAGAAATTAAAAACTGAGCTGAGTAGATAGATGGCTATCAATTTAAGTGATTGCCACGCAACACTTAACGTCCCCAGAACCCATGGGAACGCTGGACAGGCATGGTAGCCATCCCGTAATTTCAGTGTCGGGAGGCAAAGACAAGGGATCCCCCAAAGAAATCTGGCTAGTAAGACTAGCCCTATAAGCGACTGGGAGACCCTGCCTCAGTGAGTATGATGGCAGAACTATTGACAATGATTCCCAACCTCGACCTTGAGTCTCCACACACTTGTGCTCCCACACACATGTGCCCCAAACACACACATGTGCTCCCACACACATGCACATGAAAAACTGTAATTAAAAGCATAAATGAGTTGAATTCTAGCCATCTTGTTACCCATGACAGAAAGGAAAAGTAGAGTTTCGTGCCAGTTACTACATCCCTGCTGGTGCCTGTGTTCCTAGATGAATATAGTCAAGGCTGGGAAGCCACATTTGGATAAATGTCACATTGTGGGGTTGGGTCCAAAAAGCCAACTGCAGAAGGGAATCCTGGGAACAACTTCCAGAAACGAACCTGGAGCTCAGTGAGTGCCCTCACCACTGGAGATCTGGTTCATTATCACCAGAGGACAGCGGCTGCCCGTCTGTCCTCACACCGTGTCTAAGTGCCCGGCACACAGAAAGGGTTCTATCTGTGATGGGGCTGGGGGCAGAAGAGGAAAGCAAAGATGAGAGGCTGAAATGACACTGAGCCATGCTCGCAGAGCCCTGCGGTCTGAAATCCTGACTCCCCTCCCACTTGTTAACTGCTGGGTTCCAGCCAAGGCCTCCTGTGCCTGCGTGTGATCACAGCTCAGTGTAATTAAACACCTGAGCTTCCCTGGAGGGAGGACTCCAATGCCAGCCAGGGAAGAACCAGGCTCCCACCTGTCCCTGCCCGTCCCTACCTTCCACCTCGCCAAACTGTCCCTGTGGGCAGGCTCTGTCCAGCAGCCCCATCACCATGCCTCTCTGCAGGGCTGTCCCTGCTTCCTCTGCTAATTTACACTCCTGGCCTGGTTTGTGGGGACTCCTTGGGGGGGGTGTTTTAGTTTCTCCAATGCGTAATTCCACTTCACCCACAGGAAACTTGGGCTCGCTAAGCCAGGGTATGGCCTGCCATCATGCCAGCTCTGAGGAAGAAGGGGAGCACTCCCTTGCCCTGATCTGACTCTGCCGCCCCCCACTCAAGCTCAGCTGAGAGCCTCTCCCCTTCCTTTCCTATAGCACAAATGAAGCGTCAGCCTGGCCAACGTTAGCCCCGTGCTCTGCAGAGCTCAGGGTGACTCTGCGCAGGCTTGCCTTCCTCCAAACCCTGTTGCCCTTCAATTTGGGCTCCTCTCCAGCCCCTGTTCCTTGCCAAGTTTCCTTGAGGCAGTGGTGGGTTTTGCCACCACACGGCTATAATTCAGACTCAGGCCTCTAGCTGATGAGAGCTAAAACCATTCCCTCTCACTTGGGCACAAAGGACCACAATGAAGGAAAAAAAAAGAGAAAATGTTCAGAGAGACTGCAGAGTCAGGACTCGGGGTGGGTTCATGGAGCTGGCCCTCTGAGTGTCTGCCTGAAGGGATCCTTGCCAGAAGATTCTCAAGCATCAGCACCACACACAACCCTTCATTAAGCACTTCTCACACACAAGATGGGCAATCCCTATGCCTTCTACCGTGCCTCCTTCAGCCTCTAAACTCTTAACCAACACCCGCCAAAATCCCTGGTAGAAAAGTCATCAGACTCAAACCCATGAAGGTGCTATGAGGAAGAGCATCTCCGCTGACATGAGGCCACCTTCGGCTCCTGCCCAGATGCCAGGCAGAAACAAAGGTTCTAGAAGGAACAGCCTTGACCCTCATCGCTGCCGTTCCGTTTACAGCATTCCCAGATGAAGAAGCAGGCTCAGGAACACGGTGGTTTCGTCCTGCCAGGCAGCACAGCAGAGTCAGAATCCATTTCCATGCTCATATGATCTGATCCCTGGGCTTTCAAAGCTCTGTGACTTCTGGCGCATAAAGGTGGCTTCTGACCCGTCACCAGCCACATATGAGCTTGGCTGGCTCTGTGGACACTGGGAGTCGCTTTCCTAAGTCTCTCTTACCCAGTTAGTTTCCTCTAAAGAGGGCTATCCCGTAGAAGTGGGCGTTCTTTGAATAAACTGACAGACAGACGGGCTATGGAATCTTTGGTCTGAGAGATGAGTGATGCAATCCATGTACAGTGCTGGAGTCATTTGGGCCAAAGGCACAGCTTGCAGCCCAGACACCTTCTAAGTGGAAGTGTACAGGACAGAAGTGTGGCTGCTCGAAATGCTGGCCTCCTGGCAAGGAGGTGCGATCCCGATCCCTCGGCACACAGAAGACTCAGAATGGGTCACAAACATGGGTCTGAGGGACTGCCCAGCAGGGACAGGGCAAGCCCTCAACTCAGACCACCATTCTTTTCTCCTTGCTACTTGGAGGAACGCAGGGCACGGGTGGTGACTGAATTCTCTGAAGCTATCTCGTTCTTGTCGGGAACTGGGGTGGTGGCTGAGGCTTGTGGGAAGGTGATGACTCATAAGTCTTCCAAAACTTTCCCCCAGCAGATTCTCGTCTGCTCGTTTCAAAGGAAAGAAAAGCTCCCCCCTCCTCATCGTGATTTCTCGTGAGCTGCCCCGCCCCCCGTGTGTGTCAGCCCATTGGTTGCCAACTATGATAAACGCTTGGCACAAAGCAGCCAGGGGTATGTAGTGGCGTTTAGCAATTCCTCTGCTGCAAGTGGAAAGTGAGCCACCGTCACCTATCTCCTTGTGCTTTGGCACAATCCACGAGGGCACCAGCTGATGACCCACCAGCACCACCTGTGGTTGCCAGAACCAATGGTTGTCTTGACACTTGGAGACAGAGGGAGACAGCACTGCACAGGATTGGTGAGCCCAGCTCTCCTCTTGCTAGCTGTGGCAAGCAACACCACTGTCTCCCTAGCCATAAAAAGAGGCTTCCCCACAGAGTCCCGTGAGCTCCAGAAGAGATAGGCACAGAAGCACGGCGGAAGCAAAACCTTGAGTTCTAACAACTTTACAAACGTTGAGGTCTAACAATGTTACCACTCAGTAGAAACTGCATTTAAGAAAATAACAATAGGGGAATTCCGCAGATGATGTGCCCATCTTGTAAGGCCAGAGACAACTCCTCCATTAGCTTGCAACAGTATCCATCCGAGCTTACTAACACCTAGTGATTGTTTGGTTGTAAATCCTTCTTCCGGGTGCAGCGTCCAGCTACGATCAAGGCCAGGGTCCTGCCACTGTAGACTCAATCAGATAATTCTCACTATAATTGTAAGTCAGTCTTAGAGAACTATCTCGCAGGACAGCGTCTCCCTGCCGTCTCTCCGCTGCCCTCCACAGCTCCTCCACTCTCAATACTGCCCTCAACACACAACACAAAGGATGTTTTACCTTGCCGTGTCCCAAAATAATCAGCAAGGGAATCAACAACACAAAAACAAAGACTTTGTTGTCAGGTGAAACTGGATGAAAATCCAGCTCAGCCACCTCCGAAGCTGTGTCCTGGGGCAAGCTATTTTGTATTTGTCAAAGAGGAATGAGGCCTGTTTTAAGGGTTGTTGGGCTGCTGCGAATGCCGTACTGAAGATGTTCCGGGCACTCAGTGCTCTGGTTCTCTAGGATGCTTCTGCTGCTCTTGGCCCTCTGTCTTGCCCAATCAGGACTCTGCCAGTCAGGCATGGGCAGTGACTCCGGGGTGGGGTGGGGGACCTCTCCAACCATGCCAACAGCTTCCCTTAACTTGCTCTATGGTCAGGCCAACCTACTTCTTGAAGGTCTGTTTTATATCTACGAACTCACACCCAGATGTGCTTGTATTTAGGGAACCTGTCCATTACACTGCATGCAAGTTCAAATTCTCTTTCGGAAGACCACACCCACAGGACCAACGAGGTTGAGATCATCCTCATTTGTTGCGTTCCATAAATGTGCTACAAGCTCCTGCTACTGGCACCCTGGTGCTACCTCTGTGCCAGGCACTGAGCACCACTCCGTTCTTCTGGCAGCCAGATCCGGCTGGTATGGAGTGACCCTCCTTCCCACACTCAGCATCACGTGGCCACCAGGCATAGAAGAGAAGAGGGAGCACAGAGAGACCCACATGTCCGGCCCTCTAGAGTCTCCTTGGAGCTGAGCAAAAGTCGCCATGAGAAAGATGATGAGATACTTAGAGGCATGTTCAGAGACAGGCCCAGGGTACAAGAAAACAACCCTCCGAAAGGGCCCGTGACCCTAAAGGGTACAATCAATGTGGCCGGGACAGGGTGGGAGGGACAACGTAGAGCTTGCTTTCTGAAATAGAGGAGTTAGGGGGAGAGAGGGTGGTAGCTCCAGGCTGGCCAGAGGTGGAGATACCCACGGCGGCTGGGGAGAATCAGGTGGAGATACTCCAACGGCCGGGGTCAGCAGCTGGGGGAGAATCAAGTTCCAGAGGGAAATCAGAGCATTCCCTGGCTAGAGAAGACATCTAATAATGAAGGACAAACGAGTGCTTATTTCTCCCAGAGAGTTCTGAACACTGCCCCACTTCCCAAAATAAACGTAAACCAAAAATGAAATTAAACAGCTTCCCCAAGCTGCTCAGACAGAGCAGCAATTACTGTTTTATTTTACTTTTTCTAAGAACAGGAAACACAGTCTTGGCCTCTGGATGGAAACGCTTGCCTTCTTCACAGGCTGTCACATCTCCTTGGGGGCATGTCCTTCTCGCTTCCATCAGCAGGGGCAGCCCCTCCACTCTCACCAAAACTAAATTGTGCGGCACAAACCACAGAGCAGATCTCAGGGAGAGTCTCTTCTCCCTGGTAAAACGCCCTTAAATTTTGTTTTGGGTTTTTTTCCCCCCTCAACAAGTGATTCGGGATAAGATTACATTTCTCAGACTCTCTTGCAGCTAGGTGTGGCTAGGTTATCCATCCCAGTCAATGGGATATGAAAAAAAATAGATACAGAGAACTTCCTAGCCTTATTCTCAAAAGAGAGGCATGTGGTTGGCCTTTTCCATCCTCTCTATCTTCCGGGGGAAAAACACAATGGATAAAGCTAGAACAGCCACACAGGATGACAACATGGAAGTGACACATGGACACAGTCAAGAAGCCGGTGTCTGGTGTCTGTGAGGTAGAGAGGTGAAGCCTGCACTTTGGTGAAACACGTTTTGGGTCTCCACCCAATAGGAGATTCTGTATCCTACAACTAATAAGCTTCCCCAGTAGCACTGGACACCCAGAGTCTAAGGCCTTAACGTCTCAGAATGAGCAAGTCAATACTTACTGAGACTCTGTAGTTTATTAAAGTCATCTCAGAGTCTTCACTCCCCCTCCCGCCCCTATGTTCTTACTGAGAGTTGTGACGGGATCATTTTGGAAGAACCAGAAGGTGACATAAAGAAGCCCACTCAGAGTGGGCCTGGTGTTATGTAGGAGTGACAAGCCTTGGGGAGCATTCGAAAGCTTTCATCTGCAAGGCTCGGGTCCAGCAGGGGAGTGAGAGGAGGGGCTGTGCAGGGACTCCGGGTGCTCGCAGAATTCCCTGAGCTCTGGTGCCAGCCTGGGTTTGAAGGCCCTGAGCTGGGGGCAGACTGGGAAGAAAGACGTGATTCACAGACACAGGAGGCTGCATAGGGCCGGGGTGGCGTCTAGAGTTGGAGTGCACTGTCTGGATCCCCCACGGTCACCAGAGAGGGAGGGTGTGTGACGCTTACTTAATGTGACAGAGTGACAGCGGTGACCTTATGGGAAGAAAAGGAAAAGTGCAAGCACGTATTTAGATAATGGCAACTGTCTCTTTACCATCTAAGCCCTCCTGAGGACAACCCAAGGCACAGTCGGGTCTCAACCTGAGGCTGAGGCAACTCGCTGTTTCCATATACTTTTTCCTTCCTTGGGGATCCCTCGAATGCCAGGGTATGGATCAGCCACAGGGAAGACTCTAACTCCAAGCCCTTGTCACTGGTTTGTGTCAACAGGGAAGCCAGGGCAAGGGCTGGCTACAATTTATGTCTAAAGCCAGCCCATTGAAGACAGCCATTCACAGCCTCCTAATGAGATAGTCTATTAGAATGGAGAAAACTAATGTAAATGCATCATTTTCCTGTTTCCTGGGATCCTCTGGAGAACAAGCAAGTTGTAATGAGATGTTCAGAGCAGACAGAAAGCACACATCATCTATGGCACAGTTAATACGGCCCCAGAAGAGCCAAGAAATGCCATCCCCGTGGCACGAAACATTTAGTACAAAGGGGGGAAACCCAAGTCTCATTCCCCACTTCAGGAATCACAAGGCAGCCTGGGAAAGAGACAGTGCAGAGCTCTTGGGATATGCCCAGGCCCTCACTGCTAGGTATTTCAGTCCTGGTGTAAGTCTGACCCCAGGAGTGGTCCAGAAGGGGCCTGAGTGTGCACATGTGTGCACAGGGGTAGCGGGAGAGAGAAGCCTCACACTGGCAGTCACCCCGAAGCAAGGCTCTCCCGGACGTGGGTTTACAAGGCTGATTACCAACCCTTACACACGGTGCAAAACCCTTCTCATTAGCACAAGGGTTTGTCAGACGCATGTCACAGCTGTAGCCGTAAATGACATGTTGCTGTAAAGCATCCGCGTCCCTAAACACCAGGTCCTGAGCCCGGAGCATAATTGTGTTCTTAAAGCAAAACAATGAGCAGGCATAGTTTCCACAACAGGCGCGGGTAGGCTGCCCAGGTTCACAGAGGACTCCTCCACGTGTCAGTGATCGAGCATGGGGAATCTGTGCCGGCAGCCTACACCAATGTGTGACTCCATCACTGTCACAGGTGAGGGGTCCATCGGACCCTCTCCCTCTGGCCCACCAGCCCCACATCCTTGAGACAATGAGGACAGTCCTCTGAGACCCCTTTCCCTCATCCAATAGCAGGCAGAGTAAGCCATGGAGCAGGCGGGTGTGCCCAGCAGTGTCTGCCACTCACAAGAGCTCCCCAAAAGGTTGAACAGGAGCTCTTAGCCCAACAGATCGCATGCTCCACCACACAGCGGAAGCGGCCTGAGTACTATTCCTTGATTATCGTGTGGAGTGGGAATATTGCCTGGCTCTGAGAAGGGGGGAACATGAAAGAAGCGGAAATGACCGGGGTTTCCCCCGGGTACTAGGAAATAACACTGTCATGGGACAATAGTTTGGAGAAGGAAGGAGACACATTTGTCTTCATTGCATGCCCTGAGGGCTTTTCTCTTCCTCCTCTGGGTGACAAACCATAAGAAACCCCTGAAAGCTGTCTGAGACCACGAAATGGGCCCATTTCTAAGTGACCACTCTCAGAGAATTCTCAGTAATGGCTGCAATTGGACGTTCATCTCCCCCGGAAGGGAAGGAAAGCCGGGCCGTAAGGGAAGGAAGCCGGGCCCTAGGCACACCATCTCACTTTGACTATTCTGTACTCCAAGGCTCACAAATGTTCCGGGGAGCAGGCTGGGAAGCAGCTCCGTGGTGGGGTGCATGCTTAGCATGTGACCGATGCTACGTGTGATGCCCAGCACTGGAGTTTCGTCTTGTTTGCAAGCTGCAAGCCCCGACTAGACTCCAGTGCAGTTGAGGCTGAAACCCCTTCTAGAAGAGAAAAAGTCTTAAATCCTTGCCTGAGACATGAGAAAGCACCCCAAGTTCTAATTAAACTGGAGCAATTAGCCACCCACGGATCCTTCACTCAGGTTCCCGCGGCCGGGCAATCATCTCCATTAAATCCCATTTTAAAATAAGGAGCAAATGCAGCAGCTACACCAGCAGCACCCAGTTCTCAGAATCAATTACCCCTTTAGACACATCCTGTGAAAGCTCTCAGGAATCTGCCTGCGTCAGGCACGAGGAGGGAGCTTCAAGAAGCTGGCGGTGATCAGGAGACAGGACAGTGTGGGCTGAAAAAGTCTACCCCAGGTCTGGATCTCTCAGCCACCAGGCAAAGGGTGTCAACAACGCATTCATCAATGTCACCTTGAAGGACCACATCCAAGAAGGGGACGCACTGCCTGTGGGCTCTGGATACGAGTTCTCTGCGTGATCAGACCACTGCAAATGCAAGCTTCTGCAGTGCGGCCTGTCCCGCGTCCTAAGAGCCCTGGCAGCATGAGCACAAACCAGCCAGGCTCACCGGTGTCTCGAGACAGGCAGGTTCTCACCCACTAGGACTTCCTGGGATGGAGGGAGGTCAATGGCATCAGCCAAAGGAGCTTTCTAGACTCTTCTACAGCGACAACCACACACTTGTCAGTGGTAAAATGACTCAGACTTAAGCACTTGTCTCAAGAACTAGGAGAGTATTCAATGCAGGAACAGGATCCCATTAATCTCTCTCTCTCTCTCTCTCTCTCTCTCTCTCTCTGTGTGTGTGTGTGTGTGTGTGTGTGTGTGTTTTATATGGAGCATGGAGACTTCTCCACCATGAGGCACCCAGGAAAATACTGATCTTAGCTGGGAACGATTATGACTCAGGTCTACAATCCCAGCATTCAGGTAGGCCAAGGCAAGAGGACTGGCAGAAGTTTGAGGCTAGCCTAGGCTACACAGTGAGTTCCAGCTCATTCTGGGCTACACCGCAAGGCCTGACCTTCAAAAGAGAGAACAGGGTAAGGAGGGGCAAGGGAGGAAGGATATGGAGGAAGGAAGCAATGGCTCAGACTAGCTCTCCTAGAGAAATACGTTTTTTCCCTAGGAAACACTGAAGAGGAAAGCAAAATTGTAATAGAATACTTCATTTAACCCTGAGCTTCAGCGGTATCCTCACTCTGGCACATAGCCAGTGTAAGGATGGCAGAGACGTCCTAGGCTCTTCTCTCAGACATGGGTTTTTCTCGTGTCAGGCTGGACTATGCAGATCTAAGCTGTGTTTAAACCGATGGATGGCACAAGACACTCATTAAATGCCGGGCGATGTTCACACAAGTATTATCATCAAGAAAAGAATAAGGAGCCGGGCGTTGGTGGCACACACCTTTAATCCCAGTACTCGGGAGGCAGAGGCAGGCGGATCTCTGTGAGTTCGCTAGGACAGGCACCAAAACAATACAGAGAAACCCTATTTCAAAAACCCGAGAGAGAGAGAGAGAGAGAGAGAGAGAGAGAGAGAGAGAGAGAGAGAGAGAGAGAGAGAGAGCAATAAGGAAAGCAAGGCAGCCGTGTGAGAAGATGGTCATCAGTTTAGCTTGACTGTGCTGTGATCATTTCACTGTGTAATCAAAACACCACACTCACTGTCTTAAGACTAAAATGGACATAGAGCCTGCCATGGCTCAGTGATCTTAGCATAGCCGTATATGAAACAGTCTTTCGTTCCAAACTTAATAAAAATCAAGTAACCAGATGACCAGGTATACATAGAAAAAGCAGACTAGTGAAGGTACCAGACAGTAATAACTGACTCTCCTTCCCTCTCCCCATCTCTCTCCCTTTCTTCTCTTCTCTCTCCCTTTCTTTCTGCTAACAAGGTCTCATGTAACCCAGGCTGGACTAGCACTTTCTATCCAGCTAAAGACAACCTGTCGTCACTCCCTGAATTCTGAGATTACACACATATGGTAATCCCCAGTTTATACTGGTGCTGGGGATTGAACCCAGGCCTTCCTGCATGTGAGGCAAGCACTTTGCTAACTGAGCTACAGCCTCATTCCTCTTGTACCCTTTTTAAATTTGTTTTTCTCGATGAGCATGAGCTGATTTAAAGACCGCGAATACCACAACCCTAGTCTTCAGGAGGAAACACGATCTCGGATGGATCCACCTGCGCACTCACTCCTTAGCCAAGTTCCCTGGCTCCGCCCCCCTTCCCGAGTGCCGCCATACTCACAGCCAATCATCATGATGGCCACCGCGAAGATCTTCTCAATGTCTGTGGATGGGGCAATGTTCCCGAAGCCCACGCTGGTGAGGCTGGTCATGGTGAAGTATAGCGAGGAGATGTAGACAGAGTTCTTGCTGGGCCCGCCTTCCCACTTCCCCGAGCCGGACCCATTAAACTGGTATGGAGTGCCAATGTCCATCGCCAGCTGGTAGAGCCAGCTGTTGTTGCGGATCGTCTTGGTGTCCTCGTCAAAGATTTCGTAGTCCCCGATGCTGTACCAGATGCAGGCCATCCAGTGGGCAGCCAGCCCAAACACGCACACCAGCAAGACCAGAACTGCAGCTCCATACTCGATGTAGTGGTCCAGCTTGCGGGCCACTCGCCCAAGACGGAGCAGCCGCACAACTTTCAGAGAACTGAACAGGCTGCTGATGCCCTGGAAAGGGGGATGGACACGGCTTCAGAGAGAAAGAACACAGCTAATGCTTCACCCCTTCCGCCCCACCCCTGCCATCGGTTTAAGCATCCTGTACGTTTCCATGACGTGCGATATTATACAACCCTTAAAAAAATTAGAATCCTTTTTTAAAAAAAAGATATCATTTATCCTGATTTTATGGGTACAAATATTTTATCTGCAGCTACATATGTGTACCGGGTGCTTGCCTGGTGCCTGTAGAGACCAGAAGGGAAATTTCAGGTCCCTGGGAGGGCAACCGCAAAAGGCCAAGTGCATTCTGGGAACCAGACCCGCATCCTCTGTGAGAGCAGTTAACTAACTGCTAAGCCATCTCTCCATCCCTTTAAAATTAGAATTCTATTCCAAGGTGTACAGAATAGAGATTTCTATTTGGTGTTTTATGACTTGATTAAAAAGATAAACAAAACAAGGAGAGTTATTATAGATGAGAACAAATATATACATATATATATGCATCTTTCTGTACCACTAGTTATTTTAAGAAAACTTTCAAGGGTTGTATAATATTTCATATTATACAATATGAGATGTTTGGATTGTATCATATTTATTTCATGTGGCAATGAATTACATAAACACTGCATTGCACATAAAAAATAAATATGTGTGCATTATAAAGCAATCAGGAACCACAGGCTGTTTTTTTATTCTGTTTTCATCTATTTGATTATAAGTGCACACAAACACACACACACACACACACACACACACACCACACAGTCAGTCCAGGAAACGGAAATAAAGCACAGTGGTATGTAAAGAACACCAGGGTGGAAATTTGGGCCATGGTGTCCATTTGGACACTTCAGTGACCTGCTTGTGCTCTTGGGTAAACAAGGAGGGGGTGACCCAGAGCACCACACAGCCTTCCACAAACACTAACTAACCTACCAGCTCCCAGCACCTCCCACGGGAACTCGAAATACACTACAGATGCCACAGCGCTTGAACCCCTCCCCACGTGGTTCTTATTCTGATGTGATCCTAAGATGTGTGCACTGGGAATTTCTGTTAGGTTTTCTCACTTACCCTAAAAACAGACTAGAAAGCAAACAGCACAGAGATGTTTCTTTGAGTCAAGGCTCTGTCAGCCTTTACCTAGTAAGACCCCAAGGAAAGATGTTGCCCTTCATCATGGGGGATGCAGGGTTCCTCTCTTTTCCAACCACTAGGCAGTTTCTGTGCCTCCATGACTCTCTTACCCTCTATCCTCCTAAAGCCAATGCCCCAGGGTCAACTTATGGCAGGAGAAGGAAAAGGAGTCAATGATGCTTCCCCGTGTCTGTGTAAGGAGTCACCCTGGGCTCACTCCTCTTTGAGCGTCCATCACTCAGCTGTATTTCTCAGGCTCTGTCCATCTACCTGAATCCCTGTGGATGTCACTTCCAGGGAAGTTGTTCTTTGTCTGTTTCCTGTCTCATCTCCAGGTAAGCCTGTGTGATCTTGAAGCTATACCCTGGGGACGATGGACCTACAGACAAGCCTAGGTCCCCTGGACACTCAGCCCAAGCTAACTTAAGTTGTAGCATGTGGATAAGGAAGAAATCCCTGAAATAAGCACTGAACTGTGTTTCCCTTTCCTACCAACTCTGGGGTCCTGTCCAAGCAGACCCCAAAGGAGGCTGTGCAGAGAGCGGGGCAGGAGAAGTGGGATTTGCTGCCTTCTCAGAAAAATAAAACAAGGCTAGGCATGTGGCTCAAAAGGCAGACGGCTTACCCAGCTTGTGTGGAGCCCTGACTTTTATTCCCAGTGTCACAAAATAAATACAACAGAACAAATAATCAGCCCTCGCATCTGCAGAACTGGGATGGCTGTGACCGTTTCTTATCTATTTGCAAAGTCCACATCAGCACAGACGTTCCTGTCGGTGTTCTCTTCCCTCTCTTGAGCAACCTTGCCACACAAGAGTGGACAAGGCCATCACAGGGGTCAGCCGATAGGGTAAGGGGAGACCTCTCTGCACGGGGCACCTGCACCCCAACAGAGGGTAACCAGCTTCCAGTAACGGAGTGAGCAGCATCTACGGCTGCCACGAAGGAGATATTTTGGGAGGCAAAGGAGTCTTTGGGATGAGTCAGAAATCAAACATCACATACGCGAGCCACCCACACACCACCTCCTCCTGAGGGTCCCTGAAACCGGCTCAAAGAAAAGCTTGCTTCCTGGGGCAAAATCACCTTCTCACTTCTCCTAGTGCAAGTACAGTTCAAAGCAACTCGCGGCAGCCCAGAGGCCCCCAAAGGTGGCCTGCTCCTCCTTGACCCTCCCTTTTTCTACTCCCACGCCTCAGATGCACCACTCCACCACTCACAAGCCATCGGTGAGCTACATCACCTGTCTGATCCTCCCGCCACATCCCCGTTCCTCCCTCCTGCATCACAAAGGCCACCAGGAGACATCCAACTGCCACTCAGAGGCCAGGCCCATGTTCTAACCATATGTATGCCCCGAATGGCTCGCATGTCTACATGTGGTGCCTCATCAGGCTGGCCACCTGGTGATCTAAGCATCCCTCGGGCTTGTGGTGGCTGAACTCCACCACGAAGCTTCCCTGATGACCATGAAGTCAGAACCCATAGCTAATTCCTCCACAAGCCCATGGTGTTCCGTGCCCATTAGCCACTTGGGCATGACTGCCTGTGTGATAAAGTCCTCATTCCCCCAAAATGTCATCAGGAAGTACACCTTCCCAAAGTTAGAAGCCACCAGTCACCAGTCATGCACGCTAAAAGCAAGTGGGTTGGACAGCGTCACCCCTTATTTTGGAATCGAAGACACGACTCTGAGTCTAGAGCACAGCACATGTTCAGAAGGAGTCTTGAGAAAGCTTCTCGACCGACGGGGAGGTTAGGGCGAGCCTTCTCCTCCCCGCTCTATGGAGGGTCCGGCATGTCACTGCTGTCTCTCTGCACGGTGGTATGCCATCGCTCGGTGCTCCGGTAACTTCTTTTCCCCCACGCCCCCTACATTCCTGAAGTTCAGTACGCGAGATAAATAAGTCAGAACCCTCGAAACTTCCATTTTTATTTGAGTACATGAAAACCTGACAGCTCCATGGGCTAGAGAATCAGGTTTCCCCAGAGACTGATTGCAGAAGAAAAACCATCTCATGCTGCAGGTAGTTTTCTGGATGCTTGATGGGAGTCTTGACATTAGGAAAGGCCAGGGGTTTCCAGGTATGTTGGGAGATGTCATTCTGTAAAAATGTGTCTGACTGGTTTGAATAAAGCACTGTTGGCCAATAGGGAAGCAAGATAGGTGGGACTAGGAGTTGAGGAGGATTCTGGGAAAAAGAGACACAGAGAGACACCATGTAGCCGCCAGAGGAGTAAGAGGTCTGGACCCTTTTCTCCAGTAAGAGAAATACTTAGATTAACAATTATGGGTTAAATACACTTAAGTCAGAGATAGCCAGTAAGAAACCAAGCGAACGGCCAACAGCTTCATAATTAATACAGTGTCCTGTGTGTTATTTGGGGGTTCAGACACCGTGCCAGGGCCCAGCAGACTGGCAAGGAAGACCACACTCTACATGGGTGGGTCAAAGAGAACAGAGGAGCAGCAAGAATACAAGCGGCTGAGCTTCATCCCCGAAAGCCTCAGCTAGCCCGGTGGCAGACTGGAAATCTCAGTGGTTCCCGTGTGATAGTCCCAATGGATCTGAACTGAGAGGGATACCAGCAGGCTTCAGACCGTTCACTTTGGTTTGCCTTCACCTTGCTCTGTGTGCGTGCGTGCGTGCCTGTGTGTGTGTGTGTGTGTGTGTGTGTGTGTGTGTTGGGAGGGGGCACATGCACGTGGTGGCCAAATGATGAAGTCAGGTGTCCTGCTACTGCTTTCCACTGTCCCCTTTGAGTCAGGGTCTCGCACTAAAGCTGGAGCGAGTTAAGCAGCCAGGAAGCCCTGTGCTCCAACTGCGCTGGGCTACAGGCGCACACACGGCCGTGTCTGGATTTCTTCTTTATGTGAGTGCTCTGACCCAAAGTTGGGTCCTCACACCTGCACGGCAAGCTCTCCTACTCACTAATCCATCTCTCCAGGCCCCTGCCTTCTCCTCTAACTAGATCTACCAATTCTCTGCTTGGTAACATTTTTTTTCCCTGCCATAGGCATCGACACTAAAGTCACAGGCTGACGCCATTCTGTTACTGAAATACTGTTTGTAGATAGTCTCACCAAGCTCCGAGATCCACGGGGGGGGGGCACCATAGTAGTCATGGTGTATTAGAACTATAAAATACTCTTGGTGTCATCTCCCACCCCTATTGCTTGGGAGGCCCCTTCTCCAGCTCATGCTTCCCTGTGGTCACATGGTGAGAAGGTCTGTGGCCTGAAGCCTTGATGGACTGTGCTTGCCTGGGCACGTTGCCCATGTGGCTTCCTATCAATGCCTGCTCGCCCTATTATTCCCCCTCAAGCTCCGAAGCGAAGAACAGTGAGTTCTAGGCTCCACCCTTGCATCTTTCCAAACAAGAGTGACTTAGCACTCACAACAATGTCTGGGTTGGTATGTGCCCCTCCCCGAGCCTCCATGAATGGGGGCCCAATCACTCTTCAGTCAATACGGATGGGTGGAGCAGGTTGGCACTGTCTCAGTGCCCTGCGCCTCAGCCTCCTTTCACTTTTTATCTTGAGACGTAATCTCACCATGTTGTCCAGGCTGGTCTTGAACTTATTCTGCAGGTCAGAGGAGCCTCCAACTTGGAATCCTCCTGCCTCGGTCCCCAAAGGAGGCAAAATGGGAAGGCTGTACCATGCCAAGCTGAACTAATACTTATTGAGCCCTTACTCATAGCTCTAGCCCTGGTGACAGACCAGACCCAAACTTTTACCCTTCTAGGATTTTCAATTAAGAGAGACAGACATAGAATAAGTCGGAGCTGCCATGTGATGGCATCATAACAAATCAGGGAGAAATAAACGCAGACATACGAGGAAGGTGGCCGGCCAGTGTCACTCAGGTATTCACAGAGACTGTGTGGCATCAAGGCAAGGGCCCAGGGGAGACAAGGGTGTGAGCCACAAGAGGGTCTAAGAAAAACACGTTCCAGACAGAAGTCACACCCTGAGGTGTGACGGGCATGTCACACTCTGTCGCTCTGCCATAGACCGACATGTCCTTCAGGTCTGGAAGGACACTGCCGGTGAGAGATTTTTCACTATTAGCCTCCAGGCACTGAGGACGTCAGGGATATCATGTCACCAATTCCTTGGCCTGCCTTCCCAGGGGAGTTCGTCGTACACCTATTTGCAGAAGAAGGCACGGATGCAAAGGTAGTGACCAGTGCCACAGACTCCATCTTCAATCTCCTGTCTTCATAGTCCTAGCTCCTCATGGACAGTCTGTTTAGTGTCTGTTGAATGAAAACCTAGGCTGTGACGATACTGGGCCTCTGTTAAAAAGGATCGTGATGCTATTGTGGGGTGTCGAGTTGCCAGATCCAGGGATGCCTGACGTACTCATCTGGGTGTGTCTGAGTGTCTGCAGAGAAGATGGTTTGTGGGCCAGTGAGCTGAGTGACTCGGACTCTGGGCAGCACCAACCAGCAGACTAAGGACCTGAATGAATGAAAAGCGAACAGGAAAAAAAGAAAGCTACGTCCTTCCCTCTGGCAGTTCCTTTCCCTGCAGACATGCTGCCAAGGACACTCTGGGGCTTGGACCAATGATCTTCGACCTTCAACTCAGATTTGCAGTAGGGGCCCTGAGTAGCACCTTCTCAGTACTTTGGTCTCAGGCCAGAGGAGTGGAGGTTATAACACTCTCTGAGACTTCTGACCTCTTGAACCAAGCCACGAACCAGCTTCCCTGGTTCTACAGATAGTAGGCAGCCACCACTATGGGACTGCTCAGCTGCTATGATCATATGAGTCAGCCTGACATTGTGCGTGCGTGTGTGTGTGTGTGTGTGTGTGTGTGTGTGTGTGTGTGGTGTGATCCTGTATGTGCCTCTCTCTCCCCAGCCCTTCCTTTCTAGTCTCATCGTAGCACAGTCTGGCCTTGAACTCAGTATACAGCCAAGCATGGTCTTGAACTCCTGACCTTCCTGTCTCTGCCTCTGAAGTGCTGGATACTACGCATGCTGCAGCACACCCATTTATACAGTGCTGGCGATGGGACCCAAGACCTCATGCATGGTAAGCAAGTATGAGTCCCATTCCCAGTTGCCACTGACTCTTCTCTGCGGAAGCCTGCCTAATACGAAGATTTGCTACTTTATTAACAGAAGCTGCCTGTGTGTTGTCTTTAAAAAAAAAAAAAGACTTCAAGAATGTCCCATGAAAGCTCCACACTCTGAGAACTCACAGCCGTTTCTGTTGATAATGGAGTAAATTGGTTTTACCAGGTTTCATTGGAAGCTGCTTTCTGAAGCCAAAATGTAATTTGCCTCCCCCTTCCTCATTTTCAACATTGTTCTTCAGCCATGTTTAATTCAATCAGGAGATGGTTTCCTGAAACCTGGGACAGGAAGACACACCCTAGACTGAGCAATGATTAAAAAAAAAAAAGCAAGGGACTGCCCTCACCCTGCCTGCAGTCAGGCACAGATCAAGCAGAATGCAAGCTGCATTGGGGACAAATCACACCTGCCACCGTGCAGGTGAGTCAGGGCAGGACACGAGGTTATGCAAGCAGAGGACCTCTCCTGGCTCATCCAGCTGGTCTGCTGACCATATCCAGGGAAAGGATGCGGCTTCTGAGCCCAAAGGGAACTTTTAACCAGAAATGGGATCACCTGCACCCTTTTATTTGTTTAATCCAATAATGTCATCCAGAAGGCACATGTGCAGTCCCTGCAGAAAACAGTCATTGGAGGAAGTGTAGAAATCGTTGCTTAAAACTGTGGACTTCCTTTGCGTTTACTCAGAAGCAAAAGCAGGCTGTGCGCTCGCTCCCTTGTGAACTGATACTGTCAAGCTTTCCCTTCTGGAGGTACTGGGAAAAAACTCTTGGTTGCTGACCAAAAACATCCAAAGGAGAAAAGCCAGAAACTCTGGTTTTATCAAGTAGCATTTCCATTGCTCAGAATACTAAATTCTCTTCCAAGAAAGAGAGATGAATCCAAGTAGTCCGGGGTATTTTTCTCTGTCAGGGGAGCCATGCTGTGCCCTGCAAACTGAATGCTATAGCTGTGTGAGCCGTGGTTTTAATTTTCTTTAGGCTAATTTTATTCATAACCTCAGGGGCAACACAGGCCTGGATCTGGTGTGGCTGAAAAGCCAAGTGGTTTTCCTAAAAGTCACAGACACAGATGTCCCAGGTCTGTGACCTGAGGAGAACACTGATCCTTCATCACTCCCCTAGCCAGAGTTCTTCACACAAAATGGTCCTGCGATTGGGAAAGCATCCTTCTAAGAAGCAGTAGAGAGGCATGGACCGTTCTTTATGTGGTCTGTTTAGATTTAAAAGTCTCACATATGCGCTGTCTGAACATAAGCCACTCCAGCCTTGTCTGATCCTGGCTGAAGACCAAGGTGCAAGCCGGAAGGCAAGCAGGAACCCCCAAACAGGTGGCCTCCTGCCGAGCACTGGGAGTTTGTGGCACAGGTCCCCTGGGGGATGCGCAGTGAAGAGGGGGGTTCTACCAGCTGGCTTAGATGGGTGAATGGGTCCCTAGAATGTAAGGACTATGAGTGTGGTATTACTAAGTGCACGCCAGTAGCCTGAACCTCTGGGTTGTGTCCATGGGGATTTAACTGAAGTGCTAATGCAATCATCCTAGCAAAATTAAAGACATACTAGAGAGACACCGCGTCCTTCCTTTGACTATCAGTCTATTGAAACAATGGTCCCCAAGAAACTGGGATTTCCCCCCGCCAGAAGTCTCATGGTGAAACAAGGAAAAGACTGGATCTTGGTGCCAGCCACAAGGGGAGTTTGCCCCCCACCCCCAGGAAGAGAGTTCATATGGTTCTGACAACTGGTCTACCACTTATCAGGAGATAATGGAGCCCAGGCAATGACAGGCCTATGATAGACAAGGCCACACCTGACAGGACTGTTTAATCATACGCCCCTTGGCTTCTATGTAAACTAAACCTCATGCCAGGACCCTCAGAAGGTGGACTTGAGGTCATTAGACCTCTTTATTTCCTCCTTTTTCCCCAATGTGTTTCCCCAAACATGTCTCCCTCCTCTGCTTCTTTGTTCCTCCTCTCTCTAATTAGCCTGTTGAAGACTGTACTGTGGCTGAGCCTACCTCGTTAGTGCTTTTAGGGCCCACGTTCCCACCCAAACAACTCCAGTAACCCTGAAGTAATCCAAAGTCCAGGGACCATCTCACACATCAGACATGAGGGGCAGAGAACTCTAAAGGAAAGAACTTGGCAAGCCATGGGACAGGCTTCGGCGTGACCGTGGGAAGACCAAGGCTGGGTCCTGAAGAGGAGTCCATGGGGACATGCCTAGACCAGAAAGGCAAAGGGATGAAAGGGATTCTGGGTACCCGAGGCTTAGGTAAGAAGGACTTTCCACATGGGATGACAGTCTGTGTTTCCCTTTCTTATCGCTTTGATGTTGCCTATCCTTCCTTGAAGGCCCTCAAGATCAAAGAGGCCATTCCTTCTGAAAGCACAGGGAAAATGGTGGGTAAGAATAGAATCACCTTGCCATTTTACCCCTGAAGGAATCAACATGTACAGGGATCTCCTCCACGGCTCTCTGGCCTCTGAGTGTAAGTCTCTGTGGGATCATCCTGAAGAAAAACAATGGTTCCTTCAGAGGCTTCTGGGGGGGAAAATACATTTCTGAGGACTCTGGAAGCAAAGCACAGATAGTCACCATCACTCAGTAGATAGATTTCCCTAAATTCTAGGCCCAACAGACAGGAGCAGGCTTCAGCTTCCAGAGTAGCTCATTGCATAACACTCAAAGTTTCCCAGGAGTCCCAGCCTGACCTGACCCCTGATGAGTCACCATTGCTCAGAGAAGGGAAGGGACCTGTCTAAACCCAGAAGCCTTCTAGAATTCTGTTCTCTATCCACTTATCACCTGCCATCCCACACAACCACACACAGCCCTTGGCAACTGCTGGTTCTATTACCACCCACTGGTCTTGTCCTTTCCTGAATGTCCTATCATGGAACCACCTAGCATATAGCCTTTTACGACTGAATTCATTCATAAGTAACACATTTCAAGGTTTCCTTCTGGCTTTTCATGCCTTCACAGCTCATTTTTTTTAACACTGAATAATATTCCACTGTCTGTAGGTAGCCTGGTGCAGACATTCATCTTCCCAAGGAAATCCTGCTTACTTCTAAGATTTTAGCTCTTATCAATAGGGGTACCACTTGTCACTTCTCGCAGGGCTCTCAGCACAGTCATGAGGCCACAAGGAAATGTCCTGCAGGACACTTTGAAGGTCGGTATGTAACGTCAAGAGCAAGTACTGATGGCAACATCAGGGTCATCTACAAGCGTCTTCTAAAGTCATGATTCATTTCTGGACAGTGGCTGGGAAGGATAGTTCATGTCAATGTTAGGGTCGTCTACAGGAGTCTTCTGAAGTCATGATTCATTTCTGGACAGTGGCTGGGAAGGATAGTTCATGTCAACGTTAGGATCGTCTACAGGCGTCTTCTGAAGTCATAATTCATTTCTGGACAGTGACTGGGCAGGATAGTTCATGTCAATGTTAGAGTTGTCTACAGGCGTCTTCTGAAGTCATGATTCATTTCTGGACAGTGGCTGGGCAGGACAGTGCATGTCAATGTTAGGGTCATCTACAGGCATCTTCTGAAGTCATGATTCATTTCTGGACAGTGACTGGGCAGAATAGTTTTATGTCAACTTGACACAGGCTAGGGTCATCTGAGAGGAGGGAACCCCAGTTGAGAAGATGCCTCCATTGGGCTGGGGTGGTGACCCAAAGGTTAAAGTGCTGCACAGGTGAAGACCGGAGTACAGATCCCCAGAAACCAAATGAATGCCAGGTGGATATGCTGGCCTGCCCTTATTTCCAACCTTGGAATGGGGAGATGGGGAATGCCCAGAACAAACTGGCTGTTAAGACCAGTCATATGGATAAGTTCTGGGTTTGACTGAGAGACCCATTCTCAATATGGTGGAAAAGTGACTGGGGATGGTTCCTGACATTAACCTCAGGCTTCCAGACACCTCCACACACACACAAGAACATACATACATATATACATACATATATACATACATACATACATACATACATACCCACACATCACACACACACACAGATAAGACAAATAGAAAGAATAAGACTTGCATTAACTTGGGGAAACATTACACAGTCAACCAGCAAAGTAACATGAAGGAGGATTTGGTCAAATCCTAGCTTTATGCTAGGTCTCTGTGGGGTCCCCCGCACATGGCTTAATCGTATGCACGTTTGTGAAATGAGGGTCCCTCCTCTCATGTGGGTGGTTGCGATAATAAACCAAGATTATGGTTATAAAGCATTCTTTCATATTTCAAAGCACTATAGAAACACAAGCTCATTAAAATTATAATTATGGTGACTATTACAAGAAGAGGGTTTATGGCTCAGTGAGACACTCTGTATATATAATGTGCACAACTACATAAATTATGTGTGCTTTTTAGCTAAAGACTGGAAGGAAATGGGGGAAAATGAAAAATCATTGCGCTGGGTCAAGGGTCAGCAAGCGTTGTCTGTAGAGAGCCAGATCCTCAGGGTCTTCAGCCTTCATGATGTGTACGCAGCCCTAGAGCCCCAGAGCAATGGTGAGTAAGATACAAACAAAGGGATATATGCCTCTGTCCTCACAAGAGCTTCCCTTATAAACACTGGGATTTGAGTTTTGTGTAATTTTCTAACATCACAAAGTAGTATTCTTTTTTGAGTTTATTAAACTCTTTAAATTGCGATGATCTGCTCTTAGCTCCTAGGCTATACAACAACAAGTTTGGACTACAGGCCACAGATGGATGACTCCTAAGCTAGGGGGATGCGTAATGCACAATTTCCTTAGCGCTATAGTGTGATTTGGGTGTTTTTTTAGACAGAGAGCAGAAGATAGCATGAATTCTCTTGGGACTGTTATAGCCATTGAAAGTCAGCCAAGCAGTCAGCTGGTCTGCATCACACACACACACACACACACACACACTCACATACACACACTCACACGCACGCACACACACACACAACCCCAAGGCCTAGCTGCTTTTTGAGGTCCCAGCCTTCACCCCTCGCTTTCTTCAAGACCAAATCCTGAGCCCCCTTCTTCCAGGGAGTCTTCCCTCGCTGATCTCAACCTACGTGTCACCTGTAGATTATCCAACTCACATACAGGGGTGAGCACTTGTTTAACAGAGGCCCCATCCTTCAGATCCCATGATGCAGTCTTTCTCCCCAAGACAGCAAGATGTGGCGGCAGGCTGTACACTCCTGGAGGCTGAATGCAACATTTCAGCTAAAAGCACTAAGCAAGCAACCAGAGGGAGGGGTGTTCAGATGCTGGGGTGGGGATAGGGAACCGTCTAGGCTTCTGACATGCCGGCACTCTGCAGGTCTGCCACAGGAAGGCCCTCCGCTGCCCACAACTGGATTTATCTGGTCATTATTCTGGAGCGTTCTAAGCTGGTGCAAAAAAATAATTTTATTCTGTGCACAAAACCACACGTACTATAGTGACAGGCCTTAGTGACATTATGAGAGATCATTCTCAGGAGACACTGTGAGCCAGTGGACTCCCTGGCATGGGCAGGATTTTTTAAAAGGAAGAACAGCAGACAGCAACCCAACTCTAAGGGTCTATGGCATGCTTTGGAAACCAGGGCCCAGGGAGGGAAGGAAGCCAAGCCGCAGGGACACAAGAACAAAACCAGATGTCTAAGTAGGAGTCCCTGTCCCCCTGCACATGCATTCTAGGGCCCTCCTGGGTCCTCCAGAGTACACCTGGGAAAGGCAGGTCAGGACCTACGCCTCTCACCCAAACTAATGATTTGCATGACAAACACCAGGCTAAGTGATCTACACCCATCATTTCGTCACGACAACCACTACACGGCATAGGCGCCTTTGTCATTTTAAAAAATGACAACAAAACAACTGACAAGCACTTGGAAGACCCGTGGGTGACTGGCTTCCTGTACTAGAGGCTGGGCCCTCATTTCAACGTCAGATCAAAGGGTTTTCACTTTCACAGGACTTACTCTCTTCCAGTGGGAGAAACAGAAGGCAATCAAGCACACACACACACACACACACACACATGCTCGCACACACACCGCATGCACACACAAACAGACACACACATACACACGCACGTGCACGCACACACACACACATGCTCACACACATGCGCACACACAGGCAAACTCACAGACACACACAGAGCTTAACAAGATACTATCTGTGGTCTACAGAGTGAGTTTCAGGACAGCCTCCAAAACAATACAGAGAAACCCTGTCTTGAAAAACCAAAAAAAAAAAAAAAAAAAAAAAAAGATACTATCTGAATGTACAAAGCACCACACAGGACACAGAAGGGTTAAATTAAGTAGAATCCTTCCTAATGAAGAGGAGGAAGGAGGCTTTCTCAAAGGGCCGGCCTACATGTGCATGTGCTTCAAGAATATTTACAGAGTGAAATGGTCCCAAGGTCCCAAAATCAGGCCAACAGGCTCTGTTCTAGGAGGCTGGGGGTGGAGTTCCCTGGACAGACCCCTCTACAAAGGGGTGCAGAGGGAATGAAGGTGAGGCAGGGGGAATCTGGGCACCTCCAAGGACACGGAGACTGCGAGGAAACCCAGTCAGGGCTGCCAGCATAAGGCAGAGAGACATGCTAATGCACCGCAAAGAGCGTGTTCCGGGGAGGCAACATGCTTACTGGCAGAACAGGGCGGAGCCGCTGTGACGGGCTCCTCCATAGCCAAGCTAACGCTAACGGAAGCTATCAATCTACCCACAGCTTGAGGGACCGTGTTTATGAAACTGCCTCGTAGAAACATTTCTTTCTTGTTCCCCTGGTCACGGCTCTGGGGTTAACAAGATAAGCTTTCCTTGGGAATGGAAAAACAGTATCTGCCACAGGATAAAATCCAAGAGATTAATCTTCTATAATACTGTCATTTTCTTATAATATCAAATCCTTATTGAAAGAACCAACTATGTGTCGTGAATAAAAAAGGAAATAACGTTACTGGTGGCAAAGGGCCGAGCTACAGGCCCTCACTCCAAAGAGAACAGCTCCCAGATTGAACTCCTCTGTAACTGTCTTCAGTAACAACTGCCCCGTCCAGAACTCTCCCACTCTCCCCTTCCTCCCACCAATGAAGCCCTTTCCTCTTCGGGGCTAAAGTCTCCCATCCCCACTCCCTCTCTCCAGCGGGCCACTCTGTCCCTTGCTCAGAACTCACGGTCTTGAGCATCCCCAGCATAGTCCCAAGGAGTTTCTTCTCCAGTTATGCCTGTGACACCTGGGCCCTGAGAACCTGATTTTTCCTTCTGTCTTTACCACCACCTACATCACGTCTAAGGACATGTCACTTCACGGGGCTGTATAAATTCTCAGATCTCCAGCCACACATGCTTCATTCCAGCTTCCCCAGGCCTTGGCACATGTCAACACACCGTGCATCTTCCATCTCTCCCGGGCCCCTAACACGGATGACGCGAGTTCCATCCATGAAGCACCTTCTACCTGTGGAAACACGCAGCAAGTGTTCCTGGAGATCTCACTGGGTGTCAGTCCTGACTCTGGTGTTAGAAACAATGAACCTTCCCATAACTCTAAGGTTTTTCTCTTCCTTTCAAATAAAGGCGCAGGTATAAAGGTACTATTCAGAGTCACAAAGTGTAGACACTGGGTATACGTACAGTATGCACCGTTAGGCACAGCGTATCCTATACCAGATTCCAGGTCTGAAATACAGCCTTCAAAAGGACATAATTCACAAGACCCTTTGCGTTAGTCCCATACAGAAAAAAGGCAGAGAACACACAGATTTATCCTAAACCCCACACTAGCCAAACTCAAAACCCAGAGGTAGGAAATGTCTCCAAGGCATCTCTACTTCTCACACTGACCAAACTTCCCACTTTAGAATGACAGTCTCTCCCCCAGGTAGCCCAGGCTACCCGCTTTATGGAGCTTATGGGTCTGTGAGAGAGGCAGACACCAAGGGGGATAATAACATTAGGAACATCAGAAATCCGAGCTGGAGCAGAAATCACAGTTGTTCGTCACATCATCTCCGATCATCGTCTTCCCTACCCAGAGCATTCGCCTGTCTAGAAAAAATCAAGCTCACAAAAGTCCACTACCACCAGACACTTCACATCAACTGAGATGCATTAACAGAGAGACCACACAGCTGCTGGCTTCCTTACTGCCTGCGGCTCCCTGTCTCTGTCCAGCCTGTAATCACGGCTTCCGTGGAGGGTTGTTTGGGCTCCTGACTTCACAACTCCCCAGGGCAGAATGCACACTGGCCGTTGTGTCTACCCGTGTATCACACACGCTGGAGGGTCATGCGCAGCGGCTTAACCTAGCAATGTTTTTATGGGGACTTTAGCTGGCTGGGTTTTTTTTCCAGCTCCTTCTATGACAGTAATAGTTGTCTCAGTTCTCATGCAGTCTCAAGAGTTAGCCGCACTCTTACCTGGCCCAGATAACCTGAGCTGTGGAGTATTCCCAAATCCAGTCTCCCACACGTGCAGTTATACCCAAACCTTCAGGCCCATTGGCTGTTTTCAAGATGCTTAGAAAAATAGGCATCTTCATTTGACCGCCTCTGCTGGTTCCCATCTCTGGGCATCCAATTACTCTGCCCTACAGTGTCCCCGATGTCTCCTTCTCCCCTTGGTGTATAAGCAGTTCTTTCCCTCTGCCCAGACACAGACTAGAGAAACCCTCACCATGGGCCCCACTTCTCCACCAACTGAGCTAATCCCAGCCCAGCTGGCACTACCCCCAGCACACACACCTCGGGGCTGTTCTGCCATAGGCTACTACCAGATGTGCTGGTAGGGGAATATCTGCAAAATGTACTGGGCCATAGTTGAGCTTTCTTTAAAATGCTCCCTGCCTCTGGCTTCTATGACAACCCTCTCGTGCTTTCTCCTATCTTTCTGGAAACGTCTGGACTCCATCCCTCTCTCTCCATTGCCACAGCTCACCATTTCCCTTTCCACAGACTACTGCAACAATATGGGCCCCTCCCCCAACTCAGCATAATTCCTTCTGATCAGAGCTTCATAAAGAACGCCAGGCGCTTCTAAAATTCGAACAGAATCCCACCCCCTCCATGCATGCGCTCTCCCAATGTCCACAAGTGGCCAAGTCCTTTAGTGTGCATCAAAGCCCACCCCCACTCTCCTCCCGAACTCTCCAGACAACTGCAGTGTCCCTCTGGCCGTGTGTCCCCTCGCTCTGGAATTTGGAATCAAGAGGCGGTGAGGACCAGGACTACCACTTACTGTCAGGTAACATATTCCGCTAAATGTATCGTCTCATGTCCACATAAGCTAGATTGTTTTAAGAACGCATGTGCTATCATAACACTGAGTGTGGCCCACAGTGTAAGGACCCGAGTGTCCAGCAATCCTGACTCATCTACCGTGAGGTCCTTCCCAGCATCCTCGGAGACAGCTACAATAAGAAACCCTAGATGCCTAATCCTTGTCTTACGGAATTAGGTATGGTGACATATAGCGATGACACATATGCCTGGAACCTGCCACCTGCAGGTTTCCTTTCACCCCCTCCCCACCCCCCACTCACACAGCCCACTCTCTCCACCTCCTTCTTAGGTGAAGCCTCGAGCTGCTCTCTGCCGCTGGTTCACATTTTCTCGAACTTTGTATTAATGGAAACGTGCTCCATCTGGCGTTTTGCTCAGCAAAAGTGTTTTACATTTTGCCAATGCCATTAAAGGTGCCCAGAGTTCACCCTCTGCGTTGCTGAAAGAGAGAGGAAACCTGCTATACAAATGAACCATGGCTCACCCATCCATTACCCACAGGATGACTTGGGACTGTGTAGTTATGTAAGATCTGACAAGGCTGCCCTGAGGGTGAGGGTGTGTCAGCCCTTACACCATATACCGTCTTCTCTCTGGCAGATGAAATCATGTGGCTGGGTAACAGACCTGTGCTAACTTTTTCGGAAGCTTCCAAACTGATTCCAAAGAGGCCATTACAGAAGAGCTCCCCGCCAGTGAGCTGAGAGCCCAGCAGTCTCCTCCACAACGGGCCGGCCACCCTCACACGCAGCTGCTCTAGCTGGCCTTCAGGGGGATCCCCTAGCTTTAAAGCCCTTCCTTCATCGCTGGTGATGCTGGACACCTCTGCTTGTGTTTGTCTGCCGTCCTTGTATCTGACTAAATCATTTAGAATTTTGCCTTTTTGTTATCTGAGCATTTGTCTCTTCCTTGAGTTGAAAGAGTTCATTCCGGGCTTTAATGATTAAAATCCCATATTAGACATGTGACTCGGATGACATGTTCCCAGCATGAGGCCAGCCATTGTCCTTGTAACAGAGCCTTCCCAGAGCAGAGTGACTTCCTCACCAGCAATTTCTGTCCCAAGGTCCTCAAGATTGCAATCTCTCTCCTGTGGGTTACAATCCCTCAAGTCTCCGGGGATGCTTCTCACTGTGTGACAAACCCAGTGCAGGAAGTTCGGTCCAGGTATTCTACATATCTTAATTAGCTCCATCCTTCCCTCGATTCTGGAACACACAGAGCAGAGCGCTGAAGTGGGGACGACTATTGTCCTGTCTGCTACTGTAGCTGCTGTGTGGTTTAGAGTCTGGGTTTAATTGGCTGGAATGGTCCTCACTCTGTGCCTGACACCCATTTCTGCTAAGCACAGTCACTGGCAGTTTTTAAGTGTAGTTCAAGCTTCCCTGCAACACTGAGATCAAGTGTCTCTTGTTGTTTGCGTTGGTTTGGTTCGGTGACAAGGCCCCTGCCTCGGTGTGTCCTGGGTGTCAGTAACACATACATGTGACACCATCCAGCGAAAGCAGAGAACTGTGAGTACTCCCCAGAAGTGTGAGATTTTTTGCACGAGCTGGTGGGAAGTTGCCGGGGCCTTCGGGGGCTCTAAGCGCCTCTCCCTCCAGCCCTTTGGTAGTTCCTTCCTGGCCTCAGGCAGCTTGTTCTCCGTGTTCCTCCAAGTCTGCCAGATGCCCAGGCTTACTCTGTGTGGCTCTTATCTTTCTGAAGCTCTAAAACAGCCACATCATCTCCCTGCACAGACACTGACACTTGCTGGGAGGCCCTGCACCACACTGGGAGCTGGAAGATTCTCTGCAGGCAGCAAGCTGGGCACACGCAGCCAGCTCCTCCATCACTCAGAGGCCAAGGCCTCTGCTGTCTGCCAGCCCGTGGTGTGAAAAGATGGGCAACTCTCTCTCTTTCCTGTGTTGCTCACCCTTGGGCCTTAAGAACACACTAAACACGGCTTGCACATTTTCCTAGTTCTGCACTTGGTTTGACAAGACCTGAGTTTTTACTTAGCTGTGTTGCTGAGGTAACCAGCCTGTTGGGTCACTGTGCGCTAACAGCCCACTGTGCGGTTATTCCATGCTGATGGAGAAGGCCGGAGGCTCATTGTGTTTGGCTTATTAATGTTCTTAGCTGTCGGCCTTACTACTATTACTTCACAAAATGTCCTCTTGGTATTTGTCTGTCTGTCTGTCTGTCTGTCTGTATGTATGTATGTATGTATGCATGCATGCATGTATGTATGTATGTGTATGTGTATTTGCAAGACTATTTTCACAACTGGTAACCTGCCTGTTCGTTTTCCTCTTGCTGTCTTTTCAGAATGGAAATTGTTAGTTTCAGTTTCGAATTTTAATGTGGTCAAAGCAAACTCGCATGGTTTTCCCCTGTAGAACTGCCCTAGGAGACCCCGTGTGTCTGAAAGACATGGCGGTTTAACATCCCCTGAATTTTAAAGTTTTGTCCTTCATGCTTGTCAAGAGCTTATCTGGCATGTTTATTTTTGTGTGTGTCTAAGAAAGGACCACTACCCTTTAGTGCGTGGACAGCGCCCGGTCAGAAATGCTTGCTCACTGAGCCTGTCTTTTCCCAGAGCTGCCCTGCGTGCCAGCTTTCCCTTTCGTCGGTTGTTTGAGTCAGAATCTCAGGTGGTCCAGGCTGCCGCATATCCAAGGGTGACTGTTAGCCCCTGACCCGCCACCTCTACCTCCCAGGTGCTGGGGTTACAGGTGTGCACTCCCACACATGGCTGGTGCAGGGGCTACAGGTGTGCAACCCCACACGTGGCTGGTGCAGGGGTTACAGGTGTGCAACCCCACACATGGCTTGTGCAGGGGTTACAGGTGTGCACTCCCACACATGGCTGGTGCAGGGGTTACAGGTGTGCAACCCCACACATGGCTGGTGCAGGGGTTACAGGTGTGCAACCCCACATATGGCTGGTGCAGGGGTTACAGGTGTGCAACCCCACATATGGCTGGTGCAGGGGTTACAGGTGTGCAACCCCACACATGGCTGGTGCAGGGGTTACAGGTGTGCAACCCACACATGGCTGGTGCAGGGGTTACAGGTGTGCAACCCCACACATGGCTGGTGCAGGGGTTACAGGTGTACAACCCCACACATGGCTGGTGCAGGGGTTACAGGTGTGCACTCCCACACATGGCTGGTGCAGGGGCTACAGGTGTGCAACCCCACACATGGCTGGTGCAGGGGCTACAGGTGTGCAACCCCACACATGGCTGGTGCAGGGGTTACAGGTGTGCACTCCCACACATGGCTGGTGTAGGGGTTACAGGTGTGCAACCCCACATATGGCTGGTGCTGGGGGCAGAGCTCGAAGTCCTAGGCTCCATCCCCAGCACAGCCTCCTTCATTCTCTCTGACTGCATTTGTGTTTGTGTGCATGTATGTGTATGTGTCTGTCTGTCTGTCTGTGCGTCTGCTTTTGTGTGTATGCATGTGTGTATGTGTGTCTATGCATCTGTCTGTCTGTGTATGTCTTTCTCTCTCTCTCTCTCTCTCTCTCTCTCTCTCTCTCTCTCTCCCTCTCTCCCTTTCTCCCTCTGTGTGTGTATCTGTCTGTGTCTGTGTACGTGTCTGTCTGTCTGTCTGTCTGTGTACGTGTTTCCCATCAGTACATCCAGGTTTCTATCTGATATCAACAGTCCAGTACCCCTAAACCAGGCTGTCCTGAGAACTCCCATAACTGCTGGAGGAAATATCCCCATGTCATTTTTCTCCTTTTGCCTCTTCCTTCCCAAACAGTGCTTAATCTTCTTATCCATTTCCTTGCACCGTACCAGTCAGGACTTCTACTAAAATCTCAGTTTTGAGCTGGGATGGTAAACATTGCTGTCATCTTCCTAATTCCTTTTATGATGCTTCTAAAATATCCCTCATTAAAACAATGTCTTCAGAGCTTTTGAGTAGATACTGGTCTTTATCAAATTAAAGGCACACTCCCATGCCAATTTGCTAAAAAAAATTTTAATTAAGAAAGGATATTGACTTTTAATAAAATGGCTTTTCTGAATTTTGAGATAATAATGTGAATTGCCTACTTTCATTTTTCCTATAATAAATTAGACTTCTACATTTTCTAATATGAAAGCACTCATGCCTTTTGGACAAAACCCAGCTGAATACTAATGCCTGGCTTCTGCGCTCCAGCATTCTCAACCCCCTTGTGTGGTTATGGATTTCATCTGCTTGTCTTTCTGCAGCCAACCTGTGTATTTTGTATTTTCAGGTAACTGGACTTACAGCATGGATTTATACTATGCTTTCTTTTTCTATTCTCTGAAAAGTTCATATAGAGCTACATAAGGGGGAGCAAAGTCATCAACAGTATCACCCAGCAGTTAATCACAGAACGCTACAGTACCCACCCAGGAAAGATAAGCCCAGCAGTGACGTGACTGTGTGCGGGATAGCCAGATGCTTTATGACTGGACCCAAGGCCTGCTCCATGGGAGGGAATGTGTGCCTGATACCAGAAAATAGCTCAAAAGCCTGTGGCTTAGAAAGTCATAGGCCTTACTAGTGGGCTAGGAACCTGCTATTATTGTTCTAATGATTGGACATGTCGTCAAACTGTCTTATAAATGTGTATGTTTATACCCACAGATTAGTTCTGCCAGAGGAAATCCTTCTTACAGTGGGTATCAGTTAATGCAGAGACTCGTGACTGGTCAAAGCACTGAGAATAAGACTCTGTCAGTGGTCAGCCCTAACTGGAACAGCTGCATGCATCTCTCTCTCTCTCTCTCTCTCTCTCTCTCTCTCTCTCTCTCTCTCTCTCTCACACACACACACACACACACACACACACAGGCACACATGCACAACGCACACACACACGTGCACAGCGCACACATGCACACAAACATACATGCACATGCACACAGGCTAGGAAACGTCTCAGAAGACGAGAAAGAGTCTAAGAACTAGTAGATGAGATGGAGTGTGTGGAATGCTGCCTTCTGGATATGATGTAGCCTCTGCCCTCATGAACTCGCTGAAGCTATGATCGCCTGGATAAGATCAAGCCAACGAGAGCAGCAGGCAATATTAATTTGACTTCATGGTTACAAAGAGAAGGAGAAGACATGTGTTGGGTGGTGTCTAGGGAGTGCTAGGGGTAGATGGGATCAAGGTACACTGCATACATGTATGAGATTGTCAAAGAATAAATGAAATACTTTAAAAACACAAACTACAGTTATATGTCATACATATGCATATTTAAAATATGGTAAACATATGATCACCCGGTGTGCATATGCTATTAGAAACATGTTCAACATGACCATGATTATGAATGACTTTGGAACCATTTGGATTTGAGTTTTCTTCTCTTTCTTGAGTCCGCTTATTATGCCTCCTAGAAATTCCATGGCTTCTCCCACAGCTCCAAGCAATGCTACTACCATCAGCAATACCTCCTACTCTCTTTTGGCCTAAGTGTCTGCCTTGACTCGTGTTCTCATGTGGAGTCCATCCCTCTCTCTTCCCAGGAGTAAGTTCACTGAGATCTGCTCCATCTGTGAGTTGAGGGTTAACGTTGCCAATCTTGCTTTTGCATTGTTTAGTGTTTCTTTCACTTCTGCCTCCATCCTTTGCTCTACTCTTCATGGTTAGACACAGCTTTAATTGCATCGCTCTTCGGCTGACGACGGCTTATCACATTATTTAAAGTCTCTATTCTCTGCTAAACAGAAGCATTTAGGATTTTACAGTCATGGAAGTAATAGCTCGATTCCGTGAGGTTTCATCTGCAGTGTTTTCATTACGTCCAACGCCTCAGCCTTTTCTGGCTGCCATATGTATTCTTCTCCAGCACCATGCACCAGAGCCAACTCTGGACAGCGGTGGCTAAATTTCCAGAGATGTTTGGAGCTGATCCTTAAACACCATGGTAAAAAAAAAGTTATGTTTTCCAATTTTGTGGAGTACAGGTTTTCAAAGTATGATTCCCCCCGTGTCTGTTTCTATGCCCCCCTTTTTCATTTCTGATTTTGTTAATTTTCATGTTCTCTCTCTGCCTTTTGATTGGGTTGGATAAAGGTTTGTCTGTCTTGTTGATTTTCTCAAAGAACCAACTCTTTGTTTCATTGATTCTTTGTATTTTCTATTTTATTGTTTTCAGCTCTCAATTTGATTATTTCCTGGCATCTACTCTTCCTGGGTGAGTTTGATTCTTTTTGTTCTAGAGCATTCAGGTGTTCTGTTAACTCTCTAGTGTGGCTATTCTCCAGTTTCTTATGTGGGCACTTAGAACTGCTTTCAGAGCGTCCCATAGGTTTGGGTATTTTGTGCCTTCATTTTCATTGAATTCTAGGAAGTCTTTGATTTTTTTCTTTATTTCTTCCTTTACCCAGGAGTGATGCAATTGAGCCTTGTTCAGTTTCCATGAGTTTGTGGGGTTTCTGCAATTTGTTTTGTTGTTGAATTCTAATTTTAAGCCATGGTGGTCCAGTAAGATACAGTAGGTTATTGTAATTTTATTTTGTATCTGTTGAGGTTTGCTTTATTGCCAAGTATGTGGTCAATTTTAGAGAAGGTTCCATGTGACACTGAGAAGAGGGTATATTCTTTTGTGTTTGGATGGAATGCTCTATAGATGTCTTTTAAACCCATTTGGGTCATAACTTCTGTTAGTTCCCATTTTTTTCTTTATTAGGTTTCTGTCTGGTGGTCCTGTCCAGTGGTGGGAGTGGGGTAGTGAAGTCTCCCACTATGAGTATGTGGGGTTTAATGTGTGATTTGAGCTTTAGTAATGTTTCTTTTATGAATGTATTTGGGGAGTAGATATTCAGAATTGAGACTTCATCCTGATGAATTTCTTCCTATGATGAATATGAAATGACCTTCTTCATTTCTTTTGATTAATTTTAGTTTGAAGTCTAATTTGTTAGATAATAGGATAGCTAAACCGGCTTGCTTCTTAGGTTCATTTGATTGGAAAATCTTTTCCCAACACTTAACTCTGAGGTAACATCTGTCTTTGAAGGTGAGATGTGTTTCTTGTATGCAGTAGAAGGATGGATTTTGTCTTTGTATCCATTCTGTTAGCATGTGTATTTTTATAGGTGAGTTAAGACCATTGATATTGAGGGATATTAATGACCACGATTGCTCATTCTTGTTTTGAATTCGTTTTTGGTAGTGCTATTATGTGTGAGTTTTTCCCCTATTTATGGCTTTTGGTAAAGTGAGATTATCTATTGCCTATGTTTTTGTGAGTGTAATTAATATCCTTGATTTGGAGTTTTCCTTCCAGAACTTTCTGTAAGGCTGGATTTGTGCATACGTGTTGTGTAAATCTGGTTTTGTCATGTGATGGGGGAAGTCCTGTACATTTGTTAATAAAGCACTGTTGGCCAATAGGAATCCAGATAGGAGGGACTAAGAGTCCAGGAGGACTCTGGGAAGGAGAAACATGGAGAGCCAAGATGTAACGCCATGGGGTAGGAAGCCCGGAACTATTCTCCGGTAAGAGAAATACTTAGATTAACAATTATGGGGTAATTACTTAAGTCAGAGCTAGCCAGTAAGAAACAAGCAAGGCCAACAGCTTCATAATTAATATAGTCTCCTGTGTGTTTATTTGGGACTGATGCGGCTCTAGAACCAGGCTGGCGGGAAGGCTTCTCTCAAGGAAAAGGTTTCCCTTTACAGTCATGAATCTTGTTTGCTCCATCTATAGTGGTTGAGAGTTTTGCTGGGTATAGTAGTGTGGGTTGGAGTCTATGATCTCTTAGTGTTTGTAGAACATCTTTGTAGGACCTTCTGGCTTTCGGAGTTTCCATGGAGAAGTCAGGTGTAATTCTGTTAGGTTTGCCTTTATATGTTACTTGGCATTTTCCCTTCACTGCTCTTAATATTCTTTCTTTATTCTGTATGTTTTGATTATTATGTGGTGAGGGGATTTTTTTGGTCCAGTCTATTTGGTGTTCAGTAAGCTTCCTGTGCTTTCATAGACATCTCCTTCTTCAGGTTTGGAAAGTTTTCTTCTATGATTTTGTGGGCGATTTTTTGGATAGATATCACTTACCAATATTAAATCAAGAGCAGATAAACTATTTAAATAGACCTATAACCCCTAAAGAAATAGAAGCAGCCATCAAAAGTTTCCCAACTAAAAAAAGTCCAGGGCCAGATGGTTTCAGTGCAAAATAATTCTACCAGAAATTCAACGAAGAGCTAATACCAATACTCTTCAAATTGTTCCACAAAATAGAAACAGAAGGATCATTGCCAAACTCTTTTGACAAGGCTACAATTACCTTACCCAAACCACACAAAGACACAACTAATATAGGGAACTATGGGCCAATCTCCCTCATGAACATTGATGCAAAAATACTCAATAGAATATTGGCAAATCGAATCCACAAATACATCAGAAAAATCATACACCATGATCAGGTAGGCTTCATCCCAGGGATGCAGGGATGGTTCAACATATGAAAATTGATCAATGTAATCCACCATATAAACAATCTGAAAAAGAAAAACCACATGATCATCTCACTAGATGCTGAAAAGCCTTTGACAAAATCCAACACCACTTCATGATAGAGGTCTTGGAGAGATCAGTGATACCAAGAACATACATAAACATAATAAAGGTAATATACAGCAAACTGACAGCCAACATCAAACTAAATGGAGAGAAACTCAAGGCGATTCCTCTAAAATCAGGAACAAGACAAGGTTGTCCACTCTCTCCACATCTCTTCAATATTGTCCTTGAAGTTCTTGCTAGAGCAATAAGGCAACAAAAGGAGATTAAGGGGATACAAATTGGAAAGGAAGAAGTCAAAGTTTCACTATTTGCAGATGATATGATAGTTTACATAAGTAATCCAAAGAATTCTACCAGGGAACTCCTACAGCTGAAAAACACCTTCAACAAAGTGGCAGGATACAAGATTAACTAAAAAAATCAGTAGTCTTACTATATATAACGATAAATGTGCTGAGAAAGAAATCAGAGAAACATCACCCTTTACAATAACCACAAACAACATAAAATATCTTGGGGGTAACTCTAACCAAACAGGTGAAAGACGTGTATGACAAGAAATTTGAGTTTTTAAAGAAAAGAAATTAAAGAAGATACCAGAAAATGGAAATATCTCCCATGCTCTTGGATAGGTAGGATCAACATAGTAAAAATGGCAATCTTATCAAAAGTGATCTACAGATCCAATGCAATCCCTATCAAAATACCAGCACAATTCTTCACAGACCTTGAAAGGACAATTCTCAACTTTATATGGAAAAACAAAAGACCCAAGATAGCTAAAACAACCCTGTACAATAAAGGAACTTCAGAAGGTATCACCATCCCTGACTCCAAGCTCTACTACAGAACTATAGTACTGAAAGCAGCTTGTTATTGGCACAAAAATAGACAAGTAGACCAATGGAATCAAATTGAAGACCCTGATATTAACCCACACACCTATGAACACCTGATCTTTGACAAAAAGGCTAAAATTATACAATGGAAAAAAGAAAGAATCTTCAACAAATGGTTCTGGTATAACTAGATGCTGACATGTAGAAGATTGCAGATAGATCCATATCTATCACCATACACAAAACTTAAGTCTAAATAGATCAAAGACCTCAACATAAATCCAGTCACACTGAACCTCTTGAAAGAGAAAGTAGGAAGTGCCCTTGAATGAATTGGTACCAGAAAGTGCTTCCTGAAAATAACACCAGTAGCACAGACACTGAGACCAAAAATTAATAAATGGGACCTCCTGAAATGGAGAAGCTTCTGTAAGGCAACAGACACAGTCAACAAGACAAAAATGCAGCCCACAGAGTAGGAAAAGATATTCACCAACCCCACATCTGACAGAGGGCTGATCTCCAAAATTTACAAAGAACTCAAGCAGCTAGTCTCCAAAACACCAAATAATACAATTAAAAAGTGGAGTACAGAACTAAATAGAGAATTCTCAATAGAAAAGTCTAAAATGACCTATAGACACTTAAGAAAGTGTTCAACATCCTTAGCCATCAGGGAAATGCAAATCAAAACAACTCTGAGATACCATCTTACTCCTATCAGAATGGCTAAAATAAAAAAACACCAATGATAGTTTATGTTGGAGAGGATGTGGAAAAAGAGGAACACTCCTCCGCTGCTGGTGGGAGTGCCAACTTGTACAGCCACTTTTCAGATCAGTATGGAGATTCCTCAGGAAAATGGATATCAGTCTACCACAAAATCCAGCAATTCCACTCTTAGGCATATACCCAAAAGATGCGCATTCATACAATGAGGACATCTGTTCAACTGTGTTCATAGCAGCATTATTTGTAATAGCCAGAACCTAGAAGCAACCTAGATGCCCCTCAACTGAAGAGTGGATAGAGAAAATATGGTACATCTACACAATGGAGTACTACACAGCTAAAAATAAAACAATGGAATCTTGAAATTTGCAGGAAAATGGATGGCACTAGAAGAAACCATCCTGAGTGAGGTAACCCAGTCACAAAAAGACAAACATGGCATGTACTCACTCATATATGGATTTTAGACATAGAGCAGGCAATTGCCAGCCTACAATCCCACCTCCAGAGAGTCTGGGAAACAGGGAGGACCTTAAGAGAAATATGCATGGTATACCAGAGAAGGGGAATGGGACAGGATCTCCTGAGGGGATTGGGAGCATGGGGGGAGGGAAGGGGAGAGGGTGCTGGGAGAAAGAGAGGAGGAGAAGAGGAAGGGAGAGAAGGACATGGGGGAGCAGGAAGGTTGAGTCGGGGGAAGAATAGAGGAGAGCAGGATGAGAGACACCATAATAGAGGGAGCCACTATAGGATTGAGAAGAGATCTGGCACTAATGAGATTTTTCAGAGATCTACAAGTATGACACCAACTGACAATCTAAGCAATAGTGGAAAGGATACCTTTAATGTCTTCCCCTGATAATGAGATTGATGACTACCTTATGTGCCATCCTAGAGCCTTCATCCAGTGGCTGATGGAAGCAGAGGCAGACACTCACAGCTAAACACTGAACTGAACTCCTGGAACCCAGTTGCAGAGAGGGAGGAGTCATGAGCAAAGGAATCAAGACCTGGCTGGAGAAACCCACAGAAACAGATGACCTGAACATGAGGGAGCTCATGGACCCCAGACTAGTGACTGAGGGGCCAGCATGGGGATGATCCAGACCCCCTGAATATGGGTGTCAGCGAGGAGGCCTCAGCCATCTATGGGACCTCGGATAGTAGATCAGTATTTATCCCTGGCATACAAATGGACTTTGGGAGTCCATTCCACATGGAGGGATGCTCTCTCAGCCTGGAAACATGGGGGAGGGTGTAGGCCCTGCCCTCCCCCCCCCGATGATATGACAGACTTTGAAGATTCCCCATGGAAGGCCTCACCCTCCCTGGGGAGCAGAGCGGGGATGAGGTGAGGGGTTTGCGGGGACTGGTAGGGGGCAGGGAAGGAGGGGAGGGAGAGGGAGCTGGGATCTTTCATGTCAAGCAAGCTTGTTTCTGATTTTTAAAAAAGTGAAGGATTTAAACAGACAGTTCTCCAGCAATGATACACAAGTGACCAATAAACAGGAGAGAGTATGCTCAGTGTAACTGGGTAATCCATCAGGGACCCAAGTCACAACCGCCACGACATATCACTTCACATTCACGAAGGCTAGCAAAGATGAAACCCTCACATAGGAAAACAAAATGGAGCTGCCATCTTGGAAGATCGTCTGGCAGAGGTTCAAAAAGCTATTTACGATATGACAGAACAACTTCATTTCATACAGTGTGTCCAAGAGGAATGAAAACACATGCCAAAATAAGAATGTATACGATGTGAAAGTTATATGAGTTTCAAGCAGCCCAGGTCCAAACCACAGGTAGTGATTGCCGAGGCACCTTACTCCCTGCTGCACTCGAGTCCAGGGTCATCCGTATTCAAGTCTAGGTGGTGCTCAGCTTACAGTAGCCCTGTTTCTGTGTGTTCCCGGCTGGCGTTCAGGGAAGTCCTGTGGGGAGCCTGGAGGCAGCCACAAGAGAAGCAGCTATGCTTTGGAGTTACAAAATGCTATAAGTCAGGACAGCTCTTTTTTTCCCCTCTCCCTCTCTTGGGGAGCCCGTTTCTTCTCTAGTATAGATTATCTCGTGATTTGAAAGAGCTTCTAAAATGGGGCACACTTTTGACAGACTTCACATGAATCCATGAATCCCTCAGCAGATACACAAAGGACCTAAGAGTCAGTGGAAGGTACTGAAATGACATTAAGGCTCTTAAAACTTCATTTGGGTATGGGGGTCCCGTGACCTTGTGGGCACGCCAACACTGCTTATGCTTTGGTGGCTCATGCTTCCAATCCAACTTCAATGCAGATTCTCCCCCCTCTAATTATTTTTCCCCAAACACCACCCACAAGTTCTAATAATAACAACGGGTTGTGTTTCGTGGATTTTAAAGCGCTTGCATACACAAGGTAGCTCTTAATCCTCATGGAGACCCATCCCCCATGCAGGTGGTACACCCCAAAGGACCTCTGGTTCTAGGGTCCCGGTCCGGGGCCCATCAGTTTACCACTAGCTCTTGCCAACTTAATGTTTACTGTCCCTCTGCTCCTCCTGTAATCCCGCCTGTGGAATTTGCACCTTCCTGTCAGTCTGGTCTCTGGTGGAAGCCCCAGAGTCCCTGTAATGACTTGAGCTGCCCTCAAGTTACCTTTCCAACAGCTTATTTATGCACTGGGAGAGAAGAAAAGATGAAATCCTGCTTTTAACAAAGAAGTTGTCAAAATCAGCAAGCCAGTTTGTTTTCTGATGAAGACAATTTCTTTTAAGAAGTGGGAAAAATGGGAGATTGATTTTAAAATTCATTTCTCACTGCAGGAGAAAATTATCATTAGGACGACAATCATTTCAGTTACAGAGCCCAGTGGGCTCCGACTTGCCTCACTGGGCGCGGTCTGCATGTGTAGGGCCAGCGTGTGGAGCCCAGTGGGATCCGGCTTGCCTCACTGGCTGAGGTCTGCGTGTGCAGGGTTGTGTGTGCGTTCAAGTCGAACCGGGCCAGAACATACGCACAGTAGCACTGAGTCGGTCAGGGGAGGGGGGTGGGTGGCGCGTGTCTCCAAGCAGTAGGAAAATTCCCACCTGAAATCTTAAGAAATATCTCCCCAAGTCCTTTCTGCATCCCTGTGGATGGGGGTGAGGGATACACACTCAATCCTGTGACCCCCATGTGAGCGGATACTGACTCGAGCCCTGTGGCCCTGTGTGAGGAGAAACTGACTCTAGCTCAGCTTGATCTCTCCTTCCTCCCAATGCCTAGTGGGGCAAAGTCCAGCACAGCTGCCTAGCAGCCTTCACCTGTATATCCCTCTGCCCTTTGACCTCAGGCACCCAGCATGCACCCTGCCTGTGCTCAGCTTCCTCAAGGGCTCCCACTCTGCTTCTCCCCATTCTGCGGCAGATCTGCGTAATCATCCCGCCTACCCTTTAGCTGGCCTGCTCTGCAGACTTCTACACAGTGATTCCTGGTGAAGCCAGAGAGACAGAACGGGGGATAAGGACTCCTGCTGCTAAGTCTGATGAGCTAAGACCCAGACGCACAACCTACATGGTGGGAGACAGAACCAACTCCACATGCATATGAACCCCACACACATCGATATAAACGTGTGTGTGTGTGTGTATGTGCATGTGTGTGTAATAGAAAATTCTCATTTCATTCTGACCTTTGGATATGTCAACCTAGAAGTCACACAGGTCCTTATGACTCAGCCTGTGTAAAAGACAAAAACAAGTTCACACTAAAGAGTAGAAGTAAAAGTTAAGTCACGTTCTCTCCTCCTCTTAGCAGAGTCAGCAGACTCCTCTCAACCGCCTACCTAACCAACCACCAGCACCTGTCACCTAAACCTACACAGTAACGTTCTGAGCCAGGTTTGGCGACACGGTCTTGACATCCCAGCTACCTGCAAGGCTGAGGTAGGGGTCTGCAAGTTCAGCGCCTGCCTGAGCTACTGAGTAAGACCCTGTTCCTGTCTCCAAGTAATCTGTTTTTTATCACAAAGAGGAATGAATACATAGTTCTGTGGTAGAGCTCCTGGCTAGCACACACACACACACACGGATCATTTTGGAAGAGGAGGCAGAAAGACTGTAAGATGTATGCCATGCAATAAAACATTATTTACTAGACATGATGCCACTGCAGCAGCCATGACGGCATACATAAGACCCGCCCTTCTATACTAGTGTGAATGGGGAATTCTCATAAGGCTCCATCCCTACAGAAGGACCGCAGCCAATTAATGGCTGCTGAGAGAGAGAGAATGAGTGTTCTCTGGGGACAAGTCCCCTGATAGGTTGGTTAGCCCATCCCAAGAGGTCAACCCTAGATGCATCTGATCAGCGCTAAATGACCTTGTCTGGTGGGGGACTGGAGGGAGGAGAGGGAGAGGATAAATGATGTCAATACAGAACTCACATGCTAAGTTCTTTAAAAATTAATCTAAGCATCTCTAGGGGAAGGGATCACAAAGTCCCACCCCTAACTGAGGAGCTACTAGTAACTGATGGCTACCAGGAAGGAACAGTGAGTCTCCTTCAGGGATGTGGCCCCTGAGAGACCACAAGCTCTAGTGGATGTTCCTATGTTCCTACATCATATGCACTAAGTGGAGGGGGGTCAGGGGAGGGGAGAAAGAGAGACAGACAGAAAGAGAGAGAGAAGAGAGAGAGAGAGAGAGAGAGAGAGAGAGAGAGAGAGAGAGAGAGAGAGAGAGAGAGAGAGAGAGAGAGAGAGATTAGGGTAAAGTGATTGGGGACTTGTAGAACAGCTAAATTTGGGATAGATTTGATCAAAACACATCATATTCATAGGTGAAATTTTCAACAAAAAAGGAAATTAAGTCTAACAACGGACAGGTGGGACTTCAATGAATTAAGTCTTCTGTACAGGAAAAAGTAGCATCGATCCACCATTCCTTCTTTTCTAAGCCATCTTTCGTGGCTTTGAATCCATTGACCCATATTTCTTCCTCACAGAATCATATTTGTTTTGTAATAGCCATGTTCCAGCAAGAATAATGGGAGTTTTTAAATGGTGGAGAATTCAATGGTAATTGTATTACCCTTACAGGTAATTTTCCTTCCAATGCAGGATCACTGTGCATACTTCTACAGAGTTTAATTACAGGAAGTATTTTAAAACCTGCTTTCTTTAAATATGAAAACTCTACATGAATTTTTTTCCAGGATACTAGCCTCTTGGGGTATTTTAAAACAGAAACACCATGTTTCACCAAATGACATATTAGTGATAAACTTACCAGGTAACTGTTTACACATGTGAAGATAATGTGTGAGGAACATTCCACAATGCACTTTTCTTCCTTTGAATTGTTTCCTAGTGACTGTTTTAAGGAGTGTCATACGGCCAGGTCCTCCTAGTAATATATTTATCTTATAGTGGTTGGTAGCATGCTTGTTTTCACTAAGGTTTGTAACAATTTTCCAAACTGTGAGCTTGCCAGTTGCACTGTGACCCCTCTGGAAAGGAGTTCTATGTGGGGATGGCATGAGCCTTAGTGTAAGCCTCAGTGTCAGCCTCTCCCTTCCCTGCAGTCTGAGGAATAGAGAAGTGCTGTGGGTCCCAAGGGTCCCTCTTCCCTCTCTGCAATCTGAGGAGTGAGGCAGCCCCACCATTGCCCCCCACCCTGACCCTGTTTGAAGATGACCCACAGTTGCTTTTATTCAGTGAGGAAGCTGCCTTCTGTTCTTGAGAAGTTTGTTTACCCTGAGTGTTATGTTTCTTGAATGCTTTGCCTATACCCATTGAGACCGTTGTGTGAACTTTGTCCTTTATTAACGTGGTGGATCACATTAATTAATTTGGAGGATATTAAATCTGCTACACATTTCTTGGGTTAAGTCCTTTGGGTCATGGTGAATAACTCTTTTTTACATGTTACAGATTTAGTTTGCTAATATTTTGTCATTAGGGAGTGTTATGTAATTGTTCATAAGCAATATTAGTTTGTTTTATTTTCCCATGACAAAGAAAATATATGAGAGCATTGCTAGCTGGTTGGAACACTAGCTCCCTGGTTTGGATACTGGCTTCTTCATTTGAATACTAGCTTCCTGGTTGTGATACTGTATAAACAGACCACTCCAAGGTACAGTAAAGTGGAGGCTTTTATCATAAATAAGAGAGAGAGAATGGCCAGAGGCATTTGGAAGAGTCCAGAACAAAGAGAGAGAGAAGCAGACTGGATGTGGTAGCAGATAGGATATCACCAGGGCTATCTGAAAGAGATGGGAGAAAAGCAGGAGAGAGAGAATACAGAAAACATAGAAGCAGGAGACAGAGACAGAGACACAGACACACAGACACAGACAGAGAGACAGAAACAGAGACACAGACACACAGACACAGACAGAGATAGAGACACAGACACAGACAGAGACACAGACAGAGACAGAGACAGAGACAGAGACACAGACACACAGACACACAGACACACAGACACAGACACACACCAGACACGGAGAGAGCATAGTAAGAACAGGTAAGTAGCTATGGGAAGGGAAGCCCATGAGCTAGGGGAATTCAGGGTGGAGGAGGTGAGCAGAGCTAGGATGCTTACACAGACTTTGAAATGTGTGACAGGTACTTGTGATACTGAGAGAGCCTGGAAGCTAGTGTGTTGCTTTGATATGCTGATGGTGCCACAGAAAGCCATATGTCACTTCTATCAGAGGTAAGGAAAATGACCCCTTTTGGCGGATGTGAAGTTCCCCAGGAATGTTTTTATCTAACCACTGGAAAACTTCCTATTGTCCAGTTTAAGCTCCTTTCTGGATATTTGGACTGCCTTTTGGGGTTGGGGAATTGGAATTTCCTTTGTTCCTGACAGATACTAGCTTCCTAGATTGGATGCTAACTTCCTGGATGAGTTGCTAACTTCCTGGGTGGGGTGCTGACTTCCTGGGTGGGATGTGCTCCTCCTTCCTTCCTTTTTGTCATTTTAAAACTGTCTATGCTATTGTTGTCATGGGCATCAAATCTACATATCCTATACATCAACAAAACATTATTTTAACCATTGTTTTACTTATTTTATAGAAGTTAAAAGAAATGATATAATGATATACATAAACATCTTTTTCTTAGCTCAAATATTGATATTTTGAAGCCCTCATTTATTTTATTGTGCTCTGTCTCCTCTGTGTGTGTGTGTGCATGCCTATGTATGTACATGTGTGTGCACACGTGCATGCGCGCATGTGTGCATACGTGTGTGTGTGCGCGCGCGCGCGTGAGTGCGCGCACACCCACAAATGTTGGAAGAGGGTGTCAGATCTCTTGGTGCTAGAGTTATGTGGTAAAAAGCCTGTGACACCAGTGCTGGGAACTGAACCCAGGTCCTCCAAGAGAGCAGTAGTAAGTGCTCTTAACTGCTACACCATCTCTCCAGGCCTGCTCATTTCTTCCTGGGGGTATGGGTAACCTGGTAATTTCCTGTCTGGGGGCAAGCAGTTCAGCCTTTGTGGTACAGAGCTCTGTCTACCACATGCATTAGCTTCCTACTGTTTCCCGACTCCTTCACTGTAGAGGACACACTGCCTGTGCTCCAGTCAATAAAGCCTGTCATCCATCTCCAACTTTCATATCCTTAGACGTTGCTTGAAGCTTCTCTTTGTTCCTCAGATTATAGTATTTCCAGCTATCCTTCTCCAGACTCAATGATTCTGCCTTCTGCTGTCAGCTGTTTTAAAACCAGGGTGAAGTTTCCATCCCATTTACTGGGCATCTCAACTCCAGAATTTCCATTCCACTCTGTCTCATCATTTTTAAGCTCCTTGTTTACGTTTCACCCCCTCCCTGTAATTCTTTAGACACAGTTGCACGCAGCACTTTGATCATGTTTATAGCATGCCAGCATCTTCATCTGCTATGGATCTGAGGATTCGGAGAGGCTATTTCTAATGGTCTGTCTCATCCCTGAGTACAGACCAAACACCACTGCGTCCATGCACACATTAGCACACACGTTAGGTGTGGATATTGCCAATAGTAAACAGTATAGACTCTCCTGCTGATGTGCCCTCTTTAAACACCAGTATTGTGTATTTGGAAACTTGAGGTAGCTAAATTTGGGGGAAAAAAAACCTATCTCTCCCCTTAAGAATGTGCAACTGTGAAGCTCATTCTGGGCTTTCTTTCTTTCTTTTTTTTTTTTAACCTATTCTTTTTTTTCTTTCTTTCTTTTAATTGTTAAGCCTGGACTCTTAAGACTCCACAAATTGGTGATTAGCCCTTGACTGGAAGAAATACGTAATCCAGGATTTCAAGTGTACTGGCTTACCTGCTCTGCCAGTACACAGACGTGTGGGTGGGAAGCTGTACTCAAAGTTCACGGGACTTTCTGAGTGTTTGTGTCTCCTTTATCGTCAAGATAGTGTGGCCTCCCTGAATCCTGTGCTGCCTGCAGCCATGACCACAACTCAGCCATTTACCCCATAACAGACTGTGCTGGCATTGACATGGGGCCACTTCAAATCCAGTCCAGCCAGTGCAAACCCTGGGCCCAGCCTCCCCTTCCTTGGTGCAGCTTCAATGCCAACGGAGGGGAGGGGTTGTGGGAAGAGCCCCAGGCCACAAGCGCGGATGCTTTGTTTGTTTTCACTATTTGGCACTAGCTGATCTGAAACTTGATATATCAACCAGGCTGGGCTTGACCTCACAGAGATCTGCCTGCCTCTGTTTCCTGTGTGCTTAGATTAAAGGTTTTGCCATCAACCAAAGGTTTTCATTCTAGTGTTTGTTTTTGTGACGGGCTCACTCTGCAGCCTGACCTGGCCTTCAGTTTGTGGCAATCCTCCGGCCACACCATCTCAAGTGGGGCTTGAGGTGCTCTTCAATGAGCTGTTCCCAGCCCACATTTTAAATTTCTTATTGGCATTTCAACCAACCTTTTCAACTAGTGGTAAAGCTAGACATCTTGTTATATGCATTTTTCTCCTGAGTAAGTTTTCTATTCTTTTCTCATACATAGATTTTGGTATGTGTCTTATCTCTGTATGTTCTAAATATCAAAATATTTGTATATTTAGCATTTTAAACTTCATGATTTTTATCTTTTTATAATTTTTTCTCAGGAACTTTTTTTTTTGGTTTCCAGCATTAGAACATTTCTTTAGTGCTGAAGTCAGGGAAGTTTTTCAGTTATTTGCCACTAAAACAAGGTAAAGATAACTTCTGATTCCCTAAGTTCTTGTCTCTAACCCACCCTATACCTATATAGGGAAATGACATTTATCCAGTGCTAAGTGGGTTAAATCAGTCTTAACAAGAAGTGAACAGAAAACAATATCCAATTCACTAATAAAAATCCAAAGTCTTAAATGTAATGCAATTCTGTTACATTAACTGTGGTATTTGCAGTTTTGGGAAAGACTATCGACAGGTTCTGGTGGAGTATTCAACAGATGAAGCTGTGTATGATTTAACACGGTTTCTAACATATCAAAACACGCCAAGCCAGGTGGAGTGATGCACATCTGTAATCCCAGCACCAGAGAGGCTGAGGCAGGAGGATGGAGAGTGGGAGGTCAGCCTGGGCTACACGGAGAGACAGTGTCTAAATATCAGACAGAAGGCTAAACTACCTCGGGAGTTTCGATGGGACGCGCTTTGTGCGACTCTGCTAGCCTCTTGTACCTCACTTATCCTCGAAACGGCTCTTTGAATTCAGATTTTGTTCATAGCAACCACCCTGCAAATACAACAGGAAGCTGGAAGCTGGACCAGGGTACACACTCGGATGCAGACCCAGAGCGGCCACATCCACAATCAAGGTGGGTCTTCCCCTAAGCAGGAACATGATAAGGAGTGGCCCCCTGCAGGCTTACTTAGGGGCCTGTCTCCCGGGTGACTTCAGAGTCTGTCAAGTTGACCATCGCCATGACTGACAGAAAGAAAAGATCACCTTCACCTCAGCAGCTACAGGGACCCACACACCTCAAGCAACCTTCCGAGGATTACCAGGTGGCAGCATGAGGTCTGGTGGCACCATGGCTGCATGGAGTGGCTTGGTGCAGAGTGAAAGGGTCAGGCATTACTCTGGCCTGCCCTGCTACCTGGCAGCATTCACTCAGGCAGTTCTCTGGCCAGCCCAGTGCTCCATGAGAACCAGTCTGCACGCAGGTGCAAAGGACCCCTTTAAAGGACAGACCCCTGCCCACTTACGGTCTCTCATCTTCCCTTTCTCTCTCTTATCTCATCTTCTCTTCCCTTACCCATCTCTCTCTCTCTCTCTCTCTCTCTCTCTCTCTCTCTCTCTCTCTCTCTCTCTCTCTCTCTCTCTCTCTCGTCTCTCTCTCTCTCTTGTCTGTCTCCCCCGTTCATTCTCGCTATAATAAACGATGGCTAACGTGCTCTCTGTGGCTCGTGCTGTATCGCGCCGGTTTCGATCCCCGGAACCCATCTCCTGTCTTTTTCCTTTATTTCTAATTTCTAATCATAAGCAAAATAACAACACAGAGCACACATGCCCCCCATTCCACAAAGGGATGCCTTGAATCAGCCAACCTAGGAGGCTGTGAGGGTCAAGGTCTCATAAACTAAGAGGCTGCAGCATCCACAAAAGTGTGGTGATGAAGGCTGAAACGGAAGTTTTCCAAGAGGAAAAGGCGGCTTGGCGATCCGGTTGAAGGCTGAGCAGCTGTGCGATGTAGCTAGATCATCACAGGAAAGGTGAGAGCAGTAACTGGGCCATTCTTCGCCAATCCCAGGCTCCCCCAGATAGGGTGGTACCCAGTGCATCCTGGGAGTCAACCCAGTGATCAGCCAGTGTGCACCGGCGTCTCTATTCATACATAGAACACATCAAAAGGCCAAAAGCTTGGGCACAAGGGGGCGTCTCAGCCCTGCAATTCTAGAACCTATAACCTTAAAAAGTCTTCCTTGTGTGTGACTAAGGTAGATTGGGGCATGGTGGTTCACGAGGCAATCCTAACACTTGGGCAGTGGGTGGGGCTGAGGCAAGATGAATAACGTGAGTTCTAGGCCAGCCTAGATTCTATTAAACAACAATGATGATGAAGAGAAGAAGGAAGGGTGGGATAAAGAGGGGGAGCAGGGGAAGGATGGGGGTGGGGAAGAGTGTTCATGGATATCCTGTCGGGTCCCGAATATGATATTTGGAATATAGGACTCAGCTCAATTCCAGGAGCTCGATTCTCCTATTGCCTTTTAGATGTTGGCTGGCTACCTCCGGACACCCTGGCCACAGTGGAGAACGGTTTGCAGTTTGTGTAGCAATAGACCTGGGCCCTGGTTGGGCCCACACCCATCCTGAGGACTAGAGAGACATGCCTGGGGATGAGTGGGATGTGCCAGAAGGCTAAGTGAGGACATGCAAGTTTAGGGGTGTCTCGGGGATTAAAGGAAATATTTGATATCAGCTCTATACATGATAACAGATGTCTTCTGCCAGTATCCCCATTTTTGGAAAGCTATTTAACAGGATGCTTGAATAAACTGTGGTCTCCAGTATCGACTGAGAGCCCTCCTGAAATGGCAAGATGTCTCTGTCTGGTCCTTAACGTCGCAGGGTAGCTAGGACTTCCCTGATCCATACTCCCCCTCTCAGGGTCAGACCCGGGACTGTCCGGCTGGTTCTGAACACAATCCTAAAGACATTTGTCCAGAATAGATGACCCCTGCAGTTTAGGACTAACACAGTCTAGACCCCGGCAATATCCCATAATAGGAATACCTGTGCTCGTCCCTCTAAGTAGTAAACATTTGACCTTCTGGAATAAATCCATTCCGTGACTGGGCATAACATGTTAAAGTTGCCAAGACAAAACCTTCAAGATTCCCCTGATGTCTGGGCAGACAGTGTTCATAGCATATCAGCCAGGCAGAGTGGACAGGGGAATGACAGCATTCAGAGACAGGGTTGTTCAGGAGCTAGTCCAAGGGCCTTCTCGGTGCACAAGTGACTCACAGCAGACACAGAGAATGAGTCACACCTTATCATACACAGCGAATGAGTCACACCTTATCATACACAGCAAATGAGTCACACCTTATCATACACAGAGAATGAGTCACACCTTATCATACACAGAGAATGAGTCACACCTTATCATACACAGCGAATGAGTCACACCTTATCATACACAGAGAATGAGTCACACCTTATCATACACAGAGAATGAGTCATACCTTATCATACACAGAGAATGAGTCACACCTTATCATACACAGGGAATGAGTCACACCTCATCATACACAGAGAATGAGTCACACCTCATCATATACAGAGAATGAGTCACACCTTATCATACACAGCGAATGAATCACACCTTATCATACACAGAGAATGAATCATACCTTATACACAGCGAATGAATCACACCTTATCATACACAGAGAATGAGTCACACCTTATCATACACAGAGAATGAATCACACCTCATCATACACAGAGAATGAATCACACCTCATCATACACAGAGAATGAATCATACATCATCATACATAGAGAATGAATCACACCTCATCACACTCTAGTTACATGAAAAACAGCAGTAGTGCAAAGCTTGAAGCCTGTCTTTTTAACAACTGATCAGGAGTAGCTGTCCCAAGGGTGTTGGATTGTTAACTTGGGAAACACTTTTTGGACATTACAGTCTCTTGTTTGTCTATCTGTAAATATCACCCTTACTAGGAACAACAGCGCCTGAAACCCGGTACTGCTCTGCAATCGTGCAGCCATGGCCAAAGCCCATTGGTCTGTGCAGTGAGGCAGAACCAGCAATCCAGTCTCTCAGGCAGGGTTTGCTGGGAAACTTCCCAGGGAGCCTTTCCTGCATTGCTCCCTTTCTCCACGCTGCCTCCATTTCCCATGCAGCTCTCAAAGAGGAGACTGTGTAGAGATGGAGTCAGGAACTAAGCTTTAAGGTTTTGTGGAGAGGGTGCGGGAAACACCAGAACACCACTGTGCATGCGTGCATGTGGGACATAGGGACACTGCTGTGCAGACATGTACATAGGAACACCAGAATACTGCTGTGCACGCATGTATGTAGGAACACCAGGGCACTGCTGTGCACGCATGTATGTAGGAACACCAGGACACTGCTGTGCATGCATGCATACATGTGTGAACACCAGGACATCAGTGTGCATGCATGCATGTGGGCACCTGTGTGGTAAGTCTGTTGTTGAGGTTGTAAACTGCCAGGTATGGTTTAAAATTTCAAGACGCTTTCAAACAAAGGGTGGGCAGGAATTGAAAATCCATCTACAGGACAAAAAAAAATTCATGGCAGTTCCAGCAGTGATAAGACTAAACGTGTTGACCACGCTCGTTCTGTCTTCCTGTCTCATAAAACTTTCAACAGCCACAAAGACAATGGGGATAAAATTAAACAACAGCTAATGAAAAGCTGTAGGAAGCAACAAATGTTTTACGATTTTAAGATATGCTGAGCACTGCTTAAGAACTGAGATGAATCTAAAATAAACCTTCCTGGGGAACATAAGACAGGTGCATTGTGACAAGACATCACCTAGGAAACCTGGCTCCTAATGGACAGGATAAATACTTAGAAGGAGGACTTCAGAAAGTATTACCCCAAGATGAAAATGAACTCTGGAACCAAAGCTAGAACTGTATTCTGTGAGAACACAAGACTGATAAACACCGTGCACAGACATGTCTGTTAACCTCCAAGGCCCATCGGCACTTAGCGCTGAGAAAACAATCTAATGTTGATCTAGACTACAGTCACATGGGCACATGGGTGGGCGAGGGGGCTTGGCAAGTAAGCATTTGCCTGAGAGCCTGAGTTAGAGTCCCAGCATCCATGTAAAAGTGGAAAGAGAGAAGCAACTCCATAAAGCTGTCGTCAACATGAAGGCCATGATGACTCCTCTGTAGCTGCTGTCTGACCTCCGTGTGAAGGTGTTACATAAGCGGTTCTTGCCCGGCTGACCCTGAGGCTCTTGAGCCCCAAATAAACACATGGACACTATATTAGTCATGAAACTGTTGGCTGGTGGCTGGTGGCTTGGGCTTCTTATTGGCTAGCTCTTTCTTAATTATTAACCCATTTCTATTCATCTAAGTATTTCCACGTGGTCTTAGCTTTCCAGAGAACGTCTCGTGCATCCTCTCTTCCAGGCTCACATGGAGACTCCTCTCCACCTACACTTCCCAGAATTCTCCTCCTCTGGCAGCCCCGCCTATCCTTCCTGCCTGGCCACTAGCCGCACAGAGTTTTATTCATCAATAAATACACAGAAGGACAACCTTATCATGGAGGTCATGATGACACCTGTGTAGCTGTTGTCTGACCTCCACTGAAGGCCACAACACCTGTGTGCCCACACTCACACAGTATATGTGTACACACACACACACACACACACACACACACGCGTGCTGCACACATGCATGCGTGGTCTCTCAGTTTACATTGCTTTTTTAAAATAGAGCACATTTATTAACAGTACAAAAGCTACACTTATAATAACAATGTATCAAATCACACATAGTTAACACAGCAAAAAAGAGCAACTCCTTCCTTGATATTCTGATGCAGTATCTTCAACGCCTGTCCTATACACACCTTAACACATACCCACATAAGGCATTCATTTCATAGGCAGAAAAAATGACATCATTGAAACAGATTTCCTGGTTTTCAGCTTTATGTTCTACAGATACACTTCAAATACAAAAAAACAAAAAAGTCAACAAAAGCTAAGCATGGTTACACATATATCTAATCCCTGCACTAGAAGAAGCAGAAGCAGATAGATCTCTGTGAAATCAAGGCCAGCTTTCCTCTACATAGTGAGTTCCAGGCTGACCAGACCTACAAACTGAGACCCCCCAACTTAAAAAAAAAATAGCAAGAACACAATATTCAGCCTTTAATCCCAGCACTGGGGAGGCCAAGGCAGGCAAATCTCTGTGAGTTGGAGACCAGCCTATTCTACAAAGAGCTACTTCCAAGACAGCCTCCAAAGACATAGAGAAACCCTGTCTCGAAAAATGAAAACAAAAAGAACACAATATTCATTCATTCCTAAAATAAATGCATATATATCTTTTATTAATATTCTGTACAATGGCGAATACTTAGAAAGGTCTGAATTCTAACAAGCTGACCATCTAGCCTGCTTGCTTGAGTATGTTTTCAGTTCCCATGTGAATCACACTGATGTTTTTGGTCCACTAGTCCAATGGAGAGCGTTCTATTTCTTTTTCCTCTTCTTTGGCGGCTCATCATCTGAACTACTCTCTGTTCTGCAACTGCTGCTACTGGAGTCCGAGTCTGAGTCAGAGGAGGAGGAGGAGGAGGAGGAGGAGGAGGAGGAGGAGGAGGAGGAGGAGTAAACTGATGAGGAGGAGCTAGAGAGGTTATCATCCGAGTCACTGTCTTCTGAGGAGGATGAGGCAGATGTCTCGCTCTCTGATGAAGACTCACTGGCGGAACTGTCACTGCTAGAGGCACTGGAACTCGGGACACTCTTAGACCTCTTCTTCTTGGTCTTTCTGTCTGTATGCTTTGCTACAACAATCTATTTTCTTTCTCTTTTAAAGCTTTCTTCAGCTCCGCTGTTCTTGAAGGCCTGTGGAGGTACTTTCTTTTTCTTGTGCATTCATAAGTCCAATGTCCAAATTCCAAGCATTTCTGACATCTTACATGTTGCTTATTGGCTTCAGCTTGTCTGCGAGCTATCAGCTGATGCATGGGAGTCGCCATCTTCTTACATTGCTTTTTCATGAATTAATTCTTGAATGTTTTTTATTAATTCTTAGAGAATTTCATGTAATGTATTTTGAGGTGCTCAACCCCCCTCCCCCAACCCATTCCCAATTAACCCTCCCCTCTCTATCTACCAATTTTGTGTACTCTAGGAGAAAAATATCAAGTCCAATTTGTGCTGTCCATAAACTCTTGGGTATAGGTTCATCCGCCGGGGTGTAGTAGCCTACCGGAGGCACACCCTTAAAGAAAAATGACTCTCCCTCTCCCCAAAGCTATCAATTTGCATAGCCTCTTAGCTATGGGTAGAACTTCATGTCCCTCCCCAATCCATGCTGAGATTTTTATTTGCTTTGAGATTGTACAAGACTTATGCATGCTGTCACAACCAATCTTTTTCTTTTTTTAAATTTCTAAGTGTCTTCCCTTCCCTAGCTTCTCCTGTTTCTTGTTCTGGTACAGAGAGGGCTCCCCTGTTCTGCACACACAGCTGCCCAGGAAAATGCTCAGCTCATCTATACTTAATGTGGCTTTCCTGCTGATCCTTGAGGGTCTATGTCTCCCTACCATATCCAATAAGCATGATGGATCATATTCAATTTAGCTAATGTCGATCTGCAACTAATTACAGCAGCATTTCAAATCAGGCTGGAGTTATAGCCTTGTCAAGGTGCCCTTTTATAAACAGCCTTTTCTGCAGATTTACATACCAAGGAAGGTGAATTCAATTGTAAATATGAGGAAGTATGACTAAGCCACAACACTAGGGACTATGAGCCCCAGCCACCAAGAGAAAGGGGACTGTGGATCTGCAAAGAAAATGAAAAAGAAAGCTTCCACGTTCCAGCTGCTCATGTTATGCCAACATAACTGTAGCAGAGCAAGAAGACTCCACACTAACTGTAGCAGAGCAAGACTCCACACTAACTCATAAGAGCTACTGTTCCAGCATCCCACAGGGCATGGCCCTCGGCAAGGTACCCTCTCTTGATGGCAGGTCCCTCATCATCTGATGAGGAGGAGCAAGGATGAAATTTCAAAGGGATATTAAAAAAATACTAAGTGTCAGAGCAGCATGAGACGGAGTTCACGCAGATCTCCACAGGGACATGGGCAGCGTGTGCTGTGCTGTTCCAACAGGGCCTTTGAGGAGACAGGCCAAAGTGTCTACAACAGCCCTCACTCTGACCTCGACTGGGCTAGATACAAAACTAACTCCCTGTACCGGCGCCGGGTCTAGGGCAAAGGAATGTTGCTCGTGCCACCTGCCCTGGTTTCGTTTCTGTTGCCGTGATGGAACACCCTGACAAGAGCACCTGGGGGAGAAGGGGCTTATTTTCTTACAACTCCAGTTTATAGTCCTTTACAGAATGGAAGTCAAGGCTGGGGCTGGGTCCCATCCACAGTCCAGAGCAGGGAGAGACTAAATGCACGGACCCTGGTTCATTCACCGCTCTCAGCCAGCTTCCTCTTCTCTTATACTGCCTGGGACCTCCGCACACATTCTGCCTGGTAAATGGTGCCACCCACAGTGGGCTTTGTCTTCCCACGTCAATTAACAGTCAAAACAAACCCCCAGAGAAGGCCCATGGGCCAATGGGATGTAAGTGATCTCTCATTAAGATTGTCTTCCAGATGCTCCTTCTAGGGTTGTGTCAGGTTGATGCTTAAAACTCTTGTAAAATGGGGGTAGCTTTCTCCCATCGAATTGTGAATAAAAACATTAACTTAGACAGTAAGAGTAGGTCACTGAGCCCAGAATGCGTCTGACACTGTCACATACATTGCCTAATAAACGGTGGCTGTTTAAAGCGGTGTGATCATTCCTACCCAGCTCTGGAGTAAGGGAGACAGCAAAGCAACCAGAGAGGGAGAACTTGAGAATGACCTGGTGCAGCACAGTCTGCCTCTCCTCAGGAGACGTGAGCTGATTCAAAACTGAAGGGCTGCTGTCGCTCACGGATGCGAGACAGAAGATCTGCTGTGGCCAACAGGTCAGTTGAAAGACATTCCAAGGAGAGGCATAGAAGATTAGGGATTCTGTTGTCCAGCCAACTCCAAACGACCTGAGGTGATACCAGATGCTGGTCTGCCATCAGGAGCCACGTGAGGAGACTGTCGAAGATGTCAGCCTGGGGACTTGGGCTCAGCAGATGGAGCTGAGCCCGAGAATATAGATTCTCAGCAAGCAACCTGGGTGACAGTCAAGCACGGCCAGTGCCTCCCACCAAGAAAGAAGTCCTCCAAAAGCAAACAGCAGAGTTGCCACAGGGCCCAGCAATTCTGCCCCAGGGGCTGCTGCCCCAGAAGGAAGCCTCTGTGAACAGACATCTGCACACCTGCGTTCACTGCAGTTCATGCACAATTGTCCACTTAATCAGTTCGGGTGCCCGCCAATGGAGGAGCAGATGGTATACAACCTTTTAGAAGGGGGGATTTTTGTCATCGCAAAGTAGATGGACACGTAGGGTGCTAGGGAAAGGAATAAGCAGGGCACAGAAGGCAAACAGTGCAAGATGTCAACATACAATCAAAAACATTCAACTTGAGCAGAGAAGAGAAAATTACACGGGCTCTGGGTGGGAGGACATCGGGAGAAACTGGCCAATGGCTGTAAAGTTTCAGTTAGGTATGGATGCCAAGTTTTAAAGAGCCACTGGACACCATGGTGAGCATAATCAACAAGAATGCATTACACAGCTGAAATACTTTTATGTACACGTCATATAAAAAGTACCTAGCAGGGGCTAGGGAAATATACCTTGTGTATGTGAGAATCTGACTCTGGACACCCAAAGCCCATGATTTAAAAAAAAAAAAAGAATAGGCATGGTGCCATGCACCTGTAATCCTAGCCTGCAAGACGGGAGGTGACAAAGGGTCTCCGGAAGTCATGTATTGAATCCCAGGAAGTGAGAGACCCTGCCTCAGGATCAAATAGATGAGTCCCCTAGGTACCAGCAGCAGAGGCTGCGCTCTGAACCCCTCACACCTTCTCCCACATGGGCACCCCCCCACATAAGACACACATACACAAAACATCGAACAGTTCAAGTGACGGATGCATTACCTAACCCGATTTAATCGCTCCGCAACCTGCGAATACCGAAACATCCCGCTGCACATCACAAATGTGCACAACAGCTTGCCAGGCAAAGTTAACGTGAGACTTAAAAAGATATACTTTTAAAAATGAGAATGCAAGCCAGGCAGTGGTGGCACACGCCTTTAATCCCAGCACTCGGGAGGCAGAGGCAGGCGGATATCTGTGAGTTCGAGGCCGGGCTGGACCGATAGCCTCCAAAACAATACAGAGAAACCTTGTCTCGGAAAAACCAAAAAAAAAAAAAAAAATGAGAACGCAGAATGAAGCTGCAACTGCATAGTTTTTGCCTGGCCTTCAGAGCCGGCTCTGACGTAAATCACTCCCGAAAGCGGAGCTTCCCACCCAAGCCTACAGTCCCAGCAAGAATGGAGTGTGACTGGTTGTCAGCGGGCAGCTCCCCAGAGGGAATACTTCTTCAACCCAAGTGTCCCTTAAGGTCCGCGATTGTTCTTTTGGATCATGTCCTGGGCTAACGACGGCACTAGCAGTACTGGCCACTAAGTGGTTAACAGGCTGGGCACTGCACCAGCCTGCCTGTCCGTTAGCTCCCTTGCCCTCACTGAAGGTGAGAAACAGCCTGAGGAGATGACTCCCAGGTGAAGTACTTGCCACGCAAGTATGAGACCCTGAGTCCAATCCCCAGAACACATGGGAATTTTGGTTTGGTTGGTTGGTTTCGTTTGGTTTTTGTTTGCTTGTTTGTTTTTTAATCCAGGCGTGGCAGCCCCCTTGTACTCCCAACAATAACAAGATGTGAAGAAGCCATGGGGAGTCTCCTAAAACTCCCAGGCCTGCTAGCCTGGCCTACCAGGCAATGTCCAAGGCCACAAAGAGATGGTGTCTCAAACACAAAGTAAAGATGCCCCAAGAACACCTGAGGTTATCGTGCAACCTCTACATGCAGGCACTCATATGTGCACACACTCATGTAGGCACTCGTATGTGCATGTGCCCATGTGTGCAGACACTCACGTGTGCAGGCACTCACATGTGCATATGCCCATGTGTGCAGACACTCATATGTACATACACTCACATGTGCAGGCACTCACCTACACACACACACACACACATAAACACACACACAGGCACACACACTCGCACGCATGCACACACACACACACACCTGAAAGCCCAGCTTCAGGGGGAAGCAATAGGCTCATGGTCAAGCTAGTGAAATTTTGCCTGGTGCTAGCAGAGAGGGGAGTGCCGTTGTCTGACTCTGGCCAGGCCTCTCTCAGGCCTGCCTCACAGCCCATCAACCTGAGGAAGCCATGTCCCCTAGACCTCCCTGAGCCCTGAACTCACAGCTGCTGCTCCTGGGCTGGTCAATCAATAACCACTTAACAGAGTTGAAGTCACAGGGGTGTGGGGTGGGGTGGGGACGCCATACCTTTTCTCAGAAATACAAGACACATTTGCTACCCCATCTACTCTAGAAACTCCTCTTTACAGATGTTTATTGGACTGAGTGAGATGTCCCGTAAAATACTTGAACTGGAAAAACGTGCCATGTCCCATTCTCTCCTCTCGGTGTCACCAAGACGCTTGTTGGTTTTTCTATGCAATTGATTGTTTTCATCGACATAGCCAGCTCAAAGAATCTGGCTTTGTAAAAACCAGCATACCTTTCCCTTTATTGCATGGCACCCCTGGCCTTCTGTTTTCTCTTAACCCCCCCCCACAATCTTTTCTGAATCATCACAGACCAAGCCACCAACCCCCACAACAGGCTGACTTTTATGATCGGCATCTGCTCTACTCTCCTGGGTTCATCTCTGCACCACCGGGGAGAGGACCGCTCCTCTCCGCACCGCCATCCTCACCTCCACACTAGCCCTACCATCCCAAGTCCCCCGCCTGGATCTCATCCATGTGACAGCAGTCTTCTCAATCCCTGAAGCTCACTCAGTCCATCCCACCTGAATGACCCCCACATGTATCCCCACAATTGTAACAGTTATTAATGGGCACGCCACTTTCAAATCCCTTCTTCCGATTAACATGTAAGCATGATGTGACGGGGTGCAGAGTCGCGGTATTTGAAGCAAGCCTGCTGGGGCAGAGGATCAGTTCTCAACACAGAGAGCATGCCTGCACGCCTTCGGGCCTGAGTGTTCACTCCCAATTTGTGTGTGCAGTCATACATGCCATTGCATGTTCCAGTGGCACAATGGGCCCAGCACTCAGAGAGACACTCATGTAGTCCATGAATGAACACTGAGACACTCATGTAGCCCATGAAGGAACATTGAGATCTTTATCTACAAATCTTCCTGATGCATGAGGTTACAGCACATGGAGAAACTTCTTCTTAAAGGAAGGTTCGGACTTTTAATTGCTACAAGGCCTCCAACACCAATGGTCAGAGCTCCCCTCTGTCCTAGCCAATGCCCAGAAACACACGGGAACCAGCGTGCAAACTTAAGTGTCATTTGTAGACTCTCTCTTGTGCATGGGACAAATTGTAAAGAAGTTAGCATCTCAGCACCATTTGCAGTGGTTTCCATAGAGAATTCCCTCTTCTGGATCCTGTATCCAGTGGCTGGCAAGGGCTGGATAATTCCAAAGAAACCAGAATTATCCAGTTGGGTCCCTACACTACACAGGATACAAGGCTAAACAAATCACCATGGAAACCTTAAGGTGGTCTAACTAGCTTTGTTCTAAGTCCCCAAACTCTTCTTGTCTATAAAGTCATTGTCAGGCAACATACATAGAACCCTGCCTTTAGAAGGGTTTTTGTGAAATCTGAAGACTAGACTAGACATGAAAACAAATATACAGGAGTACAGAAAGGATAAACATCTTCTAAACCTCAAAAGAAAATAGAATAATTAAAAGGATAACAGTAATTAACTCAAAGCACAAGATGGTTGGTATGCCCTGCAAAGAAACCAAGACCCATGGATGAAAGGTCAGTGCCAATCATACCCAAGTGAAGACATCCCCGACTGGGCAGCATTTTAATTAAAAGAGAAAGTTGATTTCCCTGGGCTTATCTATCTTTACTATTGAGTGATCTTGACTCAGTCATCAATCTGTTGGTATTTAAGTGCCCGCTATCTTTGAGAACTCAGCACCATGGTCTCGAAGCAACAACAGTGCCTTTCTTCTGCCCTGCCATTTGCAATCCACCACAGGTCTCCATACCATGCAAAAACCAGCCCTCATCTCTGGGCCACTGCTGTTTGAGATGGGTCGTCGTTGCTCACCAATTAGACCCATTACTAATGAGCTTCGCTATGTCTCCTTACCCTATTCCCTTAAGATACAAATACATGACACCCTGCCTCAAGTGAACAGGGTGGGAATCGAAACGGGAAGACATCTGATGTCCTCCTCTGACCTCCACAAGCATGCACAAGGACTTAAACACACACACACACACTACATATCACATGCACACATCACACAGGCACACACTTCACACACAGGCACACATACAGGCACACACATATGCACACATCACTTAGGCACACATCACACACACACATGTACACAGACATGCACATCACACACACACATCACACAGGTACACTCTTCACACACACACACACACACACACACACACACACACACACACACGACCAAGCATTCCCAAGCAGCACTGGGCAGCTCCTTCAAGCACACAGAGATTCTCTACATACAAGTGCCAGTAGTCATGCAGTTAGCACACATCCATTGGTTCAGTTTCTCCAAGGACGTTCAGGTCAATAGAGACTTTGCCATGAAGTGAGATTTTAGAACTCATATTCCTCTGATTTTCATTCTAGCATCATAAATTATGGAGCGTGTGTCTGTAGTGTAAGACAGACTAGAGATATAATCCGGGGATGCCTTAATGTTCTGTAGAGGCTGAGAAGAAAAATGGACCAAACCTGGCTCGGAGGAACCAGCTTAGGAATGACAAGGCAAGACACATTTGAGCTAAGCCAGAAAGGACCACGACGATCTTGAGAAACAGATGTGGGAGTTAAGAAGACCTCCATGTCAAGGGACAGGTAAATATTAATAATGAAGACAAAAGAAAAGCCACACTGGCCCGGGGACTCTGCTGTGTTAGTCACTGCCCTGAGGTTTTCCCTTCACAGCTCTCATTTCCCTCGATCTCACAAGGTATGACCACATCGCAATATCCCAGGTGAGCAACAGAATAAGGCCCTGCCACAGGTGAGAGATTCAGACGGGGACAGCCTAGCAGTGGGGCTGATAGAAAACCAACCGAGCTCTAATTTTGATCTATTAGATAGGCAATGCTTTTTTTTTTTTTGTACTAATAACCGTGAGTGGCAAGCTATAAGAAAACTAGCTGAAGCCACTGCCAACTTTTATACTTTTCTTGATGGGCATACAGATGGCATGCATTGAGTCTTTTAAGATGCAGATTAATGCCACAGGAATACAAAGCTCAAATGATTTTTCCCTGAGGAATTATCGAGGACTTCTGGTAACAGTAGACTAATAAGCTCATGAATTCTTTTACTCAGAACAATGAAGAACCTACACAGATTGCTTTTAAATCAGCTTGAATTCATCGGTTAAGCGGCAGTGCGGAGAGGCATTGTGGGTCAAATCGCATACTCAGAGGGTGCGTCCAGCAGCCAGGCAGCTCTCCCTTGGGACATTTGCCAGTTCCAGGACTAATCTAAGAGGCTGAAGGTCTGAGCCTTGCTTCTGACAGCTTCTTGGATTTAAGGAAGCACAGACAAATGTCTAGAGGTGATAGAAGGCATGGCCCTGGTAGCCCTGCTTTTAGCTGGAACTACACCGGCTTTCAGCTAAAGGGAACGAGAAAATGATCTTACCATAGGGCTCTCCAGCCATTGTTCATGTGAGACTGTTGCTGTGCATACGCGCGCACAAAAAACTGGATAGTCTATGAAGAAACGCAATGCTTGACTCTAAAATATCTGTATAATATTCACAAAGAGCATCTAGTACACAATTAAACATCACATGAGAAAAAGAATCTATGTGAACAATGAAAGTCAGAGAGACTAGGAGACAGAGACCCTAAGAGGAGACACACAGAGACCCACAGAGACCCCGGACTGCAAGGTATTTAAAGAAGACAATAAATAATTACACTCAGTGTATTTGACAAGATAAAAGGAAGGATCAAGAATATCAGGAGAAAATTCAAAGTATAAATTAGGCCAAATGGCAATCCTAACTCTGAAAAACTAATAACTGCTATGGTTTGGATGTTGAATGTCCCAGAAGCTCTTGCATTAAGGCTCTGTCACCAGATAGCACTGGGGGAAGGGGCTAGAGGAAGAGGAGGAAACTATTGGGCAGTCCTTAGGTCATCATGGGATGTAGTCATCCTTGAGGTGTCTATGGGGTCTCTGTCACTCTTCCCTCCCTAAGATATGTTCACTCTGGGCCGCTGTCCTTACCAGAGGCCCAAGCCAATGGGGCCACATGACTCAGACTTAGGTCTCTAGAACTATAAGCCAAACCAACCCTCTCTTTAGCAGCCCATTCATCTGCGTCTGTTACAGGAACAGAAATGCACTCATTCAAAAACCAAAGCCAGAACGTACAGGAAGTTTTAAAAGTAATTGAGCAGAACAAAAGAGTAAGTTGGGAAAGTAGGAGAAAAGTCAAAAGATTTTTTTAAAAGTCCCAAAAAAGTCAAGTATGGACAAGTGAAAGGTTGGAAAACACAAAAAGAGGGTATAAAAAAGAAGATGGAGAGGTGAGGGCTAATCTGTCTTTGACATTGAAGAGAAGGGAAGTGGGGAGGCTGTCAGAGGGAGGGTCTCACTGTATAGCCTAGGCTCATGGTCTTTCTGCTCCAGTCTCCTGAGTAGCTGAGACTGCAGACTTCTTTTGGTGTTTTGTTTTGTTGTTTTGTTTTGTTGGCAAGGTTTTACTGTATATATCCAGGCTTGCCTTGAACTCACTATCACCCTGCCTTAGGCCTGTACTACCACACCAGGCCGTAGCCAGCATCATTAACAGCAGAAAGCTGACCCAGTGCGGTTCCCAGGCTGCAGTGACAAGGTAACAAGGGTCTAGGAACTAAAGCATGGTCTTCCTGGCCACCCAACCCTCCAGAGAGGCAGCATGAGAAAGCATAGGCAGGGAGGAGCAGGGAGCCCGCAGGCCAGCCTAATCACATGGGGGAGCCAGCAGGCCGGGTCATCGCCTCAAGGCAGCAGGTGCCAGACAAAAGTTCAGACTCCCCCTCCAGGGACAGCGCCTGCTCTACAGAGCGGGGTAGACCAAGTCCAAGGAGGCAGAGTGATAGCCGGCTCACACTCAGGTGGAAAATCACCCTCCTGTCACAGGGCAAAGTATTTAGGGCCCTTGGAAGATGAAGAGAAGCTACCACCATCAGCGTGCCTTGCTCTTGGTGACTCTCAGCCTGGCACCTGCTGGTTGGGCTGCTCTACATTACTCAGCCAAGCAGGAAGGTGATGCCTCGGGCCAGCACACCCAGACGGTGACCCAGAGACGCGTGGCCTTCCTCTTTCTCCACTCTGCAAAAGCAACAAGCACCAAGGTTTCCCTAGGGGAGGGAGAGCCTCGTCCCTCACAGCCCCATGTAACCCAGGAAGGATGCCAGGTCAACGCCCTGCCAAGGGCTCCCACACGCCCTTCCCAGGCCTCCTCGGCTCACCTAGTTCCCGATTTTCTGTCCTCTGACCCTGAGCTAATGTGCAGACACGCTCCCAAGCAGCCTCCAGAGCAGATGATCACTCACAGATGGAGAATGACGCAAACGGAGGCCATCTACATAAGCGAGGCAAGCTGAAACAAAAGCGGTCATTTTTTTCAGCTTGAACCACCAAGAGGGCAATATCCACAGGCGGGACCCAAGTCCACAGGCGCTGGCGATTCCATCCAGCTCTTTCCTGAGCCAGACCTGAGCTGGGTCCAATCTTGTCCCTTCAAGACTCACTGCCACCACCACACACACAAAGACCCTGCCATCCTGTCTCCTCCTCTTTGGTGGTCTCCATTTGGCACACAGCCCGCTACATAACTAAGACATCACCGGGGAAAATTAAAAACTCAGTGTACTTTTTTAAATGACAAATAAAGACCGGGGACAAATCATTAAACTCCATGTACTTTTTTAAATGACAAATAAGTCGGTAGTTTCTTCATTCTTCCTACACTCTCCCAGAGTAAGAATCTAGACCAGAGGGTGACTACAGTCTTGGGTCAGGAATGCTACAACTTCAGCCAAAGGTGAGATCTGAGAGGGTATGAAGTATGAGCCACCAAACCATTAATCAGAAAACTAGCTAAAGGGACTTCACTCCAGTCTTGGGGAAAGGGGAAGCATGCCCCTCATGGCCACCCAACCTCCTCTACCTGTCACCAATCCAGCCCTTCCCTCCCGTTATGTTAATGCTAGCTTTTCTCAAAAGGGAGGCCCTGGGGACCAGTGGGGTCTGCCCCTCACTGGATATCAGATCAACATCAGAGCTGCCTCCTCCCCGCCACCAAGCCCACCGTACCCGATGCCCAGCTTCTCTCCCGTATCTTACAAGCCAAGGCGTGTACACACACATTAGCAGCCAGTGTGGTGTACCCCTGTTTCATCAGCCCTGTCATAGGGAAGGATGGAGAAAGGGCAGGAGGGGCACCAGCAGTCCTGTGAGCAGGTGACTCCGGCTTATGGGCGGGGCAGGTCCCCCTGTGCCTGCCTTCTTACCTGCGATCCCCCATCTCTGATCTCCAGGGACCTCCATTCATTGTCAGCTAAACACCTCACCTCCTCCCCTCTCCTCCCGCAGCACTGAGGGTCAAAGGGCAGGTCTCTTGTCTGTACAAAGGGCTGAGGGAGGTAAGGGCCAATGCAGAACAGACTTAGAGCCCAGCTGGCAGGAAACTCAGAGTGACATGGACCAGGCTGCAGCTGGGACCACAGTGACACCAGGAGGACCAGGGACCCAACCCCTGGAAGGCACACTCGCAGAAGTCACCCAAAACTTTAAAACTTAATCCAGGAACTACTACTATGAGGTGTTAAGACCGCTGGTCCCAAGCCCTTTGCCGACACGAAGCCTGCAGATAGCAGACACCTTTCCCATTACCAATCCATCCCTCGAACCCAAAAGTCAGAGCGCATGCATCGCTGGGTACTCAGAACCAAAGGCTTTCCAACCCAACGCACACAGTGCCTGAGGACAAGCTCTCTGTCCTGTCAGCCTCCAGGCTGTGGGGCCACACTTCCGCATGGGTTTGTAGCTCTGCCAGATCTAACGTGAACCCAAGGAAGCTGAAGACCTGTTCCGTTTAGCTGCAAAATCCCAGCACCGCTACTATAAATAGCAGTACCTGGCTTATTTTACTAACCTAAGTGGCTGCGTGTGTGTGTGTGTGTGTGTGTGTGTGTGTGTGTGTGTGTGTGATATATGTGTGTGTATGTGTACATGGGTGTATGGTGTGTGCATGGTATATGTGTGTGCATGTATTTATGGCATGTATGTGTGTGTGAACATGCGTGAATGGTATGTGCAGTACATATATGTAGGTGTCTGTGTGTGTATATGTGGACTTGTGTGTACAGTGTGTGCATGCTATGTATTTGCGTGTATACATGTGTACATGGCATATACGCATGTGTGAGTGTACGCAGGTGGGCACAGTACACAGAAGATGGTGTGTGCATGGTATATGTGTGTATATGTGTGTGCATGTGTTTATGGCATGTATGTATGTGTGTGAACATGCGTGTATGGTATGTGCAGTACATATATGTAGGTGTCTGTGTGTGTATATGTGGACTTGTGTGTACAGTGTGTGCATGCTATGTATTTGCGTGTATACATGTGTACATGGCATATACGCATGTGTGAGTGTACGCAGGTGGGCACAGTACACAGAAGCTAGCGGAAGGCATCTGGTGTCTTACTCTGTCGCTCTCCACCTTATCTTTTGAGACGGGGTTTCTCACCGAAACTGAAGCTCAGTTCCAGCTAGGCTGTCTGTCCAGCCAGCTCCTAGCAATGGGGCTACAGTCGTGCAGTTACACCTTGCTGTTTTCTTTTTTACCTGTGTACTAGGATTTGATCTCAGGTCCTCTGGCTCTTACAAACACTCTGCTCACCGAGCTCCCATAGCCCCTCAAGCGTTGGATTATTTATCTATTATAATAAAGAATTTAATTTCCCATGTGTATATGAAACATTCTCTTTGAATTATCCGAGCCAATGGCACAAAGGTTTCTGAAGATGTATTCACAGAGGAAAATACCTCCCAATATCTCTGCAATTCACACTGAAGAATGCCAACACCCCTACCAGAGACAATTCTGAGCCTGTAGATGATCTGTCCAGACTCATTTAATCTCCTTGCGAAACTCAGAAGCCACCCAGGAATTAGTCTTTGAAACGCTTGCACACACCTGTAATACCAGCACTGAGGAGGCTGAGGCAGGAGGATTACAAGTTTAATCCAGCTAACTATATTACAAGTGCCAGGCTAACTACACAGACCGTGTCTCAAGAAAAAAAATAGTATTTTAAGACACAGCACACCAATACAGCAGAGGCTGTTCTGGGTCTAGTGTGTGTGTGTGTGTGTGTGTGTGTGTGTGTGTGTGTGTGTGTGTGCATGTGCGTGTGTGCGTGTGTGTGCGCACGCATCAAGCTGTGTCTTCCATACTCTAACGGCATCTGGTGGCAAAGCTACCCCTCGACTGGAGAGTAACATGGCCGTTTGGTTTCCCTACAGGGAGCCACCGGTGTCTCAGCAACTGCTGACGCTGAGCTGAAGGCATATGCACAGTGACGCCATCAGCCGTGGCTACCTACCACGGATGGGAGTAGATCCTTCCTTCCTTGGCTGTCCTTTCCCCCAGAGGGTGTGCCACGCCTCAGCTAAGCCTCCAGATGGCTGCCTTGATGCCCACTGTTAATCCTCCTGCCCTCTGTCATCTGAGACGATATAATCCCAGGGCTGAACATGCTGGCCTATCAAGCAAGCCACCTTATCTTAATCCGAAATGGGGGAGACCTTCCCACCGAGCACCAGCTGCGTAGCAATCTATGCCTCTCTCAAAGAGACTTGCATTTCAAAAGGAGACATTGGCTCCTAACCAGCCCAGGGGCCCCTTCCTGCCACAGGCGTCCATTTCAGTGTCCGCCTGAGCACATCCTATGCCCAGCGTGGTTGGGGAGCATTTACAAGATGAAAATTCCAAAGCAACAGACCCCCACAACCAAGGCACTCAACCCCAGCACGTACCTAAGTAGCCCAATCAACAGCCACCTCCAAACTCATTGCCACACTCACCCAGAAAGCAGAATGAGAGGAGATGCATCGGTTACCACCAGTTCAGTCAGCAGCCCGTGAGACGGTCAGCACCCGGGCAGATAAAGAGAAGGCCCCCACCCTCAGAATATCCAACAACACTTGAGTGCCAAAGGGAAGGTTCCCGGTGCAGTGGCCATGCATGGCTTCCTCTGTTGCCTCCCCTCCCTGAGCCAGCAGCTGCACTCCACATGGAGGAGGAGTGAGCCTCTGGTCTCTTCTACGCCCCCTCACAGACATGCAGGACCTCTGGGCCTCCAGAGGACAGGGTCGTCAGGCAGGATGCCCACGGCGCATGCTCCCTCTGCTGTGGTCACACCGCTCATGCTGCCTCCCACCCACTCGGGGACTCTTGTGCTGACCGCCCGCATGTCATTCAGCTTTAAAGACAATGACAACAAGGTCCAAGATTTGAGGGATGTACCTGGCTCTCTCTCCCCTCCAGTGGTGGCGGGATCTCATCAGCAAAACCAATCTTCCCTGGGTCACCCATAAAGGCACTAACCTCATCCACGTTCTCAAAAGCGTTGATGACGTCGTATGGCAAACAGGACAGGAGGTCGATCACAAACCATGTCTTCAGGTAGTTCATGCGGATAAGTTTGGGGTCAGAGATCACCTCCCCCGCTGGCCCGACAAAGGTGGTGTGAAAATTCAGAACAATGTCCACTAAAAAGATGACGTCCACGATGCTGTCCACCACCAGCCAGGCCACGTTATTCTGCCTGGTTTTAAAGGAGACGTTGTAAGGGACCAGGATGGCTGTGTAGAAGGTCAAGATCAAGATGATCCAATCCCACGTGGTCTTAAAGACACAGTAGTGTAAGATGATGTGGGGGGGTGTCTTTGGCGCCTCCTGCTTGTACTGGGGAAGGATGTCTGAGCCCAGTTGCAGGACCTGTCGGGGAAAAAACATGACCAAGAGAGACAGAGTTAGGAATCAACAGAACCATCCCACCCATTGATACCTGCCAGCGGCAAATGCTCACAACTCTTCGAACAGATCGTTAGCGGTGGTAACGGATGCTAAAGAGGGACGGGAGAACTTGTGTGAGCATGCTAACACGAGTGCTCATACTGAAATGATGGCAGCCTGCTGTCTGGCCAACTGTAAGCTGAGCAGCGTGCTAAGCACTTTAGCTGCATTTTATTGTCTCGCTCATTTCCAAACACAACCTCATCTGCTTCTTTCCCGCTAGCCAATTTTATATGTGACAGGTGAGAAGCTGAGCAGGAGAATTAAGCAACTTTATTCGACCAATATTTACACATTTATTGTTCTGTGCCAGGGACAGTGTGGTGTAGGCCCTGGGCATCTGGCACTGAAGAAAGAACACAGGGCCTGCTTGCTTGGAGCTCAGTCTCATAGACACACTGAGGATCATGTCAAACTGCGCTGGGGACTGACGGGATCGTCTCCCCTGAGAAAGGGGGGCAGGGGGCAAGACAGTCCATCCTCCACATGTGCACAGAATTTCTCTCCTTGTGAAAAGGACCTCTCTCTAGAGCAACTATGAAAGTTTAGGAGCAGAGGGGTAGTTCAGTCAGTAGAGTATGTAAAGACTCAGGCATTATGCTGGCCTGCCCCTGTCACCTGCCAGAATGTACTCAGGAGGTACCTTGGTCAGCCCAGGGCTCCATAATGACATAGTCTGCACACGGGTGCAAAGGACCTCTTTAAAAGAAAGACCCCACCCACTTAAGCTCCCATTCTCCTCTCTTTCCTGGCTCTCTTTCCCGCTCTCTTCCATGAGGTTCCCCTAGGATAGACAGGATTTTTCCTGTCTTCCTCTTCTCTTCTGTCCTCTCCGTGTCTCTGTGTCTCTTTACCTCTCTCTCTCCCCCCCCCCCCACCTTCTAATAAAACTTCTCACTTAAGCTCTGTCTGCCTGGCATGTTTGTCCCTCTGCCTCAGTCACCTTTGACTGCCATGGCATCCGCCAAAGCCCCCCATGTAAGGTCCCCCTCAATCTTTATCATAACAGAGTGCTCCCCTAACGCATACAAAGCCTGGGTCTGACCCTGGCTCCACTGAATCCCAGTGCGGTGGTCCCTGCCTGCAATCCATCCCTACACTGGAGAAGGATCGAGGAAGACAGAAAGATCAGAATTTCAAGGTCATCTCGGCTACGTACTGAGTTTGAGATGCACAAGACCCTGTCTCCCTCCCACCAAAAAGGGGGAAGCTTGGGCACAAAGAATAAAGCAAATAAAACCAACTAAATAGAATTGCTTCTGAAAATTCAGAGTAGGAACAAAAACACAGCAGGATATCCCTGACTTTGTACCTTGGGTCTTAGACTGGAAGGAGTAACCTAGGAATACCAAGGCACCCAGACAATGCCCCTCTCCACACAAAAGTTCCACATCTCCAGCTAAAGGACAGGGCACCACCATGCAGCTCCAAACAACAGAGAGTCCTCAAAGACTCTGCTGCTGGGGCCATATGCTGCAGAGTCTGCTGTGCCCTAAAGGTCCACCCGGGAGCCTGCTTCCTTTTCCCAAATGTTGCAAGGAAGCAGCCACACTCTCTCACTGTAGGGGTGAATCATGCAGCGGAGGGAACCTCAAGAGCCCACCACACCCCAGCAGCATGAGGTCACCCCTGATACCCACATCCCAGAATAGTATCAGCGTAAGAAGAAAGAGCAATGTGCTAGGCACAGAGACACATACTTGTGCTGCCAAAAGGCTAAGGCAGGTGGAGCACTGCCAGTTTGAAGCTAGCCTGGGCTACATAGTCCATCCTTCAGCGTCAGTAGAGACAGACTGACAAAGCTTTCTTCCACCCAGGTTAGACAGAAACTGGGAGGTGCCTGCCCTGACGTCTGCTATGTAAGTCATAGGGAAACCACCCCAAACCAAAACTCTTAAGAGAGATTTAAAGTCAATATTCAAAATTCCCAGGTCCATAAATGCCATTAATTATACAAAGAACCCCAGGGATTGCAAACTGAGTGAAAAGTCATAGACGCCAGTACCAGCAATGGCAAAAACACCAGAAGTATCCAACACATGATTTCCTGGGCAAGCTCTAAAGGAATGGAAACACGGAAAGTCCCCGCAGAGAAAGGGTGGATACAAAGAGGAACCAGACAGATGCCACCCTCTCCCCCAATACAGTAGCTGATTAAAAAAAAGCCCAGTGGGTAGCCTCAGCAACAGAACCTCGGGAAATGGGGGAGTAAAGCAACACAACCTGAATCATCCTGCAGCTCCTGTTCTGTGATGGGCATGGTCACAGCATCCCAGAGAGAAGGGGACATTACAGGAGGACCAAACCACCAGGAAGACGTGAATGCACTGACAAGAACTTCAGAGTGTGTGAAGCAGAAGCTTACAGAGATGAAGGGGGAAACTCATCCATGGTACCTCTCTCTCAAAGCGCACGATAGAGCACTAGGCGGCAAATTAGCAAGGATGGTGGTAGAGGGCTTGCATAGGACCTTGAGTTCCATCCTTAGCAGGAAGTAAGAAAGAGGGGAGGGAGGGAGGGAGGGAGGGAGGGAGGGAGAAAGAGAGAAAGAGAGAGAGAGCATACAAGGACATAGAACTTGATGATACCAAGAAGCCATTGGATTTGATACCAACAGAACCCTCTTCCCACACAGGAGCAGAACATTCAGTCTCTTCAAAGGTACGCAGACCATTATCCGGAGAGCCTGATGCTAGTCTATCAGACAACCCCAAACACTTAAGTAAAACCACACAGCACCTCCTCTCCACCCACACACGCTGTAAATGGATCGTGGAAAGACAGCAAGAAGCACGCCAACACTTGAAAGCTAAACAGCACGTTCTTCAAACGATCCACGGGCCACGAGGCAACATCAAGGGGTGGTCTAAAACACGCCGGAGTCCACGGGAATTGAAAACCCCGCCCAGCAAAGTGTGTGGAACGCCGCTGAGGCAGAGCTGAGAGGGAAATGTGCAGGGACAAAAGTGAGAGTCTCTAGCCGGTAACCAACCTCTCACCTCAAGAACCCCTCCCTGTGAAGAAGAACCCACTGAAGCAAAGCAAGCAGAAGGAAAACAAGGAGCCCCAGTCAAAGGAAGCCGAAGGGAAAGGAGAGAGAAGTGCTGGTGGTGAAAGATTAATAGATAACACTGGAACTGGGGGAGGGTGGGATTACAGCTCTGCTGTTAAGGCCTTTGGTTCAAACCACAGTACCAAAACACAAAACAAAAACAGCATGCACTGACCAAGAGAAACAACGGTGAATGAGTCAGGGATTATCAACGGGAGCCCCAGAGACAAAGGGGGGGGGCAGCGAGCAAGGACAATGACAGCTCGGAACTTAGAAGCTACCACAGATGGATTCCCCAAAGATGCACAGTGTGTCAACTCCCAGCCCAGAACTGAGGAGACTGCATTCTTCCTGTTAAACTCCCAAAGCAGAACTCTCCAAGCAAGGGTGGCTTTCATGAAGACATCTCCAAATTTAATTTTACACACAGTAATTTTACACAATTTCTTGCAGAAGATAGAATCAGAAGGGATACTTCTCAATTCATTCCATGAAATTAGTGTTACCTTGGTCCCCAAACCAAAGAACGCACAGAAGACTACAGATATCCCTCACAAACATATACACAAAAGTCCTTAACAGCTGGCAGCAGAGAGGATTTAGCAGTATTCAAAATGAATTACTACAGCAGTATATTCCAGGAGTGCAAACTAATTGAATATTTGAAAAATCCGCGACTGATAAAATTCAGTTACCCATTCATGATATTTAAAGAAAAAAAGCTCGGAAGTAGGAATACAGGGAAAATCTCTAAAATTTGTCAAAAAGTAGGGAGTCAGGGACGTGAAAGAAGATAGGAAAGAGAAAGATGGGTGTCAGGCGGGGGTGGGAGGGGACAGGTCCTGTGACCTGCAGCTACCCTTCATGGTGGAAACCCAAGCACTTTCCCATTAAGATGAGAAAAATCAAGACGCGGGCTCTTAGACTGATACTCGGTCCTGTCTCGCCACACTGGGCACTTAGCAAAGTTCAAACAGACAAGAAACACACGCGAGGCACTCTATTCCTGTGTCACAGACGTGAGCGCCAGAATGTTATATTACCATTTATAACTGCTGAAAAGCACGTAGGTGTAAACATAGGGAAAAAAAAAGAAACCGTGTCACACTCAAATGTTGAAAACAACAACATGTTGATGGAGCTGAGCCAGGAAACGAGGAGACACTGTGCTCAGAAGTTGGAAGACCCAACACACTAAAGATACCCATTCTCCCCAAATGGACATCTAAGTTTAGCGCAGTTCCTATCAAAATGCTAGCGAGAACCTTTGTAGACACATATGCTCAAAAACTTGCTGAAATTATGTGGGAGGGCAAAAGAATTAGAATGCCTGAAGCAATGTTCGGTAGGAATGGAGTGGCTGAAACCTGCCAAATTATATCCATTAAACGCATGTAGATTCCTTGGTTTCGTTTATCCCCCCCCCTTGGGGGGGCAGGAATTTGCTTGAGTATCAATCATACCTCAGTAAAAAAGAAAATGGGGAGGGACTGGTATAGCTGTTTCAGGACAGCTACAGCTGTAGTAATTAAGACTCGACTGTCTGCAGAAGACTGAACATAGAAAACAGAACACAAACGGGGGCCCACAAAATCATGCCCGAGTGACTTTCATACCACCGGGGCACGTGAACACTCGCCGGCCAAAAAGTAAGCCCTTACCTATGTATCTAAAAACAGACTGAAATGTCACTGGATGCAGATGTACACGTAAGATCCTATCTCAGGAGAAAACGGTGAGAAAAGCTTGAGGGTCTTGGGCCCAATGGCAAAACCACAATCTGTCACGTGAAGAATGGACACACGGGACTTCACAAGGCATGGTCAGGAGAGGACACCTGGACACCCGCAGAGCAGCATCAACAAAGACCTGGCTTGCAGGATGCACCATCTCAAATTCAACAAGAGGAAAACAGTCCAATCAGAAAACACGCAAGAGGTGTGGCCAGCCTTTCACCATTAACGACTTTTGGAGAGCAGACACGTGCGTTAGCCACAGGGAGACACAGAAAACCACAAGGAGGCATTCCTGCATGATGGGGGAAGTCCTGTGTATATGTCAATAAAGCACTGTTGGCCAATAGGGAAGCAAGATAGGTGGGACTAGGAGTCCAGGAGGGCTTTGGGTAGGAGAAACACAGGAAGTCGAGATATAACCGCCATGGGGTAGGAAGCCCGGAAAATTCTCCAGTAAGAGAAATACTTAGATTAACAATTATGGGATAAATACTTAAGTCAGAGCTAGCTAGAAAGAAACAAGCAAGGCCAACGGCTTCATAATTGATACAGCGTCCTGTGTGTTTATTTGGGACTGATGCGGCTCTGGAACCAGGCTGGTGGGAAGGCTTCCCTTTACACCTGCACACCTGTCAGGATACGAGATGAAAAGGCAGTGCTGGGCACCAAATGCAGATGAAAAGGAAACGACCAGACCTTTTATGTACCGTCAGGAGGAACACCAAATGGAATGGCCGTCCCGGTTTTCGAGTATGGCAGCTTAATGGCACTCAGTGAGTGACTATCATACGGCTGAGTAATCACACGCAGCCCAAAACATGCTCACATGAAAACATACGCAAAAAACGTTTCTCGACACTTTACTCACCATAGACAAAATACCAGCAGGACCCCAAGGAGCCGTCAGTGGACACAGAGTTGAGCAGTCCATAATACATTTATACCAGGAAATTAAATGCAGCACCAGAAGCATGCACATTATACATACATACATACACATATACATACAAGCATTATTTGACTGATCCTCAGAGAAAAAGGATTAATTCCATGTTTATGATTTGTATAATATACCTTTAGTGCATGTACATGGATGCATCTATATGTGCTGGGGTGCGTGTGTGCACGCGCGCGCATGTGTATGTGTGTATGTGTGTGTGAGTGTGTGTGCGTGTGTTGCTTTTATTTCCAGACAGGGTCTCTTCGTTAGCCTTGAGCTGGCCAATTAGGCCAAGTTGGCTAGGGTCCACATGTTTGCACCTCCTAGCACTGGCAATACTTGGAATACACACCGGCAATTTTTGCCAGTGTTGTGGGGGTCAAATTCAGGTCCTCGAACTTGTGAATCGGGTACGTTGTGGACTGTGCTATCTATCCCCCCAGCCTTCGCTACAGGCTTGCGGCTCCATGTACGTAACACACTTGAGATGGCAAAATTATAAAAGCAGCGCAATACATGGCTTCCAGGGCTGGAGAAGGCTGAGAGGAGAAGGAAGTGGGTGTGTGGGCGCACTTAGTCCTATTAATCATTGAGAGCTGCCTATGAACAAGCTTCATTTTTAAATATCAACCAAATGCAGGTGAGCTACGAATGCTTTGAAGAAGGGCCCCATAATTCCAGCTAAGGGAAAGGCAGGTGGACAGAAGACGAGGTTTTAGGGTTTGCCGCCGCGTCTTTTTCAAGACACAGTCTGGGCGACACACTGCTCAGCTGGACCTGTCAAGTACCCAGCTGCAAGCAGCCACGCGCTGCGTGCAAACGGAAGCCACCTACAGCTCCTTCGTTCTGGGTTAACAAACCCTCGGGAGGAGATGTTCTTTCTGAGAAAAGAGGCTGTTGCCTGCGACAGTCTGATAAAATCCACAGTTACTTCTAAACGGATTTTCCATCCCAAATCTTGGGCACCATGAGAACCTGCCTGCTTAAGGGAGGCCTGGGTCAGTGGTACCTTCCCATCCCTCCATGGTGCCAGGCTGACCGTATTCCCCTCCTGCAGCTCTCCCTACGTGAGTACTCAAGAGGACCCTACGGAGGCACCGAGGTAAGCGGGAGGGGTTGGCAGAGACACGCGTTTATTTCCCTCTTCCCGTCTCTGAGATCCCACCTCTCACACTCCAGCCACGGGCACCAGCATTCTAGAAGTAGGCATGAGTGGAAGAACGTCTTCCTTCCTCTTTCCATTTTTCACACTTATATGATCCGCACAGGTCTCTGTGTGTACACGTGCGTGTGCACACGTGCGCCAGGGGACACGGATGCAGACGTGGAGACCCACGGTTGATATCAGGGATCACCCTTGCTCATCGTCCACCTTACTCACTGAGGCAGGGTCTCTCAGTTAAACCCCAGGGCTCAACGCTACAACCAGTCTCTGCTGTCCCCGTGGCCTGGGCTCCTGTCTCAGCCTGACACACGGCCAGCAGGGCTGCCACACGCCCAGCAAGCCCTTAGCTGCTGTGAGCCATCTCCCAGACAAAAGCGAAGCACTCCCTTTGCAAGTCTCCAGAGAAAGCCATGAACGACGACGCGTCAGAAGAGATCTCCAGAGTCTGACCGATGCCCCTGCATGTGCCTCTGCCGTGAGCTCTTGGTGTCATGATGACACCGAGAAAAACAGAGATGACATGGAATTCTGCAGAGCAAGCACTTCATACACAGAAAATCGATACCCGTAGGAAATTTCCTGACCAAGAGACCACTTTGCATCCAGTAAACTATCTGGTGACAACCACCGTTTATAGAAAACACGATGACAAATGACTGATTAGTCATATTGATCAGAAAAGATCCATCGTGAGACTGACCACCTTCCTCCTCAGGAAGCCAGCATGGCAATGGATTCCCGGCAGAACGAGCGGTAAATGAAGCTTTGCTCCATCAGACGCCTCCCCCTCACCCTGGACCTTTATCATCATCTGAGCTGGGCTTAGGACACCTGGGGAGATAAATGCACCTATAGTGTGCCCCTTGCACAAGCATGAGGAACCGGGTTCAGAGCCTAAACACTCACAGCCTGGCCGACCAGACATGTAATCCCAACACAGGAGAGGAGAAGACAGGGAGATGTCTGGGACTTGCTGGGCAGCCAGCCTCGCCTACTCAGAGCAAAGCCAATGAGAGAGTCTATCAGGAAAAAGCAGACAGTGCTTTGGGAATAACAGACTGAGGTTGATCTCTGGCACTCATACAGGGAGGGAGGGAGGGAGGGAGGGAGGGAGGGAGGGAGGGAGGGAGGGCGGGAGGGAGGGAGGGAGGGAGGGAGGGAGGGAGGGACACAGGAAAAGGGACTGATGTCCTCCAAAGGGCCGGATTCTCTGGGCTCAGATTCAAAGCAAGTCTGACACAGACCTTGCCCAACTCTAAGTGCATGTCCTGGCTGCATGCTCGGTGTCCTGGCTGCATGCTCAGTGTCCTGGCTGCATGCTCAGTGTCCTGGCTGCATGTTTGCTGTCCTGGCTGCATGCTCGGTGTCCTGGCTGCATGCTCAGTGTCCTGGCTGCATGCTCGGTGTCCTGGCTGCATGCTCAGTGTCCTGGCTGCATGCTCGGTGTCCTGGCTGCATGCTCAGTGTCCTGGCTGTATGCTCTGTGTCCTGGCTGCATGTTTGCTGTCCTGGCTGCATGCTCGGTGTCCTGGCTGCATGCTCAGTGTCCTGGCTGCATGCTCGGTGTCCTGGCTGCATGCTCGGTGTCCTGACTGCATGCTCGGTGTCCTGACTGCATGCTTGGTGTCCTGGCTGCATGCTAGGTGTCCTGACTGCATGCTCGGTGTCCTGGCTGCATGCTCGGTCCTGGCTGTATGCTCGGTGTCCTGGCTGCATGCTCGGTCCTGTCTGTATGCTCTGTGTCCTGGCTGCATGCTCGGTGTCCTGACTGCATGCTCGGTGTCCTCACAAGCTTGGCAAAGGAACTGAGCTCCATGCTCATGGAGAATGAGCCGGCCTGCAGGTCCTGGGGCCATAACACAATGATTTCACTCACTTCTCTTCTACCCTCAGAGCATGGGCAGGTGTTTTTAGTTTCCTCCTTTGGTCTTGTACAGCCCAAGTTTGGGGACACAGAGAGCTAGCGTCCCTTCTACACGTACTTCCTATCCCAGTAAGAGTGACTATTGCTGCCATGAAACACCACCACGACCAAAGCCACTTGGGGAGGAAAGGGTTTATTTGGCTTACATTTCCACATCACTAAAGGAAGTCAGGACAGGAACACAAACAGGGCAGGAACCTGGAGGCAGGAGCTGATGCAGAGGCCATGGAGGGTGCTGCTTACTGGCTTGCTGCTCATGACTTGCTCAACCTGCTTTCTTGCAGAGCCCAGAACCACCAGCCCAGAGACGGCCCCACCCACAATGGGCCGGGCCCTCCCCTACAATCACTAATTTAAAAGCTGTCCCACATGCCTGCTTACAGGCAGACGTTATAGAGGCAATTCCTCCTCTCAGATGACTACAGCTTGAGTCAAGTTGACATAAAGCTACCCAGCACATTTCCTAAAGGTGGGCTTGTGTCTAATCTAGCCCTCAGCCAGGCCGAGTTCCCCAAAGGCAGATGGCATTTCTCCTGGTATGGTGTCACCTGTGCACGGCCCCTCTCACCCTCTCTGTGGGCAAGTTCCTGCCCCGGGTGCTCTCCATAGGCTTGTAGGGACAGGGCTGCGGATGTGTCCTGTCAACACTGGCTCTTCAGGGAAACAGTGCTCAGGAGGCCAGGCTGGCCCGGTAGTCTCGCACTCTCCCTTCCAAAGCCCTCTGTTGCATCCTTTAATCCTCACAGCCAGTCTGTGAGAGTGCAGTGGATGGGAGAGAGAGGATCCCCATGTGATGGAGGGAAAATGACTCGCCCCTAGTCACAGCAGGGCTGAGTAAGCGTAGGAGGAGGTAGGAGCGGGAGACAGACAGTGAGTGATACACAGTCGTGTCCCCTGACCCACCCCAGGAGACAAGCCGCTCCAAGTGTCCAGGTGTCACCACGGCTCTGTATGTACAGGCACCTCACAAAGCACAGTGGCACACACTGTCATGTCCCCCGAAACCCTAGGAAGGATTTCACCCACTTACAGGCTGGGAAAGAGATCACAAAAGCAAATGGTTTGCTCACAGCATTCCTGCATGCTACAGACAGAATATTAACTCCAAATTCAGTTTCCTGATTCAATATTCTTCTGGTACTATGAGCCAACTCTGGCTGCCTTGACTTATCCATCGGGATAACACAATGTGTCATCCTGTTATCTAAGAAACCCCCGGCTCCTAGTTGCAGGCACCATCTCCCAATGCTGGCCTTCTCTAGAACTTCCCATCAAGGTCCAAGCCCTAGTTACATTACTGTTGCTGTAATAATAATAATAAAAAACATCCCGACCAAGTGCAACATATGGGATATGGGGTTCATATGGCTGACAACCCCGGGTTACGGTCCTTCGCAGTAGGGAACTCAGGGTGGCAGGCGCTGAAAGCTGATCACACCACATCCACGGTCACAAGCAGAAAGAAACGAATTCATCCCTGCTGCCTGCTGGCTCATCTAACTTTGTCCTTCGTTTTATTTTATTTTTGGTTTTTCAAGATAGGGTTTCTTGGTGTAGCTTTGGAGCCTGCCCTGGAACTCACTCTGTAGACCAGGATGGCCTCGAACTCACAGGGATTCACCTGCCTCTGCCTCCCAAGTGCTGGGATTAAAGGTGAGTACCACCACCGCCCAGCAAGCTTCGTCCTTTATGCAATACGGAAAGCTCTGCCTAGGAAGCCACCATGATATGGGACTTCCTGCATCACCTAACCATCGAAGAAATCTCCCACAGATATTCCCACAGGCCAACCTGACCTAGATTATTCTTCATGTGAAAGTTTCTTCCCAAGCGATTATAGGTTGTAGCAGACTAACAAATGAAGTTAGCCACCACAGTTCCAAACCAGCTTGGTTGGCCTGAGTCCGTCCTCCTTAAGAGGCATCAACCCAGTCACAGCTGAATAAAGCTGTTTCAGCCAATGGGCAGGCAGGATGTAGCCAGGTAGGAAGTATAAGCGGAGCTACCACACTAGGAGGATTCTGGGAAGAGGAACACAAAGAGTGAGTCTCCAGAGAGATGCCATGTAGCTGCCAAGGAAGAAAGAGACCCAGGCATCACCAGAAAGCCAAGACCATGTGGAGACAGACAGATTAACAGAGATGGGTTAGTAATTAAGAGACAGCCAATAAGATGCCTGAGCCATTGGCCAAACAGTTTACAATTAATATAAGCCTCCGTGTGCTAATTTGGGACTGAACGGCTGTGGTACCAGGTGGGACAGAAACTTCCATCCACAGGTGGACGTACACAGATGCACATACATGTGGGGCCCCGGAGGTTTTGTTGAGCGTTTTCCTCAATTACTCTCTTCCTTTGAAGCGTAATCTCTCAAATTAATCCAGAGCTCACCAGGTGGCTAGTTGTAGCCAGGCAGTTTGCCCCAGGGAGCTTCCTGGACACTGTCTGCCTGGCTTTCTCTCCCGCCCTTGCAACACAGAGGTGTGCAGCTAGGATCCCCCTTCATGAGAACCCATCTGTCAGGAACAACGGCTGCCTTCCTCCCTTTTGGATCCGTTCACCGCGCTCCTTGCTTGGGATCCGTTCACCATGCTCCAGCTCCTTCTTCCAACTCCATCGCAGGCTCCGCCCTCTCTGGAAACACTAAGTGTATAACTCAGTTATGACAGATCTCTGGGGCTCCCTGCGACTGGAACCCTGTATCTGTTAGCTGACCCCTTCTGCTCTCCCTACCCAAAGCCCCTGGAAGCCACCCTTCTATTATCCAAATCTTTGTGTTTGGCTATTTTTAGGTTTCTGGTACAGAATGTTTTTCTCTCTGTGTGGCTTATTTTACTAAACGTAGTAGCCTTTTAGGTTCACCTGTATTGTTTTTAGGTTTCTCATACAGTATTTTTCTTTCTCTGTATGGCTTATTTTACTAAACGTAATAGCCTTTTAGGTTCACCTGCATTGCTGCAAATGGCAGGATTTAACAGTACTCTAATAATATTCTGCTGTAGGTGCAAGTGTATGGTCAAATGTTTTCCATGTCCACTCACACACTGATACACAAAGGTTGCTTCCATGCCTCGGCTGATGTAATCTGGAGTAAACACGGAGGGGGGGGGGAGTCGTGCCTACCTCGAGATCCTGACTTAATTCTCCTGGTGTAGTTCTTGGCAAAGTATAAGCCCATCAATGATCTTAGAACAGTATAAAAACCGTGACATAGACAAGAAAGATGGCCTTAACTGGTACATGCTAAGGCCACCACAGGTTCTCCAATGGAGAAACAAAACCAGTCAGGGTGGACCACTCAGCCGCAGGAAGGTTCCCACAGGTTCATGTGCCTGGCAGTGGAGTATCATGTTATGCCTGCCATTCCCTGGTTGTTTGCTTTAAGCAACTAGAAGTGCATAAGTTCTCTATACGTCGTTTAACTCCTGAAACCCCATGAGGTGCCCTCTATAATCAAGAAACTAAGATGTGGGATAGCAAATGAATTTATCCCAAACCAAACAGTTTTAAGTCGTGCAGCCAGCAGGAACCCTGTCAAGATGAATTCCAGCGCAATGCTTTCAACACGTTTGCTCCCCCCCCAGCCAGGGTCTCAGTTGTGTGATTTAATACAACTTAGTCTTTATTGGGTCATGTAACTAAGTATTTGTCTGCATTTTATAGACAAAAAGAAAATTTACTTCATGGAGGATAAATATGAAGCCAGCTAGGTGGAGAAGCCAAGACAGAAACCCAAGTCAAAGGGCAACACTCAAAATCCCATCAGCAAAATCAGCAGGAAGCAGTAGACAATTATATAAACCACATACGTGATACTCATGCAGTTTATATGTTCTACCTGCCACATAAAAAGGAGTAACAAAAAACAAGTAAAATTGTGGTAGCATTCATTCTGATTACTCAGTATACCCAAAGTATCATCTCAGCACTAAACATATATGATGAGTGAGATTAACATTTGACTGGTGAGATTAACGTATGACTAGTGAGATTGATTTTACATTTCTTCACACCAAATTCATGCTCATTGCACATCCATGATATATCTCAACTCAGGGATGCCCCATCTCCTTTCTGTGTTACCACAAGTAGTCAGTGGTCAGAATCTTGGGCAACACAGGACCATGCCACAGGAGCATCCTAAACTGGGTTCAGCAGATGCAAGCATTTTGCTCAAGAGTAGATTTGCAATGCGAAGGGATGCTGGCCCACTAGAACATGTAGCCCTGGCAGGCCTTGCCCTTCTCCCCCATTCCCTCTGCCTTGCTAGAAACCATTAGATCACATTCCTAGAGCCAGCACCCAGGGGTTCCCTTCCTAAAGCCAGCACCCAAGGGTTCCCTTCCTAAAGCCAGCACCCAAGGGTTCCCTTCCTAAAGCCAGCACCCAAGGGTTCCCTTCCTAAAGCCAGCACCCAAGGGTTCCCTTCCTAAAGCCAGCACCCAAGGGTTCTCTTCCTAAAGCCAGTACCCAAGGGCTCCCTTCCTAAAGCCAGCACCCAAGGGCTCCCTTCCTAAAGCCAGCACCCAGGTTTCTTCCCTGACTTGGCCACTTCCTCCCCCTAAGGCTGATTGACTACCAAGGTCCAGCAATCAGAAGCCCCCTTCTTTACCTAATTAACATGCCCGATTAAAATTAAACACCTCATCCTAACACAGGGTTGCCCCCTCTACCTTTATAAACCGCCATTTCCCTGTGGGCCATGTCTGTCTCCTCTCTACTCAGAAGCAGTCCTTTGTCCCTCCGGGACAAATATTCCTGCCCCTTTCCTTTGTCCCCTTCCCCTTCTCCCTGGTCCCCTCTCCCTTTATCACAGCAACCTAGCCCATCCTAACACAGACCCCCCCCTTCTTCTCCCCTGAAAAATTTATACCTATGACCCTTCCAAAAATACAAAAACAAACAAACAAAAAAACTGCCTGGCAGTGGTGGCGCGCACCTTTAATCCCAGCACTTGGGAGGCAGAGGCAGGCGGATCTCTGTGAGTTCGAGGCCAGGCTGGTCTACAGAGAGAGTTCCAGGACAGCCTCCAAAACAATACAGAGAAACCCTGTCTCAAACATAACAACAACAATGTGACACCTGCTAGGTCATTTGCTGCTGTTTTTCTACCTGAGTCACAGCAGCCCATTTAACTTTTCTTCCCCCATTAATGAATGACCTGTCTGTGAAAACTAGTACTGTCTACACCTCAGCAGCACCACATAGACCAAAAGCCAGTGCCGTCTATACCACAGCAGCGCCACACAGATCAAACCAGAATGGAGAGGCAGTGTGGGTGCTTCTGTGTAGTCTTAGAAAGCTCGGGCTGTGCTCAAAAAATCAGGGCTTCAGGCAACTAGGAATACCGCTCGGGAGATTCTGAATGAGAATCAGGGAAGTTCCCACTGTCAGTTCCTGGCGTGCGGAATCTTCTGGAAATGCATCCTCCCCACTAAAACTGCAGTGATTCTGAAAGCCCTCGGCTTCCTCAAGCATCAGGCCAGTCTCTGTGGAAGTGACATAGGACTGGTAGAGTCAATTTATTTTAATGGGGGAGATGAATCCTACAGAATCTATGGACCCTCTGTTCTAACGGAAACAGCCACTGATTAAATGTCTGACGGGCAGCTGACCGCGAGAAGCCGCCCCCAAGGAACCGATGGCTTAGAAGAACAGAGACGTGTATCAACAGGGAGCTACTATACAATACAAGGGGCAAAACGGGCGCGGAGAGTGGAGACAACAAACTAACTTGGCATCGGAAGGGCTTGGCAGTGGGGCGTTCAAGCTCTCCCCTGAAAGATGAGCCACAAGGCAGATGCTCACACAGGGCATCCTTGACGCACAGAGAGCTACATGTAAATGGCCACGTGCTACAGACAGGAAGAGCAAAAGCTCACTGTGGGAAGAATCAGGAGTGGCTGAGGCGGTGAGGGTGGGTTCCTACTGTTTTGCAGGCGCCAGGGAGTATAACCCTGAAATGAAGCTGGGTGAGCTTGATGAGGCCCTGACACACAGCTGACGAGTTCCGACTCAGGACGCTAACTGAAGATCTGCGAGGCTAGCAGGGCGGTGGTGTACAGGGAGGTCTGGGAAAGTCCGAGTCTGAGGCTGAGGAGGCAACTCCATGGCCACATATGGCATGGTTCGCACGCGGACAGGCCTGCTATGAAATTCCGTCAGGGGCCCCGAGGATGAGAAGACGTGGGCTTAGACTCCACGATCCTTTCTGCAGTCTGAACGGACCCCGAAAAGGGTCCACCCAGGAGGGCCACGTGGCCCGTGCCCACAAGCAGCACGGAAGGTGCCCGAGTGGTATGGAGAACAATGCCTTTCTGGGAGTGACCCCAGAGTCCTCCCTGCTGTAACAAACTGTCTTCCCTCATCATTTAAAGTCACACACGGACAAGGAGAAAAGCTCTCCGCTTCCATCACACCGCCTCACCCGTCCTCTGTGAGTGGAAGGGGAGCACCGGCTCCCCCACCCTAATTCCAGGCATCGCCACCCTTGGCCCATGTGTGTCCCGTCTTTCCTTCACCCACAGCAGCTCCAAAAGGCTCCTCAGCTTTAAAATGTCCTGGGTGATTATGACTGCTGCGTGAGGACAAACCCATCCACAAGCTCAAAGAAACAGAGGCTGCTGGGCATTAGCAAGGTTAGGCAGAGCTTCCGTCCCAGAAGAAACCCTACGCTGGGGCCTCAGACATCCTGAGCTAAAATGCAAAACGCACAGGGCTTTGCTGCTGTTACAAACAGCCTTCTCCGAGAATCGGGCAGGTGCTATTTTTAGGGTTTTCCATGATGCACTTGCTCTTTAGTGGGAGAAATAAAGGCAGAGGAAGCAATTAAGAGTATTAACTCATAGACACCGCAGGGCTAAGCACCGCCGGCCGGGAGACGCCTTCACAAATCAAACCTCGCATGCCCAGGGCAGTTGGGCGGCAGCCTTGGTTTCTGCCCAGCTTGCTGGGTTCTCCAAGCTGCATTCTTGGAGCCCTGTTTTGAAAACGTCAGGTGTGGTTTTTTTTAATATTAGGGTACTTTAGGGTTGAGGTACGCTAGTGAGTGTGAGCAGGTGTCCCCTGGGTGAAATAAAGCCACAGACCATTCTCCCCAGTAATGACACCACTGTCACAAGGGGGGGGGGATTTGTGGGAGCGCTAACCAGCAATGGCTGGGGAACTACAGTCAGGCTCTCAGCAAGGCCTTTGCTTCTGCTCCTCCTTCGTTATATAGCAAACATTTACGAGGCACTTACCATATTTCCGCATGGTGGCATGTTTCTGTCTATTTGGCTGTCTATGTGCGCGGAGGCCACAGCACAGACTGAGGTATCCTTCCTAAAGGGCCAGCCAGTTTGGAATTTTTAATTGTTGTTCTTTTTTGTTTGTTTAAGACAGGATCTTTCACTGGCCTGGAGCTCACTCATTCACCCAAGCTGGCTGGCCAGCAAACCCCAGGGATCAACCTGTCCATCTCTGCTCCCTGGGGTAGGGTTATAAGCACGGGGTACTCCAGGCTCTTGTGAATGCATTTCTAAGATTAACTTCAGGTGCTCATACTTCCCCGGGCGCCATCTCACTGATCCAGGACTGTGCCTGGTGGTAAGGATACAGAGAAAGAGGGTCCTGCCTACAGGACCTTTCATCCCCCTGGAGAAGGTGGACAGAGACCAGCACATCCTGGTGTCACTCACAGTTAGGGTCTGGGGGGCGACAAAACCTTTGGGAGAGACGTAAAGGGTGAAAAGAAAAGTCCCTGGGGAGACAGAGATGAAGTCAGACAGGGGAGGCCATGTTCCCAGGCACAAGGAGCAGTCTGGGGAGAGTGAGGTGGTGCCCGCCAACGGGAGGTAGATGAGCATCCGGGTGACCAGCCCGGAGTCACGGTGTAAAACTTAAATTTGCCCAAAGACACCCCAAGGAGACGTTAAGAGATCAGTAACTGTGCGATTAGACTGAACTTGTCTTTTAAAGCACCGCGAATCCACACAAGCATCTTTTAGGGTTGAGGAGGATGGGGGAGGATTAAGAGAGCTAAAACAAGCTGCAGAGGTTGGCGGGAGGACTCGGGTCAGGCTGACTCCAGAGTCTTTCTCTTCCTACTACATCACCCTGTCTCCACCAGGAAATGGAGTAAGAAGTGGGGGGGGGGGTGCTACAGGACACACCCAGGTCTGGGGTCAGCTGAGTACAAACGGCTTTTCTACCAGATCCAAGCGCAGATTTGACCCCTGATATCACTGGCCTGTGTGTTCTCCCCTTCATTCAAATACAATAAGTGTGCGCAGGAAACAATCATGAGAGAGGGGCAGAGACTTGTCTGCCAAGTCTGATGGCCCCCGTGACCTCAACAGTGCAAGCCACCTTCAGGGTCAGGGGGCAGGAAGGCTAGCAGTAGAGCCACTTCCCAAGCTCACCTCTAGCATATGATGAGGTGGACCGGTCCCTAAGCGCTCAAATGGCAATGGAAAATGACATCAGCCCCACTGTCCGCATGCAGAAAATGAGGATTCATTCTAAAGAGTCTCAGGAGCGGGGAGTAGCTCTCTCTTGGAGCTCCTCCCACTATCCAGCATTCTTCCTCTCACGTTTACCTGACTCAAAAAATATATATAAATAAATAAGTAACATTGTAACAAGCAAAGGGAGCTCATGGAGTAACAGAGGCAGGTAAAGTGTTACAAGGTAAACATGAGCTGAGAACCTGAGAGCTTACAGTTCCCCGGCACTAGGCAGGCAGAGCAGGAAGGACCAGTGGCTGACTGACCAACCAGCCTTGACAAACCAGTGAGCTCCAGGCACAGTAAATGGTAGCACAAAATTCAAGATGAAAAATGATCAAGGAAGAGGCATGACATCAACTTCTGGCCTGCACACACGTGTGCACGCACACGCGCACGCACGCACACACACACACACACACACACACACACAGCTCCAAACACAAGTTCCATTCATCAGGACGCTTCTCTTGCAAGCTCCGGGCAGAGAGGAGTCAGGAACATTAACACTTTATCCTCAGTCTCCACAGTCAAAGGAAGTTGGGCCCCAAAATCAGACGGAGCAGAGCAGGGGATATCTGTTTACTTAGACCCTATGAAGCAATATCGCTTGTTTCTAGAAAAGCATCCACATTTTGATTCATACAAACCCTGTCACCCTCCACTGTGACAGGCTGGGACCAGACCTTGTCTGGCTTCAGCCTGAACACACAGCCTCCCGCATCCCGTCCAGAAGCTGCAACAGTGCAGAACACGTCTGACACGTGTTCAGTGACAGGACGGGATCCACTCCTGTTCTCTGGGCATCTGTGCAGCCAGCTGTGTCAGAACTGTGTCAGAACTGGGCATCTGTTGAGCCAGCTGTGCTGGAACTGTGTCGTGTGACAAGACTTCTCCTGGGCAGACTCAACACACATGCCTACTCACCCAGGTGGGGATCCCACGACAGACCAAAGTATGGAGCCACTGAAGCCCGGCTGGGTGAACCATGAGTTGTACTGGGGTCACTTACAGGAGCAGAAGTGACCCAAAGAACTGCACTGCTGGGGCCCATCCCAGCATGGGTGACAGCTCACAAAGCTAGGAACCTGGAGCTCACACTGCACAGCCTGCAGGAAGCTCTACACACCTGTGTCCTTTCCAGGTGACTCTGGTCTAAACTCCTTCCAGGGAGCGCGGCTGGGAATGTAGCTGAAACTCCTTCCATCTGAGGCAGAGTCTCGGCTCTGACTGCTCAGTCTAGCAGGGAGAGGCTTAGTGAATCATGTCAGTTTTGGGGGGCTTCCTGAAGCTATTTTCAAGTTGTTTACCTTCCTGCTTAAGGAGCTCCCTGCAGGATGGAAACCTGGAGGAAACTGTTAAGACAACACACTGGCTCCCAACACCCTCAGGAGCCTCCCACTGCAGAGCAGCTGGAAGAGGCCCATTCACGAGGCATCTTGTTTTCATATTTCTCAAGCTCACTCTAGTGCACTTCACAAAGCAAAAAATTAAATGCCTGTCATTAAAAATGAATTCAAAACGTTGAGCTTCAGGGAAGCTCCTGATGCACCGAACAGTGGCGATGGTGAGGAAAACAACGCCAGCCTTTGTCACTGAGGGGCAGGACAAGCCGGTCTGCCCCTGACGCTGAGCAGTTTCTACCCGGTTACAGCGCGGCTCACGCCCTCCGTCTCCTAACTCTCACACCAGCTGCCTCTCACACTGACACCAGCATCAGCATTCAGAGAACCAGTGGGCAGATTGCTAGGGTAAATCTGAGCAAACCGTTCGTGTTTACAGACACACCCGAATGCTGGGTAATGATGGGAACATTTAATAAGCACGTGATCTGACTTAGGAAGCAGAAGCGTGGCAGGAACCCGGGCTAACAGAGTCTGAAGGAGGGAAGCCCAAGTCACCAGGCCTTATGCAGATTTGGAAACCCAAGTCCCTAGACCTTATGCAGAGCCAGGCTTTCCCTGAGAAAGCCACCTGCTCATGAGGGGCTGCGTGCACAGAGAGACTGAACACGGGTCCTCTACCCCCTGAGTCACTCGAGTCTGACGCTGGGAGAGGCTGGAGCCCCGGTGTCTGTGCCATATGCAGCTGAGGAGCCAAAGCCAATACGGTTCCCATGACCCCGGCCGAAGCCCTCAGAGAAGAATCGGTCAGAGCCAGACGAAGATGGTCCCTGAAGCAGACTCAGAGGCACAGAGCCTCTGTTGTCACACCTTGTAGGAAATGAGGGACTGCCACCAAGAAGTCATCATCGTGGACACGCTCAAAGGTGAGGAAATTAGACAGCACGAGAGGAGTGGGGGTATTTCTAGACAGCGGCAAGAAGTTAGTGTAAACGAAACATGGTTATGTTTTTGGTTGCAGTCCCTTAAGGTGATTAACTTCGAGAGAAGCACGCGTGGTGCAATTGCATAGATGAAACCCAAGGGGCAGACAAGACAGCCACGTGCCTTGGACTCAACAGAGAAAAATGGAGCTGGCCCAAGGGAGGGAGGAAAAGAGGTGGCGGGGGGGGGGTAGAAGCACTGAACAGGAAACACGAGATCAGATCCCCCCAAAGGAGTCTGAGTGCGTCAGGGAGGACAAAGGCATAAAAGATGGCTCCCTTCACGAGGGGGCAGAAATCGTCACTGAGGAGTCCCGAGCCTGGAGCCAATCCTGCCACTTACTAAATGCCGAAGCGCCTCACCACTCCGGGCCCGGCTCTACCAAGGCATGGTGGTGACTCCTTCCTCGCAGGAGAATTGCTGGGGATGGCACATGCAGAGCTGACGTCTTGCTTGCAGAGTACTGGAGTGACATACAAGCTACGTGCCATCACGTAAGACTTAGATGATTCTGCGGTAGAGGCGCTTGGTTGAAGGCAAGGGTCGGGAGTAGGGAAACTGAGAGGGAGGAGGAAGACTTACAGAACAGGTGGGAAAATATCCCAGGGAAACGCCGGCTCAAAAGGATCAGACACAGTATCAAGCACAGTGTTTTAGGCAGAGACCCTTATACATATAAGAGGTGGCTATCGAGAAAGCTGCATGCTTCCAAAAGAGGGGAGCAGCCTACAGTCCTACCCCGCTATGACAGTCTAGGAACCACAAAAGAGGGGAGAGTCTACAGTCCTACCCCGCTATGACAGTCTAGGAACCACAAAAGAGGGGAGAGTCTACAGTTCTACCCCGCTATGACAGTCTAGGAACCACAAAAGAGGGGAGAGTCTACAGTCCTACCCTGCTATGACAGTCTAGGAACCACAAAAGAGGGGAGAGTCTACAGTCCTACCCCGCTATGACAGTCTAGGAACCACAAAAGAGGGGAGAGTCTACAGTCCTACCCCGCTATGACAGTCTAGGAACCACAAAAGAGGGGAGAGTCTACAGTCCTACCCTGCTATGACAGTCTAGGAACCACAAAAGAGGGGAGCAGCCTACAGTCCTACCCTGCTATGACAGTCTAGGAACCACAACCAGAATGGCCATGATAACTCAATGGGTTCAGTAGCGGCGTGCAAACATAGGTGGTAACCAACAGTAAGCATGATTCTTCTGGCCCGGCAGGGCCCCGCCGCCCTTGAAAACCCTAAATAAACACACAATACTTACATTAATTATAAAAACTGTTGGCCGGTATCTTGGGCTTCTTACTGACTAGCCCTGTCTTAATTATTAACCCATTTCTATTAAGCTGTGTACTTCTGTGTGGTCTCAGCTTACAGGAGAACTCCCTTTACATCCTCTCTTCCCCAACACTACATGACAACTCCTCTCTGCCTACACTTCCCAGAATTCTCCTCCTCTGGTAGCCCCGCCTATCCTTCCTGCCTGGCCACTAGCCTCACGGTGATATATTCATCAACCAATAAGAGAAACATAGACACAGAAGGACAACCCCCATCAACCAACCGTTTTCTAATGGCACATAGGGCCAACTCAGCAAGAGGGGAATCATGCCTGGTGCTGGAACGGTTTCAGCTACCTGAAAAGTCATGGCTCTTGGTGGAGAACCTACGATTGTCATTCTGCCAAATCAGATCATCTCTAACTACGTGCTACGTGTTTGTCCTTATGCCCACAGATAAGTGTGATCCCTACCCCCCCCCCGCCCAGTCAAGGAAACTTTTCTTTGTGACAGATGGAGACCATTACAGAAAATGACAACCAGTCAAACTGCAGAGTTGTAGAGCACAGTCCCAACTGATACATCTACAGCACAACTCCTGCACCGAAGGCTTAGCGATTGTTGCGGGAGATGGGAGGGAAGACTGTAAGGGGCAGAGAAATGGGGAGTTTGCTGTGAGATGACGTCTTCTAGGGATGGCAGAAGTTACATGCATACAGTCTAACCAGCAAGGCTGCCTAAGCGCTAGCTGAACAAGGGTGACACCGGTTAACACAGTAAATGGACAGGGGAGAGCTCATGAGGTCTCAGCCCTACACAAAGAACTGCGGGCAGCTAAAGGATTTTGAGAGCAGGAGAGAAGCTCTTCCCCAGGGATGAGCACACCAATTGGTTGTCCAAAACCAAAGAGTCAGCCCTGAAAACGTGCACATATGATAACAGCGTTATACATACTGAGCACGTTGTATTTATGTATTTAGGAGTGTATGTACACATACACACACATAGGAACATATGTATACATACAGACATATACATATGGGACAACAATTGATCGAAAAGAAAACCATGAATTTGAAAGAGACCAAGGCGGGTTCTATGGGAGGGTTTGGATGAAGGAAGAGGAAGAGGGAAGTGGTGTAATTATATTACAGTCCTCAAAAATAAAACAATAAAACAAATACTTAAAAAGAAAAAAAAAGACTAACTGGTAAGTCGAACAGTCTACCAGGAAGAGATGAATCATCTGGCAGCAAAACGGGCAAAGAACATGAAGAAGAAATACACAGAAGAAGAACCTAAAAGGCAAATAAATACTGAAGGAGTCGAACCTCAATTCCATTTAAGCCAACTGAAACCAAAACGAAATACTGTTATCCACCAGGTTGAGGGAACTTTAGAATTCTAACCCTGCCAAGCGGTCACGGCAACATGGAAGGCAGACGGTCTTCACACATTTCTGGTAGGAGGGTAAACAACGCACTCCTTTCCCAGAGCTAAAAACCGGGCTGGGGAGACATCTCCCCGGGAAAAGCATGAAGCCTGGAGTTCGGCCCCTCAAAGCCCACTTACAAGCTGGATTGCTAGTGCCTGAATCCCAGCCTGGTGTAGGTGTAATGAGAGGCTGGGAGAGCGCAGCCCCTGAAGCTCTCAGGTCAGCCAGCCTGGCTTATGCTGAGGTAAACAAGGCAGGAAGTGAGGACCAAGGCTGTCCTGTGACCTCCACACACACCCACAGTGGTACACATACCTAAACATGAGCACACATTGTATACACACACACACACACACACAGTGGTACCCACTCCTAAACATGAGCACACATTTTATATGCACACACACACAGTAGTACCCACACCTAAACATGAGCACACATGAACACACATTGTATACACACACACACAGTAGTACCAATACCTAAACATGAACACACATTGTATACACACACATACACACACACACACAGTAGTACCAATACCTAAACATGAACACACAGTGTATACACACACAGTAGTACCCACACCTAAACATGAATACACATTGTACACACACACACACACACTAGTACCCACACCTAAACATGAACACACATTGTATACACACACACACAGTAGTACCAATACCTAAACACGAACACACAGTGTATACACACACACACATACACACACGCACAGTGGTACCCACACCTAAACATGAGCACACATTGTATACACACACACACACACACACACACACACGCACAGTGGTACCCACTCCTAAACATGTGCACACATTGTATACACACACACACACACACACTTTTTAAAGACACATTAAAAACAGAACCCAATTAGAATATGGATATGAAACATGAGCCAACATTTTAACACAGAGGATATACATTTGTAAAACAAGATAATTTTTAAAAGTGTCCAGCATTTTTCACCATTTGTAAAATGTGCATTAACACCATGATCAACATCACTACATACATAGTAAGGTGGCTTTAATCTAAGAATGGCAACACCGACCTCCTATGTCATAGGTGGAACCTAAGATGAAAATATAAGGGAAAAAAAACACAAAATGAAATGGCTAACTAGAAGCAGCTTGACAGCTTTCTTACAAACATTAAATCTACTGTGCATATGTGCACAAACACACAAAACCCAGCACACACATTCATGGGAGTTCATCCCAGAGAAATGAAAACACACATCACATTCACACAAGCCCCAGCCATGCATGGAAGGAAGGGAAGGAGGGAGGGAGGGAGGAAGGGAGGGAGGGAAGGAGGAAAAGGAAAGAAGGAAGGAAGAAGAAAGGAAAGGAAGGAAGGGAGGGAGGAAGGGAGGAAGGGAGGGAGGGAGAAAGGGAGGGAGGAAGGGAGGGAGGGAGAAAGAGAGGGAGGGAGGGAGGAAGGAAGGAGAGAGAGAGAGAGATTCATGTTGTACTCTTGTGAGTGGATGGTTACACAAATTCGCACAGCCACACAATGGAAGAGGGTAAAGCTTTGATGCAGGCCAGACTGGGGAGGGGTGCTGTGTCCGGTAACACTGCACAGTCATGAGGGTGGAGAATAAACTAATGTTTCCAGGGCAGAGGGACAGGGCTGTAACTATAATCAGGTTAATTAAAGGTGCCCCATGGTGGGAACGGAACAGATTTATCTCCTAATTGCTGATTGTGGTGGGTCACATAAATCAATACATGAAATAAAACTGAAGAGTTGGGTATGGTGTATCCAGCTGTGTGTGTGTGTGTGTGTGAGAGAGAGAGAGAGAGAGAGAGAGAGAGAGAGAGAGAGAGAGAGAGAAAGACAGAGAGACAGAGAGAGACAGAGAGAGGAAGGGAGGGAGGGAGGGAGGGAGGGAGGGAGGGAATTAAGCCCCAAGTTAGTTCCCGAAGTGAAACACTGAAAGAGAAAGGAGAAAAGGAGAGAGATTTAAAAAGTGAGTAAGGAGGGAGAGAGGAAGAAAAGAAGGGGAAGAGAAAATGCACAGATCTACACATACACAAAAATGAATCCGCATGGACACTAATTAAATCTAAATAAAACTTTTCATTCGACTGGCGATGGGCCAATTTCCTGTTTGTGACTTCATGTTGAATCCAGGTGCATGGAGCCTTGGCTTTAGGATGAGCCAGGGGACGGGCACAAGATGCTCGTAGCTTTTGCAACGTCTTGCTAATGTGCAGTATTTATAAGCTTTTAAAACTTGTTTTTTTTTTAAAACCAATGTTGGGTGTAAATTTTCCTACATAACATGTCATACATCATTTGTCCAAGTGCATAAAAATCACAAATAAACTATTTCAGCTTTTCATTAATAAATACACAAGGAAGAGAATAAATACACCATTAAAGAGAATGAAGGAGACACATACTCTTTGGAAGATACAGCTAATGCTTAGTAATGTTAAGTGAGGAAAATAAAATAAATACTAAGTGAGCAATGCGGGGTGGGGAGAAAGCAAAGTGGAATGTCCAAAGGCCAGGACAGGTGCTGAAGGCACAGATACCGGCCGACTAAGCACTCAGGCTTCACCAGACTGGAGTCAGTGACAGGTCTCAGATCCCAGGACAGGGATGCCGCCACAAAAAACAAAACAATCCTAGGCATGCCACATTAAACTACATAAATATCAAAGGCAATGACAATCCTGAAGGGAGCCACACATAAAAACACTGCCCAACTATCTTGGTGTCTTTTCCACTCCTGTGATAAAATACTCTGGGCAAAAGCACCTGGAGGAGAAAAGTCTACCCTGACTCACAGCTCAAATGCACATCTACCAGGACAGCCAGGTCAAGTCAAGGTGGAAAGCGCTCAAAGCAGCTCATCACTCGGATCCTATAACCACAAAGTAGACAGGGCTTGGATACCTGCTGCTGCCCAGCCAGGGAATGGCGCCACCCACAGTGGACAGGTTCCCACACCAGTCGACCCAATCTAGATAATCCCCCACAGACATGCTCAGAGACACCCCCTCCCTCTCCCCGGGAAGTTAGAGTCTATGGAGTGATAATTAACACTCACCTTTAGAGACATAAAGGTAAGGATTACCACCACCATCTCAAAACCGAGCAAAAGCATGAAGACAGAAAATGCACACCTGATGGGGGATTTCCTTCTGTATTTATTGTTCTCTTACTGGTTGATGAATAAAACACTGTTTGGGGCAGGAAGACAGGTGGGACTAGGAGACTAGAAGAATTCTGGGAAAGGTAGGCAGAGAGGCGCCAAAAAGAGACGCCATGAAGAGCCCAGGAAGGCAGGACATGCCAGGTGTTCTCTGCTAAGATAAGGCCGTGTAGAAATACATAGGTTAGCAGTTATGGGTTAACAATTAAGACAGAGCTAGCCAATAAGAAGCCCTAGACACCAGTCAACGGTTTAATAATTAATATAAGTCTCTGTGTGTTTATTTGGGGCTGAGAAGGGGGGCAGGACCTGGCTGGACAAGAACCACCAGCAACACATACCAGCCTACATATCTGCACCACATGAAGTCACCCCACCCCCAAAGTGAAAGGGAAACAGAGATCAGGGGGGCATACTGCTAATAGATGGGTCTCACAGAAAATACCAGAGGAGGTGAAGTTCACCACAAAGAAGGAAGATGTCCTACTCCAGACATGCTTAGAGATTAGAAGACTGTCAGAGAGAGAGAACAGAGGTAAATAAGTTTCCATTTTGTTACTATTAAATATCTAACATAGATATTTAACCAAAATAATTGCAACATGGGTAGGCAAGATTGTTCAGTGGGTAAAGGCGCTGGTCACTAACCCTGATGACTTGATGACTTAAGACCGCTGTGATAGACAGAGAGAACTGACTCTCATGAGTGTCCCTTTGCCTGCCACACATACACACATACATACACGTAGTAAAAATAATAGTGACAATGCATTTGACTACAGAGGTGCATGCAGGCATACATTCCTAAGTGACATGAAGAAAAGCAATGGTGCATGGAACAGAACACAGGGGTATGTTGTTATAAGGATGTATTTTCACTCCCCACGAAGCAAATGTAGTGTTGTGTGAATACATGAATGTACTGTCAGCCAGTCGGGATGAATCAGTGAGCTCCAGGTCCAGTGAGAGACCCTGTCTCAAAAACAACAATTGAGGACAACACCTGACTTTGACTTCTAACTCATTCACACACACACACATGCACACGCACACACGCACACACACGTGCATGCACACGCCCCCACATACATGCACACACCCATACCTACATGTACATATACAGACGCCACACTCATACACAAAAGAAGCACACTTTACCTAATCAAAAACTGAATTCATAAAAATGTTCAGTTAAAAACAAGACGAGAAAAAAAAAGGAGTGGTCAACGCCATGGAGCGGGGAGGGCGGGGACCAAGGGTAGTGAACAGAGAAGAGGTACAGACACTCCAACCAGCAGCCTGAGCTTCAATTATCATGATAAGCTGAGCTTGTCAGACTGCTTAAAAAAAAATCCAGCCACACGCTGTCTGCAGCCCCGTACTAAATATGCGATGGAGACGAGACGGGGAAGGATGTGCCGGGCTAGCACTAATCTAATGAAAGCAAAGTAACTACATTGGTTCCCAACAGACTCAGGGAAAGCAGCTCTATCAAGGGCAAAGGCAGCATTTATACTTAGGGGGCCAGTTCTCCAAGAACACACAGCCACCCTGTACAGGCACACAGCAGCCTCTAAGTCTGTGAGGCAAGGGCTACGAGCAGGGCTGAGTAGACAGCCCAGTGGGTAAGATATTACCTTGCAAGCATGAGGGCCTGAGTTCAAATCTGCAGCACCCATATAAAAAGTGAGGTGTGACCACACACACACACACACACACACACACACACCTGTAGTCCCAGCGCTGCCTGGGGCAGAGACAGGAAGACTTCTGGGCCATGCTGGCCACCAGCCCAGCTCCAGGTTCGGTGAGAGACCCTGTCTCAAAGGAATAAGGTAGAGAGTGATATGGAAGGACACCTGGTTTTCCTCCTCTGGCCTCTTGAGTGTGCGTGGATGCGTACTCCCACTCAGATACACACATATAAGTAAATGAAGATGTGTTTTAACTAGATATATAAAAATTTAAATAAAACTGTATTTTATCAAAACTTGTGTTTTGACAGAGAGAAGGATCAAAATCAGTAATCTAAGCATCTGCTTTAAGAAACTAGACAAGGAAGGGAAAATTAATTCATAAGTAAGAAGACTAAGATAAATAGCTAAATCTAGGCAGAAACCAATAAAATTGTAAACAGAAAGTCAACAAAGAAAAATCAGCGAAAACCGAAAGCTAGTAATCTGAGAAGGTCAATAAAATTGGTAAGCCGCCCAGCAGAGGCTTACCCTGGAATGAGACCCAGATTCTTGTCTCATTTTGGAATCAAAGAACTAGACAGACAGACAAAACGCCGGGTCATTTCCTTCTTTCATTCATCAAATCGATTTCTATGAACTAAGTAACACTACTAAACAACTGTTAAGTGATAGCTGTGGTTCTAAGTACTTGGGATTATCCCAGGAAAAACAAACACAACAAAAAAAAGTAGACTCGGACCAAAGAGATGTCTCAGTGGGGAGGAACAGTTGAGGACCAGAACTCAGATCCCCGCGCTTATGTGTAACGAGCCAGGCCTTACCCACGTGCTGTAACACCAGCTCCAAGGAGGGTGGAAACAGAAGGATGCTGGCTCTTGCTGGCCTGTAACTGAGCCATGGAAATGCAAGGCCCAGATTTAGCAAGAGACCCTGCACACGCCTGCACACATACGCACGCATACTTTCACATGTGAGTGAATAAAATTTTAAGGAAACTGTATATCATATTATAAGATATATTATGTTAGTACATGTTGGGGAAAAATTCCTAAAGCAAGTCCTTCCCACATTTAATTATACTGTTATCTGTGTCCTCTCTCTCCTTGTCGTGTGACATAGCACGTACCGATAGGAGTCAACATTACGTATTGGTACAGGTGTGGTCACAGGGGTGCAGCGTCCCCTTCTGGGAAACGGTGGCATCTTCCACTGAACAGGGGACAGTGACCATGAAATGAAGAAGAGCCGCTTTGTTATTTTGTTGCTGGGAGGCCAGTGTGGCTTAAGGAAATGTGTGTGGGCACTCCACAGACAAGAGAATAAAACGATGACTTCTGTGTCGACTCAGCTAAGGCCCTGGCACCTGGTAGTCAAGCAGACACAGATGTAAGAGCTCCTGTAAAGATACACTCGTTAGCATCCCGCCAGTTAACTCAGAGGGGAAAGGGGATGTCCCCCGTAATGTGACAGGACTCATCCAACCTGAAGAAAGGCCTCAGAAGCGGAGGGCTGCCTCTGCCTGGTGTGATGCCTATCTTGACTGTCAACTGGACAGGCTGTGGAGTCACCCAGGAGACACGCCTCTGGTGTGTGTCTGTGAAAGGAGTTCGGGAGAGAGCTGAGTGAGGAGGGGAGACGCACCCCCAAAGTGGGCTGGGGTCTCAGACGGGATGACGAGGAGAAAGTGCGCTGACCTCCTCATTCACTCCACTTCCCGCTGACCACCGCATTCACTCTACCTCCCGAGCGAGGATGCCGCATGACCGGCTGCCTCCCAAGGCTGTCACCGAGACTTTCCCCACCACAGTGAGATGTGTCCCCTTAATCCATGACCAAAGAGAGCCCTTCCAAGTTCCTCTTGTCAGGTGTTTTGTCAGAGTCACAAAAAGCTGAGATCCTAGGGGAGAAGGAGTGTACCCATAACTTCAGCTTTGGCTCCTCCTGAGAATGTCCAGTCTGCATACCAGCCATACGTGCAGCCGAACGCCATGATCAAACAGGCTAGTTCCTTGCAACACACCTCTTAGGTATCTCTCAGGCCAAAACCCCTGACTTAGGCATAGGGAAAACGGCATTTAAGGAAAGGCTTACAAGGAAGTTGCTGGCACACAGACACGTTCGTGGGGAAAGCCAGCCTGTGACATGCATGAAAGGAAACAGCACAGAAGCCAGGGTGGCCATTTGACAGTCAGCCAAGGAGACACCAAAGGTCGCTTTGTCATCAACGAGAAGGAACAGAGGAAAAGCGTCTATGAGCTATACCTCCAAATGACTCTCCTCAGCATGGTGTGCATCCCCACTATTGACAGAAGCTACAAAAGCTCCCGGGGAGCCTGCGTAACAACCTTACGCAACACACACTGCACAGGTGCCCGGCACGCTTTAGAGCTTGGCACGCTGGGAATTTCTCCCTTGAGAAAACTAGAAGCCAGAAGTTAGGCCAGTAGGGCCATGCCTTCATTCAACCAATGCTCAAAAGCTGACTGGCTCCCTCAAGGCAAACCGAGAGCTTGTGCTGACACATTTGGCCGAGGCGGAGGTTTGCTAGGTGAAGCATGATGTGTCCCGAGGAGATCCCGCCCTCATCCCACTGGGAATCTGAAGACAAGGCCTGACTGAGGGTGGGCACGGAGGTGAGGGTGCATTAAACCTGACAGATACTTCTCGTGGCCTCACACACGCCAGCAAACGGGAGAATACCACCACTCCGGATTGTCCTTACTTCAGAGGTTATTGAATCAACAACTTTTTTTAAAATTTAAATTAGAAACAAGGTTGCTTCACATGTCAATCCCAGGCTCAAATCAACAACTTTAAGAATGTCTATTAACCTGCAAAGGATTCGTGGATAGATAAAGAAAGGAAGACTCGTCCGTTCTCAGGTACATCTCAAACCTATAGATGTTAAATGTGGAGTTCCTCTTCAGGAAGTAGTATGTGTCCAAAGGAAAGTATTAAATATACACCAAATAATGCTACACGGCCAGAGATCACAGAAGATTTTCCGTTTTTCCTCCCCCCTTTTGATTTCCATATCATGTTTTCCTTGAATAGCATATATTGCTAAAATAACGAAAATCGCCTGTGACTTACAAGTTGTTTTAAAGGCCTCCTCTACAAATAAGAAGCAATCCCAGCTCCTTGCTGCGTCCTAAGAAAAGTGAACCGACACTCGCAATCACATGAAAGTCAGGGCGTGCCTTCACGCACGGCAAAGTGTGATGACCAAAGCAGCTTACATAGCACAGTTCATGGAGCCCAGACAAGCCAAGGTCCCAGCCAAGAAGCTGGGAGCTCCGGGGCCGGGGGTTCCCTTCTTCACCGGCATAACGGCCCACATGCCCCTAGGAAGTGATACCAGCCCACTCGCACCCAGGAAGTGAGGCTGGTTGGCCACGCCCGCCCTTACCTCTGCCAGGCGCGAGTGCTTGTGGACATTCTCGCCCTTCTGTACACTGGGAGCCAGCTGCTGCAGGACACCCCTGCTGCTCGTCAGAGCTCTGGTCAGCCGAGCAAACTTCCCCCAACCTGAAGCAAGCACAAGAGCACAAAGACAAGATCAGTCACGCACCAAGAAAACACAGGCGTCCTCACCCACGGGACAACACCCATGAGCCCGTCCCACATGTCAGACCTGCTGCTCAGAAATGCACCCTCGAGTGTTTGAGGTTTGGGAGGCACCTTGCTTTTCCAACCTACTTGAGCTCCATTCGGATCACAGCCTGGAGAGACACAGCAAGCGGGCTTCAGGGACTTTATACACACAAGGAAAAGGAGGCCCAGTGCACCCACATTCAGAGGAAGTGTCTAGAACCCAGACTTCTCCTCTGCTCAAGGCTCTCACTGGCTCACAGCAGGTGATGGAGACAAGACGGCTCTCTGCCTTGGGTGACTTGCCTCAGGCTAGCCTCGACTCCTCCAGCATCTATCTGATCTTGCAAAAACTGAGCTACAGGCTGGAGTTTGTAAACGATGTGACTAGCCGGGTTTGCATCGTCTTCTCCGAGACCAAGAAGTGCACGGTCGACTCCTGGGTGTGTGAGGGAAGGCACTGGCTGGTTTTACCAGTGTGAGGAGGGGAAAGGTCATGGAGGGCAGGAGTTTTCTGAGAATCTAAGGAGTCTAATGAGACTTGCAGCCCTTAAAGTCCCCCAGAAACAACACCCCAGCACTCCACAGGCAACATCCGTATCAAGGTTTGACCAGGCAGCTGTCCCATGAGACCTTTAGAAACTTGTCAGGCCTCAAGACCAGGATCCCCAAACACGTGTACACGGGGTCCACAGCAAATATTCAGAGCGTGCAACTATTATCATATACGATGCTGAGAGCCAGGCAATGCGAGCCATTCCCACATTTTAGCCTCTTAAGAAACTTCACCTTCTAAGTTTTACCCTGGAGCACTTTCCCAAGACAGACCTAGAATACAGAGGACTGTGGGACTAGGGAGAATGGCTTGGTCTTTGGGTAACCTTTAGGATTTTTCATCTGATGAGCTTTGGTCATTACAAAAAGAGTAAAGCAGCTCTTAGCCTCACTCAGAGGAACCATGCTCTATGGGACATCAGCGCCACCTTCACCCCTCACACCCCAGGCTAGGAAGACAGGTGCAGGACGCTGTCACTTTCAGGCCTGGTGCACAGCGACCAGGCTGTTGGAGCTCCGCTGGGGTCAGCAGAAGGGACAGCCTAGACTCTACAGGAGGTGCTGACATTCTCCCATGCACCCCACTACAGGGCGCGCTGGGTGGGATGTGCTATGGGAGCTTTGTAAAACCTCTTTCAGAGACAGGCTCTGCAACACACAGCCACGCCGACACAGGATCAGTGGATACACATGGGTGGCCGGCATGAACTCGGACTGTGTGTCAGAGAACTGGGAACCCACCCTGACGTGTCTCTTCCCATCTTTCCCCCATCCATGTGCAAACAGGCAAAGTCTACAACAGCCACAAACAGCTTCTCCGTTATCCGTGGGCAAGAAATGGTGTGTCGGCACTGGAAGGAGAAAGGCTATAATGTGTGACTCCTCATCGATGTGCCCCAGGAAGGAGCCCTCATCCTCCAACATTCTAATCTTCTCTGGAGGTTTCCCTTCTCAGGACACACCCACACCACCCAGGCACCCGAAAGGTGAATTATATGATCAAAGCCAAGTAATCTGAAATGCCATTTGAACACACGTGAGTTAATAAGCTGACCAGATAATAGGAAACATCCCGAAGCTTATCTGGGAGTTTTCTGCATGGTATCTTCCCCCTGGCTTCCATTCTCGCTCACAGGCGAGTTCTAAACAAGCCCAGGGAAGCAAGGCTCTGAAGACTTGACGCTGACTGTGGTGCTGAACTGCAAACCCTCCCAGCCCCAGGGTCAGTGGAGTCCAGAGCATCTCTAGAAAGCAAGGTCAAGTCAGAGCAAACCAGCCACACGGCCGGCTGCACTTTTCCTATCTGGATCAGACGGCACCAATTCCCAGGCCTTTCCATCGTAAACAGGCTAATATAAAATCTGACTGTGCCCCGAGCAGACCACCATACCACAGTGGGCCAGGGACAACGTGACAGGGAAAACAGGAACACCACGCGGCACCCGACAGAGTCTCAGTAAGTCACGTCTTTGAGGTGGCATTAAGCTGGGCTCCCTACCAGGATTCTCACACTGAACATTAACGTGTGTGAGCATGTACATGTGTTTATATGTCTGTGTGTGCATGCATTGCACATGTATGTGTATACGTATGTCTGTATACATAAGTGTACATGTGTGTATATACAAAGGTGAATGCATGTGTGCATATATGTATTCACGTATGTCTCTACATATGCACAGGTGTCTATGTATAAATATAGATGTATGTGTTCTAAATTGCCTACAAATAGTCACATGTTACGCTTGTTATTTTGTTGACAATAAGAATCAATACATGACAAGCATTTACCTTGACTAATAGGGAATAGTTGGGAGGGAGAAAAGAAGGGAGGGAGGGAGGGAGGGAGGGAGGGAGGGAGGGAGGGAGGGATGGATTGCACCGAGATTCTCATCGGCAACGAGATGCACCACGGGGGCAGGTCAGGCTAAGTAAGTGGAGCACATGATTCTTAGAAAATAAACCCAAACAAATCTCACACCGTCACTCTGATTCATCACTTCTTTTGGGTGTTGTGAGAATCAAGTAGATACTTACATGCCAGATAAGAAACTTTCAGAAGGCTATGCCTTTCCTACTCTAACAATAATAATAATAATAATAATCAACATCATAATCATAATAACAACATACCACTCTATCTCCGCAGAAAACATTTCACATAGCCAAATCACATATTTTAATTGTTTTTACGTAAGCACTTTAAAAAAAGCAATTGTCAAAATATCTGAACACCCTTGGAACGGTGCTTTTTAGTTTGTTAGGTTAAAAAAGAGCAAACAGCCCTTCTAAGTGAGTCACCATGCACTAGCTGCCACTCAGAGGAATCTTCAAATCAAAACTGGAAACAGGGCGGTGAGACTCCTGGCAGGAGAGGGAGACTCCAGGGAGGAGAGACACTGTGGGGTCTAAAACCAGGGGGCTCCCTGGGACTGACGCCCTGAGCTGCCATGCCCTGGAAAAGGGCGGTGATGACAACGCTGTGATCCATAAATGTGTCTAAATTTTAAACACCCTCAGAGACACAGGCCCAGGGCACACACTGATGTTTCTTATTCCCACCCCCCATGCTGCTCATTTAACAGCCTTTGTCACACCCGGGGTAACATGCCCCAGCCCGCCGCTCCCCTGCACTCTGCTGGCATTTCTCAGCTGCATCGTAGGAGCTCTGGAGCAGAGAGCCAGCCGCAGAGTCAGGTAGCCTGGCAGCATGAAGCAGCTGCTGGGATCTTGGTTTACTGAATGCTAACTGTAGGAGAGGGGTGTGACCTCAGACCCCTGGCAGCAGCTTCCCAGGGAGCTGAGCCAGGGCAGAGTCTAGCCTCCCAGCAAGCTTGCCTTCTCCTTTCCAAAGGCCCCACTGTTATACAAACAATGCCCACCTAACAATCTGGCTAAAATCTAGGGCCGTGCAGCTGTCCAGATGACCCCTACAGAAATGTCACTGGGTCCCTGGGCTCAGTAATGCCATGCTTGAAATCAAGCAGCCACAGGTGCCATGCGACCAGACAAAGATAAGTCACATTTAGACACTGGGGTTCAGAGCTCGTTGCTGGGTATGTGAGTGTATCTTACTTTTTCCTAATTGTGTCACAGCTCAAATAAATTAATTTAGCCCATATTTTGCTTTCAAAACCATGGCAGACACATAGCCATTTACCAGCGTCTCAGTTTCCTTGGCAATTCCCCTTTTCTGGTTCACCATTGCCTGATTTCTTGTGTTGAAGAGGCTGCAACCATCCAAAAGACATACCCAAGGGCATCTACTTGAAAGCCATAAACACAGTGTGGCCACGCCCACCCATGTGGGTGACTGGGAAAACCTGTCAAGCTTGGTGGAAAAGGGATCGCCTAGCATGCTCAAGGCCACACATCTAATCTCCTGCCACCTGGGAGGGACGGAGGAACCCAGGGAGAGCCCTGGTGATGTTAGATGTGACTGGCTGCTTTCTTGCATCCAAGTGTGACTGTAAAAGGGTCTCTAAAAAGCTTTACCAAACAACGTTTTCTATCTCTCTCTTCCCCAAGCACACAGAGGAATAACGTAATACCCAGCGCAAACTAAGATTTACATCCTAATCTCCGCACAAGATTGCCTTGGCAACCTCAAGTTTTCTGCAGCAAAATCGAGAATCAAGGGGGACAAAAAAAAAAACATATAAATGTGTGTGCACAAATCAGAGTTACGAACCTTTGCATGAGTCGTCCTCGATCGGCTGCTTGAAGGCCGTTATGTCGCTGAATGTGCAAAGGAACAGAACCACTTTATCCTGTTCGTTCCGGATCGGGGCAATCTTCACAAAAAACCACACGGGTGTCCCTGAAAGGAGCGCCAAAAGGGTAGTCAGTCGTTTGCATCCTCGTCTGAGGGGCTGGAGAATCAAGGGCTGTGTAAGTATGAACAACCTTAAAAATGCATAAGCAGCCAGAAAATAGATGAAACGGAAAACATGTCACTCTTGGTTAGCAAGATTCACATCCATGGCCAAAGCTCATCTTCCTTCCCTCTGCATAATTTTTAGCCATCAGATTTGGGGGTGCTCCGGGAGAGCCAGGAGATTATACCACCACCCTGAGGAAAACACGTTTTGGAGGAAATCCACAGTTCAAAATGAATCGTATTTCAAGACCAAGGAAAGCACGACCTTGGAATCTTCGTCTACTGATCTTGGGAGGTCTCTGTAACTGCAGCGCCAGGGGCCTCTGCAGAGCCTGTGGGACCTGAGACCTTCTGCACCGAAGCGAGCAAGGGTAAAGCTGAAAAGACAGCCCGGTAGCACCAAGCCACACCCGGCCATATCCTATTTGGCCACACAGGGCAAACAGATGGACTGCAGGGGTCTCGGAGCCCAGAGCTGCAACAAGGCTACTACACATCGTGATTCAGGCTAGCAGTGATACGCACATACAGAGAAAGGCATGCTTTTGATGCACCGTTCTATCTAAAGAACCCTGGGAAAGCAGCGCCTGACAGCGTTGCTGATGGAGGGGCAGCTGCTGGTGCCAGGAGAGGGGTCCATTCACGGCTAAGGATGGTCAATAGGGGGTGAGTTGATCCCCGTCCCTAAGGAAGTGATGCCCCTGCCACTCAGCCTTGGCATACCCTCCACCCTGTGACCGGGTAACAGGACACGCGGCTGCACTGTGCGAGGTTAAATAACAGAAGGGCAGGCCAAGCTACTCTTACTGGCTCTTGGGAAGGGGCCACATCAAGTTGGCCATGGTGCTGGGCCCAGAAACAGGCCTTAGGAACAGCATCCTGGCCAGGTGCAGACAGTTCGGTCTGGGGTTGAGTTCTTCTAAGACAAATGATGAATGCAGAAATCTGAGGCAGCATGGGGGACGGGGGAGGAGTGGCCTCCAAAGCCCAGGGCTCAATCCTTTCTCTTGTTTACTATGAGCCCTGACAATTTAGTTTCCCTCAATGTCAATCACCCACTTACAAAATAGGGATATAACTGACTTCCCTGAGGTTAAGTAAAAATAAACACAGGTGACGCACGGTTGTTCAAAGTGACCACTTCCCTTTCCTTCTTCCTTTCCAATCCTTCTTCTAAGGGCTGAAATCCCCAGGGCTGTTTGGAGGACTTAAAAGAACATACATCTCAAAGTGTGTGAGGAAACTCACCCTGCTCTGAGAGGAGAGGGTGCATCTTAGCCACAGCAGGGGGGAAGCCGGAGAGCATTGCTGTGGCCTCCGCGTAAGTGAAGAACATGCAACAAAACGTAAATGGTTGGAGAGCGGTGCTGCCTGGAGAAAGACAGCCCACCTGGGCAAGATGTCAGACCTCCTGCTTAAACGCAGAAGTAAAATGCAGTTCCAGCCGGAGTCACCGTGGGGCCTCCTTGTTTTCCTTAAGAGCTCGATAAATGGGAATTTGACTCAAATAGAAAAATAAAGGTGTAAGCCTGGCCTTAGGGGGAAAAGATAATGACAATGAATGCGTACTATAGTAATTAAGTATCACCAGCTCTGATTGCAAGACAAACAACTGTAAAAAAATCCTTTACTGAGCTCTTGGAATGAGACAGGCTCTGACGCGCTGCAGTTTGTACCTCACTATGCTAAAGGTGGAGTAACTACTGTAACTTTAACTCCTTAGTAGGTATGGAAAGCCTCACGGTGCTATGAGGTGTAACAGCTGCCATAACTTTAGCCCTGTAGTAAGTATGGAAAGCCCAAGCACCCACTCACGCACCCGCTCACACAGCAGAAGAACAAGAAGACAGAAACAAACACGCAGATGTAAGGATTTACTGTGTAAAGAAAAGGGTGGGGCTGCAGAGACGGCTCAGAAGATGAACCCATCCAAGCGTGAGCATCTGAACTCAGTTTCCATAAGCCGTATAAAAGCGCTGACCATAGCGGCTCACATATGTAATCCGTGTCCTGGGCAAGCAGAGACAGGATGCTCTCTAGAGCAGCCAGTCTGCTCAAGACGCTCTAGGCCAATGAGAGACCCTGTCTCAAACCACAAGGTGGGTGACTCCTAAAGAATGACGTGGAGATTGTCCTCTGGCCTCCACACATGTGTACATGCACACACATATATGAGCACACACAAAGGAAGAAACGGGAATTCCAAATCAGGAAGAACTGAACTGTTTAATGAACAATGCTATGTGACAATTCAATGAGCAATATGTAAAATCAGTTTAAATGCTAACATCGCATGATATATAAAGACACATTCTAAATTGTTTAATATTCTAAAGAGTATTTTAACACGACTACTTGGGCAGCAGGGCAGAAAATGAAGAGTACTTTTATTATTTGGATAAGGAAAAGAGTTCCCTAAAAACTTCTACAAAACTCAGCCAAGCGGTGGTGGCGCACACCTTCAATCCCAGCACTTGGGAGGCAGAGGCAGGTGGATCTCTGTGAGTTTGAGGCTGGGCTGGACTGACAGCCTCCAAAACAATACAGAGAAACCCTGTCTCGTAAAACCAAACAAACAAACAAACAAACAAAAAACTTCTACAAAACTCAAAACCATGAAAAAACAGTGATATGAAAAAAAATTCACATTTGCCAGACATTGTGGCACAAACCTTTAAACCCAGCACTCCAGAGACAGAAGTAGGAAGATCTCTGTGGATTTGAGGTCAGCCTGGTCTACAGAGTGCGATTCAGTCCCTCTGGGGCTACACAGTGAAACCTTGTCTCCAAAATTTTTTTCACTTCTTTGTGTGTGTGTGTGTGTGTGTGGTTTTTTTTTTTGGTTCCTAAACATAAAATGGAATTTTAATAAGGAAAATAGTTCTCCGTGTGTGTTTGATTTGAGACCTATAGCCATTAACACACCAGCAGCTCCTTCAAAGAAGAGAGAAACGATGAGCCAATTTGAAAATGGGCAAAGTTATATTTTGTCTCCACAGTTACCCGCTACTGTAAAGCAGACGGTATCTCTCACGTACGTGTCTCAGCTCTGCTGTGGTCAGGGCTGAGCTGCCCATAGGAATCAATAGCTACTTGGTCCTTGGTCAGCATCTCCTTCTGCAAGCACTGGGCCAACTGAACTACCACAGGGTACCTTTTCCTGGATGCCCCTAACTGCACAGCCACTCCGAGCTCAGAGACACAGGGCCCAGCCATCCTCAAACTGTGTGGTCATACACACACGCTGTGTGCGTGTGTGTGTGTGTGTGTGTGTGTGTGTGTGTGTGTGTCGGGGGGGGTGGCAGCAGGTGACAACAACACAGAGTTGCGTGGCTTTTACTCAGAGGTGAGGCTTCTTGGTCTTCTTGTTTGAAAAAGGAGGAAACTAAATAAGCCAGCGCAAGAGTGAGCCCATAAATATTTGCTGAATTTGCCCATTCGTGATAACCATCATCACTGCGAGGGAACCACACAGCCTCGTGAGTATGCAGCAGCGTAACGAAAGACTCAGCACCGCAGAAATACCAGGTTTTCAGACCAGCCAACAGACGGAATGACCCATCTTCAGATGCACAAAGCGCCTGCTCTCACCCCAAGCCACTCCGCCGAAGCCTTTGGCTACACGCCCCCAACTCCCCAAAAGGGTGGACAAGAAGCAGGTGCCCATGACGAGAAGATCCCCTCCCCCACAAACCCTGAAGAGTGAGAAAGAGAGGTCACAACACTCAGAGAAGCTTGTCCAATGGCTCGGCGGGTGAAGAGCTTGCCAGGCAAGTGTGGGCACTGGAGTTCAGGTCCCGGAACTCACACAGACGGCACATTAACCTCAGTGCCCGGGAAACAGAGACGGGCATCCCCAGAGCAAGCTAGCCAACGTCTGTGAGCTCCGGTCAGTGGGAGTCTGCTGAAGTAAGCAAAGTGGCAAACAAGGAAGACACCACATACCAACTTGCACGCACACACACACACACACACACACACACACACACACACACACATATTACATGCGCCGGCATGCACCTACATAAAAGTTCAAAGACATTTAAAAGGCCTACAAATAACAATGCGGAAATCACTAGAATGCAATGGAACGGAAAGGCCTAGAATCTGAACGGCTGACATTTAAAATGGTGATTTTAATGAATAGGGCGGAGGCTTGGATGTGAATGGCCCCACACACTCACAGGGAGCAGCATTATCGGTGTGAATTCACTGGAGTAAAAGAGGCCCTGTGGGAGGAAGTGTGTCACTGGCGGTGGGTGGGGTTTGAGATCCCAGATGCTCAAGCCAGACCTACTGGGCTCACTGGCTGTCCCTGCTGCCTGCCAATCCGGATGCAGACCTCTCAGCTACCTCTCTAGCACCTGTCTGCCTGCGTCCCACCACGGTGATGATGGACTGAACCTCTGAACTGTCAGCCAGCCCCAGTGAAATGTCTTCCTTGGTAAGAGTTGCCGTGGTCATGGTGGCTCTCCGCAGCAAGAGAACCATGGCTGGGACAGAAAAGCGATTGAATCTCAGCTGCTACTTTTTTTTAAAAGCTGACAGACAAAGCTTTCATTGTGGGCGGTCCGACCATTTGAAAGTGAGTGCTCATGCTCCGGAGGCCATGGTGAGTCAGCCACTCACTCACACTCTGCAGACGGCTGCGCGGAGGAAAGCTGCCACTTGGCAAGTGTCTCGGGAACGTGTGTCTCTGACACAGCAAGTGTCATCCCCCAGGAAACAGTGTCAACAGAAAAGCTGCCCGCCCGCCTGCCTGCCGACGCTCACCTTGGAGCATCAGTTCTGCTTTGCTTCCCTGGGGTTTGGTTTGGTTTGGTTTGGTTCGGTTCGGTTTGGTTCGGTTCAGTTCGGTTTGGTTTGGTTTGGTTCGGTTTGATTTGGTTTGGTTTGGAGGCAGGGTCTCGACATGTAGCTCAGGCTGGCTTCAAACGCAATCCTCCTGCCTCAGCCTTCTGAGTGCTGGGGTCACGGAAGAGCATCACCACACCAGCTCAGCACTGCTGATAATAGGGGAAACCTAGAGTCATGTGAACACCCGGTGTGTTAGTTTCCTGCCTGTTGCTGAGATAAGCGACTTCAAGGAGAAATGGCTTGTCTGGACTCGCAGTTCCAGGCAGTTTTCAGGGCAGAGAGGATAGGGCAGCAGAGCATGGGCTGGCAAGTCAACACGCAGAAAAGGAACAGGAAGTGGAGCCGGGCTATGAAACCTCAGCACCCGCCCGGAGTGATTATTTCCTCTATCAAGGTTCTTCCTCCTAGACCAGTGCTTCTCCGTCTTCCTCGTAGAAGAATGGAACTTAACACGGTTCCTCGTGTTGTGGAATACACACAACCGTAAAATTATCTTTGCTGCTACTTCATGACTATAATTTTGCTACTGTTACGAATTGTAATGTAAACATCTGTGTTTTCCAGTGGTCTCAGGTGACCCTGTGAAAAGGGTCTCTGACCCCTGTCTTAGTTAGGGTTTCTGTCCCTGTGACAAAACACAAAGACCAAAAAGCATCACTTAAGGAAGTCAGGACAGGAGCTCAAGCAGGGCAGGAACCTGGAGGCAGGAGCTGATGCAGAGGCCATGGAGGGGAGCTGCTTACTGGCTTGCTCCCCGTGGCTTGCTCAGCCTGCTCTTTTTATGGAAACCGGGGACCACGAGTCCAGGGATGACACCACCCACAATGGAATGCCTTACAGCTGGATCTCAAGGAGGCATTTCCTCAACTGAGGCTCCTTCCTCTCTGATGACTCGAGTTTGTGTCAAGCTGACACACAAAACCACCCAGTACAACTTGACACACAAACACACCACTATTAAGCCGCAACTCTTCCTTTCTTAATCGTCTCCAAGATCTTACAGCAAAAACATAAATAACTTTAAAAGTCCCACGGCCTTTACAAATTCAAACACATTAAAATTTCAGTCCCTTTAAAATAACCTATCTCTTTTAAAATCCAAAGTCTTTAAAAATTCAAGGCCTTCAATTCAAGGAAAAAATCAGGGCACAGTCACAACCAAATCCAGGCAAAACTAAATCCCAACCGTCCATTGGCCCCACCCACAATCTTCCGGGCTCCTCCTAGGGGCTTGGGTCGCTTCTCCAGCTCCGTCCTCTGCAGCACACACAGCTGTCTTCTAGGCTCCTGCTGGCTCCACTCCACAGCTGCTGCTGCTGTCCTTGGTGGTCATCCCATGGTCCTGGTGTCCCCAAAACGCTGGGGTCTTTCCTGCAACTGGGCTGCACTTTCACCATAGGCTCTCTTCGTGGCGCCAAACTTCAACTTCTCTGCATGACCCCTTCAGTCCTGGGCCTTCAACGGCTGCTGAGGCTGCAGCTTCACCAATGGCCTCTCACAGTGCCAAGCCTCAGCTGCTCTTCAGGACCCCTTCGTGCCTTCAAAACCAGCACCACCTGGGTGAACTCAATATTTCCAAGTCCAGCAGCCAGCACGAACAAGTTACAACCTTGGTGGCTTCTAAAGCACAGCTTCTCTGTACTCTCAGGAAACACTTTCCGGAAGATTTCACCTCAGTGATGCCAGTCTCTTCTGAGTCGCCGCTAATTTCTCAGCTCCCGCTGGCCAGCATCAAGCAGTCCAGCAAAGCAAGGTTTCGATTTACTAGTTCAGGTTTCTTGTTAGCCACAGATGATTCTTCAGCCCCAGCTAACCAGAACCACAGACACTTAATTCAAAATAACAAGTAGCCCCGGTAGAGGCTTTCAACTTTCCTCTGAAACTTCACAACTGAGGTCTCCAGCCTCCGCACTGCTCTCAATAGTCTTCCGTCCAAGTTTCCCACAGAAGTGAGAATCAGGTGTGACACATGACTCTGGAAGAGTTTTAGCATCAGCCTCACAGAAGAGCTCAGGTCAGTAAGCTAATTCAGAGACTGTCATCTGTCCCTCCATAAGTCTACCACACTCTGGTGTGGGGACACATGTGGATCATTTAGTGGCCAGGCAGGTGATCTAGTCAGCCTGCATGGAGAGCGCCTGCCTTCCTAAAGCTCAGATGACCAACACAAGAATCAAGAGTCACTTCCAGTGAAGTGAGGTGCTCACCCTGCAGGACCTCAGCGTCAAAGAGCAAGGAGCCCCCTCTCCCATCTTTCCTACCTCTGGGGGCTGTGCCTACTGGAGGGAATGGAAATTTAAATCACTCCCCCACCAGCTACAACACTCAGGAGAGTGGGCCCCGTACCTCACCAGGGCAACACAGTAGAACCAACCCTGTTAGTGCGGGTGTGGGTGAGCCAGCCCCAAAGTTGTGAGCATGGGGGAGCTGCCCAGCATCCACCCCAGCTACGACCTTCTGGAACACGTGAAGGGACCTGACGCACTGACCCAAAGCTGCAGGATCTCCACAGTACAGGCAGGGGAACATCCAGGAGGAGTCGGGGGTGGGAGCAGCATTGAACATGTAGTGGAGACCAGGGACCTCGAACCAGACCAGGGACTCTTTGCAATTAACACTTGCAAGTAGAGATACTTGGTCAAAGGGTTTATACAGCATGACTTGTTGGGTCACACTGCGGCTTCCATGACGAAATCTTTAATTCCTTCCCTTTTCTTTATTTTCCTCATTTTATTTTCTTCTTCTTTTTTTTTTCCTCTTGAACTTCGTTTTATTCAGGTGGGGAGTTGCAGGGGCTGAGGGGGGTAGGGAATGGATGGGGGTCAAGAATGCATGATGTGAAAAACACACAGAATAAATAAACCAAATACAAGTGAAACCACTTAACAATTTAAATTTTGTCTCCTTCGCTCTGTTTTGTTCCGAATGCGTAGTTGAATTTGAGCAAGTTGAGTGTATAGTCTAATGAGGCTTTAAAACTCTTAAGTAAAATAGAAAAGTGAGGCATTCTTTGTGTGATAAACCTACCAATTAGCGTTCTGTGCCATGGGGCAAGTCACACTGTTCAGTACGTGAAAGCTCCGGTGTGGGAAGCCACAGCCTTTACTCTATTAACTCAGGGCATATGTGCAGCCTGTACCCCCTCCGTGGGAAGGCCGCTGAGGATATGCTTCTACTCAGAACTGTGCCTTGGGTCTGTGTTCCATCCTCGTGGAAGGACCAGGGTAGAAGCCCCTCGAAATCCTTTACCCCCCTCCTCCCTCCTATTGCTAAAGATGGGTAGAAGGGGGAAGTACTAATGAGCTAGATTGAGGATAATTTGCAGGAGCAGTGCCGTTGAACATGCTCATGACTAGGGCACCGCTCTCCAGTCACCATCTACATGACCACCAAGCAAGCAGTGCCCTCACTTTCCTGACCCAGCATTCCAGACAGACAAGAGGAGTCCCAGCATTCTTCCAGATGAAGGCAGCACGTGCCCTTGGCTTTCCAAGTCAAACTAGCAATCGCTGATCCTGGAATACCGCCATGTAAGCACACCCTAGTGCCCCATCTGGGCCACCCATAAATGTGACTTGACCCAATGACTTTCCAATCAACCCTACTTTTGTAAAAGGCAGGATTCTTCACTGGCCTCTGTGTGTATGTGTATATGTGTATGACATGCATGTATATATATGCATATTTATCTGTGTTGTATATACATGTGTGTAGGTGCAAATATTGTACATGGGTGTGGAATAGACCAGAGGTTTACATCAGGTGTCTTCCTCAATCAAAGAGTAGAAGTATTTATAAGCAAAGCAGGTTTAGGGGTCTGAGGGTGTAGCTCCATTGGTAGAACACCTGCCTGGCACACACAAATCTCTGAGTTCGATCTACAGCACAGCCCACAAAACAGAACCGAGGAGTCTGGCTGTAGCATGAGCTACACCTTCCTCACTTCTCAGGATAGCTCACCTCTGTCGAGCAAGGATCCTCCTAAGAAAAAAGCAAATCCTACACTTGTGCATGGCTACGGACATCCTTATATACTTGTTGGAAGTAACCGTAGCCAAAACAAAGGCAAATGCACAATGCCCTGTTGTTAGCACTGTCTCCTGGGGTCGTCATGAGAACTCCTGGCACCTTCCACCAGCAATTCATAAATAAACAGATAGGAAAAGCACTGAGTTAAGAGAAAAACGGATGAAGTCTTGTTAGTGACACACAATTATTTCCAGTAACTAGATGGAAAAGGAGAAAAATCAAGCAGCAACAGAGATGAGAACACCTCTCTAAGCACAAGAAAGCAGAGCTCAGAGATGTCTGATACTCACTGTTCTTCTTGTACATCAGGATTTCAAAGGAATTCATCTCGTAGTTCTCAAAGGTCTGGCGCACCTTTTCAATCGTGTCCTTATCGGTCAGCTCTCCATACATAAAACTGAAAGTCAACCAGAAAGCACATTAGCAACTCAACAAGTGTTCATCTGTCTGCAAGCACATGTTAAATGTCTGTTCCACATCAAGCACTGAATACACATACATATATGAATACGCATACACACATGAGCACGCATACATTCATACACACATGTGAACACTACACACACACCAAAAAAATTCACAAACACACATACATGCATACACACATGGATTCACATGATGTGGATACACGTGATGTAAACATACATGACTATATATTCACACAAAAACAGTCACAAACATACACATACAATCATATACACATACATGCACATATGAACACACACGCACACACAATGAAAACATTAAATTGAATTTAAGGAGATTTGCTGATTTAACTGTGTTTTTCTTTTTTTTAAGTCTCCATTTCTTCCCCTAAAAACTAAGCCTCTAAGGGCAGACATAGATGGGAAACTGGTAGATCTGGAACTAGAACCAGTGCCTCAGGCAGGTCCTCTGCTTGGTCGGGAAGACTTGTGATGTGTGACAATTACAAACTTAAGAGGTCATTCCAGAACCTGGATGTGCATCAGTTCCCGTGGACTACAGACAGAGAAGGGAAATGTTGCAATAGAGAACATGGAGATGATAGAAGAGAGTGTGGCATTCTCGGCCATGAAGGTAAATGACGTTTTAGCCTGTGACCAAGTGGAAGGCCCGGGGATGGGTTTAAACAAAGGAGAAGTAGTTAGATTGTATCTTAGAAAGACAACTCCAGATTTCTGGGGAAAATGACTGGGTAAACTTGAACCATGGAGGTTTTCTTCTAATTCCTGACAAAATAAGCTTGGGGGGGAGGGGCACAAGAAGTTACCAGATAAGAAAGGGGTACATGTTGATGCTCTAGCTCCAAGACACAGCTAAGGAAAGACAGAAGATTCTGCCGCTGCCTGCGCAGCTTTTTTCCTGCCTCCTCACCCTCTGGAAAAGACAACAGCACTGGGTCAAAAACAGTGAGAAAATAAAACCCTCCAGGTCTTTAATAATACATCCTCCTGCTGGATAAAGCAGCCTCAGGAAATAGCTGAACAGCGTGTAAAAAGATCAGAGAAAATCTCAGGATGGTAGGGCACTGCCTGTGAGCCCTGGTTCTCACCAGAGGCAGGAAAGATGCCAGCACCGTCCCATTTTCCTGAGTCCCAGTCACCAAGGCTCGTCCTCCAGGAGCAGAATAAACCCTCAACTAAGTAAGATGAACAAGGGCACTGGACACACACACACACACACACACACACACACACACACACACACACACACACACATACATACAAATGCAAGGGGAAATGGACAAGAGAGGTAAGTTCTGACACCACCACCGGAGTCCAGCAAGCACCCCTCACAGACCCAGGCCTTCCGGCCACAAGGGAAAACTGTAATGATCCCTGCCTACAGCCTGAGGCTGTGCAGAAATGGGAATGTGGGCTCCAAACCATGCATTTCCCATCTTCTAATGCCACACACGGAATGTGTTCTGGCTTTCTCATGAAAACCTGACTCAAGGAATCATGGGATTTTAGCCCAAAGAACCTCAAAAAACAAAATGAAATAAATGTACTATCAAGTACAATTCCTGACCTAGACCAAACCTCCAGTCAAGTCCAATGCTGGCTGGACACTGGACCAAGGCTCACTCCAGGATTTCCAGCTCCGGCATTTGGTAAGGAAAGCCCTAGGTGCTATTTTCTGATTCTGGCATCACTCTGTCATTCCATCTTCCTTCTAGCCACTGAGAGGTGTGACTGACTGTGTGGACTTCAATGTAGCGGTTCATGTAGTGCTTTAGGCTTTGGAAATGTACTTACAATCTAGATGCCAGGGAAATGGAAAAGAGAGCTTGGAGCTATCTCTACAAAGAAGAATAGATCAAGACTAAATCATCTCAACCTGGGAACAAGATGACTATGACTCTCTCCCTCCCCCTCCCCCTCCCCCTCTCCCTTTCCGTCTCCCTCTTTCTCTGAAACATTTCTCTGAAACAGTGGCATTCATTTAAGGGAAGTGCTGGTACCCACAGCTGTAGCTTCCTCACAGGCAAGCAGAGCCACTGTCTGAGTCCCCACAGATGAAGTGTAGGGTTACACCCATTTGCACTAGGCTCGCAGACTCCTCCAAGCCGCAGCTCACTACTATGCGAACATTTCCTCTACTGGACACCAGAATACAAATGTCTGCTGTGCAGAAATAAGAAAAAGAGAAGGCCTGATCTACCACGACTGCCGTGGAAACAGACAGGAGGGGAGTGCTCAGGTGTTGCCACTGAATACATTGCTTAGAACTGCAGAAAAGAAGAGTTGGCAAACTCATCAAGGGAACACCTCTGCTGTCCCATAGGTGAGTGCAGTCAGAAGGGAAAGAGGGAAACAGGAAACGCCGCTCCAACCATGCTAAAAAGTGAAGCTAACTCCCGAGACTTGTCAGTTGTCAATCTGCAGATGGAGGTGGGCGGATAAAGACAGAGATACTCAGTGGAAAGCAGCACACAGAGAATGCAGGACATTCATGTGCACTGGAGACACGATTTCCAAATCTATAGCAGTAAGCAAAGTCAAATTGCCCATCTGTCAGGCTCAACAACCTAGAATCTAACAGAATTCAAATATTGTCCGTAACAGTTTGCCAGCAGTTAATGTGGCTGCTCTAATACATGAAAACACAGGGCAGGGCAGGCATCTCCGCACTCCATGATGAGTTTACTTCTTGGTTTAGATGATGGTTCCATTCCGTGAATATACCACAGAAGGTGCCGAGCCAAGACCCAGCCATGGCTGCAGAGGAACGCCTGGCAGAGTCCAGGATGCGTGCCAGCCCAGCACCTTGGAAACAGCTTTTCTCACATCCAGGCTCAAGGTACTGAGGCGTCTATACCAAATACACAGCTGTGCATATAACACAACAAATGACAGTGTGGTTTCTCCCCTAAAGAACTCTGGCTGCGGAAAAGATGAATGAACGAGGCCTTAGCTTGTAATTACCCTCTGTAAAGTGTTCATAAAGCTTTAAAAATTGGGGCTGGGGATGTAGCTCAGTTGGTAGAGCGTGTGCTTGTCTAAGAAGCACGAGCCCCCAGGTTCAGTTCCCAGGCCTGCATATACAGTGCGTACCGGCACACACCTGTCTATAATCTCGGCACCTGGGAGAGTCTGAGGCAGGTACATCATGAAGCTCAAGGTCATCTTTGGCTAGCTAGCAAGTGTGAGGCCAGCCTGAGCTACACAGCTGCCTTGACTTAAAGTGATTTAAAATTTTTAAATGTAATCATCAAAAGCTGCATTTTTTACATTAAATTCTGTTTAATTTTCTCTTACATTACATTCTGTCTAAACCTCATAAACCTTTGAGTTCACATCTATGGTGGGTCAAAAACGTGGCCCCCCAAAGAGAGTGATACTATTAGGAGGTGTTGTCTTCTTGGAGGAAGTGCATCGCTCTGGGGGCGGGCTTTGGGGTCTCTCGCTCAAGCTTTCCTCCGTGTGATGGCCAGTCGACTTCCTGTCGCCTGCAAGATTGAGCCCTCTTGGCTCCAGCACCGCGCTGCCTGCACGCCCCCATGTTCCCTGACATGATCATAACGGACTGAATCTCTGAAACTGTAGGCGAGCCGCTCGCGATTAAACTTTCTTTACAAGTGTTGCCGTGGCCATAGGGTCTCTTCACAGTAATAAAAACCCTAAGACAACGTCATATAGATTTTTCTGTTCTCCATTCTCCACCCTACTGACTGCTGCTTTGTCAGTGGCAGGAACCACGTCCTACATCTCCAGTGGCTTTTCCAGCACATGCACGGACTAAAATTTCACCAGAAACAGAGAGCGAGATCAAGGCAGTCTCCCCTTTTCCAAGAGACGCCCCTCGGGACTCCCCAGGGGCTGCCGCGGGTACCTGCAGGCGCTGCTTTTCTGCATCACCTCTGCCCGGTGGTAGCCAGACAGTTTGCAGAATCCATCATTGCTGTACACGATGGGCCAGTCCACTATCTGGGCGTTCCCCAACACAAAATTCGTATCTGTTTCAAAACAAGAAAGAGAGCGCGCATGAGGCAGGACATCAGTTGACACGAATCATTCTGGCAGTCCTGGTGCTTATAGGTACAGTTGCCCATGCAGAACCATGTCCCCAGGAGGAAGAGGGAGAACCAAGCTTTGGAACTAGAAATTATCAACGTACCACACGCTGACCAAGGCCAGTGTGTCCTAGGAAAGGAATCGTGTTTAGCCACCAACCCAGGAACCCACAGGAGTCTGCTGAGTTCCTCTGAGACAGGGTCAAGCCCTAAGTTTTCATCCCTCTGGAAGCACAGCCATAATACAAAGCAGAAGAGGCAGAGCAGTTTCTTCTGGGCTCCGCGTGGCACCTTAGCCTTATTCTCTTGGCCAAAGGACACAAATTGGCTTTGCTGACCCTGACTAGCCTGGAACATTCTACAAGGCCTTTCTACGGGAGCGAGGGAAGAAGGTGGCATGCCACCTCACAGGACACGCGGGAGAAACCTCAAGAGGACAGTGGCCAGACCTTCCTCCTGAGACCTCTGTAGAGAGCCATCAAGGGGCTCACACCACAGAGCTGCATGACGGCAGCCAGCCTCCCTCTCACTCGGGGGCCGGGGTTTAAGGAAGCAGACACGAAGGCTGGCTTAGTTGTTTTGTCATGGTTCTAATGTTTTGAAAATCAAAAGTCATCAGTACCTTTTGTGCTCAGGAAATCAAGTGTCCCTCTTTTGATCTCAATAATTTAAATTGAACAGATAAAGCATGAGTCTTCAACATAACCATTATTTTAGCCTGGCTCCCTCCTCTGCACACATTCCCATATATCTCACCCCCTACAAGAAATATATACATACCCTTTCCTGTTGTAAATGGGAGACCATACATCTCGTGTGTGTGTGTGTGTGTGTGTGTGTGTGTGTGTGTGTGTGTGTGCGTGTGTTCAGTGAAATAATGCCTCTTTCTGACTGGGAGGCTAATTTGTTCTAGAATAGCGTTTTTATATTTATGTGTGCATCAGTGAGTTCCTACGAAGCATGGTCAGTCCCTGATTTTCCATGCCACTGAATACACATCAACAACGCAAAGCAAGTTCATTAAGTGTGTGTGTACCTGTCTGTGTGGATGTGCACACTTGGGTGCCTGAGTGTTTGTATACATGTAGTGGATATGTGCACATGTATGATGAGTGTGTGTGTGTGTGTGCATATAGTGGATGTGTGCATGTGTGTATGCATGTATGTATGCATGTAGAGGTCAGAGCTAGACAGCAGGTATCTTCCTTGACTGCTCTGCACCTAATTTTTAAGAGAGGGTCGCTTACTGAACATGGAGCTCAGAGACTCTGCCAGGCTGGCTGGTGAGTGAGCTCCAGGGATCCACCTGTTACTGCCCACCCCAGTGCTGGAGCTGAAGGCATACACCACTGCATCCCACCCTTCCCAGTGTAGACAAGAATGCAGTGTGGATAAGAATGCAGTGTAGATGAGAATGCAGTGTAGATGAGGATGCAGTGTAGATGAGAATGCAGTGTAGATAAGAATGCAGTGTAGATGAGAATGCAGTGTGGATAAGAATGCAGTGTAGATGAGAATGCAGTGTAGACAAGGATGCAGTGTAGATGAGAATGCAGTGTAGACAAGGATGCAGTGTAGATGAGAATGCAGTGTAGATGAGAATGCAGCATAGATAAGAATGCAGTGTGGATAAGAATGCAGTGTAGATGAGAATGCAGTGTAGATGAGAATGCAGTGTGGATAAGAATGCAGTGTAGATGAGAATGCACTGTAGATGAGAATGCAGTGTAGATGAGAATGCAGTGTGGATAAGAATGCAGTGTAGATGAGAATGCACTGTAGATGAGAATGCAGTGTAGACAAGGATGCACTGTAGATGAGAATGCAGCATAGATAAGAATGCAGTGTGGATAAGAATGCAGTGTAGGTGAGAATGCAGTGTAGATGAGAATGCAGCATAGATAAGAATGCAGTGTAGATGAGAATGCAGCATAGATAAGAATGCAGTACAGATGAGAATGCAGTGTGGATAAGAATGCAGTGTAGATGAGAATGCAGTACAGATGAGAATGCAGTGTAGACGAGAATGCAGTGTAGATGAGAATGCAGTGTGGATGAGAATGCAGTGTAGACGAGAATGCACTGTGGATGAGAATGCAGTGTAGATGAGAATGCAGTGTAGATGAGAATGCAGTGTAGACAAGGATGCAGTGTAGCCAAGAATGAGGCCCTCAGACTTGCAGCAGGCACTTTACCCACTGAGCCATGCCTTGGCCCCGAGGACAGCATCTATAATTCACTCACAATGCAGGTCACCACTCTTCCTGTCTTCATGGAGTCGGACAGGCTGCTCTGCCCTCTGCAGATGAGTTTATTTCTTATTTGGCAGGTTTATAAAGATTATTACATTTCATAAAAGAAAAAAATCACCAAAGATAGAGGATGTTTTACCGCTCATGGAAAAGGCAAGGAGAGAGAGAGACGCCAGAGGCCACACTGAGCCCTTTGGGGAGGGTGGGAATCGTCTTTCTTGAGAATATCTCTGTTTATTACTATCATTATTAACCTCATTATCACTGTTATAACTGTCTTTATTACCGTTGTTGCTGCTGTGCGTATGATGTGTGCTTGGGCACTCGTGCTATGGAGTACCTGTAGAGGTCAGAGGACAGCCTTACAGGTCTGTTCGTCCCTTCTACCTTGACACGGACTTTTAGGGTTCAAACTCAGGTTGCCGAGCTTCCACGGTCAGCCCCTTTACCCACTGAGACATACGGATGGCCCTGTTTGGTCTACTTAAAAAGAACATAAATACAGCTTTCGAAGCGTGAAGGCGTGCACCTCCTACCTTCACAGATCAGCTTCTAATGAAAGCTTACAGCCAGCTCCTGGCTTCCATCGCACCCATGCTTACGTACGTACTTCATAGGTAACTGAGCACAAGGCAGGACCATCAGGGCGATCAGACTGTGAGACACGGTCCCTGAGCACAAGGAAATGCCAAGACAAATGGACTTGTGCGCATCCACCTAGGGAAGCAGGCGACGCGTGCCTGTCATCCCAGCAACCGGGAGGCCACGCAGAAAGACGGCCATGTAAGGGCATCCAGGGCTTTAGAGCGAGGCCATCCGGGGCTATAGAGCGAGGGCATCCGGGGCTATAGAGCGAGGGCATCCGGGGCTATAGAGCGAGGGCATCCGGGGCTATAGAGCAAGGCCCTGCCTCATAAACGAAACAAAGCCACATGCGACAGTCCTTGTGATCACGCACTTAGGAGGCTAAGGACCTGGAGCTCAACATTCTTGGCCACAGAGCACATTCGAGGCCAGCTTTGGCTACATGAGGACTCCCAGAATAATAGAAAGACAGGGGCCTCGGGAGGCGGCTCAGAAAATCAATCATTTGCTGTTCAGGCACGAGAAGCAGAACTCGGACCCCTAAAACCCATGCAGAGCCGGTGTTTGTCAGCCCCAGCACACAGGTAGGGAGAGGCAGGCAGAGGTGGGGGGGCTCCCTGAACCAGAGGGCCTGGCGTACACACCAGTCGGCAAAGCACCCACACCGCACACGAACACTCACATACACGCAAGCAATTTAGAAGCCCCAAATGCGTCCCTCCTCTGATTACTCTGTGTGGCAGCTGGAACGAGACTGGCCCCCATAGACTCATCTAGTTGAAGGCTCGGTTCCCCAGCTAGGTGGAACTGTTTGGGAAGGGTTAGAAGGCATGGCCTTGTTGAAGTAGGAGTATCACTCAGGGTGGGGTTTGAAGTTTCAAAAGCCCATGCCAGGTCAGGTCAGTTTTCTCTCTCTCTCTCTCTCTCTCTCTCTCTCTCTCTCTCTCTCTCTCTCTCTCTCTCTCTCTCTCTCTCTCTCTCTCCCTCCCTCCCTCCCTCCCTCCCTCCCTCTCTCATCTCCACCTTGTGGATCAGATGTGAGCTCTCAGCTACCACCCCAGCACCACGCCTGCCTGCTACCATACTCCCTGCCACGATCATGAACTAACCTTCTGAAACTGGAAGCAAACCCCCAACTAACTACTTCCTTTTGTGAGTTGGCTTGGTCGTGGCATCTCATCACAGCAACGGGACCATAACTGCAACGCCCTGCAAGAGTCCATAGCTCCCAAGAAAGCAGGATGCCCTCACCACCACATGGGGAAGGTCTACGGAGCTCCTCTACCAGAGGACTCGGAGAGAAAGGGAGAAAGCTCCCACCCCAGCACAAAGCCCCCAACACTCATGACACTATCTCCTCCCCCCCCCATTCCTAACACATGTGTTCCCTTTTAGCCCTAGCTGTAAGCAATGACCTGAACATTACTTCCCAGAGCAGTCTGTATGTGAGGGGCACCCGCACACCCCTGTGATCTGCCGTGCGTCACTAGGAATGAAGGAAGTGCTATTAATGGTATCACTGAGGTCGGGGGCCATTAGCTGGTATTTGCTCTGAGTCAGGCTTTACCTTAAGATTAGATACTTTTTAACCTTTTCAATAACCTCTATGGAGTGGTATTCCTAATGAAGCACTACAGATTTCATCATCCGATTCGTGGGGAAACTTGAGTCTCTTTGGACACCCAATAGGCGGTTAAATTCACGTGAAGTTGGGGCTCAAAACTGGGGGTCCATATGACTTCAAAGTCCATGCTTTCCATCGTTCTGTCACATAGTCTCCTGGCTCCGATGAGTACTAAAACCAAACCAGGTCTGTGATTTATCTGCCCCTGGAACTCTAAACGCAATGAGACTTTTAGCAGGGGAATCAGCGGTCCACCCCGCCATCATCTATTATGGTGCACAAAGGTGCCCTCAGGACGTGGCAAAGGGTGCTCCTTCTCCAGAGGCTGGCTTCTCCGTGTTGCCTGAGTCTCTTCCCCTTGCTTGAAAACGCCTTCTTAGGGTGTAGAATGCTGATCTATTTCCAGAATATTCCTCCACACAGTCACAGAAGGGACAGATGGGACGAGAGACGGGAGATGAGAAGGGAAGACTTGTGCCTGCCTCCGTTTGATTCTCGGGGGTGGGAGAGAACTCCACCTTGGGTGACACACTTCTGGGCCCCTCGGCTCCCCTGGTGTTGGGAGGGGCACTGAAGTTGCCATCTTCCCCGTGGCTGATGGATCTGTACAAGCGGACGGTTGTTATAGCAGATCCTACAGTCAAGCCCATCTCAGACTGCCCAACGCTAGGATCAACTGGCGTGGGGGGAATTAAATAGCGTAGGTGGGGGTATCGAGAAGATGGATAGAAGGGAGGAAGGGACAGAAACACAGAGGGAGCAAGGAATTATACGGAGGACAGAGAAACAGAAACAGAACAAGAAAGGCTTGTCCAGAGTCGGGGCTGGGGGAGGGTCCAAGTTCTGTTTAATCCAAGAGAACAGAACATGAGTTGATCAAGTATAAACTTGGTCCCTACAGTTCCTGGGCACCCGGGGACTGGAGGCAGGAAGACAATGGCCCACATTTTGGGCATGTGACTCACCAGAGTCCTTGCAAGCATCATTTGTTTTACGTGAACGTGACTGTGGAGAGAAGGATGCAAAGATGAGCCAGGGTGCTGGCTGGTGTCTGTCTATCAAGGATCAGGGAGCGTCAACTGAGAAGATGCCTCTATCAGGTGGGCCTATAAGCAAGTCCTGAGGCACTTTCTTGGTTAATGACTATTGTATGAGGGCCAGGCTCACCGTGGGTGGTGCCGTACCTGGGTAAGAGGAGGCCCCAGGTTATATAAAAAGGGCAAAGGAGAAAATGTTGGAGCAAGTCAGTAAGCAGTGTCCTCCGCGGCCTCTGCTTGAGTCCTTGCCTCCAGGTTCCTGACTTGAGGTCCTGCCCTCGCTCCTCTTTGATTGTGGACTGTACCTGTGAGGTGAAATAAACTCTTCCCTCCTCAAGCGACTTTTGGTCATGGTGTTTATCATAACAGAGACCTAACCAGTACTAACGGGAACCCCCTAAAAAAAGCCAACCATTTACCCCCCCGCAAAAAAACTCCTGTACAGAGGAGTCTAGACATCTACCTGCCATAGGACAGACAGGCTCAGAAAGGCAGAGTCTAAAAAGTAAAAGTAGAGTTAAATGCTAGCGTGAGCAAGACAGCAAGCCCTGCTCACCTAAGGGCTTTCAGTCCTCCTTCTGGCTGGCCGCATTGCCAACCAAGAGAGTGACGATGAGGTAGCAACAGCACAGGCGCTCTCCTCACATCCAGACCTGAGTGACTTCAGGGTGTGCTGTTACCCAGCAAATGGAAACAAAACGTGAAGCCAAGCAAAACATCAGGAAAGCAGCCCACTTCTCGGCCAGAGCCCCAAAAAGGCATCACCTCCCATGCAAACCAGTGGGGAGACAGCCAGGGTCCAGGGGCTACAGGAATTCCCATCACTTAAGAGGCCATATCGCCCAAAGTGACCTGCAGGTCCAATGCAATCTCGGTCAAAATTCTAATGCCCTTTGCAAAGAAATATAAAGATGATCTTTAAAATTCATACAGAATTGTCGAGCTCATCCAAAAAGCACCCTCATACCCAGGAGCGGGCAGCTCAAGACCCAGTCAAGCTGACCCATAAAGCCAAGCAACACAAGTGTGAAAGCTGGCGGCCCTCTGCCAGCCTGACACAGCGCAGCACAGCACTACAGTGAGGTCCTGCTGGATGTGTGCGCAGGTTTGTGCCTGTGAAGGCCTCATTCTGTGATGACCCCATCCTGTGAAGACAGTCTTTGTAAACCTCACTCTATGAAGACTCCATTCCTCTGCAAAGGCCCCACAGTGAAGACCCCGCTCTGTGGAGATCCCACTCTATGAAGATTCAGCTCTGCATTTTGGTCCCACAGTTGCCTCAGCCTCCACGTGGAGAGGATGAAAACAAAGCTTGGGCTAGGCGACTCCTCTGTGACTCACAGCCTGCTTGTGAATGACCCTTCGTCTCTGGTCTGCCAGTTCTCAGAAAAAGGACAGCAACTCGTGGTCTAGAAGCCAAAGTCAAGGCTCTGGGGGAAGACAACAGAGCTGCCAAGCTCTGCGATACAATCTAACAGCGACGTGCCGATACATTACCTTGATCTTCACGTGACCGCCCCAGATAGCTCATTTGAGTGAAAGCCCAGAAGACACAAGAGCAAATGGGCTCTAATACAGTAACAAGGACCAGGGCTCTAAGTCACCCACACTTCTCTGATCTCCCTGGAGAGCCCCACAAATACCCACAGAGGAGACAGTGTGAGCCCCCTAGCCTCTGCTAGCATTGTAAGAGCTCTTTTGTCTTGCTTTCTTCTTTAAAAACAAAAACAGCACCTTATATGCCCCAAGGCCCCTGCTTTGTGGTAGCTGACATAACCAAGGCATCACTCTGGGCATGCCTGAGACGACACTGTAGTCCTGAGTGTCCCGTCGGGGCGGGTTCTTCTCCCCTGGACTCTGTTGGGTCTATCACGCACCTCCTCTGTGGCGAAGCTGATGCTGTGCCAACCTCAGTCCAGTAGCCCAGTGTCTAGTTCTGCAGAATTTCTGCTTCTGTCATCTTGAGAGCCCTAAGCAGTCGTCACATAAGGAGTTCAGACACAGCACTGGAGATGCCAAAACAGAGGCCAGCTAGCAAAACAGACCTGACGCTGCACAAGGAACCAAGGAATCTGCTCAATGATTAAAAAAAAAAAAAGCTAACAGACAACTAAGGAATAAAAGCCACTCTACCAAAATGCAAAATTAAATGGCTTTGAAGGTGGGCGAGATGGTTCATGGGGCAAGGGGTCTTGCTGCCAACCCGGACAACCGGAGTTAGGTCTCTAGGAACCACGTGGTAGAAGGGGAACAGCCATGTCTGCACGCCTTCCTCTGACCTGCACAGGCTGCACTACTCGTAATAGCCAAGATAGAGACCCACGTCCATCGGCAGATGAATGGGTAAAGAAATGTTCATGGAACTTCATGCAGCTGCAAATAAAAATGAAACCATGGCTGGCATTCATGGAAAGGTGGATGGGACTGGAGATCACTAGGTCACGTTAAATAAGCCTCATGTGGAAAGTCAAATAATGCGCTCTTTCTCTCAAATGCTGACTCTTAGGTAAGTGGGGTGTGTGTGTGTGTGTGCGCACGTGCGCGTGAGCGCTTAAGGCAGAAAGGAGACAATGAAAAGGAAGAAAGAGATATTAAGAGAAGAGGGAGAGGTAAGGGGGTAATAAAATATGCATGATGTTTGAGCAGACGGGGACTTGTGGGGAAGAAGGTTACCAGCAAGGAGGGGGCAAGAATATGGGGGAAGGGACCAATAAGAACAAATGTATGCATATAAAAACATCAGGATGGATTTCATCACTCTTCATGCTAGCTTTAAAACGTGCAGCAAGAGGCACTCGGGTAGGAGTGGCAGCCAATAGTGCTCTACTTGGACTTAAGGCCCACGCAACAGATGGGAAATCTTGCCTGGTGCTGGAATCCCAGCTCCCTGGGACTAGTGAGGCCGTGGGTCTTAGAAGAGAATCTGCTGCCATCGCTTTGCTAGACAAGGATAATTCCTAACTGCGTCCTATAACTTACCCTTACGCCCCCAGGTAACCGCAGCTTCCACCCCTCATCAGCTTCCCTTTACAGAAAATGCAGACACCACAGAAAACCACAGCTGGACAGAAGATGAGGATCGAGAGTTTGTGGGGAAGCCCAGCGCCGGCGAATACACCTGTGTCACAGTTCCTACATCTATGGCTCAGCAAACAGCAGAGAGAGAAGAAGGGATGGGAAGATTGCCAGAATGCCAAGAAGTCTGATGTGGAAGTCTCCCCTAGAAATGTCCACAGAAACAAGATTGGAGCAGTAGCAATGTTAATAGATAGATGCTCTAATGTGGAAGGGGACATTTCAAGGGTCTCGCCCGTAGATAAAGAACTGCAGGTAAATAATGACTGCTAGAAGGAGAATTAGCCTCTCCCAGGACTGAGAACAACTCCTATTGGCTGTCCAATCCAGGGATGAGGTTATCTGTGGGCGTAAGGGTAAGTTACAGGATGCAGTTAGGAATTATCCTTGTTTAGCAAAGCGATGGCAGCAGATTCTCTCCAATGCAGAGTCGTCAGCCTTGAAACTGTATTCACAACACCAACAAAAATGGAGCCAGCTGGTTGTATTGTATTCACATATATTTGTGCACGCACAGACGTCCATACCTACATCAGTTTGTATGTAACAACAATAGAGAAAAAGGTCAACTTGAGAGGGGACATGGAAAGGGTTCAAGGAAGGGTACCCGGGAGAGGTTGGACGAAGGAAAGCAGGGGAAGTGATTTTTTGCAATTTTATTCCAGTTGAAAGCACATTTAAAAAGTTAAAGCTTAAAAAGAGGACAGTGTCTCAATGGACTCTGCCCCTCCCTCAGACCTACTCAAAAGGACAGACAACATAGATGACAAGTTATCCCCATGGGTCCTGTGAAGTCCCTTTCCCTCTGTGGAACTGGGGAAGGGGAGAGACCCTGAGTTAGCTGGAAGCCACAGGTCTGACTCTGAATCACTGTGCTCAGAACAAAGAACAAGTCCTTCTGTGCCTCTGCCCCCTCTAAGCCGCCACCGCCTGCACAAGGTCACCAGCCAGCTGCCACGCAAAAGGCCCTCTCTCTATCGCTTGACTCTGTACCACGACAGAGAAACCTTCCAAGGAAATATGGTCAGATGAGCCACACCGCATATGGCTGCTGCTCAGTGGAACTGCTTGGACTGGGGTGAGGTGTGAGGAGCAATTAATTGCAAACTTGTCTAAGAGTTCAAAAGCAGAAGGCAACTGTACGCTCGTGGACAGTGTGTGCACACTGAGGATGCCTAAATGTGTTCCTGGGAAACCAACAAAGTCCAGTCAAGAAATATCCCCTTGCTGGACACAGCGGCTTACACTGTAACTCAAATATCCCAGGAGGCTGAGGCAGGAGGATTGCCAGTTCAAAGCCATCCTGGACTACATAAAAAGGCCCTCTCTCAAGGCGGAAAAGAAATGTACTCTTTCTACTTATGCAGCCATCTCTCTGTGGGTGGTGGTGGGGTCAATGGCTCCTCCCCCAGAGTATTAAACTGGACAGATACACAGGGCCCTTGAAAGAGCGTGGTATTTGCGTGTCACTTCTGCGTGTCCCCAACCTCTCATAGGCTGCAGTCATCTCTAGACCACTCCCAATGCCTAACAAGGTAAATGGTGTGTAAACGGTTGTTCCCATGTGTGCCCATGCACACAGAAAGATTACAGTCTTCTTACAAGTTCCTGCCAGCCACCTGTCTACACTGAGGATGAAACCCTCCTCCCAGAACGCTCTCTGAACTGACTGAGCCCGCCCTGCGTTGCTCAGAAAACATGAGGGCTCAACCTGGCTGCCCGTGGGTGCTGTGATGCATTCACTGGCTGTCTTCTGAGGGCCCTTAGGGTCTCCAGGTCTTTTGTGAATCAGCCTGATTGTATTGCTCCCTCCCATACCTTCCCCCACTATGAGGGTCTACAGCCACAAGACCACACACACGGAAATGCGAGGTTTCCCCTCCAGTCCACTGACAAAAAGCAAAAGCCTTATTGGAAAGGCCCCCCGCCCCCCATCATGGAGTCTCTTCAGCCAAGGGGCCTGAGCCCAGTCATTCCACGGCAGGAACGATCGTCACAGTCCTCCCAAACCTACCATTTGCCCATAAAGCATAACACGGAGACATTCTAAAGAGAAATTATTAGAAAATTGCTTTTCATCATAATTACCACAAATAACAAAGGAGGAACTCAGTAAAGCAATGGTACAGAGAAGTGACTCGGTGTGGGCAATTACGCAGATAAAAGCCACATCCAGCACGAGGTTTGCACGGGCTCATTGTTCCCCGCCAACACCGGTGATTAAAGGATAGTAACTACCACACAATGCACGGCCAATAACTCAGCGCTCCCCGTGGAAAGGAACACATCTCCCTGAACCGCCACAGCATTGTAGATTGCAGAGGGCATCGGCATGCTGAGAAAAATGAGTAAAAATACATTTGTCTTCCTCCAAGAACAATGAAATAACAGAAAAATAATAGTTGCAATAAGTGACAAGAGCAGGATTTATGTAACAAAGCAGAGACAAAGAGCAGGAAGCAAAGGCTTTGGGGTTTTTGGAACATACATAAAGTCTATTTAGGGAATTACTTTTTGTCTTGCTTGAGTTTTTGAGACAGGGTCTCTCATTCTGTAGAGCCCAGGCTGCTCTCAAACTCTCTGCTAGCTCGGAACTGGGAACTCACTGTGCCCCTGTGACGTTCAGACTAGGCTTGAATTCACAGAAATCAGATCCCCCTGACTCACCCACACCAGGACTCGGATTACAGCTACAAGTCACACCTGACTTCACCTTGAAATTTTTTTAGATTAATTTTTTTATTGTATGTGTACGAGTGTTTTGCTTACAGGTATATATGTGTAGCACACATGTGACTGGTGCCCACAGAGGTCAGAAGAAGAAGGCGTTGAATCTGCTGGAACTGGAGTTACAAAGAGTTGTGGGCTACCATGTCAGTACTGGGAATGGAACCTGGTCCTCTACAAGAGAAACAAATGCTCTTAACCAGCCATCTCCCTGCTCCCAGAAGGAAGGAAACAAAAAAGGAAGGAGGGAAGGAAGGAAGGGAGGGAGGGAGAAAGGGAAGGAGGGGACGGAGGGAGAGGAAAAGGGAAGAAGAGAGGAAGGGAGAGGATGAGGGAGGGAGAGGGAAGGAAGGAAGGAAGGGAGGGAGGAAGGGAGGGAGAAAGGGAAGGAGGGGATGGAGGGAGGGAGGGAGGGAAGGGAGGAAGGGAGGGAGGGAGGGAGGAAGGGACAGAGGGAGAGGAAGGGGGAAGAAGAGAGGGAGGGAGAGGAGGAGGTAGGGAGAAAGAAGGAAGGAGGGAAGAAAGGAAGGAAGGAAGGAAGGAAGGAAGGAAGGAAGGAAGGAAGGAAGGAAGATTTGTTGGGGAAGTCTTATGTTAATAAAGCACTGTCTGGCAAATAGGAATCTAGATAGGAGGGACTAGGAGTCAAGGAGGATTCTGGGAAGGAGAAACACAGGAGAGTCAACATGTAACCGCCATGGGGTAGGAGCCCGGAACTATTCTCCGGTAAGAGACATACTTAGATTAACAATTATGGGGTAATTACTTAAAGCAGAGATAGCCAGTAAGAGACAAGCAAGGCCAACAGCTTCATAACTAATATAGCCTCCTGTGTGTTTATTTGGGGACTACAATGCAGCAGAGCCCAGGCGACTGGCGGGGGATAAACCAAAGCGGCTGGCAAGGAAAAGCTTCACTTAACAAAGATTTGGTCAAAATGTGGCAACATTTGGGAGAACGCAAACTCAGGTGGTATGGAAACACTAAAGCCAGAGCTCTCTTGTCCACCTAGGTCAAACGTCTAAGGCCTTAGTACAAGAAAAGTCGCATGCTGCTCTTGTGTTTTCCAACAATAAAACCGCATGGATACGGTTCTTCTAAATTGTCGTGGGCCCAATTTTTGCATAAAACAAACTGAACACCCAAGAGACTCAGCAGCTATTTGCTTGTGATGTTAATACTCGACAGAAGCACTTTTTTATTATTGAGTCTGTAAATTACAGTGTGGAGAGAGCTTTCAATTTCCAAAGCAAACTCAAGCACTTCGTTTACTGAGTAGTTACCCCAAAGTACCCGGTTTCAAAGGCAACTTCATCCAGCATCAAATAAAAAAACAGTAAAACCAGATGACTCTGCCTCACAAGCAGCATGGAACGGAGCGAAAAATGTGCCAGAAGGCACAGGTGTGCTCTGTTGCTGGATGGCGTTTAATAAACTGGAGGTGAGTGTCCTGCCCAAAAACTAAGCAACATCTGTGTTCACCTGGTCAGTTGTTTAAAATCAGCTCAATGGCTTAATGAACCAAAGACTTCATTCTCGTATTTACAACCGGTGGGGGGGGGAGATGCATGTGTGTGCGTGCGTGCATGTGTGTGTCTGTGTGTGTGTGTGTGTATGTGTGTATGCATGTGGGGGTGTCTGTGCGTCTCTGTGTGTGTGTGTGTATGTGTGTGTATGTGCGTAACTACTGGTGCTGTAAATATGGCTAAGACATTAAAGATAATGTGCTGCTCTTACACCTCTGAGTTCTGTTCCCAGCACCCACATTGATCAGCTGATAACCATCTATAATGCAAGCCCCAGGGCATCCAACGCCTTCTTCTGGCATCCACAAACATCCACACACATGTGCTCATATCCACACAGAGACACATACTTAACTTTTTTAAATACATCGTAAAATGCATATATTAATGAGTAGAGGCTAAGGAGATGGCTCACTGGCTGTGCCAGCTAGGGTTTTGTCAACTTGACCCCAAGCTAGAGTCATCGGGGAAGAGGAACCCTCAACGTAGAAATGCCCCCACCAGACTGGCCTGTGGATAAGCCTGTGAGGCATTTTCCTAACTGATGATTGACATGTGTGGACCCAGGCCATGATGGGTGATACCACCCCTGGGCAGGTGGTCCTGAGCTGTGAAAGCACCTGAGCCAGCCATGAGGAGCAGACAACCAAGCGGTTCTCCTTGTGGTCTCTGCTTCAACCTGCCTCTGGTTCCTGCCTTGGGTACCTGCCTTGTCTTCCTGGATGATGGACTATAAGCTATAAAATGAAATAAACCCCTTTCTCCCCACATTGCTTTAGGTCCTGGCATATTTTTTTAACAGCAATAGAAACCCTGACTAAGACAGTGGTTAAAGTGTTTGCCACTCAAGCATGGGGACAGATTTAAGTCCCCAGAATCCATGTAAAATGCCAGGTGGGTGTAGTGACCACTGTAATCCCAGCTTTGACAGGTGAAGACGGGTATTCCCCAACACAAGCTGGCTAACCAGGCTAGCCATATCGGTGAGCTCTGGGTTTGATTGAGAGACTCTTCCTCAACAAATGAAGCAGAAGAGTAACCACGGATGATTCCTGATGCCAGACCTCCACATGCACAAACACACTTACACATATGGGGCCCCATATTTATATGCAAACATGCATTCACATATGTGCAACACACACGGACAAATAGCCAATCGTATTAGAAACAAGATCGTAAAACTAGTTTTCTATTTTCCTGCTGTGTTACTTAAAAGTTCTTGTGGGGACACAGCGTGACACCAGAGTCAGCAGGAGCATCCCAGAGCAGCTCAATTTAATAAGACACGGTTTTGAGTGCGTGTTTTGTCCCAGGACACATAGGGCACATACGGTACGTTTACAGCCACAACCAGACTGCCCATCTAGACTCATCTGCCCACTTCTGCAAATCACGTAGCTCCAAACCCCACTTCCCTCACCAGGGCTTCCGCTGCAGAAGACTAAGCCAGGAGTGGGCGGTTGGCCAAACAAGCCACTTCAGGGGCTAGCCCTGCTGGATTTTCTTCAGAGAACAGAAAGTTAGACGTCTGCCTGAGTGACCTGTAAGCGGAACGGACTTTGCTGACCACGTTCAAGCTGATGAGCAGAGGGTAACGGGCAACTCGTGGTGCGGAGACTGGGGACAGATGGACACATGGACCACAACACAGACAGCAAGCAGAGACGGACGGACGGACGGACGGACGGACGGACGGACGGACGGACGGACGGACAGACAGACAGACAGACAGACAGACAGACAGCACCACAGAGAGATGGAGAAATATCAGTGAGCAGTGGCAAGAAAGCAGTGAGGCAGACAGACAAAATGGAGAGGCAGTCGACACCGCCACTGACAGGCAGAGACAGGAAGCAGATGGAAGGGGAAAGAGGAGGAGGAGGAGGAGAGAGAGAGAGAGAGAGAGAGAGAGGAGACAAGGGACATGGGTCTGAAGTGTGGGAACAGGCCAGCAGTGGATGCAAAATTACAAGGTAGACCCAAAGTGAGACCTAGCCATGAATCACGACGTTTGGAGAGGGCCCTGGGGTAACGGGACAGGCGGAAGGCTGGGAGGGATGCCACCATGGAGGAGCCACTCTCAGTGTGGGACTTGAGAAAGCCCCTCCCCAGCCACCTGCCACCCCAGCCAACCTTTGCTGATCCTTGTCGTCCACGGAGCAGGAAGAGACTTTCTCTCTGGTAGCAAACGCTTTATTTGCCTGGAGACTGGATCTCAGAACAAGGAACGCAATTACCTTCAAACCTTCTCACTGGAATTTCATTAGCCAGGGAAGATTAAACATCACAGGGAATGAGACTGAAAACCAGACCGTACCTAGAGGCCAGGGGAACTGCTTCTCGGGCCACCGATTGGTCTCTGGGCAAATCCATGTTCTCTGAAACCCATCTATTACCCCTTAAGTTATTTACCAAAGAGCCAGCAAGACAGATCAGTGCAAAGGTGCTTGTCACCAGGCCTGACGACCTGAGGCTGAGCCCTGAGACGCAGATGGTAGAAGAAAAGAACAGACTCCTGCCAGCTGACCACCACAGACCTGCCATGGCACACGCGTGCACCCACACGCATTAAAACACGTGTAAAAATAATGTATTAGTCCTCTGACATTGCCAACGAGCCTCCTCCACACTGCCCTCCCCATAGAGAGAAGGCTTAATTCCTGCCACCCCGTCCTCCCTTTGAGTCTCACGTCCTGTGAGGCCCCAATGTACACGTGCACTTCAGCAAGATATTCTCTGCGTTTTTCTTGTAACCATGACTTATGTGGCAGGGGTGTGAGCCGAGACCCTCCATGATGGGCGGGGAAAGCGGTCACCCCTCTTCTCTGCCCCCCCCAGGGAGACACAAAGAGAGAAGGCGTCACTATGACAACTGAGCGAGAAGGGGTGGGTAGGAGGAGACACCAACGGCGATGAGGAGAAGAGGAAGTAGAGCGAGCGGTGTTCAAGCTGGCTGGGAAAGAGGGACACAGGACTAGAACCCGGGGCCTCCTCTTTCTATAAAACGCGTGTTACCGTTTCAAAATGGCGCACATGCCAATCTCTTCATTCTCAGATGGTGACTGAAAGGTTAGGGAAAATAAAAATTTATTTAACAGGCAGCCTCCTGCAGACAGGAACTCTTAAGTTTCATTAGCTTGAAAAGAAACGGAGAGCGCTGAGTGACAGAGGAACAAGGTATAAAATTCCGGGGACACCCAGCAGGGGTTGGTGGGTAGGTCAGGGGAGGAACCCACAGCACTGAGAGAGAAGAATAAAGGGACTTAAGACATTGACTGGAAGTCAAACAGAGAAAATATCCACTCTCCATCCAGCACACACACACACACACACGCTCCTCCATCCGCATGTGCCCGGGAGCCAAGCATTTACCTCACACATGAAGAAATGGATGGGGTTTGTCACGAAGGCAGAGCTCCCCAACCGTCACACCCATCGGCTGCCTGGCGGGTTCACTGAAGCACGGGGAGCTGGACCCCATCCCAGAGTTTCTGTTTTCCTGGGTGTTTTGGTTGCATTTCTGCTGCTGTGAGGAAACACCCTAGGGTTATTGTCCATCACAGCAGGGGGGTGGCAGTAGTAGGAGGCTGAACTAGCCTGTCACCTCACACCCACAAGAGCAGAGAGAAGTAGCTGCACACACACCTGGTGCTCAGCTAGCTAGCTGTCTCTTATACAATGCAAGGCCCAAACCCAGAGAACGGGGCTGCCCACTTCCAGACTGGGTTGCCTTACCTCATTAATAGAGACATCCTACCACAGACATGCCCAGAGACCAGCCTAATCTGAACAATCCTGCATTGAGACCTGCTTCCCAGATGAGTATGGGGTGTGTCAAGCTGACAACTGGAACTAACCCCCACACTAAGTAGGATGTGAGAGGGGAGTCTTTGCTTCTTAAGCCTCTAAAGACTCTACTGCCAGAAATGAAGCTACGTAGATTTAGGTCCATCTCTTCAAACTTCAGTTCCCACACTTGGAAGATGGGAGTGGCACAGAACAGAATTGTAAGGAAGGTCAAAGAAGGTGCATGCTAACCCTTCAGCAGACAGCTAAGAAAGACTATTTATTGGTCCACAGTCTAGATAATAACTAATAATTGCCCTAAGTGACCAGAACTCATGGTAGTTAGTACCTGGTGACTGTAATAAACTCTCCACATGTGCTCTCTTTTGACATGTGAATTTATGAAGCTGAGAAGATATGGAAAAGAGCGTGAACATACTTCATGAAGCTAGTACATGAAGCCTTCCTTGGGCCAAACACCCTAGCATTTGTACATCAAAAGGAGCACAGGGCAAATCTCTCACCAAGCTCACCCACACAGCACACACACTGGTTCCCACAAAGACTGAGAGGCTGACTTGGCTGCGGAACAAGTCCCTGGCTCCTTGGGCCAGTCCCACCAAGAACACTGAGACGCTCAGGAGAAAGCTTGATGGATGCTTAAGAAATGTTTCGTTAAGGAGCGAGGGGTGAAACGGAGGAGGCAGAGTAGCAGTGAGACCACTCTCAGGGAGGGAAAGTGGTTTGCAGCCTTTGACAGCTCTCAAGGTGTAAATGCGCCAGCCACAGCAGCTTCCAAACACCAAGGTGAAGTCGGCAGACCAGGAGTGGGGAAGAGACGTGCACAGCCACACCCTGAGGAGCTCCTAAAGGGACAACCAGGAGCCCCGTGAATGCAAGGGCGTAACCATTAACCAAGGGAAACAGTCATTCACCATGCATTTGCAGGGGAAGGGCCCGGAGAGCTGGTACCCTCCTATCTCACAGGGAACACTCTGTAAGACAAAGCCAGCAGCTACCAGCCAGCAACAGAGCCAGCAGATGTGAGGGATCTACACAGGCCAGCCTCCCAAGACACAGAACAGGCTGGGAAAACAAAAGACAGCGGACCTGTCAATCCAAACAGAATATACACAGGCCCCTGGCCCGTGTAGAAACCCCAAGCCTTCAGGATGGCTCCACACAGCTCTAATCTATTCGGTCTTGGAGATGCTACAAAGAAGAAAAGGAGAAATAAAATCCTAAAACTACAATCAACTGTGCAGGTCAAGCTGGCTCGGGAGGCGCTTGCCACCAAGGCAGTCCTGAATCTGACCTATGGGACCTACACAGTAAAAGTAGAGAACCGACTCTCAGAAGTTGACCTCTGACCTCCAGATTTGCACTACAGCATGCAGGTGTGCACGCAGGTGTGCGCACATGCACACACGCATGCGCGCGCACACACGCACACAAATAAATGAAAATAAAATTAAATATGTGGTACACACACAGTTGGCTGAAATACAGTCCTTAGCACTCAAGCTAACCACATTTTCTTTATCGTGGTGGAGAAGTGAAGTTCTGGTGGAAGATGCGTATTCTTCTAAGTGACGCCTAACGCAAGGTAAAGTCAAGCCATGGGGCTGGAGTGAAGTGCGCCCGCATCTCACATCTTTCCAGCACTGAACCCCAGCACACTGAGAACACCCAGGCTCCAAGGACAGAGAGGAAGCAGAGGCCCTTCTCTTCCTGAAGAAGAACCTGCACAGGACAGCGGGGACGCGGTGTGCTATGTAACAAGACCCCTGTCCCAAAACAAAACAATGCCTGATGGCACTGCAGAGCCGGATAGCTGTGGGAGGGCTGGTCCCCAGGCGTCGCACTTACTAATTACGTGGATGACAGTGGGATTCACACACACACACACACACCGCTCCCTTCAGCGCGTCCATTTTATATAACACGGGGCTGATCAAAAGAGTCGTGTCACCTGGGTGTGAGTAGGGTGGCTGATGACCCAGTTGGAAAGACTTGAAGTGGTTCTGTCATTGACATGCACATCTGATTGTTACAGCAGGGGCCGTGAGCACCCAGAGGGATGCTGAAGCTGGACAGACAGCTCTCTGTTAGCACAGACAACCACCGGAGCACCAAACGCCGGGTCCAAGGTGCGTTGAAGGATCACACCAGTGTGCATGGGCACCCGACGGAGGGGCAGCGACGACGGGCCAGGGGCAGGAAGTGCTTAAAGGAAGCCACAACCCCGGGGAGACAAATCTCCCCACACTCTGCCACCTTTTTTCAGTGACTTAACACGATCTGGCTGTCCCGCATCCAACCTCACAAAAAAAAAAGACATAGTTGTAAAAGCCTAGAACACTCCTGGGTGAGACGTGTGCTGGAGAGGAAAGACTTAGTGTAAGTGTTGAGTCTGTAGAACATCTCTTAGACCCCGGGAGAGATTTACGCTTCAAGCTGGGCTTCTTCAGTGAGACCCAGAGGCACAGACGTCTCCCTCATGCCGGAATTCCCAGGCACAGGATCCAGCTCATGGGGAAACCGAGTCACAAGCTAGCCTTTGCATTTTAATTCTCTTCTGATTATTTTCTGTGCATATATGCACATGTTGCATGTATGTGTATGCCTGTATATGCATATAGATATAGAGGCCAGGGGTCAAGCTCAAAGGATTATATTCTCTCTCCCTTCCTCCTCTCTCCCTTCCTCCCTCCCCCACCTCCCTCCCTCTCTCTTTTTCTCTAAGACAGAGTCTTTCCCTGAACCTGTAGCTCACCAGCCAGCCAGCAGGCAAGACCCAGGATCCTGCAGCACCCACCTCCCCACCACAGGGATGACGAGCAGATACCACTGCGCCAGGCTTTTATGCCGGTGTTGGGGGCTGAGGTCACCTTGCTAAGCCCTCTCCCTCTCCAGCTGCCCCTCTGCCTTTGAACCCTCCGCTGAGTCCAACCCCTCCCGTCATTCACTTCTTACCACTTCATTCAGAAAAGACTTATACTCACCCTAAACCCAGATGCCCAGACGCCAGGGTAGGGACACAGCCAACAGCTAGCGACATGCCACCACCAGAGTCCAGCCACCCCACTGCAGCAGCCCCGCACGATCCAGCACCGCTGAAGCACGGGAAAACGACCTTAGAACCAACTTTACGAGGATGATAGATGTCCTCGAAGAGGAAGGGAATAAATGATCGGGGCTCCCCATTCCCTTCGCCCTTCAGCTGGAGTTCTTACGTAATCTCTGTCCCCTGAGTCTAATGCTTCTCAGCACAAGGAAACGAATGTCCAAAACACACACATACAGAAAAACAAAAACAAAGCAAACGCCCCAAGCCTTGCCTGTGCCCTTTGCACATAAGCTTTAGGGCGACGGCTCCAGGTCACTCGCAGCCATGTGAGGACGGACGGACACACACACACACACACACACACACACACACACACACACACACACACACACACAGAGAATGTTTAAAATCGCTCCGTAACCAAACTTCCCACAGGACGAGAACACGTTTTGTTTTCATTTCATTTTGGACACATGCTCACTCGGAAAATAGCCCCAGATGACCCCAGACATTTGTTACCAGACTGTTTGAGAAAAAAAAAAAAAAAAAACAACAAAGAAAAACCGGAGAGACTACCAAACTTTGAAGACTTGGAGCACTGGGGCACCTCGTCCATCCCAGGAGGGCAAGGATGTGCCAATGGACGGGAACTCTTTGCACGACTGTCTGGCAGCACCCACCACAGTGAAGCAAACACATCCTGGGTGTGTCCCCAAGGGAAACACAGGCCATGTGTCCCAAGGGCAGACGCAAGAATGATAGCCCCAAGCTGGAAACCCCACATGTCCTGCAGCATTGGAACGGGCCCATAGAATGGGGCCACACTGGGAAGTGTCAGACAGTAAGGAAAGAAAATGGACAGGGCGGGCAACCCCCGAGGGACTCACAGCTGACAAGCTCTGTGGCCCGCGCACGTGACACCACCACGCAGCAGAGGGGCCAAGCTGCCCTCATCAGGAGGCGATGGAAGCGGTGAAACTTAGTAAGAGCAGTGGTAAAATCGGAGGATGGCTCCCTGTGCGAGGGGCAGAGAAGCCAGGGCCAGGAAGGCTGGGGAAGCAGGGGATGGCTTGCTGGGGGACAGGGAGGGGAGCTGGAGTGAGGGAGTCTGTCTCCCCACCCAGGTGATGACAGCACAGGACCCTGCAGAGAGATGGTGGCAAGCTACACAAAGTCACCCTGTGTGCGCTTCAAGTACTGTATTAAACCATTGTTGAAACACTTAAGAATAAAATTGTTCAGATGAGTACGCATGTGCCAGTGGCCTGGGTCTGTTTCATCACACAGGGCAAGCTATGAACAAGGGGAAGCGCTGAGGGCAGGGCTTAAGCTGGACACGCCAGCACACACCAGTGATCCCAACCCTGGAGAAGCGAAGGGGCACTGAAGTGGGAGGGTCGCCGGTTCAAAGTCAGCCCGGGATAGATGGTGGGAATGTGCCAAGTGCTATCAGACAGCAGCATCAGAAGAGGAAGGGGGAGGGGGAGGGGAGAAAAGGGGGTGGGAGGGGGGAACTTCTCAATGGGAGTTGCTTACAGTTTATTCCTTGGGGAAAGGTGAGTATCCCCTGGAAGAGAAGAGGTCAGCGGACCACCTGTCAGAACTGAGATTCCAGGAGTCCAATTCTCATGTTCCCCAGCTATGGCCGTGGTCACTTAGGGAGGCAGGAACAAAGCGAGTACTATCACACGTAGATAGTGTGTCCACCCGTGAGAAGGCTCCCTCCCTTTGGGTAAATAACTAATGGCGATTCTGAATGCATCTTTAAGACATTAACTAAAGATGGAGAGGGGGAAAGCCCGGGGAGCTCCGAGGCAATGCTCAAGGAGCCAGATGTGAGGTCCCACTGGAGTGCAGGCCTGGTATCCGAGGGAAGAAAGCCAGGGGCCCCATTTCCCACAGTGTTTCCCAAACGCATGCGCTGTCTTGAAGTGGGTGATTAAGATGTGTGGATCTTATTAAAGCTATGGAGTTGGGAGGCTTTACTGCCCTGGCTACATCACCGTACTTCAAACTCTTAGTTCCTAGCTAACATCAATCACTACAGCCAAGTTTCTGAGGCCTTGGCGAAGACAGCGGAAGGTTACCTGAGAACAGACAGTATGGAGAAATAGGCGCGGGTCAGACCCAGACAAGCTCTGCTCTCAGATGCACGTTTTAACCTGATTTCTGCCTCACAACTATTGACACAGCTCAACGCATGTATGAGGAGCCATAGCATTACCCACGGTGACCATCCTGTTCGCTAACTAATTGCATCAACAACCTGAGCCGTCGTAACACTGTACACAAACACAGCTGACTTAGCAGTCTGTAAATTGCACATGTACGCAAATCTGCACCAAAACGTGCTACGTTCCCTTCCTGTTGACGTGGACAGAGTGTCGCCGGCACCCACAACTGTTAGCTATAGGTTCCCAAACATTAAAACACATGTTCTGCGGAGGACGGGGCCGTCTAGAATAATGTTTCCGAGGTTCCTGGCACCTCGAGGTTCGCCAGCCTTCCTAGGACAGATCTCCTGTTTGCTTCAGCAAGTTTCTGACAACGGTGCCTGCACACTTAAGCAATCGTCCAAATTGTTGTGGAAAACGACTTTCAGCCATGCACAGAAAGTGTGTGTGTGTCTGTGTATGTGTGTGTTGTGTGTGTCTGTGTATGTATCTGTGTGTATCTCTGTATCTGTGTGTGTCTGTCTGTGTGTATCTGTGTATCTGTGTGTGTGTGTGTGTGTGTGTGTGTGTGTGTGTGTGTGTGTGTGTGTGTGTGTGTACCACAGAGTGCATGTGGAGCCAGGAGACAGTTTTTAGGAGCTGGTTTTCTCCTCCACTGCAGGTCTCTCGCAGGCCACCAGACTTGCCTGACCAGCTCTTTGCCCTGCTGCGCCATCTTGCAAGCTCACCAGTAGGGTTTTAAATGATGGTTGATGCAATCATGACCAAACTCTCATCAACTGTGAAGTGCTGATCATTCCCCCTGACCGCTCACAACCCAAAGCATAGATACTGATCAAATCTGTCCTTCAGAGTCCACTCTAAATCAACCCAAGAAAGTTAAACTGGCTTTCCGTAAACACTTTAAAGTGTTTTTCTTAATCTACCGAGAGGCCTAAGCAAGCACTGGTGCCGGTCACTGCAGTAGAACAGGGACAACAGCTTGGATCAAGATTCGCCTGGGTGTGGCATTCTTCCAGAACATCAGGCACCACACGGCCTGAAGTTACAGCAAATGGGATCACCTCAGAGACCCTCACAAGGTCCAGCCTACTACTATCCCATCAGAGAAATGGGCCACTCCGCCCAGACCCATGTCCCTGCTGAACATGGAGTTCACAGGAGGGAAGACTGAGGTGGAACTTGAGGAAGCAGTGTTCTCATGATCAGCCCTGCTGGGGAAGGCCTTGGTGACTCAGCTATTTGGGGGTCACCTGTGCTTTAGTAATTAACCCCTTGTCCAGGCACCTACAAACTCACAGACTAGGATAGGCTCCAGATTTTGGTCTGTTGTCAGGGCCTATCACGTCCCCAGGGAAAGTCACACAGCAAAGTTAACTAAGAGAAAGGGGGTTTCTCGTTACCACCTATCCCTAGGGTCCAGTAAATCTTCATTAAATCACTATGACCCTCTGTCCGGACCCCACTCTACCCACCCATTTCGAGGAGTCTGCTTCTTACTATGGAGAACTATTTATAGAACTCCTGGCTCCTTGACATTACAGGGGAGCCTGTCCTCCTTCTGTTGGATCCTTGGGTGCACAGGCCCCTGAAAGTGACCCAGGTTCCATGGGGGGGGTACACACACACACACAGGAGCCCCTCACCCTGCAAAGGTGGAAAGCCCTGAGCTTCTTGAATGTTCTTGGGCTCTCCTCTGCCCTGCTGTTCTGTTTGGATGCGGCCGTGTGGCTGCTGGCCGACATGGGTGCTGTCCCTGTTGATATAACGTTTTGTTTCATCTCCACCGGGAAATCTGCTTCTTGCGTGAGCAATAGTGTCACAAGGAACGCTGCTTCGGCGGTGCACTCTACACAGCTTTGAGGGAATCTCCTCACGTGTGCCCTTCCAAGTGTAGAGGGGCTGCCGGAGCCATCCCCATCCGCACGGTGGTGAGGAAGCATTCAGACTAGGCTGCATCTACGTCTCCTCTGCGGCTCGGGGACATTCCAAACACCACACCCTCCAGGCACCCCAAACAAGGACAGTTCCAGGGCTGGAGAGATGGCTCAGTGGTTAAGAGCATTGGCTGCTCTTCCAGAGGTCCTGAGTTCAATTCCCAGCAACCACATGATGGCCTACAACCATCTGCAATGAGATCTGCTGTCCTCTTCGGGCATGTAGGCATCCGTGCTGGCAGAGCACCGTATACATAATAAATAAATAAATATTTTAAAAAAAAACAAGGATGGTTCCAACCCCTCTCACATTCTCTCAGCCATTCTTCTAGAGATGACAGAAACATTTCCCAACCAAGGCTCATCGAGCAGAGGAAAAATAAAAACCACAAGAAGCCGTCTGAGAGCTGGGCTCAGCTCAGTGGCACAGGGCAAGGCCCTGGCTTTGATCCCTAACCCTGAAACAAACCCACGGCACCCTCTACGCACACCAGCTGCAGGCACCGTGAACAGGCCGCTTAGTACAGGACTGGGTTTGCTGCTCTGTAGATGAATAATGGAAACATCCCACAGGACCACTGGAGTGAAAGTCCTGATAAGGTGATTATGGAGTACTGCTATTCAGAGGTAAATAAAATGTTGTGACAACCAAAAACAGGCTGCCAGGTTTCAAGAAACTGTGTGTATGTGTGTATGTGTGTGTGTGTGTGTATTTGTGTGTGTGTGTGTGTGTGTGTGTATGTGTGTGTGTGGTTTCTCTGTATAACCCTGGCTGTCCTATAACTTACTCTGTAGACCAGGCTGGCCTCCAACTCAGAGATCTGCCTGCCTCTGCCTCCCGAGTGCTGGGACTAAGGGTGTGCACCACCACCTCCCAGCTGACAATAAATATGTAAAGGTAAATTCCAATGTAGGCAGATATTGAAATACTTCCTAGCATTCACAGTATTTAGTCATTCAACATTCAGAGACTGTTATGAAAAACGATCACCAAAAACTGTAAACTCCATATTTCAAGTCAGCACTCTACCCTGAAGCAGAGTATGTTTAAGAGGCCTTCCGGCTCCCCGTCCCCCAGCCCCCGCCTCCATGGTTTTTGGGCTTGTCTGTGTTGCTCCTTTTTAGTTGATGGGAATCAAGCTGTTGGAACAGGTGCTGAGATACAAGGGCCAGAGCTAAAAATACTCCAAGCGGCTTGCTTGCTTTATTGACCTTCTCCCTATAGGCGCACAGGGGAATGGCACCAAGATCCACTAACCAGTTGTAGGAGTATTTAGCTTCCCAATAAACCCAAGCAGCCCTGACTGTAGCCTGCACATCATCTTCCTGCCCCAGCCCACAGAGTACACCACGGATAGTTTCCCCTCTAACTTACAGGACCCTGCCTCCTCTACAACAGACAGACTTCTCATTAATGCTCACGGCGCTAGTGCAGAAGTTATATGTCACTCACAGTGGGGCCTCCAAATCTGCAAGACGGTGCCCACACCAGATCAGTTAATGGAATAATACACTAACTTAACCCATAGTCTCTTCCAGCATTTTGTGGTAGGAGCATTCCTCGTGGCTGCCTGTTTAGCAATTATCACACACACACACACACACACCTTGCTCTAAACAGCCCTTTAAACCTTGGGGGAAAGGTGTCAACCAATGAGTACTCTTGTCTTTAAGGGGCACACAACAGAGGTGGGATAATTTCTAAGACGTATTTAAGGAGCATGTGAGATTTGCTGCTGTAGTGGATAGACTTTTTCTTACAAACTCAAGTTGCTTTTTAATTAAAGAGAACGTCTAGGTGGCAGAGGTCACTTTTCGTGCCCTGCCTTTGAGTCCCTAACTGAATTCATCTGGAAGCTCATCAGTTTCAAGCCAAGTTCCAAGGCTCCACGCCTGAGGTTTATACGGTCAAAACACAGTTCTTGGATTAAGACCTCACGGCCTTTCTGCAGGAGAAAGTCTCCTGCTTCGGGAAGGAGAGGAGCCTAGGAGTCTGCTGGGAGCACTTTGGATTTGGGTAGCCTGGTGAACAGGTGTATGTAGCAATTCTCCAATGCCAGCTCTGTGTGGGGGGATGGTGGTGAGTGTGTGTGTGAGTGTGTGTGGTGTGGGGGGATGGTGGTGGGTGTGGTGTGGTGTGTGTGTGTGTGTGTGTGTGTGAGTGTGTGTGTGTACTTCAGCTCAGGTGGCAGGCTCAGCTCAGGTCAGAAAGGTTTGGATTGCTCCTTTTGGGTATCTGCTCTGAAGACTTTCACCGCCTCCGGGGTTTCATGCTAAACCACAGGAAACTGTAAGCCCTGCATTAAGAGGCGTTGGAAACTGTTCCCTCTCCATCACAGTCTGACCCTCTCATCCCCGTGCTCCGTGCTGTCTGCGAAGACAGGGAAACCTCGTGCTGTGCTCAGGGTTGCTGGGTAATGGATAGACTGGAGGAGAATCAGGGGGTGAGGGAAGACGAGACTGGCCGCGTTTTAAAGGGAAGAAATATAACAGATTTGTGCGTGGGACCACTTAGTTCGCTCCTGCCTGAGCCCTCCACTTCCCAGCTGAGTCCAGGAAAACCAACGAACCCTCGCGAGCCATCAGTTTCAGCTGGCTGGTGAGGGTGGACTAAGACAGCTTGCGTTTCTGGTCAGACCTCCCAGCTTAAGGGATGGAAGGCGGAGTTGGCACATCCCCGAACCCGGACAGGGCCAGGACCTGAGTGGCCCGGCTCTGTTGCTGGCTGTGGCCTCCCTGGCACCTTGGGACTCAAGGGAGCCTCCGCGGGGAGGCGGGCAGTGCGCATCGGGAGCGCAGTGCTCGAAGGTGGCCAGCCTACAGCCACTTTTCCCAGGACTTTGCTCACCAGCTGCCAGGCTTTCCTGGAGAGGGCACCGGGAGGGCGCGGAAAAGGCCCCAAAGGCGTCGCCTGGAAATCTCTCCTCCAGAGATGGGGCTCACCAGCCACCACCCCACCCCATCCCCGCTCCGACCCTGCCCACCTCCTGGGCCGGCAGGCAGGAGAGGACGATGCGCAGAGCTCCGGGATGCCCCTGTATCTGCCGGCACCGAGCAGAAGGGGTCTGCAAGCATAGCACTCCTTAGGAAAAAACAAAAAAACAAAACCAAACCCGCCTGGGCAATCGAAATCCAGAAGCAGCACTTACCGTTGGACCGCCGCACGATGTTCTCCAGAAACGTGTTCTGCGGGGCCACCAGTCCCCGCCGGCCCCCAGCCATGGTCATCCTCCCGACTGCCCGGGATCTGGGGGCGTCCGGTGCCGCGTCTCACCGCAGCAGGCGGCCGGGCGCGCAGCCCGCAAAGGTTCTCAGCTCCCCGCGCCCCATGCGCCCCGCAGCCCCGGAGCGCAGGGGCGGCGACTGACTCCTGCAGCCGCCCTCGCCGCGCTCCGCACCTCCCCGCTGCGGCCCGCCGGGCTGCGCGCTCGAGTGCCCCGGGCTCGGTGCGCTGCGGCCGCCTCCCGTGGGCGGAGGGAACCAGTCAGTCCAGGGCGCCCCCTACAGGGCGAGCATCCCTCGGGGACCCAACCGCAGCCGGGATCCGCGAGTTGAGGCTGGGACTGCAGCGGCACCCTCTGGGCGCAGCGGGAAGTGTGTCCAGAGTGCGCCTCGGGCTGGGTGCAGATCAGGGTGAGCAGCTTTCTTGGTGAAGTCCCCACCACGCCCCCGCGCCTCGAAAAGGTTACAAGGAGTCTCAGGGACATGAGGGTAAGAGTTCCTTTGCGCTGCTCCGGACCGGAGTAACAACCTCCAGGCTCTGCAAACAGCTTCCTGCCCGGTTTCTCAGCCTGCATATCCAGCTCCCCCAGGAATCAACCAAGTGTCTAAGGGAGCCTGCTTGCCCGGTGACTGACAGATTCAGATCCCCCGGGAGCCCTTTTGGTTTGTCTTTTCCATAACAAGGCTGCAGCCTCCTCAGCTGATAAATGGCCCTTCCCCACCTGGTTGTTGCCCTCCCTTACAGAGCAAGCATTTTACCAAAAAGAAAAACAACAAAACATGAGTTGGCACATTGTGGTTTCCAACTAAAACACAACCTCTTAAGATACGTGTGTGAGGTTAAAAAACGGGAACAAGCGGGCTGCCCAGCATCGAAGAGGCGAGCTGCCTCTGATGGCTTCCCAAAGTATACCAGACTTTAATTAACCAGCGGTAACCGTGACTTGGAGGAGCGTCCACCAGGCACAGATGAGGCACATACAGCTTCAGACAGGCCCCAGGAAGAAACCACTCCGACCTCCTGCTCCCGGGAGAGGGGTATTCCAGCTGCACCGGATGCGCACCTGTCTTTGGGCTATGAGTGTGGCAGAGGGATGGATTGGTTATTAACTGGTTAGTTTCAGATTGGACAAAGATCCAAAGTAAAATGCAAGAACAAGACCGATCCTGGGGCCTCCGGCGCCTGGGTTCACCCTCCTGAAACACCTTAACAGGTTGCAAAGACACCCTGTCTCAGAGTCTAATCTCAAAAGCTAATTCCATCCAAGCACTGCCTCGGAGTTGTGGCAAGGGCGCTAAATAAATCAGACAGAGGACGGAGACACTGACTTTTAAGGGTCTGTACTGGGGCCTGCAGAGAAGGCTCAGCAGTTCAGGACACTGCCTGCCCTTGCAGAGGACTTGGGCTTAGTTCACAGTAGTTCAAAACCATCTGGAACTCCAGTCCCAAGGCATCTGATACCTTTGTCTGCCCTCTTCAGGCACCAGGCACACACGTGGCACACATGCTCACATGCAGGCAAAACACTCATACTCATAAAAAATAAACCTGGGGGGAAATGCCAAGTCAAATGTCATTGTCAGAGTGGCTAGATGACTTGGGCCATTATAAATGTCACCTTTCATCTACTTGCGTGGACACAACCCAAGCAGCAGTGGTTCCTGCCAGCAGACGATGGCTGGGCAAGACCGGCATAAGCTGTGACTTGAAGGTAATGCTGGATTTCTCCCATTGGATAACATCAGCCCCCCCCCAACGCAGATGGAGCTGAGATTTCTTAAACACTAGCTCCGTCTAGTGGTCCTTTGTCTTATTACAAGTATGGTAACCACAGTACCTGAAGAATGTACTTGGCAGGCATGCTGGCTACCCACTTCATTTTATTAGGTTCATTTGAATAAGGCAACACCTTACAGCTGTGCTATTTATGGTGGGAAATGCACAAAGGGCAACTTTGCATGATAATGTAAAGACCCTTCAGTCAACTTCTTGCACCTGTTTGTGGAAGAGAGAAAGCAATGGGGGGGGTACCTATCATAAAGAGACCATAAAATTTCTCTAATGTCCTGTGGCTTAGATAAAGAGAAACAGGTGGCATTTGTTTGGGGTGAGAGCCTTGGTAGGCTACCTGTTGAACACAGGGAGCTCAGAGTTAATGCTTCCCATTTTAAATGCACCATCTCTGTGTTTCTCCAAGTGTTTACCGTTTTAGAGACTAATTGTCATGGCACACAAAACAACACTAAAAGTAAACAATCTTTAACCACATTGTGACAGTTCTCTGGGCCTATGACTTTGGAGGCTGTCCTGGAACTTGCTCTTGTAGCCCAGGCTGGTCTTGAACTCACAGAGATCCACCTGCCTCCACCTCCTGGGTGCTGAGATTAAAGGCGTGCACCAACACCACCCGGCCTAGTTCTCTGGGTCTTTAAAAGGCACACCCAAGTGTTCCCCTATGTCGACTGGCTGGCCAGCCCATGGCTCATCTGACTGGAGGAATAGCCTCGTCCTTCCCTGAGAGTTGAAGGAGGCTGCTCCTGCCCCTAAGCACCCCATCTTTCATAGAGCCACACAGCAAATCTGAAGCCAGCCCGGACACAAGAAACCTTGTCTTGAATCTCCCTCATGCTCTCTCATGCTCTCTCTCTCTCTCTCTCTCTCTCTCTCTCTCACACACACACACACACACACTCATATACACACTCTCACACACAGACACACTCACACAGAGACACGTACACTCTCACACACAGACACACTCACACAGAGAGACACATACTTACACTCACACACAGAGACACACAGAGACACACAGAGACACATACACTCACACACACAGAGAGACATATACTTACTCACACACACAGACACACTCACACAGAGACACACACTCTCATACACAGACACACTCACACACAGAGAGACATATACTTACACACCCAGACACATGCACACAGAGACACAGACACACACTCACACACACACTCTCATATACAGACACACTCACACAGAGAGAAACATACTTACACTCACACACACAGACACACACACTCACACACAGAAAGACATATACTTACACACTCACACACAGAGACACATACTTGCACTCTCACACATTCACACACAGACGTACTTACTCACACTCACTCACACACACACAGTCCTACCCTGGGGTTTTGCCAGCCTGCCTCACTTACCAGACAAGCTTCAGAGCAGTCAGAGGTCCCACCGTGCCTGAAGATTGACACCTGACTGTCCTTTGACCCCCACCACCCCACCCCTACCCCAACCACAGCACATCACCCCTAAAACTGTATACACCGGGTCTGGTTTGTACCAAGCACAGTGGATTCTAAGGAAGTGACGTCGTGGTGATGGACACCTGCTGTGGGGAAACCAGCTTGCGTTTAATAAAGGCTTCTTTGCCTCACTTCCCTGCATCCAGCTACTTTCCTTCTTGGCCGTGCTGTCTTTCTTCCTCTCTGTAAGTAAACCACTGTTCAGCTTTCCCTTGCTACTGAAGACCACCCTGCTTCTGCCCCAGGAGATCCCCCGTCTTAGGAGAATAGTTATTCTGCCCAGGAACCTAGAAGCCAGAGACAGGGCAGACCCACTTGAAGCCACTGCAGACCCACGCCTCCTCTCTCCACTGGTGCAGTTTCTCCTGCTGTAAAGTTTGTGCTCAATACCAATGCTACCCTGCCCCTCCTTGCATCCTAAAAGATTCGGGGGACACTGCATTTGGTTTTGAAAAGGCTCAGGTGCTTGAAGGACATTATAGAAAAGTAACAAGGCAGAAGTGCCTTCTGGGTAGAGCCAGGGGTTAGCGTTCTATGACTTACAATTAAAGCCATTTAATATTTATTGTTACTGTTGAGAGGTGTTTGCTAATTTCTCTGTTATTCATCTTAGAGATTTGCTGGTTTACTAAGATAATATTTTATTCTGACCTCATTTTTTCACAAATTCTTCAACTGAGATTTATTCTATCCCAAGCTGCAGCCCTTATGCACACTTTCCGTCCCCTTCTGTATGTAATACTCCTGTAATATCTCTGGCACTGTTGTGGTAGTCTCTATTGCTTTAGCAATATTTGAGTCATGAGTTGCTTTAGCTTATACCTATCTGGAAGGACTTTATTTCTAGTTCAATTTTGTGCTGCTGTGTATATATGATGTGTGTAAGCATACATATCCTAAGGAGCCTATGTGGAGGTCACAGGACATCTCTATAGAGCCCTCCTCTCCTTCTGTCTTTACAGGACTCAGAGAATAGAATTTACACAGTCAGGCTTGTGCAGCAAATGCATTGCCCACTGAGCTGTCTTGTTGGTCCTACCCTTTGACTTTAAAGGATAGCTAACTTTAGTGGAGGGGGTGATCTTGGTTAGCCGTTACTTCCCGTCAGGATTTAGACTATATCAGTCTGTGCTCTTCTGCCTTTAGAGTTTCTGGTGGGAGGTCTGTGGTTACCCCAGTGTTGGCCCTTGTGCCTTGAGGCTTTCCATAGTCTGTTTTTGTTCTGCACTCTCGTCATCTTAAGTACAGTACAGAGAGGTTCTTTTCTGCCCTCCTTATTGGATATTCTAAAATACCTCCCTTATTCGGATGTCCCTTAAGTCTGTATCTCATGCCCCTTCTTTTACACCACAGACTTGTAGGTTTCATCTCTTAATCGCATCACGGGGCCTCGCATGTTGAAGTCGTGATTAGCTTTTCAGTTATTGCTACCTGTTCTAATGACCCATTTCAATCCCTGGTGTTCTTTCTTTTGTCTTCTTATTCTATTGGTGGTGTTTCCATTGGGTTTCTTGATTTTATTTATTGAGCATTCTGATTTCAAGATATTCCTTTTTCATGATTTTTCAGTCCTCTGTAGAATTTCTTATCCAGGTTGCTAAATTTCTTGTCCATATCTTGACTTGATCCCATTTGCTTGTCTGAATACTCTTTGAGGTCACACAGCTTTTTAAGACAAGGCTTTACACTTGAATGCTAGTGGCTGGCGTGTCTGCCACTCCATTGTCTTTGGGTTGAGTTACCGAAGAGCTGTGAGCTTGTCCGGGAGTTGTATTTTGTGTCGCTGTGTGTCTAGCTTTTCGTGTTTCTTGCATTTCTATGCTGCAGTTTGTGTCTCCAGAAGGATGAAAACCCTTCTCTGGAGGCCTCGATCCCCAACACCACTTGGAAAACAGAAAGCAAACGTCAATAATAGCGATAGCATCAAAAAACGGATATAGACAATGAAAACCAAGAAAAGGTAACTGCTATATTATTAATAACCATAGAAAATAAAAAGGCAAAAGATGGAGAATAAACCATGAACCTAAAGATCAATAAGTATAAATAAAAAAATACTACTAATAGAATAAGTCAGGCATGGTGGTGGGTATCCTCCCTCCCTTCCTTCCTCTCTCCCTCCCTCCCTCGATGCAGACAGACCCACTTTACCTGGATTCCCCCAGGCAGGTACTTTTCCCTCCTCCGGAACCAAGGATCCTGGATCTTCTATTGTCTCATAAGCAGCAGTATTTATAGCCTGGACCACCCAGAGGTTTGTCCATCTGACCCAGAAAATCCAGGACAAAGAGGTCTTCCTTCTCTGTATCTGACAATGAGCAAAATTCAGAACCAAATAGTAATTCTGCTTTGTGCACATAACCCGTGGACCCGCTTGGATGCATTCACTACACATGACCTCGTTGTCATGAGATTTCTCTGAACCAGACCTCTTGCTCTTCGATGCTGGTTCATTTGCTCACGACAGCCAGGCTTTTCCTGGCCAATGTGTTCCCGCCTTCCAAGCCCTCTCTGTCCATCAGCTCACTTAGAAAGCCTACCTTTTAGGAAGTGCTACCCATAATAAATGATCAAGAATATTAGTCCATCTCCCTGCATGAGGAGATGCTGCACTGTGGAAGAACAGGCTTGGAGGACTTGCCCTGCTGAGAGAGAAAGTGAAGAAACCCATGAAGTGACCAGAACATGCAGAGCCCTGTTGAAACATCCCTCCTGGCAAGGACAAGTGCAGAAAACAACAAAAGGTAAGTCGCAAAGGGAACACCGGCTTGTGAGACTTTCCGACACATGTGAGCTGCCGCCAGCACCAAAACCCTGAATTCTCAGAACAAGGAAGAGCAAAGGGGGTGGTACTCCACACAGAGACCCTGGTAGACAGAGGTCTGGCAAGCAGCAAAGCCCATGGACTCCCACAGCTCCTGCTGCCTTCTCTGCTGTCAAGGAGAACACATAAACAGAGCTCAGCTCTCCATCGTTGTAGTAGTGAGGGAACGGAAGCCTAAAATACGGTATTTAAAAAAGAAACTATTTTAAAAATTGCCTAGCTGAAGTTAGTTCAAGTTCCCAAGCCCTGATAAACGGAAAGATGGAGGTTCCAGAGGCCGAGATACCAGAGTGTGCTTTCCTGACTTTATTCAAAGGAATGTCTTAGTTAGAGTGACTATTGCTGTGATGAAACACATGGCCAAAACAACTCATGGAGGAACGGTTGGTCTATTAGACTTACACCAAAGGGAGTCAGAACAGGAGTTCAAACAGGGCAGGAACCTGGAGGCAGGAGCTGATGCAGAGGCCGTGGAGGGTGCTGCTCACTGGCTTGCTCCTCATGGCTTGCTCAACCTGCTTTCTTATAGAACCCAGGACCAGCAGCCCAAGGATGGCCCCACCCACTATGGGCTGGGCCCTCCCCCACCAATCGCTAATTAAGAAAATGTCCTACAGGCTTGCCCACAGCCTGGTCTTACAGAGACATTTTCTCAGTTGAGGCCCCCTCCTCTCAGATGACTCCGGCTTGTGTCAAGACGGCATAAAACTACCCAGCACAAGACATAAGAAATCAATTATTTTTTTAATGTATAGTTTAAATTAATATGCATTCTGGATAAATTGATGACAGGTTATTAGAGGCAGTTGGGACTTCGAAGTAAGAGATAAAAAGTCAAAGTTAACCACTGGGATCCAGGATGGATAAACCAAGTAAAGAGGGAGCTAGAGGAACATAAGGTCAGAAAACATACTTATAAACGGGTTGGTGGGTGTCTTCCAGGTATCCAACACGTGCTTGAGAGTATCTGGTGCTGTGGGATCTTGTGTGTGCTGTGGCCTCTGAGACACAATCCTGTAAGTTGTAGGCAACTAGTAGAAGTGTAAGCTGCTCATACCCAGAGGTACAGTGACTGCGCTGGCTAATTTTCTATGTCAGCTTGACATGAGCTAGAGTCATCTGAGAGTTGGGGGCCTCAATTAGTAAAATGGCTCCGTAAGACCGGGTTGCACACAAGCCTGTAGGGGTTTTGTCAATTACTGACTGATATTGGAGGGCCTAGCCCATGGTGGGTGATATCATCCCTGACTGCTAGTCCTGGGTTCTAGAAGAAAGCAGGCTGAGCAAGCCATGAGGAGCAAGCCAGCAAGCAGCACCCCTCCATGGCCTCTGCATCAGCTCCGGCCTGCAGGTTCCTGCCCTGCTTGAGTTCCTGTCCTGACTTCCTTCAGTGATGAACAGTGATAAGGAAGTATAAGCCCAATAAACCCTTTCCTCCCCCAGCTTGCTTTGGTCATGGTGTCTTATCGCAGCCATAGTAACCCTAAGACAGAGTTCAATCTATTTCCTTTCTCCAGTTAATAAAGCTGGTTTCTCAGTTGTTTTTTTTTCTTAAGCATATTTGTGTCAGTATTCCTAATGAGCTGTGTATGTGTCAGCTCTTCGGATTTTCCTTCTAACCAGTTGTATTATATCTTATTAGTTCCCTCATGAATCAGTGAATTAAATAAATGTTTGGCCTATGTTTATTTTACATCCATAGAAGTTTTCTTTTTTTTCCTTTAAAAATATGCTCTGGCCTGTTGAGAATTTGGGGGACACAGTTGGGAGATGGAGTGTTGCTGATGTGTCGCGAAAACACAGTCATGAGGACGCCGTGAGCTGTCAGCCCAGGAGGCACCTGAGCAGTGGAGGGGTGACAGCTTCCTACTGCGGTGACAAATAACAAATTAACTGTAAAGAAGATAGACCGTTTGGGCTCACGGTCCGGGAGGTTCCTGTCTGCAGGTGTGCAGGGTTTGAACGAGAACTGTCCCCCATGGTTACATGCATCTGAACACTCGGTCCTCAGTGGGGTAGCACTGTTTGGGGGGTTATTAGGAAACTGAAACACCCCTGAATGAATTGCAATACTGGGGGCGGGCTTTAAGAATTTACAGTCTCACTGGGTGTTGGCAGCGCACGCCTTTAATCCAGGTACTCGGGAGACAGAGGCAGGCAGATCTCTGTGAGTTTGAGGCCAGCCTGGTCTACAGAGCGAGTTCCAGGACAGCCTCCAAAACAATACAGAGAAACCCTGTCTGGGGAACAAGAAGAATATACAGCCTCATCCCACCCCCCAAGTTCATTCTCTCTGCTCTGTGTCTACAGCTGAAGATGCATCTCCCAGCCTCCTGCTCCTCCAGCCAAACTTGCCACTGGCTGCCACGCCCACCACCACCACCACCATGGTGGACTCCGCCCTTTGGAGCCCAATAGGTAACTGATCTACAGCTGAACTCGTGGATGGTACAAACTAAACTAAGCAGGAAGAGTTCTGACTTGGGCTTGGGAATGGCAGAAAGCCACAGAGGCGGCTGGGGTACAAAGACAGTCATGTTCGGAGATTAGGAGAAGTGACAATTCTACGCCTCTTATTAAAGGCGTTTGAAATCCAAAATTCTGGAGTTATACTACAGATAAACTTCCTTTTAATTAAATTGGGGTCAATCTACCAGGAAGATACTTTTAAATTCAAGTTTTCAACCAATAAGCCAGAAAGCTATGACCCCTGGGCAATCATCCACCATCCTGAGGATACTCATCGCAGGATAGTCTGGAAAGCAGACCCCAGGAGGAGAGGGGAGAGCTCTAGAGAGAACATACTGATGTGTTAGCATGATCCAAGAAATAAGAAAAAGAGTTGCAGAGGGCCAAAAATAAAGGAACTCGCTGTGGGAGAAAGCAAACCCATCACTCAGCACTGACAGGACATGAACATCTGTAACTCAACCCCCTCCCCCCCATTCTCAAGGTGCCGTATACTGAACGTCTCCCTGCAAGAGAAGTGCTGTTCCTAGTCTCTTTTGCTGGAGCTCTGCCAATTCATCTGCTCAGCTCCTCCCTGTGCTCTGGTCCCTGGCCACAGAAAGGCCGGACACAGAGCTAAGAAACAGGGCTTATGAGCTAATGTGAAACAAGGAAAGTCAAGGAACAACTAGGTGGGCTATTTGGGCAGCGGTACCACAAAGTGCGACGGCCGGGGAATAGACTTGAAGCAGTTGTTGTTTAGGTAGTTACAGGTCTTATGCACTTACTGTCGTAGGGTTTCTATTGCTGCGAAGAGACACCGTCATCATGACAACTCTTATCCAGAATGTAGGGAAGGGAGCACAGCGAGGAGAGACTGGACCAAAGTGAGAGCAGAATCCAGCTGGGCAAACTCCAAGCTCTCCATCTCCGTGTCTGATGTGCTCCTAGCTCTTGGGCTGGCCCCACTCCCTCCCTGCTAGCAGCTCTTCTCAACAGGTACCCACGGCTCCAGCATCTCTAACATCTTGGGGTCTCTAAGGCAATCCAGGCTTCGCCTTCACATCTTCATGCAATGGCATCTCTAGACTTCCATTCAGGGACATCCCTGACACATGCCTGGCCTCGGTGGCTTTCCTTCATCTCGGGGGCAAATTCTGTAACCCCTTTCCTCTACCCTTAACTCCAGAACCATGAGGCTGAAGCCGCCAAGTTCCGCTGCTTGCTGGGGCTAGGACATGGCCCCCTTGTTCAATTGCGTCTTCACCAACTTTCCATTTTGATGGCTTCCTTTCGCTGCCTACGCTTGGCTGTTCTGTAGACCAGGCTGACCTCAAACGCAGAGATCCATCTGCCTCTGTCTTCCCAGTGCTGGTATTAAAGGCATGCACCACCACACCTGACTTTAAGTCCTTTTCACAAATTAGAAATTTACCTGGGTGGGATCTTGTCCTGAGGTCACCACTTGATGGGGGAAGTCCTTCTGTGTACATGTTTGTCCTATTGGCTGACAAACAAAGCACTGTTGGCCAATAGGGAAGCAAGATAGGTGGGACTAGGAGTCAAGGAGGATTCTGGGAAATGTAGCCAAGAGTGGAGAGTCGCCATGTGATCCCAGGAAGAGAGGACGCATGAGGCTGTGTCCTCGGTAAGATAAGTTCTTGTAAAAATATATAGATTAGTAATTATGGGTTAATAACTAAGTCAGAGGTAGCCAATAAGAAACCAGAGAAAACAGCCAACAGCTTCATAGTTAATATAGCGCCCTGCGTGTTCATTTGGGACTGACGCGGCTCTGGGACCAGGCTGGTGGGAAGAATGCTCATTAACCACTCATTTATTGTATTTCTTAATGTGTTCATCTCTTTGAACATAGGACTTAGCTCTATTGTACTTCCTGGTGCTCCTTTTCTCACCAAATATTTTTCCTTGCTCAGCTTGTTCCTTTTCCTTATAAATCTTCATTAGAGTCAACACCAATAACCACACAGCAGAGTCAATACTAGGCTTTTTTTCATTTTTATTTAAATTAGAAATAAGCTTGCTTCACATGTCAATCCCAGCTCCCTCTCCCTCCCCTCCTCCCCCATCCCCCTTGCCAGACCCCCCCAGCTCCCCACCCAATCCCCACTCCGATGCCCAGGGAGGGTGAGGCCCTTCATGGAGGATCTCCAGAGTCTGTCATTTCATTCAGGGCAGGGCCTAGGCCCTCCCCCAAGAGTCCAGGCTAATACTAGGCCTTTAAAAAAGATTTCTTCTGACAAGAGAGTTAATCCAGAGCTCTTCATGTTAGACTCAGGCAAACTTGTCAGACACAGACAAAAGCAGCCTGTGTTATCCCCAAAATATCACTAGAATGTTCTCTAGGCCACATATGAATATCCTTCTCCTTCTGAAACCTCTCGAGCTTAGTACCCAACAGTTCAAATCATTCTCAGCACCACTGTCTTCTATGCTCCTACTAGTATGGCCCATCAAACAGTGCTTAAAGCCTTCCACTGCTTTCCCAACCATAAGTGCCAAAGTCCACATTCCCCCCAAACAAACACATGGTCAGGCCTGTCACAGCAATGCCCCAGTCCCTGATACAAACTTCTGTCTTAGCGAGGGTTACTGTATCTGTGAAGAGACACTATGACCATGGCAACTCTTATAAAGGAAAACATTTCATTGAGGTGGTGGCTTACAGATCAGAGGTTTAGTCCATTATCATCAAGGCGGGGAGCACAGCAGCGTGCAGGCAGACATGGTGCTGGAGAAGGAGCTGAGAGTCCTACATCTTTCAGGCAACAGGAAGTTAACTCAGCATCACACTGAGAGAAGTCTTAGCACAGGAGACCTCAAAGCCCGCCCCCACAGTGACACACTTCCTCCAACAAGGCCGCACCTCCTAATAGTGCCACTCCAGATAGGTTTATGGGGACTGATTACATTCAAACTACCACACTTACATACCTGACCCTGCAGATGTGTTAAATCTGCACAGCAATCTAGTTACTAAGTCCATTTTACAGAAGAGGAAGCAGAGGTATAGACTAGTCCATGGACAGTCACACTGCTGACTTCACTGAAGTCCAACAGGCCCCAGAAACAATAAGGCAAATGTCTAGATCATCTCCAACTAAGCTTTAGAAGTCATCATCACCATCATCACCATCATCATTGTGGTTATCATCATCTTGGTTATCATTATCATGATTACCGGAGCCATCCTTGTGGTAATCATCATTGTCATTGCCACCTATACAGCTCCGGGCATGTAACAGACACTATTGTTCTATTGCATCAAATATTCACAATTACCTTTTGCACGCACATGCGCACACGATGGGGCTTGGGGTGCGAAACAGAGTCTCCTTTAGGTAAGAGGCTTGTTTTGTTTTCCATTTGTGTTGCTTTGTTCTTTTTAAGGTAGTTTAACTTCGTAGTTCAGCCTGGCCTACATACCATTGGTCCAGCCCTTTGGCCCAGTTTGACTGGCTTAACCATGTCATTCTTCGAGAAGGTGACCGAGGCACAGAGGGGCTCAACCGCGTTCTCAAGATCCACAGCTGAGTCTGTGCTCAGGCAGGGGGCCCCAGGTCTGCACTCCTGGTGTGCTGCCTTCAGGAGGCGTTTGTCAGCTGGCATTCCTGCACCCCTGTGCTGCTCTGCAATTTACTAGGTGGTCTAGCCTTTGCTCAGTTACTCACTCGGTCTCTCCTCTGTAATATGAAGATAACAGGCCTCCGTACCGTAGTGGGGGATTAGATGAGCAAAAGCAGGGAAAATGCTGGATTTGTCCTCAGCACCTGGCACCTGTGGAGAAATGGTAACTGTCATCAGACCGTGCCATATGAAAGAATAAGAAAGGGTTGTAGTAGCTATAAGCATAAGGTCCTGCCTGGAAACTAGAATAGACTAGAACGTCGGGGCCTGTAAACTCCGTGGAACCCAGACATCCTTGGTGAGGTTTCTGCCATCAGCTACCAGCTGGGATCTCAACTCCTAGCCTGGTGCACACGAGTGACTGAGGAGCTCTAGCTCTGAGATGCATGAGGGGAGCCTGTAGTCTTCAGCTTCCCTTTGCTGTCCATCTTACACGTCTGCTGTCCCTGGAAGGAAGGCACAGTCCTATTAACCTTGCAGTTCAAGAAGCATATCTGCAACCGGACATGCACTGCTTGCATCTCTGCAAACTCCAATGGCAACAGAAAGGAAATCATCCAAGCAATTGCGCCTGGCGTGAGCACCAAGGGCAGCTCTGAAACCATGGGCATTCTGGGTTGAAATGTCCTTAAGAAAACATTGTTCAGTGTGTGTGTGTGTGTGTGTGTGTGTGTGTGTGTGTGTGTGTATGTTTGAGAGACAGACACAGAGACAGGCAAAGACAGAGACAAGAGTGAGTGCTGGATATGAGAACATTCATCAATAAATGTAGAAAACTGGCTAATTATACTCGGCTCTTCAGAAGCAAACAGAATGAGCCCTTTTTGAAATTATCTTCTAATGAAAGGGAACCGGCTGATAATGTTCCATTAAACAGTCCTGTTGCCAAGCCACCTTCTTAATATCTACACCCATAGATTTATACTGCTTTCAGACTTGGTCAGAGATGGTTTGGTTTTGTTTTGTTTTGTTTTGTTTTGCAGCACAGAATGGTTAATGCAAGGAACTCTCAAGTGTCCAAAGAGCTGAGAATAAGCAAACGTGAGTGCTCAACCGTGAAGAGTCATGAGTTCAGCCTCCCTCCATCAAGGCTTGGAGAACACCGTGGAGGAGCAGTCATGAGGAATGTAAGATCTGGAGGACTGCTGTGGAATGCTGTCTTTTAGACATGACATGACTGGTGCACACATCGACTCCAGCAGCTCTAGCTGACTGGGAAAGATCGAGACCGTCAGAGTCCCAGCATAGATGGGTAAAAGGCTCACAACCCACCCCTGGCTGATGGTGATGAATGAGAGAGAGTCACCTTTCGCTGACAGCATGACCATTTGTAGCTTGCCTATGCCCCATTGGATGGCCCCATATCCATGCATTTAGGATCAGCACTGATTATAGTTGGGGAGTAATGAATAATAACAGTACTTTTTTGAAGAGGACAAAGGTTGGAGGGTGGTGATTTGGTTGGTTCCAGGAGGAGCTAGAGGGGAGTAGTGGGGAATGAATAAGATCAAAGTATAAAGTATACAAAGTATACATTGTATACATGCAGGAAATGTTTAAAGAATACATTTAAAGTACTATGTCTTATGAAGCAAAGACTGTAAGCTTAAAGAAGAAAACGGGCTCCCAAAAACCTATCTTAGACTACCCCACTTTGTTCTTATATTGTACTATCTGAAACATCTTAGTTTCTTTAAATGATGAACTTTAATTTGACTAACTTTCCCCCCATTGCTGCAACAACACAGATGTCCTTAAAAGCTAAATGGAAAGTCCGCATTACTGTTAGTGGCTGCTCAGGGAACTTGCCCAAGTCATGAAGCCCCTCACCACTCTTTTTTCTTTTATGCACAAAAAACACATCCTGGTTAACAGATTCGAGTTAGCAAGAGCAGTTAGCAATAAGCAAAACCCAAAACGCAGGACTGGTACACTTAGAGACTTTCCTGGATCCCAAACCTGTGGACCAGGTCTCCAGAAGATTAGGTCATTGTTTCTCTCTGGGCAGGTGTTGGGGCCTACATGCCAGGCTTTAAGGTTAGGATGCTGTCTCCAACATGGTGTTAGTTGTGCTGAAGTCTGGGGATCTGTTACACCATGAGAGTTAAGCAAGTTAAATAACTGCCCTAAATATTTGAAATCCCAGTCTAAACTTCTTTAAATTCCCAGAATGTCTTCCTCTAGTTGTATTTAGTGAAAAAGTTGCATTTAATAAGACAATAAATTAATTAGGTTTAGAAGAAACTAGTTTCACAGCTGAAAGTAGGAATGTGGAACCATGTCTCTATCCCCTCAATGCTGACAGGAGGGTAGATGTGAGTTCAAGTCCAGCCTGGGCTACATAGCTCTGAGCCAGCCGGGGCTACAGTATAAAATTGTGTCTAAAAAAGAAAGGAAGGGAAGGGAGAGAGGGAGGGAGGGAGGAGGAAGGCTGGCAGGAAGGAAGGAAGGAAGGAAGGAAGGAAGGAAGGAAGGAAGGAAGGAAGGGAGGGAGGGAGGGAGGGAGGGAGGGAGGGAGGGAGGCAGGCAGGCAGGAAGGAAGGAAGGAATGCCAACATCATAATGAATACGTATACACTGACTGTACTTTTGTATCTCATACGTACAGTGATCCCAGCATAACATGATCAATAAAGACTGACATCAGAAAGAAGTTCCTATTCCTATATGAACAAATCCAGAGATAGCTGTCCCTATTTGTAGTCAACACTGTGAACAAATAAACGAACAGAGTACCTAGCCTCCGGATCGTGAGCCGCTACATGTGATCACGTGCCGGTCTCAATGTGAAACCATTTGTTATGTCATAAATTTGCTGAGTCCCAAGCCTCTCTGTGCTGTTGGCCCTGCTGTTCTAGCTTCATTTGTGTCGTTGTGATGTAACACCATAATAAGACGCAATTCTATTCCAGGTTGCAATCCCTTACTTCAAGGAAGTCGCCGTGGCAAGAGCTTGAGCCCACGGGCTGGAGACATGGCTCAGCAGTCAAGGGCACTGAATGCTCTCCCAGATGACCAGAGTTCAATTCCCAGCAATTACATGTTAGCTTACAACCCTCTGTAACTCCAGTTCCAGAATGTCCTACCCCCTCTTCTGACCTCCTGGGGCGTGGTATACATGTGATACATAGACACACATTCAAGCAAACGCCTACATACATAAAATAATTTTTAAAAATTTTTTCAGACCTTCAGACAGCTGCTTACACTATGTTCACAGTCAAGAGCAGATAAAAATGAATGTGCCCATACTGTCTGCTTGCTTAATATTCAGCCGGCTTTTTATACTCTTATACAGTTCAGGGCCCAGCATTGGGAATGGTACTGTCTGCAGTGGGCTGGATTGGTTAACAGTCTAGACTGTCCCCACAGACAGGCCCACAGGCCAGTCTGATCTAGATGATTCCTTACTGAGCTTCTCTTCATGGGTGACTCAGTTGTGTCAGGTTGAAAGAACTAACCAGCACGCATGCCCTAGCCCACGCCCGGTAATTATCCTCCCCTGGCTTCTTCCTTCTGTGACATTACTAACTTTCTCTCAAGCTCTCAAGTATATGCTCTTTACTCTGGTAAGTCTAATATGCTTAGATCTGCTTGGTGTGGTTTTGCTTTCGGGTAGTCTTTGGTGACAGGACAGTCTATATTCCACAGAAGAAGAAATGCACCCAAACACCTTCAGCTGTTTTCTTGAAGAGCAGGTGTGAAGCCAGCTGTAGCTAACTTGGACTCTTCCAGTCTGTCTGCTAATTTCTATATTTGGGCATACGTGCTACACTAGATATAGGACACAGACTTGAATCATATACTCTCAGAGGTTCATGTGCAAACAACTTTAAAAGGCATGGCAGCGTTAAAAAATGGCAATCTGTAAAAGCAACAGGAATTTGAGTTCTTAAATCAAATGAAAATGTACCGCCATCTGCTCTTCACAGTGACACAGCGATAAAATGCATAGATACATCTCGGGCCATAGGAGAGTTTCCCAAATGAGTTTTAAAAACAGATGCAAACAAACAAGAGCTGAAGTCTAAGTGCTGACTGACAGCAAGAAGGAAACTCAGTTTTCCAGACAATCATATGAAAATCTTAGAAGCCTTCTAGGCCGTAGCAATGTGACCTATAACTGTAGTCCTGGGGGCTGCATATAGTTATTTGGAAACACAAAACTCAGCATTAAAAAAGCAAAAGCAATCGTTACAGACTCATTGACAATGCTTCAGAATGAAGCATGGTGAAGAGACTCATAAGGGACACAAAAGGAGTGTGAGTTATATCAGAAATCTGTGTGTCTCTGTGTCTCTGTGTCTCTGTCTCTGTGTCTCTGTCTCTGTGTCTCTGTCTCTCTCTGTCTGTCTCTGTGTCTCTGTCTCTTTCTCTGTCTCTCTCTCTCTCTCTCTCTCTCTCTCCAGCCTACCCCACATACACACATCAACGACTATGAGGAGACATTGCCCATATCAGCCTGTGGAATCCTCCTGTAAGGAGGTAACACTGCATTCCAAGCAAACTGCAGAAGGGAATTTCAGGAAAAATCAGAGGAAAGCAAAGCTACTGAGTTTGCTTCCTGGAGCTAAAGGGGAGTGCAAGCTTCGGGTTTAAGCACAGGTGGAGAGTGGGACAGAGGGATGGTCTTACTTAGGGTTTCTGTTGCTGTGAAGAGACGCCATGGCCACAGCAACTCTTGTGAGTCATTTCATTGGGACTGGCTTACAGTTTCAGAGGTTTAGTCCATTATCGTGATAGCAGGAAGCATTCGAACAGACACACTGCTGGAGAAGTAGCTGAGGGTTCTACATCTGAGCTAACACCACCAAACAAGAGTCAAGAACGTTACCCATTGTAGTGATGTATTCGCCCCAGCAACTGTAGCACTGACCACACCTTTTGTGCATGGTCACGGGTGCCACCGTGACCAGTTAAAAGGAAAAGGATCAGGGGTCTGAAACCCCTTTGGGTCGTGGAGAGCATCGGGGAGCAGGGTCTGTCTCCTTGGAGCAATTACTTATTGTTTTCTATGTAAGTTATTTACTAATAAACTCTACTTCAATTATACTGGGTCTGGCGAATACTAATTTCCACATCTTCATCTGGCACTCACATGGGTAGATTTAGCCAACCAGCTGCACAGAGCACAGCTCCCCTGGGCTTCCTGTGTGCCAAGGGCAGGAAATACGTCAGCATGTATGTTTGCCCCTGGTTGGATGCAGCTGGCAGATACACAGACAGGAAATATGTCAAGATGTGTGTTTGCCCCTGATTGGACCTGATGGGGAATACGGTGAGTTGTGGGTTTTGCCTTTTTAAGCGTCTGTAAAACATGACTCCTGGCCATTTTTTGGGAACCCAGGTATGGACCTGGCCAATTCATCCTCCTGGTCAGTATTTAATTGAAGCATGACTCAAATTTGGCTTTAAATTGTGGTAGTGGTCTTATTCTCGACCAGTGGGATCAATGATAATCAAAAGAACAAACAAACCTGCCAGACTAAGGGGTTTTCAAGGGTTGGAGGGTTTCCAGAGGAATTTTGGTTACATAGGAACTTGGCTGAACATTTTTAAATTGTTTGGCAGAACATCTTATTATCAGGGTATTTAAGGTATTAGCCAAACTCACCTGGGTGGGGAGCGTGTCAAATTCCAGAAACAGGTTAAAGCATGGTCAACTTGAATTTTGCAGCAAACAGAAATGAACTTGTTCTGTTCTGTACTTTTGTATCTTAAGGAAGGAACGGTTTCCTTCCTTAAGATGGAGTCAGGTAGTATATCACTGGAGTGGCAGGCCACAGGAAGAGAGAAGACGCTGAAACTAGCTGGAGCATTTGAAACCCCAAAGCCCACCCTTAGTGACACACTATCGCCAACAAGACTACAACCCCTAATCCTTTAAAATAGTGGCATATCGGATGCCTCTGACCTCTGCAGTCAGCGTGTACAGGAGCACAAACCCTCACACAGCCAGCCAGATACACAAACACACATACGCATAAAATCTCCAATCTATGTAAGAGCTTTGTGAGCTATCGTTTGCTTTTTTTTCCTCTCTTAAGGCATTTGTGGGCTGGGCGGTAGCTCAGCTGGTAGAGAGAAAACATAGAGCTCTGGGTTCTACTTCAACAACTCAATGTGTTGCGTGCGACGATGCCGGCCTGCAATCCTGATGAAGGCAAGAGGATTAAAGTTCGGAATCGTCCCACGACACTATATAAGAGCCTGTCTCGCCGGGCAGTGGTGGTGCACGCCTTTAATCCCAGCACTCGGGAGGCAGAGGCAGGCGGATCTCTGTGAGTTCGAGGCCGGGCTGGACCGACAGCCTCCAAAACAATACAGAGAAACCCTGTCTCGTAAAACCAAAAAAAAAAAAAAAAAAGAGCCTGTCTCAAAGTAAAACAGAGTTTCCATTTGTTAAGTTACGCCGTGTCTTAGCTGGGGGTTTCTGTTGCTGTGATAAAAAAAAAAAAAAAAAAAACACCAGGACCGCAGGAAACTTGAGGGGATGAAGGACTTCCAGTAACTGTCCATCACTGATGGAACTCAGGGCAGGAACCGAAGCGGAGGCCATGAGAGGGTGCTTCTTACTGACTTGCTCCCCATGGCTTACTCAACCTGCTTTCTTACCCCACCCAGGACCTGCCTGGAGGTGGCACCACCCTGAGTGAGCTGGACCCGCCCACGTGAACCGCTAATTGAGAAAACGCGCTACACATTCCACTACGGATGGGATTTACAGGGCCATTTTCTCAATTGACAGCTCCTCTCCCCCGAATGGCTCCATCTTGTGTCAACTTGACATAAAACTAACCAGAACACACTGTAATGCGACTTCATGAAATGCCTCGTTAGATTTAGGGATGATAAAGGAACCAACGCGGTTAAAGCTGGGGCTTTAACCGTTTTCCGGATCAGGGCCAGCGGTGTGTGTCCGTGGAGAGACGTGGGGGCATCTTACACAGCTTAGGATCCTTGGTTGGGGGCTCAGTTGTCTCCCTCAGCTGCCTGGTCCCCTCCGGCCCCACTGAACCATGTAGGATGACATTGCCACGGAATGGGGACACTGTGAGGAGCCGAGCGTGACGGTGCCTGCCTGCTTTCCAGCCCTCGGGAGGCAGAGGCAAGAGCATGGGGAGTTCCGGGCTTATGGAGTCACATAGCAACACCTTGTCTCAAAAATTAATTACTAATTGAAGTAAAAGGAGAGTCCAGAGGGACAGATGCTGGGAGGTGGCGCCTGTAATCTATATGGCAGTCCCACCCCTGGCACATGGAATACTCTTGTCACCATTGTCGTCTTCCGAGAATGAGAACTGTGTTGTGGTGAATGGGTTAATGACAGCGGCCGCCTCAGCTGATTCTTTTGTGGACCGTGCACTAGCCAGGATTGTATGCATCTTACTTAAATAAACTCGTTTACATTCACCCTGTGGGCTCTTGGGAGAAAGGCACTCTGACCCTTCTTTTACAATAAGAAATGGAAACATTTTCTTTTTGTTGTTGGGTTTTTGTTTGTTTGTTTGTTTTGAGACACGGTTTCTCCATGTAGCTTTGTAGGCCAAGCTGGCCTGGAACTCACAAAGATCCACCTGCCTCTGCCTCCCGAATGCTGGGATTAGAGGCGTGCCACCACAAACCGGCTTGGAAACATTTTCTTAATTGCCAGTTAATGTAGGAGGACCCAGCCCACTGTGGGTGGTACCATCCCTAGGAAGGTTAAGTCTGGGCTGTAAAAGAAAGATAACCAAGCAAGCCAGAGGGAGCAAGCCAGTAAGAGGCATGCCCCTGTGGTCACTTGTTTCTGCCTCCAGGTTCCTGCCCTGACTTCCTTCAATGATGAGGTGTGACCCGGAAGCCTAAGATGAAATAATACCTTTTCTCCCCGAACTGCTTTCAGTTGTGTGGCCTCATCACAGCCACAGAAAAGCAAAATGGCACAGAGACTCTGATTCTCTTCTAATTCTCATCACACATCACATTGTCCCGCACTTCCTGCTTGGCGTGCTTAATCGTCCACACGAGGAACAAACTGGCCAAATTTGTAGCTACAATTGGGATGCCTTGTACCTGACAGGACTCTGTTTCCGGGCCTGGAGTACAAGTCACCATCCGGCGCTGAGCAAGAGGTGTGTTTGAGTTGCAGAACAGAGAAGAAACTTCAGTCCTTGAAATGCACTAGGAATATGTGCTCTTGTACATTCTGATTTGGTTGATTCGTTTTCCTCAGCATGTTTAACGCACATGACACATGTGGGGGAGAGGTGGTTTTACCTTGCAATCCCTGAACAACCCACACTTCTTTGTTGGATGACAGAGGGATTTGAAAACCGGTGCAGATGAGCTGTCAGCAGCCCTGACTGGGCCCTCCAAGACAGACTTACCAAACTGGTTCTCTCCTCCCTCCCTCCCTCCCTCCCTCCCTCCCTCCCTCCCTCCCCCTCTCCCCCTCCCCTCTCTCTCCAGAGCACCCTTCAAACCCTGTAAACATTTTCTTTCCCTCCTGAGTGCTATTTCCCCCACTGCTTTCTTAGCCAGAGTGTGGAAAACATGCTAGTTTTTGTTTTTCCCCCCAAAGCCTGACCCTGCTCTCTCATAGAAGTCAAAGCAAACCCCAAAGCCCAGGTATCAAAATAGAAAAAGAAACAAATTTTTTAGAAGAACAGGAAGTTACTCTGAACCTGAACCTCCATGTTCCCCGAGCTGGAGATACCGCCCAGAGCTGCCAGCAGTCTGGGGAATTCCCCACAGAGTCCCCCACCCAGGGGAAGCCTTTTGAAGCAGAGCTGGAGCTCATTAAGAAGAATGTTTAAGACAGGTTTAAACAGCAGGTTAATAGAAAGATGGCAGCTTGGGGAATGATGAGGCATTGCCCAAGAAGGGTGTGGCCCTCACAATAAAGACACCCCAACACACCAAAGTGTCTTAGTATCAATGGTATATCGAAAGCTTTGGAAACTGAATTGCTCAGTTTGCTTTTAAGGCAAACCCACCCCACCTCCCGACCGTCTCTTTCCCCTTGTATAGATAGGTGACATTAGAAGCTGTCTCCAGCAGTACCTTGGATAGAACTGTATCTTACAAGAGAAAAGCATGGCTCACAGAGGTTACACAGGGGGAGCCTTTCGCTGTAGATGGGTTCTACTTAGAGTCCTAGAGAACTGAAGCTGTGTGTGGTTGAGTGCCTTCTAGACAGTGACTTCCTTCCAGATGTCACAAGAGGCTTAGCTGCTTCCATTTTTAATGGGTTTGTGTGTGCGTGCATATGTGCATGCATGTTCACCTGTGTGTGCATATTCACATGTGTGTGCATATTCACATGCCTGTGCATGCATGCTCACGTGTGTGTATGCATATTCACATGTGTGTGCATGCATGTTCACCTGTGTGTGCATATTCACATGCCTGTGCATGCATGTTCACCTGTGTGTGCATATTCACATGCCTGTGCATGCATGTTCACCTGTGTGTGCATATTCACATGCCTGTGCATGCATGTTCACCTGTGCATCTTGTGCACAGTTTGGAGGTTGGTGTCTTCCTTTGTTGCTCTTTGACATTATTCATTTTGAGGCATGGTATCTCAGTCAAACCTAGAGCTGGTTGCTGGAGCTAGTCTCATAAACCAGTCTACTCCAGGGACACCTTGTCTCCCACTTCTGAGGCAACCATGCCTGTTCCACATCTGCTTGGGGTCTGGGGAGCCAAATCTCCATCTCTTGCTTGTTTTGCAAACATTTTTAATGCTTAGAGATCTCAGTAGACACACTTCCATCTCTGAAGTTGCTGTACCTAAGAGTTTGAAGAAATCAGTTATAACTTCACACAAGAATATCTTAAATGAAATGTTAAAACTGTAAAAACATGTCTGAAATTTTGAAATTCAGTAGACAGGTTTTACCGCAGAACAAAGGTTTAAAAAGTCATTGAACTTCGAGTTAGAATAGTAGAAACTATTCTGTCTATAGCAAGTGGGAGCTGGAGAGACGGTTCAGCAGCTAAGAACATGTTAACAGCTCACCTCGGAGGAGTATGATGCCTTTTCCTCCTTTCCTCGGGCACCTGCAACTCACGTGCACACACCCACAAACACGCATAATTAAAATATAACTAAATATGTAAAAGTTAAAAAGTCTGAGTAATATTAACCTATTCTACAACCCAGTGGTGAGTGAGGCATGGAGTAAAACAGTGTCTTCGAGGCGTGACGGACATCACACTCATAGTTGAGGGCAGCTGAGGTGGCCCACATGGGCCCTGTACAAGATCGGGCCAGTCAACATGCAAGCATTGATAAGGGAGGGGGCACAGGAGCCCCACCTCTAGGTGAGAAGCTAGTGACAGGAGCTAATGGCTGCTAGGGAGAGAAGGCTTAGCTTTCTTTAGGATGTGGTCCTGGTAGATTTACCATATGGTCCTGGTAGATTTACCATACTCGGGAATGGCCCCACACCACATACCAATGCATATGTGGGCAGTGCTATTGGATTCAATATGTTATTGAAATGAACCGAACTCAGAATCACAAGAATGAAGTTGGGAGAGGGGTGTGGGGAGGTGGACCCAGGAGGTAGAGTTCGGGAAAAGGGTGAACATGATAGAATACATTGTATGAACTTCTCAAAGAATACATAGAAATATATTTTAAAAGTTAATAAGGGCTTTGGTGCTAAGGGATAATACGAAAGGGACAGGCATAAAAGAGGAGAAATGGAATAGAAAAAAATACACGAGGGATTTATATCAACAAACTCTCCCAAATGTTGGGGAAAGCATCAATTGCAGATTCAACAAACACCAAGCAGAGTAAACACAAGGAAAGCCATGTCCAAGCAACCCTATCATGGCTCTCTTTGACCCCACCCTGTCACGCCCATGTGCAATCCACCACCCCAGGGTGTAGGCTGAACCTACTGCGTTAGTCTTTGTGTCCATGTGGCAAAGATTTGCCATAAACCACATGAAGGAAGAGATGCTGGCTTGGGCTTGTAGCTTCAGAGGGTCTGTCCATGGTTGATTGGTCCCATGAGATCGGGCAGGGTGCTATGGAAGCAGACCCATCTATCGGAGGACGTTTTGTCATCCCAGCCATCAGGAAGCAGGAAGTGGGTCTACTGACCAGGTACAACACTGGTAAAGCTTGCACATTCTTCCAAAGTGGGACCACCAGTTGGGGACCAAGCAGCCAGCATGAGCTTTTGGGGAACATTCCCTACTCAAACCAGAGCACCTGATTGTTTCCAATTAATAGAATACAGCAGAGCTAACAGAATGCGGCTTCCGTGACTGAGCGGCCAGCACCTGACCTCTTCTGGTGGCTGCCCTCCTCCCACTCCGCCCTTCCCTCTCTCCTCCCATCCATCTGCTTGTGTGCTGTCTCTGTGTCCTGGCCTCTCTGCTTGCTTGGCTTCGTGAGACAAGCTGAGATGTTGTTAAGATATTCTATGGAGTGGATCGTGGTACACCACACCTTTTCCACCAGGGGGATTAACACAGAGAAACTCATTTTATGAATCAGTGTCTACAAACTGCTGGGCTCCTGTTGGAATGGGGGGAGCCTTGTGCAGCAGAGATTCTCCTCCCCCTGGAACACAAGCACTCTGGATTCAGTGAGAGAAATGCTGGCAGCCCTCGGTGCGGCTGTTGTGCACCGTAAACCTACAGTGTCTCTTGTACAGGGTTAGCACATGTGCATCAGTCAGGGTCCAGGCCCAAAGAGAAAATAAAAAAAAAAAAATGACTTCAAAGAAAGATTTTTAACTTAGAAGGCTGAGAACTGAGAACTGAAAAACCGTGGAAGCTGGGACATCACAAGACAAATCACTGCAGGAAGCAAATTTACTGTCGCTGTGGGAACAAAGGGGAGGTGCTGTGTTTGCAAAATGCACGACCTGGAACCAGAGACCTGAGGAGGGATGCTAGTGGATCAGCTGATGCCGGTGTCTGGGCTGCACAGAGAGGTGATGTGTGAAGACCACAAGCAGATCAAATGGCGCTACAATGCCAGCGATGTTCCAGCCATCAGCGTGGAGAGGAAGGCCCCACGGAGGGAGATGCTCTAGGTATCAGCGTAGACAGGAAGACACCGCCGGGAATGCCACAGTGAAGAGAGAGAGCAAGGGCTCCTTCCAGCCCTCCCTTCTTTCTCTCGCACCAATATTATCACAACTTAGTAAATTTCACAGTCCAGCAAAACAGGGTGCAGGACGGAACCATGGGACTGGGACAGAAATTATTAACAACCACAAAACGAAAAAGCAAATCAAAATCCCAAGACCAAGACACACTGATATTTGATGCCTGAGGGGAAGGACCAACAGGACAGAGTTTCCAGACTTCATTCGGCCTGTATTTCCACTAGCTCTCCTTGAGAACCAGGAATGGATAGAAGAAGCTGTTCAGATGAGTGACAAATAACTTCAGGCCTTTTCACAGTGACGCCTTTTTCAAAATTAGGACCATCTCCAACATGCCTCACTGTTTTGTCCAGTCCCCCAGAAACCTTGTCTGAACCTTCACCTCTGAAGCTTAGACCCCAGGAACCTCCACCTCGGAACATCTACAAGCCTGGCAAAGAGCTTGCACTGAAAGCGGGAAGAGCCTGGCTGTGCCAAAGACGCAGCACGGACCTTGTGCACTTGAACTGGACCCAGGGTATTAAATTAATATTGCACTTAGGGCTTATCTGGTTTCCCTTGTCAACTACACAGGAGGTGCAGAGCAGAAAGCAAGAGAAAAGAAGCCTCATCATTCAGGCAGCGTGAAGAAAAAAAAGTTACCATGGAAAGAAAAAGAAAAGGAGAGGTACCAACAGGAAAGGAACTGACCGTCACCCAGAGCAGAACAGCAGCCTGCAGCGGGGAGGCACCCAGCGCAGCAAACCAGGGGTTTCAGAGGCACCGCTGCAGCCTGGCGGCATTCAGCAAGGAGTGGGGTTATAGTCTACCTGCCTCCTGTCTCTGGGGACGGTCATTTTTGCCATAAACTAGAACCACCATGCCTCTGTGTGTTTAGCACCACAGGCTGACATTCAGCCAATGAATCGCGGATAACCACATTGATGCCAAATCACAAAAAAAGTATCTAAAATTATGACTAATAAATGTTAGTGGAAAGCACAGAGGTATTGATGGCGTTTTGAAAAGTAACTCTTAAAATAACCACCGTCTATGGGCTGTGCTATGGAAGCTAGGACAGGCTTCTCCGACATGCTCTCTGGTGTAATAATGGCAAGTGTGTCCTGGGAGGAACCAGTTGCTTTTTGAGGCCCTGCTCCACAGAAAGGAATTCACGTCTGAGTAGGCGACCCTGGTCAAAAACCCATGGCTCGGGGTGCCATGGCCAAGCTATCGCTGAGGTTGTGACAGCTGCTGCTGTTCATTTGTTTTTGGTTTTCTTCAGAGACAGCATCTCATTGTGTAACCTTGGCTGACCTAGAAGTCATTGTGTAGACCAGGCTGACCTCAAACTCACAAAAGATCTGCCTGCCTTTGCCTCTCCAGTGCTAAGATTAAAGATGTGTGCCACCACACCCAGCTATTGCTAGTGGACATGATATACCTGTCAAATTGCCTTCCAAATATTTATATTTATGCCCATAGGTCAGAGCTACTATCTTCTTTGGCCAGAAAGGCTTTTTTTTTGCAGGGGGCCATGGTTACTGCAGACACTCAAAACTGGCCAAAATGCTGAGAATAACTGAATGCTGAAAGCAGAAACCAAAATGGGCCATCGCCTCCTCCCAGACTGCACAGAGAACATCACAGAAGAGGAGGTGGAGAGAATGTGAGAGCCAGAGGAGGGGTGGTGATCTGTGAAGTACTTCCTTGCAGGCATGACATGCTCATTATACTCTGATAGCCTGCTAAGAGGGGGCCCATTGACACTCTCTTTCAGAGCAGGAGAGGGAGGTAGCTGTGCTCTCCCCAAGGACATAAGTTAGTGATTGATAGGAGAGGGAGAGACTTTCTTCCGTAGTTTAACCACAGGTAAGGTGCCTGTGCTTCTGTAAATAATGCCCTCCATTCAAGTTCTTGTAAGCAACCCTAGCTAAATTCAGTAATTCACAATAAGGGAAAGAAGAAAGAAAGAAAAGTTAGGGAGGGAGGAGAAAGGGTTGTGTAGTTGCTGTCAAAGACTTGTTTCCCAGGTGGTAGCACCAGGAGATGGTGGGACCTTTAGGGGATGAGGCATACTGGGGGGTCTTTAGGTCACTGGTAGTATGACATATTCACACGCACCCTTGGTGACCCCTGAAGGCCTGATGAGATATTATTATAAAAGGTACAGGCCTGGTTCCTCCCACCCTCGTTCTGCTTCCTGAGTGGCCATGTATCTGTGCCACAATCCGTTTCCTCATCAATGCCATCCTCTGTGCCCTGTACCCTACTCATCTAGGACCCCTCACTACCATGGATAGAACAACCAGGGTAGCCTGCAAGAGTGAAGGCCAGGCAAGAGAAAAAGCCACTTTGCTCCCTCCACGACCTTTTATCTTGACCTCTACCAGGCAGTGTAGACCACAAGTCATGTGGATCACTCCTACATCAGTTTAAGGAATCCAGACAGCTCCCCCCACCCAGCCATGACCAGAAGCTAATCTCACCATGACAATCCCTCATCATCATGTGATGTTCTGTGTTATGAAGGTTGCTGTCAGGGGCTGGGGAGCTGACTCGGTGATAAAGAGTACTGGCTGCTCTTACACAGGATCTGAGTCCAGTTCCCAGCACCCACATCACAGCTGCTCACAACAATCTGTAACTACAGTACCAGGGAGTCCAGTGCCCTCTTCAGGCCTTTGTGGGCTCCAGCACATTTGTGGTACACATATGCTCACAAAGGTTCATACAATGCACATAAATAAACCTTAAAGTGAAAAGGGACCATTACCACATGTGGGTCTCCAGAACTACAAAGGAAGCGAATCTCTTTCCTTTATGGTTATTTAGCCTCATACAACAGTGTATCCTTATTTACTACACTTATCCTAGTAGAACATATTCCTCCTGTCCTATTTTTACTAAAACATTGTATCCTTCGACTGGCACCATCCCCATCTCCCCCTCCTCCACTTCCCAGTCTTAGGTAACTTGCAACATTGTATACTTACTTGCTTCCACAGATCCAGCATTGGTAGAGCGGGAGGCTTTTGTCTTTCTGTGTCTGGCTTGTTTTAGTCCCCCGAGTTCATCTACATTATTGAAAAGACATACTGAAAGTGGCATAGGGTGAGCAATCAATGCACGTGTGTTATTAAATGAGCCATGGCCAGTTCAACCTACATTTATGTGGGAGAACTGCAAACAAGGGATTTAACCCATCAGTCCCGAGTAGCCAGCCCTAAACATGTGTACATACATAATGGACTCAGTAAGGTGTGTGTGTGTGTGTGTGTGTGTGTGTAACAATAATTAATAAAGAAGTAACAAGGGCCAGGTGGTGGTGGTGCACGCCTTTAATCCCAGCACTCAGGAGGCAGAGGCAGGCAGATCTCTGTGAGTTCGAGGCCAGGCTGGACCAATAGCCTCCAAAACAATACAGAAAAACCCTGTCTCGTAAAAACCAAAAATAAAATAAAATAAAGTAAAGAAGTAACAAATTTTTGAGGAAGAGGGGGACATAGGAGGAATTGCCAGGAAAGGGGCATGGACATGATGTAAAGACAATACTCAAATATAAAATTCTCAAGAAAATAAATTTTAAATTTTGAAAAGCTTACAGATAGTGGGGTACTGAGTCTGGTAACAAATTTTGCTGGTAGGTAGTTAGGAAGTCATCAATATATGATGTAAATGAAGAAAGACTCTCTTTCAATCAGAACCTAAAATGTCACACAGTCCCTCTCTGGAAATTTCAAGAGTGAGTGAATGTTCTTTCCTATCTAGAATAAGTTTGAAGTTATCCTTTCTTAGGTTTTCAAGCAAACACTACTGAGAATAGTTACATGATTTAGCCTGATATTGCAGCAAGAAATAAACAGTGTTCCTTCTGTCTAGGAACTAGAACTCTAGTAAGTGAGGCTTAGAACAGCCTGTGGCAGGAAGTGTGGCCTAGTAGGAGGATGTGCCCCATTGGATCAGTGTGGGTCTGTGTCTGCCCGCTAGCCAGTGAGGTTTCAATTTATGTGAATAAAAATAAAAATTAGCTTAGCAGCTCAAAATTATTCTCTCTAGGGAAGAAGGAAAAACACAGCTTTTAAATAGAAGAGTCCCCACACAGCACTTTGTAGTTTGTTTCCATGTGTATTATCTAATTTGGGTTATAACTAAGCTGTTTACCGAACAGGTTAGATAATACAACAATGAAATGAGTTTTTCAATTTTAAATGAGATTGAAGCATCTTTTCCTTACTATTTTTTCAGTATGCATTAAAGATACATCAAATTTTCCACCATAAGAACTGTAACTCTTTACTGTATACACAGATGCTCCCCAGTTTTAGACACTGTGGAAACTAAGGGAAGATGAGTCAGTGCTAGCCGGTGTGCCTTGGCAAAGTGCAGGCTGAAAAAGTGCAAATTCAGTTCTGGCTTACACCCGGACATGGTCCAGCTCCTAGAACTCTCCTCTCTCCAAACACTCTCAACAAGACTGAAAGGAGTTCTCCCCTGTACTTCATAAACATACTTCCTAGTTCCCACACATCCAGGACCATGTGATTCTATCCAAAGAGATGGATCCACATATACAGCCTCAAGATTGAGGTTGCTACTGACACTCAGTTGAGTCTACCCAATCTGCTGAGGGGACTGAACCATAATGTCCTTGGGTGGACTTAGATGTGAATTCATGAAAGTGTCACATCTGTCATAGTTTAACACTCATATGGTCCTGGATGGTGTGTGTAAAAAAGGTTTGGATACCAGCCTGTGGTGCTATTGGTGGGTTGTAGAAACCCTAGGAAGTAGGACCTAGTTGGAGGCCTTAAGAGTTATTGGGAATGTTAGGACTCATGTGTGTGTGTGTGTGTGTGTGTGTGTGTGTGTGTGTGTGTGTCTGTCTGTCTGTCTGTCTGTCTGTGTCTCAGTCTCTGTCTCTCCCCCTCTCTCCCTCCCCTCTGTTTTGTGACACGATAAGTTAAGCAGCTTCTTCTGACACATCCTCTCACCATGGTGTGCTAATTGTCACAAGCTCCAAAACAACGGAAATTATGAGCCAAAGTGTGTTCAGTTTTCTGTCAGCTTGAAACAGCTTGACTAGAGGCATCTGGGAAGAGGAACCTCAGCTGAGAGAATACCTTCATCAGACACACACACACACACACACACACACACACACACTGCATACAGACAAAAATGCAAAAAAGTTAGAAATGCCTTAATTATGAAAAATCAGAGATTAATACATAATCTTTTTTTTAAATTGTGTGTCAATTATTCATTAGTGAGATTACTACTACTATTGCTACTGCTATTATCATCATCACCATCACCACCACCACCACCATCATCACCATCACCATCATCACCATCACCACCACCACCACCACCACCATCACCACCACCACCATCACCATCATCAACACCACCACCACCACCATCCTCATCCAGTTTCCCAGCTGCTAAAGAGCTCTTCTAGTTGGGACAGAGCACTGTGGAACAACCTGAGGTGGAAGGGAGTTAACTCACGTAGGACCACATTAAGCACGATCAGGATGCACCTGGAGGAAACCGAACTGTGAGAGAACTGCTAACTGAAGCAGTGGCTGGAGTGAAATACAGTCCACAATGCTATGAAACGGGTTGGGATATCTTTCTTTTCAGCTCAGGCTGGCCTCAGGTTCGCTAGGTAGCTGAGGGTAACCTTGAGCTGTGCCTGCCTCTACCCCTGAGTGCTGAGGTTGTAGGCACATACGTCCACACCCAGCTTCTGAGGTTCTAGCACCCTGCCCAGGGCTTCCCACATTCTAGATGACCATTCTTCCTGCTTAGCTAACCCCAGGCTCAGTTTGTGAGCATCTTTGACACGGAAACGGACCTGAAAACTGGAGCCACGGTTTAGGGTCTCCAGGGCTCCCACTCCACAGAAACTTATGTGTAGTGTGGTTTTCCTTGCTATGATCCAATGTATGACAGAACAGCTCAAGGGGTTCATTTAGCCCACAGTTTCAGGGGTCCTGCCCCCATGTGCTTGGGCAGAATATCATAGCTACCAGGAACATGGACAGGTAGCTGAGGAAGCTGTAGCTGATGAAGCATAGCCAACATGAAATATAACTACAAAGATAAACCCTAATAAATTCCCCGACTTGGCCCTGCCTCCCACCTTTCACAACCTCCCAATAATATTTACCTCCTATTGAGGATCCATCAAGGAATTAATCCATTCCTCATATCAGAGGACTCCTCCTCCTCTGCCTCCTCCTCCTCCTCCTCCTCAGATTTTGTCTCACTGTGTAGTTCTGGCTAGCCTGGAACTCGTGGATACTATATTCTTCCTGTAGAACCCCATCTTCAGTGTTGTCTTAGTTTGAGTTTCTTTTTGTAAAATACTTCTATTAGTTCTTTGAAATTTTTGTATATTGTATTTTGGTCGTCTTCATTCACTCCCCCAGATCCATCCCCACTCCATCTACCCAAACATGTATCCTAATGTTTTCATTAAAAACAATTTCTTCGGACACTACACTCTGATGATGATCCTTCCCGCTTCCAACTCTCCCAGATCCTCCCCATCTCTCTACCTACAGTGCCCTTCTTTCTCTCTTAAAAAGAAAAAAACAAATAAAACAAAACCAAAAAAAAATGGAAACACACACAGAAACCAAAACAAAAGACAAATGTAGGAGGAAACAGTGCTCCACCATTAGCCATGTGACTTATTAGAGGTGCATGCAGATGAGGTAATAAAAGGGAAGTTTACTGCACCTCTAACCACACCCACTTTAACATATACGGACGTAGTTGGTGAACTACGTCACTAGCCAGGCCCACTTTTGGGCATGGCTAAGGGCATGTATGAGGGAAGGAATAAAAGACTGAGCATCAGAAGTCTCACCCTCTTTTCGGCTTCCAGTTCGGCGGCAGAAAAATACTCGGCTCATCTGGGTTACTTGTTTGTCTCTTGTGAGTAATTTCTACAATTAATACTTATTTATACTTTCAGTAAGTGTGCCATTTATCGTTGCAGCATCATTTTGGTGTCAGAAGTTCCGGAACCTGGATCCAGGTGCCCTGAAAGCAGCTGCTCCTAGGCCCGACCAGGCACACGTGGACTCTCCTTTCGCTAAGTTCCCCACCACTTCGCTCCGCAAGGCACGATTCCTGCCGCTGGGAACCAGCACCTTCTACCTGCCAGTAAGGTTAAGTGGTCTGAGATTTTTCTTATGGCCACGTGCTCTTTCACTGGCAGCCTGCTGACTTCAGGCTGAATAAAACTCCACTGGTAACAAACTTAACTGCTTTATACAATGTCAACTAACATTACAATGCAGAATGTTAAGAATTTTCTTGTTTTTTGTATGGATGGGATTTTAAAAAGTGTTGAAGACCTACCTGAAAGGTACTTTCTACCCACAATGGTGATTATTAACTTCACAATCCATATAATTTTGCTAAAGAAATGGTTCAAAAATAGGGCGAAATATGACAAACTTATACAGGTCATACAGTCATTGCAGGATGGTTATGAAATCCTAGTCCAAAGAATTCAGGAAATGGAAAATTCCTTGCAGGATAGTAAGGAAGGTTTGGTAAAAAAATACTCAGGATATTAAAAATGATAATGTAGATCTGATAAACAGGTTTAAAGAGACGAAACATAAAATTGAATTACTTTCAGGAAAAATGTGTTCCATATCTATCAATTCAACAGACAGAATAGAAAAAGTGGAACATAATGTTGAAATGTTAAACCAACAAAACTGTTCCATGTTTGAAGATTTCACTAGGAAACTACAAAGACTGGGACATAAGATTGAAAAGCTAACAGAAAGGATTTATTCCATGTCTGAGAGCAATGACAAACTAGCTGATAGAACATTATTTGTGGAAGGCAGTTTACATGCCATTGAGATACTTTCCAAGGACGAGAATATTAAATATTTGGAATCACGTGTAAATGATGAATGCAAAAAAAAATGAACGATTCCATGACGTCCTTAGAAAATTATTTGACCCAAGAACTTTAAGAGCTCAGAGAAACAATGATGAATAGATTGCAGGTCTTAGAAGACGTCCAATCTGATACTTCAGAATCAGACATACAGGCAACAGGTCAGGACAGGGGTTTCCCTACCCTGCTCAAATGCCAGAAAGATCTCCCTAAGGTTGTTATGCCCTCACCTATGGTTTTCCCAGTATCTGTAACTGAAAAAGCAGCAACAAAAAAACATCCAAATGGCCCCATTGCTTATCAATGGGAACCTATACAGATGAAGGGCCTAAAGGGAATCAAGGAGGCCATTGTTTCCTATGGTCTTCATTCTCCCTATGTCAGAGAGCTCCTAACCTCATGGGCCACTGCAAATAGAGTAAACCCAAGAGACTGGGCCCAATTAACCTTGGCAGTGCTCGAAAATTCATGTCAAATTCAATGGAGAGCTTTATGGAGAGATTCAGGGATTAAAGTACAGTTATGAAGCACCCCAAGACAAGATTCTTGGGGAGGGTGCTTACATTGACCCACAGGTTCAGTCTGCATATGACGAGTACATGTTGTCTTTATGTCATACAGCTGCTTTGAATAAGGTTTGTGAAACAGGAGAGAAAATGCAACCCTATACCAAAGTAGTACAGGGTCCAAGGGAAAGGTTCACTGAATTTTTAGAGAGATTGTCCAGAGCAATAGAAATACAAGTAACAAATCCAGAATATAGGCAACTCCTTATAGAATCTTTGGCATATGAGAACGCAAATCCACAATGCAAGCAAGTACTTTGTCCATTAAAAATAAGATCAGCGCCATTGGAGGAATGGGTCCTATATACAGCTAGCCTTGAATGTAAAAGTCAGGATATGGGAGCTTGGGTAGGTGAAACGATTTCTACAGGTCTGAGAAGGGACCAGGATGCCAAATACCCTACCCGTGACAATATAGAGGCCTGGATAGGGGAGGCAATTTCCAAAAATTTTGACAGACATAAAGATGCCACATGCTTTAACTGTGGCAAAATAGGACATCTGAGTAGGAACTGTAGACAAAGCATTCCTAGAAATAATGCTTCTACAAGGAATGCTTCTGACAGAAGGCCTCAGCCTTCCAGTCTCTGCAGGAGGTGTGGAAAGGACAGACATTGAACCAAGGAATGCTGATCGACTACAGATAGACAAGGTAGACCTTTCCAGCCAGGAAACTTATCCAGGGGCCTTAGGAAGGCCCCGAAACCCAAGGTAATGAAGTCATTCCCAGTGACAGTGGAGGACAGCCTCTCCCAGGACAATTAGAAGATCCGCTGCCCATTGTAAATAATACGGCACTGGATAATACATTAGCTCCAGAGGATGAATCAATTATATTGGGAGGAAATACAAAACGTATATTTTGGCAAACTTCTATACAATATCATAAACCCAAGTTATCAGTTAAAATAAATAATACTGTGATTAATGGCATTTTAGAGACTGGAACTGATGTCACCATCATAAATCAGAAGTCTTGGCCCCCAATTTGGCCTTTAAAAGAGGTTAATGTTCAATTCTTAGGGATTGGAACCCTATCTCAAGTTAAACAGAGAGTTAGATGGATTGACTTTATTGGGTCAGAAGGACAGAGAGGAAGGTTAAAGCCATATGTTACAGATATTGCTATAAACCTCTGGGGTCATGATGTATTACGGCAATGGAATACGCAGATTAACATTCCTCCTGTATCAGATAGGAATTATAGACAAGCTCTTGGTGGTAGAAAGAATACAGTAAGGCAGTACAGAAAACAGATGCCAAATGTACAGGCTGTACAAAAGCAAGATGCTAGTGCCAAACCTACAGAGCAACCAAAAGCTCTACCCTTAAAATGGCTGACAGATGAACCTGTCTGGGTGGGTCAATGGCCTATGACATCTGAGAAGCTAGAGGCTTCTGAGAAGTTAGTCCAGGAACAGCTAGATGCTGGATGTATTGAGGAATCAACTAGAGCATGGAATTCACCTGTTTTTTGTTGTCAAAAAAAAGTCTGGTAAGAGGAGAATGGTTACTGATCTTAGAGTCATCAACAAGGTATTTCAGCCTATGGTGTCTCTACAACCTGGGATGCCGTTACCTTCTCTAATTGCTAAGGATTGGCCAATTATAGTTATAGACTTAAAAGATTGCTTATTCACGATACCATTACAAGAAAAGAACAGAGAAAAGTTTGCCTTCACAGTACCTACCTATAATAATTCCAGACTGGTACAAAGATTCCAGTAGAAAGTGCTGCCTCAAGGTATGCTAAATAGCCCAACTTTGTGTTAATATTTTGTGCATAAACCTCTAGAAATAATTTGTAAAAAATTTCCGCATTCATTAATATATCATTAGATGGATAACATATTATTGTCTGATTCAAATAAGGATACTTTGGAAAAGGTGTTTGAAGCAGTAAAGGAAACTTTGCCTGTCTGGGGATTACAAATTGCCCCAGAAAAAAATACAAAGAGGAGATTCTATTAATTAATCTAAGTTATAAAATACACTCTCAGAAAATCAGACCTCAGAAAGTACAGATCAGAAGAGATCATTACCAGACTCTTAATGATCTTCAAAAACTATTAGGAGAAATCTCTCAATTACAGACAATTATCGGTGTAGAAGGGCATGATTTAAAACACCTGAAAATGGCTTTAAAAGGAGATAAAGACCTAAATAGCACATGAGTACTATCAGCTGAGGCTGAAAAAGAATTAGAACGGGTAGAAAAGAGAATATTAGAAGTGCATGTAGACCGTGTGGCTCCAAAGCTGGACCGTATTCTGGTTATATTACCATCTAGAGAATACACCTCAGGAATATTAATGCAGAGACATCATATTAGAATGGATATTTCTGCCATATAAACAGAATAAAAAATTGAAAGCATATATAGAAAAGATCTCCAATTTAATATTAAAAGATAAGTTAAGGCTTCATCAACTGCCTGGGAAAGACCCAGCTGTAATTATTGTACCTTTAACTAATGAGGAAACTTCTTCCTTATGGAAGGATAATGAGTATTGGCAAATAGCTTGCAGTAACTTTTTGGGAACTATTAGTAACAACTATCCCAAAACAGAGAGAATCAAATTCATAAAGAAAACAATTTGGATTCTTCCGTGTATCGTGAGACAAACACCTATTTCTGGAGTTCTTACCTTCTACATGGATGCAAACAAATCAGGTAAGGCAGGGTATAAATCAAGAAATATAAGTAAAGTAGTTCAAAGCCCTTACAACTCTGTACAAAAGGCAGAGTTATATGCTATTCTCATGGTACTTAAAGACTTTACGGAGCCTCTCAATATAGTCACTGATTATCAGTATGCAGAGAGAGTTGTCTTTCACATTGAGACTGCAGAATTTGTTCCTGATGGCACAGAATTAACCTCATTGTTTTTACAATTACAGGAAACCATCAGAAACAGCACTCATCCTATATATATAACACATATGAGGTCCCATACTGGTCTGCTAGGTACTCTGGCAAAAGGCAATGATGAAATTGATCATTTATTAATAGATAATGTGTTGAAGCTTCAGAATTTCATAAGAAACACCATGTTAACAGCAAAGGTTTAAAGAAGGATTTTCTATCACCTGGCAACAAGCCAAAGAAATAGTAAGAAACTGCCCCACTTGTTCATTCTACAATCAGACTCCATTACCAGCAGGTTGTAATCTCAAAGGTATTCACAGAAATGAACTTTTGCAAATGGATGTTTTTCACTTCCCAGAATTTGGCAGTTTGAAATATATACACCATACCATAGACACGTTCTCAGGCTTCCAATGGGCTACTGCCCTCAGCTCTGAAAAAGCTGACTCTGTTATTACACACCTCTTAGAGGTGATGGCTGTCATGGGTATACCTAAAACAATAAAAACTGACAATGGTCCAGCATATGTCTCCAGTAAATTGGAACAATTCTTCAAATATTATAATATAAAACATGTAACTGGTCTACCTTACAATCCCACAGGATATGTAGTGGTTGAAAGATCTAACCCAACCTTAAAAGATGCTTCATAAACAGCCAGGGGTAACAAAGACCCCCCAAACACAGGTTACATAATGCTTTACCAATGTTGAATTTTCTTAATGCTGTTAAAAAAGGACAAACTGCAGCAGAAACACACTGGACTACAGAGAAGACTTCTGTACTGAACCAACCTGTGTATTTTAAGGATGTTATGACCTCAGTCTGGAAACCAGGATATGTGTTACATTGGAGAAGGGTTTTTGCTTTTGTTTCCACAGGAGAAGAAAAACTTTGGGTTCCATCAAAATTAATTAAGATTTGATCAGAACAGAAGACATCTCAGGAGGAGGAAAGATAACAGCTCATCTACAAAATCATATTCCACCATGGGTAAAGTGACCTCATAAAAGGAAAGAGAAGTGTTTTGTTTTTTGTCTTCACAGGTAAACTCAGCAAAGAATACTAGACATATAGATTCCTGAAGAAGAATGAATAGCTACCCTGCAGACCATCAAACGTACAGTAACTCACTGTGTGGTATCAAAGTCTAAATCTCTCTATATTGTTTTTTATAATACCCTTTATTCTTTGTTTTTTCATATACTTTAGTCCCTATTCATTTAACTGAAGCTGGCTTTGGAGTTGGATTGGCTCTCCTACTCTAAATTCAAGCATATTATTTAAATAAAATTCAGAATTTCTGTATTATATCAAAGAGCCATTGATCTAAGACAGAAGAAAATAAAGTTAGGGACTGCTATCTGTGGATTTCTTTTTCTGAAAAGTCTAATTTCCTTCATGTTTGCCATCTTCCCTATTGTCACCTCTTCCAGTATGCATACATATAAAAATTAAAATATTTCTTTGTTAACATTAATGTTTGAATTTTCCAGAGAACAAGGGATTTCCTGTCAGCAGTCTTCAACTGCTTCAGAAAGAGAATGAGGATCCACTTCCTTGACTCCACCTGATTCGACTGGAGGCATCTGAACTGCCCCACATCATCAACTCCACCTGACAAGCAACATCCTGAAACTGGCTTGAAACTACTTCACTCGACCCAACTCCGGACCAAGGAACTGAAACAGCACACCTTCTACAATCTGACCAGAGCTTCAGATGAGAGCTTCAATCAACACTAGAACCCCAGTCAGGAACTTCAATCAAGCATCTCCTGCCAAACAGAGACTGTCTGATCTACTGAAGATTTTGTTACACTGACATTTTTCTTCCCACAGGTCCCATGAGATTGTCATTGTCCCATCTCAGCAGGAAGTAGTTTTGAGAATTCCATGCCCTCTCTCCCTACTATTGATATTATAGGATAGTTTACAGCTGTTAGTGTTAGTTTTCAATTATTTTAGAGTTGGGACTGGAAGGTGGTGTTCAGACTTGCGTGTTTCTTTCAGATAAGCTTAGGTTTAGATGGAATAGATGTTTGAGACATTTTGTTCATTGACACAAGTTAGTTGTTTTAAGTTTAAATATCCTTTTTAGACTAAAAGGGGAATTGTAGGAGGAAACAGTGCTCCACCATTACCCATGTGACTTATTAGAGGCGCATACAGATGAGGTAATAAAAGGGAAGTTTACTGCACCACTAACCACACCCACTTTAGGCATGACTAAAGACATATACAGACATAGTCGGTGAACTACGTCACTAGCCAGGCCCACTTTTGGGCATGGCTAAGGGCGTGTACGGAGGAAGGGATAAAAGACTGAGCATCAGAAGTCTGGCCCTCTTTTCGGCTTCCAGTTTGGCGGCAGAAAAATACTCGGATCATCTGGGTTACTTGTTTGTCTGTTGTGAGTAATTTCTACAATAAATACTTATTTATACTTTCAGTAAGTGTGCCATTTATCGTTGCAGCATCAGACCAATAAGACCAAAAAATGGCCAAACAAAGCAATCTGAGATAAAACATCTACAAACAGATCACTGAGGCCCCTTGTGTTGGACATCTACCATCTACTTCTGGGCCTGAGGCAAGCCCTAAGTGTGGTTAATGCGCCCAGTAAGATTCTGTTGGAAAAGGGCGCAGGGAGAAAGAATGTCAGTCAAGGACTGAAGTTAGAGTACTTATTGTTTTAGGTAATTCTCACAAAGACAGATGTAGAATGCAGAAAGCAGGGCCAGGAAGTGAGGAATGCCCAAGAGGAGCGTGTTAGACACCATCGGCTGCCTCATTTGGTGATGGGGAACCAACCTTGCTGGATGAAGTCCCTCTCAAGCTCAGAAGAACACAGCTGGGACTGTGTCCACTCCTACCATACATGCGTGAGAAGCAATGATCCTCACTTCCTGAGACCCATGGGACCCATCAGCCTAGAATGGCAGCTACGCTGAACACAGAGAGGTCCATGTACAGCCCCTTCCTCCCTTTTTTTAATACTTTACTTATTTAAAGGAGACCCCTATATGCATGCATGACTTTATACCGGAAGAGGGCATCAGATTCCACTATAGATGGCTGTGAGCCACCATGTGAGTGCTGGAAATTGAACTCAGGACCTCTGGAGGAGTAGCCGGTGCTCTCAGCTGCTGAGCCATTTCTCCAGCCCCCCCTTCCCTTTTTTAATAACCAGGAAAGGCAATCTTACACATAGTCTAGGTCTTATCTTTTCTTGTGTTTATCTTTTCCCCCAACAAATACAGTGTGCATTTTCTTCTCTGCATTTTTTTTTCCGAGACAGGATTTCTCTGTATTGTTCTGGAGCCTGTCCTGGAACTCGATCTGTAGACCAGGCTGGCCTCGAACTCACAGAGATCTGCCTGCCTCTGCCTCCCGAGTGCCTGGATTAAAGGCGTGCACTACCAACGCCCGACCAGCTCTGCATTTTTACATCCTATTTATTTTACAGCTGGTCGGATGCAGGTGAGCTTGGCTGTAAGTTTCTGCTTTAAAATTCTAGTTTGGGTGGGGGATATAACTAGAGAAGGCATTGGCAGGGGTCTGGTGTTTTCTGTTTTTGTGGCTGGACCAAAGTTGGCTCAAGGCACCTTTGAGAAGGAGCAGTTTGATTTTATCTCTCAACATGCCCACTGGGGTGAACTCACACCCACTTCAGTACCCTGCCTACCTGTAGCTAAGCCAGATCCCAGGGTGCAAGAAAGCCCTTGGGCAAAGAAGCTAGGGAGAGCTCAAAGATCACTCAGTGCAGTCTTTAGCCTTTCCTATCCCACACAGCAGTTGCTGTCTTAAAAGTAGGCCAGCCTGTTGGAGGAGACTCATATTTCTCGTTTTAATCTGAATTTCTATTGCTGCAACCAAACACTGTGACCAAAAAGCAAGTTGGGGAGGAAAGGGCTTATTTGGCTTACGCTTCGGCATTGCTGTTCATCACTGAAGGGAGTCAGGACAGGAACTCAGACGGAGCAGGATCACAGAAGTAGAAGCTGATACAGAGGCTATGGAGGGTGCTGCTCACTGGCTGACTCAGCCTGCTTTCTTACAGAATCCTCGACCACCAGCCCATGGATGGCACCACCCACAATGGGCTGGGCCCTCCCTCATTGATCACTAATTGAGACAATGCCTTACAGCTGGATCTCATGGGGGCATTTCCTTAATTGAGGCTCCTTCCTCTCTGATGACTCTAGCTCGTGCCAAGCTGACACAGGAAACCAGCCAGTACGCATCTCCAGTCTAACTATGCATCCCCTGCCCCAAGAAGAGCATTGTACCCTAGTGACTAGCGGTGCATTTCAGTTCACAGAAATGAGCTACGGGCAAGTACAACTGGCTGAAAGATGAGCTGGCTGGAAGGGTGGCCACCGGGGGGGTTGTAATGCATGACCTTGGGCTCCATCTCACAGATGATCTCCGCAAGGGAAGAAAGCAATCTTGGTGGCAGAGTGTCAGGGCACTAGTCTTTCGGTGGTAGGTAACAGGCTCGGAGTGGTATGAGGTAAGATTAAGGACGGGTGAGCAGTGAAGCTGGAGGCATGAGAAATGTAGAAATATCTGAAACATTCCCTGCTAAGGAAAAGAAAGGGGTGACTTTAAAACACAGTGGGCAGGTCTGGGGAGATGGCGCAACAGTTAAGAAAGTTGGATGCTCTTATGAAAGACCAGGATTCTATTCCCAGCACTATGTTGGGTGAATCACAAATGCCTACAACTCAGGGGCTCCGGTGCCGAGAGAAAGAGAGAGAGAGAGAGAGAGAGAGAGAGAGAGAGAGAGAGAGTTTATGAGAGAAATAAAATGCAGTGGTTGTTGGGAGGCTTGCAGGTCATGCCGGCATCAGTGCCTGTCAGGGTGCACAGCTGCATCCACCTCTGAGGCTGCGCTGGAGCCCGGTACACCCTCACAGGAGCGGTCACCCGGACAGAGTCCTTTTTGCCGGTTGATCCACTCACTACAGTCTGCCCGACCGGTTGATTTCCGTTTTCGCCTGTGAAAGGAGAAGCCAGCAGCAGGGTGAGTGACCAGAAAGAAAGACTAGATTCTAGACTGACGTTCCGGGGCTGACGCTCAGTTCTTCTGCAAGGCTGTGAGTCTGATGGAGTCGCCAGCGATGTCGAACGTGTGATGAATAAATCTGTGAAATAAACAACGGAGTGAATTTTAAAAGCCTCGAGATTTACTGGGCTCGGCATGTGCTTACCGTCTTTTAAACCAAAAAATTATAAATAAGTAGGGGAAAACCTCAAGCATCAGCCAAGCCTTTCCTGTTTTATTAATAAATAAGGGCAGGGGCCGGGGAGCTACTCCGGGGCTGAAAGCACAGTCTGCTCATGCAGAGGCTGTGAGTTCAGTTCCCAGCACCCACATGGGGCTCACAAACTCCTGTAACTCTATTCTCAAGGGATCTGATGCCCTCTTCTGACCTCCCCCTCAAGGGATCTAACCCCCTCTTCTGACCTCCCCCAGCACCAGGTGCAGCCTTGATGGAGGAAATACATCACTGGAGGGCAGGGCGCATACTCTGAGGGTTTAAAGCCTAGCGCCCCTTTCAGTTCACTTCTGGCTAAAGATGTGACCTCACAGTAGTTTCCTCCTGCTCCTGACTCCACACCTGCCGTCTTCTGCCCTGCTCCACCTAACCATGAGTGATTCTATTCCCGCTGGAACCATAAGCCAATATAGACTCTTTTCCTTAACTTGCCTTTGGCAATAGTGATTTAATCAAAGCAATGGAAAAGTAACAAATGCCCCTGACATGATGGGCTGCACCCTCAAACTCTGGGTGGCATAAGTCAGGATTTTCATCGCAGCAGTAAGAAAAGTAACTAATGCAGAAAATGTAAGCATCGAGACTCGAATGGAAAGGTATTCTGCCAGCAAGGAGCCAAGGATTACCAAGAAGCCGCACCACGCAACAAACCTCACACAGAGATTTATTGGGAGGGAAAAAGCCAGGAGGGTGGCTGCCTGCACTTGAGCAAGAAACAGCAGCAAGCTGAACAGGATACGGAGTTTACATGGAGTTTCTTGGGAAGGGAGTGGAACTTTCCAGGGGGGAGATTGGAGGGATTTCATGTCCAGAGATTGGGCTTTTTACTCTGTAGGGTGGGGGCAGGGTCCAGCATTTAGGGCAGTTAGTGTTCTGTGGGTGGAACCTGGCAGTTGGAGGTCCTGGGGGAGGGGCCCGGCCACTCATGTAGCTGGAGGGACTTTATAGTAAGTACTGAGACCAGGATCACTCCATGAGAAACCAAACCATGTGACTCGGGACCGTTGGGAACCGGTCTCCAGGAGGAAGGAGAAAGAGCTTGGAGCTGTGAGCCTCAGAAGGCCTAGGACACTGTGAGCAGAGCTCCATGGGCTCTTATAGGGGGAGATGAGAAGATTAACATGCCGTGTAAACACAGACAGTGGGAGACTGGCACCTGAGGTGTCAGAGGGGATCAAGGGCTCCACTGGCACCATTAGTGCCACCTTGCAGCTGTGGTAGAAGGCAGTCAGACCCACTGACCTGGCAGCAGAGTCCTGCAGAATTGTCTACAGGGTGCTGACTTTGCATGCATGGAAATGCAAGTAGGAAGGGGCTGCGGAGACTTGCACCAGGGTTGCAGGCGGCTACTAAAGCTGGCAACCTGTGGCAGGGTCAGATCCTCAGCGAGGCGGCCCTGAGAGGCTACAGTGTGAATCTACAAATCTTAGCTCTTCAGTTGCAACAAAGACTCCAAAATGTGGTAGACACCAAGACCATAGATGTACTGAAAAAAAAAAATCAGGCAGAGACAGAGACAGAGACAGAGACAGAGACTACATATACTCCAAATGGAAAAACCAAAGCGATGGAGAAACTACCCAAAAGTTCACCCAAACTATAAACATGAAGCTGTCGGGTTTCATATTTGCCCTGCTGGGTTTTTACCTTACTTTGGCTCAACCTTCTCTTGCTGTCCTCCATTTGGAATGGAAATGTTTACACTCTTTGTGTCATACATATACTGGAAGCGTATATAGTTAGGAAATTGCCTTGAGTCTTAGAGGGGACTTTAGACATGGGAACGGTGCTGAAACTGTTAAGACCAGTGGAGACTTTTGAAGGCAAACTGAATGAATTTTAAATGATGGTGGGGCAGAGAAGTGAAATGTATGCAGTGCTTTGAAAGTGATGTGCTTGGGACTCAGGTTGATAAGCAGTGAACTTTCGACGGTTAATCTTCATTGTTAACTGACTGGGTTTTAGAATTACTTAAATATACCCCTGGGTACGTCTGGGGGGGGATATTTCAGAGATTTAACTGGGGACAGAGGTGAACTTGAGTGGCACCACCCCACATAGCTTGGATCCCAGAATGAATAATTTTAGAAAACGTGATAGAGTAGCATCACTCATCTCTTACACTCCTGCTGCCCGAGGCAGAGGAGCACTCAGTGCTATGCTTTCTACGTGAAATGATACAGCCATAAAGGGCTATATCGTCACACTATGAGCCGAAGTATCTCCTATCTCCCCCCCACCCCCCAGGGTCTTTTGTCAGAATTTTGTCAGAGAAATGGGAAAGTAAGCAATATACCCATCAAGAGGATTCTGAGCTAAATTCTCTGGTTAATGATGCTCACACTGGCAATCTGTGACCTGTGTGTCACTGGTGAAGATGGAGAAAGGCGGCTGTCACTAGAGTGTCAGTGAGTATGTGGTTTTCTCCACCCGGGTCGCTTGTTTGTTTGTTTGTTTGTTTGTTTGTTTGTTTGTTTGTGGTGATATCTTATGGTCTAACAAATAAAGCTTGCCTGAAGATCAGAGTGCAAAGCTAGCCACACTAGTTAGCCATAGAGAGCAGGCAGTGGTGGCACACGCCTTTAATCCCAGCACTCGGGTGACAGAGGCAGACGAGTCTCTGATAGTTCAAGGCCACATGAAATTGATCCAGTCTAAAAGAGAAACAGGGCCCACACAAAGGTGATCTCAGCACTTGGGATCCCACGCCTTTAATCCCAGCACTGGAGAGGAATATAAGGAGGAAGGAGACAGTAGCTGAGGGCAGTCTGAGGTTTGGTGGAGAGCAGTACAGTCTAAAGAGCAGTGCAGTCTGGTGGTGCAGTCTGAGGACAGGGTCGCCCATCCAGTCTGAGCACTGGAGGATGAGAACTTTCCCACCGCTCTGCTTCTCTGATCTTCAGCTTTAACCCCAAAATCTGTCTGAGTTTTTATTATTAAGAACACTTAGAAATTTGTGCTACACTTTTTTTTAGTTTTATGTGTATAAATGTTTCCCTGGATGCATTTGTGTGGGTTACGTGTGTGACTGGTGCCCTCAGAATCAGAAGGGATTGGATCCCCTGGAGCTGGAGTTATGGATGGTTGTGAGCCACCATGTAGGTGCCAGGAATTGAATCAGGGTCATCTGCAAGAATAACAAACCCTCTAAACCACTGAACCATCTCCCCAGCCTTTCAAACGAGGAAGTACCAATGATTTTTGTTTTTACACACACACATTCAGTTGCCCCAGAACCGTTTGTTACAGTGGCATCTTCTCTATGTGTCCAGAACCATTTGTTACAGTGGCATCTTTTCTATGCGTCATTGGTTTACTTTCTATCCTTATGCCAGTCCTCTGTGTGTGGCCAGAAGTTAAACCTTAGGTGCCACCATCCTGCTATTTAAGACATGGTCCCTAGTGCTCACCAATTAGGCTAGGCTGGCCACTTACCACACCTTCCCCAAGCCACCACACCAGGCTTGGTTCTCTCATGCGGGTTCTGAGGACTGGATTCAAGTCCTCATGTTTGCTTCTGAGATCGTGGACACGCTCAGGGTGGTACAGTCACAGATGAGTCCTCGTATTTGCATGGCAATTACTTTACTAATTGAACTACCTACAGGGCCTATACTTTTTAAAATTATCAGTAGTTAACAGGATAAGCCCTCCAGCTTTATCGTTCTTCTGGATCTGTGCTCTTCAACCTCCCTAACGCTGCAGCCTTTTATAACACAGTTTATGTGGTGGCCCCCCAACCATAACATTATTTTGTTGCTGCTTCGTAAATGTGATTTTGCTAGTTATGAATCATAAACACCTCTGTTCCCTGATGGTCTTAGGAGAGCCCCATGAAAGAGTTGTTCTATGCCCTCCAAAGAGGTTGTGACCCACAAGTTGAGAACCAATGTTCTAGATTGTCTTAGCTGTCCTTAACCTTTATATTTTCCCATTTAAATTTTGTAACCAGTTAGTCAGTTTATACACAGCACAAACACACAACCTGCTGGGGTTCACCGAGATGAGATGAGATCTGTAGACCCCTGTGGGGACCTGATCTTTTAGCTGGTATTTCTTTTCTCAGTAGCGTTATTGTCAGGAGTTCTTGGGTGTCTTTCACAATAAATACATCTTTCCTAGATGTTGCATCTTTCCTAGATGTAACATGGAAGTCATCCCGAAAAAAGACTGGATCCTAATCCCTCCGCCTTCTGCATGCTGCCCTATCTGAAAAGAAGGCCTCTGCCTATGTCCTTGCTCCTTCTGGAACTGCCATGCTTATCAAGTACAAGCATTCCACAAGTTAGCCAGTCCCCAACCTTTACCTTATCTCTGGTCCTTATAACTGAGAAAATGTTAAAATGGGGGGGGGGTAAATCCTGCCACAGACATGAGCATCCTCCGCCCGTCTCACGGGACATTGCTCAGCCTTAAAGCTGTCTTCTCCCCCCAGGTGCTTTCCTCCTCCTAAGCGCTTAGAAGCAGGCTGTCTCCGGGTTTTCTCCCTAGGGCTTTCTACTAAGTAGTGCCTTATTATCTGCTGAGAGACCATTTTAGGCCCATTATTATCGTCCTTCCAAGCCAGGTGAGCTTAAGGTGATTTCCCTTCTTTGAGAAGCAAAACAGGAACTGTTTTTCCTTAGACACACACACCTTCACCCCCAAGTTCCTTCCCCAAAGGCAAATGTAGTCAGTCTTTGCTCTGTCCTTCTCTATATTCCAGTACAACCTTTCCACTTCAAAGGTTTTAACTAGCCAAGATGAAACTGTCACACAAGTCCTTGAATCTTCACAGTTTTGTTTCCTATACGCAGATTTCTTTCTACGGAAAAGAGCACAGGCAGTGTTGCAGAGTTGGGGCGTTGGAAATCCTGCCTAGAGGCCTGGGGGGCTCCCCCTCCCCCAAATGAATTTCCTCTACATAGGGTCTGGCTTTTGTGTTCCAGGACCAATAGGGCTGATGTTACAAAACTGAAATGTGTCATGTTGTTCTCTAGGAGGAATATAAAAACCAAAATGTCAATGTATAATTCACAGTGAAAAAAATGCAACTGCCCAAGGCGACTGCTATTCATTGGTTCATAACATTTCTCCTTGAAGAAAATAAAAATCATGGAATTAAAATATTCCTCAGGAACCTATTTGTTTAAAAAAAAAAGATTGATTGTGATTCAAGTAAGTAACGCACACATACAAGGCTTTCAGAGAAAAATTCAACAATTTCCATTTCCAGAACCAGTTTCTGCTCCTGGACGAAATACGCCCTCCTTTAAAAAGCATGGCCTGCCCGATACTTGTATCCCAGTTTTCTTGGTTGAATCCTTCAGTAGATGTAAACATGTTATTTCTCAAGTAACGGAATCCTTAAGGGCAATTTTGACCTTCAAAACTATTTTACCGTTGCTCCCCAGTTCTGCAGGACACACACCTGCCTGTAACTCCTCCCTCTTCCTCCTGGACAGAAAGGCTAACACAAATAGCCCTCCGAGGCCAGGCAGCATGTCACAAAGCAGATATTCCTAAATCTGGTGAAGAAATGCAGTTCGGTCGAGGCTACCCAGAGAATCTTCTTCTAAGAGGATGGCAGCTGGCCTCGCCTCTCCGCGCAGCAGGACTTCACGGCCTCCAGAACTGCTCCAGGCCGCTGCACTCCAGAAGGCACGCACTGGGAGCTGGGAGCGCAGCGTTCACCACTCAGGGCATTCACTTCTTAGACGGCCAAAGCGAAAAAGCCAAGTTGGAAAGGCTCAGTCCCACTTGACCTCACTGCAGAGATAAAGAAAGCTGCCTTGCCAGGTCCTTAGGGCCGGGTCCGGGGCCACCGTGCAAGGGAGTGAATGAGGCCGCCACCAACCCGAGGCCAAGCGGGGCCGCCCGTCACCCGAGCGGCCGCCACCCCCAGGCACCCGTGCCCGGAGCACAGCGCCCGTCTGGGGCCGCGATCCCCGTCCCCGAGCAGCGCCCGTCTGGGGCCGCGATCCCCGTCCCCGAGCAGCGCCCGTCTGGGGCCGCGATCCCCGTCCCCGAGCAGCGCCCGTCTGGGGCCGCGATCCCCGTCCCCGAGCAGCGCCCGTCTGGGGCCGCGATCCCCGTCCCCGAGCAGCGCCCGTCTGGGGCCGCGATCCCCGGCCGCGCCCGCCGCCCTCCGTGCGGCCCAGCAGCGAGGCCAGAGCCCCGGGCTCGCCTGTCGGCCGGGAGCTGTGGTCGCTAGGGGACGCCGGGCGGGCGGGCCAGCGGGCGAGCGGGCGAGGGCCGGCCGAGGCCGCGCAGGATCTCGGATCTCGGGTCACCGCCCGCGGCCGAGGGCTCGGGGCGGCCCGGTGAGGAGCGCGCATCCGCGAGGGGCGCTCGGCTGGCCGGCCGGCCGGCCGGGTGGCGCGGGGCGAAGGCGGCGGCGGCACCGGCGGCGGCGGGGGAAGGGAGGGAGAGGCGGGGCCGGGGCGCGTTGTCGTGGGGCGACTGCGCTACGGCCCGACCGGGGCGGTGATGGCGGCTCCACATTAACGCCTCCTCCTCCTCCGCCTCCCCTCCGCGCTCCCGCCCGCGCCCGTCAGCCGGCTCCCCCTTCCCTGACGCCGCCTCTCCCCCTCCTCTACCATGCCCGGCATGATGGAGAAAGGGCCCGAAATACTGGGGAAGAACCGATCGGCCAACGGCGGCGCCAAGAGCCCGGCGGGCGGCGGCGGCGGCGGCTCCTCGGCCAACGGCGGGCTGCACTTCTCGGAGCCCGAGAGCGGCTGCAGCAGCGACGACGAGCACGGGGGTACCTCGCCGCGCTCCCCGCCCCGCCCGCCCGCCCGCCCGCCCGGCCCCCTCCCCGCGCCCTCCTCCCCTCGGAGCCGAGCCGCGGCCGCCGGAACTCCCGGTGCCGCCGCAGCCCGCGACCCGCGCCTCCCCGCCCCCACCCGGCCGCGGCCTCGCCCGCGCTCCCGCGGCTTGAGAGCCTCTGCCTCGCCTGTCCCCGCGCCTCTCCTTATTTATTAGCATTTTACCATATTTCTTGGCATTGCTTTGCAGATGTTGGGATGAGAGTCGGAGCTGAATACCAAGCTCGGATCCCTGAATTCGATCCAGGTAGATATATTTGCTCACAGGAAAACCCCGTCTCTCTCTCCGCTTTTTTTTTTTTTTCCGGGCTTGCTCTGGGGTGGCCGACATCGGAATGGGGGAGTTACCGATACGGGTGTGGGGAGCACCGGGAGAGGGCAGGGCCGGGCAGGGTCGGGCCGGGCAGGGCAGGGCAGGGCAGGGCAGGGCAGGGCATCTCGGGCTGGGAGGCTGAAAGGCTCGGCTGGGCAGTGGCACAGGGCGTGGGGGATAGACGCGTGTGCACGGCAAGGTGAACATGGTTCCCTCCCGCGGCACTTGCACGCTGCTGGCCTCGCACCGAGGTCGCGGGTCCACGGCCCGGGGCGCGGGGGCTGCAGAGCCGAGGGCTGCAGAAGAGGGCGAACGGGCTGCGTGTGCACGAACCTAACCCCAGGTCAGATGCCACCCCGACCCGCCCGGGGAACCCGGGGCTCGGCCGCGCCCCCGCAGGCACCATGCTCGGCAGCCCCGGGCTGCTGTCATCTGCCCCGGCCAAGGGCGACCCCCGCGACCCCCCGCGCACACCGGATCCTGGCTTTTTCTTTCCGTCGCGGCGGTGTGGACCCGGGCCGGGAAACGCCCGCGCCCGACACCGCCCCTCGTCCTCCCTCCCCCAGCGCCGACCCGGCCGGGGGAAGCCAGACCGCAGGACAGCGGCCGCGGCTGCCAAGGAGACATTTTCTCCGGAGCAGCCAGGTTCCAGCGCCCTCCGCCAGCGCAGCTTGCGGGCTCCCTCTCTACTTTTCTCCAAACAGGCTCCCCGGCGGTCACGGGATGCGAGGCTGCTCCGGGATTGGGCGAGAGTTCCGCATATGGAGGCGCCCTTGCTGGAGCCTCTGGGCCTGGAGTGCTCGGCTGCTCTAACCCAGCCAGACTCGCTAGCTCGCTCGCTCTGTGGGCTCTGCCCTGCCTGGATCGCCCTCCCACTTTCCCTGCAGTCACTTTTTGTTCAGAGCGCATTCTAACAGCATCGCCAGGGTCAGCCGCCCGAGTCGTCCTTAGCTGTGCCCGGGGCTTACCTGTAATCTCACACGGAAAACAGTCGTGTCTATTTAGTCGTAAGGGTCTGGGGGACTTCGGTCCTTCTCCCAATCAGGACAATGTGATATTTACCAGCCTAGGTGGCAGCCCCTCTCTGCAGGGAGAAGGGTGAGGTGAGCAGGACAGTTCACTTCACTTGGTGATTGACATCGGAGTGTTCACCAGATTTGGGTCCCCTTCAGAGAGACACAGCTGTTGGAATAATTTTGTCGTGGTGGGCTTCCAATAGTACTAAATGGTGTGTGGTGTGTGTGTGTGTGTGTGTGTGTGTGTGTGTGTGTGTGTGTGTGTGTGGCATAGCTAGCTAGTAGCTGGGTTCCTTCACATTACCAAGATGCTTCAGGGCTTATTTAGGCATGGGAAAGAAGACGCCTTCGCCTAAGCATGGACGGAATTTAACTCTCAGCTCCTGCTTCTGTGCTCTGAGCAAGTCACCGGCCCTCCCCGAGCTTCCATTTTCCCAGCTGTAGAAAGCTACTGCGTGGAGTTCTTGCCAGGATTAAATGACTAGGCATATGGCAGTTACTCAGTAAAGATTAGATTTCATAATTGTGAAGAACTATTTGGAGCTTTCATTGGGACTCAGTTGCTGTTGTTGGTTTTTTTTTTAATATTGGTGAAGTCATTTCCAGATAGCACTCAGCAGCTGAGTTATGTCATAAATACACCTATCTTTCTGCCCAGTTAGGTCAATTTCGGTCAGTTTGTGTTCCCGAGGTTGTGTGCAGTGGTGAGGGCCTTGTATGTACGTCAGCACCAAAACACCTGTCATTTTAAATATAAATCGTGCAACAAATTTCAAACTGGGACGAATAGTCCATCTATTTAGGTGGACTATTCCCATCATTTGGATTTACTTGTTCTGCCGTCATAGAACATTTGTGAAAGGTGACAACCCCCCATGAAATGTTACTGTTTCTAAATTAGAATTTCCAATGTATGTACACTCACTATAACTGGTATTCTTAATACAATAAGGATACACCTCATGGTGCCTAGATTGCCTTATTCTCTGCTCAACAGTGTAGTCAAGGATACGGTTGAAAGCGTTTACTCTATATGTGACTCGTTAAGATGTTTTTCTCCAGGAAACACTGCTTCCTGTGTCTCTCATTGCTGCTCTACTCTGTGTTGTACTGTTTTACTATTTTTGCAAAGGTCTTATTTCATGTTGACTTGGTATAAGTGTTGCTGTGGAAAAGATAATAGAAGGAAAGGGGGGATTTATTAGTCGATGATAGAAACCGAGAAATAGTAAGATCTCTTTTCCTCCTTCATTACCTCCCTTCTGTGTGCTTGTTTGTTTTTCTTGTTTCAAGATAGGTTCTCTCCACATAGCCCTGGCTGTCCTGGAACTCAGGCCCTCCTGCCTCTGCCTCCCCAGTGCTTGTATTAAAGGTGTACACCCCCACTCTTCCCCCATAAACCACGATTTTTATGGAAACTATTCACCACAGCCTTAGCTGTAAGTCAATTGGAAGAAAAATTCCTTAGGTGCTGGGACTATTTGATGAGAGTGTAGAAAAGTAAGTGACCTTAGGAGATAATAACGTGATGTAGAAATGACACAATAGACTAGAGAATGAACTACCATTACAGCTCAGACACCCGGGACAAATCTCCAGCTGCTGGAATGGAAGTTAGCATTGGGTTCCTGAAACTTGACCATTAGGGAAAGTTTACCTTAAGTGGTCATGCTGATGCCCTTATGGTTTACTAACTGGATTTCTGATTGTTATCTTTCAGTTGTAAATCAGTTTTTTTGGTTGGGGGCAGGTTACCTTAAAGTGATCATGGTAATGTCTTTATGGTTTACTAACTCGATTTCTGATGGTTATCAATTCAGTTGTAAATCAATTGTTAACTAGCTCTGCTGGTTATCAGTTGTAAATCAGTTGTTTTACTAGTTCTTGGCTTTGCTGCCTAACTGTGCTGTGCCTTCAAGACTCTGAGGTACCAGGAATGAACTGCCTGACTTCTTGAGGCTTGTTTTCTTGTTCAGAAAAGGGAGACTGTTAAGTACATCACAAGATTAAGTGAAAATACATATGAATGTAGACCCATAAAACAAGTTTAAAGAGACTAAGACTCCCATATTTTAAAGTTGACATCTCTTAATTGTTGCTGAATTAAATAACTGATGAAGAATGTAATCTTTGGTATATTAAAATATTAATAATTTGAAATAAAATATTCTTTATTTTTAAATTGATCTATTTATATATAAACAATGTGATAGTATCCATTTTATAAAATACATGGATTTTTTTTGTCTTTAAAGTAATTTTGTGCATATTCCCCACAGAATCTCCCATAATATATTTGCATACTTAAAAGTGCTTTATTGGGGACTGGGGAGATAGCTCTGTTGGAAAAAAAAACTTGCTATGCTGGCAAGAGGACTTGAGTCTGAATCACCCACATCTACACAAAAGCCAGAACTGGCTGCACATGCCCGTAACCCAGCCCTGGGAGCTGGAGGCAGGCAGATCCAGGAGCTCCCTGGCCAGCCAGTCATGCCGTATGGCGAGCTTGGAGTTCAGTGAGACACTGTCTCACGGCAAAGAGGCAGAAAGTGATAGGGAAGGCATGGATTTCCTGTTGCTGGCCTCCTCTGGCCTCCACAGGGGCTCATGAACACTGAGGCAGACCACACAAAGTGCTTTATCGATGGCCTGTCCAGCTTCTCTACCTTACATCCGCCCAACTTTTCTTAAGGCATCCTTGTGAACATAAATTTCTGGGTGCTAAGTGTCTTCTGGCTTTAGTTAGTGCATAATTGGCTGGAAAAAAAAACTTGAGTAGTTGTGGTTTCCTCAGTAAAGGAGCTGTTGTCTCTGTAAGGTAAGAAACATGTTTGTTTGGCATGAGAGGTCATTTACTACTAGTGGTAACAGCTAGACTGTCCACACTGTGGTCCTTGCATACAGGGTTACAGGTCTCCTAGGCAGCACGGAGTGAAGCTGTGAAAGCTCAGGATGCTATTCAGACCGGTGTAGAGTTTAAACTTATGTGTTCTTTATTTCTGGATGTGGCCATTTAGTATCTTCCAACTACAGCAGAGCCTCAGATACTGAGGAGACTATAGTAAGCTTAGGTCTCAGGTGAGTTTTCAGGCAGATTATGTTGAGAAAGAGAACAAGAAACTTAAAAGTCTGAAGGTCGGATCCCTTAAAACTCACAGCACTGGTGAGGTAGCTCAGTAGACTAAGTGCTTACCCTGCAGAGTGTGAGGATCTCAGCTCAGATTCTTGGCACCACAGAAAAGTCAGGTATGGCAGTGCATACCAATTTCTGGGAAGGTGGAAACAAATGGCTAGTCAGCCTGACCAAAGCGGTCAGTTCTAGATTCAGTGAGAAATCCTGACCAAAAAAAAAAAAGTCTGTAATCAGGTGTGGTGGTGAATGCCTTTGATTTCAGCAGAGGTAGGTGAATTGCTTGTGAATTTGAGGCCAACCTGATCTACATAGTAACAGTGAGTTCTGGGACACCTAGGGCTGCGTAGACCCTGTCTCAGAAAAAATAAAAATACAGGAGCCTGAGAGAAGACTGTCTCTGCTGGCTTCTGACCACCACATGACTTGTGCGTACACGCACAGACACACACACATCCATGTACACACATATCATGTACCACACATAATTTATTCATGTTTTTGTCATGAAGAAAGTCTTTACACGCCTCCCATTTGAAGATGCATACCCAGAATATAATATAGAACCTAGTTTATGAACAGTTTTTAAGTGTTGAGAGCATCTTAGTCTCAGGATCCAAAATCTTAGTATATTTGTGCATTAAAATCCTTTAATCTCTCAAAGGCAGTCTTAGAAAGTGACAGATTGCTGTTTTTTGTACTTTGCCCTTGGCTGGAAATCCTCCCTTGCTACACTTTGTAGCTTAATAGTTGATCACTTTGTATCTTAGTAATTAATCACTTTGTATCTTAGTAGTTGACTTGTCCTCTGTGTGTGTGTGTGTGTGTGTGTGTGTGTGTGTGTGTGTGTGTGTGTGTAGGGCGCGGGAGTACATTATCAACTTACTGATTTTACTTTTGAGCAGCTCTGAAGTAGATACTTATATATTCCTTGTTATTATAGATGAGGGGAACTGAGGCACAAGAAGACATCTCCAAGGTGGCACTCTTGCCGTGACTAGGAGTCTGAAATCTGTAATCTGTACTCTTTCCTGTAAACATCATTATTTCTTGGGCCTAGTTGACAGGTGATGTATAATTGAAAAGGTAGGGGTCATAATTAACACTGTGAAATGCCTACTTGGGCGGTCTCCATTGTCAGGCCACTACATAAACACGTCTGTCATCCCACATTAGAAGCGCAGTCAGTGTCCTCAAGTAGGAGACACTGGTTTCATCAAATCAGACCCTTAATTCCAGTACAGAAAATTTGGGGGAGAATCATAACTGGCATTTTAAATGGAGGAAAAGATGATTGTCTAAGAAGAGCTATTTAATGAGACACATTAGACGTTGTGTGGTTTCTGATGAGGTCATGCTGGAGCGATGGCTCATGGGAAGAGGTACTTGCCACCGAGCATGGGTTCTCTCTCTGCCTGCCATACGGAGTCTGTGGCATGTGCACAGCACCACACATACTAATGTGAAAAGGAGTTTTTTAAAAATAGGGTGCAGGAAAACACATTGATTTACCACTGTAGCACGGATGATCTTATTGTCACAATCTTACACAGTTGTGTAAAACAAATCTGTTCCTTGATAAAGAACTGAAGTTAGGATATTCACTGCAAACTGGGTGGCCTTTGTTTGGTTGCCATTGAGTTTCTTGACTTTTGCCTTTATAAGCTGCGGTTGTTTTGTTTTTTAACCTGCCAGGCCCATGACTAAGAATTAAACCTCTTCATATTGAATATGTTTTGTTTTGGTCTTGTTTGGTTTTCTTTTTTAACCTCATTGTTTGGCATTTTGTTGGTTTGTTTGATTGGCTGGAAGATTTTCACTAAACAGAGAAGCCTGCTTCAAACTCCAGATCTTCCTGTCTGCTCCTGAGGGCGCCATACCACACACCCTGCTGACGCTGGGGCTTTGTTTGAGACAGGGTTTCTCTGTAACCCAGGCTGGCCTTGAACTCCCAGTCTTCCGGACTCTGCCTCCCAAACAATGGGATTATAGATATATACCAATTTTAAAAGAATATCTCAAGGTCTATTTTCATTGACTATACATTTTGATAAACTTCTGACTCGGATTTTTTGCAGATTTTAAGTTCTTTTGTCACCTTTTTCTTAAAGATACAACACAACACAAAAGTTTTGTTTCTAACTGTATCTGTGTAGTTGCGTTTTTTCTAATACTTAGATAACCTACTCACCATCCTCAATTTTTCAGATCATAAAACATAGGCTTAAAATCATATTTTATTAGTAAGATTCCTCAAACTAAAAATTCTCACCAAACATTTAGTAGTAGTATATGATGATTCTCCGAATTGAAATAAATTGTTGGCTCATAACTAATGTCTCTGTGTACAAATTGTAGCAAGGAGTGTCTCTATTCCAAATACCTTATAATGATAACAGTTTAACCTCAGACTTGTATTAATATTTCATGTGGCTGTGTGTGATAAATAACTATCTTCCTCATGAGGAGCAGTGATCTTAAAGCCTGGCAGCTAACAGTTTTGACTAACTTGTACCTAAGGACTGGGTAGAAGCCAGAGAAAGACTGCTGCTTAATCCAAAGTGTCTCTAGGCATGAAGTAGCCCTGCATTAGCTGTGCAGGCTTTCATTCATGCAGCTCTCTTCCAGCTTACATTAACGAGGCTAGATGTTTTGGACTTGGTAACATGAGACAGTGTATTTCTAGACTTAACCGGATCATGTGAAGAAGAAATTACATTAGCGTTTATGCCTTTGACTTGGAGCACTACACTTATAAATATGAAGTATAATGAGGTTAAAGTTTGGAAAGGAAGCTGGCAGGCCTGGGAATGAGATAAAATACAAGCCGTGAAAGGAGACTCTGTTATTTTTAAGTCACAGCAGTCGTGCTCCGGAGAGGCAGGGGTTCTATAGGGGAAAGGTCAGCTTTGAATGAAGAGCCATACCTGGCATACAGAAAGCCAAATGAGTTAGACACCTCTCTCCAGTGGCCGGAAGGTGTGATTGCTTGAAAGAGTCTTTAAAGTGGGAGCAGAGCATTCGACACAGTTTCCGTTATTTCCACAACCAGGTGATTTACTGTATGTCGTGTAAATCTTTTCATTCAGTTTTCTTGTGTCTTTGTCCTTCCTTGCAGGTGTTATACTGAAACAAGTAAAACATTGCTTGTGTTTACTTGGGATATAAGTAAAAAGCTGGCATATTCAAAATAATTAATTTTTCCTCAGGTGCTACCAAGTACACAGATAAAGACAATGGAGGGATGCTTGTGTGGTCGCCTTACCACAGTGTCCCAGATGCCAAATGTAAGTTTTTTTTCTGAGATTGACTGTTAAGATCCGTAGGGCATCAGCCTGTTCAAAATGTAATTTGCATTTGTCTCTTAGGTTCTGTTAAGAACTGAATTTCCTTTGTTTTCTTCTTTTGATGGAAGCCTCCATTGTAGTAGAATGTTTTTCCTTTGGAAAGACAGTGAATCTGACCATTTCAGTTTGTGTCAGGCCCATGAAGAATGCAAAACCCTAGGCTCCGATGGCTTTGCTGCTCACAGCCTCGAGCAGGGGAGGGAGTTACTATGTAGACACCCGCCCGCCCAGGCTTTTCCTCAGCCTATGGAGCAGTAAAAGAAATGCCGCGGAGCTTCAGAGAGCCCACTCTCACTGCCTTTTAAAGAGGGAAGGTGAGAGGAGGGACTGCAGCAGCCACCAGGTCATCTTGTGCTCTCCATTTCTGGACTGAGACCTTCTGGAACCCTCACCATGCACTTCTTGACTCATGACTTTAGACTTCAGTGTGATGTAGCGGACCTGAATGAACACTTGCGGCACATCAGATATAGGAAACACACAGGTAACAACACTAAGATTCCCCACCCCTCCATTCAGCTATCAAATTTATTAGATAACAACAGCAGCCACACAAAACAGCCATTCTAGCAGACATAAAAGTAGGCCTGTCTTTAAAAGCATTTCCTAGCATCGTTTGAACGTATATATGTCTTGTTGTGATTTATGTAGCCTGAAGAAAAATAGCCATGTCCTATCTATCCTGTGCATAGAATCTAATCGTGCTAATAGATTAAGATAAAAAAAACTGGAGAGTGAATGTGTCTGCATACCTAGAGATCTTCCTAACTTAAGCTTTGGAGGGTTAGGCCAGGCCTCATCCACCGTTAAGCTGGGATCCTGTGCCCCGGAGGCATTCAATAAGAAATGCACCAGGAACCTGAGAGAGGTTTGCTCATTGTTGCATACCAGGGTTCATTCATAAAACGAGCATCAGGTGTCATGGGGTTTCACTGTTTGATACGATGGTGCATTTCTAGCAGAGTAGAAAACAAAATACGGAAAGGTACCATGACCATTAGGATGGTGTCCACGGGGAGGTCCAGAGCAGCTCTGTGGCAGCAATCAGCCCTGGCTGTATTGTATGTGAGAATCTCGTAAAGGTATTGGTGTCTGACTAGCCCACATCTTCAGAGGCAAAGCCTGCACATGTTTTTAAAGCCCTATCATTGGTTCTAATGCCCAGCCAGGGCTGAGACCCCTTCTAGTCAATTGGTATTACTTAATTTGCTATTGAATGGACTGTAATATACTTTTGTTGTATTTAGTCAGCATCTATCTAGGTCTGTAGTGTGCTTAAGTGGATTCTAAGGAAAATATAATACTTGGATTTTCTGTATCAGATTATACTTGGGGAAGCATTCATTTAAAACTAGATATTGTAGCATATGTATCATAGCATATTAATATATTTATTGTAATGTTCAATAATAACAGCAGATCCTTAGAAGTACTTAGGAAATACCACGTACTACCGAGCATCTTCAATCCTCAGAGACTGCATTGTTTTATCATGAGTTTAGAGCTGGAAACCAAGGCACAGAAGTTCAAATTACCAAAGTTAGAAGTGACAGAAGTGAACAGAAAAGCAAGTCTAGGTAGACAGTGGCTATTCCAGGGTTAGAATTCCTAAGACTTCTGCTTCTTAGAAATGTTTAAAGAATTAGTTACACAAAAAAGTACATGCGCATAAAAATAACTTTAAAAGGATAGAGCAGTGACTGTGGACACCACCTAAACGTGACTCTTGAAGGTACCCGATTACCAGGCGAGGCCTTGACCTAGCTAGCACGTCCCCACTGAAACTGCGTATCTGGGTTACTCTGTTCATTGCGTGTGGCGGATAAATGAAAACTGGATACCTAAGCACTGTGAAATGAATAAAAGAGCTAAAGGCGTGTCAGGGATGCTGACACACACCGCACACCATTCAGGGATGCTGACACACACCGCACACCATTCAGGGATGCTGACACACACCGCACACCATTCAGTATAGCCTGCAGAGCTGTAGATGAGTGTGCTCATTTATAGATGTGAGAAAGGGTCTTACACAGCCAAGTATTTCAAAGGTTATTTAGGATTTTACAGTGTGATTAGGTTCCACTGTCCCCTTCCACATGGGTGACTGCCAGCATATGAAAATAATCACAGTAATGTCACTTAATTTAGTAATATAGTAATTTAGTAATTATGTCACATGTGGTGGTAGGGTTACCGGTTAAATGAAATGTTAAACCAGGTGAGGAGTCACCGCTTCTGTGTATAAGTCTCCTTTAGTAGCTTTTCATGGATGCTAACTTTGGCTATTTTTTACTAAGAATAATACATTATTTTGGCATGTTAAAAAAACTAGGAAACTGAAGGTTATGAAAGTAATGGCATGCTGTTGTTCCATTACAGTGGACGAATACATCGCCATCGCAAAAGAGAAGCATGGCTACAACCTGGAACAGGTATGTAGAGGTGTGTGTGAGTGTGTGTATGCAGGTGTGTGCACATGTGTGAGTGTGTGTATGTGTGTGTGCACGTGTGTGAGGGTGTGTGAGAGTGTGTGCGTTGTGTGTGTGCGTGCTCACGTGTGTGCTGGAGCGCATGAGCCTGTGGAGGCCAGTGTCAGGCTGTCTCCCTCCTCCCTCCTCCTCTTCCTTGGTTTCATCTCATTAAGTTACCCAAGCAGGCAATCATCCTGCCCGCCCACCCGGGCAGGGCTGTAGGTGTGTGCTACTACCTCCTGCTTTGAGTAGAGGCTCTCAGAGCCCCTTTAACTTAGAGAAAGATCAAATCTGTGTAAGTGGGTCAATGGCTGGGAGCTCACCTCACTGTGCTACACTAATCTGTGTAAGGTTTTGGAAACTGATGTGCTTATCTATAGAGATAAACATAAAGGAGCCCTTTGAGGCTTGTGGTGGCCTATGTTACATTTCTAGTTTTTGTTTGTTTGTTTGGGAAGTGATTTTAAGACAGGGTCTTAATGTATAACCTTGACTGGCCCGGAATTTGGAATTTGCAGTGATCCTCCTATCTCTGCCTCCCCATGCTGGGATTATAGCCATGCCTATGACCCATCTTGTTTGTTTGTTCATTTATTTGAGGCACCCTCTCTCTATGTATTCCTGGATGTCCTAGGGCTCAGTATATAGATCAGCCTGGCCTCAAACTCACAGAATCCTCCTGCCTCTGGCTCCCCAGTGCTGGGATTAGAGGCATTACTTCTTTGTTACTCTTTGAGAAAGTTAATCCTCCAAAATATGAGTGTGTATTGTTTCATTTTCACCTCTATGTTAAAATTCTATTATCAAAATACAGAAATTTACTTTTAAACTCACCACTAAAAATTCTCTTGTTTTAACAGAATGAAAGTTAATTCTTTAAATAATACTTAATACCTTGTAGTAAAGGTAGAATCTTGCTACTTAAAATAGAAGAATGAGTAATACGTTTCTAGAAATGAATTACCAATGAAGTCTTTGAAGTTATTTAGATGACTTCTAATAATTGTGTGTATATATAAAGGTAACAGCAAAATAAATATACAAATATTTTATTAAATATGGAACAAAATAATTAACCTGAGGCAGGTTGTAGTGAAAGCACCTTTAAATCTTAGAATTGTTTAGCATATAACAATTCCAAAAGGCTAAAGCTTGACATTTCTCTGCTAAGTCCAACTTGATATTTCTGGTTCTTGTGTTATAATTGATAATTTTATCCAGTTATTCATTGCAGTCACTTACTGGCTAGCTCTCTTTTGGACTATTTTCCCTACACACTGACAAATTGATAAAATGTTGTGAGCTTCAGAGGTAGTCACTCCAAGTTGCTCTTTCTCTTACTTCCGCAACAAATATGACATATAGAAACACTTGTTCTGAGGCTCCAATTTAAATGCTATCCTGTTAAAGGCCCCGAGCTGAGTTTACCCTGATCTGAAGTCGTAGGCTCGAAATTGTAATCTGACTTGTGTTTAGCTCCTGAGAGTGGCAGAAGCCAGTCCATTAGAGTAAAGGGGTGTTTTCCTTCCAAGGCGCTTGGCATGCTGTTCTGGCATAAGCATAACATTGAGAAGTCCCTTGCTGACCTTCCTAACTTCACTCCCTTTCCGGATGAGTGGACCGTGGAGGACAAAGTCCTGTTTGAACAAGCCTTCAGTTTTCACGGGAAGAGCTTCCACAGGATCCAGCAAATGGTATGGTGATTTCCTTCTTACTCGGATTATCATTACAACAATTGTCTTATGATACTGTTGAATACTGCCTACCTACTAAATATAAAATGTTTTCCATTTTAATATTAAAAAGTATCTGAAAGGATGCATTAGCATACAATATTTTCTGTAATCATCCACGCATAACAGGTGCATGCTTCCACATGAATGAATTGGTTTTGATCTGGTCTCAAGTGAGTGACAGTTACTAAGTGTGGTGGGTTTTTTTGTGGGAGAATAATAATTTAACTTTATTTTTGCATGTTTTGATTTTTAACTTTAGGATTTTCTTTCATCTTGTATATGAAAGTCCATTTTTGTTTTGGGTTTTTTTTTTTGGTTTTGTTTTCTTTTGTTTTTTTCAAGGGAGGGTTTCTCTGTGGCTTTTGAGGCTGTCCTGGAACTAACTCTTATAGACCAGGCTGGCCTCGAACTCACAGAGATCCGCCTGCCTCTGTCTCCCGAGTGCCGGGATTAAAGGCGTGTGCGACCACCGCCCGGCTGAAAGTCCGTATGTGTGAGCACTGTATGTACATCACCTCTCCCCTCAACTCTTCCCACATTCCCCAGCTCCCCTTTACATTCACAACCACTTTAATTATTGCTGTTACATATTTGTGTCTGTGCATGCACACTCACACACGCAGATACATACAACCTCCTGAGACCATTTGGTATTGCTCATCTGTACCATGTGTCCAAGGCTGACCACTAGGAATTGGACAGACCAATGAAAAGGCAATATTGAAGTAACACAGAAATTCAATACTGGCATAATTCCAACATGGAAGTCCATCTTAAATCTATGTGTTACGTCAGCGTTGTCTGGGAACTATTGGAGATTGTTGGTGCTGTTTTGGCTTTTGTTTTTTCAAGGAAAAAATATCTACATTGTCAGTTGCTACAGTCTATACTGCTAGCTCTAAAATGTTTAGTGTTGCATCAAAACGATGTACATCCTAGCAGCAGGCATTTTGTACACTTTACGCGGATGATGTTTCTGCATCTGCTTGACTTCCGTAGTTGAAGGGAGGCAGCAGGCATTTTGTATACTTTACGCGGATGATGTTTCTGCATCTGCTTGACTTCTGTAGTTGAAGGGAGGCAGCAGGCATTTTGTACACTTTACGCGGATGATGTTTCTGCATCTGCTTGACTTCTGTAGCTGAAGGGAGCGTTTTGGTATGTAGTTCCCATCCTACTTGCCAGTGTGACCACCAGTACATATGACCGTAGGCCACTGTAATACTCAAAGGCCATCCAGTGGTTAGGCCCGTCTGCATTGTTTACTGAGATCTAGCTTTAAAACGAAAATTATCTTAAAAGTTGACTGGGAAGTACAGAGTAGCTCTTCTTTGCTATATGAGAGAGGCCAGACTCACAGGGCCCACACTGTGTGACTCTGTGGTATGAGCCTATGTTGATGTCAGTCATTTACCAAAGGCTCTAAACTAGAGAAAAGAGAGTTGAGTGGCCCTGCGAAAGCAAATGCTGAATGCCAGCATGGCCCTGACGGGGACCTAGGGGGACACTCTCACTAAGTTAGTTTGTGACATCTTCACCACTACCCCAGGAACAGACAGTAACACTGATTCAGCAATGTCAGGACATTGGTGTGATGGAGGACTGTGACTGCTAACACTCAGTCAGTGACATTGGTATAAAGGAGGCCTGTGACTGCTAACAGTCAGTCAGTGACATTGATGTGATTGAAAACTGTGACTGTTACCAGTGCTTTTTGGTTCCTGTTATTCATGACTCTCAAGCTCATTTCTTACATCTCCCCTGCTGCTCAGAAGTTTTTCTGGGTTTTTCTGAGACAGGATTTCTGTGTGTAACAGCCCTGGCTGTCCTGGAACTCACTCTGCTTGGTAGACCAGGCTGGCCTTGAACTCACAGAGATCCATCTGCCTCTGCCTCTGCCTTCCAAGTGCTGGGATTAAAGACGTGCGCCACCACCACCCAGTTACTCAGAAGCCTATGTTCTTGTCATTCATAAAGGTATCCATGACATAGTTTCCATTTATGCCTTGATTATCAAAGAAGATGACATTGGTATTCATTTGTCAATCAGAGTTTATAAATTAAACTTTCTAATAGTAACAGGATGTTTTTTTTAAGCTTCCAGATAAGACCATTGCAAGTCTTGTAAAGTATTACTATTCTTGGAAAAAAACTCGCTCAAGGACAAGTCTGATGGATCGCCAGGCCCGTAAACTAGCCAATAGGCATAATCAGGGCGACAGGTAGGTTCAATGCTTTACCTCGATGCATTGTTGGGACTTTTCACTGGGTTGTAGTTTTTCATTAGACAAGAAGCTACCACAGCACTGTTTGTGCCACAAGGAAGATCCACGTGTTCATAAGTCTCGATTGTGAGAACATTTCTTAGAACTTTTGAAATGCAGGTTACAGCTGTTCTTCCCAATGACGATTCTTAGAATGTGCAGTGAAGTTACCAGAAGATCCACTAATCTTGTCTCTTTCAGTGACGATGATGTGGAAGAAACACACCCAATGGACGGGAACGACAGTGACTATGACCCAAAAAAAGAAGCCAAAAAAGAGGTGAGGATCCTTACAAGTCCTTGCACCTGTTAGGGTTGCCTGACCATAGAGACTGACCTAACCCTCTGTATCAATGGGGTCAAGACTGACCTAACTCTCTGCATCAATGGGGTCAAGACTGACCTAACCCTCTGTATCAATGGGGTAAACACTGACCTAACCCCCTGCATCAATGGGGTAAACACTGACCTAACCCTCTGCATCAATGGGGTCAAGACTGACCTAACCCTCTGCATCAATGGGGTAAACACTGAGCTAACCCTCGGCATCAATGGGGTCAAGACTGACCTAACCCCCTGCATCAATGGGGTAAACACTGACCTAACCCTCTGCATCAATGGGGTAAACACTGACCTAACCCCCTGCATCAATGGGGTCAAGACTGACCTAACCCCCTGCATCAATGGGGTAAACACTGACCTAACCCTCTGCATCAATGGGGTCAAGACTGACCTAACCCCCTGCATCAATGGGGTAAACACTGACCTAACCCCCTGCATCAATGGGGTAAACACTGACCTAACCCCCTGCATCAATGGGGTAAACACTGACCTAACCCTCTGCATCAATGGGGTCAAGACTGACCTAACCCCCTGCATCAATGGGGTAAACACTGACCTAACCCTCTGCATCAATGGGGTCAAGACTGACCTAACCCTCTGCATCAATGGGGTAAACACTGACCTAACCCTCTGCATCAATGGGGTAAACACTGACCTAACCCTCTGCATCAATGGGGTAAACACTGACCTAACCCTCTGCATCAATGGGGTAAACACTGAGCTAACCCTCGGCATCAATGGGGTAAACACTGACCTAACCCCCTGCATCAATGGGGTCAAGAGGCCTAGAGTCAGGTGTGGTGGCTTACACCTTTAATCCCAGCATTTGGGAGGCAGAGGCAGACGGATCTTTGCATATGGGGCCCATCTGGTCTACTTACAAAGTTCCAGACCAGCCAGGACTACACAATGAGACCCTGTTTCAAAAAGCAGGTGAAAAGGGAGAGCTGGAGAGATGATTTGGTGGTTAAGAGTGAGCATGTGCTGCCCTTTCAGAGGACGGGAGCCTGGCTCCCAGTGCTCAGGTCTGGCCTAGAACTTCCTCTAACTCCAGCTTCAGGAGATCTGACACCCCTGATCTCAGTGTGCACATACACAGACACACACACACAAACAAACACACACATACACACACAAACACACACATACACATACAAACACACACACAAACACACACAAGTACTTAAAAATGAACCTCTGGGGAAAAGAAGACTTTTTGTATGATGGTTTAGAAAGTAGATTTCACATTGGAAACTACTGTAACATTTAGGCCCTGTAGTAGGCATTACATAGTGGGGTTTGGTCGTCTTCTCCAGTCACAGATGGAACGGGCCTGTCAAAATTCTCAGTCTTTAATCCATCAGAAAAAGATCAAACTCGCCTTTACATGGTAAGATTTGTTGGGTGAAATTTTAGGTTCTGGCTTTGTTACCCGGTGTTTCTCAGAAGTGTTTTCCATGTTGTAGCCCATTAGAAAGTAGTGGCAGGCGAGTGACGTGAGCACTGACAGCGGGCTGAGAGAGGTGGGCGTCCCCGTAGGAAAGCGCTGGGCTCTCTCAGTTTGCCCGTGGGAAGGAGACTTACAGTCACTAAGAAAAGGCTAAACTGACACCGGTGCTGTTTAATCAGGTAAGGAGTTGCGCGTTTGGACAGCGTTCAAAGCGTTGGCAAGTGAGGCAGCCTCGGGGCAAGCAGGGGGTACAGCCCTGGAGTGGAGGTGGCCGCAGGCTCTGTCTGCACGTTGGTGTCCAAGTGTGTGAAGTGTGGCATTTCCCCAGCAACTGTCACAGTCAGAGAACGCTGTCCCTGTTGGTCCTTACCTTGCCTTGAAATTTCTCCATTAATGGCATTTTAAGATCCTGAGTGACCTCAACCTGACGTTCTCTTACTCTCCTGATCTTTAGGCTTGAATAATTTTCTAGTGCCAAGCTGCTTTCAGATCCCATAATTTCTTCATCGCTCCTGCCGGCTTTACATTTGCTTCCTTGAGCCATGGACAGATTTAATCACGTGTATGTGTGTGTGCTGCGTGAATGTGTGCATCATGACCTGGAGTCCCAGGCAGCTGTGAGCCACCCAGTGTGGGTTCAGATGACAGAGCTCAGGGCCTCTGCAAGAGCAGGGCCTGCTCTTGCCCAGTGAGTGTCTCTTCAGCCCACAACTTACTAAAATGATTTCTTCCTGGTTTTTTTTTTCCTGAGACATGGTTTTTCTGTAACTTTAGAGCCTATCATGGAACTTGCTTTATAGACCAGGCTGGCCTTGAACTCACAGAGATCCGCTTGCCTCTGCCTCCGGAGTGCTGGGATTAAAGGCGTGTGCCACCATCTCCCAGTCATTTCCCGGTTTTTGGTTTGTTTTTTGTTTTTTTTTAACTCCCCTTTCTTCTTACTGTATTCTTAGAACCTAAGTTTTTAAACAAATGTGTCTGTCTGTGTCTAGTGCACTCATCCATGCTTCCCGGTCTGGAAGCCACAGTTTGCATCTTCTTCCTCCCTCCCTTCCTTCCTTCTTTCCTTCCTCCCTTCCTTCCTTCCTTTCTCTTCCTCCTCCTCCTCCTTTTTGAGGCAAGGTCTCTCACAGAGCTTGCTGTTCTAACTAAACAAGGCTGGCCAGTGAGCTTCCAGTACCCCTGTCTCTCTGCACCCCAGTGCTGGGTTGCGAGCGTGTGCTGCTATGGTGTGGGGACTGGGGTTCACAACCAGGTCCTCCTGATGCACAGCAAACACTTTCCACGCCGAGCCCGATCCCCAAGCCTATTTGCCTTTTCTGGCTTCTTTCCTTTGCGGCCTACTTTAGAGATGCATATATTCCATTATTTTACCGCCTGCTACTCTGAGCTAACTATTCCTGTATTTCTATTCTTGTGTACCCAGGAGATTTTATCTTCTATATTTAAGCTAGATTCCAGCACTAGGATTCGCATTAACTTTCTGATCAGCAGACACTTTGACTCCAAACCCTACCAGTTTGTGGCTTATGTAAAAACTCACAGATTAAGTCACATCTTGCTTTGTTTTTGTCTTTTACTCATTCAAACTTAAATTTGGTGTTTTCTTTTTTGCTGTTAATGTACATATTTATTGATTATTTGGGTCACCATCCTTTCTTGCTCCAGTCCTTTCTTTGTTTTATTCCTGAGGAATATCCTTTAGAAGCTCATACACATCTAAAACCTGAGATTAGAATGTGTTCTTCCAAACAGCATCTGCATTTGTTTCTAAGTGTCTGTAGGCACTACCATCCTAAGCCTCTAAAATGTTTTATTCAGGACTTCTCATACTACAAAGATCATATAAATTTAGGGCCTGAACATGTCTGAAGCAAGACTCTGGTTGAGAGTTCTCAGGGAAGACTTCTCAAGACTCTGGTTGGGAGTTCTCAGGGAAGACTTCTCAAGGTTCCCTCTCAAGGTTCTAGCCCTCTCCTGTGGTGGAGCGAGCAGCGGGGGTATTTTCCCTACTTTACACATTGATAGGTGCACCTTGTAGGATACTGTCCTCATCGCCTGTGCCCTGCATGGCTCCCACTGAAGCCTAGAGCTTCAGGCCTCCGCCAGCTGCCTCCAAATTCTTCTCTCATGGTCCCAGGCTGCTGAGGAATGGTCTCACTTCACCGCCAGCTTGGAAAACCTTTGATCCAAAGACTTTAGGAGGCATCTCTCTCTCTCTCTCTCTCTCTCTCTGAACATCAGATTTGCCTTTATTGCTTTGAGTTCCCAGCAGTAATGTGAATTACACTTGACTATACAGTTCTATGAATTCAACTCCACTTCCTAAAGAACAAAGTTCCTCAAGGTATCAGTAAGATGTGTGGGGTCCTAATGGATTCCTCTCAGAAACACAAAGTAACACCGTTGTTTCCATTTTAGGACATTAAGTATTAATGCTACTTAATAGCTCATCATTACGGGAACAACTTTTTTTAACTCTTCTGGGGCATGGGATGATGACACCTAATACTTGGGTTTGGAGTTTTATTATCTACAAGCCACATACACACATTTGACAGTGTCCGTACCATCAGAGTCAGGGTCATCGTGTGTCCCTTCTAACCTCGAAAACCATACATTGTTCTGAAACTCCAAGTAAAATAAAACCTTTCTCTCTTTACCAGCTGCCTAATATGCACATGTAATTCCTAAGTTGTCTTTTTTGTTGTTGTTGTCCTTTTTGTAGACCTTTATATGTATAATTTGTAATTTGGGGCAAGGTTGTTGCTTTGTTCTTCATTGCATAAGCAAATGGGAAGAATTTACAGTGTAACTTAATTTTTCTGTATTCATAGTCCTCAGGATGTAAAAACTAAACATTTTATTTAATTAATCAGAAATATATTTTGTCATGGTGCCACCTATACCCCAATGTGTGTGTCTTGTTTGGACCTGTAAATAATAAAACTTGCTGGGAGTATTTTTGCAGTACCGAAGATGTTTCTACTTGTGGTAGATTGTTTACTCTGTATACATTTGTGAAAATCAAAGGCCTTCTCCTACTGTGTTCCCTTAGGGTAACCCTGAGCAGCCCCTGCAAACCAGCAAGGTTGGCCTCGGGAGGAGAGACTGCCAGAGTCTGCAGCACCGCCACCACTCTCAGCGCTCCAAGTGCCGCCCACCTAAGGGCATGTATTTAACCCAGGAGGATGTGGTGGCTGTTTCCTGTAGTCCCAATGCTGCCAACACCATCCTGAGGCAACTGGACATGGAGTTGATCTCTCTAAAGCGTCAGGTATCTGACAAAAGTGGTGTCTTTTATGATTTCGTCTGCTTGTCTGCCTGCTTTTGTTTGGGCTGAACTTTAGTTTGTAGGTGTTCTTTTCTGGGAGTTGCAGTCTTTGGTTTTTGGGGTGCAGACTTGACCCCCACAGCCTCATCAGCGGTACTGTACCTCTGAGCCTGCCACAACTCCAGCTTGATATAGCTGATGAAATTCCTCTACTATCGTAGATGAAAATCCCAGCATGGCTACCCATCAGCATGGATTCTGAGCAAATTCCACAGTTCACAGGCTCCAGTATTCCTGTAAGACTAGGAACAATAGCCATGCTGTCTCAAGTTGCTGAAGGCTGTTTGTAATGCTCTGTGTAGGTTGTTTGGCACACTGAGACTCCTCTGTGAGTCACCATCGCTGCTGTCTCCTCATTGTGGGTTGTAGTAGTAACAGTAGTTTTTCAGTGTCCATATGGCTTTTTAATGCTAAGACCCTAGTACGTAGCCTTTGAGGGTTACCCGTAAGACCTTATGACAATCAACTGATAATTTCTGCTACTAATAAGAGAGTTGCCATAATGAAGTGGTTACAGTCATGAACAACCTGGGTCAGGTCATCGAAGCTGACTATGGCTTGTCTTCCCTTATGGGGCTTTTACCTTCTCTCGGCTCTCGTGTCATCTGGGTCAGAAACAAGACCGCGTGTGAGGGGCACTTACAGCACTGACTGGCATAGTGAGCTCTCCACATCTCTTAGGCATCCGGTCCTCTTTATCTTCTATCCCTGTTTCTTGTTTGGTTTTGCTATCAGAGACTTCCCTCTTCCAAACTATAGCCCTTCTCCATGGAAGTATTCTAGATCAGTGGTTCTCAAACTTCCTAATGCTGCAACCCTTTAATATAATTCCTCATGTTCTGGTAACCCCCAACCATAAAATTATTTTGTTGCTACTTCATACCTATACTATCTATTTTCTGAAAGTCTTAGGCAACCTCTGTGAAAGGGCTCTTTGACTTCAAAGGGGTCTTTGACCCACAGGTTGAGAACCATTGTTCTAGCTACTTTGCCTATAATCTTTGGGACTCCACAGGAGGGAGGGAAGAAGCACATTATCTCCATTACTATTCTTCATAGTTTATTTTAACATTCATTCGTTCGTTTGTTTATTTATTTGTGTCTGTGCATGGCCATATAGCACAGCACACTTTTGGAGGTCATGGGACAACCGACAGGACTCAGTTTTCTCCTCACAACTTCATTAGACTACGGTCATCAGCCTGGGTGGCTCAAGCACTCAGCCACTGAGCCAATACCAGCCTCTGGTGGGCTATTTTAAGTTCCTTTCCTTGAGTATTCATTTGATGTGTGACATAGTAAAGTTTTCTATTAGTAGCACCTCCTCTCACACCATTGAGTAACTGTCTCCCAACTTCCCTGGCATCTGTCAGCAGCACCACACACTCCCTGACTCCACTGACGTCATCTGTCACCCACTGACGTCATCTGTCACTCGCTGACTCCACTGACATCATCTGTCACCCACTGACGTCATCTGTCACCCACTGACGTCATCTGTCACCCACTGACTCCACTGACGTCATCTGTCACTCCCTGACTCCACTGACGTCATCTGTCACTCCCTGACTCCACTGACGTCATCTGTCACTCGCTGACTCCACTGACGTCATCTGTCACTCCCTGGCTCCACTGACGTCATCTGTCACCCACTGACGTCATCTGTCACTCGCTGACTCCACTGACATCATCTGTCACCCACTGACGTCATCTGTCACCCACTGACGTCATCTGTCACTCCCTGACTCCACTGACGTCATCTGTCACCCACTGACTCCACTGACGTCATCTGTCACTCCCTGACTCCACTGACGTCATCTGTCACTCCCTGACTCCACTGACGTCATCTGTCACTCCCTGACTCCACTGACGTCATCTGTCACCCACTGACGTCATCTGTCACTCGCTGACTCCACTGACGTCATCTGTCACCCACTGACCTCATCTGTCACTCCCTGACCTCATCTGTCACTCCCTGACTCCACTGACTGTCATCTATGATTCCCTTGAGTTTCTATAGTCATCTTGACGAAGAGTCTCAGTTTTGTTTCTTAGTTACTCTGGTTTTTGTTTTGTTGTTGTGTTTGTTTGTTTGTTTGTTTGATTGATGTGACAGTGTCATTCTACGTAGCTTTGGCTGTCGTGTAACTTACATAAGCCAGGCTGACCCTGAGCTCACAGAGATCCTCTGCCTCTGCCTCCCGAGTGCTGGGATTTAAGGCGTGTGCCACCAACGCCCGGCTACTCATCATTCCTATTCCTAAAGAAAGGTTTCTTAATTGCATAATTAATATTTCTGACTTGAACTGTATTAATGTAAACTCTCATCTCATTCTGTCTTCTGTGTTGCTATTAGAAATGCCTTTCTGAAAAGCAAATGTGATCGTGTTCTCTTGATTTAAAAATCTTCAGTTTTCTTCAGTCCTTTAGGCAAAATTGAAATTCTTTGACATACTGCACGGTTTTTTGGTTCTTTGCCCTGGTCCTACATTCTTTGCTTTTTCCTAAATGCTGTTTGCCTGGAGTGCACTCTCTCCCAACCTGAGCTGCCAGCAGATGGTTCACCTCCTCTGGGACATTTCTCCCTACCACCCACCTTTCTGGCTTTATCCCCTCTCCCTCTCCCTCTGTGTGTTTTCTAGCACGGCCATCTGATTTCCTCTAAACCATCCCTTGCTTTATTCCACATACTCTTACTGGAAAGAAGCCACTGCTCATCCTGGTGAAAAATAAACCAAGCCATGGGGGGGGGGGGAGGTGAGCTGGAGGGCGGGAAACAGTTCTCCTTCCCCGCATGCCTGCTCTAAATGGAGACTGGCTGTCGCTCACAGAGCGAGAGTTTCAAACTTGGTTTACACTTAGGTTGTGCCTCCTACGAGATTACCCTAAAGGTTTCTTCACTCTGTGTGTCTTACATTTTTACCTTCCTCGGATGGTCCCAACGGGAACAGGGACGGGTTCTGCTCCAGCTCTTGTTTTGAAAACATCTGTTTGTCCCAGAGCTTTGATAGACTGGGGAACAATTTGAGCACAGTCTGAGTTTCGTACGGGCCAACATGTGGTTTCTGTTGGTGGAAAGCTATGCCGAGCTGCCTGGACACTCCCACACACCTCCAGTGTGTACTGTGTGTGGGGACCACGCACGCCTGATGTCGAATGTGGGAGAATTACAAGCAGCCGTCTTTCTACAGTGCAGTAGCTCAGAGACATAATCATTGTCACACTGAAGTGTCTCCTCCGCTGAACTGAACCTAAAATGGTTTTCATATATGTCCTGTTCATGTATGTAGTGCTCATAAAAATGTACTAAGTGCATGGTCTGACTCACATCTTGTTATTTTGTGAAGGTTCAGAATGCTAAGCAAGTAAACAGTGCGCTTAAGCAGAAAATGGAAGGCGGAATTGAAGAGTTCAAACCTCCTGAGGTATGATGCTGAACACGAGTGTGACTAAGCACCTTTCCCTTTTGAGTTTCCCAGTGCTCAGGTTCTACTCCGGTCCTTTTTGAAGGTTGCACATTATGGACAATTTATCATGCCTGATTTTTCATGCACATAGTCATCTTTTGAGCCTTGACTGATGTTTTCATATTTAGGTGAATTCACTTTCCCCCCTCCCCCCCTGCCCTCAGCAGGGGCTTTGAAAAGCACCTTTAGGATTGAGGTAGAAGGTCTGGGGAGTCTGGCACAGCCTGGGGACAGGACAGTGTTTAAAGCTCAAGGCCTTTTCCTCCCTGTGACTGGTAACACTGCAAGAATGAATCACAAGGGATTTTTCTCAAACAAAATCTTATTTTAAAACTCTTGTTTTGGCTCAAATTTCAATGAGGGTTTTACTGTATATATTTATTTTTTTAAAACGTTCTGCCTGAAAATACAAATTGTCATATATAAAGATACGTGTTACCCATTTTTTCAGCCTTATTTGTGATTTGTTTCTGTGTGCATGGTAATTATAGTAGAACTTAAATGCCCCTAAAATCCAATCAAGTCTTTTTTTTTTTACAAAGTTTTGTCTGTAAAGTCTTTTATTTTTTTCAAAGACTCCCAAGTTGGATTCATATTCTGAATTGGCCTTTCTATGTGTAGAGTGACCAAATAGTTGTGTTTCTGTGGGTCCTACATCTGACTGAACTATCTACCGAGAAAGCGGGGGAGGAAACAATAAAGTAGATCTTGCTCCCCGCATCAAGGTTAGGTATGGGGAACATGGAAAAATGCATAGATCGGGATCTCATTTCAAGCCCCATAAGAAAACTAAATATGCTCCGGTGACATTGAAGTAAGGGAGGTACAATACAAGATATTTTATTTTCCTATACTATTGCAAGAGGAAACTTTAAAATTTTGAACTGGTTATTTTAATTTCGTGTCTAATCATACACTAAATGTATATAAAGCAAAGTTTCAGATGCCAGCAGTTTCCTGATTTAAAAAGTATATGAGTACAGCAGATATTAAACACCAGGCAGGGCCCAGGTGTGGTGGCACGTGCCTAAATTCAATATCAGCACTCTGGAGACAGAGTCCAGAGGGACAGGCGGCACTTCATAGAGAGATCCTGCCTCAGACAAATGAAAGCTTGGCAGTGTGGGGTGGGAGGGGCGTTGAGATGGGATGGCTTAGGGGGGAGGGCACTTGATGCTGATGCTGGCATCTTTAGTCTGACCCCCAGGACCCACATGATGGACACAGAGAGCTGATTCCTGAAAGTTGTTCTCTGGCTTCTACACATGCACCATGAGACATGCAACCCCCCCACACACACACTAAATAAAATAAAAAAAAAACACAGCTATGGGACTACTAGTAAGAACTTTATGCTACAAGTTTGAGACTGGAGAGATGGCTCTGTGGTTTAGAGCACTGGCTGTTCTTTCCGAGCACCCAGGTTCAATTCCCAGCACCCCGTGATGGCTCACAACCATCTGTAACTTCAGTTCCTGGGAGTGTGCTGCTATCTCCTGGCCTTCACAGGCATCAGGCATGTGCATGGTACACAGACATACATGCAGACAAAAACACCCACACAAATTTTAAAAACAAAAATAATGTTGAATAAAATAGAGAATTTCTAGATGTTGTACTAAGATTTCCAAGGGGTGCGGGGAAAGCCCAGATAATTTTACAGAAAAAGCACCAAAGCTCAAGGAAAAGTTAATTCTAACCTTAAGTTTTCCGTGGCACCGCTGGATAGTTTCACTCATCGGCACTGCGTGAGATGGGAAAGTGCCGTATGCCGCTGGTCGTGGCTGGGTGCTCCCTTGGTCTTGAGGTGAACAACCGAAGCAGTACAGCTGCTGCATGCGAGGAGGCCGCGCCTCAGAGGGGTTGCTGACTTACTCAGGCCCACCACGTAGCAAGCTGTGGCATCTCCTGTAGCTCAGGGCTTGAGACCCGATTGGTCGTTGTGCATGGTGCTACCGTAAACGTGCAGGAAGTGTCTTAGAAAGGATGGCGGACGGTCTGGTGAGCCAGCTGCTGGGGTAGAAGCTATCGAGCATGCGTTACGTCTTTTGATTCAAGAGCAATGAGCAAAGTGGAATCACCAAAGTCTTAGCCGTGCCTCGGGGCCCACGCAGTCTGGGTGCGCACACGTGGCTGGGTTAATGATTTCATTGAGGTGCACGTAGCTTCATCATCCAGAAACGTAAATTTGTGTTTATCGCGTTCTTCTGCTTTTGGGACCAGGCAACATGAAAAGCTACTATTCTGAAATACTGATTGCATCACATGAAGGGCATAGAAAGACGACCCTGTCACCCCTGGGTTAGACTTTACCTGCAGCACTGTTAATGACCTTTGAGAGCTATGTCATTAAATGCAGCCCTCATCCTTCTTGAGGAGCTTTGCTTATTAATTTAGCTTTAAGTTTATTTTATCTAGAATAAAATTTGATGAAGAAAATTCATTCACTTCTGCAACTATTTATCAATCACCTGTTTCGTACAAGGCAGGACTTAGGATCTGTGTGAAGTGTGGGAGGAGGAGAAAACACAGAGATGAGGTAACCCCCCCCCCACTGCTTAGCATTTACTTGTAATCTAGATGGTATCTCAGAGATCGATGAAAGTGTAGACTTAGAAACAAACACTCTAGGAAAGCAACCGGGTGTTGCTCATTCTGCCTGGGACCAGACTTTCTAATGATGGCAGGGATAAACAGAGTTTGTGCACACGCGCAAAGTCCAGAGGGGGTCCCAGGCAGAGAGGGGGTAACGACGATGGGGGGTAGCAGGGAAAGTGGTACTGAGATTCCGTGGAAGCACAAGACTTGTCTTCTCTCAAGAATCTTTCCTGCCTAGAAAGGCGATCTTAGTCGCAGAGAGGAATGAACACATGGCAGGGGAAACATAAACAGGATGCCATAGAGATGTTAGGCAGGGTGTAGAGGCTTCCTGAGAGCCAGGAGGAGGAGATGCCTCAAGGGGGAACCCTGCAGCTTCCTTAACGCAGACAGTAGGTGATGGAATGATGTCATTATAGGAAAATTGTCTTGGCAGTGTCTGGGCAAACATGTTTGCTGCTGAAATGTTGGGCGGGTGGGGTGTGTGGTAAGAAGTGAACAGAACAGGTTAGCCACAGGAATGAGAGCAAGAGATAAGTCCATTTCAGAGTTAGAAATACATGTGTCTCCCTGAACACAGGCTGGGATGGAGGAGGTGTGTGTGGGTTGTGACCGCAGCAGAGAGGCGGAGACAGTGGAAGCCGTGGGTCTGGGGGGGGGGGATACTGACAGGGTCGACACTGGGAGTCCCATCCTGTCCTGAGTGTTTGCCTCCAGCCTTATGATGGCGCTCAGATTCCCAGCCTTGAGCAGGGAGCTTGACTGGTGACTTCCCAGCCCTTCTGAGAGAATATGAACGTGCGACTGACGAAATGGAGGAGCAGATGAAGACGCCAATACGGCAGGGAGGGCTCAGTGCATATTGTTTCTACCACTGTCCCATTTCATAATAGTTGCATTTCGGATTAGGGTTTGTGCTCTGACAACCACAGAGTTTAGTTTCCGGTCACGAGTCACACTCTAGTTATCCTTTCTTTAAAGTTTCTGGGGCCAGTAGTAATGGAAAGGACTCTGGTGTGTTTAAGATAGCTTGTCCTGTTTCTCTTCAACCTCCCCTGCTCTCCTGTCTCCATTTTGTCAAGCACTGAAGCCTAACCAGTTTCAGCATCTCCTTCCTACATTTCCAGCCAGAGCTGCGGTGTAAAGACCACCAACTGTTTGACTTTTTCTAAGCTCTGTGTTAGATGGCTGGCCCTCCTTTTCCTTCTCCTTCACCGCTGAGATGCTGCACTCTCTTGTTAGTGCTCTCTTCCCTCAGCGGTAGTCTTCCGACACGCGTGTACAGCCCGGCCTAGGTTCTCATACTTAGGATTCACCTTTCTCTTTTGCTCCTGGAGATGTATAAATCTCATCCCTTCACGGTGCTGAAGCCGCGTGCAGCAGGCATGTGCGATAGTGGTCACGCATATTTGGGTTCCGCCAAAAGCCTAGCGCTCTGTCCCACTGCTGGAAGACATAGTAGGGCAGTGTTGTGTCATCAGGAGTCATTTAGGAGGGGACACAGCATAACTTTTTTTAAGTTTGTAGGCTAGTATAAAAACTTCACATTTAAGTAATGTGTGAATGGCTCCATTAAAATTTTTTTTCTCAAACCTTCAAAAATGGTTTGGATTCACGAATGTTGTGTTTTTGTCCACATGGAACCTGAGCTCCTCCTGAATGTCCCTGTGCCTCGTTTCCAGTGTGTGCCAGAGAGTCTCATCGTGGCCTTTCCCACTTCCCTGTCTCCGAGAGGAGAGTGAGCGCTTCCCTGCCGCACTGCCTTCGGTGGCTCTCCGAGCTTAGGAGTCTTGCTCTGGTTAAAGCCATGTCCCCACACAGGTCCTCTTCCTCCCCCCCAACACAGCTCTTGGCTTGCCAGGCATAGTGCAGGTTCCCCAGCCTTGTTCTTGTCGCCTTCTGCGGTGAGTGTGGCCTTTGCTCTGCTTTAAACTCTGCACGCAGACCTCAGGAATCTGTGTGCACCCCGACGGTGCCTTTCAGACACTTGTGAAGTTTAGATGAAAACGCATTTTATAGTGTACGGGTTTGCTTCGGTTTTTGTCCCCTTTTCATGATATTTCCCCCTCAAGCCTCGGCAGATTTCACAGTCGCAATCAGCTTTCACGGACTCAGTATCTCAGTATCACCCTCAGAGCTATCTGTGGAGTGCGCATCATCTCTGTCCGGGAGACTCCCAGTAGGGGGAGCTAGCCAGCAAAGGAGTGAGCGTCAGCTCTGTCCAGTAGGGGGAGCTAGCCAGCAAAGATAGGCTCACATCTACCCAGGACGTCTGTCCTGGCCATCACTGCGTGTCCATCACTGCAGCTAATAAAAGCATACACAGTGCAAGCCAATAGAACTCTACACTTCGCCCGATGAAACCCCGGCAGTGTCTGTGCAAGAGACTCTTTACAAAGAGTTAAAGGGCTTGAGAGAGAAAATGAAGCCTGCAAAGAACAAAGCTCCATGCCATGGACATGTGGTTTTTCAGAAAAGCGATGCCCAAGATGAAGCGAGAGCGTGGTGTCCAGACCGTTAGCTCCCTCAGAGAGGAGCCAGCCCCCTCAAGAGGGCTCACCTGGTAAAGGAGCTGGCCACACAGGCCTGGGAACAGAGCTTGACCCCCGGAACCCACATAAAGACAGAAGGAGAGAGGCGGCTCCTCAGAGTTGTTCTCAGACCCCCACACACGCACCAACACACAACAATAATACACACACAACAATAATAAACAAATATCTTACAGAAAAAGAATGAGCCAGCTTATAATGTTTTCGTTTTCTAGGTCAGATTAAGTTTCACAGTAGGCCCCTTAATTTTTCACCGCCCACTCTAAAATATTTGGACCCATTTTAAGCGGTTCCAGTTCCGCTTTCCAGGAGCAGGCGGAGCTCCTTTGCTTCTGACGCAACGGTTTGTTTTGGAGCACTCACACAGGAGCACAGGAGCTTCTGCCCTCCCTCCAGGCTGCTCTGTTTCTGGATTTGTTCATTGATTCCTTTTCACTGAGGGGGGGTGGTGGTGGGGGCTGAAATACTCTCTGACCTGTGTCGCTAGACCTCTTTGTATATTTCTGTCTTGAGATGGGCCTGGCCAGCCTGTCTAGGCTACCTTTGAACTCTGCCTGCGGCAGCCTCCCAAGTAGCTGGGATTGCAGTCCTGCAACCCGAGGCCCCGCTGGCCAGCTCTGTGTCTCAGACCCTGTGCTCCCATGCCTCCCATCACTGTTTATTGCGTGGCCGCTGCCCGGACCCTTTTATCTCTCCTGAAATTGAGTCATTTCTGTTTCCGGTTTCTGTCCCTCCGTGCTCTGGGTCTTTTTAAGCTTTTTCCTTTCGTCCTCTCAATTTTGTTTCTGGCTTTGCAGCTGTCTGTTCCTCCTGATTACGCGTTTATAAGGATGTGAGTAAACCCGGTCTCACCCAGAGGTGAGAGCTGATGTGCCCTCTGGGAGGCCGCTGCCCGCTGGCTTGCCCGGTGGGCCCACTCAGCCAGCTTGGTTGCCTGCACCGCGGCAGTGTCTCCCCTGCTCATCTATGAGCCGGCGTGCCGGTTTCTCTCCTCTTCTGCTAAAGCAAAGGCCCTTGACTTACGCATCAGTGGACTGAACTACCAAAACCTGGCTAGGCGGCCACTACTGTAGGACTTCAACAGGGTCTTGGAGAGAAACATTAGGACGTCCTGGGATTTAAAAAAAAACAAAAAACAAAAACCGATAAAATAAAAGGCCTTATCAATGAATCATTTTCTGCTTCAGGAATTTAAAGAAATATCATAGGACTTGGGCTCATCCTGCCGTCTCAATCTGATTTGTACAACTGTTATAGGAGAAAGCATAGGTTTTATTTGATGTGAAGCAAAGAAATGTTAGAGTCACAAACCCTCTCAAAAGAAAATGGTCTCTTAAATGTTAAAAAAAAACTGGGCTAAAACCAGTATCTGTGGTATGTAACAGGAGCATTGTAACTGGAAAATGAGTGACGTACCAGTGTTGTTCAGTCTCCCAAATGGGTGCATTTTTCTCTCATCGTCTCTGTGTGTGTAAAAGGTAACTCAAGACATGTTTAAGCTTTCTGAAAGTGAAACCTCCATGGGTCAGCATATCAGTCTCATGTCTATGATTTGGTGAAAAAGTGTTTAAAAAGCAAGTTGGAAAAATGTCTATCTTCATATCCTCATTAGGAAACTTCTTTTTAATTTTGTAGTCAAATCAGAAAATTAATGCCCGTTGGACCACAGAGGAGCAGCTTCTAGCAGTGCAAGGTATACTAAAGATAAGCAGTACTGTTGTTCATTATTGACTGTCGTGAAAGGCGCCTGCCGCAGTTCTCCCTCCCGTAGGCGTGGGCCAAGCAAGGTGGCCAGGGATTGTGTGCTGTGCTTCTGGTGTGGCGTGCTGAATCTATTCATTCAGGGCCCTGAGGAGCACAGCCAATCACGTGGCGCCCTGTGGCTCAGCGTCGGGGTGTGTGTCCCTGTCACACTGGGGACTCGTTCTGAACCTAAACTATAAGTTTCCTATTTGTCTAGTCGCTCTCTGTTTCTCTATTTGATAAGTGTGAGGTTATGAAAATATTAACTATGTGCTTTCCGTGTGTCATTCCTTACAAAGAGACAGACCACTGAGTACCTTTAAGAGACTCAGGCCCTGTGGAAGTGCGCTACCACAGCGGCGCTGTCTGTGAGAACGCTCAAAGGCATGCACCCATGGGCAAACAGGGAGCACTGGAAACCCGGGTTTTCTTCTGCTTGAGCTGCTTAAGGGCAAATTGCATAATTTTTTTTTGTTCTGCCCTAGATTTTATTTGTCTTTAAGATGAACTACCTGCAGAATTCATTGTGTAAGTTAATGCGCTCTCCTTATTGCTTGGCGAGCCCGCATTGTGTCTACGCTAAGAGCTTTCTCATCGAGGTTGTCAGTGAGAGGGAGACCCCTGGGAAGCGTACGCACATAGTTTATAATATTTCCAAACACTCGTCCCTCTCTCTGTCTAGAGGTTGCATCATGTGCATTTAGACCTCTGCCAAGAGTGTGAGCAGGCCTTCCTTTTATTCACCACACAATGCTGGCTCTCCTCCCCGTAGTGTCTCCTGACAGACCTGAGCCCTGGTTTCTAGTGTTTGGCTAATATGTTAATTCTGTGCCATAATAGGAATTCTCCCAGCAAAGGATTCCCTGAAGAGGGTCTCTGAGGGCAATTTGGAGTAATCTTTTTTCTCCACGTAGCACTTGTGATTGGACAGTGTTGAGACTTGATAGCTTTCAGGGGCAGAGTCCACCAAATCTAGCAGCTTGGTTGGACTATACAAACCTGCACTCATGGAATGCTCAGAGATGAGATCCCGTGTGTAGCCGCGGCTGCCTGTGTGCAGACAACGCAAACTTACTGGGACGACAGAAGAGAGTGCCAGTGCTCAGAGTCAGAGCTCCCCTTCCTGCTGAGGCCGTGCGGGTTCGTGATGTACACTTAGAGAGTGACCTTTAGGTAAATTACCCCAAAGCAGCCTGCATGGAAGGTCCCCCTAAAATAATGTATTAATGCCTCCTTTTCAGTTCTTTAGAGGAAAATTATTTGGAATTTTTGTTTTCATTCTGTTCGGACTTTTTGTTTCCATTGTTAGTACATAAAATAAAAATACCTATTTGTTCCTAAAGCTGATGTTCTAGAAAGGTCTGAAAGGCACGTGCCCATGCATTTACAAAAATACCTAGGAATGTATCTTACAAACAGTGTGCTGGAGCAGTGCCCTGTGCCTGAGGCTCACTGGTTGAGGTGTACACATAAATGTAGCGTCTGTTTAACCGTGTAGACTTTGCTAGTAAGATGCTACTTAGTGATTTTTTTTCCTTGAATACTTACGATAAACCTTTATGTGGCAAATCCTTTAACAGACACTTCAGTATTGTAAAGCAATAGTAAATTGTTTTGATATTAACGTATTTTAATTTGCGTGGCACTGTACATTCAGAATAGTTAATACATGTAGACGGCTATGACACCCTTTGTAAAATGCTCTGTCTTGCTCATAATGGACTGTTACAGTAACCTAGAGAAACGAGTGACGCCTCTGTCGAGGTCAGCGACTGTCGAGGTCAGCGACTCAACTTGAACACACTTCCTTGGTAACTCCTTTGAAACGGGAAAGCATAAGAAGATCACTTTCATTCCTAGGTTCTAAGCCATGTGCCCCCACCTTTGCTGCTGTCCGCAGCCTGTTGCTGACGCTGACGGCTGGAGCCTTTCCCCTTCCTCGCTCCCCTAGTGGGGGTCAGCCAGCTGTCACAGGACTCCGCGCCTGCTTCTGTCAGTTCCTTGTGTCCATTCTAGTTCTGCCCGTGACCCCGGTGGCTTTCTTTAGGGGTCCAAGTGGGACACCATTAGCGCGCCTAAAAGCAGGTCTTCTCCCACTTGTCCAATGGGTGTGGCCTTTTCTGTGTGATGGAACAGTTGCCGGCAGTTGGCTGTTCTCAGAAAAGCATGCATTTGTGTGATCGCTCAGGAGTGCGGTGTGAATATTCACTGTTGATATTTTAGTCCGCCTCGGAAGTGCGCTCGCTCCCAGCGCTCAGAGAGTCAGCTCTCTGATCTCTATGCTGTTTTCAGGAAAAACGAAGTTTTATCGAGGTGTCAGCTTTAGCTTTTAGTTGTCATTTTACTTGCCATGGCTTCTAAAACAGGGGCTGGGAGCAGTGTGCCCAGAGGGCGTGACATCCATGCCGAAGTCCCCGTCCTCACATCCGGGGCTCACACTGTCGGTCCTTCAGAGAGAAATGAAGTGGCAAATCTAGAAATGGCCCTTTTAGATTTACCTGTAGTTAATCCTAGACTGGAATGGCTCGTAAAGTAGAAGGCAGTAGGTTGGACCTCTGATGAGAACGGTAGAGATAATAAGTCTAGAACACGAGTAATCGAAAGGGGTGGAAATAGGAGACCCGCACTCTTCTGTCTTAAAGACACGCTTTTGATTTAAAGTGTCCCTTGTGTCGTAACAGAGGCCGTAAGAGTAGGCATCTTAGAGTCTGTCATTCTCTGTCAGCTTACTTGAGACTATCATTCAGATTTCCCATTGTTTTTGCAATGGATTTGAATTTACAGCAAGGCAGGTGTGAGTACTGGACCCAGAGAGAAGCAGGAGACAGTGGAAGGGAAGCCATGATCTGGACCTCGCGGTCTGCACAGCCATTATTGTCTATTTGCTAAGTAAATAAAGAAGTGTACACGAGGCAGAAAACACACACACACACACACACACACACACACACGAGTTGTGAGTTCAAAATGTATCTCTTGGTTATTGAAAAGAACCACGTTCTCAGAGGTTCTAGATACCACAGTCTATTTCAAAAACAGACTTTTGATAAATTTGTACTCCCCAATTACATGCAATACATTAAATTTCTCTTCTAAGAAATGTTGATGTGGGAAGCGGGAGAAAGCCCCCTGAAGTTCTGCTGCCTCTGAGCCTCTCAGCATCCTGAGTTCTTAGCTTCCTGTTGTCTCCAAACATCAGAAGCGGTGCCCATGCCATGCTCTCTGGAGTCCACGACTGTCTACAGCTCCTAGAACATGAATAGACATAGTCCCCCAACTCAGAGTTTGGATTGTTCAGGGTGTGCCTGTGTCAGTCTTTACTAGTAAGAAAATATAATTACCTTTAACAAAAGAAAAACAGGGAATGTTTTAAAGTTGATGTGTAGTGGTGTATTTATGTTGGGTAGTATAGAAGAGTGGTGGGAAAGCGTGGGCCTTCATAAAATATGGTGGGTTACAATCCCTTGTTTCCATTTTTCTGGACTCCCAGACAGACTTTAAAAATCCTATCAAGTATAGAAAGCAATTACTTGCAAGAGCAGTAAGTTTAGAAAGTTGACTGAGAAGAGTGTTTTCCTCTCTGGGGATTTATGGCTTTGGTTCTGGAGGGGGCTGCAGATGTTCACCCCACCAACCTTTGAAAGTTGACCAAGTCTTAGCCTTATTGGTGGGACTTTGACTAAGCTATGCCTTAAACCATTTGATGGACTTAACCCTTACTTTTAGGTCCTTTGCC